>NW_026294756.1:0-1200000 GCF_026119805.1 Tympanuchus pallidicinctus
CCCCCCATCCACCTCCTTCCCCCTCCATTGGGGCGTTGTGTTTTTGTTTTCTGTTTCACTTTTTCTTTTTTTAACTTAAAGGAAGAAAAAAAAAAAAAAAAAAAAAAAGAAAAAAAGGAAAAAAAAAAAAAAAAAAGGTTAAAAATAAATGAATAAATGGCCCCCACCACTCAGTGATGGTACCTGCGAGTGGGGGGGGCCCGTATTTATAGACATTGACCCGACTGAGCCAATACTGACGTAGTCTTGCATAGGCCGTAGAAAATCTTTCTTGTCCGACTTTGATTTATTTTTGTTTGTTTGTTGTTTTTTTTTTTGGTCAGGAGATTCTGTGCAAATAGAGAACCCACGTGATGGGCTGTTTTTTTTTTGTCTGTAAAAGTCTTTTTTTTTTTTGTCTTTTTTTTTTTTCTGTGTGTGTTTTGGGGGAGGGGGGGGTGGGGAGGAAAGGGGGGGGAGGAGAAGAGCGAAGCTTTCGGTCTTTAATATTTTATTTTTTATTTTTGAAATAAATTTGGGCAGTCTCCAAGCAACTGCGCCTGGTTGTGATGTTGGGGAGGGAGGGGGCACCGGCTTCTTCTTCCTCCCCTTCTTCCTCCCCTTCTTCCTCCCCTTCTTCCTCCCCTTCTTCCTCCCCTTCTTCCTCCCCTTCTTCCTCCCCTTCTTCCTCCCCTTCTTCCTCCCCTTCTTCCTCCCCTTCTTCTCCCCTTCTTCCTCCCCTTCTTCCTCCCCTTCTTCCTCCCCTTCTTCCTCCCCTTCTTCCTCCCCTTCTTCCTCCCCTTCTTCCTCCCCTTCTTCCTCCCCTTCTTCCTCCCCTTCTTCCTCCCCTTCTTCCTCCCCTTCTTCCTCCCCTTCTTCCTCCCCTTCTTCCTCCCCTTCTTCCTCCTCCTGCAGCCACAGGCGTGCATGTGGTCTCTCCTTTGTACGTGTGCACCTGTTGCAGTTGCACTCTCACCATTGCACTTGCTCTGGCCTTGCACACCGTTGCACAGCATTGCACTTGCATGTGGTGCTGCACAGCCGTGCACACGCAGCCTTGCACAGCTCCACGATTGTGCCCTCGCACAGCTGTGCACCCCCTTCCCCAGCCGTGCACGCTTGCACATCTACCCCCCATCGTGCACACACACGAGGCTGCGCACAGCCTTGCACCCCAAACACCGAGCGTGCAGGAGGAAGGGAAACCAGCAGCTGCGGACGCCCTGGAGCCTCTCCTTCCTCATTGCGGGGGGCGACGAGTTCGGTGCCGCCTCCGTTCCCATCGCTCCGACCTCGGGGCCGCTCCGCGCTGCCCGGACCGCCCCGACCCGCTCGCACCGCCGCTGCCCGGAGCGGTGCCGGTTCCACCGGCCGGGCTCTGCGTCACGGCGCGGCTCCCGCCCCGTTCTTCGCTTTCCCCACCTGCAGCAGCTTCGTTTCCCCGCGGCGTTCCCCCGCCCTGGGGAAGGTGACTGGGAGGGGAAGGCCGTGGGGATGCGCGTCAGCGCCCGCCCCGCTCCGCTTCCTCCGCTCCCGTCGGGAGAGGCCCTTCGGGTCCCCGGGTGGAAAATGCCGGGCCGAGGGACGGCGGAGTTCCGGGTACGGGGCAGGAAGGCGGGGGTTGGGAGCGCTGCGGTCCCACGGTGGGACCCGACGGAGCTCCGCGCGGCCCCGCGGCGCCGCCCGCGCACGGATGCGGGGACGGAGGCGGGCGGCGGGGCTGCGGTGCGGGGATGGGGGCACCGCAGGTTGGGTCCGGTGCCCGTCCGCTCCGTCCCCGTCCCGCCCCTGCGGGGGCTGCAGCGCCCTTCCCCTCCTTCCCCCTTCCTCGGGACACCGCGGGCACCCGCAGGGCCGCAGTTCATCCAGGGCACCCTGGGGTGGAGCGGACTGTGATCCGCGTGGCCCGTCATTTGGGAAGGGGGCAGCCGAGCAATGTCCGCTGACCCCGGGGACGGGGGCTGGGCGCAGAGCCGTGGCACGGCGCAGCAGCAGCAGCAGCAGCAGCAGCAGCAGCAGCAGCAGCAGCAGCAGCAGCAGCAGCAGCAGCAGCAGCAGCAGCAGCAGCAGCAGCAGCAGCAGCAGCAGCAGCAGCAGCAGCAGCAGCAGCAGCAGCAGCAGCAGCAGCTAGCATTACCCAACCGGTCAGCGCCTCCCCTGGACCGCAGCACCGGGGGGGTCTCGCCCGGCCGGGTGAGGAAGTGGCTCCGCTTCCCGCAGGGCGCTGCTGCGTCGCTCCGGGCGCCCGCTGCCAACCGCGGCCCTGACGTCATTTCGGGGAGCGCGAGCCCCGGGGCCGCCCCCCCCCCCCCTCTTCTCCCCCTCCGCACCCCCGGCCAGCACCACTCACGCCAAATTTGGCAACGGGAAGAGCCGCCGCTCACCGCCCTGCAGCAAATGGCAGCGGCCTTAAAAGGCAATCCCTGCCCGGGGAGGCACACGCGGGGACGCTCACATGTGTGTGCTCACATCTGCTGCCCGTGTGCACACGCGTGTGAACAGGGGCTGCAGGCGAGCAGCGATGCACGGGCACACACGTGTGTGCAAACAGCTCCTGGTGGACTTGGGACCCCCCGTGCTGGGGGGTTTCTCTTTCAGGCTCCCTCCCTAGTCCTGGGTCTCAGTGGGTTTGGGGGTCCCATGGAGCCAGGGAGCAGTGCGTGGGATGTGGGGTGGGAACGGGACAGGGCTGGCCCCAAAGTATGGCACAGGAATGGTGTTGTAGGCATGGCACGGCACGGCATAGCATGGCACAGCCTGGCTCACCCCGGCCAGGCTCACTGCAGCACGGCTGCCCGTGGGAGCTGTCTGTGTCTGCAGCATGGCAGGAGACAAGCTGGGACACGGGGACCTCATCGCACCGCCCGGTGACATCACTGCGCCCAGGGCCGACTGACGCAGCTGATAACATGGAGGGGTCCTGGGATGGGTGGGGGTGGCTGGGCAGGAGGTGTCCGCACACCTTGGGGAGGCCCGCACCCTGCTTTGCTCACAGCCTCCTCACTGCTCTGCATCGTCCCATCTCCCCACTCCCTGCCTGCCCCAGGCCAGGCCCACGCCGGGCGGCTGCGCTCGTCCCACTCCTCCCAGGATGAAGTAATGCGGCAGCGCGGCGTCGCTGCTTTGGTGTGGTGTGGGCTGCAAGGGGAGCAGGGCTGTCATCATCCAGTGTGTGTGTGTGTGTGTGCAGCCGTGCACGTGTGTGTGTGTGCATGCCCAGGGCAGGTGTGCACAGAGGGGGGTGTTTGCAGATAGAGTGCATTTGTCTGCGTGCACAGGAGGGGGATGTGTGTGTGTGCAGCACCTGCAGGGGGGCACCGTGCATCACCCAGATGGGGCGGTGCCCCTCTCCAGCACCCTGGGGTGCAGCCCAAGGCCGCTGAGCACAGCAAACCTCACACTGGGCCTCAGCCGCCGGCTCGGGGCAAATATTTGCCTTCAGTCTTACCGCACAGCACAGGGTGACCCTGACCTGCCCAGCGCTGCGGTGCCAAAGGCAGAGGGCCGGCGGCTGCGGGCGGGTTGGACGCGGTGCCCCCCAGTGCTGCCAGCACAGCCCCCGCAGCGCAGGGTGCGTCAGGCAACACCCACTGCGGTGAGAACTGCGGTGCCGCAGCCCTCCCGTCACACCCGTGGGGCCGACGTGCGCCCACAGCCACGGCCCTGCTGCGTGCCAGCCCCTCGCACAGCCCGCTCCTTGCACACCAGCACCCAGCAGCCCCACTCCTGCACGCGAGGGTTCGTGCACCGAGCTGCTGCACACAAACACGTGTGCACGGCACATCTGCACGCTCGCCCCGTTGCTGCACGTGCCGCTCACCGAGTCTCCCCTGGGGTTGAACCCCCATCCCGTGGCCCAGGTGGTGCTGCCACATTGGGCACCCGGCGGTGGCTGCTGGCGAGAGACGGCGCTGGCGCGGCTGTGCCAGACACCGGGTGGGCGATGCGCTGCCGGCGTGTCCTTGGCAGGAGCCAGGAACACAGCCAGGAACACAGCGTCTGCCGGCAGCAGCGGGGTCCCGCTGTGCTCACGGGGGCGAACCCAAACCCCCGCATGGGGCTACAGGTGGCCTCCAACCGGGGGGCACCCATGGGTGCAGCCTGACCCGACCCCTCGCCTCAGGGATCGCTTTGGGGTGCGCAGCCACCCTCACGCACGTGGGTCTCGGTGCAGCCGTGGGCTCGGCCCCTCCGTGGGGCCCCATGGCTGTGGGGCACGGCGTGGGGCTGCGGCCTTGCAGCCCCAGTGTGGGGCGCGGAGGCGGCCGGGGGAGCCGGGGCGGGAACTGCCGGCGCAGGGACGGGATCCTGGAATTAAAAACATTCCAGGAACTGACTTTGAACCAGATAAAATAACAAGCGCCGCAAGGAATGTCTCACCCCACCCCCCCGGCCGGCCGGCGGCCTCCAGCCCGCCCCAGCCCCACACTGCTCCCAGCCCCACACCGCTCCCAGCCCAGCCCCACAGCACTCACCCAAACCGCCCACAGCCGCCCTCCACCCCACACGTGTCCCAGGGGCCCCTTTACACGCGTGTGCACACAGAACACGCGGCCAACTTGCATGTTTGTGCGTGCAACGGATGCAACAGGCATGCATGGGTGTGCACAGAGAGGGGGGCACGCTGCAAGCAGCAATGGATGCACGGCTGTGCCGCAACCACACACGCGTGCAAGCAGCTCTGCACACACGGGTGCTGTGTGTGCACTGTGGCTCCAAGCAGCAGGCTGTGTGCACAGGGGCCCCCCCTGGTTCCCTCTGCTGCCTGGCCCTGTTCCACAGCAGCGCGGCGTGCCGGGGCGGTGATATCACGGGGGATGCACAGCCAGGGGCACGGCGCCCAGCCCCATCCCAGGGGATGGCCACGCACCTCCTCCGCATCGGCCGCCCCGTGCCGGGGCTGGAATGGAGTCTGGGCTGCAGCTGCCATCCTCGCGGCCACAACGCTGTGCTGGGAACCCGCACTGGTCGTACTGGGAGCCCCGGTTTGGCTGCCTGTCCTTGCACTGCTGCCAGAAGCACAGCCCTTTGTCCCCCGTGCCCCAGCTCCTGAGGACCCCCCATCTGGTGTCTTCCAGCTCCGAGAAGAGTGACGTGCGTGGGTAGGGGGGGCCACCCGGTGTAGCCCTGGCTGTTGGTGAGGAGCGGGGCCAGAGGGCAGCGCCGGTGCGTCACGGTGTTTATGAGGACCTCGAGGAGCGCGCGTGACGTCCGCATGGCCCTGCCGGCCTCAGCGCTGCCAGGTGGCACCGAGCCACTGCGCTCCCCCCGCCGCCGCTCCTGCGCCATGCCGAGATTTCAGAGGCTGGCACGGGGCCGCCCGTCCGCCGGGTCACAGGGGGGTGCCAAGTCGGTCCCCCCTCCCCCCCCATTCTCCGGCAAGCCATCAGCTGCTGTGAGAGCAGATGGGACGTGTGTGAGGCTTTATATAGCAGTGGGACCCACAGGTAGCGATGTGTCAGAGCGGGTGACGCAGCCCGGCGATGCTCGGCCACACACTCCATGCACAACCCCACTGCTGGGGGCTGGGGGCTGCGTGCCCCCCCAGTGTCCTCCCCATATGGGGCTGTGGGGGCTGCAGGGGGTCTTTGTGTGCAGTGGCTGCAGCTGAAGGTCCTCAACCCGCAGCTGTGCTGCACGGTGGCACATGCGTGTGCTTCCCCTATGTGTGCATGCGTGTGAGTGTGCATGTGTGGATACGCATGTGTGGATATGCATGCGTTGAGTATGCATGTGAGTGTGCACGCCTGTGCCTGCATCCCCTGAAGGTCAGTGCCGTGTTTCTATGCAGTCGGGGCTGTGTGCCACGCTGCTGCGGGTGCCCCCACTTGCAGCACCACGGCTGCGTGTTTCTGCCTGTTCCTGCCTGTGCACAGCACTCACACGCGTGTGCCTCCATCCCCGCGTGCGGCGCTCCGTGTGTGGCCGCCGTGCAGCTCCGCGTGCGGCTGCGTGTCTGCGTGGCTGCGGTGCGGGGCTGAGTCAGCCCCCAGGCAGCCCGGGAATGCCCCCTCCCCTCCCTGCGTGTTGTAACGCCGCTTCCTCCGCCGGCCCTGTGCTGGGAACGGGCTGTTCTGGGGACGATGACAGCGAGGTCTGACCCAGACCCTGCTGGGAAGATAAGGCGGTGCCACCCTGCCTCCATCCTGCCTTCTGGGAACAGCCGGTGTTATCGGGGGGGGTGGGGGGGAGCGGCGGGGTTAAGGACCACTGGGACCCCCCTGCCTCGATGCAGGGCATCCCGGCACTGCGGTTAAACTGAGCCCTACGTTGCCCCAGGTTCAGTGGGGCCCAGCTCCACCCCCGGGCGCTGTGTGCCTCCGCAGCACAGCGGGAGGCGCCTGGGAAGATGCCCTGGGGGCTGCAGGACAGAGAAGCCCCCGCCGTCCCGTGGATCCCGGGGGGGGGTGGGGGTAGGTTCTATTGGCGGCCTCGTGCCGAGCTCCAGCGCTATGGGTGCCCGCAGCCGGGCACTGCAAGGACACGGGGGGGCTCCTGCTGGAGGTCGGAGTCGGGACACGAGTGATGCATGAACGGTGCGTGTGCGTGCAGGGGGGGTGACGAAGCAGAAGCCCGCGCTCCGCTCCTCACTGCCGATCCGCTCCGGGTTTTGCGCGCCGCCCCCCCGCGCGGCGCCGCGCGTTCGTTCATTCATAGATCGCGGCGCGCGCGCTCCCGCCTCATTCATTCACGGCGGCGCGAGGGAGGCCCGTTGCCATAGCAACCGCCCGGGCTCCCGCGGCGTAGGCAGCGCCCCCCGTGCTTCCTCCGCACGCCGTGCGCATGCGCAGCGCTCCTGCGGCTGCGGGGTCTCTGCTTGGGGTCTCTGGCGCTCCTCCCCGCGGCGCGGCCCGGGGGAGCCGCTCTGGGGGGTCTCTTTGTTTGTAGGGCAGCAGGGTAAAAAAACCCTCCCCCCCCCCCCCATCTGAGCCCATCCCCGCAGCGCTCGGGCCGCCACGTAGGCGAGGGGGGCTCCACCCACAGCCACACTGCGAGGGCGGCCCCCAGCCGGGGCTTTGCGTTTGGGGGGCGGGACGGACGCGTGCGTGTGAACCCGCAGATGTGCGCTGGGTTTTGGGTGCGCGGCTCTTGGAGCCGCTGGGTCACCGTGCAGGGAGAGCTCGCGGGAGTGCCGGGGTTTGGGGAGGGCACGCATTTTGCAGCGGCACAAAGCTCGGGGCTGTGGGGTGAGATGGGGCCGGGCAGAGCTCCCCAACCACCTCCCGTGCACCCCAGGAGCAGCTGCTGTGGGTACCGGAGCCGCCCCTCGACCCCCCGCGGGTGGACTCTGCTCTGTGCACGGCTGCGTTTCTGTGAGCCCTGCACGTGGAACATCTCCTGCAGCCCGGCTTTGTGCACCCATGTCCGTGCACGCACGCGATGCTGCTGGTCGCACACGGGTGCTCCGCTTGCAGCCCTGCCGCCCGCACGACGTGCGCACGCGTTTGCGCTGGGCCACACGCGAGTGCAAGGGCTGCCCTCGCACACAGCCATGCGCACCGCTCCGGCCCCGCGTCGCCTCGTTGCTGCTGGCGTGACTCACAGCGCAGAGGAAGCGGTGACTCAGTGCTGGATTCCTGCCGTTCCCCACCCCCCGGCCGGCCCCTGCCGCCGTGCAGCCACGTGGAGCCTGCGGCTGCGGTGCAATGCAGCCGGCTGCGGGGGTTCCCGTTGGGCTGTTGGGATTGGGGTTCGGGGCTTCACCCCCTGCCCTGCGCTGCTGCACCCTATGGGGTCCCGGCGTCTGGGTCGGGCAGGAGGGAGGGAGGAGGCAGCTGCGGTCGCTCGGGGTGGCACCGCGCACGCCCTGACTCACGCTGAGCGCAGGGTTCAGGCTCGGGCACGTTTCCTGGGGTGTTCCGGGTGGTGCCAGCTGTGCTGGCCGAGCCGGTGTGCTGCCCCCGGGGCTGCGGTGCTGAGCTCTGCCCCGGGCTCCCCGCCTGCTGCTGGCTGCCGGTGCTGCTCCCTTGCTGTAGGATCGGTGCTGGGAACGCAGTGCCATCGCGCCCACGGGCAGCACAGGGACCGGGCACAGAGTTGGCTGCAGAAGGGAGAGGGGCTCGTGCTGCCGATCCCATCACAGCACCCTTGGCTGGAGCAGATGGGTCCCAGCGGTGCCCTGGGCGCTGCGCTTTATGGTCACCCCGTGATGGGGACAGGGACGCAGCGCTGCCCCGTGTTGCGGTCAGTGGGGCCGGGCCGGTGTTCGGCCACCGTGAGTCAAAGCGAGGTGGGGCCGCTGCCCCCTCTCACCCCACAGCCCGTTCCCAGGCCCCGCTCGCCAGAATCGCTTTCGCAATGACTGCGACAGCCGCCCCTGCCCTGCCCTGCGGCGCTGCTTCTGCTGAGCTCGGCCTGGCTCCGTGCCCCGCAGGTTGTCCCGGTCCTGCACTGCCCACGGCCACGCAGCGATGCCCCGGCGGCACGTGGCCAAATCCCCTTAACTCTGCTCACAGAGTGCTGCGGTCTTCCCAATGCACAGATCCCATCCGTGGGATGACCCGGGGTCTCCGGGTGGCAGCCGGGGGTCACGGCGGCGAGGTGTGAGTCAATGGCAGGCAGGTGGGGAGCCGTGGGGATGCGCAGCGCTTTGGGGATGAGTCATCTGTGAACCAAACAAACAGCGAGGAGCCGGTGTGAAGCTGCGCTTCTTTCGCCCACCCTGGGGGAACCTCTGCTGCGCCCCGGCTATGAGACCCCAAAAGTGCATGGAGAGCCATGGCAGCACAGCTGGCCCGCGGTCACGGCCGTCCCTGCAGTGCAGCCCCAGGGGTGCAGGGGGCTGCAGGCGGAGCGGGGCACGGAGCGATGCACGTCAGCTCTCGCAGCACGGGGACACGTCAGGCGTCACTGCAGCTGCGTGATGGAGGCGCGAGGCCGCAGCTGGCGCTCAGGAGAGCGGTGGAGGTGTGAGAGCCAAACGGTGAGGCTGGCGCTGCGTGCGGGTAGCAGCCCTGGGAAAAGGCCTCGGGAGAGATAAACAGGTCCTGCGTCACCGTGCTGAGCTGGAGGCGGGGACGGGCACGGGGTGCCCTGAGAGCTTGCGGCACGATGGGCTCAAACAGCGTGGATGGAGCTGGAAACCGGGCTGCTGGCAGTGCTGGTGGGTGCAGAGCAGCGCCCAAAGGGAGCGGAGGCAGCGAGTGGAGCTGCTGGGGCTGCTGGGCACGGAGCGGCTGAGGAGCGCCGGGAGCCGGCATGGAGCCCTGCTGGGGCTGGGGGACGTGAGGGCAGGGGAAAAAGCAGTGCTTTGCCAGGATTTTGTGAAGGGTAAACAGGCTGAGTCAGTTAATTACAGGGCTGCCAGCCCAGCATCGATCCCAGGCAAAATAATGGAATAGCTGATCCAGGCCGTGATTAATAAAGTGTTAGAGCGCAACGGCACGGCTGCTGCTCGCACACGCCAGCCTCGGCCCCGCCGCCAGCCCGCATTCCCCGGCCCTTCGGATGAGGTTTTATTTCCAATACCCATTTTTCAGAAGTCAGCAAGTTTCCGGGCACAGCGCAGATCTTTCCTGGGCCGGCAGACGGGGCGGGATTGTGGGCAGGCGGCCCCAGGACGCTGCTCGGGGCGAAGGTGATGTGGGGCAAAGGGGCCAGGGAGCCCCCAAATCCCCCTTTTCGCCTCAAACCCCTCCTTTCTGCCCCAGGACGAAGGTGCCTCTGGGCCAGGCAGGGTTGGAGCAGGAAGCCTGGCTCCAGCAGCCGGGGATTTCCCATGTCCAGGCTCACCTGGGCCGTGGCTGTCAGCCTCTCCCACGGCCGGCGGTTGCAAATCCCAGTGGCCATAAGCCTGCCTGGACACCTCAGCTCGGTGCCGGGCTGCCCACGGAGCTGCTTTGTGTCCCTGCTTCATGGGCCGCACCTCTGCATTGAGTTTTAGCCATCCTCAGCCCAAGGCTTCCCCCAGCAACAGCAGCATGCCAGCAGCTCCATGTGGCACCGGGCATCACACAGCAGCTGTGCCCTCCAGGGAGCCCCGCTGCGCTCCAGGCCTCGTGCACAATGCACACACGTGTGTCCTTGCCGGCTCAGCTTTGTGTCAGGAATGCTTTGTGGTGAGGCTGGAAAAAGGGTCATCCGCTTGCTGGATTGGTTTTTTTTTCTTTTCTTTTTTTCTTCTTTTTGCTCTTTTCTCCGCTGTGTGTTGTGGGTTTGGCCGCTGGCCCGGCGGTGGCTCTGTGTGTGTGTGTGTGTGTGTGAGTGCAGGCGTGTGATGAGCCGGGTGTGACGGGGTTGGTGAAAGCGCTGAGCTGGTGTGAACCCAAGATCCCATCTCCTCCTCTTCAACCCTTCCTGGAAGAGGCAGCAGGGTGCGTCCCGGTGCTGTGCCCATCCCCGCTGCATCGCACTGCAGGCACAGCCCTGCTGCAGGCTGCAGGCAGAGGTAGGGACAACAGCGCTGCTGATCTCCTGGGGCAGGCAGGGCTTTGCCACTCATTGCCCCCGTGCGTGGTGAGGTGGGACGGAGCCAGGGCACGCAGGAGCTCAGGAAGGAGCCCATGTGCGGGTACAGAGGTTTTTTTATTTCCTGGGGTGAGCAGCTCGGAAACAGCCCCCGCCAGCTGCACTTCCTCCCACCCACCTCGTCCCCATCCTTGTCCCCGTGCCCTCCTGGCTGCCTCACAGCTCTCCCTTTTTTCCACCGCTCCCCAGGCTCAGCTCAAGCCGCCCATCCTGCACTGTGCTGGGTTCCTCCTAATCCTGGGGGACTGCAGGCATCGCCTCATTGCAGAGCTCCTCACACTGCTGCTGTGCCCCCCTGTGCTGTGCTGAGCCCTGCATGCTGCTTCAGCTCCTGGGGTGTCCCAGCATGGGCTGCAGGGACAAACTGGGCACTCATGCATGAGCAGTTTGGGATGTTCATCTGCAGGCGGGTGGTGCGTTCACACGTGGGTTCATCGGGATCTCATCTGTGAGCTCATTCAGCACTCAATCATGCAGGTGCCGAGCACACACTGCATGTGAACGGTGTGCATGCACGAGGGGTGTGCTCACGATGGGAAGGAATGGTGCCTTCGTGCAGGAATTCATCAGGTGCTCCTGCACGAATTAACAGTCATCCTGGTGTGCGACTGTGCCTTCCTGCAGGCTGTGAGTTGGCACACAGGTGAGTGTGTTGCTGTCGATGTACGCCACTGGTGACCCCTGGAATTCCTCCTGCACGGCAGGTCCTGGGCCAGCAAAACTGTTGGTCTCAGTGAAGAAGGGCAAGGAGGAAAAGTGGGTCCCAACACGGGCAGGGCTGGGGACGGCTGTGTACAGCTATGGGGGGCTGCAGCCCTGGAGGGGGCCAACACAGCTCCCCCAGCAGCGCTGTGTGGGGATCAGGGCAGCGTGGGGCTCAGCATGCCTGGGGCCGTGCGCTGACTCAGCGGCAGGCCAAGAATAGAGCGGGCGCCCTGACTCACTGCCCTGGTGCTGAGCAGCATCCAGACGGAGCTCCCACCCACGGCGAGGGCCCTGCAGCTCTGCCCTCTGCTTTCTGCGTGTTACCTCCTCGGCAAGAGGAGCCCCCAGCATCCTGCATCCTGCATCCTGCTCTCCTCGCAGCTGGAAGCTGCCCCCTGCACCGGGCTCTTCCCTCCACGCAGGAACAGGAAAACCTGCCCTCCTGCAGCAGGGAGCGGTTTCCTCTCGGGAAGGATGCTCTCCCCGAGCCCCCCGCCCGCAGCCGGCCGGGTTCTCCTCGCACACCTGCGTGCCGCCGCACCACGTCCTCAGCACGGCCTCCCGCGCACCGCCATCCCCGTCAGCTCTCCAGGCCCCCCGCGGCCCGTCCCTCCCACCTCCTCAGCCGGCTCCTCCTCTTCCCACCTCTCCCGGAGCGTTCCCGCAGCCTTCCCCATTGATAAATCCGCAGCGTTGCTATGGAGATGTGGCTGCAGCGGGCGCAGCGTGGGCACAGCCGCGGAGGGGCCCGGGCGCCAGCACCAGCACCGGGGGTGGGGGTGACGGCACACGCTGGTGCCCGCTTGCAATGTGTGCAATGGCTGCGGTGCGAGCTGCGTGCACGGCATGCGCGGGTGCGTGCAAGCGTGCAGGGAGCAGCGCGTAGGGCCGAGTGTGCGCTTGTGTTGCGCCCTGAGCGCACGGTCCGGTTGTGGGGGGCTTTGGGGCGCGTGGCCGCAGGACAGAGCAGGCAGACGTGGCCCCCGGCGCTGTCTGGTTCCTCTCCTACACTGAGCAAAGAGCCCGGGGCCGTCAGCCCCTGGGGGGAAACTGAGGCACGAGCAGTGATTCATCCCACAGCAGACAGTCACTCGAGGACAGGAGCAGAGCTTGCACTGCTCCCGACTGCGCACAGCGGCACGGCTTGCACCATTGCACGCGTGTGGCTGCTGCTTGCACGCTCAGCACCACCCACCGCCCGCAGCAGCGCTGCAGACCCCCAGCACTCAGCCCACACTTTATGCACCCTTTGTGCAGGGCATGCGGTGTGTGTGTGTGGGGGGGCAGCTCCCGCAAGCACACAGCGCTGTGTAGCACCGCCACGTCCCCGCAGCCCCCGTCACAGTGAGGGGACACGGGGATACGGGGTGCCGTGCGCTGGGCTGCTCGGCGCGGCGGGCAGAGGCGTCACGCAGCAGCGCCGTGCAGGATCGGTGCCGTGCGCGTAGCGTGGCTGCCCTCTGCTGCCACCGGCACGGCAATGCTCAGCACCCACGGGCGCGGGGCCACGCGGGGCGGCAGGGCCGGCTGGATGAGCCGGGGATGCGGAGAGACCCCCGGATGGGCGCAGCGGGATGGACGGAGCGCGCGCGGCGTTTGGGGGCTGAGCAGCAATGGGTGCCCTGCAGTAAAACCCGTGGGTGCCGTGGTGCGACCCCCCCCCCCACATGCCCACCCCTCCCGCGCCCCATTGGCATCGCCCAGCCACACGCACAGCCCGGGATGGGGGCGCGGGGTGCGTGGAGCCGTGCAGGACTGCAGGCCGGGTTCCCCCCCCCCCCCAGCAGCACGGTGTCTGCAGCGGCCCTGCGCGGTATGGGGGGGGGGGGGGGGGGGGGGGGCGACAGCAGCAGCCGTGGGCGTTAAAACAGGAACCGCACCCCCGCTTCCCGGATCTCGCTTTTCTTTTTTTGTTTGGTTTGGTTTTTGTTTTTTTTTCTTTCCAAAACACGAACGGTGCAGGAGGGGAAGGAGGCGTTGCGGCGCGTTGGGGGGGGGGGGGGGGAGGGTGGAGGAAGGAAGGGCAGCCCCCCAGGACCCCCTCCGGCCGCGGCAGAGCTGTGCCCGAGCCCCTTTGGATGCCGCTGGTCCCGCAGAGCTGAGGCCGGCACAACTCATCGCAGCGCTGACACCGCTGCCTCCCTTCAGGCTGCTCGCATCTCCCACGGTCGTTCGGCGCGTTCCTCTCCTGCCTTCTTCGTGTTCCCCCCCCAATACACGCACCTCCTCCCCCCCCGTCCCAGCTCTCCGTGCAGCACTGGGGGCTCTGGTTTGCGTCCTCCCCATCCCAGCGGGCTGCATTCAGCAGAGACGCCCCGCGGGTGCCCCCCACCCGCTGCCTGCCCCCCTCCCCGCAGGCTCTCGGCCCCCCCTTCCCTTTTGTCTACAGAACCGCCCATGCTGAACAATAGCAGCCCCCCGCCGCTTCCCGTCCGCTGCCGATGGGGTGCGGAGCAGCTCCCCCCCCCCAGGCCCCGCAGGCAGCCATGTAGGGGCAGCCGCACGGTGCCGGGGGGCCGCGGGGGGGAGCGGGCTGCAGGAATGCTTACAGGCACGGAGGGGCCCCTCCCCGCGTCCCCCCCCCCGCCCAGCTGCGCTGGGATCGCCCGGCAGCTGGGAGGGGATTTAGCGGCATCGCTGCTGCTCGTTTGTGCGGCTTTAAAAGCAGGGCTGCGGTCGCGGCTCTCGGCCTGGGGGCTTCCCGAGGGTCCCTTCTGCTCCCAGATGGGTGGGGGCCTCTCTGCCCGCCCCCTCCCTCAGCCCGCGGCATCGCGAAGCGGTTCGCCTCGCGGTGCCGGCGTGCTGGGGCAGCACCGGGCTGCTCTGTTAGCGGCCGCCCGCGGCTTTGGAGCGCTTCGGGGGCTCGGGGGGAGGGTGAATGACTTCCAGTATGCAGCAGGGAGCTTTGTGCCCACGAGGAGCTGAACCACGGGGGTGCTTCCTCTCGTTCCCCTTCGGCTCGCTGCTGGGGGCTGCTCCCCTTCCGGAGGGGGGAGTGGATGAACCGTAGGCAGTGTGCGGGATGTGGTCCTGGGGGGTCGGGTTGTGAGGTGCGCCGGGTGGGTGGGTGCTCAGCTCTCCGCTGTCCCGCGGGGGAGCTCAGCCCGGAGCCGAGCGTCCCCGCGGGTTCACACCTGGCCCCGTCGCAGGGCCCCAGCCCCATTATCCGGCTGCGTGAGAAAACCCCCACCTTGGCCGCGGGGGAAGGCAGAGCGGGGAGGCCCCGTGAATTGGTCCTTTGAAGCAGCCTCCCCTCCTGCCAAGCGCCAGCTGCGGGCGGACGGCCTCACAAAGCGCCGGCTTTAGCACCAAGGTAACGGCGCAGCGGGGCGAGGGGCGCCGGGGCCAGGAACCCCCCCGCACTGCCCTCCCCATCCGGATCGCCGTGCAGTGGCGCGGTGCGGGACGGGCCGGCAGCTGCAAAGACAAAGGGCCGAGGCAGAGCGGAGCTGCGGGGTTCTCATCCCGCACCCCGGGGCGGCTCCGCTGCCGGTAGCGGTGCGTGCGGTGCCGCGGTCCGGCCCTTTCCCGCAGAGCTGCGGCTCCGCATCCAGGCTCGGTGCTGCCCGCACCGTGCCGCTCCCTGCCCTCCTGCACCGGGGGGGTGGAACCGTCCCGACCCGTTTCCTTGCCTAAAGGGGGAAGAAAAAAAAAAGATCCAGCCGCATGCCTGGGCGCTGCGGGGAGAAAGTGACCCAGACAGACAGGAATCCGAGCCGCGCGGCTCAGGGAGGGTTTGGGTTACAGCTTGGGTTCCAGCCCGGCTGCAGAGAGGGGGCTGAGAGGGGGTCGGTGCTGGATGAGCTCATGTGGGATCCGCGGGGCCGCTGAGCTTTGGGGTGGGTTCGTGTTTTGCACTGGGGGCTCTCGGGGAGGGCTGCAGAATGGGAGCACGGGGTGAACGTACGGGCATCCGGCAGCTGAACGAGGCAGGGTTTTGTGCTGGGGGGAGCATCGCAGTGAGCGGCACTGCTGCCCCGATCCACGCGGGGCCAATGGTGGCACGGAGGGAAGCGTCCCGGAGCCGTTTTGGAGGGCGCTGCTGGCAGCCTGTCCTCGGGCAGCATCTCGCTGCAAATGCTCCCTCAGCCCCACGATTGATGAGGTTTTACGAGAGGAGCCCTCGGCGCAGCCAGGCGACCCCGCGTGCTGCTTGGAGCCCAGCGGGTGTCCCGGGAGCTCCGCAGGGATGGGACGGGGCTGCGGGGAGCTCGCGTTGCAGCTCGGGGCCATCGGCTCCATCGGGGAGATCCCTCGGGTTTTTGTGCGCGCTGCAGCGCTCGCGTTCGGTTGTTCCTAAATTTGCTCTGTTCGGGAGGAGTTGCTGCTGTGACAACAAAAGGCTGAGCTTTCTGTCATCTGTCTGAGAGGCGCAGGTCGGTTCTGAGAAAGCAGCGTCTCACAGCCGCACCATTTACATCGTTGCCGTGGTTACCGTCGTCCCGACCTCATCCCAGCTGTGGGGGCATCCAGCATCCCGGGGCCGGGTCTCTGCTCCACGTGCTGCATTCTCAGCTCTTCCCTTTGCCATCCCCACTGCAGCTCCGTTTTCCCACTCGATGTCCTGCCCCCATCCCTGCCGCAGTGCCAGGCTGTTTGGGGCAGATCCTTCAGGGCCGTGGGTCCACAAATTGAGGCCCCGCATCGGGTGGGTTGTTTGCCGCAGGGCTGCTGGGTGAATGCACGAGGTGGAGGGGAAGAGCAGAGCCTGGAGCAGCGGGTGCCCATCTCACGGCACTCTGGGTCCCCCAGACCCCCACAGCACCGTGTGCCAACCCAGGGTTTGTGTTGGAGCCCCGATCCGTTTCTCTGCTGTGCTCTCACACAGTGGGTCCTGGTCACAGTAAATCACAGAGGGAAATGCAGCAGCAATGCTCCTTGCCATGGCAACGGTAGGATTGCATCAGGGCTTTTTTTTCTTCTTTTTTTTTTCCGAACTGCAAAACTGGATAAGCAACTCCCTGAGGGACAGTAGTAAGAGAGAAGGGAATATTTTTGTCCTGTAGGCTTTGGGGCTGGAGCTCTGCGTGCAGAACCAGCGCAGTGTTTTGCTCCGTGCTGGTGATGGGAGTGGGAATGGCCCTTGGGGGGCTGGGGAGGGCTGTGTGTGCTCCCCCAGGGGGTCTGGTGGGGGGACCCTGCCTCACATCCCCTCCTTCCTCCTGCTTCCCTCCTGCCCTGTGCTTTCAGTGGGAACACAGAGTGCAGGGGCAGCTCGGTGTGGGCAGGGGCCCTGGGCTTGGAAGGTGCTCTGCAGAGCTGAGTGAACACAGCCATTTTTCAACGCATTTTTGTTCCCTCTGCGGTCCCGCTGTTGCAGAGCTCCGCTAAGAGCTGTGCTGTGGGGCTCTGGGTATCCATCCAGGCTCCTTGCCACCCTCACAAGGGCCACATCAGCAACGAGGGCTGACGTGCTGCCTTTGGGACGTATAATTTATACCATGTTTGGTGCCATTCTCTGTCACTGGAAGCTTTAAAAAAAATGGATGACACCAAAATGGGCAGGAGGAAGGCTGCAGAATGCAACAGATGCGAGGGTCCCTCTGTCCTCCTGCGCTTCATCACCTCGCAGTGTCCTTGCTGTGCCAAGGAGCGTTTGGGGACGCTTTGAGCAGGGATGTGCTGGTGCCAGCTGCTGCTGCAGGGAGGCTGGCTCTGGTGACACACACATCTCATCACACAATTAGCTGCCTTAACAAGCTGCGAAATCTGCCGGGTGCCACTCACAGAGCTGCTCCCAGTGCTGCTTTTGGCTGCAGTCTCACAGCGTGAGCTGAGGCTTCTCCATGGCACGGCTCAGAATGGGGCAGCTTCGTGCCTGGGTCAGGGGGAACAAGTAGATCTGGAGCAGGAGAAAACTCTGGAGAGCAGCAAATCTGGGGCAACATGGGTGATCTCACCTTGGTTAAAGGAGAAGTTAATGCCAAAGGAAGGACGCTGTCATCATTGTGTCCTCTGCTTTTTGGGGACGAATCCTCTACTAGCAGAGCCACAGGCCTTAAATACCATTACATCCCACAGCTCTCAGAGCTGGTGGGGCCGGAATACACCCACAGCAAAACAGTTCCACGTATCAAGGTCACTGTATCCACCACTGTCAGAGTGCTGGTGTTAACGTGTGCCTCGTTTGAGCAGAATGCTGAGCTCAGGGGTGTGCTGAAGGGCACAGAGCACAGCTGTGAGCAGGGCAGAACCGCGGGGTGACCACACCGAGCTGCTTACAAAAACTGCAGGTCACAAAGCTTTGTGCTGCTGCTGTTCTCAGTGTCGTCATTTCTATCTGTTGCTCCAATGCTTTCCAAGCGTTGGAACTTCTCCTTTTCCCTCAAAGCACACCAGATGCATTTCACAGATGCATAAAACCCCCTCTGAGGGTTCTTCTGCCGCCACCTCTCCTCTGGGCCGCAGCTGTGCTGGGAAGCTCTGAGGAATCCTTTTTAACCCCCAGCAAAGCGTTGCTGTCGGTGGCACAGGGCTCTTCCTGCTGCTGTAGGGAAGCTGTACTGCAAAGAAACACCAGGGCGGACTCTAATTAAATGTTTCAGTGGGAAAGGGGATGAGGTTTAAATTTGGTTTTGTAAACACGATCGTTTCTGCCCAAACCACCGCCGTGAGAAGCCGAGGCCTCACACAGCCCAGGCCCGGGGCCGCCTCCAGGCTAGGCCGCACCGGGACCTCAGGGACCGCTGAGCGCTGAGGTGTGAAGGCCTGGCTTCCTCGGATAGCGCTGAGGGCCGGGCCGCCCCGTTACCTCCCTCAGGGATGGGAGAGAGGATGGCGTCTCGAATGCGGCGGCTCCGGACCGCGTCCGCGCAGCCCGCGCTCTCTGCCCAAGATGGCGGCCGCCCCCTCAGGCGCCCCTTTGTCTGCAGCCGCCGCATTGCTGCGAAGGGCGCGAAACTGGGGCAGCGGAGCCACGCCCATTCGGCGTGCCGGCCACCAGGGGGCGGGGCGCGGGAGGCTGGCCACCAATCAGAGGCTTCCACTTCCTTCCTCCTCACAGGGGCTCCCGCGGCCAACGGGCTCGGCGCTCTCGGCCAATCGGCGCCGCGCTCCACGCCCCACCCACGCGTGGGAGGAGGTGCCGCCGGGGTTTTGTTCGCGCTCCCTCCTCCCGTCGCTCCTTATGAATATTAACAGCCTGCGGCCCAATCAGATGGCGGCGCAGCGGCGGCGCTTTGGTGGCGTCACTCGCCCCGCCCCTCGGTGAGGACAAATCTGCATATTCATAAGGAGGGCGGGACTGGGCGCGGGAGTATATAAGCCGCCGCCCCGCCAGCCGCCGCGTTCGTCGCGCTGAGGCTTTGAAGTGCGGTGTGGTTTCTGCAGTTCCGCACACCGGTAAGCGCCCGCCGACGCGCGGGGCGGGCTGCGGTCTGCCGGGGGAGGGGGGAGGGAGGGAAGTCGGTGTGGGCATCGTGGGCACCACGTTCCCGATGTCGGGGTGTCGGGTCTGTGCCTCGGTCCGGCGCGGGGCGGCCGCGCACCGCCAGGCCTTGTGTGGCTGTGGGGTGTACAGGACAGCCACTCGGTTGGGTGGCTGCTGGGAGGACCGGGCCGGAGGAGCGCTGAGGGGCGCCTCGGAAACAAAATGGCGACGGGCCTTAGCCGTGCAAAATGGCGGCGGGAGGGAGGAGGGGCGTCGGACTGCGCCTGCGTCGGGGGGCGGGACGGGTGAGGGGCGGGGGTCCCGCGCCGGGCGGGGGTCGGCGTGGCGGGGGCCCCCCTGTGGGGGCGCGCATGCGCGCTGCAGGCGGCGCGGCTCCGTGGACGGTGCGGAGCGCCCTCTGCCGGGCGGGAGGACTCGGGCCGGCATCGCACCGCGGTGCTCGCGTGGATCAGAGCGCGTTCGGCGGCAGCGAGCGGAGCCGGGAGCGTCGGTTCGGGCTTTGGGGAACGTTCGGCGGAACTGCTGACCGAAGGCTGGTTGATTTCGCAGGTGACGATGGCATCAGATGAGGGCAAGCTGTTCGTTGGAGGGCTGAGCTTTGATACCAACGAGCAGTCGCTGGAGCAGGTCTTCTCCAAGTACGGGCAGATCTCCGAAGGTGAGGGCAGGGCCGTGCCGGGCTGGGCTCTGCTGGGCTGCAGTGGCTGATGGCGGCTGTTCTCTCCTCCAGTGGTGGTGGTGAAAGACAGAGAAACGCAGAGGTCCAGAGGCTTCGGCTTTGTGACATTTGAAAACATAGACGATGCGAAGGATGCGATGATGGCCATGAATGGGAAGGTAAGCTGGTTCTCCAGCAGCTGTTTGTTCCCCCTTAAGAATGATAGAATGGCCTGGGTTGAAAAGGACCACAATTATCATCAGTTCCAACTCCCTGCTATGTGCAGGGTCGCCAACCACAGCTGCCCAGAGCCACGTCCAGCCTGGCCTTGAGTGCCTGCAGGGATGGGGCATCCACAGCCTCCTTGGGTAACCAAAAAGCAGTGAGATGAGCTTGGTGGGTGTGCTTCTGTTTAAAGCCATGAGGAAGAAGCTAAGTGCTGGAATCCTTCCAAAAAAACAACAGAAAAGGATACAGAGCAACGTGGCTTAGTGAAATCCTGTTGTGTTACTGCATTCTGAAAAAGGCTGAGGCTATAATCACAGAATCGTAGAATGGTTTGGGTTGGAAGGGACCTCAAGGATCTTGAAGCTCCAATCACTCTGCTGCAGGCAGGGCTGCCAACCTCCACATTTCATAGCAGCCCAGGCTGCCCAGGGCCCCATCCAACCTGGCCTTGAACACTTCCAGGGACAGACAGAGCATCACAGCCTCTCTGGGCAGCTGTTCCAGCACCTCACCACTCTCATAGCAAAGAACTTCCCCCTCACATCCAACCTCAGTCTTCCCTCCTTCAATTTCAAACCATTCCCTCTTATCCTGCTACCCTTTCAAAGAGTTGGCTCCCTTCCTGTTTACAGGCTCCCTTTAAGTACTGAAAGGCTGCACTGAGGTCACTATGCAGCCTTCTTTTCAAGAGTGGCTTTGTAATGCTTGAGAATCCATCTGTGTGTCGTCAGCTCAGTTGCAGCATTGAAGAAAACCAGTACGCACTGGTATTGAAATTCCGGTGTTGCTTCACTGGGAGCCGAGCTGTGCACCATGCTGTGCAGTGCGTGTGAGCTGACGTGTTTTTCTGTTTGTTAGTCTGTAGATGGCCGTCAGATCAGAGTTGATCAAGCTGGAAAATCGTCAGAGAACAGATCCCGAGGCTACAGAGGGGGATCCACCGGGGGCAGGGGCTTCTTCCGTGGGGGCAGAGGTCGGGGCCGTGGCTTCTCCAGAGGTGAGCAGGCGTTGGGGTTGCTCTGCTTGGGATGGGGGTGGTGTGGGTCAGGGTCCTGGAGGAGAAACCGTAACGTGGTGTCTGTTCCAGGAGGTGGAGACAGAGGCTACGGCGGGAGCAGATTTGACTCCAGAAGTGGAGGATATAACGGCTCCAGAGACTACTATAATAGCAGGTAATGCTATTGCAGCTGCTAGCTAGCTTGTTACAGCTCGCCGTGTCTGTTGCCTGGCAGACAGCAGCGCCAGCAGGCTGCAGAAGCTGCTGAGCCAATACAAAGCGCATGTTTCCAACAGCAGGAGTCAAGGAGGCTATGGAGACAGGTCTTCAGGAGGGTCCTACAGAGACAGCTACGACAGTTACGGTAAGTCCTGGTTCAAATGGGAGCGATGCGTACGTTGCTGTAGGAGCTCTTAAACCTTCTGACCCTGTTCTGAAGTCTGGAAATGCTCTGAGGCTCAGCTTTGGACTGTGCCCCTTTTCTGTTCTTGCCCGTAAGAACCAATCTGTCAGGCTTTGGATGTGGTGGTGCCGTTTAAAATTTCTAATTTGTAATGCATGTGTAGGAGTTGCTTGGATCTAAAGGCAAAGCAAGTTTTTAAATACGTTCTTGGAGCTTGAGACTAAGCCAAAAAAACTCGGAAGCCCTAACAAACTGCATTCAAGGGTGGGGGAGTTCTCTGACACATAGAGCAGTAGCTTCTGGAATAATGCAAGGGAGTAAAATGCTGGAACTTGTCTATGCTTCAGTGCCTTTACAATTGTGCCTGCTTCTTGTCCTCAGCTACACACAACGAGTAAAAATCCTTCCTGACTCAAGATCGTCCTTCCAATGGCTGTATTTATAAAGATTTTTGGAGCTTCGCTGAAATCGTTATTGTGTAGTACATCTACTTGTATTTTCACTTTTGTAGTATTATCAGTTCTAATCTTGTCAAACACAGCCTGACAGCTTCTGATACGAGATGGTCTGACGAGGCTTTCCTTTGAGAAAGCTCTGCTTTCGAGTGGTTTTTAACCTTTTTGGAAAGCACTTCCGATTTTGTTTTACGCTTCATGATGAGCCGAGGTGTTTTTTCTTTTTTAAAGTCGTGAAGTTGGGGCCCCAATTCAGTTTCTTTTGAGATAGAAAGGACCTTTAATTCACCGTTCACTAGAAGCTGAACAAGCTGTGGACTTTTTCTTTTTTTTAAGTGCATTACCTTCGTCTTTTGTAACATTCCTTTAGTGTAGCAAGGTAGGAATGCAGCCTGGGTACAAATTGGAAGGCAAACCACCTTGATATATCTAAAGAGAAACTTGCTTGTATGTTCAACCTGCATAACGGTATTTTTACTGTTGTAATGATGTAAATTACCCAGAAATAGACTTGCAAACTTACCATAAAAGAGGTTCTTGAAAATGTTTATTTATATTGTCCTTTTTTACTGGAAGAAATATGCATATTCCATTGATATTGTATTTGAAGTGGTAAAGGATTCTTGTATACAGTTTTCTTTGGCTTTACGAAGCCTATTAAAAGACCGTCTGAAATGAACTCTGCTCCTGCCATTGACATTTCATTGCACAACACAGTCCTTGAAGACGAACAGTGTGTGTAGAAGATGCCAGAGGAGAGGAGAAGACTTAGCAGTAGTGTAAGAGCAAAGCAGACTGAACAGTTGCTAGAATTGAATCTTGACTCGGTCTTGACACGTGAATTCACCGGCGTGCTTCCACATAACAGTGTGTAGGGGCAAAGCTGGCAGCACGGCGTGCCTTTGGGTGTTGGAATGCTTGGTGACAGCTGAGCTGAGTGTTAGTGAGGAGAAGTGCTGTTTCCTTATAATGCTGAAGTGAAGAATTAGTCCTTTGGTGACTGGACTAGTTACTGGAGTGTTAATGGTAGGTAAATTGCCGTAATTAGCTAGCTTTGTCATTGCCTTACAAGTTCTAAGAATTCTTTGCTAGCATATGGAAACTGCAGTGTCCTTGGAGAAAAGAAGTGTTGTGCCTCCAACAGAAACCTCTGAGACGAAAGCTGCTCTCTTGGCTAGTTCATATGTGGAAATAGTCCTGTAATTCGAGGTAACTCCTTTTGCTCATGTCCGCATCCTTCCTCTTGTTGAGAGCTCATTTGAAAGCCTAATGTACTGTGAAATATTCCTCTGACAATTCTGGTCAGCCGATGGACAAATTTTAACCCATGCCGTATGCAACCTTTGGCTTGTGGCACAACTTCAGTTCCACAGATCAGAGTTGGGCATGCAGTCATGTCTTGCTAGTAGGAACGGAAGCAAGATGGGAAACCGAATTCCCTGACTTGATATGTGTTCATCTATTGAGAATCTTTCTAGACTTCATTAAGTTGCTCACTTTAATTGTAGCTTTCTTTGCCATCCTACTTGTTGCCATTAACTTTTTCCCATAGCCCACACTTCCTAAGCAGCCATGTCAAAGTGGTTAACTCTCTGCTTAGGGATCCAATGATACATTGGCTGGCGTATCAAAGGCATCAGCCAGCCCCGGAACAGTTTTCCCACACTGTGCTTCTGTGATGTGATGGGTTCAGCGAATGGCTTGTGAAACCCTCGTATCTGATGTGACCTGTGTTCGGGGGAGGGGGGTGGCGATGCGAAACTTCTCTGTTTGATACCATTATTAATGCATTTCTGCTTTGGCAGGCTGAAGAGAAGATGGACGCTGGGCTCGGAAGCTGGCTGCTGGGTTCTGAGGAAGGCAGTGGTGCCACCAGGGAAGCTGAACCCGAGCCTGAGTTTGCAAACCAGGTAACGGCCCGTCATCGCGGCCCCCGACCCTCAGTGGTGGCATTTCCTGAAGCAGAAATGAAGCCCTGTTTGTAATTTAAGAACAAGGAGCTGTGGGGGGGTGAAACTTGAGGATGAAAAGTGGACGGAACTCAGCCTTTAAAATGACTGTTTTCATTTGATTTCAGCAATGAACTGCTGTGGAGAGGACCTGAGGAGGAAGGACAGCGTTGAGCGGAGATGCTGAAGGGCTTTGAGCAGAGTTGTTGCTGATGTTTATAAATGGAACGAGCAGGAAAGCCAACTAAGCTAGAATAAAACATTGCAATGTGAAAAAAGAATCTTTGTAGTACTTCTGTGGGCAAACAATGCTAAAATCTGGCTAGATGAGTTCCCCTGTGTGTAGCACAGCTGAAGCTACAAAGAAGGGCTGTTCTGGGGAAAGGGGTTGGGGGTGGTTGGGGCCACCCGTCTGTGAGGTCATTGCAGTGGAGCAGCTGTGTCTGAAGGGAGAAATGGCTGCGATGGGTTTGCAAACCAGTGCTGGGGAGTTTTCAGATCTCAGTTTGAGGTGGAAGAGGGATGTGGTGGGATGTGTGAGCAGGAGGTGCTGCTGCGGGCTGACAGCTGTGCTTGGGGTGCTGGAAAGATGAAGCACCGACCGAGGGCAGTGTGTGCTGTGCAGAACCCTGGTCTGAGTCACCTTTTGGCGATCAGGAAATACATTCCAAAGGGTTTTTGGAACTCGATAGCACTTAAAGGGCGGGTAGATGACCAAATGGGAGCTGGTTGTGCCAGTCAGAGCTGGGAGATGCACTGCTGGGAATGGGGCACAGTGATGGCTGCTCAGAACTGAGTCCCAACAGCTGGCAAAGTCCTTGACAGCTCAGCATCCCGAGCGTGGGATGCAGTGCAAAGCAGTGCTGTGTGGATGTGAGGAGCTGCTGCAGTGCAAAGCAGTGCTGTGTGGCTGTGAGGAGCTGCTGCAGTGCAAAGCAGTGCTGTGTGGCTGTGAGGAGCTGCTGCAGTGCAAAGCAGTGCTGTGTGGATATGAGGAGCTGCTGCAGTGCAAAGCAGTGCTGTGGGGTCATGAGGAGCTGCTGCAGTGCAAAGCAGTGCTGTGTGGATGTGAGGAGCTGCTGCAGTGCAAAGCAGTGCTGTGTGGATATGAGGAGCTGCTGCAGTGCAAAGCAGTGCTGTGGGGTCATGAGGAGCTGCTGCAGTGCAAAGCAGTGCTGTGTGGCCATCAGGAGCTGCTGCAGGCTCGAAGCAAAGCCAAGCCTTGCTGGTAGGAGCAAATGGAAAACAGCCTGAGATAAAAAAAATCGTGGGCCACCAATGGGAGGGTGCGGTTTTGTGTGGCTTTTCTTTGACATTTGAATAGAACGGCCAATAAAAAAAGACGCTGCCGTCTCGTTAGCTGATGGTGCCTTTTATTTTTGAAGAGCTGCTGTGTTTTAACGGGGAGAAATGGCGCTGGGGGTGAAGCAGGGAGGGTGTTGTATTGGCAGAGGGCAAATGCAGGTTTGGTGCTGCGCTGCTGCTCTGCTCTCGTGTTAGAAGGACGCGTTTATTGCTTTACGCCGCTTTTTCTCTCTCTCTTTTTTAAACCTTTTTCCTATTATCCGAACGATCGGAATTAAAAAGCAGGAATTGTGGGGGGCGGGGGGGTTTCTGTGTGTAGCGATTCCTTCCTCTCACTTCTGATGGTTCCTGGAGGCGATATTAAATGCGGGACTGGGAGAGCGAAGAAAGCTTTGCTGATTTAAATGACAGCAGCCCGTGGCACTGAGAGCCACTCGCACCTCGCGGTGACACAAAGCGTTACCTGAACGACCCCGATGGTCCTCAATGGGATGCTTCAATGCGGCGGGAATCACCGCAGGCTGTTCGCTTTGAGGCGCTGCGTTTAATGATCCGCTGTTGGGTTGGGGCCGGCGCAGCTGAATCACAGAATGGCCAGGGTTGGAGGGGACCTCAAGGATGATGAATCTCCATCCCTGCCACACGCAGGGCCACCAACCTCCGCATTTCACAGCAGCCCAGGCTGCCCAGGGCCCCATCCAACCTGGCCTTGAACACCTCCAGGGATGGACGGGGCATCACAGCCTCTCTGGGCAGCTGTTCCAGCACCTCACCACTCTCATAGCAAAGAACTTCCCCCTGACATCCAATCCAAATCTCCTCTCCCTCAACTTCAAATCATTTCCCCTCGTCCTGCAGTTATCAAACCTTTCATAGAGTTGATTCCCCTCCTGTTTGTCGGCTCCCTTTAGGTACTGCAGGCTGCACTGAGGTCACCCTGCAGCCTTCTTTTCTCCAGGCTGAACAAGCCCAGCTCCCTCAGTCTTTGCAGTGGAGGTGCTGCACCCCCTTGATCATCTTTGTGGCTCCTCTGGACCCTCTCCAGCAGCTCTCTGTCTTTCTTGTACTGGGGGCTCCAGACCTGGATGCAGTGCTGCAGATGGGGCCTCACAAGAGCAGAGTAGAAAGGGACGATCACCTCCCTGTCCCTGCCGGCCTCTCCTCTTCTGATGGAGCCCAGGATCCCGTTTGCTTTCCGAGCTGGAAGGCACAGCTTCCCCCGGGTGGCTCAGCGGGCAGTCAGCGCTTCAGCCTGCCCCCCATCGGGGTCGGAACGGCGCTCATTTCCCCGACGGGAACCCTTCGTTGGGCGGCAGGAGACAGAACCGGGATGGGAAACATCGCGGCCACGGGGAACGGGGTTCGACGCTCCGTTTATCGGCGGGGCTCCCGGTGCGGAGCGGCGGAACGGCGCAGCCCCGGAACACCGCGCTCAGCTCCGCCCGCGCCCGGCCCCGCTGTGCGCGCACCTTCCTGCGCCGGGACCGCAGCTCCGTGCCGGCCATGCTGCTCCCGCAGCCCATCTGCGTTCTGTTGCTGCTCCTGCACGGCGGCCGCGCCGCGTCCCCCAGTAACGGCACGGAAACCCCGCGGGCGGAGGAAGGGAACGGGACGCGGACGGGCGCGGGGCTGCCGCCCGCATCGGGGCTGCCGGTGCTGCGGCGCGCCGTGTTTGTGGTCAGCGCTCTGTCGGTGCTGGCCGCGCTCTACTTTGTGCTGAGGACGTTCCGGTGAGTGCGGACCCCCCCCCCCGTGTCCACCCGGACCCCCCCGGTTCCCCTTCCGCTCCCTCCTTCCTCCGTCACGGCGCTGCATCGCAGCACTTCCCCATCCCGACACAACCGCCCCGCGCCGCCGTTAATGAACGCTAACAATTAAACCCCATCCGCTGTGCTTCGTCCCACCCGCAGCTCCCGGCCCGACGGACGCAGACGCGAACCGAGCGCGACTTTCAGGTGGAAGAAACCGCAGCGGAAGAAGTACGGTCTGCTGAGCAGCTCCGATGAACGCGTGGAGATGGCATCGCTGGACAGCGATGAGGACACCGTGTTTGAGACGCAGAACCTGCGGCGGTAAGCAGCATCCCCTGCTCCTCTTGTCCTCCGGGGAAGCGCCCACACTGCCACCAGAGGGACGCGGGGTGAACCTCAGCTTTACGTCACCTCCCTTCGCTGTCAGACCCTGAAGGCCCCGTGCCCATCTTGCTTCGTGCTTTTGGGACAGAGCCGCACGGCCCTGCAGGGCAGGAGGAGCTGCCGTGGCTCCCGGCTCGCTGCTGGACGCACATTGCTGCCTGCACGGCTGCCCTCATTCCCTGCATCACACAGCTTTGCTGCTCTGTAGGATTCCCCCTCGCAGCTGAGGATTGGTGTCCCGTGAGCACAGCAGTGCTGCTGGCTGTGCTCACGTTGTGCGTTTTCTTTCTTTTCAGATGATTTGGGACCAGTGGCACAACTGCACAGATCGAGCGAGGGGTGCGGAGTCATCCGCTGGGATCACCGACGCTCCAGTTTTAGTTTTGATAATAATTGCTTACAATGACTGCGAATTAACAGCACAAACTCTTTGGTCGCTGGGGAGGGCAAAGGGGACCAAAACTGTTTCCTTCACACGTCTTTTTTGGGGAGAGGTGGAGCTGCAGAGGACTCTGCGCTGAGTGCTGCGTGGGGTGACGCTCAGGAAGACGTAACAGAAGTGACTCTGGGGTGAACACTCTGCATTGAGAGCTGCACGTCTGTGCCCATGGCCTGCCTGGGGCTTTTGGGTGCTCCTCTGACTGTGGCAGCAGCTTGGCGGGCTCAGTTTTCCCTTCCGTGATGTCTGGTCGCTTCCCTGGATTGCTGTGTGCCATCGGCTGCACCCCGTGGTGGAGTTGGGGCAGCAGCATCCCTCAGATCAGACAGAGGAGTTTTGGGAGGGAGCAGCGAGCTGAAGGCGTTCTGGAAGCAGCAGGGTTGGCAGCGAGTGGATGATGGCATAAATCCCTGCGTGGGTTTACAAAACAAAGAGATGTTTGCAAACAAAAACGTACGAGTTGGTCTGTGGGGCCGCACAGGTGTTCTGCACCCCGAGGGTGGCCAGGAGAAACGCGTGTCCTCCCCGAGCTGCTGTGTAAGGGATGGGAGAGCCAGAGCCTCTCAGCTGCGGTTCTGGATCTGCTCAGACATCATCTCCCTTTGGAGATGCTGCTGTTCCCCAGTGGCTGTGCTCCAGCTGTGTCCCATCGGCTCAGCAGAAGGAACAGAAGTTGTGTTGGTGCTTGGGTTCCGTGCAGGGCTGAATGTGGCCGTTAGAGGGTCGTTGTTGGGGGGAATCTCAGCTGAAATGGTGGGAACTGCTTTCCAAGTGCTTTTGTTTGCAGCTTTCAGCCCCGAAGGGATGGGATGCAGCGGGGCGGGTGGTGCAGAGCCGGATCCCCCAGCCCCACACTGCAGTGCCTTTGTTGGGAGAATTGCCTGCAGGAGTTCCTCCAGCTGTAAGGCTTTGCCTTCATGGTGAGGATTGAAAATGCCTTTGGAGCAATGGAGTGATGGCTTCTAGCGTTGGGTTGGACCTCCTCTGTGGATAAGGGAGGAAGCCTTACTTGCCAAAAAGAGTGGAGCAGAGGGGTGCCTCCATGGAGCAGCAGTGACACACTTTGCTGCAGCCCCAGGGCTGCTGCAGTGCACGGTACAGATGAGAGCTGCTCCGAGGACAGAGCTGTAGCTGTGCTCTGCCTGATCACCATTTCTCCTGGAAAAATAAATGGGAGTGTTGCAGGAGAAGTGCAAAACCCGGGGCAGTCGTCATGGGGCCCTGAGGGTCCCATTGGAACAGCATCTTCTCATCCTTGTGCTGCGTCCCTGCAGTTACACCCAGCAGTTACTTCTGCAGCCTCAGTCACTGCATGCCGACATGCCAGCAGCCCAGCCCAGGTCTCTGAGCAGAGCTCAGAACTGGTAACAGTTGTTCAGGATGGATGTAAATACACAGATGCAAACGGACACACGTGTGCTCTGAGCCCACTAATCCAATGGGCCCGGAGCTGTTGGGACCAATGCAGTGGGGTGATGGTGGGAGCAGGGTGCCCTGCGGTGCTGCACACCATGGGGCTCCTGTGCACCACAAACAGCTGCTGCAGAGTTGGCTGGAAACAATCGCTTTTGTTTAAGCCCAAGCCTAATTTCAGAAGTTTACATAATTGCCTCTCTGATCTTCTTGGAGGGCTGCATCGAGTCCTCTGCTGTGGATATCGAGCTGCTAGGCAAATCGACTGGGTGTCTGCGGATGGTAATGAGATCGACTGAGAGCGAGATGAGCATCGGGGCTCTGTTGTTAATAACATCCCTCTGTTTTGTTTCGTTTGCACATGTGACTGGAATGGGATCCGCAGCATTAGAGCTCTGGAGATGGACCTGTGGTCTGAGCAGATTGCCAAGAAGTCAATAAAACAGCACTCGAGTGCATTGTGTTGGCTGTGCTCTCAGGAACGAGGAGCTGGGCTTTCACCCTCCTGCTCGAGTTGTTGATTTATTTTTAAATGGCAACCAGTCCCGTATCGATCGGTTGTTTTACTTTCTTTGTGTTTACAGCATCCCCCCCCCGTTGTATCCCGAGACAAACGTGTGTTGTTTCCATGTTGTTGCACTTCTCTCCATGCCCACTGCTCACCCCCCACTGGTGTTCTCAGGGTTTGTTCCAACCTGCTGAGGTCTCCTCTTTGTCCTCACCTTCACCTCATCCCTTGTCCGGCTCATCCCTGCAGGGCTGCCCCCATCCTCTCCATGGCAGCGTTGTGATTTTTGTGCTCCTGGTTGTGTCTCCCTGCATCCTCCTCCCCACCACGGCAGCACTGCTGGCCGCAGCATCGCACCGCATGGCACTGCAGCGGAGCGGAGGGCTTTGCTTTGCTCCAGGGTTGGGTGCTGTGCTGGAGGGCAGCGCTGGGGAACCCTGTAGATGGCACTCACAGACCAAGCATGGCGCTGGTGGGTACCAGCAGGCCGTGGGAGGCTGAAGGTGCATCCCAGCGCCTCGAGGAACAAACATCTTCCCAGCAGCTGCCCGGGGCTGGGGTGCGCCTCGCAGGGCTGCAGCTGTAGGAGCGGCGCTTTGGAGCTGTGTTGTGTGAGCAGAGGGCTGGGGAGCGCCCAGCTTTGTTTCGGCTGCGTTTCACCCAGCCCTGTCAGCACTTGTTTGCAGTGCCCTTGATGTTTCTGGCACGGCCCGACTTGAAAGACGCCCTGATTGGGTTGAACTCACCCGCAGGCTCCAGTTGCATGGGAACCACGCTGCAGGGTGAGGGCGCGTCTGGGCAGAGCAGCGCGTCCTGGGCTGGGCCTGGCTTCACCCAGCAGGACCACAGCCTGCCCCCATCGCCCAGCAGGACCACAGCCTGCCCCCATCGCCCAGCAGGACCACAGCCTGCCCCCATCGCCCAGCAGGACCACAGCCTGCCCCCATCGCCCAGCAGGACCACAGCCTGCCCCCATCGCCCAGCAGGACCACAGCCTGCCCCCATCGCCCAGCAGGACCACAGCCTGCCCCCATCGCCCAGCAGGACCACAGCCTGCCCCCATCGCCCAGCAGGACCACAGCCTGCCCCCATCGCCCAGCAGGACCACAGCCTGCCCCCATCGCCCAGCAGGACCACAGCCTGCCCCCATCGCCCAGCAGGACCACAGCCTGCCCCCATCGCCCAGCAGGACCACAGCCTGCCCCCATCGCCCAGCAGGACCACAGCCTGCCCCCATCGCCCAGCAGGACCACAGCCTGCCCCCATCGCCCAGCAGGACCACAGCCTGCCCCCATCGCCCAGCAGGACCACAGCCTGCCCCCATCGCCCAGCAGGACCACAGCCTGCCCCCATCGCCCAGCAGGACCACAGCCTGCCCCCATCGCCCAGCAGGACCACAGCCTGCCCCCATCACCCAGCAGGACCACAGCCTGCCCCCATCACCCAGCAGGACCACAGCCTGCCCCCATCACCCAGCAGGGCCACAGCCTGCCCTCATCACCCAGCAGGACCACAGCCTGCCTCCATCACCCAGCAGGACCACAGCCTGCCCCCATCACCCAGCAGGACCACAGCCTGCCCCCATCACCCAGCAGGACCACAGCCTGCCCCCGTCGCCCAGCAGGACCACAGCCTGCCCCCGTCGCCCAGCAGGACCACAGCCTGCCCCCGTCGCCCAGCAGGACCACAGCCTGCCCCTGTCACCCAGCAGGACCACAGCCTGCCCCCCTCGCCCAGCAGGACCACAGCCTGCTCCCATCACCCAGCAGGACCACAGCCTGCCCCTGTCACCCAGCAGGACCACAGCCTGCCCCCATCACCCAGCAGGACCACAGCCTGCTCCCATCACCCAGCAGGACCACAGCCTGCCCCCATCGCCCAGCAGGACCACAGCCTGCTCCCATCACCCAGCAGGACCACAGCCTGCCCCCAGCACCCAGCAGGACCACAGCCTGCCCCCATCACCCAGCAGGACCACAGCCTGCTCCCAGCACTACTCCCAGCCCTGTGCCTGCAGTGTTGCTCAGCCCGGTGCCAGCCCAGTCCTGCTGCTGCTGCACCCCTTGATGCACACACAGCTCTCTCTGGGAGCACGTTGTGCAAAACAAAGCGTGGTTCTTAACAAACTTGCAGCTAGGCAGGACCTGCCGTAGCTTTGAGCCCTGATCTGCGTGCAATAAGCTGTGATGGGTCCAAACCCAGTGCCCCCCTTTATCTCCATAGCTGTGAGGGGAGTAGCCCCAATTAACACTAATGGCTGTGACCTGTGCGTGCTGGATTTGCTGCATGTGTGTTCACACTCAGCACTGCTTCCCGTCCCCTGCAATCAGCTGGGGCTGGCACTGCTGGGATTCTGCTCACAGACACGAGCTGGCAGCGTGAAGCTGCTCTGAATTTATTTCAAACTCGAGTTAAAGTGCTCTTGACGCTTCGGATGCAAATTTCCCTCCTTGAAATGGGAGCGGAGCCGCGCCGGGTGCCGGCGAGCTCTTTTCATTTCGCTCTCCCATTTACTGTCGCTGCTGCGCGGTTCCTTACAGCCACGCTCGTGGTGCTTTGCCCCCGGGGGGGGACAGAGAGGCCCCAGATCTGTGTGTGTGAGGAGCGGTGCGGGTGTGGGGCCCGCAGTGCTTGGCCAAACGAAGGGTTCCTTATGCCAGAGCTGCTCCAAAACCTCTCCGTACATCCGGAGACCACAAAGCGTTCGGGATCCAGCTGCAGCCCACCTCTACGGCAGTTCTGCTCCACTCTGCAGAACTCCTCTGGATCTTTCTGCGTAGAAGAAACGAGCTTTGCTCGGTTGGCTCTGCGTCTCCATCCTTCTTTTGATCTTTATTTTCCCCTCCACGTGACAGAAAGGTGAATGGAAGTGGCTCCCCATCCACAGACGGCGCTCCATCAACAAGCATCGCCTGTTTTTGTTATTCTGATCTTCCAGGGGGGCTTTGCAGAGGGGGGCACAGAGGAGCGTCTGCTTTTCAAGTTACACCAGGGAATAAAAGTATAAAGGAAAGGAATGATCACAACGGCGGCAGCAACAAAACGATCCTTTGTTTGCTTATTTATTAATTTAAGCGAGCCGGCGCTAATTGGAGGAGGAACCCACGCAGCAGCGGCTTCTTTTTTTTGCCTTCTAAGGCTGAGAGGACATGAAAGGGGCTCCATTCTTGTGCTGATGTGTGGCCATGCAAAGCTGCGCCCGGTGTCACACAGGAGATGGGCAGCTCGTGTGCTGCGCTTCTCCTCTCTGCGTCATCAGATCAAAGCGGGGCGCTGGGGGGTCGGAGGGGGGGTTGGGGGGAGGATGGGGCTGCAGCGCCCACCTGTGTGAAGCTGCAGGTTGGGACCTGTGGGATCCCAGCAGGGCCGGGACACCCCTGCCTGGCAGGAATTACCGGTGGTGTTAATTAGCATCCGAAACACGTCGGGGCCGATTGCTGGGGCACAGCGCCCGATTCCCAGGAAACCTTTGGCTCCTGTTCGCGATTCGGGTCGTGGCTGTGAACCAACCGTGGTGGCACTGAATGTGGCTGCAATGCATCCCTGTGGCGACGTCCCCTTCGCTGTGACCCACAGCTGTGGGGGTCCTTTGCTCTCTTGTTACCCATCCGTAGCCGGGGTGGCTCTGCTGGAAGTGCCAACCTTCGTTGGAAGGCACTGACTGATGGAGCATCCCTGCTACGCCACTCGTGTGTTCTGCTGGTTCATTACTCTTGCTCTTCTTAAGGGAAAAAAACCTCACATACTCAAGATAGCCCTTAATGGTTCATTTCTTGGCCCCGTCTGAGCGCGTTGTCGCCCTTCTCTCTGCCAACGGGTGGCACAGTTCCCATTTCTGGTTGGGACAAACCCGCTGGGCACCAAAAACCAACGTTTGACCCACGCTGCAGCTTTCCCTTTTCCACAGCCATCGCTGCTGGGGCTCTGTGCAGTGCTGGGGGTGCGTGCTGTGCGTCTGCTCCCACCCCTCCCACGTCACAGCACAGCCGAATCTCAAGTGCAATCTCTGGGCCTATGGCTGCTGCTCTCTGCTCAGTGGGTGCCGCAGTGTGGGGCTGGGACCCCCGGGATGGGCTCCTCCCTCCCCCCCCTCCTTTCCAAAGGCGGCTCAGGGTGCTTTGGGGTCCCCCCCAGGTCACCCCCTGTGCTCTGCAGTCGCTCCTCTCCCCCTTTCTGCCCCCACGCGCTCCTTTCAGAGCTCTTTGCTCTGCTCACTTTCCCACAGCTCGCAGCCATTCTCCCAGCTTCAAAAGGTTTACTAATTACCCTAATGAGGTCAGGAGAGACCAAACTCTTCTGTGACTTAACGCGGGGCGGGGTGAGGGGAGCTGGGAGGGAGGAGAGATCTCAGCTCGCACCTCCGCTGATGCGTGGAGGAGGAAAACAGCCTCTCCCACCTCCGCTCCTCTCCCCCACCTTCACATCCAGCAGGAAAAAAAAAAAAAAGGGAGATGTGGACAGAAGGTCTCAAATGTATCAAACAGCTTTTAAAAAGAAATTCCTTTTGCCTGTCAAAAGAACAAACAGATACACCAAAAACTGTCAGAATTAGTGTTGGAGTAATTGCAGAAGCTCTCCAAGGTTAATGCTCCATTAGCGAGCAGCTCTCGCACAGCTAAAAGCCGGGACGAGACAGGTTGTCAAAGGCTTGCTGGAGATTAAAGAGCTGCGCTCAGAGCCTCAGCTCTCGGTGGATGTTGTTTGGGAGGGGGGGCCGGGGCTGTTTGTGGGAGGGAGATAAGAGGGCTGCGCTCCGTGCTGCCATGGCACCGCCAGGAGCGCGGCCTGGCAACGACGTGCAGCTTGGGGGCAGGCTTTGCTGCCATCCGGATCGGCCACAAAACGCAGAGCAGAGCCCGGTGCCCACATGAGGGCCGGTCCTGGGTTTGGCGAGGCTGGGGACGCGCAGCAGTGGGCGCTGGGGCGCCGTGCCAGGCACCGTGAGACGTGGGCAGAGCAGAGCGCTGCCTTACGCTGAGCTGGGACCCGATTTCGCCTCTATTTCAACCGAGCTGCCCCTGGTTTTGGAGGAGCCACCCGTTCCTGCCTCCCCATGGAGCAGCGCCCTCGGTGCCGTGGCTCAATTCCGAGCTGCTCGGCGGTCACAGGGCCTCGTGCGCCTCCTGGCACGGGGCTGAGCTTCCAACAGAGCACAGCTCCACGCCTCACCCACCCCAAAGGCATTCAGGACTGAGTGCCCACGGTGCTGGAGGTGCCAGGAGCAGCCCTGGCCGTCCCTGCTGTGTGCGGGGGGGGAGAAGCATCCCGTGGGTCCTGGCTCAGCTGTGGCTGTGATGGTGGTGTTGGGGTGGTGCCTCCAAGGGGCTCTGCTGCGCCAGGTGTCATCTGGAAAGCAGGAGGGTGAGAAGGGGGGAACGTGATGGGAAAGAGGGGAAAAAATGATGGGAAAGAGGGGAAAGAGCGAATGTGCAGCAGGCAGAGGGGCGGTGGGTGAGGGTCTGGGGGCTGCGTGTTGGCACAGGGCTGATGCAGGAGGGGGAAAGCAGAGCAGCGGGCGCAGGAAACGAACGATGCCGTAATTGGGAAATTAAAGCTTTCCTGTTCTTTTCTTTTCCTATCTTGATATAATTTGTAGTGATTAGACCTGGGGTGCAGCGCAACCAGACAATGCGAGCCTTCTGTACAAGAGCAAAACAAGGCTCCTGCACAGACCCCGTCTCTTTATTAAGTTGATTTGCATTCATAATCTTCATTTGCCGTTATTATTTTTCCCCCTTGTGTTTAGTGAGTGATATTAGCATAAAGTCCCTTTTTTCTTGTTTTCCATTCACGCTCAAGGTCAGAGACTTAGTGAGACACCGACGAAAACAATCTCTTCCTCACCCTCCTTTAATTCTTTGCAGAAACATGTCCTGGGGATTTTAACATAACAATCGCTGCGAGAGGAGGGGGGGAGACCTGAACAGAGAGCCCTTTCTGCGCTGGAAACGGGAGCTGCCTAAAAAGAGGGACGAAATGCGGGGAGGGGAGCGGGGTCGGGATGTTGGGGGGTGTTGGGGGTTTGAGGGGGGGCTCTGCGGCAGCATCTCTGTCCCCATCGCACCGCCGGTGTTGGAGCTGCTGGGATGAAGGCAGACACGGCGGGGGGGGGAGGAGGATGGGGGGTGAGGGGGCACATTTCTCAGTGCTTAAAAGAGTAAAGGGGGGGTTGGGGAGGGAAGGAGGGATAAATATCCGCGTGTATTGCCGGGGGGGACACGCGCAGCCCCAACCCAGGACGCTCTGACCCCTCCTCTGAGTGGCACAGAGGGAATTCCCCTCCCAGGGCCCGCGGGGCTTTCGGTCCTCATCATTTCTTGGGGCTGCGGGGAGGGGGGGGTGGAGGAAGAGAGCGAGGAACGGGATTTGTCCGTGTGAGCTGCGGGAGCGCCGGCTCGGGCTGAGCCCGGCGATGCGGGGCGGTGCGGGGCTGCGGGCACGCGGCAGATGGCGGCTGCTCGCTCTGATGGCCCCGACGTCCCCGCGGTGCTGCTGCAGCCCTCGGTGCGCAGTGCTGAGCCGTGGGTCGGTGCTGCGGCGGCCGCTGCGCTCAGAGCTGTGGCTTATTTGGCACAATTGGTGGCTTCTTTCTTTTCTTTCTTTTTTTTTTCTTCCTCCTAAGGATGCTTCAGGGCTTTCAGCGCTCAGATGCAATGTGAGTGTTTTCATGCCCCTTTAATGCTTCACTAAACAGTCTGAGACGCTGCCTCTTAATGCCCCAGTAAAGCACAGAAAGCTGCAGAGCGGAAAGAGCACGGGAGGGAAGGGAGCTGATGGAGAGGGAAGAGAGACGGCGAGGAGAGGCGAGACGGGGAGAAGTCACCTTTACCTTCCTCCTCTGCAAATTCCCAACCCTCACTGCTGCAAAGGCAGCTGGGTGCTGAGGGCCCCCCCAGCTCCTGCTGCACCCCCAGGGGAGCCGGGTCTGCTGGGCGCTCCCACCCCTCCCACCCTGCCCCGAGGTCGGTGCGTGTGTTGCATTGCACACTATGGCTGCTGCATGCATTGCGGGGACGGACGCTCCCTGTGCCTCTGGAGAGAGGAGCAGCCACGGAGCTGGCGGGGTGCTGGGCTGGGTGCTGAGCGCTGCTGATGCTCCCAACCCCGCTGTAACCCCTGGTGCGTGCGGTGGGTGAGGGCTATGGCAGCGTCCCTCCGTATGAGACGAACGCCTCGCTGCGGGTCCCGCCTCTCTGAGCTGCACTGAACGTCTCCCAAAGCGATGGAGAGGACAAGAGCAGGGGGAAGGGACAGATTACAAGTTTTAACCTAACAAAGCAAAGTTTGCGTCTCCTCCCGCCCCGCACCAAGGGGACAGCCGGTCCCGCGTTGTTAATTCCAGTCATTCCATCGCCTGCACTCCGTGTACTTCTCCCCGGCACCGCTTGCCCTGCGCGTTTGATCTGCGAGCACCAAAAGTAGCGCCTCGGGCTGCGACATCGGCATCCTCGGTCGCCATAGGAACGGCAGCCGGGGCTCCCCGGTGCCCCCATCCCCCGCGGCCGCGCTGCCGGGATGCGCTGCCGCCTCTGAAGCCGAGCATCAAGGCTGGGACGGCAGCGCGCTGCTCCTGCCCGAAAGGAGAGGAGTTTTTGTCTGAGCCGCGGAGCACAAAGCAGAGGTTATTGGTGTCAGAGAACTCGGGGCTGAGCTGAGCTCTGCTTGCCTTAAGCGGGAGGAGGGGAAGGGAGAGCTGCGCTTGGAGCCGGATGCAGGGGAGGAGGAGGAGGAGGAGGAGAAGGAGGGAGAGGTCGCAGCCGCAGAACCCTGCAGCATCAGGGGCTCGGGGTGGGCTTTGCTGCACTGCTGCTGTCGCTGCTCTGCTGCAGCCCTGTCTTCCACCTGTGGGTTGGGGCTGCTCACTGGGGCTGCCCCTCAGCCCTCCTGTCTGCTCTGCTGCGCCCGCATCCTGGTCTGCTTCTGTCCGGAGTTTTCTGGGGTTTCATCCAAACCGGGGCTCCCCCAGCAGCTCCCTTCATTCCCCCACCACACGTGGCTCTTTCCTACCCTACGTTGGACAAGGGGAGCCGTGCATGGAGCCACGGCCCCAGTGGGCATCCAGGGCCGGGCTGCTTCCCCAGGCAGCACTGCTCACAATGCAAACCCCCCACCCACAGCTCCCCCGTGTCCCCACTCTGCTGCCATCCCGGCTCCCCACCGCACCGTGATTGACGCTCCGTGCCGCCCGGCTCCCTCCACAACACCTCCACTTTCTAATTGCTGACAGTTATTTACTGTAAAGACAGGAGCACACGCACCACCAGCTCTGACAACTCATGTCAAAACCCCGCAAGAAACCGCGTTTGTATGTCTTTATTTGTTTCCCATCCTTTCCCACTCCCTCGCCCCTCTCCTTCCTTCCCCTCTCCCTCCATCCCACCCCGCTCCCATCCCGGCCGTGCAGCCCTGCTGCTGCCCGATGCTCACAGCCCATCCATGCCTCACTGGGCTCTGATGGACGGCTGCACAGCGGAGCCCTCAGCCTCCCGCGTGCGGATTTGCTGTCTCTCAGCCCCTCTGTGTTCCGACATAATTGGTTCTGCTCCGAGCAGTAAACAATGATGTGCGATGCATGAGTGAGCCCTAAACAGCACCTACACGCAATTAAAATAATTGGGCGCATGCCTCGGGCGGATTGCAGCCCCCCGTGCTGCTTTTCTCCCTTTTTCTCCCTTTTTCTCCCTTCTTTTTCTTCCACCGTGCCGGGCTCCCACGGATCTGATGCTCCTCTCAGCACAGGACACATTCCAGCACGGGCTCCAACACAGACCCACAGAAATAATGATGACCCCAGGGAGCGTCCCTGCGCCTCTGTTAAAAATGACTCTGTTCTATTTAGACGAAGTAACCAGAGGCCCCTCCGGACAGAGAGGAGTACAATTTTGCGTTTAATGATTCCATAATCTGATATAATATCGGGCCTGTAAGACATAATGAAGACCTGGGGGAGTTTACATCTTTGCAGCATTAAAGGGCCTCTGCTCGGGGACGCGGACAGGTGGAGGTTTGGACTTTGATGCAGTCAAACATGTTTTTCTTGGGGTTTGTTTGACACGATGGAGAGGGAATCCGGGAGAGGAGAAAACAGCTGGGAACAGCAGTGCTTCCAGCAGAGCCCCCAGCAGAGGGAGGGGGCCGTGTGGGGTGCAATGGGGAGCCGTGGCGGGGTGCTCTGTGTCTATGGCGAGCACCAGGCACAGCTCAGGTGGCCGTGGAAGCAACTCGCCCAAAACACGAGGTCAATGCGTGCAGGAGCTGCACAGCCAGCACACGTCTCCTCTGTGCCCCATCAGCTCCTTGCTCTGCCCCGGGCCCCGTAGCACTGCGGTGGGTGCAGGGAAGCCCCGGCGCAGCCCCGTGCTGCGGTGCGGAGCCGCCTGCGCCGGGGTTCCCACATCCGCGTGCGGCTGCGGTCTCAGTGCCTCCAGATAACCTAATCCCATTTAGGCTGGGAGAGAGCTTGCAGATTCCTCCCCTGGGAGAGCAAGCTGCGCCGCGGGGGGTGGTCTGTAATGAATTCCAATCATTCCAGCACAAAGGTAGCTTACAGGAGCGCTTGCTGCAGAAAATATTAGGGTCGCTGCCCTATCATCCCTCAGAGACATCAGTTGTAGCTCAGTGATTCCGGGCTGCTGACAGGCGGGCGGCCCTGGGGGGGCAGAGCTGGCCGTGAATCCCGGCTCGTTCCTTCCTGAGAGATGGGATTGCTGCCAGAGGGCTCCTGGTGGGGCAGCGTGCGCCCACCGCTGCGCTGTGCTCCTCTCTGCGCAGCCGCTCTCGCTCGCCCCAACCTTGTCATCAATTTATCGATGGGGATTTCAGCAGCCCCTCAAAAATCCCATCCCGGAGGAGCAGAGACCCCTCCTGTCAGGCCTGGAGGCACTGCCAGCCCCAGCCTGGCCGCTCTGTGGGCAGCAGGGTGGGTGCAGGCTGGGGGCTGTGGGAGCAGCCGTGGCACCGACCCGCACGCAGCCCCCACGCTGTGCCCCCCTGAGGTCGGTTCCAGCTCCCTGCTCTCCTTTCCCTCTTCTCTGTATTTATTTTATTTATTTTTTTCCTATGTGGGCAACGAAGTAATGAAAGCTGCCCCCTCCAAGACGGGCTTTAATACAGCTCCGTGTCTGGGCCGGGATGTTTCACCTCGGGAGCTGCCAATCCGTCTCTGTCAAGCTGTCAGCCGTGATGTGTCTGCGCAGTGGCTGCAGCCGCGCTGCAATTCAAAGTGGATTAACTCTTTGGGCTGCCCTGCCCTCCTCCCCTTCCCATTCCACTTGGGTGGGTTCAGGCCAAACAGAAAACGCTTCTCCCCTGTGCTTTCCATATTCACGAGCTCCCGAGGCGCAGCTGGGTGCCCGCGGTGCTGCTCTGTGCTCCCTGATGGGAACGGGGCCGAGCAGCCTCCTCACCCCCCCCCCAGCTGTGTGCTCTTGGCCGTGGGATGCAGTGGGGATGCAGAGGAGTGATGGCTTCGGCTGCAAGCCGTCGCTCCTCACCCTCAGTGAGGACTTCAGGGACGCCCCCCAGCCTCAGCTCTGATGGATCTGAGATGGTTGTGGTGCTGGGGGGGATGTGGGGCTGAGCGGGTGAGCGCTGTGCCCACCGCTGTGCTCTGTGGCACCATGCTGTCCCTGTGGCACCATGCTGTCCCTGTGGCACCATGCTGTCCCTGTGGCACCGTGTCTCCCCGGCAGTGGAGCGGCGATGGCAACGCACTGCCCACCCCCACTGGGGCTCTGGATCCCCCCCCGCGTGTCCCACCGAGCCACCACTACCTCACTCCCACCCTTGGACCGGGCCGGGGGGGTTCTTTGCTTTGCTTCCCCACGCGGTAAATCTTCCCCCAAACAAAGGAATGGGGCCGGGGGTCCCCGGGCCGCCCCCGCCCGCAGCCGAGGGCTGAGCACTAGGGGGGGGTGTTGGACAAGCAATGCTGCTGGGCACGGCGCCCCGGGCACGGCTCTGGCCTCGACCCGGCTTTGGGGCCGAGAGCCGGCGGTTTGGGGACGTCTGTCCGGGGTTTTACCCGATATACGTCCCCGCTGCAGCCCTACGTGGGCATCCCCACCTTCCCGTGCAGAGCCGGGGGGGACCCGCTGGGTTCCATGCAGTGCCTCCCTCTGCCCCTCCCCGCAGCACCCAGCTCCAAACAGGGCTTAGAAATAACCATTGCAATAGGGCTGAGATTCGGGCAGCTCTAAACCTCCGTTGGTGTGAGACCTGTGGCTCTGGTGCCAGGCTGGGAGCAGCAGTGATGCAGCAGCTGCATTGGAGCTGCTGTTGTTAAGACCCAACGCGTGCCTTCCCTCCCCCCCCCTCCCAGTTCAGGAGGTTTCCTGCATGCTATGGGGCACAGCCTGCAGCTCTGGGCCCATGCACTGCTCCTTCCTCCCTCTGTCCATCTGTCCATCCATCTGTCCGCCCACTGTAGGCACAGCCCTGTCCTGAGCCATGCGGAGCTGTGCACCCACCCACCTGGCTCTGCTGCCCCCCATCTGCCCCCAGCCTTTGTGACACGTGGACAGATGTCCCCACCTGCCTCACTTTCCCCTCTCAGCAGGGTGGGTCGAGCAGGGCTTTACACCTCCAAATCCATCACCCCAAAGGTGCCAGCTGAGTTGCTGTGGTTCATGAATGTCAGCAAATCTCTTGCAGGGAGGTGCAGCAGCTGTGTGAGGCTGCTCAGTGTCCAGCAGCTGGGGCTCAGACTTGCTGCATCAGTGCCACGGTGAGTGCGAATTGGCACTGGAGCCAAAAGGAGCTGTGCACAATTGTGCCAGCACGGCTCTGACTTGGAGCTGGGGATGCTCTGCATGCAGCTGATTTGGGGGCTGGGTGTGCTAACGAGCGTGAGAGCTGTGGGTGTTCCCTGCTCTGTGTCTGAGCTGAGCTCTGGGGCATCCCAACCCGTTCTCTGCAGGGCAGGAAGTGTTCAAAAGGTGGATCCGAGCTGCAGCTCAGGGCACAGAGGCACAGGCTGTGACCCGCACGGCTGTGTCTGCCTCCTTGGAGGTGGGCTCCTACACAAGGCGACGGCTCAGGGACCCTTCATGAATCCACATCTGATTCCTGCTGACCCCTCAGTTCCACACACCCAGAGCTGCGCTCTTTGCACACCAGCGGTTCCCCTCGGGCACGACTGAAGCACTGGGTGCCTCTCATAGCCTGGCAATGCCATGGGACAGCTCAAGGGCAGGAGAAGTGCCATGCGGGGTGCTGTGTGCTGTGTGCTGTGTGCCATGTGCTGTGTGCTGTGTGCTGTGTGCTGTATGCTGTGTGCCATGTGCCATGTGCCATGTGCCATGTTCCATGTTCCATGTGCCCTGTGCCCTGTGCCCTGTGCCATGTTCCATGTTCCATGTGCCATGTGCCATGTGCCATGTTCCATGTGCCCTGTGCCATGTGCCCTGTGCCATGTGCCCTGTGCCCTGTGCCATGTTCCATGTGCCATGTGCTGTGTGCTGTGTGCTGTGTGCCATGTGCCCTGTGCCATGTGCCCTGTGCCATGTTCCATGTGCCATGTGCTGTGTGCTGTGTGCCCTGTGCCATGTTCCATGTTCCATGTGCCCTGTGCCCTGTGCCATGTGCCATGTGCCATGTGCCCTGTGCCATGTGCCATGTTCCATGTGCCATGTGCCCTGTGCCATGTGCCCTGTGCCATGTTCCATGTGCCCTGTGCCATGTTCCATGTGCCATGTGCTGTGTGCTGTGTGCCCTGTGCCATGTTCCATGTTCCATGTGCCCTGTGCTGGGTGCCATGTGCTGGAGCAGAGGGCAGTGGCTCAGTGCCAGCCCAGCCCTGCATGGCAGCTCTGCCGTCAGCGCCGGCGCGGCTCAGGGGAGCAGAGAGGCCCGAGCTGACAGCAGACGCTAATGAGCCGGCAGTAATGCACTCGTGGCTGTTCATTACTTTGGGGTTTCTGACATTTGGGTCACTTAATGGATTTGTTTCCTTTCCTCTCCGCATCCTCCCCCTCCCCTTCGGTGGCTGCCTGGGACCAGTTGTAAATTAGCCCTTAATTTCTCACATGTGGCTTTATTTAAGCAGCAAACCCGCTGCCAGCAGTTCCCCCCCCCCCCCCCCCCCCCCCCCGTGGCCTCTTTGGAGGCTCTGCCAGGGTGGGCGCTGGAGGGGGGGGGGGGGGGGATGCATCCCATCCAGGACCCCAAAACCCAGAGCAGAGCTCAGTGCTGCTGGGACCTCAATGCTGCGTCTGCGCCAAGGCTGCAGGATTTCCAGCCCGGGGCCCCTCTTCCTGTTGCAGCCAAATTGCAGCCATCCCTACGGGCAGGAAAGGCCTCTCCATCTGCGCCGGCGCTGGAGCTGAGCCGTGCCTGAACCTTTTTTGCTCTTTACCTTTAAAGCTGGAAGTTTGTTGTTGTTGGGTTGGTTTTTCCTTTTTTCTTCTTCTTCTTTTTTTCTTCTTCTTGTTTTTTTTTCAGGTTGGTTTTCAATAGCAAATATTTTCTCTAATTTCTGGCTCGGTGCAATTAAAGCTATAGAAGATAGGTGTAAATTATACCTCCCTGCCACCAGTCTCACCCTCCCCCCTCCCCCCCAGCGGTAGCTGGGGGCTGGAAACCTGAGGATTTGCAGTAATTAAGGCAAATAGTTGTTTTTGTTTGGGCAGAAAAACAAGCTGAAAGCCGTTGGAAAGAAAGGAAGGAAAGCTGTAAGAAAGCATTTTCCTTTCCACTGGGGAAGGAAAAGTAATTCCACGCAAAAGCTGGGCTCTGCAATGCTGTGCAGGAGGGCAGCACCCAGGAAACAGCCCCACCTCCATCTGCCACCTCTGTCCTTGGGGGGGAGCATCCCTGGGGGGGGGGAAGGGGGGCGCCGGGGGGTCCCACCATATTGGGGTCCATGCAGGGAGGGCTGCGGTGCCACCAGCGTCCCGGAGAGGCTTTTAGTGGCTTGGCTTGATAAATGAAAACAAATAAACGTGATAGACAAGTGGACAGCTTTATGATAGCTTCACACTGACAGGGAGAAAGATTGGTTGTCGGTGGCTTTGATAGAGAAATATCTCGATGGGAGTCGGATGGAGCGATGGATAACCTTGATGGCAGAGGATGAGCAGCTCCTGTGCTGAGGATGCTCTGGCAGCGCCGTTCCGGATGATTCTGCCTTTATTTGTTTTACTTTTTGGAGGGGGGAGGGACGCCGAGCATCACAGTTCATGGAGTTGTTGGGTTTGGGTTTTTTTCTTCTTCTTCTTTTTCTCCAAACAGATTTGCTAAATAAATAATGACTCCGGTCCATATTTTATTGATGTCCCACCCATTTACGTGCAGCATCGGAGGTGTTTTACAATGGATCTCCTTCACTCCCTCAATGCCAACAAACCCCAAACGGAGCTCAGCTCATCGGGTGCAGTTTATGAGGATGCTGGGATGGGTTGTGAGCTGCCATCGGTGTCCATGGGCACCACGACCCCACGTGGCATCCTGCAGTGCTCTGGGAGTGTGGGGGGCTCCTCTGTGACCTCAGCATTGAGCTCTGGTCCCACAGTGCTGGGAATGGCCCCAGTGTGAGTGGAGGGCCTGTGGGGTGCGAGCGTGGTGACCCCTGTGTGGGGCCATGGGGACAGGGGGAGAGGGGGACAGAGAGACATGGGGATATGGGAATAGGGGGACATGGGGGATATCAGAATAGGGGGACATGGGGACATGGGGGATATGGGGACAGGGGGACATGGGGACATGGGAACAGGGGGGACATGGGGAATATGGGGACATGGGGGATATGGGGACATGGGGGATATGGGGACAGGGGAATAGGGGGATAGGGGGATATGGGGACATGGTGATATGGGGACACGGGAACAGGGAAACATGGGGATATGGGGCTAGAGGGACATGAGGATATGGAGACATGGGAACAGTAGAGACAGAGGGTCATGGGAACAGGGGATATGGGGACATGGGGATATGGGAACAGTGGGATTGGGGGATATGGGGACATGGAGATATGGGAACAGGGGGATATGGGAACATGGGAGATATGGGAACAGGGGGATTGGGGGATATGGGGGATATGGAGACATGGGGACAATGGGGACAGAGGGACAGGGGGATATCGGGACAGGGGGATATGGGAGCACAGGGGTATGGAGACATGGGGACACGGGGACAACAGGGACATGGGGACAGAGGGACATGGAGATATGGGGACATGGGGACACAGACGGGGCTGCGGGGCGGGCAGAGCCGTGTCACTGACATCAGCATTTTCCCAGAGCTCGACAAAGCGAAGCGATACGTTCATGCAAATGATTGTTTAATTTTATCCACGGATCGGAGGTGAAAACATGTATAATGCAGCGCACGGCGGGAGCCGCTCTCCTCTCCTCCCCCAGTCTGTCCTCGGGATGCGGTCTGTCCATCCATCCAGCCGTCTGTCTGTCTGCCCGCCCCAGGCCTTGCCCTTGCTGTGCGCTCTCACTCCTGGAGCTTTGCAGCAATGCTCCCATTTCCATCTCCCCCTCTCTTCCACCCCCCCACCAATGTGAGCCCCCCCCACCTTTCTGCATCCTGAGCCCCCCCTGCGGTGACCCCATACTTCCCTGAGCATCTCAGCACTTTGCTGCCAATTCCCCGCTGGGGAAAGCAGCTCAGTTTGAACCCCACCCACTGCACTCACACAGCAGCCCCGCGCTCCCCTGTGGCAACGCACAACATCTGCACCCCCCCCCCCCCCCCCTTTGCAAAGCTCAACCTCGGCATCCCCCCTTTGCAATGCACCCTCCTTTGCAATTTAGCCCCCCCCCCCCCTTTGCAAAGCACAACCTCTGCACTCTCTTTTGCAAAGCGCTCCCCTCTGCAATGCATAACCCCAACACCCCCCTTTGCATTGCACCCCTCCTTTGCAAAGCGCAACCTCTCTACCTCCCCCATTTGCACTGCACCCCCCCTTGAAAGCACAACCTCTGCACCCTACTTGCAACGCACCTCCCTTTGCAATACAGCCTCCTTTGCAATGCACCCCCCCTTTGCAAAGCATAATCACTGCACTCCCTCTAGCAAAGCACCCCCTTTGCAATGCACCCCCCATTGAAAGCACAAGCTCTGCACCTCCCCCTTTGCAATGCACCCTTCTTTAGCAAAGCGCCCCCCCTTGCAATGCACCCCCTTTGCAAAGCACAACCTCTGCACCCCCGTTTGCAATGCACCCCCATTGAAAGCACAGCCTCTTCACCGCCCCCTTTGCATTGCACAACCTCCGCACTCCCCTTTGCAACGCACCCCCGTTTGCAAAGCACCCCTATTTTGCAACGCGCTCCCCATTGAAAGCACAACCTCTGCATCCCTCCTTTGCAAAGCACAACCTCTGCACCCCATTTTGCAACGCACCCCCGTTGCAACGCACAACCTCTACACCCGCCCCCCCTTTGCAACGCACCCCCCTTTAGCAAAGCAGCCCTACGTTGCAGCGCACCCCCCTTGCAAACCCCAACCTCCGCCCCGCATTTTGCACCGCACGCCCCCCGCACGCTCTCCCCCGCCCCCCCCCAGATCTGCGACCGCCCGGGGGGCACCGTCGGGGCTCCGCCCTGGGTCGCAGTCGGGCGCTCGCCGCGGCCGTCGGTGGCAACAATGTGGCGGGGGCGGAACCGGCGGCGGCGCGGGGCGGTGCGGGGCCGTGCGGGGCGGGGCGGCGCGGGGCGGGGCGGGGCGCGGCGCAGCATGGAGCGGCGGCACTGAACGCGGGGAGCGGCGGCCTCCGGCCCGGCCTTTGTCTCTCCGGTGCTCCCGGGCGGCGCGGCGGCGGGCGGAGGAAGCCCGCGGGGTAGAGCCGTGCCCCCCACACCGCAGCTCCGCCCCGCACCGCGCCGCTCCGCACCGCGCCCCACCCGGCGCAGCTCTACAGGTGCGGGGCGCGGGCGGCGGGGGGGGGCGGCCGGGGGTCTCGGCCGGGGAACTTCGTCGGGGCGGCGGCGCCCGACGGCCGGAACGGAGCGGGGCCCGCTTCGGTCCCCTCCGATCGGCTCGCGGGATGCCATCGCCGCCGTTCCGGCGCTCGGCGGCCGCCCCCAACTTTCCCCGCTGACGGCCGCGGGGCCGCGGGCGATGGTGAGCTCCGGCCGCCCCCCCGCCGCCGCCGCCGCCCGCCTCCCGCCCGCCGCTCCCGGTCGGGCCCGGAGCCGCTCCGCCGCCGCCCGCTGAGCCGCTCCGCCGGGACGATGCCGCGTTGGGAGGCGGCCGCGCTGCTCGCGGCGATCGTCGGCGTCTGCGTGTGGAGCGACGACCCCGGGAAAGTGATCTCGGATCGCTACGCCGTCTATTGGAACCGCAGCAACCCCAGGTGAGCGCCGGGCCGCCCCGTTCCGTCCGCGCCTTTCCTTCCTGCCTTCCCCCCCCCCTTCCATCCCGGTCCCTCGCGGAGTTCCCGCACGCCGGGTTTGGGACAAAAGGCTGCGGGCGCTGCGAGCGGCGGCGGAGAAACTCGGCGTTGTTTCCACGTTGGAAGAAGCGAGAGGGGGAAAAAAAAAAGAAAGAAAAAAAAAAAAGCACCGCTCCGTCAGCTCCGGTAGTTTCCCCGCTCTGTGTTTGCGAGAAGAAATTATTGCTGTCATTATTATTATTATTAATTATTATTTTTTTTTTTTGCTAGGGTTTTTAGTATTATTTAGCCTTGTTATGACGATGATTTGGTAGAGTTCATTTATTATTTTTTTTTCCTTTCTTTTCCCCGTCGGATTTCTTTGTTCGCAATTCCGTAAAGCCCAAATTCACCCCGCCATGAGCTCCTGGTCCCCCCCCCCATCTTCACGCCCTCCTCCCCCCTTTAATTCCCTGCTGACGGTGCCGACCCCGCAGCTCCGTCTCCCCCCAGGTGCGGCCCCCGATCGGACCCCGCACATCGCGGCGATGCGGGGCCGGCTGCCATCCCCGCGCCGCTCCCCGCACAGCTCAGAGAGACCCCCATCGGACCCACCCCCCCCATCCCCACATCCCCCCCGGTTGCTGTGCGCTGTGCTGGGGGCGGCGCGCTGCCCTCCGGCCGTGGAGACGCGCGGTGACTCCGCGCTCCTGGATGGGACGCCCGGCTCCTTTGTGCTCTTCGTGCCGGGGCCTCGGCTGCCCCGCATCTGGGTTTTATTATCCTCCCCCTCGCATTTTTGTGGGGGGTTGGAAGAGGAGGGAGGGCTTTGGGGTTGTGTGGGTTTTTGTTGGGTTTTTGTTTTGTTTTGTTTTTTTTCTCTCTTCCCCGTTGCAAAGTTCTTTGGTTTGGTTTTTTTTCTTGTTTGGTTTTTGGTGGTCGCGCCGTTTCTGCCACACTTGTGGGGTTTTTGCCTTTTGTTCTCCCGCCTGGGGTTGTGCTGCAGGTGGTGGGATGGGGTTGTGCTCTGTGCTCTTCATCCCATCTCGCTGCCGTCACCCAGTGCCGTCCCACAGCATCCAGCATCCGCGCCGCGGCCCATTGGAAGCTTTGGGCCCCGATAACAGCGGGGAAAACACCTTCAAGGGGGGGTGGAAACAGAGCAAGGGATGCGGGGAGCGGCGTGGGATGAGCACACAATGGCTGCAGGGCTGTGCTGTGACCCACATTTCCCATTTGGGGTCTGGGGTTCACGGGGACACCTCAGTGCCGCTCATCCAGGCATCGCCGTTGAGTTCTCTCCTTGTTCTGCTCTTTGGGTCCAGCTGTTTGGAGTTACTCGAGGATTATTTCATCCTTCTAGATGATGAGCTGTGCCTCTTCGGCTCGGCTTTTCCTCCTTCGTTTTTTCCCCTTTAAGAAGGGGGGAAATCGGAAAGGATCCAGAAGGACCAAAAATAAAAGAGAGGAAAATGCCCCTCCGAGCGCCCGACCCGCACACCTGGGCTGGCATGAAGGTTTTTCTGCTGTTTTCTGTCTCCATCCATATTCCATAAAGGGCCGCCATAAATCTCCCCCTCGTAGACTCACAGAATCGTAGAATCGATACGATTTGCCCAGATTAGAATAATTCTATATCTCCTAATTGGGTGTAAATGAGAAACAAACGGTACGGCGAGAGCTGCCCGCTCCGTGGGGGCATTCGGCAGCGAGCTGGAAACCTTTCTTTAACAGGGGATGGGGCCGAAGGAGGAATTTGGTGTGCTGGCCATGGGGGGGGGGTGGCAGGGTGAGGTTGGGGAGCTGCACCCCAGAGCACTGGGTTCAATCTGTGCACTGGGAAAGGTTGGATGCAGCCTTTGGGTTCGGCTGGATGCCGGGACGCTGCGACCCGTTGGAGCTCAGGGCTCGGTGCTGGCAGCTCTTGGCAGCTCTCGGCTCTCCCTGATGCAAAGCGTTGGCACTGGGTTGCTCTCAGCCAGGGCCTGGGCAGCACCACCATCCTAAAACAACGCTGTGGATTTGTGTCTGTAGAGATGTGCAAAGTGTGGGGTATTTTCCTCTCTCTATTTACGGTGCGGATACAAATGCTGTAAATGGTCTCGATTTTACCCGTGGCCTATATTTAACTGTGAAGTCATTTCTGTGCCTTGGAAGCCTCATTTTCTGCTTCTTTTCTTCTTCTATTTTTTTCTTCTTCTTTTTTTTTTTTCTTTCTCCTGTTGGTGCTGTGAGCACAGCTGGGATTTCTGTTCTGCTCTCCGTGGGCTGGAGGAGCTCAGCAGCAGCTCGGGGCGGGCGTTGCAGGGCGATGCGGGTTGGGGTGCTGCAGCTTTTAGCTGCTCTTCGCCCCTCATCGCTGCCTCCGAGGGCGGCCGTGGCTTTTTGTCCATGGCTTTTTGTCCGTGGCTCCGTCCTGCTCACAGCTGCCCCTGCTGTGCCGTGTCCCAGCCCAGCACGCGGAGCCCAGGTTGCCATGAGGGCGATGGCTTTGGGCCCTCCTTTGGGGGAGCGATGGATGGAAACCCTCTGGTTGCTTTTCCGTGGGAAATGGGTGCTGGGAAGGGATGGCTGAGCAGAAGGTTGGGCACATCTGTACTGGGAGCCGCGTGTTGGCTGCGCCGTGGCTCCCTTTCATTTGGGCTGGGTCTGGGGCTGTCCATGCCGTGCTGCTTCTCCCATGTTCTGGCTCCCAAGGCCTTCCAGCTGTTGGGCTTTCTCCCATCGGCGCCTCGTGCCGTGGTTGGAGCTGCCCGACCCCAACCCCAGCGGTGGGTTCCCTCGGAGTTCCCATTTGGATCATTTTCCCTTTGTGCTCAGATCATTTGCAGCCCTCCCCACCCCTCTTTTCCAGCCCGCTAAGCCGTGTTAGCGATTCTCCACCAGCCAAGGGCTGGAGCAGCACGGTTAATAGAGAGCAGCTCCAAGCGGGGCCGGCGCCTGCGACGAGCTTTTCTCTCCCCGTCCCTTCCCAGGAGCTGCAGTCACTTCTCCCATTGCTCTGGCTTTTGGGATCCAAACACCAGCAGGGGCTGCGGGGCTTCTGCTCGTCCCTATCGGCGCCCAAAGCCGTGCTGCTCCTGGAGCCACACAGCAGCAGGGTGATGGGTGAAGGAGGGACGGCTCCAGGTACGGCTGCAGAGCTGCCGCTGTGCGCCAACAGAGGTGTTTTGGAGGTGTATCTCCAATGCACAAACGGGTCCTGGGCACCAATCTGTGCAGCTGCACGGCCGGCGCCGTGAGTGGGCTGTGGGATGGAGGTGGGTTACAGGGCTGCAAACGCCGGGTGTCCGTCTGTCTGTCTGTCTGTCCATGCAGCCGACCCACATAGCCGGAGTTGGGGCCATCCGTATCGATACGTGCTTTTATTTGGTGAGGTTCATCCGCTGGCCTGCCTGCAAAATTGCAGCAATTTTTCCTTAAATTACTCATTTCCAATGGCGAGGTTTTTATTTTTTGTGTTTGCGTGGTGGAGGCGTTAATTGTGCCTTAGAGATCTGCTCTCTGTCCTCCTTGTTTTTCCTCACTTGGGCACAGACCTCGCTCTGCTCCCTTGGGTCTGGTGGGGGTCACAGCGTTGCTGCTTTCAGCCCCAAAGAGGAGTTTTAAGATTTATTTTTCCCCTTGCTCACGGGGCACCTTCAGGTCCAGCCGTCCCCATACGGTCATGGGATTGAGCCCCACGGCCATGGGTGCCACAGGGACCCCAAAGCATCAGCAGATGCCTTCTGGAGTTGGAAACAGCAGCGGTGGGGCCGGGCTGTCCTGGTGTGAGCAGCCCAGGAGGTGCTGGGATGGGGCTGCAGGTGGGTCCGGTCGTTGCTGGTGGGAGTTCTCCTCCCTCCTCTCCCCCTCTGCTTGTTGATGCTGCTGTGGCTGGGCTGCTAAATAGCTTCCCATTGTTCGAGAGCTAATTACCTCTTAATGAGGCTCCTTACTCAAAAGCCATGAGGAGCCGTGGGTGTGCGGGGCTGCCTTTGGGCACCGTGCCCACGGGGAGAAGGTGCAGGGATGGCTCTGAGGACGGTGCCAGGTTTGGGGACCACGGCCTCAGTGCCCTGCGTGGGACACCGTGGGGTCAGCACAGAGCCGTGGCTGAGCTCTTAGCACCATCCTGTGCCAAAATGTGCACAGACCCCCATCTGCAGCGCATCCGGCATTTGGGCGATGGTTCCAAAGCGTGGTTGGGTTGCATCCATACGTTGTGTGCCCTTGGCTGGTGCTGTCCCAGCCAGGACCGACCCTCAGGGGCTGCAGGGTGATGGTGGTGATGGGAGGGAGCTGAGCTTTGCCCTGGCTTTGCCATGCGCCAGCACTGCAATGGGGAGAGGGCAGCCGTGGAGCGCAGCCATCGCATCGCGCCCTGCTCCCCAGCCCTGCTCCCCAGCCCTGCTCCCCAGCCCTGCTCCCCAGCCCTGCTCTGCCCCACAGGCATTTGGGCCATTCATGGCGTGGCAGTGGTGGCGAGGAAGGATGGAGGTAGAGGCTGCTTTATGTGTGTGTGCACATGATGTATTCTTTCCCGTCCCTTTTGAAATGTTCCCCTCCTCGTTTCCAAACCCGTTTCTGCTCATTGTAGGGCGGGCGGTGTGGCTGCAGGTGCTTCTGCTGTGCTGCTTTGGTGCCTTTGTGGGGTCATTGCACAGTGCATCCCACTGAGCTCCTGGCATCACCACGCAGCCGACGATCACCGCCAGCATTTCCACCGCAGCATCCCCAGGACCAGCTGAGCGCGGAACCCCGACTGCCTGCTTTGTATTCAGACACAGAACAGGCCCTGATTTAAGCTGGGCCGCCCCAAAATCCCCCCCCTACCCCCCAAAATTGACATTGTCATTGCAGACCCTCAGCCCAGAGCCCAGCAGGCGCCGATGCACGGCGCTGCACTGCTCCACCTGCAGCAGGAGAGGCCCACGGATTGCATGCACCGTGCTGCATCCTACACCACGCCTGCACCGTGTGCTGTGCTGTGCTGTGCTGTTCATGCACCACGACTGCACCGTGCCTGCGCCCGACTTCTTTGCATCCCTTTCACCAGCGCGACGCTCGGCCCCGCTGCTCCCCGCTCCATCTGAGCCCAACTTTCGTTGCGTTTTCCTTTCTTTCCTTTCTTTCTCACTGCAGAAAAGGCCACGTTCCCGGGGTCGGTTTCTTTTTCCCAGAGCGCTGGGCGCGGATGGAGCTCCCCATCAGCTCAGCAGCAGCCCATGTTGTCCCAGCAGCGGGCGCGCGCCTCCCCGCCGTCCTCGGGGAGAATTTCGTGCTGTGCCTTCGAGTGGCTTTTATTCGGCCTCCATCTCAACACACACATTTTATTTAAAGCGAGCCGCGTTGATCTGCGCGGCGAAATGAAACCAGCCGTAGAGAGCTCAGAAAATCCCAATTCTTCCTTTTATCCGATCCCGTTTCCATTGCGAGGAGCAGCTCCTGCAGCCCCTGTGCTGTTACCGGCCATAGGCTGCGCCCAGCACCTGCTGTTACTTTTCACCTGGTGTTTGCTTAAAGATTTTGGTGATTTCTTTCCTGTCCCCACGCAGGGCGAGCCGCCTCCATCAGCTCCATAATCCCAATTATTATCTGCTCGCTGGATCGCGGCTTCTTATTAAATTTGGCACCGCTGGATTTGCCGTTCCGGCCTCCTGCCTCGGTGCTGGGATTCATCTCCCTGAGCCCGGGGGAGGAAATGGAGTGGAAAAAGGCTGGGGGTGCAGGGGGTGCTCAGTGCCACGTCCCCACGCTGTCCCCTGCAGCTCCCAGGCGCTGCCTGCTGTGCTTTCCCTGCACGGCGGGCGCCTCTTATTTCAGCCAAAGGGTCAAAAATGGAAGTGATTGGAATTACTTTTTTTTTTTTTTAATTATTTTTTAAGTGACGCCTTCATACTTGCTTTAAAAATCTGTGTATGTATGAAAAAGAAGTTATTTTTCTTTTGCTCTGAGATTCAGAGGAAGCTCTCTCCACCAGCGCTGCCCTTCGCACAAAGGGTTCCCTCCCCACATCCCGCGCTGTTTGCCAGCACATCTTTCTTTCCTGGCTCGTTTCTCCTCCAAATTCTGCTTTTTTGGTGGCTGTGTTTTGCCTGGTGCTGCATTCAGGGCCCTTTGGGGGGATTTCTGCTGCTCCCACACCCGTTCCCACCCATGGCTGCTTGGGGACCCGCGGGGTCCCATTACCCACCGCTCACCGCTCGCTCTTTCGCTTTGCATCCCCGCTCCTCTTCCAATGCTTTTCCACCATTTTGCTCCGTTTAGAGCACAAAGTGCCCGTATCACTGCTTCTCTGTCCTCACAGCTGTGATGAGAGCTGTGGGGTCACACTTAACCCAGAGCCTCAGAGCGGCCGTCCGCACACAGCACCATCCCTGTGCCGCTGCGCACGGCGGCACTCAGCTCAGTGCGGGGTCCTGGGGGGCACCGAGGCCGCCCCGTTCCATCCAAGGGTGTTGGGTTGTGGGGTCCCCCTGTGCCCGACACCCCGGGGCCTTTTGTTGCACTGCCACAATTCCTGTTCCCCTCTCTGTGCTTGGAGTCCCACTGGGGTCGGGCGCGGGGACCCTCGGGCGGCGCAGGCAATGCGTGGCGGTGGGATGAGCTCCAGTTCCCAGCTCTGCACGCAGACGTCGCCTCTCCCCCAGCCTCAGTTTCTCGTGTCGAGGTGAGGAGGGGTGCTGGGGCTGCATGGAGCTGCTCCATCTGTGGGACAAGGGAAGGGATGAGGGGATGGGTCCCCAGGAAGCGCCGTGTCCGGTCCTTGATCCCCTGGGATGGAGCCCAGCTGGGCTCTGTGCGTTTGGTTGTTGGTTGTTGGGTTTTTTTTATACCTTAAACATTTTAATATTGGTTTCACCTTATAAATCACTGCACCGGGCTGCCTTGTAAAGGGAGATTTATGGGCCCAGGTGTGGCTGCGACGCGCTGAACTTTGCTGCTGGCCGGCCTGCTGCACTGCTGCTGTAATGGGGGTGGGGGTGTAAATCCCATCCCGTGGGGACAGGAGTGGGAATCACACCCCACAGCCCTCCTGCACACACCCAGAGCTGCGTATCCCCCCTGCTGGTGTCAATCTATGGGGTTCAGTCCCCCCCCTCCCCAGCCCCACAGGCGGCTGCGGTGGCTCCGGAGGGATTTTCCCAGCGCCAGCGCTGCCCTCAGCAGCACAAACGAACCAAGTAATTGCAACATGGAAATATTTTGTGCTCATTAAGCGGCGCACGAAGGAGCAGTGTTCCCTGGCGCGGGCAGGGACTCCCAGGGGTCACCGGGACCCAAACCCTGCTGCTCTACTGTGGCCGAACAGCGGGGCAGGCGGGGGCTGACCCACGGCGTGGGGCCACCGTGGTGCTGGGTGTTGCCCCGTGCAGAGCCCCAGTGCTGTGGGGTGCAGTGGTGGTGGGCTCAGGGTTGGTGCCTTTTCTCCCAGCTGCCCCAAATCCACTGCATTACAGCTCAAAGCAAAAGGGACGCCCTGACGCGTACCGAAGGAGGCCGGGGTGCCCCCTCCTCCTGCAGCACAGGGGTGGTATTAGATGCAGGAGGTGCCAAGGAGCTGATGCACGGAGCATGCGAGGATGCAGGGATGCAGCAGAGCCCGGCACGTGCTTATGGTGCTCCTCCAGCACTGCCACGATGCTCTGTGCTGTTCTCAGTGCCGGAGGAGCGAAGGCACTGCGTGGGGAGCGCCCAGGAGAGCTGCAGGCGGGGGAAGCTTTATGGCTGTAGTTAAGGAGACTTTATGATATTGTATCTGAACAATTGCCTGCTATTATCTGGATCGATGCCGCGTGATTGAGACGCCGGTTGATAACCCAGCCGCTTTCACACCGCGCCGGGTCGCTTTGCTCTCCGTTAACGCCCCTCAGCTCTTCTGCTTTGCTCCCCCAGAGCTGCGCGCTGCGGCTGTGGGCTCTCACCGTGGGGCATCTCGTGCCCTGTTCCTCTCTGCGTGGGGACCTGGGCGCCGTGGGGCCGTGCTGGCTGCCAGCCCAAGGCAGTGCTGTGCTGGGTGCTATAGGGCTGTTCTCAGCGCTCCGTGCCGCCGTGGGGTTGGGCTCAGCGCCCCGACGTGAGGTCAGGCACCAGAAGCCATCCGTTCTCTGGCTGAGCCCCCTTTATGGGCGTAGAAATTCATAGGGGGGGGTTCGCTGGGGTCGCAGGCGCCGTCCTGATCTCTGGAGGGGGTTTGGGGTCTCAGCCCCACCTCTGCCCGCCCCGCCGTGACCTTGGGTGCATCACGTCAGCTCCACGTGCTGCGTTTCCCACAGCTGTAAAACGAGGGCAGCCATACCTTTCCCACCTCGCAGAGGGCTTGGGAGGCTTAATTAGTTAATGTTCGTAAAGTGCTTTGAGGATTAATTAATATTGCGACTAATTTTTCTGATGGTAAAACGCCGCTTCCCTATCCGTGCGCCGCTGCTGTTCTGTGTGACCCCATAACAAAGCCAAGGCAGCCGGGGCCGGGCTCAACAGCCTGGTGCTGTGTTGGGAGCAGGAGGGCAGCGCTGGGGAACAGTGTTGCTCCCCGCCCTCCCCATGCAGCATCTCCACTGCTGGGATGTGCGCTGCTGCCTCCACCCCGTGCCTCTGGGTTCTGCTCTGTGCTGCCTGCATCCACCAGGCTGCCCCACGCACGGCCCATCGCGTCCCACTGCATCCCACTGCTTCCCATTGCATCCCACTGCATCCCACGCCTACTGCATCCCATTGCATCCCACACCCCACTTTGCCCACCGAGACCCCCAGGGCTGTTGGCTCAGCCCCATCTGCTCTCCGGCTTTGGGTGTTTCCCAGCGGCGGAGCGCAGCCACGGAGCTGCTTTCCCCATGAAACAAGTTGTAGCAGGCACACCTGCCTGCGAGCTGCTGGCAGCACGGGGCATTTCTGCTGTCTTAATTCCCGTATGCCATTAGTCAGAGCGCTGACTGGCAAGTTTTGTTTCCTCCGAGATGATTTCTCAGCAGCTGCGCTCCTCCGCGCCGCTCGCCCGCATCCCTCCTGCTGCAGCACCGGGGGTCACAACGAGGGGGGAAGGGGAAGGGGACAGGAGAGGGGTGTCCCCAGCCCCCTCCCCGGTGTCCACGTGTAGATTGGGGTCAGTGCTCGTGGGGTTTGCTGCCTTGCTCCTGCGCCGTGGGTTTGCTGCTCCTTTTGGAGAGGACAAAGCGCGGCGTGCGGGGCCACAGTGAGCTGCCACCGCCCGCACCCCGCTCTGCGCCGCTGATGGCATCCAGCAATTAAGCTGGAAGTAATGCAATGATAAAAATAACACGGCGTCCTTCTGCAGCACGCTGCATCCCACCAGCTCAGAGGTGTTTAAAAAAACCCGTTCAACCCCAATCCCACCATCATCAGGTTGTGGGGTGGCATCGGTGCTGCGTCCGCTGCTCCTTCCCTGCGCTCCTCCAGGCGCGGGTGGCTCCAGTTCCCTCAGTTGAGAGACTGGTTTGGTGATGGGCAGGTTTGAAATAATACGATTTACATGTGGGTTTTTGGGTTTTTTTTTTTGTTTTGTTTTAATTTTTCCTCTTCCCAGGGTTGCTCACTCTCCAGGGCTTTGTTTTCCAGCTTTTCTCCATAATGCAAAGAGCAGAAATGCATTGCGTTGACGGTGATGGAGGCACTCGTGCCGCTGCAGGGCTTGGGAGCAGAGATGGGCTTTGAGTTACGTGAGTGGGGCTCTCAGGCTGTGCCTCCTTGGGCGCATTTCTGAGTCCTTGCTGCAGTTGGTGGGAGCAGAACGCCGTGTGCCATCCCAGCACGGGGACAAATTGCGGTGCTGTCGGGTGGAGGGGCGCGGAATGGCTTTGTGGTGTGGTGGTTGTGCCCGTTTGGAGCTTGATCCCGTGGGCAGCCTCACCCCATGGGCACCAGGGCCCCGTCGTACCCAGAGGATGCTCTGAGTGCTGCTGGTACCTGGGAAGCATTGGGCTGGGTGCTGCCGGTGGGGCCGTGCCGTCGCCATCTCCCCATGGCGCACACAGCGCTGCCGCCCCGTTCTCACGCAGACCCCATCCCACACAAGGGCTCCTGGCCCCATCCCCATCTCCTGCCCCGTTCGGCGCAGTGGAAGGAGCCAAGCAGTTTCCTGGCCAGGAGGGATGGAGGGGGAAGCGGTTTCCGCTGCTGGGGAACATATGGATCCAATTGCTCCATGCAAAACCGAGCGGTGCGGGACGGCTCCTCCGGGCATCACCGTTGCTACGGCAGGACTGCTGCGTCCCCGCCGTCCCCATCCCATCCCCGTGCCCTGGGCTGCCCGTGCCATCCTGGGGAGAGCCTCCGCCCGCCCGTGCCTTTTGTCAGCCTCAGAAAAATTGACCTTGAAGCGCGCTGGAAGAGCCCTGCAGCTAATCGTGTTAGGAGGTGTCTGACTGCAGCTCCGCGCTGCTCTACCTGAGCGGCATTAGCAAAGGGGACGCGTCGGGCTCGCGGCGCCCCGGCTCAATAATTGATGCGTTTGCTCAGCTCCCCTTCCGTGGAAGGAAACCCAAGTGGTGGGAGGACGGCGACTCCGGCAGGGTTGTGGGGGGGGGAAAGGGGATGGAGGTCAGGGTTTGGGGTGCGGTGCTCGGGGATGGGCCCTGTGTGCTGCACGGAGAGCCCCATGGGCGATGAGGAGCTGTGGGGTGAGCCAGGAAGACCCTGGAGAACCCGGGAACCCAGGGGCAGCGGTGCCTGCATCCCTACGCCCTGCAGCTGCCATCCTCCTGTGTCCCTCCTGATGTCCCCCCCGTCCCCCATCCCTATGCTGGCGACGTTGGCTCCAGGTGCGCCCCAACCCCTCCGCCTCTTCCAAGCCCTGTTCCCTTCCTCTTCTCCTCCCCACCTTTTTTTTTCTTTTTTTGACAGTTTTTTTCCTTCCCCCTTTCAGAAACGCGTGCGGGGAAGGGGAGAGATTTTGACCTTCTGCCTGGAACCAATTAAAAAGGTCTTTCCGCAGAGACGAAAGTGCTCGCGCACCTTTGTATGCTGCTAACGGGTGGAAGAAAGCAGAGGCGGCCTTTGAAGGGGGGATGGAGGTCTCTCCGCTGGGACCCCTCCAGGCTTTCAAAGCCTGCGTTACTTCTTTATTTTTAAATAGCCAAATTAAAGTGACTCTCGCTTCCTTTCCTCCCCGCGAGCGGATCGTGCCGTGAGCACGTGGCCCTGGGAGCTGCAGGGCTGCGGACGGGGATGTGGGCTCTCTGGGTTGGGGGCTGCCCCCCCCCCTTGCTCTTTCCCCCCCCTCGCCACTCAGCACCCCAGTTCTGTGGGTTCAGCTCCCCGTTTTGACACGTGGGAGATGGAGGCTCCCCTCACAGCCACAGGGTTGGGGGACGGGCACTGGGGACGTCGCCCCTTCACCCCCTGGGCACGCAGCCCCTTGAACTCGAGCAGCCGCGCGGATGAGTGGGCTCCTTCAAAGGACCCCCCCCCCCCCCTCCCTCCCTCTCTCCAGGCCCCCTCCCCAGCTCCTTAAGACGCACTGAAAGGCGCCTGGAACAAAGCACAGGAAGGATTTAAGGTGGTTTCCGTGCAGACCTGAATGCGGAGCCGCTCAGTGGGGGCAGCGCGGGGGCTTTCATCCCCACGCAGAGTTGGGGCGTCCCGGCCTCCCCCCCCCCCCCCCGCCACCTTTTTTCTTTCTTTTTTTTTTTTTTTGGAAATTATTTTTTATATAGTCTCAGATTTATTTTTCCACAGTATAATTCTGAAAGACAGCGGAGTATGAATTATTCATTGACCCCTAACTGCCTTTGCATACAATCCTGGCCAGGGGAGAGCGCCCGTGTCGAATGCATTTGTGCGCAGCGCTGCCCCAAAAAGGGACTGAAATCCATTTTTAAGGTCTGGTGGGGACGTTGGGTGTTCTGGGGTGGGGGGAGGGCTGGAGCACGTGGGGTAGGGCAGAAAGTTCCGGGGGGGGGGGATTCTCTGCCTTCCCGTGGGCTGGGAAAGCTGCGGTGTTCCCTAGGGTGACCCCATGGGTGTCTCTATGGGGGTCCCCTGGGCCACGTTTGGGTCCTGGTTGTCCCCAGGGCACCTCTGGGCTGCGTTGGGTTTGGGGTCGTGGCATCGCCCAATGCTGCTCCATGGAGTTGTGTCCCCCCCCCCCGGGAGGGAAGGCAGGTGGAAAGCTGGGTTGTTTTTTTGGTCCATTTCCACTGTTCCCAAGCAGTCCTTTAGCATGAATCGAAATGTGAGACGTCTGTGAGAAAGGAGAGGGATTCCCCAAAGGGTGCACGTGCCGATGGAGCTGCGCAGGACCGGCTGCCATCGCTGCCATCATCCCTCTGAGCATCGCGGTGCTGGGGGGGGCAGCCCCGTCCCCGTCCCCCATCCCAATCCCCTCGGCTCTCAGTGCCCATCAGAGATGGGGAGGGAAGGTCCTGGTTGGGGTCGGTGAAACCGCTTTTTAGGGGGGGGGGGAGGTGAGAAAGAGGGAGGGAGGGAGGGGGGCACCTTTGGAATGGCGTTAATCTGATTAGCGACTGAGTGAATGGACAAAGCGAAAAGGCTTAAAGCAGTGAAAGGAGCGGGGTGGGGCGGGGGAGCGCGGTGCCCTGCGCAGACCCCGGCGGCTCACGGCAAATTAGGTCAAATTTGGCTGGGGAAGCGACGAGGGGAAGAAGCGCACGGGGCGGGGGGGGGGGGGGGGGGGAGGTTTAGGAGGGGGATTGTGAGAGATCAGAGCGCTGCTGTGGCCCCTGACCCCACTGCTGCCTCTGTCAGGACCCCCAGTGTGGGCGCTGCCCTGACCCTGCCAGGGGCCACGCACCCCCTGCCCTGTGGCCTCGTGCCGGGGAGACCCCTTGCTGGTGCCCAGACAGAGGGAGGTTCTCCGTAGCCCCACATCCTGCCCCACGTTCAGCCCTGCCCTCTCGTTTGTCCGTCGGTCCTGGTGTCTGTGGGTTGGGGGACCTGTGCAGGGCTTGGGGCCACTGTGACCACACCTGGGAGGGGGGGTGGGGGGGCATTGGAGCCCCTTGGGTGAGCTGTGCTGCTGCACTCAGTGGTGATGTGTTGTGCCGTGCAGGGTCCTGTCCAGGGATGCTTGGGGGTGGAGGGGGGGGACAGGCCAGGATCTGGACTCCTCAGCATGGCCCCACTGCAGCATCAATGCTGCCCCGATCGATGGGTGCTGCCATGTGGCCAGGAGGATGCTGGCAGGCAGGCGGTGGCCGTGGCTTCTTGCAGAGCCTCGAGCTGCTCCCAGCATCGATCTCTGGGTGAGGAGCAGCGCCTTTCAGGGATCAATGAGGGTGGACAGTATCGTGCCCCAGAGCCACGCAGGAGTGTTGGTGTGAGGCAGAAGGGGGACAGGAATGAGGGCTGGGGTGGCCCGGGGGGGGGGCAGGGAGAGAAGCCCACCCCCAGCAGCAGAGCTGTGCCCAGGGAGGGGTCACCCCAGTGGGGTTGGGGCAGCAGTGTGGTCGCTGTGGTCCATTCCCATGAGGATGTCCCCGTAGCTCAGGTACATATGGGTCCCCCTGTGCCTCAGTTTCCACCTCTGGCAGCTGGGGCGGAGGCTGTTCCCATTAGGACAGAGGGACTGGTAATGGGATCCCGGCATGAGCCCTGTGGCACTCGGTGGTCGGTGATGGTTGTAACACAACTGGGGCTCTGCTGGGATGGCACATGGGTCTCAGTGAGCCCCGGGATGTGGGCTGGGAGGAGACGAGAGCACAGAGAGGAACCCTGGGAGCCTTTCAGTCCCTTTGGTTATTCAGCAGATACCCATGGGTGGGAGCAGCAGGGAGAACAGGCGGCTGTTCTCATGGGTGCTGCCGCGGTTCCATAGGGTCACACTGCTGCTGCAGTTCCCCTGTATGCATGGGGAGCTCTGCTCCGGACCCACGGCTGCATCAACACGTGAAGCCATCCGTCCCTTTTGTTGGGTTCATGGGTCGGAAACGCACCGCAAGTCAGCACAGGTGGGAACAAAGCCAGGAGCTGCCCATGGGTGGAGGAGCAGCGGGCGCCGCCCGGAGCTGCGGCTTCCAAGAAACAGAAAACGAGGAGGGTTAAAAAAAAAAAAGAAAAAAAAAAAAAAGAAAAAAGCAGTTCCCCGATTACATCTGGTGCAGTGACAAATCTGCCAGGCAGGTGATTATCCGGCGCGGACGTGCCCAGCGCGGATAGCGCTCGGATTAAAGGGGAAGGGGAGGAGGAAGGGGGGGGGGGGGGGAAGTGGCCCCGTTAAACCAACACCGCCGGAGGAGCCGACCTGCGTGGGAAGGTGGTGTGGGGATGTGGGGATGTGGGGAGGGGGCTGCCGACCCCCGGCCCCGCTGCAGCACAGCCCCCCCCCCCCCGCAGCGCCCGGTCCCGGCATGCCCTCGGTGCGCGGCTGCCTTTCCAGGCACGTCCCGGCATCCCCTCGGGACGGCGCAGAAAATTAACAGCAGTTCAGATCTGAGGAACTTTATGACACGTGTATGATAGGACTGAACCAGGGCGTAATTGAATGACGGATGAGCTTCCAAGAGCCACATTTCCAGGGAGTAATGAAAAATAGAAGTGCTATTGACTAAAGGAGCTTTCGGCGGCCGCGCAGCGCGGCGCGGGATGAGCCGGCTGCCGGCAGGGGGAATGCATCAATACGGCAAGTAATAGCTCAGTTATTATAACTCTGGAAATGTCATTCAGGCCTAACCAGAGAACACTAGCTATTAACTAGCCTTAAACAGCGCGCGCGGGGCGGGCAGCCCGGCCTGGGAGCGCCCGGTAATTATTTTGCTTTCCTCCGTGGCTCCGCTGCAGTTTCCTCCTCACTCTGCTGTGGGTCGGGCAGCAACCGTGTGTGTGTGTGTGTGTGTGTGTGGGACGTGCATTTGTCACCAGAGCCCCACGGGGCCGCTGCTCCCAGCCCCAAACGTGCTGCAGCTGCTCCAGAACCTCTGCAGAGGCGGATGAGCGGTGATGTGCCGCGGGAGCACAGCCTGCCCGTCTCAGGGCACGGCGCTCCGCAGACCCCTGAGGTGTAATGAAAGCCTGTGGGGAGAGTATCGAGTGAACCTAAATGGATTTTCTCCATTAACACAGCCCTATCATCCCGTTATCAGCTCCTCGGCGCAGAGCGCTCGGGGTCTGCGGTTGGAGCGGGCTGCACTTAGCGTGCTCTCCTCCGGCACAGCCGCCTGCTGCCGCAGCAAGGATGCAGCTGCACCCAGCCCTGGTGTGCTGCAGGCACTGGGCATGCTCCATGCACTTTGCACGCTGCATGCACACGGTGTGCTCCATGCACTTTGCACGCTGCATGCACACGGTGTGCTCCATGCACTTTGCATGCTGCATGCACACGGTGTGCTCCGTGCACTCGTGCGCTTTGCAGTATTTGGGAATCCAACTTGAGGCGCTGTGTTTTGGGTGAGCACGCTATGAATCAGGGCGGCAGGGTGTGGTGAATGGGTGTCTGCTGCACAACCCACCCTTCCCATGACCCCCCCCCCCCCCCAGCAGTGCAACATGGAGAGCTCAGTGGGGCAAAGGAGGGGTGGAGCCCGTGGTTCTCATCCCCACACACAGCCACTACCTGCTTTGCAAGTTAGAGTTCGTCATTAGCCAGGAAATAATAATTAATTGTTGGGCGGACAAGAGGCATTGCTCGCTCCCCCCATCCCCCATGAAAGGGAGCTGACAGAGCCCAGTATGATGAATTACAGCTCCGCAGCCCATCGTCACCATGCTGAGGAGCAAAGTCCTGTATTGTCCTGATGGGGTTTGGATCCCGGCTGGTGACCCTCAGGGACAGTGGGGTGGCACAGGGTGCACAGGGGTGGGGGTAAGCAAGAGGGTGATGAAGCCCCAGTGTGGTTGGATGGCTCCTGTGCTAAATGCCACAGAAGGTGCTGGCTGCTCTGCTGCCCCCAGCGTGCCAGGAACAGCCCCAGCGAGCACCAGGACTCAATGAGGTCAGCCTGGTGTGGGGTTCTTTACCTATTTGGCCACCCCCAATTGGGCACCTTTGTCCGGCGGGGGTTCCCAGCTGCCTGTGGCAGATAACCCCCAGCAGCTCCCCCATCCCTCGCCCTTATCAGCACCAGCCGTGTTAATTAGGGCGCTCAGCGTGAGCAGCCTGAACACGTACGAGCACGCGTGGCCTCGTGCACAGACTGGCACATGGCTGCAGCAGAGACACGCAGGGTTTGCACGCGGCTGCAACGGCGCCGTGCGGGATGGGTGCCCGCATGCTGGGGTGGCTGTGCAGGGCTGTGTGCGAGCCGAGCTGGGTGTGCATTTGTGTGCACACATGCTGGGGTGGATCAGCACGAGTGCAGAGCATCCATGGGCGTGTGTGTGCTGCAGTGGGCGCGCACAGGCCCGTGCTGTTGGTAGGCGTGCATGAGCGCTGTGCGCCGGCCGGGCACGGCAGCGATCTGCAGAGCGCGGCAGCCTCCCCGCCTTCCCTTCTCCTCACCTCCTGCCGCAGCCCTGCGCCCCGCTCACCTTTGCTGTCAGCCGCCACCGTAAACACCTTCTGCTGCGGCGCCCGGCCCCGTCCTGAGCCATCTGGCCGCCGGCTCCAGCGGCGCTCCGCTCACCCTCTCCTGACCCTTTCCCCGCTCCCACCGAGACCCCGTTCCTCTGCACGCACCCCACCGTGCCCGGCACCCGCCGGCCGTGCCCCATCCGCACCCTGCCGTGCCCTGCACCCACCCGGCCGTGCCCTCGCATCTCTCCAGGAACGGCGGCGGGAGCCGAGGAGCCACGACTGACGGCTCTAACGCAATTAGCGTTACACTTTCCAGCCGCCGTCTCTCCGACAATGAATTTCTGATCTGATTACATTTGTGCTGACCCCGCCGGCACATCCAGCTGTCTGCCGCCGGCCTGGCGGGCGCTCCAGCAGCGGGCAGGGCTGTGGGTTGTTGTGCCCGGAGACCCCCGGTGCCCCCAGCCCAGCGTGGAGGTGCCCCCATCCCCGGTGCCACCGCTGCTGCTGTGCGACGGCACCCGCGATGCTGAGCGGGGGATGTGGGGGCGACGAGGAGCACCCTGGGGTGTCGGCGGGTGCCGGGAGGCATTGGTGACATTTGTCCACGCGCCTCCCCTTGGTGTCTCCCCACCAGCAGACCCCGCTCCCTGCGCCCTAACCCCTGCCGTGGGGCGGCGGTGGGGGACCGAGGGCAGTGCTGGGGGACCGGTGCCGCCCGGTTTTATTAGCGAGTTTAACCTCCAGCCTTCCTTACATGCCACAGTGCCCGTAACTAGTGCAGAGGCTGCTTTTATGTGCAAATGAGCCTTTTTTTTTTTTAATCTTTGACAGAGAATGTGCTGTGTTTACATAACAGAGGGCCCTGGTACTCTGGAGAGGGCCACTGACAGTGCTGGCAGGAGATGTTAAGAAAGATCTAACATTTCTGATCTCTGTTTAGCCAGAGGCACTGCGAGGCAGCGGGAGAGGGTGGCTGGGGGGTGCCTGGGGGAAGGCGGCTGTGCTGCTGCCCAGGGCTCTGCTCTGCTGCCCGGGGCACAGCGGGCACAGGGTCAGGGCAGGGGATGGGGGCACAGGGTGAGGGACAGGGATGTGGGCAAGGGGTTGGGGCTGGTGGGGCTGCAGGGCCGCATGGGATGGAGCTGCATGGGATGGGGTTGCATGGGATGGAGCTGCATGGGATGGGGTTGCATGGGATGGAGCTGCATGGGATGGAGCTGCATGGGATGGGGTTGCATGGGATGGGGTTGCATGGGATGGAGCTGCATGGGATGGGGCTGCATGGGATGGAGCTGCATGGGATGGGGCTGCATGGGATGGGGTTGCATGGGATGGAGCTGCATGGGATGGAGCTGCATGGGATGGGGGTGCATGGGATGGGGCTGCATGGGATGGGGTTGCATGGGATGGAGCTGCATGGGATGGGGTTGCATGGGATGGAGCTGCATGGGATGGGGCTGCATGGGATGGAGCTGCATGGGATGGGGTTGCAAGAGCCAGACCTCAGGCACAGCTCTGAGCCTTGTGCTCAGGGTGACAGCTGTGAGCTGGCTCAGGAGAGGGGAAATGCTTTCCCTGCCAGCTTGGGTGACACAATGACCAATATCCTCACGCCTGCCAGGTTAAAATGCATTAATTCAGGGTAGTCCGTTAATGGCAATATTGATTAGTCTCAGTGCTGGACTAACGAGCATCCATGTTAATGCGGGGTGAGCGGTGTGAGTTGCAGCAGCTGCTACAGGTCCAGGAGCTGGGGGTGGGGGGGATACATGCAGCACACCCCAAAATTCTCCGTGAGCACCTGGGGGGGGCTGAGCAATGTCTCTGGCACAGGGAAACAGAGCGTTTCTCCGCCAAGCCCACATATTTCCGATTGACATCTGCTCTTTTTCTTCCAGGAAAAGTGAGTAACCTTGTGAGCCAGAGGAAAACCTGTCTTGTCTGTGCCTGTATCAATCAATCAGTGTGTGTCTCCCCATCTCCCCGTCCATCCGTCTCCTTGCTGCACTTTGTCGTGGTGGCAGAGCCCACCATCGGGGTCCACCTGCTCAGGCCGGGTCCATTCCCAAACCGAAAGCCCTGGCTGCTGGTTTGGTGCTGTGCTGAGGAGGGCTTTCGGAGGGCAAAATGCCCACATCCAGCTTTTCCCACTGGCTTTTCCATTTGTTGGTGTAACTTTGCCAAAGTGTCTCTGCTTGGGGCAGGGCTGGCACAGGGCAGTGGGTCTGAAGGTGCACAGTGGTGCCGGAGCAGAACTTCAGTGGGATTGTGACCAGGGGGACAAAGTCCCACTCTGAGCATTTCCATCTCTGCTCCTACTTCATTTCCCAGCACCTTCCATCCAAATTCCTCTTTGGTTTCTTGGAGAAATTAATTAGCATCCAGACTACCACATTAATTGCGGAGGAGCACGAAGGCGCCGCGCCGCTTTCTGCACACCCAACTGGAGCCGAACTCGCTCCAGCATTCCTCTTCTCCCCTAAAACACATCGGTGGGGGGGGAGCAGCTTGGTTTTTGGGGTGCCCCAGTTCCCCTGACCGCAGCCCTGTGCTGGCTGCTGCTGGGAGCCGGTTGTGCACAAGAGCCCCCGAGAAGTTCCCTCTCCCCAGGCGCTCTGCAGCTCATCTCACACTCGAGCCAGCGCCGCGGTTCTGCCTCCAAATTAATATGGATGGCTGAGGGCACATCTCATAAGATAAGTGTGTCGTCTTGAGAGCGGTTGAGATGTGAGAAGGGCTGAGTGCTGCGTCGCGGGGTGAGAGCCAGCGATGCGCCCGCGCTGCTTGGAGCTGCACCGGGTGCCTGGGGCATTTCTGCATCCCCTGTGCTGCTGCCTGCGTGCTTTGGCATGGCTGCAGGACAAGCAGCTCCCCGGGGCTCCTCGAGTGCAGATTTGCCAGGCAGGTCCGTGAGGCAGGGAGCTGGAGGAGCCTCTCTGCCCATCAGCACTTCAGCAAAGCTCGGCGCCGTGTGGGCACAGCGCTCGCAACGCGCCGGCATTTAAACAAATTTCGTTTTCTTCTCTGTTATAAAAGTCTCCCCTTCGCCCGCGGGAGTGAGGATTGCTGCTCTTTTTCTAGATCTGCAAACAGGCTGAAATAATAGCTCCGGGTGTACCCATTTATCTATATGTCTATCTATTCATGCATCCCATCTCATCCCACTCTGTCACCCGGTCCTGTAATATCTCAGCATCTCCCTAAAGCAAAAGATGACAATAAAGTGTAAATGGGGAGTGTTGGCTCTGGAGCATAATGATGGCAATTTAGATGCCAGCCATAATTTTTCCGCTGTTGCCCCAGGTAACAGAGCAGTTGTCTCCTGGGGGAGCGTGGGGGAGCCCGGACGAGGTTACCTCCACTCTCCCGTGGCCAATGGCCGTGTGGCAACTCCTCTGCCTGTCATCTGTATGGGAAAAAAGGGAAGGGAGAGGTCTGGGAATGAAGATGAGTGAACCTCTGGAGCGCGGGCTCGACAGCCTGGGAGGCTCTGGCTGGATGCAGGGCCCTGGGGGATGGGGATGTTGTGGGGCTGTGGGGACACTGCGCGGCTGTGGGGACACTGCAGGGCCGTGGGGACACTGGGGAGCCATGGGGACACTGTGGGGCCATGGGGACACTGTGGGGTCGTGGGGACACTGCAGGGCCGTGGGGACACTGCAGGGCTGTGGGGACACTGTGGGGCCGTGGGGACACTGCAGGGCTGTGGGGACACTGTGGGGTCATGGGGACACTGCAGGGCTGTGGGGACACTGTGGGGCTGTGGGGACACTGCGGGGCTGTGGGGACACTGCGGGGCCGTGGGGACGTCCCCAGCTTGCAGGATAGGGACTGGCTGCCCTGCTGCCCATGTCACCCCCCAGCCCCTCCGCAGCACTCGGGTGCAGATCTCCCTACAAGAGCAGCACAGTGAGCTGGCAGCGATTGCTTCAGCTGGGAAAATAAGCATTGGTGGGGAGCAGCAGCTCCGTGTGCCCGTGTGCACGTGTTACCGACGCTGTGCTGCCCATCCCAGGCTGTGCAGGTCCCTCCTGGCTGTGCTTCTTGCTGACTGTGGCCCCGTGATTTCCATAAAGGTGAGCCCTATGCAACACCTGCAGAAAGTTGCACCAAGCTTTCATCTGTGAGCAGCGTGGTTGGGGTGTGCTGGCCTTGAAAGCACGGCGCTATGAGGCAGCGCCCAGTGCTGTGTGGGTGGAGGTGGCAGAGTTCTCACGGCGCTTTGGAGACGCCTTTTGCACAGCGCTGCACCCTGCAGCAACGCATCCCACAGCCAGGAGCCGAATCAAAACCCCGCTCTGCGCTGGATGCTGGCGATGGATTCAGCCTTTAGTGGGGTTTCCCACCCAGTGCAGCTCGCTGAGGTGCAGCTCTGCCATCTGCACCAGGGTGCCACCATCCCCTGCTCCTCTCTGCCACACAGCTCAGCCACGGGGCTGTCAGGCTGCGTTAAGCCCCAGGTAACCTCCCGTCGCTTGGAGCCGTCACCATCATCCCAGATAACTGTAATCGAGCTGCTGAATATGTAACTGGGATCAGAGTTTGGGAGTCAAGATAAATATTGATATTAAAGCTGTCAGGGCTGCCTGATGTTGGCTCCGCCGGTATCGCGGCATCCATGGCAGCAGCCATGGCCCCGTCCTGCAGCCTCTCCAAAAAGTGGGGGTGGAAAAAGGGGGAAAATGTAACGGTGTCCCCATGCTGCAACTCCTGCCCTCCTGAGCGCAGGGCCTCACACGGTGCGGGTGCTGGGCCCCTGTCCGTGTCCCTGTGCCTCCTCTGCTCCCTGTGCTCCCACTTGCTCCTTCTTTATTTTTTTAATTAGCTGATTCGTTCTCCGGCGCTGAAGTGCGATTCCAGCCACCACATTCAGGAAACCTCATTAACACAGATCAAAAGGAGCTTTTAATGATTTATAAAGGTGCAGCAGTTTGGAGAAATTAAATAATTTACGTGGTGTGTGTACGGCGGGTCCCTCAAGACCACATTACAGGCACACCACGAGCTGCAGCCAGAGCCGTGCTGGAGCTGTGCCGAAGCTGTGCCATGGTACCAGAGCCATGCCATGGTCACAGTGCTGGAGGTGTTGTGATGCCAGAGCCGTGCTGAGATTTTGGAGCATGCTGTGGTGCTGCACGTCTGCATGCGCTGAGATGTGCTGTGGGGCTGGCTGCTGTCCTAAGGCTGCATGTGGAGCTGTCACTGGGCATTGATGGGATGTGATGGGATGGGGTGGGAATGGAATGGGATGGGATGGGATGGGGTGGGATGGGATGGGATGGGATGGGGTGGGATGGGGTGGGATGGGGTGGGATGGGATGGGATGGGGTGGGATGGGATGGGGTGGGATGGGGTGGGATGGGGTGGGATGGGGTGGGATGGGATGGGATGGGATGGGGATGGGATGGGATGGGGTGGGGTGGGATGGGATGGGATGGGATGGGGTGGGATGGGATCGTTGGGGTGATGCAGGCGTTGTGTTTCTCTGGTGCGAGTGATGCTGGTGGCACAACTGCAATGGCTGCACCCTCACCATACTGCACCCATGCCGGTGCCGCAGAGCGTTGGCCATGCGTGGAAACGCCGCATTGCAGCAGGGTGTGCGAGCTGGAGGGGAATGAGGGAAACTGTCCTGGCTGGAAGGAATCACAGCCCTTCTCTACTGGCTCTCTGCCCATGCCAAGCATCTTACCAACACCCCTAAATAAGTGTTGAGCGTGGTCCTGGAGACGGGGCAGGTGTGGGTGGTGCTGGGGTGGATGCAGAGCGCCGAGGGCTGAGCTCGGCCCGCCTGGTGAGTCCCCAAAAGCAGCCCCGAGAGCTGCTCCATTTCCCCATGTGAGCTCCATACGGGACACCCTCTGCAGCCCAGGCACGGGGACGAGCACACGGCGCACATCTCCGCACCGCAGCGCTGCGCTCAGCATCGCAGCTCCGAGGCTCAGTAATGGGGCCGGCCAAGGAGCAAAAAAGAAACAGATGGGAAAACTAGCTTAAACGTTCCCGGCGTGAAGCCCATTGCTGGCCACGGACACGCCAGGAACCAGCAGAGCGCCGGGATTAATGGAGAAAAGAGCCGGAGCGCTGCGGAAAGGATCACGCGTCCGCGCCTCCTCCCGCGGGAGTCAATTCCCCCCGGCCCCGCGGGATGGGCGCTGCCTGGCGCTGCGTTTCATCGCCTTTTGCTGTTTTCTCGCACGTTTTCGCGGCGGGGGCAGCGCAGCGCGGGGCCGCCGGTGTCCGCGTGGCCATTTGCATTTCCATCAGGTTGCGCTCGGCAGACGGCGCGGGGCGAGGCTGGGGGCTGCGGGGCGCGCCGGTTTATTTTGCGCTGCGAGAGGCTTTATTACTGGTGATCACGCTGTGAGGATTTGAATGAAGGAGATTGCGGGAGGTGAAGGTGGAAGGGAGAGATTTTTCGGGGCCGGGTCCCCGCGGCCGGGGGACCCCTGGAGCCGCAGCCCCGTTCTGAGCTTTGCTCCTCTGATGGTTGCACACCTCCTAATTTCCAGCCTCAATTTATTCATGGCCAGTTTATACCCATTTGTTTATGTGCCAACGCCGTTCTTCAGCTTAAATAGCTCTTTTCCATCCATAATATCTCCCCCCCCCCCCGCATTGTATTTCAGTGAGTGCAATCATACCTCTTTTCAAGCTGTTCAGGAAAGAAAAAGCTGAATTCTTTAACCCTTGGGACACGGGCTGGTCGTGCAGGGTGTAACGGTGAGACAACCGCCCTGCATCGCTGCGTGGGGCTGCTGAGCTGCACCGGGGCTCCCAGGGAGGGGAGGCTGCTGCGCAAGGGGAAACCGAGGCAATGGGGGCACAAGATGGGGGCTGGGCGCTGATACCCCAAAGCTTTGGGTGCTTTTGTGAGGTTTGCGGGGCAGGGGCACGGGGGCAGCGTTCAGCGTCCTCTGAGGGTCACCGGGATCTGAATTGAGATGAGATTTAAAAAGATGAGCTCGAGCCGGAGAGCGCGTGTCCTGCCTTGGCAAACAGGAGCGGCGCGGCCGCGGCGCCGGCAGGTGGGCACCGCCAGCGGCTGCAGGAACCGGGGTGCCGGGGGAAGGCTGGCAGCCTGCAGCGCTCTGGGGATGTTCGTTTCCTGGGGGTTGTAGGAAAAGCATTAAAGCAAAACCGGTGTGGAGCGCAGGTTCGTGCGGCATCACCCGCTGTGGGGCTGTGCCCCAAGGGTGGGCTTTTGGGCTGCTTTCCTTCGTGGAAGGGCAGCACCTGAGCGATGCTGTGCCCGTGTCCATATCTGTGTCCATATCTGTGTCCATGTCCGTGTTTGTGTCCGTGTTTGTGTCCGTGTGCATGTCTGTGTCCATGTCTGTGTCCATATCTGTGTCCATATCTGTGTCCATGTCTGTGTCTGTGTCTGTGTCCATATCTGTGTCCATATCTGTGTCCATGTCTGTGTCTGTGTCTGTGTCCATATCTGTGTCCATATCTGTGTCCATGTCTGTGTCTGTGTCTGTGTCCATGTCTGTGCCCATGTCCGTGTCCATGTCTGTGTCCATATCTGTGTCCATATCTGTGTCCATGTCTGTGCCCATGTCTGTGCCCATGTCTGTGCCCATGTCCGTGTCCATGTCTGTGTCCATATCTGTGTCCATGTCTGTGTCCATGTCTGTGTCCATATCTGTGTCCATATCTGTGTCCATGTCTGTGCCCATGTCTGTGTCCATGTCTGTGTCCATGTCTGTGTCCCCTGTCCCTGCAGCGAGGCGCTTCGTTAGCGCAAAGATTTTATTCCAGGCAATTTCACTCTGATGGGTTTCCGCTCTTATCATGCAAAAGGACCCAGCACAATGATGCCGGGCGAGTTCTCAATTAACAGCTTCCAGGGATGAGGATGAGGGATGCAGCACGGGGCACCGCGGGCGCTGGGACTCCCATGGCCCAGGTCATCCCCCTCGGCCACCCCATGGGGATTCCTCAGGCCGGGGGGGGGAAGCTGTGGGGTTGGGGCAGCCCCATCCTTCGGCCAGCAGAGCAGGCCGGGCTGTCAGGCAGCACTAACAGTAACGAATGCCCCTAATGAAGCACCCAATTAGCCAGGATCCCAGCCTTAATGGTAGCTGACAGAGCTGAAAGCTGCGAGTAGTCAATTGTCAAGTGCAGCATCCCATCGGAGGGAGACGCCAGGGCTGCGCCATTCATCTCTGTCACGGAGAAACGGCGCTCCTGCCTTAACCCTGGGGCGCTGAGATCCGCAGCCCCCGTGGGCCCCGTGGCCCCATAACCCCACAGACCCAAAGGCCCCGCAGTGACCCCATGGCCTCCGCAGGCACAGTCACCCCACAGGCCTCGTGGCCCCATAGGCCCCGCAGGCCCCACAGCCACCGCAAAGACCTGCAGGCCCCGTGGCTCCCATAGGCCCCATAACCACCACAGGCCCCACAGCCCCTACAACCACACCAAGGCCCCACAGGCCCATTTCACCCCATAGACCTCTATACCCCCACAGGCCCATTTCACCCCATAGACCTCTATACCCCCACAGGCCCATTTCACCCCATAGACCTCTATACCCCCACAGGCCCATTTCACCCCATAGACCTCTATACCCCCACAGGCCCATTTCACCCCATAGACCTCTATATCCCCACAGGCCCATTTCACCCCATAGACCTCTATATCCCCACAGGCCCATTTCACCCCATAGACCTCTATATCCCCACAGGCCCATTTCACCCCATAGACCTCTATACCCCCACAGGCCCATTTCACCCCATAGACCTCTATATCCCCACAGGCCCCACAGACCCATATCACCCCACAGACCCCACAGCCACCTAGGTCCCATAGACCTCATGACCATCACAGACCCCACGGCCCCAGAGCCCCATATCCCCCCACAGACCCCACAGCCACCCCAAGGCCCCATAGGCTCCACATCCCCAGAGGCTGCTCCCATATCCCCCACAGGGCCCTGAGTCCTCAGCCCCACACATGGCAGCAAACTCTCCCGCCCCACTCAGAGCCGAGGCAGCCGCCACATCTCCCTTTGTGCTGCTGCATTTCACCATTTTTGCACCATTTTACGCCGTTTGCTTTGTTGTTTTTTTGGGTGTTTTTTTTGCCACTCTGTGTCACACGGTATCACCCCACCGCCGCCATCACTCCCAGCCGTGGAGGTTTTTATTTTATTTTCTATTTCAAACCAGACGAATTAGCGCCGTGCCTCATTTAGACAGCTCCAATCCCACTCCTTCTAATTAGCACGGCCTGGCAGCCCTGCTGCGGCTACGGCGTTCCAGGCGGCGGGTTTTTAAAACGCTGTTGACATTTTGCGGACTGAACGACTTAAACGATAACAAATTAGCAGACGGCGCCGTGCGCTGCCCGCAGCCCTGCGTCCCCTCGTGCCGTGGGGAGGGTTTTGTAGGGAGGGGTGGTCCGTAAAGATTGGCTGGAGGGAAAAGGCAGGGTGGACCCAAGACAGGAGCACGGGAAGATGAGGGACCTGTGGTGGGGGTCCTTGTTACATGGAGACGGGGACCTTGGGCGCATGGAGGTGGGGACGTTTGGCACATGGAGATGGGGACCCTTTTTACATAGAGATGGAGACCTTTGACACATGGAAATGGGGACATTAGGCACATGGAGGTGGAGACCTTTGGCACATGGAGGTGGGGACGTTTGGCACATGGAGGTGGGGACGTTTGGCACATGGAAATGGGGACCTTTGGTGCATGAAGGTGGGGACCTTTGGCACATAGAGGTGGGGACCCTTGTTACGTAGAGATGGAGACCTTTGGCACATGGTGATGGGGAGCTTTGACACATGGAAATGGGGACATTAGGCACATGGAGGTGGGGATCTTTGGCACATAGAGATGGGGACCTTTGGCACATGGAGGTGGGGACCTTTGGCACATGGAGGTGGGGACCTTTGGCACATGAAGGTGGGGACCTTTGGCACATGGAGGTGGGGACCTTTGGCACATGAAGGTGGGGACCTTTGGCACATAGAGATGGGGACCTTTGGCACATGAAGGTGGGGACCTTTGGCACATGGAGGTGGGGACCTTTGGCACATGGAGGTGGGGACCTTTGGCACATAGAGATGGGGACCTTTGGCACATGAAGGTGGGGACCTTTGGCACATGGAGGTGGGGACCTTTGGCACATGAAGGTGGGGACCTTTGGCACATGGAGTTGGGGACATTTGGCACATGGAAATGGGGACCTTTGGTGCATGAAGGTGGGAACCCTTGTTACATAGAGATGGGGATCCTTGACACATGGAGGTGGGGACCTTTGGCACATGGAGATGGGGGCCTTTGGCACATGGAAATGGGGACCCTTGGCACATGGAGGTGGGGATGTGCTTTGCTCCTCCATCCCCACCCCTGGAGGATGAGCCCCATCTGGAAGTGCTGCATGGCGCCGTGCGCCACCCAGGGCTGTAGGGATGGGGGTGCAGCGTGGCATTGCCAAGGCTGGGATGCCCAGCTGTCTGTGCTGCCTGTCCCTGTGTGCCAGCACTGTCTCTGTGTCCCCCCATGACCCGTGTCCCCCCAGCCTGCCCTGTCCTAACGCTGCTCCCTAAAACCTCCTTCTCTGTACACTTTGTGCCTTCTGACCCTTGCGTTGGGTCACGTCTATGGGGCACAGTGGGGATGGGGACACAAGGGCACTGCTGCTGACCCCCCCCCCCGATCACAGTGTTCCCAACCAGAAGTCCATTGTGGGGGGATGGGCTGGGGGGGGTTAAGGACCCACGTCCAGCTGAGAGCCCCACGCTGGGACTGAGCTCCCCACTGCTCCCCAGCCCCGTCTGCTCCATTCATCACAGCTAATCAGCTTTAATTCACCACTTTGTCAGTCCAGCAAAAGCCCTTGGAGTCGGTCGATCTTTTTCTTCCCCCTCCCTATCCCCAAAACATAATTATTATTATTATTCCCCTGATGAGCGCGAGCCCTTCTGTTACAATCGCCTTTTCGCTCGGACTTAAATAACAATCATTAAAATAAATAATTTTTTTAAATAAAAGGAAGGGAGAGGAGCTGTGCACGTTTTTTCTTCTTCATTTTTTTTTCTTTATTGTTTTGTATGTGTTTGAAATTGTTTCCCAGTAAATCGCGGCCCTTTGTATTAATTTTACATTTTAAAATGTTACCTTGCCAGGGGCAGGGTTGGCACAGCCGACTTGGAAAAGGAGAGGGAAGGAGAGAGAGAAAAGCCCTTCTCCTTCATTAGCGCGTTTCCCTGTGTGATCAGAGCGCTTATGAAGTGGGTAACGGGTGGGAGGACGGAAGGATTGGACCCCCCCCCCATACACACCTCATCCCTGCATCCTTTTTGGGGTGCCAGTTTGGTCGACCGCTTCCTGGGCTGTCATTGTCCCCATTGGGGGCACACGGGGCATCCGTGTGATGAGTTGCAGCCAGCCTCAGCCTGGGTGCTCAGGGAGGAGCACAGGGCAGCGCTTTGGATGGGAGGGGGGTGGGTGCAGGTGGGTGCTCAGGGTGCAAACCCCCAGCAGTATGGGATGGCTGTGGGATACGGCGCCGCCGTGCCCAAGAGCGGCGCTGCAGGAGCTTCCAATTCATGAGCAAAGAGGGGAAAAGAGCAGAAGTGCTGTGTTGGTGTCCTGGGGGGCACAGAGCTGCGCTGGGGGGCTGCAGCTGGGGGTCCCTGGGGTGCCAGGGGCAGGGGCCAGGTGCTGCAGGGTGGGAGCTGCCGCATGCAGCCTTCTCCCGTCTCTGCTAATCCCTTAATCTCTCAGATAATCAGTGCCAAAAACGCAAATTACAATAGGATTGTGGCACGCATCGGCATTAATACCAAAAGGGTCGATGCTATCGTGGTGAATAATGATTTTGTGCTACTTAGTAGCGAGCGTCGCGGGCTTATTAATCTTACAACAAGGAGGTGCCGGGTTTGGTCTTCTGGGGTTGGTGTGAGGGGGGGGCTGGGGGTTTTGGGGGGGGGAAACGGCCTAATGGTGGGGGGTGAAGCTGGGGGGTGAGGGTTGGGGTTAGGGGAGGGTTAGGGGTCAGGGTGGAGGTCAGGGTTGGGGACGTGGGTATGGGGAGGGTTGGGGTAGGGGTTGGGGTTGGGATTGGAGTTCAGGGCTGGGGTTGGGGTTGGGGTCCAGGTTGGGGTCAGGATTGGAGTCCAGGTCAGGGTTGGGGTTGGGGTTCAGAGCTGGGGTTGGGATTGGGGTTGGGGTTGGGGTTGGGGTTCAGAGCTGGGGTCAGGGTTGGGGTTCAGGGCTGGGGTCACGGTTGGGGTTGGGGTTGGGGTTGGGGTTGGGGTTGGGGTTCAGAGCTGGGGTCAGGGTTGGAGTCCAGGTCGAGGTTGGGGTTGGGGTTCAGGGCTGGGGTCAGGGTTGGGGTCGGGTTTGGGGTTGGGGTTCAGAGCTGGGGTCGGGGTTGGGGTCCAGGTCGAGGTTGGGGTTGGGGTTCAGGGCTGGGGTCAGGGTTGGGGTCGGGGTCGGGGTTGGGGTCCAGGTCAGGGTCGGGGTTGGGGTTCAGGGCTGGGGTCAGGGTTGGGGTTGGGGTCGGGGTTGGGGTCCAGGTCAGGGTTGGGGTTGGGGTTCAGGGCTGGGGTCAGGGTTGGGGTTGGGGTCGGGGTTGGGGTTGGGATCCAGGTCAGGGTCGGGGTTGGGGTTCAGGGCTGGGGTCGGGGTTGGGGTTGGGATCCAGGTCAGGGTCGGGGTTGGGGTTCAGGGCTGGGGTCGGGGTTGGGGATGCTGCTGCTGACGCTGCTGTGCTGCAGGTTCCACCGCGGGGATTACACGGTGGAGGTGAGCATCAATGACTACCTGGACATTTACTGCCCTCACTACGAGGAGCCGCTGCCCGCCGAGCGCATGGAGCGCTACGTCCTCTACATGGTGAACTACGAGGGCCACGCGTCCTGCGACCACCGGCAGAAGGGCTTCAAACGTTGGGAGTGCAACCGCCCCGATTCGCCCAGCGGACCCCTCAAATTCTCCGAGAAGTTTCAGCTCTTCACTCCCTTCTCGTTGGGCTTCGAGTTTCGCCCCGGCCACGAGTATTACTACATCTGTGAGTGCGGATGGCGCCCGTTGCACGGCCCCAAAACAGCCCAGCAGCCCCTGCTTTAACATCCCCCAGAGCAGCAGGAGGAGCAGCGTGGGGAGCGAGCAGAGCAGAGGAACAGAATGAAAATGAACGAGCGCCCGCGACCCCGGCGCCCAGCGTGGCACAGGAGGCGCCGCCGCCGCTCTCCTCGCCCTGCTTATCTCCCTTATTATTTCTCCCCCTTTTTCCTAAAGCGTCTGTTTGCAGCCCACTTAATTTGTTCCTTTTATCTATATTAAATTACCATTTCCCCCCCCCTCCCCTCGCTCTGTTCCCCCTGCAAAATGTCGCTCGCCAAATAACCGTGCCCTCAACTCTCCCTTCCCCCCTCCTCTTTGCCCCCCGTGCCCCGATTTATTCCATATATATATTTAAAAAATATATATATGTCTATATTTTATTTATTTATTTTGTATTTTTAACGTCGTTAGGGAGAGATTACACAGAAGTAAATGGTGAAGCTGATCATTGCTAAACCGGTTAGGATTCATGTCATGCGGAACATTAGAAATTACGCCTCTTTGAGGCGCCGTATTTAGCAGACATGAAAGAAAAGAAATTACCTCCTCCTCGAGCTCGCAAATTGGAATGCCATTAACCTCCAGGGCACGGGGACGGCGGCCGTGCTGCTGCGCTGGGTCAAGGGCACGTGGGGACCCTGGGGACAACACAGAGCCGTGACCTTCCCCGAATGCTGAGATCACAGCACAAGGGAGGGGAAGAAGAGGGGAAGGGGAGAAGTGCTGCGTGCTGCCCCCGGCTGCGTCCCGGAGATGGGGGTGGTGGTGGCACGGAGCTGGGGGGGACAGGTGGGTGTTCCCCCCATCCTCTGCCAGCTCTCGTGTGAGCCAGGTCCCAGTTCTCCCCTCCTTCCTGTTCAGATTGAACTTTATTGTGAGTAATGCTCCCTTCTGTCCTTTAATTCCAAAACAAAAAAAAAAGAGAAGGGAAGAGAAAAGCAAATGAAATTCCTTTAAAAACATGTATATAAAAATCAGTTTCTCGTATTGAGCGGGGACTTTCACCAAGGCAATTATTGCACTCGCTCCCATTGTCTCTCCCAGCGAGCTCTGCCTTCTCCTCCCCCTGCCACGCAGACCCACTGAGCTCTGCCCCACGGTGCACGGAGCCACCAGGGCCACCTCCTGTCCCCACAGAGCCCCCAGCCCCATCCTCTGCATCCCATCCCCCCCCAGCTGTGTGCCCCCTGTGGGGCTGCTGCAGCTGAGCATCGAGGCCGTGCCACGGTGGGTCTCTGCTCTGAGCCCCCGCCTCGGCAGCACAATGCAGGGGCTTCCGAGCTGCTGTTCTGCTCTCACGCAGCCACTTCTCTCTGCTTTGTGCTCCTCTGCAGCTGCGTCTCCCCCGAACGTGGTGGACAGACCCTGCCTCAAGCTGAAGGTTTACGTTCGGCCGACGAGTAAGTGATGCGTGGGGCCACAGACCCATAGCGGGGGACGTGGTCTCCATTTGGCTGGGGGGGGGGGTTGGAAGATGTGGGGCAGGAGCTGCTCGCAGTGCCACGTCCCATCCCTGCAGCACAGCGGTCCCCAGGGCTGGGGGCTGGGGGTGGCACGTGGCCGAGGTCGCTGCCCGCTGGGTTCCAGATAGAGGGAAAAAAAATGATAATCTCTGCACAGTGGCTACTTTTCAGAATCAAATAACTCAGCCATTTAAAAAAACAAATTAATAATTTTCTTCTCCTGTTAACGTGTAATTAGCAAATGGCAGCAGCTCTCCCTGGGGAAGGGCTGAGTGCCTGCGAAATGTCACCATTTAAAAGGATGTCTTTCTTTTTTTTTCCCTATTTGCATGGCTTTAAAATAAAACCCAATATAATGAAACCATCTGTAAAAAATCATTCTGTTTTGCTCAGGACTGGGGCATGGCGGGGGGAACCCATCTCTCCCGATATCATTTTCTATTCTTTTTTTCCTCTACTATTTTTAATAATGTCAGGATTACATTTCGCGGGGCGCCTGGCGGAGATGTGGGGCCGCCTCCGTGCTGCGCCGTGAGGGGAGTTTTCTCCCCACTCCTTGGGGGTCCCCAGGGCTCCCCAGGCTCTGTTTGGTGCTGCTCCCTGTGCCCTGGGATGCACATCCCTGGCACTGACCCTGCAGGATGGAGGGTGGCGTTGAGGGGCAGCGCTGCTTTTCCTGGCCGTGGCTCCGTCCAGATCCTTAATCCAGTGATCAGCGCGAGCAGGCAGAGCCCGGGGTGAGCGTTAAGAGCTTGAGTCACCGTTTGACTCGGAGAGCCGAAGGCGCCGCGCTGCTGGGCCAACTCCAGGCCTGGCTGTTGTCCGAGCTGCTCGCATTTTGGATCCCATCCACCTCGTGCAGAACTGCCTGCACGTTTGGCACACGGGGGCAGGACCCCCAGCACGTCCCCGTGGTGCCCAGCCCCGTGCAGGGACGTCCTCTAGGAGCCGCAGAGCCCCGTGCGCTGCTCCATCAGCGGGCAGAGCCCTTCAGTTTGAAGGATGCCATTATTTTTCGGGTACGCAGGGGTTTGGTGCCTGGCTGTGGGGCTGAGCTCCCACTGTGGGGTTGCAAGCAGCAGCCATCCGGACCCCATTCTGGTGCCACGTAGCCGCAGTTCTGGGCAGGCTGCGCCATCTCACACCTCTCCTCTCTTTCCTTTTTGCAGACGATTCCCTCTATGAGTCCCCAGAGCCCATCTTCACCAGCAACAACTCGTGCTGCAGCCTTGCAGTGCCGCGTGCCGTGCTGGTGGCTGCGCCGGTCTTCTGGACTCTGCTGGGCTCCTAGCGCCGCGGGACGGACGGACGGATGGGACGGGACAGCCTGAGCACCACCACGGGACAGAAGTGGGGCTGCAGCACAGCCAGGAGCCTCACTGCACCCTGCCCGACCGCATCCAGCCCTGCGCTGCAGCAGGGAGCGGGGATCCCGCCGTGCGCACGGATTGCGCCCGTCCCCGCGGCAGCGAGCCTCCCGTAGGATGGCTGCTTTTTACATTTCTAGACCAAATAGAGTCCTGTTGGGTGGTTGGTTTTGGTTTTTTTGGGGTTTTTTTTTTTCTTTTTTTTTTTTTTTTTTTTTTTTTTTCCCCCCCCTCCTTTTGAAAGATCTTTATTTCCGTTGGCTGGTTCTGCTCGGGTTGCTGCCCCGTGTCAGACTGACCCACACGGGGTCCCTTGTGGCACGCTGCCTTCGCCCGGCGCGGCGAGATGGACGGACAGACGGATGCAGCAGCACGGTGCCACTCACACACAGGGGGCAGAACCCCGGATGGACACGAGGAAAGCGGGGCAGCCCCGTCTCTATCGCTCACCATTCCCGTGGGGCAGCGATGCGGCAGTGCCTGGGGGTCCTGCGCGGCACCGGGAGCCCCTGCGGGCGCTCGGCTGGATCCGAGGCTGGAGCGGGGCTGTGGGCTCTGCCTGCGCCTCGCTGGGGCTGGATCTCCCCCACCAGGACGGAGCAGCCTTTGCGCCTGCGTTCTCCTCCTCGCTGCCTCCCAGCACGGCTCCACGCATCGGCGTCGTCCGGGGGGAGGGAGCTGCAGATGGGGCCACGCGCAGCCGTGCCCACGGTGCCCCCGACGGCTTTGGCTTCTTCTCCTCTTCCTTTCCTGCAGCCGTGTGGAAATCCCGATCTGCCGTCAGCCCCTCAGCACGGGGCTGGGAGATGAACCAGAGAGGGGCGCGACCCCTCCTCGCCTTAAATCCGGGACTGTGCCTCCCACCCCCTGGGGGCTCACGCTGGGGACGGCGGCCCCGAGCCCCGTCCCATGGACACGTTCCCCACTCGGCCCCCCCCCCCTCGTCCCTTCTGTTGGGGTCGGGGCCCCCCCTGTACATACAGCCTCCAGGCACTACTATACTGTGAGCGTATTTTGGGGTTTTTTTTTTTTGTTTGTTTAATTATGTATTGTCGAGAATGAATTTTATGGAAGGGTTTATTTTATTTTGATTTGATTCGGTTGATTTTTCTAGACTTAGGACTTTGCTGAAATCTCTGCAATAAGCTTCATCTCGAACCATCCCAAAAAAAAAAAAAAACCCTAAAAAAAAATATAATAATAATAATACAAAACGACACTAAAAAAAAAAATAAATGCATTTCTCCCCCCTGTGCCCCCACCCCCCCCCCCCCGTCCCTGTGTGTCCTGACCGGGTCGTGGTTCTGGAAGGCAGATGGGTGCATCGTGGCTCTCCTGGCACCGGTACCCCTGGGGGCCCCCCCTGGAGCGGCCCCCCCCCTTTTTGGCCTTCGGTTTGTGTTTTATATATATATAGATTATATATATAAATATCTATATTGTGTACAGCGACTGTGAGAGAGTTGGGGAGCAGCGCTGAGGCAGCAGCACTTGCAGGGAGCTCTGAGCAGAGGGGGGGGGCCGGGGGGAAAAAGGGGGGGGGGGGTCGCTTGGGTCAGTCTTTAATTGGGAGCAGCCCATGGTGGGCGCTGGGATTTGGGGGTTTTTTTTTGTGTGTTGGTCTCCTATAGCTTCGTCCTTTCGCCACGCCGCTTTTCGTCCTCGACGTCGTGCTGATGGTATCCGGATCACCACCTCATTTGGATTCTGTATTTTTTTATAATAAAATAAAAATAAATGTCATGTGAGGCCCCCTCCCCCCCTCCCCCCCTCCTCCTTGCTTTGGAGACGTGCCTTTCCCTGCCGCCGCGCTGCGGGATGAGCCTGGATGCTGCTTTGACCCAGCAGTGATGGGGTGCACTGGGATGCAGTGGGATGCAGTGAGGTGCAGTGAGGTACACGAATGCAGTGGGGTGCAGTGGGATGCAATGGGGTGCACTGGGATGTAGTGGGGTGCAGTGAGGTACACGAATGCAGTGGGGTGCAGTGGGATGCAATGGGGTGCACTGGGATGCAGTGGGGTGCAGTGAGGTACACGAATGCAGTGGGGTGCAGTGGGATGCAGTGAAGTACACTGGGATGCAGTGGGGAGTAGTGAGGTACACTGGAGTGCAGTGGGATGCACTGGGATGCAGTGAGGTGCAGTGAGGTAAACGAATGCAGTGGGATGCAGTGAGGTGCACTGGGATGCAGTGAGGTGCAGTGAGGTACACAAATCCAGTGGGATGCAGTGGGGATGCAGTGGAGTGGCCACGCTCAGCTCCTTCCCTGCTCCCTGGCCCCACTGGTAACAAAGGGGCCGTGACGCCAGACCGCCGAGCTGGGTGGTGTGTTAATTACGGGAAGGATTTAATTACCACCTTAATGAATAATAATGGATATTAAATTAATTAATATGCAATTGTTGATAGTATTTAATTATCAGAGGTGCTGCAGCCCGGCAGGTGGGCGCTGCGGGGTGGGACGTCCCCAGGTGCTGCTCTGCCTCTGTTTCCCCGTGTGCCATTTTGGGGTTGGTGACATCCCTGAGGTCCCCCCCCCCTCAATGCTGCTGCCACGATGTGTCCCCCCAGGGCTTCCCCCCCCCTCAGAGCCGCTGCCCCGTGGCACAGCAGCCCTGGCACCAGACACCCATCAGAGCAGCGTTGTGTTTCTCACAGCCCCGCACAACTTTTCTCTCGTGCGGCCCCGCGTTCGTTCCCAGCACTTAGCGCGTATTTCAGCATAATGAGCAGAATAGGAACAATCCGCCGTTAATTAATGCAAGCTCCTACAGCTGATCCGAGGCTCTGAAGTTTGCCACGAAAGGGTGAAAAGCTCATTTTGCTTTTTAATGGGACCATCTGCGTGCCAGCACCGACGGAACGGGACCGCGGCGCGCCGGGAGAGCGCCTGGGGGGGGCCGGGAAGGAGCGACGGCGTGAGGCTTTTTCAGCCCGGATTCATGATTTTTTTAACACATGGGGTTGGAAATACGGAGTTAAAAATAGCGAGCTGGCAGGAGCAAGGCTGAGACGGATCGTCGTTAGTAATTAATTAATGGAGTCAGAGATTCTGAAGGCCTGAAAGGGCTCGGTTTGGCTCAGCCAGGTTTTGAGCTCCGGAATGGGCTCTGTGGTTTTGGTGGGGACGGCTCTGTGCCCAACGGAGCGCTGCGGGGTCACACGTCATGTATGGCCAGCAGTGTCTGAAATGGGTTTTTACGGCCCCAGAACTCCTGGAGCAGCAATCTCATGTTGTAATTGAAGCTGCAGGTGGGGGCACGCGGAGGTGGGGTGTTTGGGAGCCGTGCGCCCATCCCACCCTTGTGCAAAAGGCAACTTTGGGACTGGGTCTGGGCTTCATTGGGGTTTCCTGCTGTGCAAAACTCCCCCAGCCCTGAGGTTTGTGCTCTGTGGTCGGGGTTCCCAGGATGATGGGTGCAGTGTTGCCCCACAAGTGGTGATGGGCTCTGGGATGCAGCTGCACTGATCCATCAGGATCACAGCACGGGGCTGAGGTGCAACAGGGGCACAGCACAGAGCTCCCCAGGCCTGCTCCCTCCTGATCCTTCGGCTTTGGTTCCCAGAGGCTGCGCTGTGCTGCTCCCTGCATCCCCCGAGGCGCTGCGCCTTCTCAGTGCTTCGTGCTGGATGTGATCAGTGGGTGCTGCAGGACTTGGGTGCTGTAATGCACCAGGGTTTGCACGGGGCCATTGACACTGTGCAGAGCGCGTCAGGGACCCAGCAGCAGCAGGACCATGGGCTCATCCCCGTGACCCCATCCCCGTGACCCCATCCCCGTGACCCCATCCCCGTGTCCCCATCCCTGTGACCCCATCCCTGTGACCCCATCCCTGTGACCCCATCCCTGTGACCCCAACCCCGTGCTCACTGCCCCCTCCCAGGCTCTGCTGCTGCTCTGTGCTCCCCTCTCCCCCCACACCACTGCTCTCCTCGTGCTCTGCAGTTGTCACATCTGCGCTTTGTCCCCCTCTCCCCCCTCTCTGCTCCTGTCCCTTATCTCCTGATAGCTACAAGTGATACAGCCTCAGCCGTCCCTGGAACAAGCTGCCGGCTGCCGAGCACCCAGGCAAACACCTGCTCAGGGGATGATTTATGGAAATAACACGAGACGGGGAGCGAGGAGAGCTGAGTGCAGCACGTGGGGAGGAGCAACTCCGGCACCGGACCGCTCAGCAGGCAGCACCGCAGCATTCTCCCGATGGATGGGGACGCAGAGCTGCTCCTGGATGGGACACGGGGTGAGGACACACGGCGGGAGGACCGGCATCGCGCTCTGCCGCAGAGCCCCTGACGCGCCGTCCCTCTGCGGCCATTGATTTCCATGAAATAAGGCAGCCGGGTGTGTAATTGTGTACAGGCACCGCAGCTCCTTTACATGCCATTCTGCAGGGCCCTCGCCAGCAGGAAATGAAACTTTTCAGGCCACTAGACATTGAGTTCGGTGCTTGAGCTGCGCGTTCCCCCCCCCCCCCCCCCCGCCCGATGGAGAAGGAGGAGGGAGTGGGGCTCTGCATCTCACAGGAGGGGGCGGCGGTGGGGACAGAGGGGCCCCCCGTGGCCCCAGCCCACTGTCGGCTGCTGCTCCGCCTCTGCGGCCCCTATAGCCCAGGGGGGATCGCTCCCCCCGGCACCGAGCCGGCATCGCTCCCCTTGGCTCTCCCGCAAGGTAACCGGCATTATATCCGGACCAATTGCTCCAGCATGATCCTCCTGAATGTTGCACAGCATGTACACGGCGTCTTATGTAAAATACATGCCCCTGGGCGAGGCTTTTAATAGCGCTGCTCCTGCCTGGGGGGCGGGGGGGCCGCTCTCTGCCACGGCGGTGCCAAGAAATGATTGAAAAGTTGGGGCTCGCCGTGGGGAACACCCCGCTGGGGGGAGCGACGTGTTTTCATTTCCCTGCCAGGTAACAAATGGAAAGAATTGCAATGAATGCTAATGGCCAGGGAGCTGCTGAGGGGCTGGGGACGGGGACAGGAGCCGCCAGCGTTGAGGAGAATGATGCCATCATGGATAGCCTGGCATGCAGCTCATGGGATGCCGTGCGCTGAGCTGCTGCACCAAAACCGGTCCTTCTGGAGGTGAGATGGAGCTGTGTGATGCAGCGACCCCGGCACACAGCGCAGCTCCAGCATCCCCAGCTCTGACATCCCCAGCTCCAGCATCCCCAGCTCCTACATCCCCAGCTCTGCTTCAGCCACATCCTGCTGGGCAGCACGAAGGGCCGCGCCGTGCCGGGCTGTCGGTAAATGGAGCTGGGCTGTAGGCAGGAGGGTAAACACGGATGAATAGCCTTCATCCACTCCAGTAAATATTTTATATCACACACCAAGAAAAGACACTCCTATTTAAATGATTTATAAAGGAAGATCATGTAGAGGTTTCTATAAAATATGTAGGGCTCCTAATCCCGACATCATCAAGCAAAGAGGACTGAAATCATATATTACCTTTTCAACAGCCTTGCAGGCTGCAGGGATACAACTGACAAATAAAAGTGTGTTTACAGCTTTTGGGCTCCTCCGGGGAGAAGTAAATCACAGCGGGGGTGGGGAAGGGGAAAGGAAGCCGGAAATTAAGTGGCAATTTCTGTCCGTCACAGCAGCGCGGGGCGGGGGGACAACGGCATCGTCCAGCATCCCACTGCCAGGCCGTGGGAGCAGCAGGGAGTGCAGGGATGCAATGGGTGCAGGGATGCAATGGGTGCAGGGATGCAACGGGTGCAGGGATGCAATGGGTGCAGGGATGCAACGGGTGCAGCAGTTCAGTTGCAGCGCTGCAGGCGCAGCGATGCTCATTGCAGGCAGATTTGCACAGGGTGCAAACCCCCCCCCCCCCATCCAAGCAAGCAACCTGAGCACAGGAAGGATAAAAGCACCCCTCTCCTTCCCCCCCAACCCCATCGGGGATGGAGTTTTTGCATGCACGGCATTCAGGACGAGGCCCACAGTGGTGCACCATGATAACACGGGGTCTTCTCTCCCCACACCGCCCCCCCATCGGCGCTCCCTGCTCTCTGGGCTCGGAGCAGAGCAATCCCCGCAGGCAGCGCCCGCTGCACGGAGCAGCCCAGACCTTGGCAGTGATTTTGCATGCAGCCACAGGAGCCCCGAGCCGCAGCCAATGGGGCCCTCGGCGGAGCGTTATTAAGGGATTAGCAAGTTGTCTTGGCTCTCAATTGTAGATAAGTGCCGCATTTTGTATTATCTTTTCACACTGCACCGCGAAGGATGACAAAGAGACAACATGGGTGTCATGGCCTTCAGCATATCATTAAGGGTAATTTGTCTTGCGGGGAGGGGGGGGTGAGGGGGTGGCGGGAGGAGAGAGGGAAGGGAGAAGAGGAGGAGAGGGAGAGGAGTCCGAGGGATTAAATGGGAAAATAGGAGATTAGGAGCGAGACGCGAGCTGTGCGGTGGGATGGGGGGCAGAGGAGCCCACGCAGCCCCTTCCCCTTCGCGTGGCACAGAGCGGCCCAAACCCAGCCGGCTCCATCATACCAGCAGCCCCGGCCCAGCTCAGCATCGAGGGGACGGGAGCAGCAGTGCCTGGGTCTGGCAGAGCTCTGCTCCATCGGTCGATCGATCAATCGGGGATAAAGGCGCCGCTATCGATCGGGAGATGGCTTTGCAGAGGCCGGGTAATGGAAATGTGTGTCTGGAGACAGCCACACGGAACGGCCGAACCCCGGCGCTGCCACGGGGACACAAGGGGGGGGGGGGGGGAATCCCACAGCCGTGCCCAGACAGCACCCAAAATCAGCTCAGCTCCTTCCTGACACCGGGGGCACGAAGCCAAAGTGTGCAGGAGCTGCACTGGTGTGGGGATGGGGACAGGGACGGGGATGGGGACGGGGATGGGGATGGGGATGGAGTTGGGGATAGGGGTGGGGATGGAGATGGAGATGGGGATGTGGATATGGACAGGTGTAGGGATTGGGAAGAGGATGGGAATGGGGACAGGGAAAAGGGTGAGGATGGGGATAGGGGCAGGGATGGGAATGTGGACAGGTGTGGGGATGGGGACGGGGCATCCTCCCACCCGAATGCCCCCTCCCTCCCCTCCCCTTCTGATAATCCTATTTTTGAACCAAGGGATTAGGATCAATACTTCACTCCTAATGCTGCGGTAATACAGTGTTACACCGCCAGCGCCAGATCCCTGCTGAAACACTTAAGGTAGTTTAAACCCATTTGTGTCGGGGAGTGCCGTGAATTCACAACGAGGTTCTTTTTTTTTTTCCTTTCTTTTCTTTCTCTTTTGCAGAGCCGTAGCGCAGCGCTGGTGGATGGGTGCCGTCCCACAGCTGCCTGCTCTGCTCACTGTGCCCTGCAGAGCTGCAAGGGGGGTCAGGGCGACGAGACCCTCGTGCAAAGCGACGACAGCCCTCGCGCCACGGAACCCTCGTGCAAACCGTTTTGGGTTCGGGGTGGAACAGGGCGATGCTTCGCTTCAAATTGGCCGAGGGGTTTCCAGGCGAAATCCCAGGGAATAGAAACACAAATATTTCCATCCTGCGCTATAATTATGAATTAGAGCAAAGCTCTGTCTTTATTAGGTGCTAATAGAGATAAAGGGGGTTTTGAAATGCAAGGCACAGCTATATAAATGCTAATTCACCCAGAGACCTCCTCTCTCCCCAGACCGCCAGAACGAGGGTTTCGAGGCAACTTCTCACCAAAAAAAGCAGTGAGCGAACTCCAAGTCTCAGCAACTTAATTAACTCTGCGTAATAACGCGGCTCTTCCCCCTCTGCCCCTGGGGCTGCGGCTGCTGCCACGGGCCGGGCACCCTGCTGTGCTCCAGGGGTCACCCAGAGGCGTCCCCGGGCCCCTGGTGGCACGTGGGTGCTGCTGGGTGCAGCTGCATGGGTGCATGCATGCATTGCAGCTGCATTGGTGCACTTGGAGCTGGACTGCTGGGCACGGACACGGCACAGCCCCCACCTCAACGTGCCGCAGCTTTCGGATGCGCAGAGCTGCAGGAGCAGCTCCAGCCCCACGGCCTGACCCCAAACAGGCGGCGGCTGTGAGCCCGGCTCCAATCAGGAGCTGATGGGGAACGGCTGCAGATCGTTCAGCAAACGGCCGCTGCCTTCGGTTTCAGTGCTTAAAAGCTTTCCAGGCGGGTTATTAGGGAAATGGGTGGCGTGGATCCTAACGAAGGGAGAGGCAGGCTGGGTGGCAACTCTCCCTGCCTTCACGTGGCCGATCGATGCGCTTCTGCTCTGGGCTCCTCTCCTTGGGGCCTGCAGCCAAAGCAGGGCGATGGGATGTTGGGATCGTTTGTTCTCCTCCCCACCGTTACCCGGTGCCCCCCGTCCCTCTCTCTATCACCCAAATCTCTGTTTTCCCATCTCCCTCTGTGACTGTTTTCAATCCCATGCAGAGCAATGAGAAAATCCCAGCCCTGCTCCCACCGCTGCTCGGCCAAAAGGTGATCAGTGCAATTAGCAGTGGCTCTGCCAATCACTCTGTAGGGCCGGAATGGGTCCATGCCCCCTCCTTGGGGGCATCATCACCCACCTCTGCATCCCCACCTGTCTCCTGCAGCACCCAGGAACCCAACGGGACCTACTGGGATCAGCCATGAAGGGGCTCATCCCTCCAAGCTCCACCGAGCTCAGAATAGTTTTCAATTAAAACAAAAATATCCTATAATAACCCACCGAGGGCTTTTTATTTTATTTCCTTCCCTCTCTTTTTTTTTTTTTTTAAAGAAATAAATCTATTATGAGGAGCTTAGAGCTGTATGTAAAACCGGCGAGGGACAATTTGAGGATTAGGGATCGGAACTGGCCTGGTGTGACGAGTGAAGAAAGGAAAATCCCATAGGGCCAAAAGGGGGTTGAGGGGGGGAGGATAAGGGGGAGGATAAGGGGGGCTGGGGGTGAGGACGGCCCCACAGCTGCCCCTACAGCACCTCAGCATCAAAGTCATTTTGCTGCAGCCCCCCCCCCCGCCCCATTGATGGCACCGATCACTTCTGGGTGCAGACAGAGGCACGGGGTGACGGGCTGTTAACCCCCCCCAAATAGGGGATAATTGCTTTGTTTACTGCTTCCCCGACCCCAAAAAGACAACGGGATGGTGCTCAAAACCAAGCACGCCTGCAGGGAGAGAGGAGACACAAATAAAGGGGTGGGTAATGAATCCCTAATGGGAGCAGAGCTCACAGCAGCAGGCCGTGCTTCTGGGGCAGCGCTGCAGCACAGAGCTGTGCCATATGGGCTCAGTGGGGCAGGAGGGGGCACCCCATCCCACACAGCACCCCGTGGGCGCAGCGCCCACCCCACACTGCCACCCCCCAGGCCCCCTCCCACCCTCCTGCCTTAACGCACCACCTCTATTTATTCTGCTCCTGTAACTGTAAAATTGATTTTCTTGCAACAAGACGCGCGTCTTTCACCACTGAACGCACCCAAATGCTCCGACAGAAGACACTGGCAATTTTTAATTAGTTTCCTTTATATCTTTTGCTTCCCCGAGCAGGGATGTGGAACCAGAACAGGGAGCCCAAGAAAGGAACAGGATCCAGAGATGACAAAACCTCTTTTTATTCTTGATATGATTATTAATAACGCACAGTTTACCTAACGAGGCAGACAGGCGCAGAGAGCAGGTGGGGAAGTGATTATGGGATCTTACAGCTCCAGGGCCACAGGAGCATCGTTACATCTTCCCTATGACCTCAGAGCAGCTCATTGCCTCCTGGCCAACAGATCCCAGCTGCAGCCAGGATCCTCTGCCCTGCTTCGGGGATTGTTTCCCAGGCAAGGCATGGCATGGCAATGCATCCCCATCCCCATCCCCATCCCCATCCCCATCCCCATCCCCATCCCCATCCCCATCCCCATCCCCATTCCATCCCCATCCCCATCCCCATCCCCATCCCATCCCCATCCCATCCCCATCCCCATCCCCATCCCCATCCCCATCCCCATCCCCATCCCCATCTCCATCCCCATCCCATCCCCATCCCCATCCCCATCCCATCCCCATCCCCATCCCCATCCCCATCCCCATCCCTATCCCATCCCCATCCCATCCCCATCCCCATCCCCATCCCCATCCCCATCCCATCCCCATCCCCATCCCCATCCCCATCCCCATCCCAGAGCTGTGCCAGGTGTCAGAGCCCCTCACAGTTAAGCTGCAAACACACGTGGATGGTGCCATCTGCAGAGGAGTAATTAACGGAGCCACAGCTCGCATCACACACCCCTGATAAGGGGTAATTAATGCTCTGGGTCCTGGCAGCTGCTGTGTCCATCTGAGTGGATGCACTGAGCAGGGTGGCAGTTCTTGCTGGAGGTCCTGAGCTCAGTGTGGGGCGTTCAGGTAAAGTTTTGCTTTCACGTGCTCTGTTCCCCATCCCTCAATAGGGGAGGGGTCTCCTGGCTGGACTCTGACCCCCAAACCCTGCCTGCCCCATGGCCGTGCTGCTCTTTGTTCGCTCCCCACTCAAGAAAGTTCGCATCAGGCTTTTTTTTGGGGGGGCTGGGGTTGATCTGAACTCAGCTCCTGCCTTCCTCCTCTCCCCGCTGGGGCTGCGCTGTGTGGGGTGCGCAGGACCATGGGAAGCGATTGTGGGGTGGGAGCTGCCAGCGATGGGGTGAGGAGGGGGTTGGGAAGGGACGTAGCCCGTTTTGGGTTGAGCTGCTCCGACTGCAGCCGATGAAAAGTTGCTGGGAGGGAGAAAGGAAGGCAAGGGGCCGGGCAGGGAAGTCCTGCGGCCTCTCCATGTCAGCGCTCCGTCTGCTGTCACTCAGCACAGAGTTCTCCTTCAAGTTGTCATCGCGGGGCTGGAGGGGATTATGCCGAGGCACTGTCCAGAATTGATTCATGTGGAACGCGTGCTTGACGAGCGGAACCGCTGGTGTGAGCGGAGCCGCTGAGACCCCCTATTTCCCACCTTCCTCACACAATCCGGTATTGTTCGGCCGCAGCCTTCGTGATCCCCGCGCCGGGGCTGTGACTGACACAGCTTTGAGGCTCTAAGGCGTATTTTGAATTTCTAAAACCTCTCAGGAAGTCCCCGGGGTGCCTTCTGCCATTGTTTCTCCTTTCGCCTTTTTCCCTTTCCACCCCGCTCCCCTCCCGCCTCTCCTTCTCCCTCCCCTGACTCTCAGCGTCCCACCGCAGCGTTTTTTCCCCTCTCCCCGTGTTTTGTAGCTCCGGAGCCGCTCGGCCCCTCTGCAAACACAAATCCGCCGACGACGACAGAAACAAAACGAGCCCAAGCCCCAAAAGTTCCCAAATCCTCGATCTCGGGGAGGAGAAAGCGGCTTTACTTGTTTGTTTTCCATCAGCCGACGCAGAGCCAGGGATGTGCTGAAAAATCATAATAGGAACCAATCTTCAGCCCAAGCTGATGCTGGGCGTCTGTCTGGTGTCCGTCTGTCCGCAGCTCCCCATCCCTGGGTCAGCATAGGGAACCCCAGAGGGGCTCTCAGGACTCCGGTGGGGTGTTTTTCCCCCCCTGCCACCTCGGCACTCTATAACCATTTCCCATTTCCAGTCTTAATCTTATAAGAATGAATTGAGAATGACCAGCGTAAATACACAGGTGCCACTGGGAGCAGAAAGCACTCTTTAATCTCAGATATGAAAACAATTCCCTGCACTGCTCACTAGCAATCAGCAAGTGCTATCAGTGCCGCGCGCTCCCTGGGAACAGGAGAGCTTATAAATATGAATTAGTGCAGAGAAAATCTACTCTCTTACCTAAAGCTAAATGTTATCTGGGTCCCTTTCCAGCAGTGGCTGACATTTCCAGAGTGCTTTTAGTCACATCTGTGGGAAGACAACTCATTCCTTTCTTAAAAAAAAAAAAAAAGAAGGGAGAGAAAAGAGAGGAAAAGGAATGAAAGAGGAAGTGGGGGAGTGGGAGGGTGAGGTGAGGTGCAGGAAGAGCTTCCTTTGTTCCAGGAGGGAAACGTGGGAGCCTGAGGCTGCTGTGGGAGCTTGGCTGGGGTGGGAGGGATGGAGCAGAGCTGAGAGCATCCCTAAGGGTGGTCCCTGAGCGGAGGTACTGGGTGCCTGCTGTGCTGTGCTGTGCTGTGCTGTGCTGTGCAGCTGGGGAAACTGAGGCACGGCGCAGCCTGAGGGCAATGGAAGCACTGCCAAAGAGCAGAGCAGGATGGGGGCTGTGGGATGGGCTTTGCTGGGAGGCTCAGGCAGACCGACCCACCCGAGGGGGGCAGCCGTGTCCCATCTGCTCGGACCCCACAGATCCCGTGCTCCAACCTCGAACGCTTCCACGAGGGAAGGGCCGCTGGAGCGCACACCCAACGGGATGCTTACGCTGCCTTTTAGGTTGTTAATGAGCGGTTGCTGGCAGGAATGCTAACACCACTCAGCAGACAGACCTGTCGTGTGCTCTGCGTCCTTGTCTGGCTGCACTGAGCTCTGACCTCATTTGCTCGGTGCCATTCAATTAACAAGGCGAGCGGCGCTGGGGAAGGTGGGGATGCCGGGGAGGGGGAGGAGGGGGCAGGGGGGGCATTAACAGTATGTATTAATTTCCATTTTTGGTTCTGAACAATTGAGCATCGCTCAGCAACGGCTGCAGGAGGCACCGGGAGGCTCTCGTGGTGCTGCCATCATCCAGGGGTGTTTTGGGGGGTTGAGCTGGGGGTCCCGCTCTGCTTTCACCCCCACGGACCCCCGGCAGCTCTGGGTGAGCTCCCCCTCCTTTGGGTTTGCTGGAACATGGATGGAGGTGAGACGAGACAGAAGTGAGGGTGAGAAGGGGAGAGAAAGGTTTCCCAAGGTGTGGAAAAAAGAAAACAAACCACCATTTCGGATGCCTATATTTATAAATGGGGTTTCACTCCAGCGTAATGAGAGAGCAAAATAATTAATTCCTTCGCTGGAGACAAAAGGCTGAAGGTCTCCTGCAGCCCCACCTCTGCACTGCTGGGCCCTGAAGGCCTTTCCTCTGCTGCTGATGGGGGGACCTGGGAGGCTGCCAGCCTCAGCCCCATCCTGGGGGGCTGCCCAGCATCCATGGGCCAAATGGGGGGACGTGGAGGGGGTGGGCAGAGCGCAGTGCCCTCAATTCATAGCAGTGAGTTGATAAGGGGAAGGAGCTGCCTCCGCTCCGCAGATGCAGCCCACTGCTCTTTTTGGGGTGGGTAAATGAGGGCTTGTGTTGGTTCTAGGTGAAGTGGTAAATATTAATGATGCACCAGAAGAGCAAGGGCGGGATGGGGAGGAATGGCTGAGTCATTTTATGGGCTGAGGTCTCTCCCTGTAAGAACATCCCTGAGTTGCAATGAGTTGGGATCAGGCAGGGCTGGGTTCGCCTCCCTCAGATGTGATGAAATACTCTGATAAACGCCTGCGGAGCCCAACGCAAGGAGAGCTTCTCATGCTGGTGGGGCCTTTCCTGGAGCGCTGCCTGTGTCAGGGCTGAGCATCATCCCCAGGACTCCTCCAACCCCACGACGCTCTGTGTTTCTGTATGCAATGGTAAAACACACAACCTGCACCTGCGGGGATCGCAGCCTGGTGCTGACAAGGAAAGGGTGCAAAGGGGAGCTGCTGGGATCCCCGCTGTGCGTTGGGTGCCGGTGCTGCTGCTCCGTGCAGTGCTGTTGGTGCAGCCTTGTGCTCAGCCCTGCGGTCCCTTCCCGGGTTCGCACACTTCAAGCTCTCTGCTCGGCTCCCCCCGCGGTGGGCAACGCAAATCCCTCCTTCCTAGGGGTGCCCTGCCTGGGGGTCCCGGCCCCATCCCCGACACTTTCCCCTTTCCTACCCAATTCCAGCCCCTATCCCCATTTCTGAGCGCGCTCCGTGCCCGGCCCCACCTCGCCCAAACGCTCCCCCGTTCCCATGCCTTCTCCGTTCCCATCCCCTCACCCCCGGCCCTCCTCTCCCCGCCGCCCCCTCCGCTCCCATCCCGTGGCGGACGGCGGCACCGTGCGGCCGCACCGGGCAGCGCCGCTCCTTCGGGGAGGGAACCGAGATCCGCTGCAGCGCCCCGGGGGTCCGCCCTCCGGCACGGCTTCCCCCATCTCCACTGCGCTCCGGGCGGATCTCTGATCCAACGGAGCATCACCGGGAGCGCTGCGAGTGCGGGATGGGATTCTGACCTCGGTAATGGCATAAGAGTGGCGGGGGGGGGGGGGGGGGGGAAGGCAAAGGAGTGATGGAGAAGCCGCGGCGTGGGGTGGGGGCGTCCCTGCAGGGTGCGGGGCGGACGGGAGCGGTGCAGTGACGGCGGCCACCGGGGGGTGGCACGGCCGAGCCGGGCGGGAGCGGTGCCGGGTGGGGGTGCGGCCGGGGAGGGCCCCCGAGCGCCGCAGCCCCGCGTCTCCACCTTCCCCTACCCCCGCACCGGTGTCTCTGCGGGTCCGCAGCCCCACGCACGGACATCCCTATTCCCTACGTCTCGGTGTTCCCGCATCCCTCCATCACTGCATCCTTTCATATCCCCACCCCAGGGCCGAAAATCCTTACCGTACCCAGGAGGGCGGCAGCCGGGCGTGGGGGAAGGGGGGCCGCCCAGCCCCGCACGCAGCGCCCACCGTGCCCGCATCCGCCCTGCGCCGGGGATGAGGGAGAGCCGGGGGGGATTCGGCTCCGCCGTGCAGCCACGCAGCAGCTAACGGTACGTGTCGGCCGTGGGGCTGCGCTGATATGTGGGGAGGGGAAGCGCTGCGGGGCTGGCGATGTTTGGGGTTGAATGCGGGAATTGGGGGTACGGTACCCCATAGCACCCATCTGTGGGGCACAACCAGAGCACAGCCGGGGCACCCGCTGCCAAAAGAGCCCCGGGAAGCTGAGAAGTGGGGTGCGGGGGTGGGCGAGGGGGGGGTTGGGGGTATGATCTCCAAAAAGGCAGCGTACGTGTCTGGTGGGAAGGGGATTTGTGGCTGCGGATCCATCCCGCTCCGTAATCCCAAGGAGAACCTGCTGCCATCTGTGCACTGCCATGCAATGGGGGGGCCGTGGTGATGCTGGGGGGGCCGTGGCGATGCTGGGCTCTGCTCTGCCTGGCAGCTGGTGGGAGACTCCTCCCCCCTTCCCTCCCCCCGGCACCATGCCTTCCTCCAAGACGGACGGCGAGTATTGGATCGATGGATCCCACCGTGAGGCTGCCCTGGAGGATTTCTACGTCGTGGGCCCTGAACTGGGACGGTACTGCCTGAAGGGGGGGGGGGTTGGAGGGCAGCAGGAGGATTCCCTGCGTGGGAGCATCGTGCTCAATGGCTGCGTGCAGAGGGCTGGGTGCAGGAAGGGTGCAGGGGAAGGGATGGATGGATGGATGGATGGATGGATGGATGGATGGATGGATGGATGGAGGGATGGAGGGATGGAGGGATGGAGGGATGGAGAGGGGCAGGGGGATCCCATCCTCAGGTGTGAGCTGGGCTTTGGTTGATCACAGTGCTGCTGCTGTGGTTTTGGGAGCACTCACTGAAGTCTTGCAGGACGTGGTTCAGGTTCCTCATGTGCTCTACGCTTCTCATCCCTTTGGTGGAGACTGGGTTGGTGGTCTCTGACTTTTGGCTTGTGGGCAAGTGGAGGATGAACCTGGGGCTCCTATGAGGAGCCCCAGCAAAGGAGCACAATTGAGGATAAATCCCATCCCCGCAGGGGATTGTTCCCAGGATTTGTCCCACTTAGGGTAGGAGGCCCCACAGAAGTCCCAGCTGTATCCCCACACCCACAGCCAGCTCCAGGGCTTTCCCCACCACCAGGGGCTCAGCAACTGGTGGGGGCACAAACAGCAAACCCCCATGGAGGTTCCTGGGCTCTTTGGCCACCTGAGATGTGGGCTTTGCCAAGGCACAGGATGGTGCCAGGTGTGATGCATGGGCCAGGCTGCAAGAGGGGGCACGGCATGGGCATTTCTAGGCACATCCCACCCAGTGCCCCATGCAGTGCTGTCACCCAGCAGCTCTCATGCTGTCGTAGGATGCTTGCCTGCTCTGGGATGGGGCCAGGGTCCTTGCAGACAGCCTTGCAGCCATGGAGCCGGGGAGCTGCTGCACATCGAGTAAAGCCAGAGCTTCCCATCCTTTGCTTTGAGCTGGAGGTGTAGCCAGGGCTGATGAGACCCCCAGCAGAGGGGAGCTGGTGGAGCAACCTGCATCCATCTGAGAGCCCCCACAGGGTTTCCATCAACAGAGGAACGCGTGGGGCCACAAACAGCAGCTTGGGGATGAGCGTGCTGCCTGCACAGATGGACACGTGGTGGGGGGACAGACCCTGCCCCCGACCCTCCGTCCAGACGCATCCCATCCGGGCTCTGGGCTGCGTTGCACCCACAGCGAACTCAGGCTCCTGGCAAATCCCATTGTTCGACATTTTCCAGTTCATCTGTAAAGCAAATGCAATTATCTGCCGTGGCTGTCAAGGTTGATTGCAGTATTTACTCCAGGCCTTAAGCAGCGGCCAGGTGGAGCTGCTGGCGGCAGGGTCCAGCTGCTGCTGTGATTGGGAACGCAGCAATGGCAGCGGGTGCATGGAGCTGCGTTGGAGGAGTGGGGCTGAGGGGGCCGGTGGGCTTCAAATGATCCCTCGAGGAGTGGGCTGCAAATCATCTGTGCACAATGCGGTGCTGAAAGGGGATGTCGAGTGACGGGAGGGTGAGCGTGGTGCAGGGAGAGGGGACACGGCAGCTGGGAAATGGGGCCAGCGGCACGGCCATGGGGCACAGCAGCAGCGGTGGTGCCTTGGGTTCAAAGCAAAGCTGTCTGCAGCTCTTCCTGAGCACAGGATGTGATGGGAAATGCTGAGCAAAAGGCAGAAAATGCTTCGGAAATGCTCAAAGTGTGGGGCTGCCCAGCTCTGTGGGTGCTGCAGGCTGAGCCCAATGACGTCCCCAACCCTGTGCCATCCCCAACCCTGTGCCATCCCCAACCCTGTGCCATCCCCAACCCTGTGCCATCCCCAACCCCTCGCCGTCCACCCGCAGTACCCAGCTCTGCCGTTGCCATGGGAATGCAATTCTCCAGCTCAGCAGATGAGTTGCAAAATCCTCTCTCCATTTTTAAAAGCGGAGAGGTGGATTTCAGGAGGGCCCCCCGGGAGCTGCGGCACAGGGTCACCTGTGGGCAGCAATGGGCAGCAATGGGTCGTTGTGTTCTTGAGGGAGATTTCGGTGCAAAAAAGGGGTTCTTTGGGCTTTGACCTTCGGAGGCTTGGTGCTGACTGAGGATGGGGGGATGGCGTGTGCCTCGAGCCAGAACCTGAACTTGTCCCAGAAGGTGTCAAAGCCAAAGAGCAATAAAGTGCGGTCGATTACTCAGGGGGTGAGAATTAATCTGCTCCGAGGAGCCGGGCAGCGAAGATGAAATTGCAAACTAGCCCCATAATGGCCTGAAGAAATGGGTTGATTTCACCGTCCAGTGGTTAGAAAACATTATTAACAAGATCTGAAAGTGATGGGCAGCTGAGCAGCACGGTGCAGGCTGATGGGAGCAGTCCTTCCTTTGTAAGGCAGAGCAGTTCTGCACTATGGCAGGTTTTGTTGTGTGATTTGGGGGGGGGGGGGGTCCTGAGGCATCCACGGTTCCACTGAGCTCATCCTGGAGCTGGGAACCGGGGGGGGGGGCTGCATCCTGCCCTGAAAGCCGCTTATGGCTTTAAACCGCCTTTAGGATTCAGTTTTAATTACAATGGCTTTAGTGGGGAAAGCTGGAACTGATGCGGGGTGAAGCAGCTCGGTGCTGGTGGAGGCTTTGTGAGGTGGGGAGGGGGAGTGGGACCCCCTGCCTCCATCCTGCCTCCAATCCTGCCTCCATCCTGCAGGGGAGCCACCTCCGTGGTGTACAGCTGTGAGGAGAAGGGCACACGTACCCCATATGCTGCCAAGATCCTGAAGAAGACAGTGAGTGTTGGTGGCACTGCGGGTCTGGGATCGTGAAGGGCATTGGAATGGGGACGTGGGGACGTGGGGATGGGGATGGAGATGCCCTGCAGTGCAGGGCTGGGGGGGGGGAGCACAACGGGCTCAAATTCTGGGGCAGATCCTGCCTCTGCAGTGGGAAAGGCCGTGGGGGGCTGTGCAGTGGAACCAGCAGTGGTGGTGATGGATGTCAGCTGGTTCTGCCTTCCAGATCGACAAAAAGATCGTGAGGACGGAGATCGGGGTCCTGCTGCGCCTCTCACACCCCAACATTGTGAGTAGGAGGCCGCAGTGCCCCCATCCCAGCATGGCGCTGGGTGAAGCCATCACCCCGTCACCCCATCACCCGGCCCCCTTGGTGCCCTATGGCACAGCGCAGCCCCGCTCAGCGCCGTCCCCTCCTTTCCCATCAGGGCACAATGGGGGCTCACCCCCTCCATAGCTGCTCCCCACCCCCCACCCCGCTCCCCATCGCCCTCAGCTTTCCATTCGGTGAGCAATTTCCACCGAGGAGATGAAATGAGCACCGAAGCCAATTGCCCATCAGCGAGGAATGCTGCGAGGGGAGATAAGAGGCCAGGAGAGGGCGAGGGGCTCCGTGCTCCCTGCACCCAGCACTGGGGGTAGCAGCTCCTCCATCCCAACGCAGCACAGGAGGGGACCACGTTTCATACATCAATAGAAACGCCATCAGCTTTGCTTTGTGCTCTCCCACACCCTTTGGGCACACGGGGAGCACCCATGGGTGCCTCGGTGCTAAGAGTTTCCATAGGGAGCCCCGAGCTGGCAGCTGCTGCATCTCCTTCTATACGACAGCGCCTTCGGTCCGTTTGCTAGCATTCAGCACCAACCTCGACGGTGGATGATAATAGGATTGTAAACTTTTGAAGTTAATAGGAAAATTATAGTGCTTCTGTGTATTATTATAATGCAGTCAGCTGCCGCCGGCCCTGCGGGGTATCACGGCTCGTCACCCGGCCTGCGAAGGTAATGATTAAAGCCCCATGAAATCCGCAGTGTCACAAAAGTCTTAAGAAGCGTGAAATGCTCTGTTTTCTGTCTAAAAAAAAAAAAAAAAAATTAGAAAAAATATATATTGCATTTTTTACTTCTTTTTAAGAGAGAATCTGTTAATTCCAGATTCGCCGCGCGGGCACAAAGCGTTTGTGCAGACCTCGCATGGCGTCTGAAGGGAAAATGATAAGGAAAATGGAGATTGTTTCACGCTCCTTCCATGCAAAGCACTGCTGGCGCTGCTCCCCTGTGGGTGCTGCTCATGGGGGCCCCGGGTGTCACAGCTCCGGAGGTGGCATCGCAGCTGGGCTGTGAAATCAATGCGTGTCCCCAGCTCTACGAGTCGATAGGGCTGAAGTCCAGAGGAGGAGCAGCCCCTGCCTCCCCCTTAAAGCATGATTAAGTGAGCGAGGCAGTTCCAGATCTGGGCTGAGACAAACAGGAGAGGAGGGGATGTGTGGGGGGTGTCTGTGCCAGTGCTGCCATACCTGGAAGTTACGTGGTGGGAGTGAGCAGGGTCCTATGGCACCAGCACAGCCCCGTCCCAATGGCACAGCCATGTCCCAGTGGCAAACCCCAATCCCAATGGCACAGCCTTAACCCCAATAGCACAGCCCTAACCCCAGTGGCAAATCCCAATCCCAATGGCACAGCCCCAACCCCAATGGCACAGCCTTAACCCCAATGGCAAACCCCAATGGCACAGCCCTGTCCCAATAGCACAGCCCCAATCCCAATGGCACAGCCTTAACCCCAATGGCAGAGCCTTAACCCCAAAGGCACAGCCCTGTCCCACCAGCACAGCCCCAACCTAATGGCACAGCCTTAACCCCAATGGCAAACCCCAATCCCAATGGCACAGCCTTGACCCCAATGGCAAATCCCAATGGCACAGCCCCATCCCAATGGCACAACCCCATCTGCTGCCACCCATTCTCATCCCTTTCAGATCAAACTGAAGGAGATCTTCGAGACACCCTCGGAGATTGCTCTGATGCTGGAATTGGTGACGGGAGGAGAGCTCTTTGACAGGTAGGGCACGCAGCCCCAGGGGAGGGTGAGGATGGAATGGGGCTGAAGGACACCCCTATGGGGTTGGGGATGGGGGATGACTGCTGTGCACCCACAGGATCGTGGAGAGGGGCTTCTACAGTGAGCGGGATGCGGCCCACGTGGTCAAGCAGATCCTGGAGGCTGTGTTGGTAACGTCTCCGTGTCCCCATTGTGGTTTGGGGGCATCGCTGTGGGTCTGGGAGCATCGCTGTGGGTCTGGGAGCATCGCTGCAGGCCCAGAGCCGTGCTGTCTGGGGAAGGTCACTGCCACGCAACCTGGAAATGGGGTTTCCATGGCAACAGATAGGTTTTAAAAATGGAAACTCTGAATGGGAAACGTCCTTCCTCTGCTGCCCTGCTAAAGCCTTTCCTTCCTCCCCCCATCCCCGCCGTCTCTCTCCGCAGTATTTGCATGAGAATGGAGTGGTGCACCGGGACCTGAAGCCGGAGAACCTGCTGTATGCAGACCTGTCCCCCGACGCTCCCCTGAAGATCGGTGGGTGCTGAGCAGAGGGGCTGCACCCCGGGGCTTCCCAGCCTGGTGGGCACCCATCAGTCTGACCCTTCCCTGTGTGTCCCCAAGGTGACTTCGGGCTCTCCAAGATCGTGGATGAGCAGGACACCATGAAAACCGTCTGTGGGACACCGGGGTACTGCGGTGAGCAGTGGGGGTGTGGGGCAGAGGAACATGGGGGGGGGGAAAGGGGACCTCCTGCCTGGCAAGTCCTCTGCAGTCTGCCCCACAAAGAGCCCAGAACTGGGGGCTGGAAGGAGATGGGGACAGGTGGCAAAAGTCTGTGATGCACGAATCCTGTTTGTCATCAGTCCCCAACACAAATCAGCTCCGTGCTGAGCTCTGCACGCAGGAGGTGCCCACAAAGGGTTTTCCTCCTGAATTTTAACCCCCATCTCTGCTTCCAGCCCCTGAAATCCTGCACGGCTGCCCCTACGGCCCTGAGGTGGACATGTGGTCGGTGGGTGTCATCACCTACATCCTGTGAGTATTGCATATGGGCTCTGAGCCCCTGGCTGTGCCGTGTCCCTGCGTGGGGCCTGGGGGCACTGGGGATCCTCTGCTCCTTCCAGGCTCTGCGGGTTTGAGCCCTTCTTTGACCCACGTGGGGACCAATACATGTACAGCCGCATCCTCACCTGCGACTACGAGTTCGTGTCCCCGTGGTGGGACGAGGTTTCCCTCAATGCCAAGGACCTGGTGAGTCACTGAGCTTCAGGGCAGAGCTTGAGGCTGTGTGAGGCGAGTGGATCGGGTGTAAGAATGACAGAGCCAAGAGTCAAATAGAGCCAAATGGAGCGGTGTCAAATGCTTCTCTGCTCCTGTGCATCTGTATTCCTTGCAAACGTCAGGCTGTGAGTCCACCAAGAGCATTGCACAGGGGTTGGGTGCGGGGGGCACTCAACAAATGACCATTTTTGTTTTTTTTGCACGTTGAAATCGGCCACAGGTCAGAAAACTGATCGTCTTGGATCCCCAGAAGAGACTGACGGTCTACCAGGCTCTGGAGCATCCCTGGGTGACTGGAAAAGCAGCCAAGTTTGCCCACATGGACAGCACACAAAAGAAGCTGCAGGAATTTAACGCCAGGAGGAAACTGAAGGTAAAACCTGACGGATCCCTCCCACTTTCCTCCTCTTGCACAAAACTTGTCCCATCCGTGGGCTGCGCTCGCTGGGGCCGAGCAATCCCTGCCCTGAGCAGCAAAACGCCGAGCAGGGGCAGCCTGGGGGTTGAACCAGGTTTGTGTGTGCATCATTCCTACTGACGCCATCACGCTCTGCCTGCAGGCTGCCATGAAAGCCGTGGTGGCTTCCAGCCGCTTGGGCAACCACGGCCACCACGACTGCTCCAGGAGCCGGGGGGGCCCCCGGGGCAGCACTGAGGCCACCGCCGCATCCGAGGAGCTGGAGGCGTTCCCTGCTGTGCCCAAAATGCCCATCAACGGGGCGAGCTGCAGGAGCTGATGGTGCCCGGCTCCCAGCAGCTGCTCGGGGGGCTCTGGGGCAGCCGTGGGGATGGCAGGACGGGGTGCATCCCTGCGTGGTGCTGCTGTGGCTGTGCGTCCATCCCCACCCCGCAGGGAAGCAGCGCTGGCGACTCCTGTCTTCCAACAACCCAACAGCTTTGGCTGCTGTGGCGTTATTACGAGTGTCCCGGCTGCTTAAAAACGAGGAGCAAACAGCAGGGAAAAAAAAAAAAAAAAAGAAAAAAAGAAAAAAGGATTTCTTTCACCTTCCCAACAAAGGCAGCGAGTTGTCATCGCCGTTATCTCTACAACAGAGTTCTGTAAATAGTCCTCAAAGGCATCACTGCAGAGGGGGGGGGTGGCCAGCAATGCGCGCTCGGTCTCCGGCCCCATTGCACCCACCAGCCCCACTGCAGAAGGGGGGAGGGGAGGGTCGGACCTCCCCCCCAAAACCGCCTGCCTGCAGCTCCTCGGTGTCTTTAGGTGGTAGATGAGCTCTGTTTGATTCGTGCTTTCGTGACGCTGCGGTTTCATTCGTCCTGGTGTTCGGTGCGGTGTGTGCTGTGTGGGAGCGGCAGGGCTGGCGGTGAGGAGGGCTGCCTTGGTTGTGTTTTAATGAAGAACAATGCAATTATTTCTACGGGGCAGCGACAGGCTTTGTAACACGGTGCTGTTGTTTCTTCGTTGGGGACGAGGAGTTTATACTGCATTTCTGTTCGGTTTTTTAAGACTAATGAAATCCGAGGACAAACTTCTTGAAAATGAGATTTTTTTTAGGCATTTCTTTACCAAGCTGCAGGATGAACATTTGTGGATTTTAATACAGAAGAAGAAATGAGACAGGAAAAGCCATACTATGTGTGCTGGAGAGAAGGGACTGCAGACAAAAGTTACAGCTTTGCTTAAGCTGAGAGCTGCAATTGCAGACACGGTCTGGAGAGGGTTGGTTGGTAGATGCAGAGCTGTAACCAGGGATGCAGGAAGGGAAATGTAACACAGTGACTTTTGTACTTATTTACAGCACAAACAGAAATCCCAAGGATGACAGTAAGGGCTGATCCACGCTTTATTGTGCTCGTTTATGTTTAGGGTGCTCATAAAGCCAATATAGAGGAGAGATCAGATGCATGAGAGAATGGACAAAGGAAATGATGCTCGTTTTTGTTATTTCCTCTCTTCCTTCCCTGCTTGAAGACAGGGGGCAGAATGCAGCGCTGCTCTGAGCTCTGCTCTCCATCCTGCAGATGTGCAAACCCCATGGAAGTGTCCATTCTCAACAATGGGGCCTGAACTTCACGTCTGCTATTTATTAAATCAGGTATTAATTCATACACTCTGACGTGAAGGACAGATTTAAAACATTGTGCAGGAGAAGGCCAGGGAGCTCAGCACAGGAGCAGGGACATCACTCTGCCCTCAGACTGCTCCTGGTAGCATCACTGAGATAATGGGTAATAAAGTGTCATCCTAGGGAGACAACCCAGGGGAAATTGTAGCCAGAAAAAGAAGGGAAAAAAAAGGGAGTTTGTCTCTTCTGTCAACAAAGTATTATTCCACAAACATCTGTACTTGGAGGTAGGGAAAGCAGTGTCCATCCTATGGGACACGCCATTTCGGTCTGTATGCTGTTTTCAGAATGTGTTTTAATAACTTATTTCTTCGGTATAGTGGTTACATTTTCAATATCGCAGGTATTTATAAAAGAGCATAGACAGCAAATAAAAACATCTAACGTCCTAATGCGCGCTGTGTCTCAATGGCTGGAAGCCAATATGGCTGCGCCCATGCGGTACGACTCCTCTCCGGCTCTATCGGTCAATCCGTTCAGACTGGGCTGACTACCGGTCAATCTGTTCACGCTGGGCTGAGGCCCAACGACACCAAGCGCTGGGTGCTGCCCTTCGGGCACCGCAACCCCACGGTGCGGGACTGCCGTGGGTCGCAGCTCCCGGGCCGCCCACGTGCTCGCAGCGCGCACATGGCTCCGCCCCCGTGACGTCACCACCTCGGCGGAAGCGGAAGTGACGCTCATTAGCTGAGAGGCGGGGAGTTCCTCCCGCCCTTTCCATTAGGGCGGGGCAAACAGAAAACCGGGCGCACTGATTGGCCGTGCAGCGAGGGCGGGAAGCAGGAGGAGCAGGGAGTCGATTGGCTGTAGTGCTGCTAGGAGCAGGGTGGCGCATGCGCAGGGGGAGGCGCGGTGGGCGGGAAGGCGGCGGGGTCCCTGCTGCGGGCGGAGGGGCGGAGCGGGGCGGCTCCTCCTCCTCCTCCTCCTCCTCCTCCTCCTCCTCCTCCTTCTTCCCGCCGGGCGGAGGCCGTGGGCGTTCGCTGCTTTCGGTGCCGGGTCCTGGTAGCGGCGGTGCCGCCGTTTGGGAGTTAAAGCGCCGCGTGGTGGCGGTTGATAGCCGCTCGAGTGCTGCGTTACGCCGCGAAGGGCTGGAAGGAGGCGGCCGGAGCGCCCCGAGTTCTGGTCATGCTTTATTCCTTTTACCTCAGAGCTTCTCCTTCCCTGTGTGAAACGCATGGCGAACCGGGGCTGCGTCCTGTGCCGCTGGAGGGGGCGGCTGTGGCCGGCGAAGGTAAAGTAAGGCTGGGGGATGGAGAAGGGTGAGGATGGCAGCTCCGGTGTGTGGGAACAGGGCTGAAATTGGGGCTGTGATCCACGCGAGGGGCGGGGCTGACGGCTCAGCTGGGTGCTGTCGCCTCCCTGGGAGCGTTTGAGTCGGGAAAAGGGGGATATATTGCAAAGAAGGCAACGAAATGCTTTCGAAAGTCGTTGTGAAGTCAGGCCTGTCCTGCAGCCTCCACGCACTCGTAAAGCGCTTGAAATGCCTCTTTTTTTCCTGTAGGTTTTGTCAAAGCCCGGGCTTGCTGAGGATCCCCCTATCACCAACGCACAGGAGGTTCTGGAGGTTGAAATAATCAGCCTAAAAGAGAGGTGAAGTATCTCTGTTACCGTTTTCTTTCTGCTCTTAAATGCAAGCAATAAAAAAATATGTGAGCTTTAATGTGAAAGCATCCATGCAATCAGCTGAGTGACTCGCAGCCTCGTTCTGTTGTGTTTTCAGGGTCAGTGTGAAGCAGGAGGATGTTGTGCCCCTGGAGGAAGCGAGCATAGAGGACATCGTCTCTAGCTTAAGTGAGCGTAGAGCATTTGTTGCCACTTGGGTTTCTCCTGAAGGAAGGGGGAGGGAACTTGTGTGTATCTGCATGGCGTTGTTACTTTGTGCTGTCTGCTGCTTCGCCTCAGAAATCACAGATGGTTTCGATGTTGCCTTAGGAAAAGGGTGTAACGTAGATGCAACTGTTTCTGGTACGCTAACAAAGGTGGTTGTGCTTACTGCCTCTTCTTCCTCATCAGGTGAAAAGATAAATCCAGATGAGGCTGTGGAAGAACTGAAATATCGTTGTGCTCTTAAAACTGCCTTGGATTCCTTGGAAGAAGATGCACCAACCAGAGAAAAGCCACCTTCGAAGGCAGGGCCAAGTACTCGCTCGTCCCAGGCAAACGGTGCCAGGTCTCTTTCATCTTCCCCATTAAGCAGCTGTCAGCCACTCTCTAAGGAAGACTTGGAGTCTGAGAGCCTCAACAGGAAAAGAAAGCAGAGAAATAGCCCCAACCTGAGGACTGGTACGAAAAAACAAAACCTGAGGTGCTCTTTAATTCCAGAGAAGAGTCCTGGAGCAAATGAAAATGGAACAAAACTCTCAAAGCGTAGCACTGGGCAGCTGTGCAACACATCAAACTCAGACAGCGAGAATTGCACAGCGCCAGGATCACCACTGTTATCAAGAGAGAAAAAAACAAAGCCCAGATGGTTGAAAAAATCCCTAACGAGTAATAAAGCCTCGCTGAAGCTAAAGGAGGAGAAATGTAAGCAAGGAAGGAGAGCAAGAGGTGCAGGATGGCCTGGGTCGCTTCCAAACGGTTCCTCCAAAGGCCGAGGGCAGCCCCCTGCTGAGGGCGCTTCTGTGTCTGCACCCTGCAGCTCTGGCACGGCGCTGCCTGGGAGGAGCAGGGTGAGCACCAGGCTGCAGCCCAGAGCCCAGATGTTACTGCGCTCGTCTTCCAAAAATGCCTCTGTCTCACAGAGGAGCACAGGAAGCGAGAATAGAAACGGAGCCAAACAGGTAAATGAGAGGAAAAAGGCAAGGAGTGTGAAGCAAGCGAAAGGAAAACAAGAGGCCGAGGCAGGAACGTCCTCGTCCAGGAGAAAGGAGTGCAGAAACAGCCCTGGGCCTTCAGCTGGGCTGTCTGACTGCAGGGTGCTGTCTGATGGCGTTCTCTCTCAGCTGCAAGAGGAGGAGGATGAGGATGAGCCGCCTGAGGTTATGGACAGAGCAAAGGAGTTCCACCTGCCCGACTTTGAGGAAGAGGAAGGTGGGCACGCTGCTCTTAGGAATGCAATCTGCATTCCTTCTGATGCGCAGGCGCTGCTTATCACTGTAGCAGTTGTGTTTTTGTGGAGGTGGTTCTTGAGCTGCTGGGTTGAATCCTTCTGTGTTTTCAAGTCCTGGGGAATTCAGGTTATATAAAGGGACGGAAGGGTACGGAATCCTGCAAGCAGCATCCTTTCCTGTGGCTCCTCTCCCTTTTTTTGCCTCATGTTCAGGCTGTTTGCCCAGGCTGAGGTCTGTGTGGTGTTACAGGTGCCCTGTGGCTCACGTTGCTGCGGGGTGACGCTGCTGCTCTCACACTGGGCTGAGGGCTGTGCCACGCTCACAGCTGTGTTGCTGTTGCAGGACTGGAGCCCTCAGGGCTGTCTTCTGAGAGGGCGTTCTGTGAGAAGCTGTGTCAGCTCTCAGATCTGGTGGAGGAAGAGGAGGAGGAAGAGCTTCCCAGCATTCTGTCTCATCAAGGTGAGGCATGGGTGGTATTTCCTTGAGACCTCAGCAGCATCAGCACGCCCTGTTGGTTTCTGTTTCTGCTGACTTGCTGACAAGTTCTGGTAAACCCTGATGGTGAAACCTCATCTTTCTAGCAAACAAATCCAGCTTTGCTCAGGCTTGGGATAAAACGCCTTCATTGGGTGCTGCAGGAGGGCTGTTTGGGACAGCATTTCTTGCCACACAATGTGAACCTGGGCAAGGGTCTGAGATTTGAGACTTCTGAGCTTCTGTCTTGTATATAGAATATAATTTCTGTATATTCAGAGCTCTTGCCTTGTGTGAGGGCAGGATGTTGTGCTACTTCAGTTGGGATCTGTAAAAGCATCAAAGCAGAACTCGCTGGATGTTCCCTGTGTGATGAGGCAGCATGAATTCACTTTTCCTACTTTTCTCTTTCATTATTTTTTTCCTTACAGAACCAGAATCAATTGACAAAGGGATTTTGGTGTGGTGCAAGTGGCAAAGATACCCATATTGGCCAGCAGTGGTAAGAGCAGCTCGCTGTTCACAGGGATGTGATGTTTGCTGGGGCTGATGGGGAACAACTGACAGTTCTTGAGCCTTTCTTGCCCTTCTTGTCCTGTGTGGGATCTGTTGTGCTTGTCTGCTAAATCAGAAACTGCAGTGAAACCAAGGATAATAGAAAAGCTGCACATAATAAAGCACACGTGAAATAAATGTGGCTGGGGAGCGTTTGCTTCTGTTGGAGCAGAGGATTCCTCCTCAGCTCCTGTATCACGAGTTCAACTGCAGCCTTCTGTGAGGATTAAATAAATCCTTGGTGTGATAACAGAATGCTGCATGGGGTGCTGTGATGTGGGGCTCGTGGCAGGGCTGCAGGTGCTCCTGCTTGGTAAGGATGTGAGGCTTGATGCCATCAGCCCTTCCTCTGTCTGCAGGTGAAGAACGTGAAGCGGAAGCACAGGAAGGCAAACGTGCTCTTCATAGAGGGCAACACAAGCGAGAAAAACAAGAGGTGAGCGCTGTGGGTTCTGCTCAGGTGCTGGGCAGCCTCCTGTTGGTGGGATGGCAGGGCTGGGATCAGGTGGGATCCCTCTGTTTTGGGCTCTGTTCTGTTTCCTCCGTGAGCTGTGCTAGGGAATTCCTCAGGCTGAATTTTGGGGACGGTGTGAAAGCCCTGTGAAGGAGCAGCTGCAGGTTTGGTCGCCTTCCATCCCTAACTTTGTTTTTTTTGTGTGTGTCACCAAGTTTCTCAGTGTCTCTTCGGAACCTGAAGCACTTTGACTGTGAAGAAAAGCAGGACCTGATTGTAAGTGCTACAAGTAACCCTTGGCTGCAGTGCATACAAAACATCTTGCAGTGTGTGCTCACCCTGCCCGGGTGTCTGCTCTCACTTTGGCTGCTCTCTCCTAAGATCCTCTTCCACTCAATACATTGCTTAAACGTAATTGTGTTGCACAAACTAGATTATACATGGGAATAGACTCCTCCTTGGTCAGGTTATGGGTGCTGCTGAGAACGTGGGCAGTGGATGGGAGCTGGTTGTTTAGGGTTCCAACTGTGTTTTCACTTGTTTTCCACATGCCAAAGCCACCAGTGCTTAATTACAGAAGTTGAATGGCAAGACAATATAAAACAATGGGGTGAGCTTGGATTAGTTGTTGCTGCTCCTTTGACAGGCAGCACTTAGACCTGCGTGTGGCTCCTCTCTTGCAGAACCAAGCCAAAAAAGACTATTGCCAGGAAATTGAGTGGTGCATTCAGCTGATTTCTGACTATCGGATCAGAGTGGGTGAGTGCTGTGTGCTGAAGGCAGCCAGACCTGCAGTCACAAACTCAGGCTGCCAGCTCTGTTGCCGTAGCTGGACTGATAACAACCTGTTCTCTGGGCTTTTCAGGTTGCCATTCGTTTACTGGATCCTTCTTGGAATACTTTGCTGATGATATCAGTAAGTGAATTGGCAGGGAGGTTTCTTGCTGGGACTTTTAGGAGAGAAGCTTGGCTCTGATTTGGTACAAGTGTGGGTTGGGCTGGCGGGGCTCGCTGAAACCTGCTGTTGGTTGTGCTCTGAGGCTTTCAATCCCACAGAGGAAGTTGAGTGTAATCAGTGAGCTGGTTGTGAACGACTTCACATTGGAGCAAGCTGTTCTCAAAGCTCGTGTTCATCTCAATACACTCTGCAGTGTGATTTTGTTTTCAAGGCGAGTCCCTCCCCGTCCTTCAAGAGGGGAAGGAAAAGCCCTCCTCATCAAAACCTCCTCATCAAGAAAGCCCTTATTTGGGGTCTGCATATAAGTGCATATGCCAGAAAGCCCCTTATTTTACCCGAGTCCGAATGGTGGTGGCTTTTCTTGCAGGTTACCCTGTCAGGAAGCAGTACCAGCAGAGCTCAGCCCAAATGACCTTTCCCAGCGTAGCAGAGGAAGATCTGGAGGACTCTGCGTTAGAAACTTCCCCTCAGAAGCCCTGCAGGAAGCTGCTGCCTGACAGGACAAGGGCTGCCAGGGACAAAGCCAACAAAAAGATCGTGGAGTTCATCGTGAAGACCAAAGGAGCAGAGGAGCACCTGCTGGCTGTCCTGAAGTGCAGGAAGGAGTCCAGGTGGATGAAGGATTTCCTGAGTTCCCGGCAGTACGGAACCTGCGTGGAAACTTATTTAGAGGATGAGGAGCAGTTGGAGCTGGTGGTGAATTACCTGAAGGAAGTGGCGTACCATGAAACAGACACTGCAGACCTCCGTCGGCTGCTTGGGGATGGAGTAAAATTTATTTTAGATGTCCTTTTGCCTGAAGTAAGTAAACGTGAAACACTGAATAAAGGGAATGTTGAAGTAGATAACGTAGCTTAAGCTCAGTGACTGCTGGAATGATCTGGGTGGATTGGAGCCCATCTGCTGCCCTGAGTGCAGTTGAGCTCAAGGGGCTGGGCCTGAATTTGCTCCCTCAGGAGCTTTGCCTGGGAAAGCCTTGGTAAGGTGTGGGAGCAGATTTGCTGTTAAGAGAATCTTATTTTCCTTGTAAAAGCAGTGTCCTGGGTGTGCTGAAGGACAAATCTGTAGCACCTGCCGGGTTTCCCTCCACAAAGGTGCATCCAAGGTTTCCAAAGGGAGTCTCATCCCAAAGATGTCTCAGGCAATGAGCACGACTTCAAGCCTGCTTTTAATTTTGTAACTGAGGTTTTTCTTTTGCTCGTGTCAATGAACCAAATGCTTTTATAGGCTATCATTTATGCCATTTCTGCTGTGGACGATATAGACTACAAAAAGGCAGAAGAGAAATACATGAAAGGACCATCTGTGAGCAAAAGGTGCGTTCCTATGTTCAGCATCTCCGGGTTTTCCTCGTTGGTTTACTGTCTGTGTGGAGCAGTGGGAAGTTCAGCACCCACCCCAGCGAGACAAGGGGTCTCATTTAAGTGCTGGGATGGTTAAACACAGAGTTCCTGCAACATGCAGAGCTCTGCAGAAGCTTGAACACTTTCGAGTTCTGCTTGGATTAACAGCCTTCCTCCTTGCTCTTAGGGAGAGAGAAGAGTTTGACGAAGAAATTCTGGAGAGGAAAAGGCTTCAGGCTGAGCTGATGGCTGCAGGCAGCGTGTGAACGGCAGCAAACGCTTTCCCAATTACACCCAGCCTTGTTACATCTCCAAAGCTGCGGCTGTGACAGTGCTGCATTACGTTACCACCACGCACAGTTGTACCTTCAGTCCTTGTTCTCACCTCTGTGCTGCTGGAAGTGCTGTGAGCTGTGTGTGTGCTGCTGCTCTGTGCCCTTGATGTGGACTCGGTGGGAAAGAAGCCTCTGTTGTCCTCAGAAGAACGCAGGCTGGCGTTGCGGAGCCAAAGGCTGGGACTGGGTTGGCTCTTTTCCTTTATCTGTCATTAAAGGTGTGAGGAATAAAATTGGTTCTGAATGAAGCAAACTCAGTCCTGGCTCTTTGTGGATGGGGGGGGGGGGGGGAACCAATGAGGTCTGTGTGTGCTTAAAAAGGAAAAGCTGGGTTTTTCTGTTTTCTAAAAGCAACCCTATTTTGCAGCCTGTCTTTAGATAATGTTTTCCAGGCACGCTGTCAGTCGTGTTTCTTTCTCTGATTTGTACTTAAGCCCGGCTCCAGCTGAAGTTTAATGTGCTGCAGCTGTGTGACAGCGGTGATCAGTTGCAGAATGCTTAATTGGGGCATCACAGCGAAAGGTGGTGCGTGTCAATAAACTGGAAGCTGAGCGCTGCGTTAAGAAATAAAATGGGGTTGTGGGGAGAGGAAGGGAATCGCCCTTTGCTGCGGCTCCAAAACGTTCTGCCGAAACCCGGGATCGAACCAGGGACCTTTAGATCTTCAGTCTAACGCTCTCCCAACTGAGCTATTTCGGCTGCGCGACAGCGGCGGGCCCCCACTTCCTGTCAGCTGACTCCGCTGTTGGGGGGGGAGAGGGGGGCTGCAGGGGGGTTCGCGCGGGGCGGAGGAGGCGGTGGCGCCCCGCACCGCTCCGTCCGTTCCCGCAGCGCCCCGCCCGCCCGCCCGCATTCCCACAGCGGCGGAAGCGGGGCGGCGCCGGCAGCGTGGTCTCTGTGGCGCAATCGGTTAGCGCGTTCGGCTGTTAACCGAAAGGTTGGTGGTTCGAGCCCACCCAGGGACGGCCGCTTGGTTTTTGTTTCCTGTTTTTTTTTTTTTTTAATATATTTATATGCTCGGAGAGGGCGCTGCGCCCGGGGCCGCACCGGAACCTCGGATACACAGCCGCCGATCGTCTGCTTTCTGCCGCTGCTCGGCGCCCGGCGGAACCTCCCGCGCCGCCCTCGTTTTCCACCGGCGCGTTGAAGCAGCGGACCGCGCGCTGCCGGAACGTTGTGTGCGGTGCACCGCGGCCAGAGGTCCCCTGAAGGGCTGCGGGACATGGCGGCGCTGCGCCGTGAGCGGGGCCGGGGGGCGACGGGGAGCGGGGCGAGGCCGTGCGGGGCTGCGGGTGGGACCGGGCCGGGGTGCGGGATGGCGGGGATCCTGGGTGGAAGCTCCGGACTCAGCTCCGGGTTGGGACGCGCTGCACGCCGGCCGGGTGCGTCCCCCAACACTGGCCGGGGCTGAGCTCCGTGTGCTCTCCTCGCTGAGCTCCGTGTGCTCTCCTTGCAGGTCTCGGCCTCCCGCGGCGTGCCGTGCTGGCCTGGCGGTGAGCGGGGCCGGGGGGTTTTGGGGAGGGGGGCGGCTAAGGGTAAAAGATGGGGCTCCATGGGGGTCCCATTCCCCCTCCCCCCGGCTCTGAGCGAATCGCTTTTGTTCTGCATCGTCGAGCCGGGTGAGATTTGGTGGCAGTGGCTCTCATTCCTGCAGGCCCAGCACGGTGACATCCCCTCCTGCTCAGCTGCTCCATCAGACATCTGCAGCCCAACATGCAGACAGGTAACCAGCCAGGCTCCTCTCACGGGGTGAAACCCCACTGCTGCTGGGAAGGAGCAGAACATCTCTGTGGGTTCCCTGGGAAGTGACATCTTGATGCTAACGCATTCCGCGCTTAATAACTGGGAGCGACCTGTTTGTTCTCAGCTCCATCCAAGCGCAGCCAAAGAGCTCAGCTGTTGTCCCGAAAAAGTCCTACGTCCCCACAAGCAGGGGGGAATACGTCATCACCAAACTCGATGACCTGATCAACTGGGCACGGAGGGTGAGTCGCTGCTGCTGTCTTAAAACACTTTGCTCTGTCAGTCACCTGCATGGCGTCTCTGCTTTCAGTGTGCCCCCCCCAACTCCTAGACATGAGCCAGCAGTGCGAGCCAGCTACATCCTGGGCTGCATTAAAAGAGAAGTGGCCAGCAGGGAGAGGGAGGTGATTGTCCCCCTGTACTCAGCTCTTATGAGGCCCCATGTGCAGAACTGCATCCAGATCTGGGACCTTCAGTACAAGAAAGACGCAGAGCTCTTGGAATGGGTCCAGAAGATGATCAGAGGGCTGGAGCACCTCTCCTATGAGGAAAGGCTGAGGGAACTGGATTTGTTTAGTTTGGAGATGAGAAGGCTCCGGGGAGACCTCATGATGGCTTTCTGATACCTGTATAAACAGGAAGGGAACGGCTGTTTACAAGGATGTATAGTGATAGGATGAGGGAGAATGCTTTTAAGCTGAGATGGGAGGGTTAGGTTGGATGTTAGGAGGAAGTTTTTCACCCAGAGGGTGGTGAGGCACTGTTACAGGTTGCCCAAGGAGGCTGTGGATCCCCATCCCTGCAGGCATTCGAGGCCAGGCTGGATGTGGCTCTGGGCAGCCTGGGCTGCTGGTTGGCGACCTGCACACAGCAGGGGGTTGGAGCTGGATGAGCATTGGGGTCCTTTTCAACCCAGGCCATTCCGTGATCCTATGACCCCTCTCTCTCCACTGCAGAGCTCCCTGTGGCCGATGACATTCGGCCTGGCCTGCTGTGCTGTGGAGATGATGCACATGGCAGCTCCCCGCTACGACATGGACCGCTTCGGGGTGGTGTTCCGAGCGAGCCCCCGCCAAGCCGACGTCATGATTGTGGCTGGCACCCTGACAAACAAAATGGCTCCAGCCCTGCGAAAGGTATGGATGGGTGCCTCGAGGGGGGCTGCGCGTGGATGGAGAGCGCTCTGATCTGTCTGTGTCCTGCAGGTCTACGACCAGATGCCAGAGCCTCGCTATGTGGTCTCCATGGGAAGGTAACGACCTTAAGCTGGGTGGGAGAAACCATGTGGCTGAGGGGGAGGGAGCCTCCATCCTTTCAGCCCTTTACAAAAGGCTTTGATATTTAACGAAATAAAGTAAATCAACGTTTCTTCTTGGTTAGGAGAGTATTTTGTCAGGTCCCTCTGAACTGCTGGCTCTGTGCGATGAAAGGTTCTGTTGGTTTATTTGTGGCTGTCTCTGTAGGCCTCGCTATGCTCAAAATCTCAGAGTTTGCTTTTGGACTTCATGTTTCCACTGTGCAGCATCAAATATGGGATCTGTGGATCTCTGGCTCTGAAGCCACAGTGTTGGCACAGCAGAACTGACCCGGTGCCGCTGGGTCTGAGTGCAGCTGAACTTGAGGATGGATGGGACAGAACGAGTTCTAGAAACGTTCTTTGTGCATGTGACAAAAAAAGAAAAAGAGGTTTTGCAGTGTGCAAAGGGGCTCCTCCACATCTGCTTCGTAAGAGCCATGGAAGTGGTTGAGCTTGGTCTGATCCAGCTCAGAACACACGTGCAGCCTGCTCCCAGCCAGGTCCCACAGGCGGCACACAGCTCTGTGCTCAAACTGAACGGCCCCCAGCACCCAGTCCCCACGACACGCAGAAGCACCTCTTACCCTCGGGTGCCAGCCTAACGTTTGCCTTTGCCTCTGCTAACGTCTCCCTGAGCTGTGCTTAACAAACACCTTTTGCAGCTGTGCCAATGGCGGGGGTTACTACCACTACTCCTACTCTGTGGTGAGGGGCTGCGACCGCATCGTGCCGGTGGACATCTATGTGCCAGGTAGGAGAGCAGCCACGGCGCTGGGTTGGAGCAGGGCTGCCATGAAGTTGGTGATGCCACCCATCTCTTTCCCCCTCAGGTTGCCCACCCACGGCTGAAGCTTTGCTGTACGGCATCTTGCAGCTTCAGAAAAAAATCAAACGAGAGAAGAAGATTCAGATCTGGTATAGGAAATAGGCTCTTATTTATGACCTCCCCCTCACTGCCTGCGGCACCTACTTGCTTTCTACGCACAAAGATAACCGTTCTCACAGGCCTTCCAATAAAACTGTACCTGGTTAAGATGCTGCCCTGTCTTTAATACACTGCTCTTATCCTGAGTGAAATAAATGCCTGGGAGAAGGGAGGCATGAAACCTTGGGTTGCTCTTTGGCTTCGTTAGGAGTTGCAGCTGCCGAGTGTGGTTGGTTGCTGCAGGAGGCCTGAAGTCCTCTGGCCCAGGTAGAACACACAGCTCTGCTGTAGCAGCTGGGGTGTGCAGGATTTGTTTTCCTTTTCACAATGAAAGCAGCTCAGGCACTGGATCCTCCCCCAGCTGCAGGCTGCTGTCAGTGCTGGGGTTCTTTATGGGACCAGCTCACATCCAGAGGAACCCCGTGGTGTCCATGAGCTCAGCTCTGCCCGCTTGTTTCTTAATTCCTACAAGGGATGGAACACACCTCGATGTGTACAGCAGAAGGAATTGCATTGGTCTGGCAGTGGATGTGTTGTGGGAACCCCTGTGCTGCGCACCCATATGGTCTGCAGTTACAGGCGTGCTTCGAAAGGCAAAAATAAATTGCTCAGAAATAGCCTTTGTGTATTTCGGTCTGATTTAATGGATTTTAGCCCTTCTGGGTAGAGAGGGGGAACGTCATTTATGCATTATTGAACTGCACGAGGGTCGTAAGAATCAGAGCTTATTAAAAATGGGCATCAGCCAAAAATATGAGGGAACTTTCACTGGAAACTCATGGGAAATCCAGATCTAAGGAACGTGCCTCAAACTGCCCCATCTTCCCCATTCCTCCTGCCTGGCCTGGCACGTTTGGCTTCTGCACGGAAACGGACCCCCCCCGATTTCCCAAACAATTGTTTTTAGAGTAAAGGACAGCGTGAGCCCCTTTGGGTCAACGCTGCGCTGCGGGTTTGCAGCCGCAGGGACCTTTTTATTCAGTGCTTCACCACGCGGGGGGTGATCATCCGAGGGAAGGAGTAGTAGCGGCACTCCCGGGGGGGCACCAACTCCATCACCGCCGTGCTGATGTTCTCCCTCCTGAAGCCGGCCTCCAGCAGCTGTGCCACCTGAGTCTCCTGCAAGAGAGAAGTGAGGGGGGGGAATCACCCAGCCGTGGTCTCAGCCATCTGTGATGCTGCTGGGCCGGGGAGCAGGGAGCTGTGATGCTCCCCCCTGAGCTCTCAGCCCTGCAGGTGCCTGCAGGAGGGTCCGTGCTGGTGGCAGTGCGCCCCCCCCTCCCCCAGCTCACCTCAAACATCTTCTCTATGTCGCTGTACTTGCCCTTCAGCAGCTCCCCCCACGAGGTGAGGTTGCAGTAGGTGAGGACCCCCCCGGGCCGCAGCAGGCGGAAGGCATGGTCCTGCATTGGAGAGGGGGGTCAGAGGCACCACACCGATCAGCTGCCTCGCCTCCCACCCCGCTCCTGCTGCCCTACCTTGATGAAGGCAAACTGGTGCGTGTGCCAGGTCTGTGCAGACAGCGGGTATGTGTCATATAGGATTCCTGCACAGGGAGAGCAGCGGGCATCTGAGAGAGGCCCCTTGCCACCACGGGGTTCCCCTCCACCGCCATCTTCTGATTTGTCCCCTTTACATTTGCTCCCCCCTCCCTCCATGCCTCTGGACCCCCATCCTCCCCCAGTCCTAGGGGTCAGTGCCTGCACCCCCCAATGTGTTACCAGAGAAGTGCCCATCCGGCAGCGTTGGCACCACGTCCTCCCACAGCCCCTTCAGTGGCATCACCTATAGGGGGAACAGGACAGGGGGGGGCTCAGCCCCACACCTAGCATAGCACAGCACGGCACAGCACAGCACAGCACAGCACTGCATGGCACAACCCAACGTAGCTCAACGCAGCACAGACCTTGTGTGGCTGCACCCGCGCCCACTCCTCCAGCCGCTGGAACACGCCGTCGTTGCACTCCACGATCCAGTGCTCCTCGATGTTGAACTCCTGCACTTTGGTGGCAGCAATGGCCATGCCAAAGCCCACCTCCAGCACACGGCCACCTGGCAGCAAGGGGTTAACACTGGAAGCCTTCCCCTGGCGTTTGGCCCCTCCGAAGCCCCTCAAGCCCCCAACATTCTCCTGCCTCCCCCCTCACTCCCCGCCCGTTGCAATAGGAATGCACAATTGCCTGTAGCAAAGCTGTGACCCCCCCCAGTTCGGTTCCAGCACTGCAGGCAGGTGGCAGCCCCGCTCCTCCTCCCCCAGCCCCTTTCAGGAATATGTCACCACTGACACAATAGCACAAGTGTCACCATTCCCCTCCCCTGGGCTACCAATGCCCCCCAGTGCCATTCGCTGTCCCCATTACCCCTGGAAGCAGCCACGGTTGCCAGTGAATGCATGTAGGGGGTCTCCCAGCGTTCCATCACCGGCTTCCCCAGGATCTCCAGGTGGGTGTCGGGGGCATTGTAGGCAGCTGTAGCCTCCCGCCATGCAGCCTTGCAGTCCTCACCCTCGGTGAAGATGGGAGCTGTGCCTGAGCTCATGGCTGTGGGAGAAAGTCCAAGGGCTCGCAGTGCAGGGGGAGGAGAGGGCTCACAGTGCTGTCCAGCTTTAAATAGCCAGGGCTGGAAAAGAGCTGAGTGTGCACATCCTGCTGGGGCCCCTCTGGGGTGAAAGGGTATCGAGGGGTGGTGCATGCGTGGGGCTGGGTGCAGGGGGGTGGATGAGGGGTGTGGGGGCTTGGGGAGAGTGCTAGGGTGCGAGTGGCACTGTGCAATGTGCATTGTGCATTGTGTTCTGTGCTGTGTGCAGCTGCAGCACCACCGTGGGTCAAAGCTGGGCTGGGCTGATGCATTGGAGGGGCCACAGAGGCAGGGTTCAGCTCTGGGGCTGTGTGTGGTGCTGTGCCCTGTGCTGTGCCACAGGTTGGGGTTATGCACCGCCCTGTGCAGCACACTGTGCTGTGCTGTGCATCAGGCTGTGCATCAGGGTTACACCATGCACTGGAGCCAAGCACCAGTGTTACACCAGGCACCGGAGCCATGCACTAGAGCTGTTCTATGTGTTGGAGCCATGCCATATACTGGGACCACGCACTCGGGCTGTTCTGTGTAGTTGGACTGTGCACTAGGGTTGCAGTCAGTGCTGCAGCTGAGCTCTGTGGCTGGGCTGTGCACTGGGACATGCACTGGGGCTCTGCTGTGCACCGAGGCTGTGCACCAGAAGCACAACACACAGCGGGGCTGCACAGCAGGGCCATGCCATGCACTGAGGCCACACACCGGGGCCGTGGTGAGCACTGGAGCTATGCATTGGTGCTGCAAAATGCACTGGGGGATTGGACCGTGCAGTACAATCGATCTGTACGCATTGGGGTTGCATCGCAGCCATACAATGGGGCTGTGCTGAATACCAGAGCTGCGATGAGCACTGAGATGCGTGCTGGCATTGCGCTGCCCATCGGTTCACCTATAAAGGACACGGCGATCACCGCAGCCACGCACCAGGTCGGGGTCACACCGTAAACCCCCGCACCACCCCCACGCACCGCATGGGCCGCGCACGCGGTACCCTTGGAGGACCGCCCTTCCCGCCATGCCCCGCGCGGCGCCGCTCTATCCCGATCTGCCCCGCCTCACTTCCGCCCCTCCCTGGGCGCGGCCGCGGAGACCCCGTAGCGAGGGCAGGTGCGCGCGCAGCGGCGGTTGGCGGCGCTGAGGGAGCGCGAGCGCGCGGCGGGCGGCGGCGGGGGGGGGCCGGGCCCGGGGGGCGGCCGTTGCGCAGCTCGGGTTGGGGGGGAGGGAGGGGGGGGAAAAGAGAGAAAGAGAGAAGAAAGAATTGAGCGAACGACCGAGAAAAAGAAAAGCGAGAATTGGTGATAAAGCCGAGCGACGGCCCAGCGACCTTCCGTTAACGGAGGGAGAGCCGGGCGCGGCCCCGCGGCCCGCCGAACAGCCGCCATGAACAGCGTGGGAGGCGCCGACGAGATCGGGTGAGCGGCGGGGCGGGCGGTGCCGGGCCGCGCTGGGCCGCGGGGAACGGAGCGGCTCCGGGAGGAGGGGGGGGGTGGGGGGGGTTGTGTGGCAGAGCTCCGCCCCGCCGCGCGGCCCCGTTGGGTGAGGCGGGGTTCGCACCGGCCCCGTTTGCCGCCCCGCGATTCCTCCGTGCAGCCCAAGGTCACCCCGGCGTTCGGCCCTGCGCCGCTCCTGGCCCTTCCTATGGATGGGACAAAAGCTTCCTTTCGTGGGACGCGGTTCCCGTCTGAGCGTTCCGTCGGTTCGCAGTCGAACGGCTTTCCGTTCCTTAGCTGCAGCCGCGAGCCGCTCGTCGGCTTCGTTGTGCTCCCCGTGAAGTGCCGCGTGCTGAAAGCCGGCTGTTAGAACGGCACCCCCCCCTCCCCCGCCCCAGCCATGTGCGCACAGCTGCTGTAGGGATCCGCACCGAATCGTCACCGCCCGCCCTGCAAGTTGCCCCCCGGGGAAACGGCCCCGTGTACAGAGAGGCCCGCGGAGGTCTGTGGGCTCCACGTGTCGAGCTGGGAGCTTGCAGGAGGAAATGAGGAGTCTTTGTAGGCTTTGAATGTAAATCGTGTGGGAACTGGGAGCAGCCGAAAAAAGATGCAAATGAAGCTGTTTAAGTGAAAAGGCTGTGGACTCCACGCGTTGGGAACTGCCGAAAGAAGGTTAGGGGGACTGCTTGGAAGCCTGTGGGCTTCGAGTGTTAGAAATAAAATCATAGAATGGGTTGGAAAAGAATCACAACGATCATCGAGTTTCAACCCCCCTGCAGGGTCGCCAACCAGCAGACCAGGCTGCTCAGAGCCACGTCCAGCCTGGCCTTGAATGCCTGCAGGGATGGGGCATCCACAGCCTCCTTGGGGGTTGCACCAGAAACCCTCTTGGCTCCCTTTCGCTCATAGAAGTACAGGCATTAAGGTTGGAGAAGAGTGCTAAGATGTAGTGCAGCCCTCTGCCCATTGCCACCACAGCTGCTGAGCTGCATCCCTCAGTGCCACACGTGCTGATGGGTGCAGTGTGGGCACTGTCACAGGTTCTGGAGCTTAAGGAGAGCCTTCATCTCCGTGCTGCCCCGGTGCGGGACAAGCTGCTTAATTACTGCGTGTGCTTAATTGGTGTGGTCTTAAAAATACAAGGAGCAAGGTAACGGTTTGGGGTAGAGCACATCACTGCAAACAGCTCGTGTTGTGTGAGGGGCGTTCATGTTTGTGGGTTGTGCTCTGGAAGTGCTCAGATGTAAAGCTGGAAAGATGAAAAGCCCAGTTGTAGTCATCTGCCTGCAGCTGTGCAAAGGAAGTTCTGTTCTGAAAGGCAGCGTGAGGGGAAGGCCTTCCATGTGATAGGAAGTTGTGTGCTTTGCTCCTTTGCATCGCTCGGTGTCTTCAGACCAACCCATCCTGGAGTCACCAGACGGGGTAGCCCCGCTCCTGGCATCCTATAGGGAGCGTATAAATAGAAACCCTCCATTTACATACAGCTGCTGCAGTTGACCTCAGACAACCCTGCTTTTTTGTTTGTTGAAACGTGTGTAAGATGACTACAAGTAATTAATAATGGAATTGGAAGGTTTCAATGACGGTGGACTGTGGGGAGCCCTCCTTCCTGCAGACAGCTTGGCGTTGTGTCAGAATGCAGCTGGTGTTTTAAATCGATCTTTTATAGGTTGATGTTGTACAGCAAGCGATCCGGTGTAGCTTAAAAAGCCAAACCCAAATGTGCTTGGCTAAGAAAATGTATCTGTGCAGTCTCCAGACTTTGGTCTGAGCGTGGCATCGGATCAGAGCTTTTATCTTTACTGCTAAGGAACAGAGTTGTTTTCTTAGAGGGCTTTAACCTGACCCTAAATACACGGGCATGGCAATAAGCACGTGCATTTGTGCTTTTGTCCTGTGTGTGAGGAGCTGTGCGGGGGCTGATGGCTGCTGGGGGAGCTGGGCTGTGCAGGAGATGGGCTGGAAGCTGTGCTGGATGAGCTGATGAGCGCTGCGCCCTCTGCCAGCAGTGCCTGGGGTCGGGTTTTCCTGTCTGTGAGCAGAACTTGGTTATCCTGGGACACAGAGCAGGGAGGCTTGTTTTCTAAGAGGGCTGCAAATGGAGGAGATGTCCTGCTTGTGGTCCTGCTTGTGCTGTTAGCAGGTGTCACTACAGTACCAGAGCAGCTGTCCTGCTGGCTTTGCAGCGCTTTGCATGTTGGCAGCTCCCTGATTTTCTGTACGAATTACAGGACCCTTCTGATGTGCTTTACAGGAATTCAGGTTTGGTTTTTTATTGAGAGGCAAGCTTGTGTCGCCTATCAGCTGGTGACAGAGGGAGGAGCTGGGCTTTTGTGTGCCACTGAATGCTGGTTTAGTCAGCCTTATTTCCATGTGTAGCATGTGTCTGCTCCTCCAGCACTGCTTTATTCGCTGCCGGTTGTTGCGTAAGGGCCGTGCTGTGATGACAGCACAGAGAACAGAATCTGCTGCTTTCTTCTGTCGCAAGCTGTCACTTCACTGCTGCTCCCTCCTGGCCGAGGGGTGGCTGTGTCCCACTGCAGTTGGCTGCTCCTGGAAGGAGGTGAGAAGGAGGCGTGGGGTTCTGTGGGCTTCTGTTGCATTTGATTGCTGCTAGAACAGCTTTTCTGAGCTGTGATCGGAAGGGGAGAACCTCAACTTTCCACTTGTAAGCTGCAGCTGTGCTTGGAAATGCCTGAGGGCAGGTAGAAGACAAAAGCAGATGGTGGTTCTTGAGGATTGGTAGAGAAATGGAGGGTGTCCTCTTTGCCTTGTGCAGGCTCACAGAGCTGCTAACAGAAGGTCCTGCACTGGTGCCTCTTAATGAAAAGGGCCAAATGCAGAGGTGGTTTTGAATTAACCTTCAATTATAGAGTGAATAATTTTGCCTGGAAGTTGCATCACACCCTGAAGTTGATACAGAGCTGCAAAGCAGGCAGCCCAGCATCCTGCTGCTTGTCTCTGTGCTTGCCCAAGTCCTTCAGCATGCTCCAACACGAAGCTGTGCAGGTCTGGGTGCTTTTTGCAGACGATGAGGTTGGTTCAGATTGGTTTTAAGCACGAGGTTTAGTTTGGGCTTTTAGCCATGGCTTTTCTGTTGCATTTGGAGAGATCTGTAACGCGGTGATTGCGATTATTGCATCGATGCTTCTGCTGCTCACTGCTTGCCTTGCAGCTCCTTCCATCTCAGACTTGTTCTGCTTTTGCTTTCATTTACCCAGAAGATGATGGTGAGCAGAGTACTGACCTGCCCTCCCAGTGAGTCAGGCAGTAATGATGGTTTCTGCTTTGTTTCACTCTTCAATATGAGGCTTTTCTGTACAGCACAGTGCCCAGCAAACACAGCAGCAGGGAAACCTGAGAGCCACCGTAAGTTTTTTAGATCAGAGAATTGAGAGAACTCGCCAGCTTTCTCTTCTGCCCAGTTAGCAGCTGGAGAGCAAGGATAGGATTGCAGGTACGCCCGGATCCTTGGGCTGTGATTCCTTTTGGGCTTGGGCTGCACGTCCTGTGCAGGTTGGCTGCGGTGCCTCGCAGGCAGGGGCGACTCAGGTCGGTTGGTTTCGGTTGTTGGCGACATCAAACACGTGAACTTCAGTCAGTGCTACTTGTGCTGTGATCCTTCTTCTCAGCCAGGCCTGCAGCAGCGGTGCTGTGTTTCATGTGGCGGACGTTTCTTGGCCTATTTAGGCTGTCATTCATCTTGCACTGTTCAATGTCAGGTAGCAAATGGGTGTAGGAGAGCTCAAGCTGTTGTTTGAAGTGAGTTTCAAAGGCTCGATGCAGGACTGTTGCACCTCTTGGCCGTTAGCCTGGGATTGAAGTAGCTAATGGAATAGGTGTTGAAATGAGGCTGACTGGTCTTCTCTCAGTTTGCTGAGAGTTTGAGGAGTTCAGGATTTTGTTTTGGTCCTTCAGTTGGAGCTCAGAGGAGCCCAAAGCAGCTCTTGTGCTCTGTGGGATGTAACACAGAGCCCATGGGGCCTCGGTGTGGTCTGACATTCCCCCATTGGGGTGCAGCAAGGAGCAGCTCTGTAGTGATGTTCCTGGGTCATTTTCCAAGTAACTTCACTCATGCTTTGAATGTATTCTTCTGAACTACGAAGTTTTTCTTGGTGGAATCCCTTCTTCCCCGCTCAGAGCAGCTCAGTGTGATGCTGTGTGCTGGTTGGCTTTTTTTTCCTCCTTCAATTTCCCAATGGTTCCTCAAAGTGACACTGTTTTCTCAAACACCTGCAAGCGAGGGGTTCAGAGCAATGTAGGCTTTCCTGTGTTTTGTCTCCTATTTTACATAAAAGAATAAAACATTCTTTCAATGAGACTGCGGCCTGTGTTTGTGCTCGTGGCACAGCAAGTGGATGCTTCATTTCGGTGTGAGCAGAAGGTGGGTGTTGCAGTGCATCCTTCTTCCTGCTGAAGAACTGTGGGGTCCTGGGGGCCTCGGTGCCAGCAGAGCTGCTGACAGTAGCCGAATTCTGTCAAATAAGGCGAAGCTGCTTTTGTGTAGCACCCTAAAATGCTGTGTGCTTCAATTGCAGAAAACTCTTTGTGGGTGGCCTGGACTGGAGTACAACGCAAGGTAAGCTGTGTGTTGTGCAGTCATTGAGCCGGTGCTCTGTGCACAGACCCCCAGCCATGCACACCACGTGGCTTTTTAGCAGCCAGTGCCCTGGTAGGAAAACCAGGCTGAGATTCTGCTGCTCTTTTCTGTTAATGGGTAACATTTGCTGTGCAGAGTTCACATAGATGGACGTTGCTGTTTTGCTTTCTAAACATTCTACGAGCGTTTGGTGTTTTTGTCGACTCAGAAGATGAAGAGCTTTTTTGTTAATGTTTCTTCCCTGTGATATTACTCTTCTTTTTGCATGAGTGGGAATATATGCTCTTTGTGTAGAGGGAGCAAAGTCTAACCGTTGTCAGGAGATAAGCCTGAACTCGTTCAGCTCCTTGCTCACCTTTGTCTCATAGTTGTGAGCAGCCTGGTGAAGTGAATATCTGGTTCTGTTTCATATATACCTTTTTTTTTTTTTGAACAGAAACTCTTCGTGGCTACTTCTCCCAGTATGGGGAGGTTGTAGACTGTGTAATAATGAAAGACAAAACAACCAACCAGTCTCGAGGATTTGGATTTGTCAAATTCAAAGATCCCAACTGTGTGGGAACAGTGCTGGCCAGCAGACCTCACACGTTAGATGGCCGAAACGTAAGTTGGCTTGGTTTGGGTTTTTATTGAGCATTTTGTTGTTGTTTTCTGTCTTCCCAAACTGTTTCCAGGCCTGTTCCAAATCCTGATGTCTAATTGCACACCAGGTGATACCAAAGCTGCCTGGTTGTTGGCTTTAGTTACTGATGCTGAGACGGGCAGCTTTAACTGGGTGATCCGTGGCAGTTTGTAGAAGCAACGTCTGGGCAGCAGCTTTTATCTGCGGAGCTGGGTGTCAGCAGTGCTGCTTTCACTGCCATAAACGTAACATTTTAGGATGGTTTTCCACACGCTAAGGTCTGACCCAACTGGAATCTCTTCCAGATTGATCCAAAGCCATGTACACCCAGGGGGATGCAACCCGAAAGGACACGGCCAAAGGAAGGATGGGTAAGGACAGATGTGTGCTGTGTCACCGCTGAATTCACCTGGGTCACGCTTCTGTTTGAAAGCCGGCTGTCTGTAGGCAGAGCTCGATAAATCCTGCTTGTGAAACGCCCTTGGAGTGTTTTATGGTCAGGCTCCACATCCAGTGCAGGCGTTACCAAATGCTGGCTTACGGTGGGGTTGTGGGTTGGTGTTTCCTGTAAGCTCTGTGCAGCCCTTTTGAAGGAGAGCTCGCAGGCCTGGTGCTTCTTTCCAGCCCCCTTCACAGCCTGCAGGCTGATCTGATCCTATAGAAAATGAGGAAATGGCCTCAAATATGATCCCTGTTCCTGATTCTCTGAAGAAGAGAGTGGGCTATAGCTGCCAGCACTGAACGTCTGAGCTCAGAGCGTGCAGCTCTGCTCCCCTTCAGTGAGTGTAACAGGCTGGAAGGCTGGAGGTGGTCGTGTCGCAGTGTGAGATGGGAGAAGTCACAACTTGCTTGTCCTTCTGACGGATTTCTCTTTCCTCCTTGATTTAGCAGAAAGGATCCAGGAGTGATAACAATAAATCAAATAAAATTTTTGTTGGTGGGATTCCTCATAACTGTGGCGAGACTGAGCTCAGGGAATACTTCAAGAAATTCGGAGTGGTGAGTCATCCCGCATGATGGCAGTTAGCTGTTGGTTGCAAGATGCTTTTTCTCTCCACTGCCTTTTCTCAGATTTCATCAAGCTGTCAAATTTTGGGTTAATTTAGACAAACTGCTATGGGCACATATTGAAGCACTTTGCAATCCAGTGTACTAAACGTTCATCATCTTGAAGTGTATCTTGCTATTTGTCAAAATCAATTGCTCTCATAAGAAACTTACTTTGCTGCTCCTGTCTCCTCTTGTTCACGTCTGCCTGATGCATTATTCTGTTTGCTTCCTGCAAAGTGAGAAAGCATTCCTGAGTTTAGATGACTTGAGAATAATTATTTCTTTTTCAATTGGTCACTTGGAGTTCAGTGGAAGTTTGTTGTTGGGGTTTTTTGTTTTTGCAACAGCAGGCGAGCTTTATGCGTGAGATCCTTGTCTTCAAGTGGGCAAATCGATTGAATTTTGCAGCCTCCTGCCATTATTTTGTTAACACCCTGCTTTTAAAGCAGTGTCTGCAATCAGCTGGGTTCTGCTGCCCCTGAAATATCCATTCCAGAGAGAAACTGCTGCCCATGTTAAGCATCAGGCTGTCATTCAGCCTGTAACCTCTAACCGAAATGAGTGTCGCTTCTGCCTATTTGCCTATTAGTTTCACTTTCCCATTTATTCCTACCACTGTGGCCTCTTTGAGGTGGTAAATTGCTCAGCTCAATTACTAAACTCAGCTGTGCAGTTCTGGAATACTCAGAGGTTCCCCGAGTTGAATTTCATACCATGTCAGTGGATGGAAGCTGGCCGTCTCTGATGGCATTTAATGTGATCTGATTCCTGAAAAGCTTGCCTTTCTCCAAGTTTTCTTGGGATCCATTGGTTCTTTCTCACGTGGCTGTTTATCAGCAGTACCACATCTAAGATGGTGGCTTTGAAAAAGCAGTTAGTTGTTAGCAGTGGCTAACAGCCCTCCTTGCAGTGTGGGAGCCTGCACTGGAGCTGTCACAGAAGTGGAGGAGTTTGTTCCACAGCTGTGGCACGTAATTTCTGAAGGCTCTTCCTCACAGCCTTTTGGCTTTCCGATTCTGAACCTCGGCATGGCCTGGGAGATGCAGGGCTGTGGCCCTCCAAAGCCAGAAGGCAACAGCTGCCACGTGTGCCTTTAAAAGTAAGTAGACAAACAATAGCAGAGAGTTGGGCAGTCAGCGGAGCTCTTAGCGAGGTGTCCTTGCAGAAGATGTTCTGTATGCGGCCACAGAGCGAAGAGACAGAAGTGAGGGCTGAGTTCAGACGTTGCCCTTGCTTGGTCAGTAAGACAGCAGTGAAGAAGGGGATCTGGATGGGGAAAGAACTCTGCCACCATCACCATCCCAATGGGGATAAGTGTCAGCAGCTGGCGTCCAGCAGGATGCGCACCAGTGAGTGCGTGTGGTGTAAGAACTTGAAAGTGTGTTTTCTAGAGCTGTTTTAAGCTAACGAGGAGATCTTAATTTGAAATATTTTAAGGCAAATTGACCTGGAGGAAGCAGTGGTTCTGTGACATCACACGCAGTTCATTGTCTGCATTTCTGCATCTGAGAGCTTTAAGGGCAGTTCCTTTCAGCTGTTTGGTTGCAGCTTTGGAAAGAATTGCCTTTTTGTTTCAAATTGTAGCTCCTGCTGATGCTTATTTTGAGAAGAGAAAGATCTTTGAAGTGTTGGAGCAGCTCCTGGTTCTTATTTCTGTACCCAAGTACACAAACACTGAGCATCCATAACCGAGTGGTTTTGTGATGCTACTTAAAGCATCACCTTACAGCTGATGCTCTGCAGCACACTGATAGGCAAGTGGGTAATTCAGAGGAGCTGTGCACATTTTTCAATGTTTGAAGCTGAAGCTTCTTTTTATGTGGAGAGTGGAAGCGTTTTAAAATGGAAGAAATAATCTTTCAGGAAGCCGTGCTGAGGTGTGCTGCAAATCAGAAACCTTTGGGGTCGTTTATAGGCTGTGATTACAAACAGCATAGCAGCCTTAATGCTAGATTAACATCCTAAGTGTGATGAGACCCCAGAAAGCCCAAATGCTGCAGGGTTGTTTTTGTTTTCAGAGCAGATGAATTCAGGCTTTTCTTAGGCTCCCTTCAAGAGCAGCATTCCCAGTTGGTTTGCGCCGTGGTGGGACAGGCTGGTATTGATGGCTGCATCAAGCATTTAATTGTGCTTTGTGGATGGAGTGTGGGAAAGCAGCCTATGGTAACTGTCTGTAATGCTCCCCTGGTAGCACAGTTAGTAGAATTTCCCTTCTCTCTTCCAGGTCACTGAAGTTGTAATGATCTATGACGCAGAGAAACAGAGGCCCCGAGGTAAAGGCTGATCTAGTTTGTCCTTGAAATTCCTTCATACTCTGCTATAGTCAGATGGCAAACTATTTCATACCATCAGAAAAGGTAGATTTTTTTTTTCCCTATGTTGCCTCAGGAAAAAGAATAATTCACTGGGCAAACATCGCTTTAATTGTAGACTCTTCATCTCCAGCTTTAGTTGGTATCTGTGCATTTAAACTCAGATGTTTCGTGTTCATTTTCAGTTTCTCAGGGTTGTTTTGGTTTTGTTTTGTTTTTTTGCTAGTTTTTGTTTGAATGAAATTGGATTCTTGAGCCACTGCTGTGGTTTAAGATGCTGTAGGAGGAAAAGAAATGTCATCAGCCCTTCCTCCCATTCCACACGAAGGGTTTGTTGGTGTGTAACTGCATGGGGGTGCTTTGGTTCAGTACTTCTGAACGTGATTTTGGGACGTCATCCATCCATTCCGTGCTTCACTTCAATGGCTTCACTTAAAATTCGAGCAAAGCAGTTCTTAGACAACATAAAACATTTTCCAAGTATATATATATATATATTTTGATTGGAATATATAGCCCTGTGTGCTGGACTGCATTTTTTCCTAGTAACAGAAACAAAGTTTTGTCACGCTGCTTTAATCACGTTGGTAAGATTTGGTCCAAACATGGAGCAGCCTTCATGTCATCCACCTTCCATTGCATCTGTCAGCTGTTTTGACTCTGGAGAGGCAATATTTCCAATCAGTGAAGCTTAGTTGCACTTACCACCGAGCAGCATGTTGGACATGCTGGAGAATAGTTTGCCATCTGAACTTTCATTTCTCCTCTGACTCATTATTAAGAAATATATCCTTCACTTTGTATTGATTAAGCTGTTAAGTCTTAGTTTTATTTTTAATTTAGACATACATCCTTAGTGACATATTTAAGTGTTTCGTAGTAAAATATGGTAATGTTAAGTAAGTTCTTTTTTTCCTTTTCTCTGTGAATTGTTTGACTGTGATTAACGATATCTCTTTAGATTTCCTCTCTCTAGGTGATAATTTATCACAGAGGTACAGGCCAGTTCCACAGTCAGAGGAGGGACGGGCTTTGTCTTTTATTGGAGTGTAAACGAAGTTTCAATATATTTGTGTTTTTTGTTTGTTTTCCTGCCTTAGCTATTCAGTCTTCTTTCAACAGATGACTTCTATTGAAGCAGAACATAAATTCATCCTTTAATATGCTTTAGAGCATCTACTGTTAAACAGAGGAAGCAGTGGAGACCAAGATAGGGGCAGCAGGGTGTAACTTGTGGCTGAAGTTCTGGATTGTTTCAGCAGCTGTTGTATCATCTATCTCTGATGTTTACCCCAGCCTTGCTGCCTCTGAGCAGAAGGTGCAAACTGTGCCTGGTCCAGATCGATCCTGGTCTGCATTAATGGCTTCTCTGCTCAGAGCTGTACTTAAATAAGCAAAATCTAGCAGGAGGCTTCTGGATCATGAAGGAGGCTGTGGCTAAAAGCAGAAATGGCAGATCTGAAAGCCTATCTGTCTCCATGCCATGTGCAGAATGCTTTCTCTTCAATTCACTGGACTTCTTAAAATGGTGTTCTTGAACCACCTTGCTTTGGCTTTCATTTTTGTTCCCTTAAATTCCTTGTATGTAGCGTGGTAACTAACTCCACAAACGGCCTTGTTAATCCCTTGGGGAAAAGCTCCTCCTCTGTTGGAGGCTCCTGACCATGCATCCCACAACACGCTTCCTCTTGCTTTCTCTTTCTGCTCTGCATTCTGTTGCACAGCGCTGTTCAGTCTCTGCTCGTCCTTTGAACACGAGACCGAAATTACTGTATAAAACTTGAAAAGCCCACTGTGCTCCCGTCGTCTCCTTGCATCCTTCTTTCACCTTCCTTCCGTTTACCATCCTTGCATTTTGAGCAGATCCCATCCTGCGGGCCGTTTTTCCAGCCTGCTGGTAGAAGAACAGACAAATTACCCCCTGCTGCTCGTCCTCACAGCACTCCTCTGCCTTCAGCCTCTCAGAGGAATGCTGGCAACCAGCTCCTCAGTGCCAGAGCTCTGCGATGCCCCTGAGAGGCTGCTTGTGTGTCTTCAGGTATCCAAGTAATCTCTGCTCCCCTGCATTGCCCACCACTCCTGGTCGGCTCTTCTGCCAGCAGTGCTCATCAGAATTCTTTGCAGAGTCCCCTGTATGAGCACAGCCCTCGTTACATCTGAAATGAAACAGTGCCTTTGTTGCAGCCCCTGCTTCTCCTGCTTTCTATTCTCTGCTAAACCAACAACTGTGAAGCAATTTACAGGTTCTTGCTGTGTTCTCTTCCACTTGGCTGCAGCACAGCCTCGTTGCTCTGTTTGCTAGTCCACTTGGGTTCCTCTAAGTGCAAAGACTTTCTCTTGTCTTCGAAGATGTCTTGGCCTTTGACGAATGAAGCGACTCTGTCACTTTTGCTCTCCTCAAAATTCCACGTTCTTGGAATTTTGCTGTGTGTTGGATCCTGATTTCTTCACCGTTCCGTAATTTTATGACCTTTGGTCCTTTTGAAATGCTTTTTTTCTGCCCCTTTTTTCTTTCCTGCCTTTCCTGCTGCATCCCACATCGCCCTCTATTCCTCTCCTTCAGCCTTCTCAGAATGAAGCTAAGAGAGCAGCCTGCCCATGTAGACAGTACCCAGCACTTTCCTTTCTCGTGCCTTTCAAAATGAAGGCAGCACTACTAAACGTGTGATTTAAACACAACTTTCTTTTGGCTCTGACGTGCAGATTTTAACCCCAGACAAATATATTGTGATGAAATGCTGCTCTCGCTTCGAGGCTGCTTTCATCACAGCTCAGCCAAACTTCGTTTATACTGCCAGTCTCTTGTGTGTGGGAAATGCTAAGTTCTTTTATTTTACTTTTATTTAAGTGATGTCTTTTGCTCTTGTTGCTGACAGCAGAATTTGACCTGCTGGACTCTATTTTGGCCTGTATCTTTGTGTATTTTTATATATATATATATATATAAACCTTCTCTACAATAGGCCTCTTTGGGCTTACCCAACCCAGTTGGATAAGCTTAGAGAGACACTAACTGTTATAGATACTGTATCTCTGTTTAACGCTTTAGAGCAATATATGGCTGCTGTCAGCACTAGCTGCAAAGCAAAATGCAAACCAAGGGGGAGATCTTGGGTTTCAGAAAAGCAAAAACGCATCCATGTTCCATATGCTTTTGATGCTGCACCTCGTTTTTCTTTCTAATTTTATTGCTCTACCCTTAGCTAATCTAAAGAATGGCACAGTTGACGTACTGCATGTGTTCTTAGTGGGATTTGGTTGTTACACCAGCAGCGAGTGGTTGATGGCATGAACCAGCCCTGTGTTCTGTGAGATTAACCACCATTGTGCCACTCTCTCGGCCGTGTCAGCAGCTCCAACCTGAGAGCAGCGGTTCTCAAAGCGTAACCTCAGAAAGGGATTCAGACCTGGGTTTTTGCCTCATTTCCTGCCTGTTTTCCTGTCCCTTATGGCCTTTTAAGTAGCTGCTGGATTCAGCTGAGCTGCCGACATCAAGGGCTGCGGTCAGATAAAAGGGAGCTGGTCACCCCGGGGATCTGGAGCAGTCAGCAGCAGTGCTGTGAGCAAAAAGAGGGACTGAGAAAAGCTGCACGGATATCTGAGAGCAAAGCAGCAGGAAACGTAAGAAACAAAATAGGCTGAGGCACGGCAACAAGTCTGACATGCCGTGTAAGCAGCACTGCTGTAGTTATCAGGGGATGCCGTGTTTGGAAGAAGTCTTGTCCATAAAGTGCTTTCTCTTAGATACACAAAGAAAAAACAAACCCGAAAACAGAATTGAGAACCTCTGATCTAGGTTGTTAGTTTCTGAAGCTTTTCATTCATCCATGGAGTGGTCCAAAAATTTTTTTTTCATGCTTTAACAGCTACATTTCCGAGATGACTTTCTTATTTTCCACGGAAAATATTTCCTAACTGGAAGAGTGGGATGAGGGATGGGACGCAGTGGCTTTGCAGCTTTGGGGCGCAGGGGCAGAACAGGTTTGTTTTTTCCTGGGATTCCAGTCTCGATCAGAAGCAGGGAGAGGCAAATTGCTTCACTTGTAATTCTGTGTCCCACAAGCACTTCATTCTCACTCTTGTGGCACAGTTACACTTATGACTATGCTAGCACTTTTTTTCCCATTTCCATAGGTAGGTTAGGAATAAAACCAAGCTCCGAAGTGAACTAGCTTAGTCTGTAAGTTGCATGTGTGAAAGCAAGCTGAGGCATTGATTGCCTTGCTGCAGGACCAATCCACTGCAGTTTTCTCAAACTTGACTTTTTTTTTTTGGTTGAAAATTTAACACAAGTCTTGGTTATCTGAAACCCCTGCTTGAACCCTTGGTCCGCCCCTAATACTGTTCATCATCCTGTTTTGTGTCACAACACCCTGCTACCTTGATTCACTCTTCGTCGTTGGCTAGGTTTTGGATTTATTACTTTCGAGGACGAACAATCAGTGGACCAGGCTGTCAACATGCATTTTCACGACATCATGGGCAAAAAAGTGTGTAGTTGTAGTTTTATTTTACCTTAAGAAAGAACCAAGTCTTGGGCAACTAGCAATTTCACTGGCGAGCAGAACTCTAGCCAAGGATTCAGCCAGACGGGGGACGCGCGAGTCCAAATTCAAGGCTTTATCCATGAAGGTGGGGAAAGTCTGAGTTTGCTGAAGCAGCTGAGAGAGGCAGTTAGCGAGCGGCGCAGCCCTCAGGAGGGCAAGGATCCTGAAAGCCTGGGGACTTGGGCTGTGGGGGGGATTCCTGGTGGGCTTTCATTTCTTTGGAGGCGTTGGGTGAGGCCTTGTGCTACAGACCTGGAGGGGAGCGCTGGCTGGGTGCCGCTCGTGCTGGGTTGGACTGCTGAGTGCTGCTGAAGCACTGCTTTGCTTCCTGGGAGCGAGGGTAGAAGTCAGTTGTTTCCAGCTATTGGAAAACCAGGATCCCAATGAAATCTGAGTTGTTCAAGGCTTGGTTTCAGACACCACTCCTTCAGATGTGTATTTGATTCTCCCATTTTGAGATGGCGTGCCGTGAGCGACTGCCTGGAATCTTAACACTAAAAGAAAAGCTAAAAAAACAACCACCCCAAACAACCCAAACCAAAAAGAGCCACACAAAACATCGTGAAGGATTGGTTTTTTAATAAATTGGGTCACTTACTGTGAAACTTTGGTACAAACCCACGTACTCTATATAGTATTTAATCACAATGCAGTTAAGTGACCTCTGGTTGTTTCATCTTCATACTGTGTTGTCAGCAAATGGATGTTTGATAGGGAGGAATCTTTTATGCCTGCTTTGAAGTCACTCAGCAAGGAGCGTGCTTGTACTGGTGGGGGAAAAGAAAATGGAAAAGCAAAGCAAATTGTTGCAGGGTACCCAGGTTTTTTATATAGGGAAAATCAGAGCTTCTGAAAGGGAATTTAACCCTGAGAAATCCCAGTAAGATTCAAGCTTTTCTCTGTATCCACAGTTTTTAAAGGAAAGGTTAGAACTGCTGACCTTGAAATGAAGATGTTTCAAGGGCACCCCAGGCTGGGGTCATTCGCCTTAAATCACTGGCAGAAATCTGGCATTGCCTTTCTATGGGCTGGCATTTCATAAATATGATTTATTTCATAAATAAGGAACATTTCCTAGCCATGGAATTTTACTTGCTGGATTTTGCAGCGCGCAGAGCTTTTTTATCCCCGTGAACCCGTTTTGGTTGGGAGAGGTGGGCAGATCTCCTAATTAACGCAATGAAGCGAGGGAAGGAATGCGCCTGTGTAACGAGGAGCTCTGCTGCGTGTTCTGGGTTGCTGGTGCTCTCCTCCAGCCAGGGGCCCAGCAGAAGCACCGAGTTGCTGCGTGGATGTGGAGCATCCTGTGCTCTGCCCTTGTGCTGCACTGAGAGCCGTGAGCAGGGGACAGAAGGCAGCAGGAGGGGAAGGAAGGAGAGCCCTGCGTGAGCCTTGCTGCCTGGTAGCAGAGCTGGGAGTGCAGCTCGTGCAGGTTTCTCCTTTGTTTCTCAGGCTGTTTCATTCTGGAAGTCAAACAATCAGGTTTTGCTTGTTTTCCCTTTCGCTGACAGCGACGGTGCAGCCAGTGGGAATGCCTTCCTGGTGCTGCAACTTCACTGTAGCTTCAGAATGTTGTACAAAGGTACATTTTTTTCTTTCAGTCCTCAGTTTGGCAGCTCTCTGCTTCCAAATGAGCACTGGAAAATTAATGGAATTCTCCCGTGTAGATAAAGGAGCAGCAGATACTCCCTGCCCTTCATTGACTAATGATGCCTGCTTTAAAAAACACCATCTCCCTCTTCCTGGTAATTCAAAAGGTATTGCTGAAATGAATCCATATGTTGTTGAAAGGAGGAAAAAAAGGAAAAAAAAAAAAAGGAGAAAAAAATTAAAATTGCAAGAAGGCCTCTGCTTTTGTAAGCAATAACTGGATTCCCTGAGGGCACATGTGTTAAGACTCATTAATTTGAGCCCTTTGAAAGATTCCCTGGGTTCCTGTGTGGAAGGGCCTTCAGCTGACAGAGATTTGGTTACTGTCATGTGTGATGTCCCTGGGGCAGCGGGGGGCTGGGCTGGGGGCTTTGTCCTTGCCTTGTGCCTATTTCCTGTTTGTTCTCTGACATGAATGGGTTTTAAGACGTGGCAGGAAGAATTCTGAATACTTTATTTTCCATACAGCTCAGGCCCATTGATGGTTGAGATTTATTTCCTTTGTACTCTGGCACCCATTAAAATTAATCATTAAAAAAAATATATATATATATGTATAAAAAAAAAAGGCTTTAATTCAGCATGCATGACTGCTGAGAGGGTTTCATTAAATCAGAAAGTGGATTTTTTCGAGAGAGAGAGAGGTTTCTATTGAATGTGCAGCTTATTTTAAGTAGGTCAGATGCACTTATGGCACACTGGGGCACTTTATCTCTGAATAAAATAAGTTCAGCACTGTGGCTCACTAATTTGGAGAACAGGAGGGCTTTTGTCACTGACTTAACACAGTATGAAGATTTGCTTCTTATTGACTCAACTGTCCATTTTTATTACTTGCATGTTTGTTTACTTTTTTGTTAGATGTAATGTAAGATTCTCTTATCACATCCATTCCCTCTGACATTGTTTGAGTTAATTGAGATTCTTTAAGCGTTAGCCTGGGGAAGGTAAGTCTTTATCTTCCATTAGACATTTCAATAAATTCTTAAGTTTAAAAAAAAAAAAAGAAAAAAAGAAAAAATAAAAAGAAAAATAATAATAATTAAAAAAAAATAATAAAAAAAAAAAGAAAGCAAAACCAAACGTGTGTTTCTCAGGTATGAGCAGAACTGAAATTGCAGTTAGACGGGGTGGGTTTAAACTGTAACTTTGGAATGAACCCCAAGCAATGGTTAAAGCATTAGTACCCTTTTTCAGAGTGCACTCTTTACTCCGAGTTGTTGTTATTTTTTCCTGCAAATTCCACCTTCTAACTCCTGTCTTAAATGTTCAAGTGGTCTCTGAGCAGCTGAAAACACGAAGCCTTGATAAGTGAAGAGTCGTTGTAAGAGGGTACTGCTGTTTTAAGGTCAAAGCAAACGAATACTGGGCAATGATGGCACAGGAATGATTAGCAGGATGTGTTTTGCTTGAAATCCCTCAACAGTAGGACTTCAATTGTCTTACCATCACGTACGTTGTACCTGAGAAACATTTTAAATTACTGGCCTTAAGTTTAATAATTAAGTACTTAGACATAAGTCGTAAGATGCTAAGCGTAGTCTTAAGTGTAATTAAGGGTGTGTGTGAAGGGAAGGGGGGTATCCTAACCTGCACCATCTCTCCTAAATGGCAACTCTGTTTGTTTAGGTGGAGGTGAAACGTGCAGAACCTCGTGATAGCAAAAGCCAAACTCCAGGGCCCCCCGGTGCCAGCCAGTGGGGAAGCAGGATCATGCCAAGCGCTGCCAATGGCTGGGCAGGGCAGCCCCCTCCGACCTGGCAACAAGGTTATGGCCCTCAAGGTACTTCCTTCAGTGTCTCAGGACGGCTGCTGGCAGAGAATCTTGTCTTGAAAGCCTTCTGGTACCCTGGTACATCTGGCGAGCGTCGGAACTTCCAGCTGTATCGATGTTATTTCTGTGCTGGATCATTGATAGCACAGCAGAGCTCTGGGTGTCGGTGCTTTTTTTCTTCTTCTTCCCCAAACACGTTGCTGGGTGGGACAGGAGGCAGTGGGCTGTGCGGAGCCCAGCGTGCTGCAAGCTGTGCTGTTTGCCTCCCCCTGTCCTGAGGTCAGATCAGTGCTTTGTGGTAACGTGGAGAAGGTGCTGAGGAAGCTGAGCAGCTCGAGCTGCAACTCCAGCTGTGGGAACGTGACCTGCATGAGACTCAGCTGAAAACTCAGTTGAAATCCAGGTTTTGAAGGATGAGGCAGTTCCAGAGGAAGTTACAAGTGAAATTCGAAAGGGATAAGAGAAAAACAGATGGCCTTGTCTCTGGATTTTATTGCTTAATGTAGCCTAGAAAAATAACAAGCAGCTCTGGGGCTAGCAGTGGTGCAAGAGAGCACTTACTGCTTCTAATGGTCTTGATTGAGCTCGAACCCTTGAGGGCTGAGGGGAGCAGCCACGTGTTTGGTTTTGATGGCTGCAACCCCCTCAAGATCGTGGAGATGGGAAAATATGCTGAGTTCATCCAGAGGCAGTTTCCATAACTTAGGGAGAAATGCAGCGGTATAATTGAGTTGCATTTGACAGAACAGATCTTGCTTTCTCTGATATATGAGAAATTTTCACCTGGGGGGTTAAAGGAAGTAACAGTGCTTCATCTATTGCTCCACTAGGTGATACCTCAGTGGAGGGATTGCCTGTTTCCCCATGGTGCTTATTAACTTGAAAGCTGCAGCTGAGGCTCTGACATTCTGCACAGATGTGCTAATCTGCAACTGCACAAATGGAGAAACCAGATTAGTTTCAGTGTGGTTATTTGTAGGGGAAATTATAGCTGATCTCCTGGCAAGATTAGTGTGAAACATGAATGCGTTTCCCTTTCTAAATGCTGCAGTTTGTGTGGTTCAGAAACTTCCGAAACAAATAGGATGAAGCTGAAGATGGGTGAGGTGCCCTCTGGATGTGCAGCCTGCTGTGATTCCCAGTGCTGGGGTTTTTATTCTGTGCAGGTTCTTGGTGTGCTTGCACTTCCAAGGCTGCTGGGTGTTTCTCCATTATTTGCTGAACGATTCGGAGCCTTGTGAGTTTTTCTTGGCCCGTAAAATACAGATCCATAAGGGATGCTGGGAGGGCATCCAGTCTGTTGCAGAGCCTAGAGCAAGATTAGCTTTCTCTGAACGTGTCCTTTTTCATAGTGTACAGCTGTGGTAAATTGCTTTTTCTGCTTTGTTTCAGGGATGTGGGTGCCAGCTGGACAGGCAATAGGTAAGTGCATTACATGGGTCTGATCTTAGCAGAGGAATCCTGAGTGGGGCTGTGGTTTCCTTAAGGACCCAGGGCGATTTGTGGATTTCTGTAATGTTTAACAGCCTGCACGTCTAAAAGCTTGGTTTAATTTGAGCTGAAGGAACGAAGGAGAAAGGCAGAATGTTTGTCACAAACCGGTAATGGGAGCTGACGTGCATCCTGGTGTTGCCAACCACGTTAATTTGCTATCAAAGAATTCCATTCTGAAATGCAATTATGTATGGTAGAGATGCTCGGAGGAGGAGTGCTGGTACTGCCCACAGTAAGAATCCGAGGAGGGCTGAAGCTGCATCTGAAACTGATGCAGCAGCTTCACCCCCATCTGCAGAACGCCGACTCCAACAGCAGCTTCTCCCTGTCGACCCACTGCAGCTCCTCGCTTCTTTTCATTCTCCAGGTGGATACGGCCCACCTCCTCCGGGACGAGGAGCTCCCCCACCTCCTCCTCCGTTTGCCTCATATATTGTTTCCACACCTCCGGGAGGATTTCCACCTCCACAAGGATTCCCACAGGGCTACGGCACCCCTCCACCATTTAGTAAGTGCCTGCAGCAGCCTCAGCACCACATTCAGTCTCGAGTTTTTGCTCATCTTTCTCTGGACTTCTTAAAAACTGTGCTTAGGTGGGGTTTTTTTGTTGCCTAGGTTGTGTATTCCGAGTTATAATCAACCATAAGTCTTTGTCAGTTAGTTTGCTTACTTTTTTTATTGGGTGATGTAAGAGTTGACATTCTCCTGTTTAAAGCTGTGTTGCTAAACAGGTTGAGGTTTCTTGCATGCCTCTATTACAACTGTGAGAAAACTGAAGAGATTGTTGCACTGTGGTGTGGGCTGGACACAGGCTGGGATTTCTAGAGAAGCTTAAGGAATTCAGGTCACGAGTGACATTGGAAAATGTAAATAGGATTAGAGCATTTGTGCCCTCAGGCCACCTCAGTCACAGACTTGGTTTAAAAATGATGGAGGATGCCACACAGCGCCCTGTTCTCCAATGAACAAACCACTTGTTTGGGGTATTTTTTTTTTCCCCCCATCCTAAGGTCTTGAGTAATAGGGTTCCCTCCTCGCATCCTTGCATGTGCACACAAGAACTTGTTGTCCTGCTTAGTCACATCCTCTCTGCTGGTTGCTGGTGTGGCTGTAGTCTTCCTTTGGGTGAGATTTGTTGTGTTAGAAGGTGAGGTGCTGGGACTTTGAGCTGAGGTGGGGGTGAATTTCTGCATGTCCAGCTACGCGTAGCAAGCATTTCTACTTTAATTGTAGACTTGCCAGTATTTAGAGGGAGAAAAACCAACTGTTTTATACCCCAAAGCCCTGCAAGAAGTCAGAGTGGTGTTTGCTGTCATCACATATTGCACTCTGCTCGTGTTTCAGCTTTTGGTTACGGTGCTCCTCCTCCTCCACCTGACCAGTTTGCCCCACCTGGAGTCCCCCCTCCACCTGCCACTCCAGGGGCAGCACCACTAGCTTTTCCTCCACCACCGCCGCCATCTCAGGCAACTCAGGACATGAGCAAACCCCCAACTGCTCAGCCAGAATTCCCTTACAGTCAATTTGGTAAGTAACTGCGTGTGAAACGAGCTCAGCTCCATCCTTCTCCTTCCCCTTGCTGATTTTTCTTTTCCAGTTGGGTAGAATGTCAGCATTGAGAAACTGCTTGCTAACACTGACAGCACTTCTCTGGAGGGTGGACGTGCCAGCTCTCAAGTGGTCCTTAAACCATCTGGTCTTGCAGCCAGCAGGAGTTCTGTTAACCAGCTCTGGCCATTGCGTGTCCTGCAGAGCAGTCCTGAGATGTGTGCACTGATAGGATTCGTCACTGGTTCACACTGAGCCTGAATCTGTGCTTAAAACTTGTCTCTAGTAGCTTCACGCAGCTTGCAGTCAGCTGTTTTGTTTAACTGACTTCAAGAGGTTGGAGAAAGACTTGAGTAACATCGAGAGGCAGGGGTCTTAAAATCCAGGCTGTGTGCTTTCTGCTCCCATCCTTGTCCCTCTCCTGTCTGTCAGGAGTTGTGGCTCTGCCAGGAGCACGTAATGCTTCGAGCATTGTTTGTGCTCTGCAAGTAACTGTTGGAGGTAGCTGGTAAAGATGCTGATAGGACGTATTTTCAGACAGTCAGATTGTATTATCAAACAAAAAAAGGCGTCTGTGCTCCTTTGAAGTGCCCCTGTCTGTGGAAACAGGGACTTCATGCTGCTTTTCCAGTCCGTCCCACCTCTGAGCAGCGTTGTCCCATCTGTGGCACAGACATTTTTCTGAAGACTTTAATTGATCGTTTTACATTTCTGAGGTTGATTTTTGCAGTAGGCCTGAGGATTAAGATGGCAGTCCCCAAAGGAGGATTAGCCTTCCAGGTAAACTGGTAAAGCAAGCAGATCTTCTCTTGTTGCTGAGCTTGAGAAGTTTGTTACAAAGGCAGTTGCTGTCATAGAAAAGCTTTGTCCTTGTGACTCAAGAGGAAGTGGGTTGGTTTTTTTGGGGGGGGTCTTGGTGCAGCTTCTTTGCAGATTGTTTTTGAATGGAGGTGGGCCACGCTAAATAAAGTAGCATGTTTAATTTCTGTTCAGTGGGTGCCGTTACTGGGGATGTGTTGGAGGTCTGGGAAGAATCTCTCTTCCAACATGCTGGAAAACTGGGGGGTTCCTCTATTGGCTGTGCAGTAGCTCCTGGCTCTTGTGTATGCTAGGAAGTCTCTCAGCCTGCAGTCTGTTAGGAGCACAACTAGCAGAGGTGGAGGGATTTCCTGTGCTGTTCTGCAGCAGAATCACCCAGCTGCTCACAGAGCTGCTTGTAACCTTCTGAACTTCTCACAGAAGCTTCAGCTCTCGGTGTGTTTGCAAATCAGTTCAGCAGCGTTGCTGTACAGCTGGCAGCGTGGCTGAGCTGCATGTTTTTACATGAATGCACAAGGCTCGTGGGCTCTGAGGAGGCACTGAGTTACCTGATCACTGTGGCGTTTTCAGATTTGTCCCAGCATGACAGCATCTGAAACGCTGCTGTGTTCACAGCTGGGATGGATGTAAACCCTGGTAAGTGAAGCACTGACTTGGGTGTGCCTCCCTCAGCCTGCAGGCTGATCTCTGTGCAGGGCTGCCTTGGGGTTCATCACCCTGCTCTCATTTCTTACTAGGGCTGGGTTCCTGTTCTCAGGACCCTTCAGGCTACGTGCAAGTGCTTTGTTTTCACTCCTGTGGTCAGGCTGAGCAGTGAGACATCGGTGGGTGGCTCCTGTTCACAGCCGTGCTCTTGGTGTATCTGCCTGGGGGAAACGAACCTGTGTTCCTTCAGGATCTCTTCTGAGCGGGTGGGGGGAGCAATAAGGCTCCAATGTTTCCTCGTGCAAGCAGGGACAGATCAGTGCTGTGTGTTCATTAGCTGGCTGAAGTCAAAACTCGTGGCTGAAGTGCTGAGTGATGCTGCTGGTCGCTTCCCAAGCTGCTGCACTGGCGGCGCTTTATCCTGTGCAGCCAAAGCCAGCTCAGCTTTCGTGAGCAAGACATGAAACCCGTGCTGGGTGGCACAGCTCGTTCAGAGAGCAGAGCCTTCTGAAGGGCAGGTGAGCTGTGCTTCACTGCGAGCTGCTGCTGAGAGCTGCAGCAGGAGCACAGGAAGTGAGAAAGGACAGCTTGTACTGCAGTGCCTGGCTGTTAGCGCTGTGCCTTTGTGAGAAACGAATGCAGGGCTGTGGTTTTCTCACCCTGAACGCTGTAGCACTGCTCCGGATAGTGAGATTCTTTCTGAGCCTCACCCCTTGGCAAACAATGGTATTTTTGGTAGTCTGCTTATCTTTGTGTGGAGGAGGGGAAGAAAAGAGACTGGATTAGCATTTTGAGTTAATAGAAGCCTTGTGGTAGGCATGTTTTAAGTCTCATTAGTGGTAGCAAGTCCTGAGAGGCAGGCAGAGCTTGAAATTGAAATGCTGAAGACATGCTAAGAGACTTTGTTTTGGATTAAGAGAGTTAAACCTGCTTTAAGCCTGCACAGGGAGAGGCAGAACTGCAGAAATACACCGAGTAATTAGGGTTCTTAATACCCTCTTTTATAGCAGAGGCTTACACGATGCTGCTGTTATGATTAAGAGTTGTATTTAATTAAGGAAACTTTTATTACATTTCTTCATTTCTCAGTGTTCTTAATTTGCATCTTTTTGCTTTTCATATTAGCAGCAAGAATTCCAGCAGTTCTTTCATCTTCGCCCTTTCTCCCCGTCCCCAAATTCTGCCAGGTCTGAATCTTTCCCTTGGCAGAGCAGGGGGTGCTGAGGAAGGACAGAGTGAAGGTTAACTTTAAGCTGCTGTCAGGTGTAAAGCTGAGCTCTGCTGTGGTCATTGCCTTAGGGGACGTGTGAGAGAGGGCTGTGGAGCTGTTTACTTACTTTACTGTTACCCTGAGCCGGGTTAGAAGTGTTCTCCACCATCTGCAGCAGCACCAGGGGGGCATGGGGTCAGGCTTTAAGGTGGAACTTTGTTGTTTTGAACTTAAAACAGATATGAGACCAACAGGCCGAGCTTTAGGGCAAGTGTATCAGATTGTGTCAGTTGTAATGCTTCGGTTCTGTTACAAAGCTGACCTACCAGACCGGCTTCCTTGCTGCATCTTCTGCCCTGCTGCACCTGGCAGTGCTGGCTTCTAGCAAAACAAAACCAAAACCATGAACCCCTACCAGGAGGCTGCTTCACGTGCCTGAGCAGCAGTGATGTGACAGCTTTAGATGCTGGCCTGGCTAAGATGACCTCAAAAGTGAAACCTGCTGTTCCTACATACCTGTTCAGTTGTGCTTTTAACCTGGCTGTATCGTAAGGTAGAACACTTTAGGAACTGGAAGCAGCTGTGTGTCTCAAGTCAGATGGAGCTGTTTGTGTTCCAGGGGCTGCGTGGGGGGAAAGGAAAGGCATCAGGTTCTGAACGTGCACCTCTGCCGCTCTGTTTGCGCCCATCAACGGCACAGAAGCTCACTGCTGCCTCTCTCCCCTTCTCCCCAGGGTATGGACAAGACTTGAGTGGTTTTGGACAAGGTTTCTCTGATCCCAGCCAGCAGCCCCCTCCCTACGGAGGCCCCTCGGTGCAGCCCTCCAGCGGTCCGCCTGCAGGAGGAAGCGGTTTTGGACGAGGACAGAACCATAACGTGCAAGGATTCCACCCCTACCGGCGCTAGCAGCGCTGTGCTGGCAATCAGGGAATTCTGCCCACGTGGATGCCTGGCACAGCAGGACCCAGGGATCCCAGACTTCTGAACTTGTGACAATCACATACTTGATGGAAGAAAAACCTAACAACGTTTTTTTTTTTTGTTTTTTTTTTTTTGGGGGGGGGGGTGGGGGAAGATGGCTTCTGAAGGCAAAGCTGTGGGTGTTTGGACTGCAGTTTTTAAACATTTTCCTTTCTCTTAACCCATCAGCACAAATAAAGAAAATGTCACTGGTTCAAACTACAGGGTTTTAAAAATGTCTTCAGCTTTAATTCAAAACTTCAGGTTTCTTTTTCTTTTTTTTTTTTTTTTTTTGGAAATTATTTTTTTCCTGAGCCTTTTGTTTTACCGTATATTGTAAACTTTTATGTTTAAAAGAAAGAAAAAAAAAACAAAAAAAACAAAATATATATATATATACATTTACAGATTGTGAAATTTTTAAGAGAAAATTTTCTACTATGTATGCTGGCTTATTTTTTAATTTAAAACAGGGTTTCCGTTAGCACTGGTGGAAGCGAGGCTGAGCTGCAGCTCCTTCACTGCTGCCAGCAGCGGTGGATGGGTCAGAAACTCTGGGAGTTTAAAAAAAAGAAAAAAAAAAAAAAAGAAAAAAAAAAGAAATCTACTGAGTGTGTTTTGCATTTGTTACCCGGTGTGTGGAGCTGGTAACAAGGCGGTGCAGACGTGTCGGTGCACAGAGTCACTTCACGGAGCGCGGGCTGGGAGCTGTGCTTCGAACTCTTTCGAATCCTCTGTGGGTTTCATTAGGGGTTAACGGAGGCCTTGTTAAGATGTAGATTTCCCTCAGGCAAAAGGTTTAGGTGCATTTTGCACTAACCAGTGATGACCCCTGGTTTGAATAAAGAGAAGTACATTTGGATTAGAAACACAAGCCTGTCTCCATTTTTGTTTTCCTTTTTTTTTATTTTTACAAAGAGCTTTCTTGTGAATTCGTCTTTCCATGAGAAATCAATTGGTGCTCTTGAAAACCATCTCAGCATCAGCACTGCAGGCTTACGCTGTGCCTGGCTGCTCACCGTTCAGCTCCCAGCAGCACGCAGTCTGTATGATGGGTGCCGCTCAGCTTTTCCCACCCGGCTCGTGAGAGGAGCAGCTGTGCTGCTGAGGAGCTGCGTGGCACCGCCTGCTCAGCTTGTGGACACTGCAGAGCTGCTGCCTGGGCTGCACTGACCTCAGCAACGGCTGCTGCCTCAGGTCCCCAGGCCGCTGGCTTGCACACAGCTGTGCGTGGCTCTGGGTGGTCGCTCGCTTTGCATGGTGACGATGGGCATCGAATGCTGCTGTGTTCTGACCTCAGACCCGACAGGTTTGTTCAGCTCCAGGAAAACGCCTTTCGTCTCTGCTTTGTCCGCTTGGGAAACGGGGAGATAACTTTGGTTAGAGCTGATCAGAGGCCGAGCTCTTTATTCCTGTCTGCTCTCCGTACCTCTGATGGATGCTTGCATTCAGGAAACCTTTGGCTGCGTGCCTGCAGCTGCTGAGACCAGTGCAAAGTGGGTCAGTCTGGGTCTACAGGCAGGCTTAGATCCCTGCCCGGTTGCCCTTCATTTGGGAGTTAAATACATGCATGCAGCATCGCTGGTGCTGTAATTCTGCAAGGCAACAGCCACAATCTGCAGCTCTGCAGCCCACAGCTGCTTCCTGCACTGGGTGGAGCAGCACAGAGCTGGGATGCACCGGGTTGACCTGGCTTTGAGTAGAGAGGTTTCTGCAGCCGGCTGTTTGAATCGTCCCAGTCCCACTGGGCTGGGAGTCCCAGCAGCTCGGCTCTGGTTCCTTTTTCACGAGCACAAAGGCTGCGGTGCTCCAGAGACAGAGCAGCTCTGGTGGCTGCAGCTCCGTGCTCTGCCTTCAGCGCTTCGACTTCCTGGCCGAGTCCCGCATTGTAAGTCATTGTGAAACACAAACCAAATAACGCAAACCGCGGCTCTTCTGAGAGGCACGGGATGGAAGCAGACCTACAGTCGTTGCTCTGCTTTCCAGCTTCTCTTGGATAACGGGCGCTGGAGTCCAATGATGAGTGCTGGCCAGACCCCACTCCAGGTTGGAGTCAACTGCAACGTCCTTCTCGTGACTGCGCAGAAAGAAGCAGCGTGGAGCGGTGCTGAGATGAGCCTGCACGTGTCTGTCGCACCTCGAGGAGGCTGCCGAGGCTCCGTGGCAGCGGCTGAGCCAGCCCTGCAGCTGCCCGGCCCTGCCTGCCTCCTGTCCTGGTCCGAACATCCCTCCCATGGGAAGCACTGCACCGGAAAGCAGCAGCAGACGAAGATCCGTTACTGGAAGCCGAAGACCGCTGCCTGGATGGAGAGAATGGGGGCTGACGGATGCCCGGAGCCCGACCCACGCGGCCGCGGCAGGGCGAGGTGACTCCCGCTGTTGGCTCCCTCCTGGACAAGCGAGGAAGGAACAGTTTCACAGTGCCACCCACTGGAATGTGTCAGAAACCCACGTTTCCGCTGCTGGACGGCCGCTCTCACCCTCGGGCTCCGTCTCTTCCTCGTCCTCCTGCCTGCCTTAAAATCCCCTCGCGCTGCCGCCTCACCCCCACGCTTCCTCGCGCACCTCCGCTTCTGCCGGGCGCGGCCCCTTTAAGGGCAGTAAGGGCGGAAGCGCTGTGCTGGGCTGGGCTTGGTGCACTTCCGCCCGCCGGCGTTCTCGCGAGATTTGCCGCTTCCGCTCCCCCTTTCCGCGCAGAGCAGGCCAAGATGGTGGGTGCGGGCCGGGGGGGGCGGCGGTTCTAATCGGGCTCCATCCGCCGCCGGGGCGGCCGCCTGGGGCTCGGGGCTCCGCTGCGGCCGAGGGCGACGCGGCCTCTTCCCTGCCGGGGGATGGAGGGAGGCGGGCGGGCGGTCCCAGCGGCTTGGAGGGGTCGGGGCCTGAGGGCTGCTGGGGGCGGCGGGGTCTCCGGCGGAGCTCGGTGCGAGGCCTTCCCGGCGGTGCCGTGGTTCTGATGGCCGCATCTCTTCCACCCCCTTCGGCAACAGGCAGAAGTGGAGCAGAAGAAGAAGCGAACTTTCCGTAAGTTCACCTACAGAGGAGTGGACCTGGACCAGCTGCTCGATATGTCCTAGTGAGTGCGGGGGGGCTGCGCTTCTGTGTCTGAGTGCGCGATGAGGGACCCGGAGGGTCTGCGAGCGGCTCCAGGCCGGGCACCGCAGCCTCAGCGTGGCCATCCCTTGCAGCGAGCAGCTGATGCAGCTGTACAGCGCCCGCCAGCGCCGCCGCCTCAACCGGGGGCTGCGCCGAAAGCAGCACTCCTTGCTGAAGCGCCTCCGGAAGGCCAAGAAGGAGGCGCCGCCCATGGAGAAGCCCGAGGTGGTGAAGACCCACCTGCGCGATATGATCATCCTCCCCGAGATGGTGGGCAGCATGGTGGGCGTCTACAACGGCAAAACCTTCAACCAGGTGGAGATCAAGGTGAGCCTCGTGCAAACCCGGGGGGGGGGAGTGGAAGGAATCTGAGCAGTTTCTAGGAGTGGAATAACGTGGTGCCACCCGATCCCACCGCCTGGATTCAGTGACGTTTTCTCTGAGGGTTTTGTTTGCAGTGTTAAAGGCAACCTGAAAGCACACTGAGCAGATCCTGCAGTGTGTGCTGGGGGCAGAGTGAGCTGTGAGTCCCGGTCAGTTTCACCTGCAGCCAGCAGCTGTCCGTCCCTGGCTGCTGTGGGAGGTGCTGGCGCAGCAGCCATGCCGCAGTTGCAGCCTGTTCCCCATTCCCTAAGTGCTGCAGGCAGAAAAACTACACGGGCTTCAGCCAGCGTGGGTTACAGCGATGCGCTGCAGGTGGTTGGGTGAGATGTGCTCTGCTCTGCTGCTCGTTGGCACCACCTTTAACCCCCAGCTCTGCTTCTTTTCCAGCCTGAGATGATCGGTCACTACCTGGGGGAGTTTTCCATCACCTACAAGCCAGTGAAGCACGGCCGGCCTGGGATTGGTGCCACCCACTCCTCCAGGTTCATCCCACTGAAATAAACAAGAGCTTTGGGAAAAAATGTGTTCTGTGTGAATAAAGAAGTTCCTCCCAGCTGTTTCTGATGTGGGGGAGAGCTCAGAGGATCTGCCCTGTGCCTTTGGTTCCACAGGGGCAGAGCTGCATCAGGGCTTCCTAAATAAGTGATCCAGCCATCCTAATTATTTTGCTGGGTTTTTTTTTTGTTCCCCAAGTTTGTCACCTGCTTTCCGGCGCCCCTTTTTGCTAAACTCACCTGGCACACGCCTCTAAGGGGATTGATGACATCCCACAGTCTTTAGTGGAAAAGGAGTGGATGCTTCTACTCCGTTTGGGGCATTTCAGACCGAACCCAGAGAGGCAGTGGATGCCCCTCGTGGGGCAGGGACAGGGGTGGCCCCAGCCGGCCGCTCCGAAGAATTACTGGCCCCAACCAGGGATGCCAAAGACTTTTAGCTGCCCGTTGTGTCGGCTGTTTCCATGGGTGTTTTGGTTGGTTCCCTTTGTGGCCCCGTCCTGCAGTCGGTGGGCAGCCGCAAAACCTCTGCCGGCGCTGCTGTGGCGGCTGCCCTGGGGCTGAGCGCTTCCCTCTGATTTCTGGGCCGTGTCGGCAGCCGAACTCGCGGTTCTGTTCGAACTGAGGACGGGCGGGCGCTGATGGAGCCGCTCCAGGAGCGGTGATGCCGGCTGGGTTCCGCTCCGCTCCAGCGCGGTGCTGACACCGATCCCCCCGCTGCAGCCCGAGGGGCCGGGGGTCCTTTGGGAGCCCCCCGCGTCGCTCCGATGGGACAAACCGCATCGCCACGGGGGGGGGGGGGGGGGGCAATTTGCTGTCCCCGCTGCCGGTCCTGGGGGGGTGGGGAGGGGGGAAGAGCCGCCGTCTCTCCGTTCGGCTGGGATGGCGCAGCGCCGAAACGCTGCGTTGGGCCGCGGTGGTCCCGGGGGGTCCTTCGTACCCCGCAAAACCCGTGGCTGCGGGGCACTGGGCGGGGATGGAAGCCCCCAGCCCAACCCGCGGGGCTCTGGGTTGGGGGGGGGGTGGCACGGCGCTCCCTTCCCGGCTGCTGCCCTCTAACGGCGGCGGCTCCGCTGGAAGATCGCGGCCGGGGGGGGCGCGGGGGCGGCGCAGCCGCGGCGACGCGGGGCCGGGATGCGGCTGGATGGGGCTGCGCGGGCTGCTCGCCCTCCTGCGCGCCGCCGCCCCCTCGGCTGGGGATGAGGTAGGGTCGCACCTGCTGCCCCCCCCCTCCCAGATCCCCCCCCCTCCACCCCCCCACAAATCCCCGCCGTCCCCGGGGCGCGGCTCCATCCCGGTTGCGGTTGCCATCCCGATTGGGGCTGCGGGGACAAAGCGGGGACAATGCGGGAGATTTGCGGGCGGCCCCCGGGCTGCGGGGGGCACCGATCGGATCGTCCCCATCCCCGTTCTGCGCCCAGAGGGTGGGAGGCGGCAGTGGGGGGGGGGTCGGTGGGATCTCAGCGTCTCAGCATCGCTCCCCCCCCCCCCTCCAATGCCAGCCCTCACCCCGATCCGCATCTCAGCCCCCCCACAACGCACCCCCAAACCTGCCCTTATCGTCCTCACCCTTCAAAGCTCCCCCTCAGGGCTGCCTCCCTGCACCCCGCCCTACATCCCCACCTGTCCCCGGTGTGGGGGAGGGGGGGGGGGGTCCTCACATTGGGGTCCCTGGTGAGGGGGGGGGGTCCCCAGAGCTCGGCTTTTGTCTGTGACGTGTGTGCGTGCAGCATCCGTGTGTGCAGCGCCGTGCATGCGTGTGCATGGGGAGGGGGGGGCAGGATCTGTGCACGAGCTGTGAGCGTGACATACGTGTGCACATATGTCCCCATGTGTGTCCCCGTGTGAAGCCCCCGTCTCTGCATTTCTTCATCCCCCCCCCCCCCCCCCGGAGCTGTGCAAGATACAGTGGGCACAGTGCAGCCTGGATGCTGGGTGTGGAGGAGGGTGGGGGGGGTGGGGGAAGGTTTGCTGTGGTTGGGGGTCCCCTGGGCTGTGCTCACAGCCGTGTCTATCAGAGGAGCTGGGGACAACAGCACGGTTTGGTTAACGTCCCTGGGGGGCTGCGAGCCGCAGCCGGTGGGGCTCAGCTGTGGCTGCTGCAGAGCTGGGGCCGTCCCTGCTGTGACACCGCTGTCCCCCGGTGCTGCTGTGGGGCTGCAGGGAGCCGAGGTGTGTGGGGATACATGGGGATACGTGGGGATACATGGGGATACATGGGGATACGTGGCCCCCACGGTCCTTCTTGGTTCTGCCGGGCTGCGTGGTGCAGGGAGCAGTGCAGGGAGTGCTGCAGTGAGCAGTGCAGTGGAGCAGGCTGGGCAGTGCAATGGGTTGGGCGGTGTGGGGAGGAGGGCAGGCGGCGCGGTGCGGTGCATCGGTCATCCTGCTGCTGCCCCCCCACTCACCACGGTCCCGCAGTGGCCTTTGCTGGCTGAATTCTACCTTCCTGGCCGGCGCTGAGCGCACAGGGGTCACTGCCACGTTTTGGGAGAGCCAGGTCCCCAGAGGCCCTGAGCCATTGCATCACCCTGGGGTGCCCTGCTGGGAGCGCAGCCCCAGAGCGTGGAGCCTGCGGGTGATACTGGGGCCACAGTGCAGCACTGGGTCCAATGGGACGTGGCTGTCTGGGGGCCAGGAGGGGGGCACGGGAGCAGAGCTGCGTCTCCAGGCCCCGCACGGCAGCCCGGCCCCCTCCCCACCGTATTCTGCTGCTTCACAACTGCAGGTGCCGCGTGCAGCCCCTCCCCACTGGCTGCAGATCTGCAGCTCTGCCAGAGCTGCTGCATTCGGTTCAGAGCTCAGACCCCCCCCCCCAGCATCCCCAGACACCCCCCCACAACAAGAATGGGGCAGAAGCTGGGGGGAGTGGGCAGTGCGGGCTGCCCCAGCCCTGAGGCTGCACCAACAGCCCCTCCCCGAGCTGGGGGGGGATCCCACACAGTGTCCTCGTTCCACTGGGGGGGATGCAGTGCCCCCTGCGCTCTCCACTGGCTCTTCCAGCAGCATCCCACCCCCCCAAAGGCAGAGCTGTCACTGCAGAGCTGTGGAGGGGAGATGCAGGGGGACGGATCCGTGCCTCAGTTTCCCTTGCTGTGCAATGGGGCGGTGCCCACACAGCCACGCATCTCATCCCCTCCGAATGGCTGCAGTGTGACACAGCACCATCTGTGGGATCCCCCAGCACCGACCCTACAGCATCCCCCACCGCCATCCATCCCCACCTCCTGGGGGCTGGGAAGGATCCCGGTCCCAACCCGCACCATCCCATCTCCCGTTGCCATAGCAACAGGAGGCTGTGCTGGGCCCGCATCCTGCAGCCCACATCCCGCATCCCTCATATTTCATCCCTCATCCTATCCCTCATCCTACGCCCCTCAACTGCCAACCTGCATCCCACGTCCTTTGAAATCCCTCCGCCTGCCATTGTTCCTCCCGCATCCCGGTGTTCCACATCCCTCCCCCCACATCCCACCGCCTCCATCCTGCAGCCACCACCTCCCGCATCCCATGCCCTGAGCTCCTTCTCATAGCACCCCACTGCCCCACGGCCCCAAATCCAGCACCCCATGGGGTTCATCCCCTTCCCAGGGGGTTCTCTGCCACCCCGCAGCGTTGTGGGGGGAGGGAAGTGTTGCGTCATGGGGGTCTTCGCCTCGCTGTAGGGAGGGCTGTGGGGTCTGCAGTGCTTGGGATGTATGGAGGGAGAAGTGGGAAGAGCATTGTCCCGGGGGGGGGGGGCACAAAAGGGCTGCATGGGGTGTTGGAGAAGCGTGGCTGTGGAAAAAGACAAAGGCAGCACATTGGGATCGATCCCAACCGCTGCCCCGGGCGCCCAACGTCCCCAACCCCACACTGTGGGGCCAAGGTGGGGGGTGAGCGGGGGGATGGAGAGGCTGAGTGTGTGCACACCCATTGCACACGCACTCGTGCACACACGTGGCTCTGATGAAGGCAGCACGGGGCCATCGTGCTCATTGCCAACACCGGAGCAACGCGTGGGGGGCGCAGAGGCCCCCATCCCCACCCCTGCCTGCATCCCCCCCATGGCCACGTGAGCCAGCACCAGGTGCCCCCCATCGGGTGGGATGGGGGATCCCAGTATGGGGAAGGGGATGTGGATGGATTTGGAGGGGGGGGAGAGCAGAGCTGGGGGGGCTCCGTTTGGACCCAGGGTTGGCGGTGCTGCGGGTGGGAACAAAGCAGTGGAATGTCAGGGAAGACAAAAGCGACACAAAGGCAGCGGAGAGCTGGGGCTGCCGCTAAGCGTCTGTCCCTGTGGGACACCAGGGGGGCTTTGGGAGCCCCATGGCAGCAACCAGCCCCATCCTAGGGCTGGATGCAGGGAATGCCTTCAGCCCAATCCCCCCTCCCCACCCCGCAGGCCCTGGAGGAGCTGAAGATGTCTGGAGCAGCCTCATACGAGCAGTTGGTGCGGCAGGTGGAGGCGCTGCGCAGGGAGAACAGCCACCTCCGGCGTGAGCTGCAGGACAACTCCCAGCACCTCTCCAAGCTGGAGAATGAGACCTCGGACATGAAGGTGAGGTGGGGCACGGGGGGCTCTGTGCTGCGGGAGGGGGCACACAAGTGGCTGCCCCTCCGTGTGTGTGTGTGTTTAGGAAGTGCTGAAGCACCTGCAGGGGAAGCTGGAGCAGGAGGCACGGGTGATGGTGTCCTCAGGGCAGACGGAGGTGCTGGAGCAGCTGAAAGGTGGGTGCCACACGGAGGGGGGGGAGAGAAGGGGAAGATGTGGGGCCACGGATCGAGCCGGCCATCCGCTGCCATCCCCATCGCCAGCTCTGCAGATGGATGTGAGCAGCCTCTACAGCCTCAAGTTCCCAGAGGTTGCAGTGGGGGCCGGGGAGGACAGCGCGCAGCACGGCGCAACCCATGGGGACGGCGCTGGGGACGTCGGCAGGGCCACCCTGCGGCTGCTGGAGGAGCTGGACAGGGAGAGGTGAGTGGGGGGGAGGGGGCACAGGGATAACCCGATGTGGGGCAGCGCCGAGCTGGGCTGTGTTTCACCCAGGTGTTTCTTGCTGGGGGAGATCGAGAAGGAGGAGAAGGAGAAGGTGTGGTACTACGCACAGCTGCAGAGCCTCTCCAAGCGCCTGGAGGAGCTGCCCCACGTGGAGACGGTGAGCGGGGACCTACAGGGTGCAGGAGGGGGGGTCCTGCCCCCCACCTCACCTCACCCGGCCCTGTGCTCCCTCCCCCCTGCAGTTCTCCATGCAGATGGACCTCATCCGGCAGCAGCTGCAGTTTGAGGCGCAGCACATCCGAGCGCTGATGGAGGAACGCTTCGGGACGGCGGATGAGATGGTGCAGCGGGCACAGGTTGGAGACCTGGCTCCTCTGCTTCCATCGGGGCTATTTCCCACCTCCCAACCCCGTCCTGCCCCCCCGGCCCTGTGCAATCCTCACCGCCACGCGTCCTCGCACCCAGCTGGATGCATCCTTGCAGCATCCCCACGTGCCCATCCCCCACTGAGGCACTTTGCACTCAGCTTTTTGCAGCCTAGCCGTGCACATCCTTGCAACCCCCCTGCTGCAGCCGCCCGCTGACACCCCTGCATCGTGCCTCCCACTGCCTGCGGGTGCCAGGGGGTCCCAGCTCTCTCCCTGACACCCTCCGTCCTGCACAGATCCGGGCATCCCGGCTGGAGCAGATCGACAAGGAGCTGATGGAGGCTCAGGACAAAGTGCAGCCTCCGGAGCCGCAGGTAGCGGGGCTGGGGCTGGGCAGGGTCACAGCGAGGTGAGGAGGGGACAAGGCGCAGCCCCCCCCCGCCGATGTCCCCATCCCCGTCCCCACCACCCGCCTGCGAAGGCACAGCCATGGCTTTGTGTGTCTGGGCACCGTGAAATGGGCAGTTGCCATGGAGACGAGAAGTAGGCCATGGTGAGCGGCAGGCGGGCGGCCGCGGGGCTCCAGCAGCATCTGCCAACGGGAGAGACAGAGGGGAGGGCACCGCCACGGCCCCCCACCCCCATCCCTGCTCCCCCATCACCCCAGCTCCTCCCTCGCCGTCACTCCTGGCCCCTACGTCACCCCGTCCCTCCAGCGCTGTCCTCGTGCCCCACAGGTCTCCCCCCATCCCCTCGCAGTGCTGTGGGTTGTGCACTGCTGTGCCCCCCTCTGTCCCCCCTTCCCCCATTCCTCCCGGTGGCAGCGTTCCCCATCCAGCTTCAAACACTGCGGTGCCATTTGAGGAAGTGCAGCGAGCAGAAAACGCTGAGTGTCCCACAGTTTGGGCTCTGAAAGCAGCTGGCCCACGGGGAGGGGACACCAGTGGGCATCGTGCAACCCCCCCTGTGCTCCCCAGCTCTGCACAAAGCTGCCGGGCACAGAGGAGGACAGCAGTGCGGACGTCCCGACGCACCCAGAGGACGGGGGCAGCAGCAAGGTGAGGGGCAGCTGCACCAAGCGGGGGTTGGAGGAGGGGTCAAGGTGACGCCTAACGCGACCCCCCTGCAGGTGGAGGTGGTCTTCTGGCTGCTGTCCATGCTGGCCACGAGGGACAAGGACGACATGTCGCGCACGCTGCTGGCCATGTCCAGCTCACAGGAGAGCTGCCTGGCCATGCGCAAGTCGGGCTGCCTGCCGCTGCTCATCCAGATCCTGCACGACTCCGACCGTGAACCCGGCCCCCCCGAGAGCCCCACCGGTGCCAAGGATGCCCGCATGCGCGCCAACGCCGCGCTGCACAACATCGTCTTCTCGCAGCCCGATGAGGGGCAGGCCAAGAAGGAGATGCGGGTGCTGCACGTGCTGGAGCAGATCCGCTCCTACTCGGAGACCTGCTGGGATTGGCTGCAGATGCAGAGCAGGGATGGGGGCAAAGGGCCCGAGGGCAGCACTGGTATGGGACTGGGCAGGGCTGGACAGCTGTGTTCAGGGATGTGCAGAGTGGTGTGTGTGTGTGTGTGTGTGTGCACAGCACGTGTCAGTGCGTGCTGGAGGAGGAGGTGATGCTGTCCGTGTGTGCCAGGCACCCAGGTGGCCCCATCATTCCCCATTGTCCCCACAGCACCGGTGCCCATCGAGCCCCAGATCTGCCAGGCCACCTGTGCCATCATGAAGCTCTCCTTCGATGAGGAGTACCGGCGTGCCATGAACGAGCTGGGTAAGGGGTGGGATGGGGTGAGAGCAGCGATGCTGGGGAGCCCAGTGGTGCCCAGGGGGCGTCAGGCCACTGTGACCCCATCCTGTCCCACAGGTGGGCTGCAGGCAGTGGCTGAGCTGCTGCAGGTGGACTACGAGATGCACAAGATGACGAGCGATCCCCTGAACCTGGCGCTGCGGCGCTACGCAGGGATGGCCCTCACCAACCTCACCTTTGGGGACGTGGTCAACAAGGTCTGTGGGGCCAAGGGGGTGGTGAGAAGTGGGGCCAGGGCAGCACGGGGCTCAGCACACGTGTCTCCCTGCAGGCAACGCTGTGCTCACGCCGGGGCTGCATGGAAGCCATCGTGGCCCAGCTGGGCTCCGACAGCGAGGAGCTGCACCAGGTGGGTGCCGCCAGGATGGATGGGTGTGGGGATGGTGCCCATCGCAGCGATGGTGCCGTGCCCACACGCCCCGTGTGCTCCGCTCACCCAGGTGGTCTCGAGCATCCTGAGGAACCTCTCCTGGAGAGCCGACATCAACAGCAAGAAGGTGCTGCGGGAGGTGGGCAGCGTGGCGGGGCTGACACAGTGCGCGCTGCACGCGGCCAAGGTGAGAGCCGGGGCGGGTGGGGGTGGGCACAGCGGCACGGCTGGGGCTGAACCCCCCTCCCCAAACAGGAATCCACACTGAAGAGTGTCCTGAGCGCGCTGTGGAACCTGTCGGCGCACAGCACAGAGAACAAAGCCGCCATCTGCGGCGTGGAGGGAGCCCTGGGCTTCCTGGTCAGCACCCTCACCTACAAGTGCCAGAGCAACTCGCTGGCCATCATCGAGAGCGGCGGCGGCATCCTGCGCAACGTCTCCAGCCTCATCGCCACGCGCGAGGACTACAGGTGGGGGTCGGGGGGCACGGTGTGGGGTTGGGGTGCACGTTATGCCGATGGCTGGACCTCCCCATCCCGTCCCGTTCCACCCTGTCCCTCCCATCCCACAGGCAGGTGCTCCGGGACCACAACTGCCTGCAGACGCTGCTGCAGCACCTGCGCTCGCACAGCCTCACCATCGTCAGCAATGCCTGCGGCACGCTTTGGAACCTGTCTGCCCGCAGCCCCCGCGACCAGGAGCTGCTCTGGGACCTGGGGGCGGTCAGCATGCTGCGCAACCTCATCCACTCCAAGCACAAGATGATCGCCATGGGCAGCGCGGCCGCGCTCCGCAACCTGCTCACCAACCGGCCCCCCAAGTACAAGGACACGGCCGTCGTCTCGCCGGGCTCTTGCATGCCGTCTCTGTACATGCGCAAGCAGAAGGCGCTGGAGGCCGAGCTGGATGCCAAACACCTGGCTGAGACCTTCGACACCATGGAGAAGCAGAGCTTGAAGAGCCAGAGCGCCAAGAAGCCGCTGCGGCACATGGAGAGCCTGGTGAAGGACTACGCCTCCGACTCGGGCTGCTTCGATGACGATGAGGTGCCCAACATCTCCACTGGTGTGGAAACAGCCAGCGCCTCCGTCCTCTCCATGTTCCTGGGCTCCTCCTTCCTACAGGGCCAGGCGCTGCCGCGGGCTCTGGCGCACAGACGGTGCCCAGAACCGGAGAAGGACGATGGTGGGAAGCCGGCGGAGCCCAAGAAGCCGCCGCTGCCGGAGGACGACGTCTCTTTGGCCGCCGAGAAGCTGGCCAACAAGATCTCCAGCACGGTGGCCAAGATCGACAAGCTGGTGGAGGACATCTCCACCATGCACACGTCCTCGGATGACAGCTTCAGCCTCAGCTCAGAGGACCACGGCCTGGACTGGCAGTACGGCCCCGAGGAGCCGCCCGAGGCGCGCGCCCACTCCTGCTCCCCGTGCCGTCTCTCGGACACCGGAGGCTCTGCCAGGCGTGAGGGACTGAGCCGGGCGCGGGCGCTGCTGCGGCTGAAGACGGCGTACACCAGCCTGTCCACAGACAGCCTCAACAGCGGCAGCACCAGCGATGGCTATTGCCCCAAGGAGCACATGAAGCCCTGCACCAGGGCCCCCTTTCTTGACTACAGGGATGAGCTGCAACGCTACCAGAAGCGGCCCAGCAGGCTGGACCTCAAGAGCATCCTGGGCACCAAGCCTGACACCCCTGTGCTCAGGGCCGAGCCGGATAAGCCAGAGCAGAGGGAGGCGCCGGAGCGGGGCAGGAAGGCGGTGACCTTCCCCAGTCCCAAAGCGCTGGAGACCGGCAGGAAGAAGGAGATGGGCGGCAAGCTGCCCGCCGACCCACAGGTGCACACCATCAAGCTCTCGCCCTCGTACCAGCATGTGCCCTTGCTCGGGAGCCTGGCCAAGAGCAGCACAGCCATCAGCCACCACACCTCGCTGCTGGGAAGGAAGCAAGCCTGGCTGCCCCCGGCCCTCCTGCAAACAGCCGACACCCTCAGCAAGATCCCTGAGAAGCTGCCAGCCCAGCCCCTGGCCCCGGCCGAGCAGGAGTCGGTGCAGAAGTACTCGGTGGAGGACACCCCCATCTGCTTCTCCCGCTGCAGCTCCCTCTCCTCCCTCTCCTCAGCCGACAATGTGCTGGATGGGCAGAGCCACAGCGAGAATGACCTGGACAGTGACTCCTCACTGGAGATCCTGGAGATGGATGAAGGGGATGGGGAAGCTGAGGACGCGAGGCAGGAGAAGGAGAAGGCGGAGATGGGTCCGACAACACCGGTGGGGATCTCCCAGCCCATCACCATCCCCTTCCCCAAACGTGACAAGCTCTTCCTGAGGGATGCATCCCCCTCCCGCCAGGAGGACCACACTCCCTCCAGCTCCTCAGAGAACTACATCCAGGAGACGCCGTTGGTGATGAGCCGCTGCAGCTCCGTCAGCTCTCTGGGCAGCTTCGAGAGCCCATCCATCGCCAGCTCCATCCAGAGCGACCCATGCAGCGAGATGATCAGCGGCACCGTCAGCCCCAGCGAGCTGCCCGACAGCCCAGGGCAGACGATGCCACCCAGCCGCAGCAAGACGCCGCTCTTCGAGCTGGGCTGCCCACCCGAGAAGGAGACCAGCCAGTTCAACATCCAGTGGGAGAACAACGTCAAGAAGTTCATGGAGATCACTGACTTCAAGGAGCGCTTCCAGCTGCCCCAGGACCTGGACTCCATGGTTTATTTCACAGTGGAGAAACCCAATGAGAATTTCTCGTGCGCCTCCAGCCTGAGCGCCCTGCCGCTGCACGAGCACTACGTGCAGAAGGACGTGGAGCTGAAGCTGATGCCCACCTTCCCCGAGAAAAACAGCCTGAATTTTGCAGTGCACGAGGAGCGGGAGGAGCGGGAGGAGCAGCTCCTGGAGGGCCAACGCCGGGCAGAGCCCAGCTCTGACGATGACATTGAGATCCTAAAGGAGTGCATCAGCTCCGCCATGCCCTCGCGCTTCCGCAAGGTGAAGAGCTCGCTGCTCTCGGGGCAGGTCCTGCACCCGCACACCAAGAAGCCCCTCCACGTCCCCGTCTACATGCTGATGCCCACACACACTGCTGTCCCCAAGCACCTCCGTGCCACCGCCCGGGAGCTCTACAAGGACGATGACTCCTACACCGATTCGGCTGATGGGACCCCCGTCAACTTCTCCAGCACAGCCTCGTTGAGCGATGAGACCCTGCGTGGCCCCAAGGAGGAGGCCGAACCCCCCCGCGGTGCGGGAAGGAGACGGGAAATGGGCACCGCGGCATCGCCGGCACGGAGATCTGCTCTGGGCGGCTCAGCGCACACGCGGCCCAGCTCAGCCTGCAGGGGCAGGGCGGGCTCCAGCCGGGACAGCCCCGTGCCGCCGGGCAGAGGCGCGGAGGGGAAGCGGGGACAACCCGTGCTCGGCACGGAGCCAGAGGTGGGGAGGAGCGGCAGCCCTGGGACGCGGCCGTGCAGCCTGCCCGGGAGGAAGGACGGTATGCGGGAGGAAGGGGCGGCCTTCCAGTCACTGTGCCACACCACGCCGACCGAAGAAGCCGTCTACTGCTTCTATGAGCACGACTCGGATGAGCCTGGGCTGGGCAAGGAGGTGCCCGGCGGTGGAGCGCAGCCTGGCCGGGCGCTGCGGAGGGAGCGCTGCGGGGGCTCCGTGCCCAGGAGGGAGCCTGAGACGAAGGGCAAAGCGAAGGGCAAGCTGCAGCACAACCTGATTGCTGATGAGACACCGCCGTGCTACTCGCTGAGCTCCTCCATGAGCTCCCTGAGCGACGGCAACCCCGGCGAGGGTGAGGAGTGTGGTTCAGCCCCCCGGCAGCGCGCAGCGGTGGGGCAGACGCAGGGCCGCTCCCCCAGCCCCAACTCGGAGGACGACCTGCTGCAGAAGTGCATCGGCTCTGCCATGCCCAAGCGCCGGCGGCCCTCGACGAGGCGGAGGACGGCGGAGAGGAAGCAGAAGCCGAAGGGCGGCACTGGGAGGGAGCGCCCGGCAGAGGGCAGGCATCGCTCCGAGGATTTGGGCTCCGACGGCGGCTCCGACCTGGACAGCGTGGAGTGGGAGGCCATCCAGGAGGGAGCCAACTCCATCGTCACCTGGCTGCACCAGGCTGCGGCGTCGCTGTCACGGGAGCCTTCCTCCGAGTCTGACTCCATCCTCTCCTTCGTCTCAGGGCTCTCGGTCGGCTCCACTCTGCAGCTCTCCCTGGACAGGGCTGAGAAGAAACGCTCTGGAAGTGCGGCCGGGCGGGAGGCGGAGAGGAGGGAGCGTGCCAAGAGCCGCCCGGAGGCGAAGAAGGCGCCGAGCGCCCGTCCTGCTGGCAATGCGAGGGCAGAGAGGAGCCCAGCACCGAGCAAACCCGTGCCCAACCTGCCGGTGGTTTTCCGCGGCAGGACCGTCATCTACATGCCCAACTTGGCCAAGGACGCGCCCAGCCCGCGCTCCACCCCAAAGAAATCCCCCATGGCCAAACCCCCGGCGCCCAAGAACCTGTCGCTGAGCCAGCAGCGTTCCCGCAGCCTGCACCGCCTGGGGAAGCCGCCCGAGGGGGGGGACCTGGCTCTGCCCAAACGCAGCACCACGCCTCCTGCCCGCATCGCCAAAGGACCGCCGTCCTCGGGCTCGTCCCGCACCTCCACGCCCTCGCAGCACGTGCCCAAGAAGCTGCCGTCGCCCTCGCAGCTCTCCAAGCAGAGCCCCGTGCAGACGGGCAAGACGACCGGCCCCCCCTCCCCGCCCGGCCCCTCGGCCAAACCCACGGCCCCCAGATCCCCGGCCCCCCGGCAGCACAAGACGCAGAAGTCACCCGTCCGCATCCCCTTCATGCAGAAGCCCAGCAGGAAGGTGCTGCCGGTGCGCTCGGCCATGCCGGTGCTGGAGGAGCAGGAGGGCAGCGGCAAGGCGAAGGGCGGCACGCCGGGGGGGGCGGGGAGCAGCCGGCTCAACCTGGTGCGGATGTCATCCACTCGCTCCAGCGGCAGCGACTCGGACCGCTCGGGTTTCCTGCGGCAGCTCACCTTCATCAAGGAGTCCTCCAGCCTGCTGCTGCGGCACCGCGCCGAGCACGGCCCGGCCACCCAGGCCACCTCACTGCCCCGCGGCGCGTCCCCGCAGCGCAGCCGGGCCGCCCTCCCCACCGTCTTCCTCTGCTCGTCCCGCTGCGAGGAGCTGAAAGCGGCCAAACCAGCAGCGCCCGCGCCGCGTCCGCTCGTCCCCAGGGCGCAGCCCGGCTGCAAAGCCCCCGCCGCATCCAAGCCCCCGCGCAGGACCAGCTCCGAGAGCCCCTCCCGGCTGCCGGTGAAGACGGCCGTCCCAGAGCCGTTCAAGCGCTATTCCTCATCGCCCAACATCAGCGTGCCGCGCCGCACCGGCAGCCCGTCCTCCGTCCTCTCCGCTTGCTCCGAGGCGTCGGCGCGGCGGCGGAAACCCGGCGAGGCGACGGAGGAGAAACCGCCGATGGCGATGATGAAAGGCACGTGGCGACGCATCCGCGATGAGGACATCCCGCACATCCTGCAGAGCACGCTGCCCTCCACCGCGCTGCCGCTGCTCAGCGCCGCCGAGGAGCCGCTCCCCGGCCCCAGGAAGACCAGCGACGCCGTGGTGCAGACCGAGGACTTCGCCACCACCAAGACCAACTCCAGCACCTCGCCCACGATGGAGAGCCCCCGGCACGATGGCGAAGCCCCTGCGCCCACCAAGGCCGCTCTGCCCATCTCCTTCGGGCACGAGGCGCCCGCCGGGACCTTCCCCGCCAGCCGGCACGGCTCCCCGAGCCGCGCCGCCCGCGTCACCCCCTTCAATTACGTCCCCAGCCCCATGGCGGTGCCGGCAGTGGCTGACAAAGCAGTGGAGAAAATCCAGGCGTGAGCGGCTGCCACGGACGGATCCCGACGGACCCCTCCTGCCCGCGGGGATGGAGACGCGGGACGGCCGGGACCCCTCCTCAGCCCAGGCGGGGTTTATTCCAATGCAGCTCCAAAGGTTCCCGTGCTGAAGACCAGGCGAAGCCCCGTGGGTGGGGACCGATCCCTGCAGCCGAGCGCTTCTCAGTGCCGATGGGAGTCCCCGGGGCGCTGCGGCCCTAGGGGGAGCCCTGGGGGTCGTGTCCCCACAACCCAGAAACACAACAAGCAAAGCCTTAACGCCAGGCTCGCGCCGCACGCTTCAGCTCGCGCACCGGCACGGCACCGCCAGGCATCGCAGAGCCTTTATTGCGGGGACGGGGTCACCTCATCTCGGGGATACACAGCCAGAGCGAAGCAGGGAGGGACCCCAAATGTTGAGGCGTGGGGCCGGGCTGGGTTCCATTTGTGCTGCTCCTACTGAGGGTGCTTGGCTGAGGGCGGTGCTCATCAGGGCTGGGTGCTTGTCAGGGTCCCGGCTGCTTTGTCACTGAGCTGCTGACTGCCCTGGGGAGGACAGAGAGTGCAGAGGTGGCACCGGGGTGCCCAACCCCAAGGGAAGGGTCTGGGCCCCCCCCCACAGCACGCAGCCCCCGGCACGGCTGGCAGTGAGGCGCCTGCACAGCGTGGACACGGGTCCATCCAGGACTGGATTACGCCCACAAGCAGGAGCTGCACGCCCTGCTGCCAGCTGGCCCTGTGCACCCCAGGGTGGGCTGCTGAGTGTCCCCCATCCTGACCTGGGTGCTCCCCAGCCGACCCACGTGTCCCCCAGTCCCTCCTTGCTGCCCACTCATGCCTTTGGTCGGGCTGATCTGCGGGGCCTCCAGGGACCAACACCACCAGGTGCCCTATGGGTGTCTTCAGGGACAGGCAGGGTGTTATGGGGACATGTAGGGGACACAGGGATGCACCCATGTAGATCAAGAAATAGGGCCGCAGCCCCCTGTGGACGCCTTGTCTCCTCTTGATGGCCATAACCCAGAACAGGACCCACGGGCAGGATGCCAGCGTCACCCCACACACGTGGTTGTGGCCCCGGGTGTCAGTGCCACCATCCCAGCCCCGCTGCCACCCATCTGCCCTCTGTGTGACCGTCGGCTTCGTCCCCATCTGTGTGGAATCGCGCTGGGTTTGTGGTGTCCCGTCCCCCCGTTGCTGTATGTATGTACCAAGGATGTTATTTTACCAGGACTCTGGACAGTATTAAAAATTAAATGCAAACCTGTGTAAATAGCCGGGGCTGCTCCATCTGTGCCGTGCAGCCACGTCGCAGCGTGCGCCGGATCCACACACGGTGCTTCACTGCTGAAGTGGCCACCGGGGGCTTGAAGGGGTCAGCAGGGTTGGGGCTGCTGAAGGACATAACGCCCGCCACCGCCGCCGGGCGCCCGCACACCAGGGGACCCCCGGAATCACCCTGTGGGAGTGATGGTGATGGCACAGCCTGGCACCAAGCGTCACAGCCCCGCACAACCCCCCCCTCCCAGCTCCTCACCTTGGTGGGGGCTTCGCCGTGGCCCCGGCCCTGGAAGCAGATCATGGTGGGTGTGAGGTCTCCGTTCCAGAAGCGGCTGTTGTTGCACATCCTCGTGTCCAGCACGGTCACCTCCAGCTCCTGCAGCGCGGCTGCCAGCCCTTTTCGCCCACCCCAGCCTGCCAGGCTGCACACGGTGCCCACCGCCGGCTCCCTCCGCAGCAGCGCGATGGGTCGGTGCCTTTTGCTGCGCTTCACCTTCCCCTCCAGCTGTGGGCAGTGCGGGGCAGCGTCAGGGCCCACCGCCGTCACAGCGGCGTCACCGCATCGCCCGGGGTGAGAGTGGGAGGATGTCACCCGGATGAGATGTCACCCAGATGTGAAAGCGCTCGGAGGCGTGAGAGGAAATGTCACCCGGCCCCGTGCTGCGGTGTGGTGTGAATTCCCCACCGGTGGCACTTCCTGGCACCAACCGTCCCCACCTGCAGCAGGAGGAGGTCATTCTCCATTGTCTGGCTGTCGTAGCCGGGGTGGGGACAGGCAGCGCGGATGGAGAAGCTCTGGGTGTCCCTGTGCTCCCACAGCCGGTGCAGCCCCACCACCACCATCATCCTGGAGACATTGGCACTGCGGAACAGAGCGCACGTCCACACGGTGCCCCTCCAAACCCCGGTGCAGCAGCAGGCGGGATGGGATGTGGGATGGGATGTGGGATGGGATGTGGGATGGGATGTGGGATGGGATGCAGGATGGGATGTGGGATGGGATGTGGGATGGGATGTGGGATGGGACGCTCACCTCCACAGGACACAGTTCTCACCTCCGTGGGATGCAGTGTGCAGCCGTCAGCACCCAGCGTGGGTTCAGCAGTGCTCCCCCGCAGGCGTGCACCCCCCTGGCCTGCACTGACACCATATAGGGCCGGGAGTGGGGCTCGGCCTCGCGTCCCCCGATGATGCGCAGATGTGACCACGCTACTGGGAGAGGGGGAGCCCATCCCACAGCCACTGCTGAGTGGGGATGGCTGCCCCCATGCCCTGCTGCTCCCTGCAGTGACGCAGAAGCCCCGTCGGCCATCCCAGCCCCATTGCATTGCTCACCCAGCCCGGGGTTGGGCAGCGCCAGCAGCAGCAGCAGCCCCACAACTGCGCTCCTCTCCATGCTGTGTGCAAAGAGCTGCAAGGCTGTGGGGCTGGGGCAGAGGGCTGTGATGACGTGCGGCAATACAGGAAGGGGGGAAGCAGAGTGAACATCTGCAGGTGTGAAATAACACCGCAGAGAAACAGCTCCAACCAACCCACAGGGACAGGCAGCCCCCCCCCCACAGCCTGCTTCCCATCCTCACCAAGGAAATCACATCCCACTTCCCAAGAAGGGTTTTATTGAGGATTTGTCAAGGTTTGTGATAACCGCAGCCCTGGCCACATCGCTGCAGTGTCCCACTGCGTGCACCCATCATGGTGGCCCATTCCCACCACCCTGCTCTCACCGCACCACAAGACCCCCACCCACCACCCCCAGCTGCCCCTCAGCTCTCGGCTCTCTTCAGCTCTCCTGGTAGGGCCTGCGATGCTGCCAGGCTCCGCAGCAGCCGCTCGAAGAAGAAAGGGGTCTGATACTGCAGCTGGGTGAGGTGCTGCAGGAAGGGTGGCACCTCCTCCTTCCTCAGCCCCAGGCACACGGGGAGCACCCTGGTGCCACCGCGCTCCACGACGTGCTGCAAGTTCCACTCGGACACCCGTTGGCACCACGCATCCCCCACGGATGTGGGGGACAGCAGGAGGATGCCAACCCTGCTGGCACCGATGGCCTCAGTGGCACTCAGCACAACCGGGGTGCCGGCCACCTGGTCCCAGTGCTCCAAGTAGCCTCGGAAGCCCTTTTTCATCAAGAACTCAGCGATGATGGAGGCGACAGTGTGGTCCTCAGGGCAGTACCAGATGGAGAAGTCGTAGGTGAAGCGATGCCGTGTGGACATGGTGCTGGCAGGGGGCAGAGCTGCTCGCACAGCCACGTGGTGGGGATGAAGGCCGCGGGTGCTTTGAAAACGCAGCACTGTGAACGCGCTGGGAGCACAAGGAGGCAGCCAGGGGGGCTCCCGGTGAGACCCCCGGGCAGTGCCGTGTCCCGACCTCAGAACGCCTTCTGCCGCATCTCGGCGATGTCTCTCTCCAGTGCCGCGCCCGCCCTCTGCAGTTCGTCACGCTTCTCTGCCAGCTCCCCGCGCGCCTCCCGCAGCCGCCGGTTCATCTCCACGTAACCGCGGCACTGCCGGTACAGCCGCTCCTGCTCTTCCACGCCGTCCTCCTGCCCTGTGAGGCGTGGGGAACTCAATGGAGGTTCGGTCATCCCGGCACCCCGCCCGCTGCTGCTTCCGCGGGGCTCACCTGGAGCGGGGCCGTCACGGTCAGCACCGCTGCCCCGGGGAGGCTCAGCCGGGAGTAGGAGGACGGGGTCGGCCGGGGGCGCGCCCCGCACGTCGGCCAGGAGCTGCTCCACGGTGGGCGGCTCGGGGCGGGTGGGCAACACCCGTTTGGCCTTGGAGCTCATGGCGGGGCTCTGAGAGGGAGGGGAGGCTCACAGCCGGGACAGACGGACGCTCACCCCAAGGGCAGACGGCTGCCGGCCCTTCCCGGACCCGCAGAAAGACAGACAGACAGACACACAGACTCCTCCCCCCACGCACCCGGACTGACAGACCGGCTGACCGACCCTCCCTCATGCGGACAGGCCGATCCCTTCCAGGACAGACAGACAGACCGACATACGCAGCCTCAGCACGGTCACTCCTTCCCCGCCCCGGGATCTTTGCCCCCCGACAAACAGACAGGCGGACAGACAGAGCCTCTCCCACCGCCAGTTGAAGGACACGCGTCCTCCCACCTCCGCACCAACCCCGCTCCCTGGACAGACGGACGGACGGACAGACAGACGGACGGACGGAAAGACACACCCCTGACGCCCTCGCTCCTTCAGGACGAAGCCTTCCTCCCCGCTCCGTGGACAGATAGACGGACAGATAGTTCCCTTTCCCTGCCGCCAGACGGGCACACCTCTCCCCGCCCCAGGACAGACAGACAAGCCTCCCCTCCCGGCCGCCGTACCTCCGCCGCCCCACGCGCGCCCCTCCCTCGGGCGCGCACCGATGACGTCATCTCCGCGCCACCACCCGCGCACGAAACCACGCCCCCTCTTAAAGGCGCCGTGCCGGCCCGGAGCGCGCGGAGCAGATGGGAGTGGATCGGGAGCAGCTTTACTTGGGGGGGGGGAACCGAGCCGAGGACGGGCCCGGGAGCGAGGGCCGGGCTCAGACCGGCCTTGTCCCGGTGCCTCATTTGCTCTTCGCTTCCTGTGCCAGCTTCACGGCGGTCCCGGAGGCTGCGGGAAAGAGAGAGCGCCGTGTGAGCGCCGGAGCCCGCAACGAACCCGGCGGGACGGGAGAGTGCGGGGCTGCGGGAGAGGGGAGAGAGCCTGCCCTATATCTGCAGCGGGGAGCCGGGTGGACTACAGCAAAGGGGCCTAAAGAGAGGAGCGGGGCTTGTAGGAGCAGGGCTTGCGGCAGCGGGGCGCGGGCTCCGTGCCGGCTATGGAAATGCGGCTGTTACGTACGGACACGCTGAGCTGCGGGGCGACCTCAGCAGCCAGCCGGGCTCTGCTGCTGAGCAGAGTGTGCAGAACTGCTCCGGGAGGCGCAGAAAGAAGAGAGACAACGAAAAAGGCTGGGCTGCCATCATGGCAGGGATGGGGCTATGGCCTGGGGGGGGGACAGGAGGGGCACTGAGAGCTGCCCCAGGTTGGGGGGGATGGACCCACATTACCTTCTCTGGTGATGGCAGAGGCTGCATCCAGTGCTTTGGTGCTGAGGTCGCCGAGCACTGTGTCCACAGCACGGTGGTGCCTGAGGAAGCAGGGGCGGATGACATTGTGGTAGAGCACCTGTGAGCCATTCCAGGACACCGGGGCCATGCACCACACCAGGAACAGGCACTGGTTGGGGGGAGAGGAGCTGCAGAGCCGGGTTGGGACAGCAGTGCAGCTGCTGGGGTGCTCCGCTCCCTCCTGCCAAAGGCTGGAGCTCTCTGGAGGCCCCAAAGCTCAACAGATGAACCCCAAGAACTCAGCCATAAAGGGGAATGCTCCGGCACCTGCAGCCCCCGTGCCCCCATGAAGGTGTTACCTTCCCAGCGTAGTAGAAGGGGAACCAGTAGAGGAAAATGTCAGAGAAGAATTCAGCTATGCTGAAGACGCCGTAAACCACCCAGTATGTGAGCCACGTGGTGTCATCCTCCTTGCTGGAGCTCTCGATGGCTTTAATGCTGTGGGAGGGAGGGGATAAGTCACTGCTTCTGCAGGTTTGTTCCTACAGCAGGCACGGCCTTCCCCACAGCAGGTCCTGCTGCCCCAGGAGTGACTCTGCCCTCACGTTGCCCATCCAGGGCTGTAGAGTCAGTACTTACGAGACATATGCAGGGTAGGCGAAGCCAATGAGGTTGCAGACCAGTGAGGCACCGTAGCCAAACACCAGGTACAGCCCCAGGACGGCCAGGGAACCTGCAGGACAGAACCGAGAGCCAGGGATTCAGCACGGGGAGCTGTGCAGAGCTGCATTGCACTGCTGGGAGGAAGGGGTGCACACATCAGGCTTTGCTTTGGTCACCGTTTGTCCTTTCCCTGGCCTGGACTTGTCCATGGCAAGCAGAACACATTCAGGGGGACGGAGGCAGCCCCAGGTGGGAGATGCTTGCCTCCTTGCTGCCCTCTGCTCACTACCCTGTGTGTGCTTGTGCTGAGCCTGTTAGGATTCAGCCCCCTGAGAGCCAGCAATCCAGCTTCCCTGCCATTAAATGTGATTGTTAAATTAAAGACAAGGCAAAGCACCTCCCCGGTCCCCAGGTGCTGCATCAGAGGAGCACTCGCTGCCAAACCACCACTGTGGTGGAGCAGAGCACACAGCCTGGTGCTTTCTGTGCCACCCCAGCGGCATCTCAGCTCCTGCACACCCTGCTTACAACACTGCCAGCAGCATAAGCTCCTTATCCTACAGCAGGCAAGAGAGCTGGGACTTAGCCTGTCTGTGGCAGTGAATTAAAGGAAAGGGGCACAGAGGACGGCTCATCCCTGCACTGCTCACAGCAGCAGCTCAGTGCTGGCATGGGCACCTCTGGGCCCGGGGCTCTGCAAGGAGATGGGCGCTGTTCCCAACTCGTGGGAGCAGCCACAGCTTCCCTCCGAGGGAAACAAGCAGGCAGGTTCAGGCAGCTCCGGGTTTCATTCCCTAAAGAGCCTTAGAATGGATTTCACAGGCTAAGTTTAGCCCCCAGAGAAATTTATGTAAGAGCAGAACACAAAGGAGAGGCTCAGCTTGCACAGAGGAGCCTTGTGTGAAGGACAGGGCAGGAAGGAGACGCATCCTGGGGTCCTAAACCCACAATGACACCAATGTGAGCACAGAAGGAGGAAAAATCCAGCGGAGGAAGGGATTCTGTGCACTATGGACCCTGACCAGGCTGCTGGAGGAGCTGCCCACGCTGCCCCAAGGCACCCAACCCCTGAGCCCCGTCCCTGCCTCCCATATGGGATGGGAGATCACTGAAGATCTTTGCAGCACTGAATGGAGAGCAAGGCTTGGCCACAGAGCTTGGCAAAGAGGTTTCCCCAGCCACGAGCACAGGCAGCCTGCAGATGTGTCACAGAGGGGATGCTGTCCTCCCCTTTACCTGGCAGAGAATCCAGTTGTGCTGCCCAGAGGCAGCTGCTGGGTCTGTGCTGGTTTAAAAGGCACCGAGCAGCCCCTTCTGGTCCCAACAGAAATGAGGGACGGCTGCAGAGTGGGGGGAAGGGAGGAAGAAATCCGATATTTGTTGTTGAGCAGCGGCTTCACCTTTCCAGACACCGGAGCTGTGCTGCAGGAGCAACGCCGCTGCTCGTCCCCATCACCCACAGCCCAAAGTGCAACCGGAGCCCCAGCAGCAGGCATCTGACAGCCCAGCACTGCTCCAAACTCGTGTCTGCTCCTGCATGCGGCTCCCAGAGGAGCAGTCAAACTCTACAGCAGCCATGGGGCCAGGAACCGGGCTGGGAGCACAGCAGGGAAACCCCAGGAGGTTCAATACGGAAATGCAGAGGCAGATGGCAAGTCGTAAACGGGGCCAAGGAACAAACTTGGCCAAGGCTGAGGTGACAGCCGCACCGAGGGGTCAAGTGGTGTCAGGATCAGCTGCCTAGGGAGATATCTCTGGTTTCTCATTAATGAACAAACAGCACGTGGTTAACGAGCAGACCTCTGCCCTCCTGCTTGGGGGGGGGGGTTGGGGTTTGTCCCACACTGCAGCTGGGCTTCCCCAGGGCAGGGGGATGTGGGGACCCAGGCTGAGCACGGCTGTGAAGCCCATGTGGGGCTGGGAGGGGAGGTGGAAGGGGGGAGAGGAAGGAGAGTGAGGAGGGGAAGGGGCTGCCACCCCCCCAAATACACAACGGCCCCCCTGGCAGCTCCCTCATTCCCCCCCCCTTCCCCCCTCAGGCAGCGGCCGGCCCCATGCTGGGCAGCGCGGGGCTGTCAGCACACTCAAGGGCAGGGGGGCACCCGAAATTAGGGGAGGGGGCTGAGGGATCCCCGCGGGGCGGCTCCCGAGCTGGGGAAAAAAGGGATCCCGCGGTGGGGCTGCGGGCGCACCTGTAGCCAGGTAGAGCCGGCGGACTCCGGTGCGAGACTCCAGGCGGCCGAGGAAGTCGGAGAGCGGCCCGGGGCGGTCGAGGAAACGTTGCAGGCGCTGCTGCACGGAGCCCATGGCTGCGGGGCTCGCTCGCCTCCGCGCGGCCCCGGGTCCAATGCGGAGCTGTGCGGGGCGGGGCGGGCAGGTGGCGTCGCCGTGTCCGTGGCAACGATCGCGGGGCATGGCGGCACCGCGCGGCCTGGGGGCGGCGTGGGGGCTGCGGCTGCTGCTGGGTCTGGGGTTGGGGGGGGGTCTGGGGCTCCCGCAGGATCTGCCCGCAGCCCGGCCCCGAGTCTACATGAGCAGCTGGGCCGTGCGGGTGGAGGCGGGGCCGGGGGATGCTGGGCGGTTGGCAAAGCGGCACGGGATGCTGTGCGTGGGGCAGGTGAGGTCCGACACGCAGGTTGAGGGAGCTGGGCTCGGAGAAAAGAAGGCTGCGGGGTGACCTCAGTGCAGCCTGCGGTACCTAAAGGGAGCCTGCAAACAGGAGGGGAGTCAGCTCTTGGAAAGGGTTGATAACAGCAGGACGAGGGGAAATGGTTTGAAGTTGAGGGAGAGAAGATTTAGATTGGATGCCAGGGGGAAGTTCTTTGCTATGAGAGTGGTGAGGTGCTGGAACAGCTGCCCAGAGAGGCTGTGATGCCCCGTCCATCCCTGGAGGTGTTCGAGGCCAGGTTGGATGGGGCCCTGGGCAGCCTGGGCTGCTGTGAAATGCGGAGGTTGGTGGCCCTGCGTGTAGTGGGGGGTTGGAGCTTCGTGATCCTTGAGGTCCCTTCCAACCCTGGCCATTCTGTGGTTCTGTGACCTGCTGTAGGTGGGATGTAGGGCTGTGTAGGGGTACACGAGTTCCTATAAGGCTGCACAGCTACTTGCAGCCACCACACAAGCACGGGAAGCCCATGCACAAACCCCCATCCTGCAGAGAATCCTCTCCTCCAGTACCACCCTGGTCTAAGTCAGCCTGCTTTGGCATAGCGATTGGACTCGATGATCCCAAGATGTCCCTTCCAGCCCCTACAGTTCTGTGATCCTCTGGCACACCCAATGCATCACATCCCAACCCAGCAGAGCTGGCACTCACACATCCCCACCTCCCCGCCCATCTCCGTGCAGCCCCTGAGCTCAGCCCTCACTGCAGGTGCTGCAGGAAGAGCCCTACTACCACTTCCAGCACCGTGGCTCCAGGCAGACGTCCCTGAGCAGGCACTGGGGCTGGAGCCTGCGGCTGAGCAGGGAGCCACAGGTAGGGGCTGGGCTGCACCACGGACCCAGGGCAGGGTGTAGGATGACCCTATGGGAACACACAGGGTGCCTACAACGCTGCTTCCCCCCCAGGTTCTCTGGTTTGAGCAGCAAACGGTGAAGAGTCGCACCAAGAGGAGCGTCAGCGTGGTGCCCACAGATCCCTGGTTCCCCAAGCAGTGGTACATGGTGAGATTTTGCTGCTCTCCCATCTAATCCCGATGTCCTCAAGCAAATCACCTGCCCTGAGTATAAGCAGGGCTAATGCCAGCAGAGATGAGACAGCAGGAGGGTCCTTGAAGGACGTCCTCCACCTGCTGCTCTGCACCAATCGATCCCAATCCGTTCTGCAGAACAACGACATCAGCCCCGATCTCAACATCCTCGCTGCCTGGAGCAAAGGCTACACTGGCCGGGGGGTCGTGCTGTCCATCCTGGATGATGGCATTGAGAAGGACCACCCTGACCTGGCTGCTAACTACGTAACTACGCTCCCCTCGGGCAGAGCTCGGAGCTTCGGGGCTGGGAAGGGACGGCGCAGCTCTGCAGCCCGTGGGATTTGTGGTGGGAATTCAGCCTTGCCGTGGTCGGATCAAAGGGCTTTGTGTCTCTGCCATCATTTCTCACATCAAGGAAATGTTAGAACTTGTGCACGGACGAGCCCCCAGAATAATCAGATGTAATTACAGCAAGCTGCAAAGCAAGTAGGGCTTGTAAGCCCTCGCGTGCTCAGAGAGCAAAGAGAACAGGGGAACTTTAATCAGTTCACAGCAGCGTGGGTTTGGTTGAGCCCAGCAGGTTCAGGCGAGGCTGCTGCAGTCGCTGGGCGTGCAGGGACCTCCCTGGGCTGGGTGTCTGCCCTGAGCTGGCACAGCTCCTCTTCGCAGTGTGATTTTGTCACGTCGGTGCCCTGTTTTGCTCTAGGATCCCCTCGCCAGTTATGACTTCAACAGCAACGACCCTGACCCCCAGCCCAGGTACAACGCCTGGGATGAGAACCGGTGAGTTTTGCCCTCTGGTTCTGCGTGGAAATCCCCTCCTGAGCTGGGAGCAGAGCTGTGCCAGCCCCCCAGCCTCCCCTCCCCTCCCCCAAGGACGGATCTCCTGTGTCTGCCCCTCAGGCACGGGACGCGCTGTGCAGGAGAGGCAGCAGCCGTAGCCAACAACCAGATCTGCGGTGCAGGCATTGCATACAATGCAAAAATTGGAGGTGAGCAATTCCTCCTCCTGCTGCTTGGCATGGGAAGGAGGCACGAGCCAGCTCAGGAACCTGGAGGAAAGCGTGCCTTCAGCCCTCAGGCTGACCCCAGCAGCACCACAGTGCTGTAAAACCAGGGAGCTGAGGCTTCAGAGCAGTGCTTTGGACATCAGCAGTGAACCCCTGGATGATGTTTCATGGATGCGAAGCCCTGAGGGCTTCCCGGGCGCTGGGCTGCTCCGGGGGAAGTTTAGGGCTTGCGCAGCACTAGAGGGTGCTGCGGACTTACAGCAGGCCCAGCGGCAGCGCAGGGCTCTGCCTCCGCACACTGCAGGACCGGTGCCCTGCTCTCTGCCCAGCTTCCCTGCAAAGTGACCGTGCCAAAGGGGGTTAAAACTGCACGGGGGTTAAGAAGGATTGATAATCCAGCACTGACCTGTAGGAAACTGATGGCTGTGGAGCAGGGCTGGGGCTGGTCAGACCCAATGAGCCCTGACTGCCAGATCACCTCCCCAGGTGTGCGGATGCTGGACGGTCCCATCACGGACATCGTGGAGGCTCAGTCCCTCAGCCTGCAGCCACAGCACATCCATATCTACAGCGCCAGCTGGGGCCCTCTGGATGATGGGAGGCACGTGGATGGGCCGGGGGTGCTGGCCATGAAAGCCTTTCACAACGGGATCACAAAAGTAAGCACAGCGCTCACGTCCTGTAGGTTTGCTGGCTCCGGATCAGAGCAGAAGTGTGCTGGTGCTGGTGCAGCAGGGATACTTGGGGTTCTCCAGCACAGAGCTGGATGGTGACAAGGCCATTTCCTGCTCATCCTCTCCCTGTCCCAGGGGCGTGGGGGGCTCGGTTCCATCTTCATCTGGGCTTCTGGCAGTGGTGGCATCAATTATGACAACTGCAACTGCGACGGGTACACCAACAGCGTCTACACGCTGACTGTGAGCAGTGCCTTTGCCAGCGGCCGGCAGCCTCGCTTCAGCGAACCCTGTGCCTCCAGCCTCACCACCACCTACAGCAGCAGCACCAGCAGCGAAGCACAGATTGTGAGTGTCCCCCAACCTGAACAGGAGGAGGCGCTTCCACCCAAGCATGGGGCATGGAGGGACCGGGGTGCGTCCTCCAGCAGGGGACAAGGGACGAACCCCCACCCCCTTGTCCTCCCCAGGTGACCACTGATCTGCACCACCGCTGCACCGACAGACACGCAGGCAGCTCTGCCTCGGCCCCGTTGGCTGCAGGAATGGTCGCCCTCGCTCTGGAGGCCAAGTAGGTGCCGGGGGGCTGCCCTCAGAGCTCCCCCCAAAGCAGAGACCTCTTCCCCAATGTTCTCTCCCTCCCAGCCCAGCACTGACCTGGCGTGACGTGCAGCACCTGGTGGTCAGGGCCTCCCGACCCGCTCACCTGCAGGCAGAGGATTGGGCTGTGAATGGGGTCGGGCGCAAGGGTGAGTCTGTGGTTGCTGGCTTCAACCAGTGCCCAGCCCTCAGAGGGGCTCACGTGCCCCCTTCTCCCACATCCCAGTGAGCCACCACTACGGCTACGGGCTGCTGGACGCGGCTCTGCTGGTGGAGCTGGCCCAGGCGTGGGCAGGAACCCGGCCTCAGCAGAGGTGTTCCATCGAAGCTCTCCGTGCCCCCCGGTAAGGAACGAGGTCCCCTGGGGTCTGACCTCACACAGGGGCTTTCTTGGAGCAAAGCTGTGCTGCCTTCTGATGCAGGAACTGCATCTCAGGAGTTGGCTTCTGCTGTCAGTGCAGGGCTGTGGTCAGAGCCACGGCAGAGGGCAGGATGCCCACCGAGGGGGGGGGTGATGCTCTCACCCCTTCTTGTGCCCATCAGGAACATCGGCTCCAAACTCACCGTGCCTGCAGACACCTCCTCCTGCTCGGGGAGGACCAGGAGCATCCGCTCACTGGAGCACGTCCAGGTGCAGCTCTCGCTGAGCTACAGCCGCCGGGGGGACCTGCAGGTTGCACTGAGGAGCCCCATGGGCACCACGTCCACACTGGTGTCTGTGCGGTAAGGGTTGTGCCGAGTCCTGGCAGTGCCCTGTTATGCTCAGCCTAGAGTGTTTGTGGAGCCCCTTTGGTCTGCAGCCCCTGCAGCCCCCCCCCATGTCTGCCCACAGCCCATACGACACCAGCCAGCAGGGCTACAAGGACTGGACCTTCATGTCCACACATTTCTGGGATGAGAACCCCAACGGGACCTGGACACTGCAGCTGGAGAACAAGGGTGATGCCTACAACACAGGTGGGCACCGCAGGGACAAACCCATCCACCGCTACCACCCAGTGCTTCGTTCCCTCCCTTCCCTTTATTTGGTTGGCATCTGACCATCCTCCCTCTGCTTCCCTCTGGGCAAAGCCCATGGGAGAGCCCTGTCTCTGCGGGGGCTGTGCTTTGTGGTCTCCCACACAGCCCTATAAAGGGCATTGCAGCTTCCAGCCCCACATCCACCACCAAGGACGTGGGTTGGGGACGTATGGCCGCCACCCAGCACTGCATTCTCTTCCTCCCACCACCAGGCGTGCTGACCAGCTTCATCCTTCACCTGCACGGCACAGATGAGGACATGATGGCCAGGCACTTCTCAGCCCCCACCACGGGCGAGTGCACCAAGCGGGACGCACAGGGAGCATGCGAGGGTGAGCGCATTCCTCACCACGACTCTGGGCAGGAGGGGACGACGCTCTCAGTTCCTGGTGGCTCCAGGGGGCCCCATGTCCCCTCTCACACCTCCATCCCTTTGCAGAATGCAGTGGCTCCTTCTATGCCCACCAGAGCTCCTGCCTGTCCTACTGCCCACCCCGCTCCTACGGCCGCTCCCGGAGCACCACGCACACATCCCGCATCTGCGCCCGCTGCCACCACTCGTGCTACACGTGCCAGGGCAGCTCGGCCAACAACTGCACCTCCTGCCCCGCTGCCCACATCTTTGATGAGGACACCCACTCCTGCTTCGCTCCTCAGGGCCTCTCCCCCCAGGAAGGGCAGCACAGGAACCTCCTCCCCATCGTCCTCCTGCTCTGTGAGATCGCGATCCTCTTGGCCATGCTGTCCTGTATGTTCCGTACTGCCTGGCTATGTGTGCTGGCTGGCTGTGCAGGTCGCCTGGCCCACAGCCATCCGTACCCGTCTTCAAAATAAACCCCCTGTTGTCTTTATGGGCTGCTCCCACCCAGCTCCACATGTGGATACGGACACAGCGATGGCTGCCATCCTCTGCTGCCTCATCCCTGCACCCCCAGGACTGGGGCATTGCTGGACACAGCCCTGGTTCACGGAGGTGATGTCCAGAGGGAGCAGAGCACGGACCTCACGGCCTTTCCCAGGCGCAGAGGGGTGGGGAGGAGACGTGATATCCCTCCAAACAGCTGCACCCGAGTAAACATGTCTTGTGCTGGAAAGGCCAAAAGCCCACATCTGGGTATGGAGCAGGAGCTGGGTGCTCGGAGAGAACAGCCCCAATCCGCGCTGCAGTGCTGGCACACGGTTCAGCCTTCAGGAACGTGCCTGGGGCCACTGCACACCACAGTGCCCCGTGTCCCAGCAGCACGGCACAGCTGCGCCCCAGCACGCAGCGCAGCGCCGGGCTGGGACAGCGTGGGGACCGCTGCCAGCGGGGGCCCTCGTGGGGACATCACAGCCAAATGGGAGTCAGCCACCACTGCAGGACACGGGCATGGAGCAGAGAAGTGCAGCATTGCTGGGTGTTGGCCGTCAGTCCTGTGCCTGCTGTGCCATCCCCAGGCTCGGCGTGTTTGCACAGCTGGGGCACGCATGGATGTCACCAAGGAGAGAAAGACCTTTGTCCAAGGGTGCAATCACCAGGAAGCTGCGTTCCCATCACGGCACTCTGCCTGCAGCTGTGCTGGCCCTCGGCCTGGAGGGATTCAGGGACCCTCCCTAGGGGTCTCTCCCCCCCCGCCATGGCCTGTCCCATTCCCAGCGTGCAGCCTGCAGTGCGGAACTGACACTGAGCACGTTGTGCTGGGGGAGAGGTGGGGATGGGGAGGGCTGTGTGTGTCCGAGAGCAGCCCCAACTCATACAGCCCCATCCCAGATCCCAATCCCATCCTCACCATGTACCAGAGGGGTTCTCCCACCACTCGGTGCTGGGTCCCATGGGCAGCCTCCTGAGCAAGGAGAGCATCTGGGCTCCAGCACAACCAGCGTGTGAGCACAGTTCTGCCTCATCGCAGCGACGACGAAGACGTGGAGAACAGCAAAACTCCTGAGCACGCAGCCCAAACCCCCCAGACAGCGGGATGGGGAGAGACCCTCAGCAAAGGGGACAGCACAAAACTGCCCAGCACTGCTCACTGCCTGGGGATCCCCCCCCTCCAAGAGCAAAGCAGCCCCCTGTGCCCAGGGACAAACCCTGCTGGGTGGAAGGAGCACTTTTATTGGGCATCAGTGTCTTCCTGCCCCTAAGCACCGCAGGGTGCCTCACCCTCACCGGTGCACCGAATCACCTGGCACCTCCCAGGCTGATCCCAACACCCTGTGCCCATGGTGTGACTTGTCCTGGGGTGCGTGGCGCAGCGCCGGGGTGTCCCCATCCCCGTCCCCATCTGTGGGCCCCGTGGGACACAGCCAGAACACGGCTTGTGTTACGGCACAGCGACGGACCCGCGCCTCCGCCGGAAGGGAGATAAGCAGAGGTCCCGGCCCCGAGAGGCACAGCCTGGCAGGCGGCCACGTGGGGATGGGAATGGGGATGTGCTGCTCGGGGGGCTCAGTGCGGGGACACGGGACAGCACCCCAGGGTGGGGACACACCGGGTTTATTACAGCCAGGAAAGGGCTACACAGCAAGCAAGCCATAGATAGGTTTATTTTCTGCAAAAATAATAAATTACCACTCCCCTCCATCACCCCCCATGGCTGCGCCGAGGGCCACTGAGGTCCCACAGCGCAGCAGGAAGGAGGGGTCCCGTCCCCCCATCCCCACTGGGGTCCCCCATCCCTGCAGCCTCATTGCAGGTGGGCGCAGTGCCGTTCCGCCTCCCGCACCGCGCGCTCCTCGCGGGGTGACCACGGCCGCGCGTAGCCGTCGCGCTGCAGCAGGATGCGGTTCAGCGTGTGCTCGTAGTTGACGTGCCGCCGTGCCATCAGCACGTATTCGTGGCCCTCCAGCAGCGTGGGGCAGCCGCACGTGTCGGGCACCCAGACGTACTCCCGCGGTACCATGGGGAAGCGGCGCCGGTACGGCGTCACCACCTGCACCTCGTAGCGCATCTCCTGCCCCACCGAGCGGCGTGCCAGGATCCACGCTCGGAACACTGCAGGGTGGGAGTGGGCTGCACTGAGCGGGGCATCACGCCGGGTGTTGCCCCCCTCTGCCCTGTCCCCCCGCCCCACTGCTGCTCACCGAAGTCACTCTGGCAGAAGTGCCGGATGCGCTGGGAGCGTCCCTTGGGTGGACGGCACCGCCCGCATCGCCCTGCGGGGACAAAGGCTGGGATGTGGCACCCAAACCCTCCCTTGGGACCCGTAAGGAGAAAGGGGTGCTTCTAGACTCCAGCACACAGCCCAGGGGTGTGGGAGGATGTGGGAGGTCACCTGCAGCAGCTCTGACCCCAGGGGGGCTTCGCGGTGGCAGTGGCTCTGTGATGTGGCCCCAGGCCCTGGGGGTCACTGTGGGAAGTGGGGGCTCAACAGGCGGGGGGCTGCCGGCCCCACGGGGCTGGGGCTGCCGCAGGGCACTGGTGTCCACCATGCTGCGCTGGGGGAGCCCACGAGGCAACCAGAACTCATACTCAATGCCTGGGTTGGGCTCCTGCAGCAGCACCTGTGTGTTCAGGGGCAGAACTCAGGAGATCGTTGGGGTTGGGGGCAGCCGCCCGCATCCCCACACTGCCCCCGCTCCCCACCAGCACATGGAGGTCCTCGTCTGTGGGTCCAGGTGCCTCCAGGCTCTCGGTGCCATCAGGGCTGCGGGCGTAGAGCAGCTGTGTGCCAGCTGCCTCGTAGGGCCCCGGCCAGGCGATGGACCAGTCCCCATTGAGCACATAGCGTCCGTCGCTCCCCATCAGGGCTGTGGGAAGGAGCGCATCTGGGCTGAGCCACGCATGGCCCCGGGATTGGCACACAGGTCTGGGCTGGGAGGGGGCATCGAGCCCCCATTGGAGGCCCCCAGGAGGGCCAGAACATTGGGAACATTGTGTGTGGGGTGTGGGGGAGCGTTAAATCCATGGCAGGTTTGGCCCAAGTCCCATGGCACAGCTGGATCCCAAGGGCAGAGCTCCCCGATCCCCCAAGTCCCGCAGTGGCCCTGCACTGGCCAAAACTCACAGCCACCGCCTCTGGAAGCGCCCTGAGATGGGGAGCGTTGCACTCAGAGTGGGGGGAGTGGTGCTGCACAGTTGCCCGTGGCCATAGGATGGACTGGGACGGACTGGGAGGGGACAGAACACATCCTACCAAGGAAGTTGCGGCTCTTGTCTGTCACCTTGATGTTGGTGGCTCCAGCGGGAATCTTGGTCACATTCATGTACCCAAAATGACCTGAAGGTGGGCAGGGAGTCAGGGCAGAATGTGGCCCGAGGGGACATCATGGGGACAGCAGGGCCAGAGCTGGGACACCCACAGGGTGAGTGAGAAGTGGGAGGGGGTTGGGCAGTGGGGCACCCCCAGGGCATTGACCCTGCCTGACCCCACGCACTGGGACACGCAAGTCATGCGTGGGACCCCAAAAGGAGACATGGACCGTGTGGGCCCTGGGTGCATCCTGGAGACCCCTGACCAGCCCTGGGGATCACCAGACCACAGCAACACCCCAGAGGTGATGGGGCTTGCAGGAAAAGCAGGCAGGGGACAAGGGGACAGGGGAGCCAAGAGCCAAAGCATTCACCCATGGAGGGGCCGGGGCAATGTTCATTCACCGGAGAAGGGCTCCGTGTCCTGGAAGAGCCGGTGCACAAAGAGGCACCCATCCTGCCCGCCGCCGCACCGGCTGCAGACACGGGTCTGTGCACCCATGCCCAGGATCCCATCACAGCCAACGCTCTGCAGGAGCAGAGATGTGGTGTCAGGGCAGGGACAGGGACCGGGGCCAGGGGTCCCATCCCCACACACACCCACCAGGCAGCGCCCACCGACGCACAGATCCGTGGAGCCAGGCCTGCAGCGGGTGCCATCCAGCACTCGGCCAAAGGTGTAGTAGAAGTTGTGCCCCACAGCCAAGCAGTTGAGGTCACAGACGTTGGGGGCTGCAGAGCCAGAGGGAAGGAGGGGACACCAGTGGTGGGGGCATCAGGGCCCCCGGTGGTGCCCCCACGCCCTGGGGCTCACCTCCATAGAAGGGCACCCAGCGGTGCCGGGTCTGCATGCCCTGCACGGGTTTGTCGTCGTATAGGGAGCACTGCATGGCACGGAACGGCACCGAGCCGCCAGGGCAGCCCTGTGGGGGTGGCACGATGGGGCAATAGGGTCTGGAACGTGGAACCCACAGCGCCACGCTGCGCTGCACCATGGATGCTCACCTGCAGCTGGCAGAGGCGGTACTGCCGCTGGTCCCCTGTGCACGGCTCCTCCTCGGCAGAGCTGCAGCACAGCATCAGCAGGGTTAGTGTCAGGGTTAGGATTAAGGCAGCCCCATGCAGCCCTGTGACTCCATGGAGACTTCTTGTGGGGCTGGGATGCTCCAACTGGGCTGGGAGTGACGCACGAATGAGAGCAGAACCACGGTGTCCCATACGGGGCTGTGTCCCACATCTCCTGATGCGGGCAGCCAAATCCGAAACCCGCTTCCTCCCCCGTTCTTTCCCCTCTAAAACCATTCAGAACCGTCGTGTGGGATGGTGCCCAGGTGCTGAGGGGTTCTGAGCATGGGGACACACCAGGGGCTGCACTGCCCTCCCCGCTCACCGCAGACACCTCCGGGTGCGGAACGCAACGCCGTCCCCGCAGGAGCTGGAGCAGACACTCCATGGCCCCCACGGCCCCCACGCACCCTGAGCTGGCTGCCGGCGAAGCCGAGTGTGGGTGGGGGGCTCAGGACCCCACATCGCTCCTCGTGGGGCTGGGACCTGCGTGGAGGAAGGGGACAATCATGGCTGGGGCCGATGTGCGACCAGAGCAGCCGGGTGCCCCCAACCCTCACCTGTGTGGTGCCGATCCCACAGCCCAGGCTGAGCCAGGCCAGGAGCAGCGCCCGCCACAGCCACCAACACCTGTGGAGCAGAGACACCGAGGGTGTCACCCCACAGCTACTGTGGTGCCGCTGATGGGGTGACACCACGGGGACCCCAAGTTGAGATGGTGCTGAAAGGTCCCAGGGGTGCGGGATGCGCCCCAAACTGTGCCACCGAGGTGGGCGCAGCCCCACAGGTGATGCCATCACCCCTATGGCGCTGTGCTCAGCACAACTCTGTGCACCTCACACGGCCCCACACATCCCATTGCCTGCCGGGCTGGCGGTGCAGGACGGGACCTGCGTGGTGGAGGCGGTGGTGCAGCCGTGACTCAGTGTCCCTCCCTGAGCAGCGCGCCTGGATCCGGATCTGCCCTCTGTGAGCAATGCAGGGGGTGCCAGAGGGCTGCCCTGTGTCCCCTCCCCGCAGTGCCTGACCCTGAGCACCCCACTGCCCACAAAAACTCCTTTTCCTGTGGCCCTAAGCCACCTCACGACCTCAAACCACCCCACATCCGCAAAACCACCCCATGGTCCCCAAAGCACCCCGCAGCTCCACCCCGCAAAGGGGTGCGGGGGCCCCAGCCCTGCAGCAGGGACGGGGCCATTCCTGGAAAATCCCCTGGCTGAGCCGGTCTCCTCCCACCCCGCTGCGCCCACGGGGACCGGGGGTCTCTGGGGACACAAATTCCCTCCTGCACCCCAGCACCACACTGGTAGCAGCAGCACAGCCAGACCCCCCCCACACCCCCAATTTTCCCCGTGGGGGCCAGGGGCAGCCGATGGGGGCAGAGGGCTCAGCAGTGATGCCCGACCTCAGCATGGTGCAGGAGGGCACCACGTGCCTCAGTTTCCCTGGGGCGAAGCAGGGCTCTGCGTGCCCATGGGGCAGCAAGGGGGGTCCCACAGCCCACCTCCCCCCAGCAGGGTGGGCAGAGAGCTACGAGAGATTCAGCAGAACGCAGCGGCTTACCCGGCACCGTGGGCTCCCCCGGGGTGGGCGCGGGCTGCCAGGCTGTCCCGCCGCCCTATTGCAGCCATGCCTAGCTCTGCTGCAGCACCAGCACCCTGGGGTGCGTTCTGGCCGGTCCGTCCTGACCCAGAGGTCCCGCTATGGGGCCGGGCACACGGGGGGCAGCTCAGGACCCCCCCGGCCGAGCGGGCATCGCGTGTGCGGCTCCTGGGGCGGGCGGCTGCGCTCCCCTCCCGCTCGCCTCCCGTCCCTCCCCGCTGCGTTATTAATATCCAGCCCCAAAGGTGCGCCCAGCCCTCCCCAATCTCCTGCTTAACCCTTGGGGGCCCGCGGTGCACCGAGCTGCGGGGGAGGTTCTGCTTGGGGGGGGGGAAGGAGGGGGGGCACAGATGGGGGAGGGGGAAGAACGTGACCCCAAATCCGACCTCAGCCTCAACACTGTGGGGTGACACGGGGTCTGGTGCCGCTGGAGTTGGTATCACCAGGGGAGGTGGGGGAGGGGGGCCCCGTTCCTGGCACCTCGCTGTGCCCCCCCTCGGAGGTGGCTCCGTCCTCCCCCCCCTCCCAGGGGTCTCCTCACCCATTGGCATCACACACACACCAGCACAGCCCAGCGTGGCACACAGGGAGTTAAGGGCCTGGGATGTCCCTGGGGGGGCCACAGCTGCCTCCAGCCCTGCGCTGGCTGCTGGCCAGCCCCCCCCCCCCCCCACCCCAGTCAAGGCCCAGCTGCAGGCGCCAGGCAGGGAGCCCTGTGCAGGGGGCCCTGGGGTGCAACCCCCCCTGCTGCAATTGGGATCCTTGGAACCCAGTCCTGCCCAAAGGGAAGGAGAGGCAGATAAGACCCCCTCCACCCCCAGCCCCATTCTTCCCCAGCATCTTTGGGGCTGGGTTCCAGCAGCTACAGAGAGATCTTCTGGAGAGATTGGGGGGGGGTCTTTGAGTGCTGGGAAGGCAGGCAAATGGAGGGGGTCACAGCATCCCCCAAACTCTAGGTACATTGCCATGGGCTCCATCCCCACCCAGCAGCCCAGGGAGGTGGGACCCACCCCAGGGCTGTGCCCCCCTGGACCCACAGCATCACAGCACCCAGGGTACAAACAGCCCGGAGATGAAGCAGTTACAGCACGGGGGGGGGAGGAAAGCCAGGTGCAGGTGATGGTGAAGCATTCCAACATAGAGCACAGTGCAGCAGGATGGCACAGGGTGAGCTGCCCGACAGCTACATCCAGAACGAGGGCAGCGGGGCTCTCTACCAGCGGGGATGGCTGCTGGGGGAGGTAAATGTCCAACAGCTTCCTGCCTCCAGCCAGGACTCCCCCTTTCCATGGGGAAACCAGCGCAGACAGAACAAGGATGGAGGCAGAGCAGAGCACAGAGCAGCACCAGGAGATCCCCCGGGGTCCCAAGCCCTGGGAGTCCATCCCGCTGTCCCCCCAGGGTGCTTTTGGGAGCTGCTATCAGCTGATGGAGTTGGCCAGCGGAAGGGTCTACGCTGCAAAGGTGATCCCAAGGGCCCGGCTCTCCATGCCAGGAACCAGGGAGAGGGTGAGTGTGGGGGGACAGGACACTCCAGGGAGGGGAGCAACGCCCGCAGCCCTTCCTCCTTCTCTTGTCTTGGGTTGATCCCTTGCTTCCCATCCCCATCTCCCTGAGGGCAGCGCACTGGGGGGGTCTCTGGGCTCACCCCAATGCAGGTGGAGCACGAGTTGGAGCTGCACGGCCGCCTGTGCCACCGCCACATCGTCCGGCTGCACGGGCACTTCGGCACCCACAGCCACCTCTACCTGCTGCTGGAGCACTGCGGGCGCGGGGTGAGCGGGGTTGGCAGGGATGGGGGGCAGCAGCGGGGCTGTGCTGTGCTCTGAGCCCCCTCTCTGCCCCAAGTCCATTGCTGACATCCTGAGGGCTCGAGGAGCGCTGACAGAGCCGGAGGTGAGGTATTACTTGCAGCAGGTGATCGCCGGGCTGCGCTACCTCCACGGGCACGGCATCGTGCACAGGGACATCAAGCCAAGTACGCAGGGTGTGCAAAGAGGGGGTGGGAGAGCTGCGGCTGCATTCAGGCTGACGTCCCCCTGCAGGTAACCTGCTGGTGACCGAGGAGATGCAGGTGAAGATCGGGGACCTGGGGCTGGCGCGGCAGGTGGCGGCAGGCGGGCGGCAGTGGGGGTGAGCGCAGCCACGGCTCCCCATCCACGGGGGGAGCAGCACGGAGCTCACTCTGCCCCCCACGCAGGACGCTGTGCGGCACACCAGGATACCTGGCCCCAGAGGTGCTGGAGCGCAAGGGCCACGGGCTGCCCTCAGATGTGTGGGCGCTGGGCTGTGTCATGTAGGTGGTGGCCCAGCAGGGGGGGAGGGCAGGGGGTGCCCACGGCCCTGCTGAGCACCCAAACCCCCCCCATCCCCCCAGGTACACGGTGCTGACAGGCAGCCCACCTTTTGAAGCAGCAGAGCGGCAGGAGCTGTACCAGCGCATCCGTGCAGTGCAGTATCCCCTGCCCAGCTGCCTCTCAGCCCGGGCCCGAGCTCTCCTCTCACAGCTGCTGGCCCCCGAGCCCCCGGCACGACCCAACCTGCAGGATGTGCTGGACCACAGCTTCTTCAGCCAGGTGTGGGGGGAGGTGGGAGCAGCCACGGGCAAACGGATGCACGGGGAATCACTGCCTGTCTCTGCACAGGGCTTCACGCCGGCCACGCTGCCGCCCCACGCCTGCCACACGGTGCCCATCTTCAGCCTGCTGTGGGGATGGCTGCGCCGTGAGCGCCGTGCTGCAGCCACCTCTGGCACCAGGAGGAGCAGCTTCCTCAGCCGGACCTGAACCACGCTGACACCCGCATGGGAAAATCTTTATTAGTGCTAGGAATCGTCTAAAATCCAGTCATTGGAACAAGCAGGGAGGGACGCGACCATTACAAACGGCACACACACACCGGTTTGCCCTTCAAGGTTGACAAAATGAAACAAGAAAACCCACAAACGGGATCTCTCTCCCCTGGCGGGGGGCGGAGGGACAAGGTGCAGCTCCAGGGAGCCTGGTGCAAGACAGCACTGTGCCTCGGGGCCAGCCCTGCGAGCAGCACCTCTCACCGCACACATCAGCACGAGTAAGTGGAAGGAGGGACAAAGTTATATGGGAAAGAGGGAGGAAAGTGCACGTTTTCCCTGCCCGGATCTCTCCTTTGAGAGAAAAGGGCAGAAGAAAACCCTGAAAGCTCAGTAAAACGTGACAGTTATAAACACTCACAGCGTCACATTGAGCACATCCAGCCCTGCGCTGCCAGCACCCGGGACAGACACTCACCTATGCCTAAAACAGAGGGTGGGGGGAAAGAAAGGTGCCTGCCTGGCCCCAGCGAGGAGCCGCATCGCTGCTCTGGGTCCCGTCCACGTGGCAGGGTGAGGGAGGACGGCAGCGGCCCTCGTCTCACTGGGACCGGGGCAGGAAGGTGACAGCAGTGGTTCTGTCTGCACACAGTGCGTGCTTCTCATCAGCAGCCGGCCCAGCTTTCATCCCAGGGGGTGAAGCAGCTCGGCTGGAAGCTTGGGGACCAGAGGAGGAGCACAGGGAGCAGCCGGGGCTGGCAGCGTGAGCTCCAACAGCAGAGGAGCCGCAGGGCTCAACGCCTGGCTCTGAGCAACCTCACAGCTGGGGAGAGAGCAGGGAAAACCCCTCACCGCAGCAGGAGCAAACCACAGCCAGGGCCTCAGCTCTCCCAGGAGGGCGCCTGCTTCCACCCCGTGCCACGCAGGCACAGCCATGGGCCTTTTCAGGGCCACGCTGCTCTCGAGGCCAGGCGAAGGGCTGCCTGCTGGCCCCCACAGCCCGGCCGCTCCCAGGCCCTCCCCTGGCTCCAAGCCCACTCGATATTTTTATCCCAAGCATCTGTGCTGTTTGAAGCCTCCTGCTTTCTTTTTTTTTTCCGTGGCCCTCCCCTGTCCCACCCTGGCTTAGAGCTGACACCAACAGCAAGGCACCCTGCTGCTGTGACCTGAGCCCCGAGGGCAGCGGCTGCCCCTGGATGACCCCAGACGTGGGGTCCTGCTCTCTGCCCACCCCCCCCCCCCCCACACACAGCGCAGCCCCCCGAGCAGCAGCACTGCAGCAGCTCAGGACAGGACATTCTGGCAAACACGTTGGTTTTTAAGCACCGAGATCTTCCTATGTTTATTCCACGGCTGCCCAAAGATGGGGAGAGCGGGATTCCTAATAAAACTCCTCAGGCTGTTTTGTTTTGCGCTCAGCAGTAAGGCTACTCTGGTCACAAAACAAGTCAAGCCCTATGGGAAGTCTCCTAACGAAGGGATTTTAAAACAATGGTTCAAGTTTGCTAAATTCTCACCCTCCTCCCCAGCTAACAATGAGACTAAAGCTCACCCTCCTGCAGAAATCAGGTACAAAGTTCAGCTAGCTTTTGTGGCCAGTGACAGCCCCAGCCCCTTTCTGGGGAGCCACAAAGGGGATTCAATTTCCTACACAGAGCTGTCACTGCAGAGCCCAGGACCCGGACCAAAGCCAGCTCTGAGTGCCCAGATGGGCTCAGAGGAGGATCCTGGAGGAGCAGCTCCAATGGGGCGGGCCCAGGATGTGCTGAAGTACTGGGTATTGCTGGGCCTGAGAGGACTGGTGAGTAGGCAAAGGAGCTGGCTTGACTCAAACGGGCTGGAGCAGCTTCTTAGCAGGCTGAAGGCAGCGAGTTGCTCTCCACCTTCAGTCCTTTGCTGGCCAGGAAGGCATCCTGCTTGGGCTCACGGCCCAAGAACTTCCTCAGCATGTCAGAAGCATCCAGGGACCCTCCAGGGTGCAGGATACAATTCCTATAATCCATGCCCACCTGCAAGGAGAGAGATGGGAGTGCGTGCAGGGCACCCGCTGCCTGCTGACCTCGCTGCAGTGCCTCCTACCACCTCCTTCCCCCGGGGAAGGCAGCCCCTGAGTCTGGCCATGCAGGACATCCTCCCTACCTTGCAGTTCATGATCCCCTCCTGCTTGAAGCGTGTGTGGAACATGTCCATGGAGTACACTTCGCTCCAGAGGTACCCGTAGTACTGGGCATCGTAGCCTCCAGCCAAGTGGCCAAACGTAGCCGGCATGTTTGTACCTTCACAGCAAAGGAAGGGAAGGGTTAAACTGGAAAGGCTGCAGGAACTGGTCGTGGAAAAAGCCCTCCGTGCTGTAAATGTGTCAGAGCAGGCGCTGTGTCAGCCTGTTCACCATCACAGGGGAAACAGGGATGGGATTTCCCATTATTTTTGATATGGTTTCCACCCTGCTCTTCCTGAAGTCAGTGGAAACCGTCCCCTCCAAGCCAGCCTGAAGCCCCGTCCCAGAAAGGGACCTGCAGAACCAAACCCACAGAAACAGCACGAGTGAGGCCCCCAGCACGAGCCCCGCATACCTGGGGTAGCAGGGACACCCAGCACCTCCTCACAGAGCTGTGCAAACACTTCCACAGGGTCAGCCTTCGTCTGTGTGTGCAGCGCCTGGTCCACCTTGGCCAGGACGATCTGACGCAAGTTGAACAGCCCTGTTCCCGGGGGGGAGGAGGAGAACTGAGGCCTGGGGGCTCCCATAACTCTCCCCACAGATGTGGGTCCTTCCTCCCAGGCCTCTCAGTCCCAACAGGCAACGAGACAAAGCCTTTCATCTGACCATCCTGACCAGCCAGGTCACCAACGGTCCCCTTCCCTGCCCCATGTGCAGCAGCTGATATCCCAGCAAGGCTCTGTCCTCGCTGGGAACAGCACACAACCCTCTGTTCCTAACCCCCACGTCCCTCTTCAGCACCTACCCGTGTTTGCTTGCCGGGATTTAATGAGCTTCTCCAGCAGTTCATCAGGAATGGGGCTTCCTGTTTTGTAATGCCTGGACATGCGCAGCAAAGGCTCCTTCTCCCACACCCAATTCTCCAGCATCTGTGATGGTGCCTCAACAAAATCCCTTTCCACGTGTGTCCCACTGAACATGGCAAACTCCGCCTAGGAGACGCATCCAGACAGTCAACCACATCTCCAAGTGGGGCATAACCCAACTTGAGGGCACAAAGTGGGGAAAGGTAACAAACCACGCCTCTGCCAAGCCAGCCAGACCTCACCTGAGAGCACAGCTGGTGCATGACGTGCCCAAATTCGTGGAAATAGGTCTCCACTTCATCGTGCTGCAGCAAGGAGGGTGCATCCGGTGTGGGCTTGGTGAAATTGGCCACCATGGCAGCCACCGAGATCTGCCGGCTGGAGTCTGGCAGGAGGCAGCCTGGCTGCAGGCCGAAGCAGGCTGCGTGTCCATACTTCCCTTCCCTGGGTGAGGAAGAGGAGTTTGCTGTCTGATGCTCCCAGCCACGAGCCATCAAACAGGGCACTGAGTTTTGCTCAGCAGCCCCGGCGATGCTGCAGCTCACACAAAGCCAGTACCCCCAGGACACCCCCAGCCCCCTTCTGCCACAGCCACGTGCTGGGGAGAGGGATATCTCTCCTCCTCAGGCACACAGCACTGCTCCCACTGCCCCTCATCCCTCAATCTGATTTGCCCCGAGCCTCACCGTGGGTACAGATCCAGGTAGAACTTGCCGATGGTCTCCCCGGAGGAGGTGTCCTTCACCGTGTAGAGCTGGACGTCCTCGTGCCACACCTGAGCCTTCTCTTCTAGATGGAAAGTGAGCCCCAGCAGCTCCTGGTAAATGGCCAGCAGGCCCGTGGTGACCACCTGCATGGGGAAGTACTCCTTCAGCAGGTTCTGGTCCACGCTGTACTTGGTTTCCTCCACCTGATTCATGTAGTAGCGCATGTCCCAGGCGTTGATGCGGTTGTCGAACTCCAAGCCTCGCTTCTCGCATTCTTTCTTTTTCAGGTCCAGGATCACTGCCCGTTCCTTCTCCCCAAGGGGTTTCAGCTTCTGGGCCAGCTCATCTGGGAAAGCACAGCAGGCAGCGCTGGTGAGAGCAGCGCTCGGCCCAGCAGTGCCCCCATTCCCCCTTCACCACACACAGCCATACCCAAGAAAGTAGCCACTGTCTTGCTGCTTTTAGCCATGTTCATCTCCAGCACAAAATCAGCATGAGTGCTGAAGCCCAGCAGACTGGCTTTCTGAGCCCGCAAGTCCACCAGCTCCTTGAGGATCAAGCAGTTCTCCTGCAATGCAAAGGCACACAGCTCAGCACGAAGCAGGTACACAAGAAAGGAAGCACGAGCTGCCCATGTCCTGACTGGCATTCGCTCCTCCTGGCCAGCACTGAGGCCACCTACCTCTTTGCACCTCGAGTTGAACATCTCCTCCACCTTCCTCCTTGTCTCAGGCACGTAGCACTTCTTCAAGAGAGGGAAATAGTGGGGGTATTTCAGGGTGACTTTCAGCTTGCCGTCCTCTGTCTTCTCCAGAGAGTTCAAGAAGTCCTCAGGGAGCCCCCCTGAGAAAAGAGCAGGCAAATGACAAAGAGCCCACATCTTTCCCCCAAAATATCAGGTCTGTGCACAGAAACAAGCTTTTGCTCCTTCTCCAGAGCAATCCCAGTGCTCACATTCCTGCAAATGGCTGGGCTGTGCTACCAGAGCACAAACACACTTCTTGCTCACACAGAAAAAAGGCAGACCGCCCTTCTTTAACTCTGTACCCGACCCACCACCACAGCATGCAGAGAACTGGCAAGCACAAGCAGTCCATACCTAGTTCCTCCCTCGAGAAGGGCAAAAAGGTGGTGTCCTCGTTCAGGTTCTTGTTGAAGTCTATGCAAAGGACGCTCAGCTTTTTCTTAATAGCTTTGATTTTCTTTAAAACAGAGAGACAAACAGGAAGAAGTCAGTCCAAAACGGGAAAGTCAAACAGCACCCCTCAACCTCCAGCCAGCAGCCTGCCTGCTGAGTCGCCCGGTGGTTTGCAGTTGGCTTTTATTCAAACACAACGCTGCAGAATTAATTGTGTGCAGGCACTGAGCTCTCAGCCTGGAACAGGCTCCCTCTGATCACACCTGGTAGGTAGCAGCCACCTCAGCAAGGTCCCAACTGCCTCCCGCAGGCTCAAGAGCTGCAGGTGTTGAAGCAGCTGCCTCCCCTGCCCTTATTTCATCTCACCTTCTCTTGTATTTTTAACCTTGATTCAGGCTCCTTCACTGAGCCGTTGGCTCGTGGTAAGAGGGAGACCCTGAGCAGCTCATCCCTCAGTCTGCCCACCTCAGCCTCAGCCTCCCCTCCCTACGACCCCACAAGGCCTCCTCTGCAATTCTATGCTCTCACCTCCTGCGTCTCCTCAGGCAGATGGAGGCCGTTTCTTTTGCCCAATTTGATCAGCCTCTCCAGGTACCTCTTTGCTTCAGGCTTCAGCGAGGCACTCTCTGCTTTCTCCTGTATAAAACAAAGCCCATGAGCGCAGGGAGCCAAGGGATCAGGCATCCTCACACGCTGCTGCAGGAAGTTGGTCCTGAGACCTGTTGGCAATTGTAACACTTGTGACACAGAAGAATTACCCAGGCCTTTTTCCACAAGGGAGGCAAGCATACCAACGCTTTTTATTTTTATCTTTTTAACCACAAGGATAACCAAGGCCCTGGGTTTGTGTCACAGCCCTCAAAGTTCAATGCCTCAGGTCACTCTAGCACCTAGACCACACAACTACTCAGCTCCAGACCCAGCATCACTTGCTTCTAAGGCCTGGGACAAGGGAAGAAAGTTTGCTGTCGTTCCAGGAAGTTTCAGTTCCCCACTCAGAGGCACACACCTGGAGCCAGACAATCCTCTGGTACACATCCTGCCTCATGCTCATCTCCACATCGAACTCTGAGAGCTTCTTGTCAGCTTCAGTGCTTGCTGCACGGATGTCTTTGCAAGGAGAGACGTGCTGGGGGAAGTCCAGCATGTTCCGACGGACTGCAAAGACAGCAGAGAGGTCACAAAAAAGGCAACAGCTTCGTGTCCCAGAGCTGCTCAGGAGCAGGAGTGCAGACAGCAAGTCTGTGTGAACTGGGAGCCAGTCTGACAGCCCTGGAGCCTGACCCAGCTGCCCACACACAGGGAGAGCAAGGCAAGCTGCTGCCTTCAGACAAATCTGGAGTGACCCCATGCTCGCTGCCACGCCTGCTAACCAGATCTGTCCACTGATTTCTCCCTACGCTCAGGCCTTCTCACAAAACTTGCATGAATTTCCCAACTATTTTGCCAGGCTTAGCTGGTAGCAACAGATGACAGCTGGCAGACATGCAGGCAGCATGGCTGCATGCCTCCTTCCACAATGGAACCAGGCCATCAGTGACACACCTTTGTTGCAGATGCTTCTCGAATGCTGCAATGCCCCAGGTGTGCTCTCACCTGACTCATCTCCATTTTAGAAATGAATGTACAGAAAACATTCCCTGCTACCACCAGGTAACACCACGCCATCACATCACGTTACTCTGCAGAACCCCCAAAATGACAGCAATGTTCAAACAGACACACACAGATATCCATCCACTGCCCTGGAGAAGAAACCAAAAATGACAACGACCTAAAGATTCCTGAGACTTCTGTCAATGCACCCTTTGTTCCCACTGATGCATCTTGACATATAAAATCAGCAGGCAACCTTGAAAACGAGCTGCTCCTCCCGCAGACCTTCCCGCTGCCCAAACACTATTCTCATTTTAGACTCAGGTTTCCGTTCCAAGTCTACTCTTTGCTTTGTACTTGTACCTGGCTGTGTAAACATTAACTAGAAAAGCACACACATCACAGAGCGGGTCAAGGGAAGGCAAAAGGAGATGACAGAACCAAAAAAAGGTGCAAAAAACACACATATTAAGATGCAGACTTCCTGACAGCGAGCGCTCCCACTTCACACGCATACCTGTATATTCCACTTCCACATCCGCCAGCGCTTTCAGGGTGTTCTCATAGGACACCTCTCCCTGCTCCTGGGAGCCCACACGGTCGTACACCAGCTTGGTCCTCTCGGTGAGCTCAGCAGCCATGCGTTCGATCTGCTCAGCACTCAGATCCCAGCGCAGCTGGTTGGCTGGCGGGCAGGGGGACTGACTGTCCACCACGTTACCTGGGGGAACGGGAAGGAAACCATACGTGAGCCGGGAGGAAAATTCAGCTGCACATCCCGAGCTCGGTAAGAACACCCCATAGGGGCCCTGCACACAGGTTGGCACGGAGGGCAAAACAGTGAGTGCAGGGGGCTGGAACACCGTGCCCTCAATCAAAGGGGCTGTCCAAGGGCGGGGGTCCCCTCGGGCCCTATGGGGCTGCTCTGTCTCCCCTCCTCCCCGCGGGCCGTGCCCTGTGCCCCCAGCCCCCGGGTCTCGCCCCCTCCCAAGGCTTCCTCCTCCACCCTCCGTCTTCCCCCCACTGCTCGCAGCAGTCCTGCCCCCCACGAGCCGCTACCTGTAGGAGGAGCCATGCCGGCCGGCCGGGGGGCCCCGCTGCTGCTGACGAGGCCGCGAGGAAACCGCGCCGGCCCCGCGCACCGAGCATGTGCCTGAGCAGCGAGACGGGCGGCCAGAGCGGCCGCGCTGAGGGATTGTGGGAGAGGGGAGGACCGGGCCGCTCTCTAAGTCCCTTCAGCCCAGCCCGGTGCAGCAGGAGCGGCCCGATCACCATCCCCGCCACGCCCACGGCCCTGAGCGCCATCGCACCGCCGGCAGCGGAGCAACCGGCCCGGCTGGGCCGCCCGCCCGTTCCTATAGCGACACACCCCCGATCGTCTCTATGGTTAACGAGGAGGAGCCGCAGCCGCGCTTCCGGCCTCCAGCCGTCACCAAAGAGGGCACGCAATGCGCATGCGCCAATCTCTCCGCCCCTCCCCGTAGCTCTGTCATGGCGGATGAGGGCGGAGCCTCACTGCTGCGCACGCGTTTTGAACGCTCCACGCGACGCGCATGCGCAGTATCATCTCGATAGCACGCGTGCGCGTGGGGTGGGAGCGGCGCATGCGCAGTGCCGCGCCCGCCCTGGCCGTGGGGAGCGTCGCGGTGCCCGGTGAGCGGGGCGGGGCGGAGCGGCGGCGGCGGGGCGGGGGACGACGGCTGCGGGAAGCCGGGCTACGCTGCACCGCGCTGCTGGGCGACCGAGGCCTGGCTCCGGGCCGGGCGGTTTCATCTCGTTCTGGGGTCTGACGTGGGCCGTGCCGTGTCCCGGGGCCTGCGCTGGGGATCCAGAGCTGTGCGGGTCTCGAGCTGAGGGCACGTTGGGTCGGCGTGGCTCGGGGCCGCACGCTCGTAGCCACTACAGACGGACAGACAGACGGACACACCGCTGCTGGGCCGGCCCAGAAGCCCCAGGGGCCTGACAGAGAGCCGGGCCGGGCAGCGGGGGGGTTTCCTTTAGCAGAGGTTGCATTTAAACAGTTGGGTTCTCAATTCACGAGCCCTGCGCGGCTTTCTGCGCTCCCGTCTCCGTGCTGGGAGCTGCGTTGGTTCCCTGCAGGGCAAACGAGGCCGTTTGTGTCTTGCGGGTCTGCGTGGGGATCCGTGCAGAGCTCCAGGCTCTGCTCACCGTTTCCCCGTGCTGCCCCCTTGTCTTTGTCTCACACCCGCGTTGGCTCAGGAAGAGGAGAGCTGCGGTGTTCTTAGTGCTGATCTCCTCGGGGCTGAGTCTTTTTGATTCATTTCTGGGGGCTGTGTGTCCCTAAAGCCTTTCGTGTGGTTCCCTTGGCAGTGGTGTGTGGGGCAGGGCGGAGGGGAATTGAGGGCTGGGAGGTCAGCTGAGTATTTGTAGAGTAAAGGGATTAATGAAGGCTCTGAAGGCCTTGCTCCATCCTGAAGGATTCCCTCATCCCTTTCATATAGGGAGAGAACAGCAGAAGAGACCTTTGACTTCCAGCCCTTCAGGCCATGTAACTTCTTTCTCTACAGATACTATAATATATTTTTTTTAAGTTAGAAGAAATCCAAACATCACAGCCTCCCACGATGGCAGACCAGAAGCGCCTTGCGTACTCCATCATCCAGTTCTTACATGACCAGCTACAGAACGGGGGTCTTTCTCCAGATGCTCAGGAGAGTTTGGAAGGTAGGTGGCCATTCTCTGCTATGTGTGTGGATCTGTCAGCCCAGCTCATGGAGCAATTTGGACGTTTGGTTGCCGTCCTCTGCCTCATAACTTGCCTGGGCTGTTTCTAACATCCAAGATTTGAATGAGTTTTTCTTCTTAGGCAGATAGCAGGCAATTAGAGATGCTGATTGCTTATCTGATTTCTTGCTCCCTCGTTCAAAACTAGATTAGCTTGAGGAACGGATATGCCTGGGATCAAAAGCCTCCCTGACCCTGGGTTTGAGATTTAAAACTTTTTATCTCCAATGAGGTTGAGTGGAGGGTTTGGTAGCAGCGCAGAACAAGAACTCTGTGGCAGTACGGAAATGATTCATATTGCAGAAGTGCTTTTCCAGGTCTGCTCTCTGCTTTTCCACATCACACCGTGAAGCATTCAGACAGGCTTTTTCAGGGGGCTTCCCTGTCACGAGAGCACGCTGATCTTAGAAGATCTGCCTAAGGAGCTTAAGCCTTAGTGTTTGGCCTGTGTGGTGGAAGAGGGAGCACAGGAACGCCTGCAGAGCGTGGTGCTTGGTTGCTTGTTTCTTGTGTTTCCTCAAACATGCTGCTACCTCTTGGCTCTGAGCTTTGGGAGTGCTAATAAAGCCCTTGTTCTGTTAACATCCACCTGCTCTGAAGTTACCTGAGGGGATGGGAATTGTCAGTGATGCTTCCTGGGAGCTGCTTTGCCCAGCTCTGAGGGTTTGGTAAAATATGCTGGGGTGTTTTTCTGGCGTGTTCAACTGTAAGAAATTCGGGTGTTGTGGAAGAGAGCTAAGTAATTAGAATGGGGAGAGCTAACGACCTGATTCGTTACGCCCAGTGGCAATCCAGTGCCTGGAGACAGCTTTTGGAGTCTCCCTGGAAGACCAAGGCCTCGCTGTGTCACAAACTCTCCCTGAAATATTTGAAGCTGCTGCAGGAAAGGTGAGCAAATTCCCTAAATATGTGCTGAGTTTCGATGTGAGCAGCCAAAGCAATGAGCTTTGCTTGGTTTCTGCCCCCCTGGAGGCGTGTGGGAGTGAAATGTTTTGGGCTCGACGTGCTTGGGAAGGGGGAGGTGTGGAACTTTTCTGTGGGAGTCCTGATCTCAGCACAGCCTTCTCCCTTTCCTTGTAAGGAGCCTGAACACATGAGAGCAAACTCGGAGCCAGTCACCCCCTCTGAAGATGACGTAGCTGAAGCTGAAAGGCTCAAGACCGAAGGTAGCTTCCCCTGGAGCTGGGGTTTGATGAGGTTTAAGTGATGTTGGGGTGGAAGGCTTAGCTCACTCAGCACCTGGGGAGCACATGGGTGGGATCAGCCCTTTGTTTCTGCTTGTTCCTCTGCTCGTGTGGAGGTTGGTGTTATTTAGCTGCCACAGAACCTACGTAGACAGCTGGCTCAGCGTTTTCTTTTGCATTCTGAAGGCCCGTGCTGTGTAAATGTGGCATCTTTCCTGCTGGGCTCTCCTCTGTGTGCTGCCTTTTCTCTGCCATGCAAGACAGCGTGAGCAGTGCTGACGTACAGCAGGGAGCTTTCAGTAAGCCAGCGCACTGCGTTGATGTCCAGAGCACAGAGTGACTCTGGGGAGGCCTCTGCTGTGTCAGAGATGGGAAAGCAGCTGAGGGGGCTCGCAGGATCCCGTCTGAAAGGCTGACAAGTAACCTGAAACTGCCAAGATAAGGATCTCTTGCTGCACTGCTGAACTTGCCTCACGCTTGCACGCAGTTTGACAGATCAGCAAGAGATGCAAGCTCTTGGCTTCTCTTTTGTTCTGTTTTCTTATGAAGAGCAGAGATCCGGGCTCGTTGCTTTTGTTTGCCTGCATTTTTAACTTAATCAGCCTTTTCTCCATTTCTTTAGGGAATGAACAGATGAAGGCAGAGAACTTTGAAGCTGCTGTGTCCTTCTACGGAAAAGCAATTGAGTTAAATCCATCCAACGCTGTGTATTTTTGCAACAGGTACTGGTTGTCTCTGGCCTTGCACACCTGTGGTTTTGGCCCTTATTTCTTACACCTCAAGCTCCTGCTCGCTCAAAATCCCCTTTCCAAAGTTCTGTAGGCTGCTTGTTCTGTTGCTGCTTGTGGTGGTTTTGCTTCTGGTTTTCCCTTAGCTCGGTGACACGCTCTCCTGTGCCTCTGGCCAGCTCTGTGCCCTGGCATCACTCAGTAGGTGTGGAAACAAACCCTTTGGCATTTTAAGGGAGATAAGGGTACCAAGGAACGCTGTCTGCTTTCATGCAATTAACTCCTTCAGTTAAACAAGGGCTGGGATTTGAGAGGCAAAAACAAAGGAGTGCAGTGAGACCAGCTGAAGGCTTGCTGTCAGCAAGTGGAGAGCACAGGAAAACGGGAGCAGCAGTCCTTGTGACTGAGATATGGGGGTGAAGGAGAGATGAGGCTGAGCCAGCGATGGGATCCTTTCCTGCTTCCTTCCTCTTGGAATGTCTGTAAGGAGGGGGGAGAGCTCAGGTTTGTTTGCAGCAGGAGCAGAATGTGAGGCTGAGGGTTTGGATAGCAAGCTGCTCACGTAGGAGCGGTCTGGATTTGTGTCAAGTTCACACTTTGACTTTCCCTTTAGAACAGGAGGCTGCAGAGAGGGAGCAGAGGTGACCTTGATCAGCATGTTCAAGCTGATAAGTGGTTTTGCACATCTTTCTTCTTCTCTCCAGAGCTGCTGCATACAGTAAATTAGGAAATTATGCTGGAGCAGTCAGAGACTGTGAAAGAGCAATCGGCATCGATCCAAACTACAGCAAAGCTTACGGCAGAATGGGGTAAGTGAGAGAAGGGGGTTTTGTGCCAGAACTTCAGTCTCCGAGTGCTTGGTGGTAATCACACCATCAGCAGGGTTCTGCCCTGCAGTGCCATGTAAAAATACCTGGTGTTTCACCTCTGCTGGAGTGGAGGAAGGCTGCGAGTCCTTATCTCCCTCTGTAACTTTCTTTTATTTCCACTTCAACAGCTTGGCTCTCTCCAGTTTAAATAAACACACAGAAGCTGTTGTCTACTACAAAAAAGCCCTGGAGCTTGATCCAGACAACGACACCTACAAATCCAACCTTAAAATAGCTGAACAGAAAATGAAAGAGACTCCTAGTCCGGTAAGTTCTGAAAGCAACACTGAAGCGGAGATGAGATGAAATGGAGGCTTCTTTCCTGCAGGTGCTTGGTTGTGTTTAGAATTCAGATCTTGCATGCAGATGGAGGGGAGATGGTTAACAAGTGCTGCTGCTGTGAACCCTTCCTCTAAAACCCAGAGAGAGCGATTTCAGCGCTCTGCAGGAGCGCAGTCGCCTCGGGCTGGGAAGCGAGGCTGAGCAGAAGGAGCTGTGAGAGTGTTTTGAAGGGGATTTGGGTTTTCTAGAGGCTTCTGTAGCACAGAGGTGAGCAGGTGGGGGTGTTTGAGTGGCGGGTTGCTGGTTTGGGGCAGTGCACGGCTGGCAGGGCTGGGCGAGAGCTGCTCAGCGATGCATTGCGGTGCCATCGTCGCTATCAGCATTCGCCCTTTGCCTTCCTGAGCAGCTCGTCCCCATCCTGCCCTTTGTCATGCTTTAAAGACCAGGTGCTGATAACGCTGGGAGGATTGAAGTATCATTCATTGCTGTTTGTTGCATCAGGAAGCGAGAGGATGTCAGCACCCACGTGCTGTGTCTTTATCGTTGCAGACCGGAGGTCCTGGAGGATTCGATTTAGCTGGCTTGCTGAACAACCCTGGCTTCATGAGTATGGTAAATGTGGGCCCAGGTCGCAGCCAGGCTGTGCGTTTATCCTTTCAGGGTGAAATGTTTCAGGACGTGGGGATTTTTGGTGTCTCGTGAGCAGCTCGGTTGTCATTGCTTTGTTTCGGTGCCGCCGTGAGGAAGCTGTGCTTGTATTTTTCACCCGAGTCAAATGAAGAGCCAGTGATTTATTGACAGGCTGCTCTTTGGGACGTGCTGGGTGTGGAAAGGGTGCCTGTTCTGCGTTACCAGCCTTGTCCTGTGTGTTGCACTGTGCTTCTCTTTGCTATTTTTGTCCTATTGATCTGCTTCCAAGTATTTCTGCCTTCGCTTTGTTCGTAGTTGAATGGCACAACATCTGCATATCTACCCAGGCATTTCTGACTAAATAGGGTGTCCTTTTTTTTTCCCCTCTTTAAATAGGCATCTAACCTAATGAACAATCCACAAGTACAACAGCTGTAAGTTTGATCCCATGTTCTCTTTCCTCTTTGAGTCGCTCCTTTGAGGCTGTGGTGGGAGGGGGTGGGTGCTGGAACCAGGAATGTGGAAGGCAGCCCTTAAAGCAGCCCCATCTCCTGAGCCACGGTGTGTTTTGAGTGCTCTGGACCGTGCTGAAGAGGGGCTTCAATAGGAGGCAGGATAGATTGTGGCACTGGAGCTGCCTTTGGGAAGCTGGGGACAGTTTGGCTCTGCTGCGCCGTGTCTGTGTGATGTGGAGACAAGATTTCACATCTCACTCTCTGTTAGAAAGAATATTTTTGATTCTTTGCACTGCAGAGTTATGAGGATCGATTCACAACAGCTGCCAGATGCTTAGACAGGGTAAGGCCACGGAGCACATAAAGCACGTACCTCTGCAGTCTGTCCCTTCAGAGCTCAGGCAGGCAGTGAGCTGGAGCCCTTCTGGAGCTCATCCTCTGCTTACTGTATGAAGCAGCCCAGCTGCAGGGCTGAACATCTGCCTCCATGTCCATTTGCTTCTGCCTGCTCCTCGCACTTCTGTTGTCAGCTGAGGCTCTGTGCCAGGTGCAGCCTGAGGACTTGGAGGGGAAGGGGCTTTGCAGACCCAATGCATTCAGTGCTGATAACCAAGAATCCTGTCAGTAAATCTCATTGGTGCAGAGCTGTCAAATACCTGGTGTGAGGAGGGGCAGTGTTGTAATTGAGCATAACACCAAGCTTGCACACGGAGGGAGCAACATTCGTCAGTACAGAAACTGAAGCTGTTATAAATATTTCTACAGATGGTGCAGCTTAAGGATACAATTGCTCTTCTTTTCCCCTCCTAGTGTAAAACAAAACAGATTTTGGTGTGTTTTTCTGCTCTGAGCAATGACTCTTCTTTCCACAGCATGTCTGGGATGATTTCTGGTGGCCATAACCCCATGGGAGCAGCAGGCACCAGCCCCTCCACCAATGATCTTGCCAGCCTCATACAAGCGTGAGTAGGGAGCTGGTTCTTCTCCATGGCCTTAATCTGCAAATAGACTTCAGATTTTCTGACCAAAAGTGAAAACTTCAGTCGAGGGTTGAGTAAAGTTGCACTGTAACGTGAACTTGTTAGAGCAGAGCTCTGGCAATCACCTGGGAAGGACTGCATTGCACTGGTCGTGTCAGTGTGTGAGAACACAGTAACAGCAGCTTGTTCTCCTGCAGGGGCCAGCAGTTTGCTCAGCAGATGCAGCAGCAGAATCCTGAATTAATAGAGCAGCTACGAAGCCAGATCAGGAGTCGAACTCCAAGTGCCAGCAATGAAGATCAGCAGGAATGAGGCTGACAGGTGAGGCCGTGGCCAGCGGAGAGGGGAGCATTTCGGTGTCCTGCTGCAATGTCTGCCTTGTGCCTTCACCAAGCAGCTCAGGTCTCCTCCCCTCTGTGCAGACTGAGCTCTCTGGTGCTGTGCAGAGATGCAAGGCTCAGCTCTACAGAGCGGTGAACAAATTCCCTCACGCTTTGCGGCTGGCGAATGAGTTTCCTTATGTGACGTTGGCACTTGTGAAAAGGATGCTGTCTTTTCTCAGAAACTGAATTTGCAAATGTCTTTGTCTTCCTGTCTCTGCAGCGCAGTCCGTGGGAACTCTGTTCATTGCTTTAAGAACTGGAAGCCATGTGCGTGTTGCCATTTCTTGAATTGGAAGTGTCCAAGAGGGGGGAAAAAAAAAAAGAGAGGATAAAAAAACAAACCCCAAATACTTTATACGACCTGCATGTTAAAGACAGATTCACACTTTCTTTCCCCGGTCTTCGTCCTGCTCCTCCCCCTCCACCTTTCCATTAGTTTCCCTCTGGAAGATCCAGCAAACACAAACCAGCACCAACAGTCTTTCTAAAGAAACTCCGAAATGAACGACGCTGTTACATTTCTATGTTCTTTGCTACGTGGGAATTTTTTAACCCGTTTTTGAAGAAGGATGCACTCTTCACTACAGGATTTCTTCACTTTCCTGCCCACACGCCACTTCAGAGAAGTGTTGGAGTCCCACCCCCGCCCCGATGCCCTTTAATCTTCTTGCCAGTTACAAGACGGTGATGTTTGAGCGCCCTGGAGATCGCTGGATCTTCGTGCCTCCAGGATCAGGGTTTCTGTTGATTAGATTCACCATGTTTCTCATTCAGGTCTGTAGCAACGTTGCCGGTGTTGTTAATACAAAGGATTTGGTGACTGCCTCTCTAAGGTTAGTGTCGATGTGTCGGGGGGCTGGGACTGATCAGGTAGAACATGCTCATCTGTGACTCCTTTAGGGCGTTTCCAGATACGCTGCTTGGGCTCCATCCCCAGTCCTGACAAAACTCGTCTAGTGTTTAGTAATTATTGTTGGAATGAGCCAATCTGTGAACTAGTCAGGTGGACAGTGAGAAAGATACGATGTTTTTGGTGTTTAAAAGGTTTCTCTTTGTTTTTTAATTTGTCTTTTATGCATGTAAGTAATCAACCCAGTTGACCGTACTGATAATAGGAGTAGAGAGGGGGCTTGAGCAGCAGGCAGAAGGAATAAAAATGCTCCTTGGATAGAAAGGTATTGAGGGGCTGCTGGTTCAATGTGGGAGGAGGGAGAAGGTCCTTGCTGCTGGGTGCCTGCAGCTTCCCACCTGCCTGTGTCATTCCTGGGTGCATGGGAAGCTCTGGCAAGTTCCCCTTGAAGTCGCTGGACGAGGATGGAGACTTTGGTATCGGCCTCGGGACTGGTTTTAAGGTAGTTCCTCCATGGTGGTGGGAAAGGCGTGTTCCTGGCCCTATGGCTGGGCACAGAAGCAGCTGGCTTGGAGAGGAGTGCGTGGGAGATGGAAAATGCCCATCTAGGAGACATGGTGGTACGAATGAGCAGGTATCTTTGAAGATTAATATCAAGGAAAAAAGATCTGTAAATGCTCCATAAATTTATATGTGCTTAATGTAACTTGTGAAGAATAAACGATTTGGACACTCTTTGCTATCCCTCTCAGCGCAGTGACTGCAGCGATACCCGGGGCCGCCTCTCTCCGTTTTGTTCTGTGCGCTGCCGGACCCCGTCAGCACCGCCGTGCGGACAGCGCTGCCCCGTGCGCTGCCCGGAACCTTCCGTTGCGCCGCGCGTTTCCGGCGGACGCCATTCGGCGGTACCCGCCCGTTGGGCGTGGCGGGCTGACTGACGGCCGCCGCGGCCAATGGGAAGTCGTCCTTTTCACCGCAGCCAATAGGAGAGCGCTTCACCAGAGCGGGGGTGGGGGCCGTGCGGGGGCAGCCAGGACGGGGCGCAGGCGGGGGACGGCGCGTGAGTGGGGGGCGTTGGGGCGGGGAGTTTGGGCTGTGAGGTAACGGGAGCCGGGGGCCGTTCCTGAAGGGGTCGGGAGGAGGGAGGCGGGGATCCGGTCCTGAAGGGGAGCTGGGACGATCGGAGGGGTTCGCTATTGAGGTAGCAAGGAGTTGGGGGCTGTTACTGGGGGAACTGGGGTTGGAGGGGGAGGGTGTTACTGAAGTAACTGGGGTGGGGCAGGGGCTGTGGTGGGATGTGGGGCCTGGGCGGGGCTCGAGGGCTGTGGGGCTGCCCTACAGCGGGGGGGGGGCCTCGGGCTGTGGCCCTGTGCACAGGGCCGTTGGGGATCTCATCCCCCTCCCCGGTGCTGTCCCTGCAGACCCCACCTCGTGCCCACGGTCTGGGAGGAGCCCCCAGCACGGCCCCTTCCCCCTGGGCTCCCTGTGTGCTCTCAGCAGGCATCGGGGGGCGTCCAGAGGGAGGTTGGGGGCCCGGCCTGCTTCCCACACCCCAGCAGCGTCAGGGCACAGATCTGGGACATTAAACTTCACACTGTCTGTTCATTGCACTTTCTATTGCCCAAATATTTTGACGGTAAGCCACGCGGTAATTATCCCACATTCATTCTTTGTTACAGAGGTTTCTGGGCTGCCAATACATCCAGGAGTCAGAGGAGCCGACCGCTGCGTGCTGGGAGGAGTGGGCTGAGAAGAGCACGAGGTATTTCCAGCTTTCATTGCTCCGTTTGTCACTAAGCTGCTTTCCTCAGAGGTCACAGAGGGCCGTTCCACTGCTGCCAGCAGCTCGAGGCACTTTGCTGGGGCCAGGTTAGACACCAGCAGAAGCAGTTTTCTGGGATTGAGCGGAGGCCAGGCTGACTCCAGAAGAGGTGCAGGTGCTGGAACACTCAGTGCTGTTTGCTTGCTCTCCTGGGAGCTGCCTGCACACCTGACATAACAGTTGAGATGCAACCTTCACACCCAGCAAGCAGAGCCATGAGCTCTTCTCTGTGCGATCCCAATGCGTTGTCGCTAACATAAGATGTGGTGTGACGACTTGCCATCACCGTGCAAGGTGACACCCTTGTTCTGTTGATGCTCAAACTGCAGTGTGTGCATTACAAAGGCAGTGTGGCTTGTTAGCTGTGTCAGCAATGTGCTGGCAGGCACTGGCAGGCCCAGGGGCAGCATCTCTGCCCATCAGCAGCAGTGACAGCCGCAGCCCGCCTGTCAGCGTGTGCCCAGCTCTGCCCTTGTTCAGGCCCAGTGTGAGTCCATCAGTGTCATCTGAGCTGTGCTGCTGCTGATGGACATCAATGAGACACCAACTGAGAGCCAGCCCTGCTGCAGATGGACGGACTGCTGTGACCTCTGTTTGCTCCTGGGTAGGCTGAGCTCGAACTTGAAAAGAGGGTTTTAAGCTCCCCCATCACGCACAGCATCCATCAACCCCAAAATACCTGGTAACACAATCACCATCTATGCAGCCTGCTGCACAGGAGGGGTTGTAGTGATTCATCCTGTCAACCCTCTAGGGAAATTTTCCCTCAGGAATCTTTTGTTTTGAAATGAATTTGATGGTCCAATGGGCAGCTATCCAATTATTTACCTCGTCCAGCACTGGTGCGAGGGTGTGTGTGAGCACAGCTCAGTTTGGGGCTGCTGATCTGATGCCAGCAGGGGTACAGTGCTGCCTGTGCTCATCAGCAGAGCGGAGCAGTCAGCAGAGGCACCTGTTCATGTTACATAAATAGATTCCATTTTGTCACTTTCCTAAAATCATTTTAAATGGGTTTTGCTGCGCGTGATCTGGAGGCAAACCCGTTTCAGATGGAGTCAGTTTCAGGACCCAGGCTACTACTCAGATGTTGCATTTCTCTCTGGTGTAAAACCACCACCTGGTTTGCCTCATTTGTTACACCCTGTGAACAGTAGGGGACCTCACAGTGCATTTCTGCATGGGGTTTTCCTTGAGAGAGGTGCCAACGGATCAGAGCCACAAGCAGCCAGGCAGCACCGACAGGGACAGCAGAAGGGGCTGAGGAAACTGAATCTGCTGGTCTGGTTTTGAGGACAGTGCAAAAAAAAAAAAAACAACCCCAAACCCTGCATGAGTGCTGGAAGGGGATCTTTAATTTCATTCCTGAACGAAGCTTGAAGGCTGTCAGCTCAAGCCCTTACTCATTTCTCGTGGTTAAAACCAATGTCTTGACCCTTTGGACTCAGGTGGGTCTTACTGCGAGATCGACTGGTTTAAAACCTCCACCAGCTGAGGCTGTGCCAATTTCATGCAGCCAATGCAGCTCTTGCAAGGTTTCGGAGTTCCTGTTTGCTGCAGTTCAGTTGTGTGAGAGCTCTGTGCCTCTCTGTGATCTCCCCACTCATCGCCTAGCAGAGTGAAGGCAGAGTTCGGGTCCTTCCTGCACAGGGGCTGGCACACAGCCGGGGTGCAAGGTGCTCTTCTGCATGCTGAATACACAGCAAAACTCTCCTCTCCTGTCCACAGCTACCAGCTCCAGGAGCTCCTTTCCCTGCACTTTGCCCGCGCTCTCTCTCCTGCTGATGCACCCGCTGCTCTGAGAGCTGCTGCAGGGCAGCACCATGAAGATCGTGGCAGCCAAAGTGCTGTGTCTGCTGGGCATCTGTGTCCTCATGCTGGCCGGGTCCCTCCTCCCCGTCAAGATCATCGAGGCTGATCACGAGAAGGCTCACCGCTCCAGGAAGCTCATCACCCTCTGCAATTCTTTTGGAGGAGGGGTCTTCCTGGCCACCTGCTTCAACGCTCTGCTGCCCGCCGTGAGAGGAAAGGTAACGGGGTGCCTGAGCCCCACGGGGAGCTCAGCTCAATTCCCTGTGGAATTGGAGGCGTGAGGGCTGTCTGTAACCACAGAGCCCCCTCCTCCCGTTCGGATACTGTTTGGTTGGAAAGCTAGGCTTGTTTGGTGCAGGAGGAGGCTGAGCATCGCCTGGGGCTTTAGGCTCAAACTCCTGACTCCAGGCCTGCGTTTAAACCATCAGTGGTCAGATGGCCACTGAGCTCTGTGTGAGGCTGACAGGTTCCCTGTCTCACCCCGAGGTCTGGATGCGAGGGCGTTCAAGCATCCTGGATCAGTTTAATCTCCCCCTGGAGCTGTGTGAACGCAACAGGAATATTTCACTGTTACAGAGCCAAGCTTCCCCCTCCCCCCCCCCCCCCGTGTTGCCTGTTGGAGACTTTCCTCCCAAAAGGAATTTTGTAGGAAGCCCTGAGAGCCTCCTGGTGATGCTCTGTGTGCCTATAGAGGGCGAAAAGCAGCTGACACAGGGCTGTGTGCTTTGTTCCAGCTCGATGAAGTCCTTAAGCAGGGCAACGTGACCACAGACTACCCGGTGGCCGAGACCATCATGATGCTTGGCTTCTTCATGACGGTGTTTGTGGAGCAGCTCGTTTTGACCTTCCAAAAGGAAAAGCCTTCATTTATTGACTTAGAAACCTTCAACGCCGGTTCGGACGCCGGGAGCGACTCCGAATACGAGAGTCCCTTCATTGCGGCCTCACGGGGCAGCGCTGAGCACGGCCGGCTCTCCCACAGCCACGGTTTGAACGTCCTCCAGCTGTCCCGCTCCAGCCCCCTGCGCCTGGTCAGCCTGGTGTTCGCTTTGTGCACTCACTCCATCTTTGAGGGCTTGGCCCTGGGCCTGCAGGAGGAGGGAAGCAGAGTGCTGAGCTTGTTCCTGGGCGTTGCCATCCACGAGACGCTGGTGGCCGTGGCTTTGGGCATCAGCATGGCCAAGGCCTCGCTGCCCATGAAGGACGCTGCCAAGCTGGCGGTGACGGTGAGCCTGATGATCCCTCTGGGCATCAGCATTGGGATGGGGATCGAGAGCACCCAGAGCACGGCGGGCAGCATCACTTCTCTGCTCCTGCAAGGCGTCGCTGGGGGCACTTTCTTGTTCATCACCTTCTTTGAGATCCTGGCGAAGGAGCTGGAAGACAAGAGCGGTCGTCTGTTGAAGGTCCTCTTCCTGGTGCTGGGTTACGCGGTGCTGGCTGGGCTGGTTTTCCTCAAGTGGTGAGGAGGGAAACGAAGCTCACCTCCTCCCCACACAGCCATCCCCACCACCCAGGGGATACCAGAGCTCAGCAGCAAAGCCAGACATCACAGCCTGCTGGTATTGCAGTACTGACCCCAAGGAGAACGTCTGCGTGCTCAGAGGGAATGAAGAACAACGCAGCGCCCCAATGCAGGTGCCCCAAGGTCCTGTCGCTGCCTGCTGGATCTGCAGGTGCAGCAGCTCGTGCTGGACACAAACGCTGCAGTTCTGAGGCCGTGTCCCAGGAGCTCAGCACGCATCTCATTCCCTGTTGGTCCGCAGGGCCACCCCCCTCCTCCCCGCTCCCCCTGCACTGCATTTGGCTGCAGGGTTCTTCCCTGCTGCTCGGGCTCTGAGAAGGCGAGGAGCTGCGACAGAAGCGCAGGCAGAGGCAGGTGTGAGCGCGGATGGCACAGCTGCACTAAGCTGCTTTTGCTAGCTTAGTTTTGAGCAAAACCTGGTTGTAATAGCTGCCAAAAATAACATCCCTTCTGGGGCTGCTCGGTGCGACTGCTGCCACAGCTCCGAGCTCCATTTTGACCCACAAATGGAGCTTTTCTTAGTGATTAATGAAGAAACGAGGCTGGGCTCCGTGCCCTGCACCATTCCCCCCGCCTCAACCCCGTGTTGTGCATTCCCTATAGAAAACCTCAGCTCTGCTGGAAAAGCCTCACATCCGTACCTGGGAGGCCTTTGGATGCTCTCCTGCAGCCCAGGGTCCAGCAGATGGCAAGAGATGGGTGGCAGCAATGCACAGCAGCGATGTTTCCAAGCCAGACACCCACGTTTGAGTCACAGCAGCGAGGGGAGCTCTGCTTGTGCTGGCAGTGCTGAGGCTGTGCAGGGCCATTTTGTCGGTGCTTTCAGGGCTATTTCTTCCCCAGAGGTCGATGAGCTGCAGCGCAGAGCCAAGGCTGCGCCGTGTGCCTGAGCGCCTTGCTGCATCCCCGGGGCTCAGCACATCACATCCCTTGCGATCCCCTCTGCTCGCCCTCACGCTGAGGAGCTCAGCATGCTGCTCTCGCAGGGGCTCTGCTTCCATTCTCCGTGGCCATCAGTCGTGCAGCAGCTCCCCCAGGCAGAGCAGAGCTCCTGGAAGTGCTGATGGAATCCTAAGGACGTGGAGAAGGGGCTGAGCCGTGCTGCAATGAGCCGAGCAGCAAGAGGGATGGGGGAGACTGCGAGGCAGCATCTTGGAGCAGCGGTTGGCACAGCTGCAGCATATGGAGGCTGATGAGGATCATCTGACAGGGCCTGGTGCTCGGTGCTTTAATTGCTGCGGCGCACCGAAGTCAATTAATCTTGCTTTGAAGAAACCTGGAGTGGCGAAAGGGGGGGGGGGGGGAGGAGAGAAAGGCAGCGTTATTTTAGGCCTCTGCTGGCACAGATCAGCAGGGCCTGATGAGAATCTCATTTGTCTCCATGCAGCGAATCCGTGTGTGTTATTGCACCTCTGCCGGGCAGCGCACGGCAGGGCTGAGCTCGGGCATTTCCCCACTCACTGAGCAGCGTTTCCCCACTCACTGGGGGTCCCTGGGGTGCTCTGCAGTGGGACTGATGCTCTGATGTATGGACTGGGGAAAGATGAAGCCCTCCCGACGAAGCCCCGCTCTGTGCTGTGTGTTCCTGGGAAGCCCCCGCAGCGCCCGGCATCGTGGGGAGCTGCGGAGTGAATGAACGGAGGAGGAGCCGCAGTGAAAATGCTGAAGGGAACTCATTCATCCCCTGCAATGAGCGGCATCTGAACGGCTGGTAGCGCTGCCGGGGGTCCGGGGGGGGGGGGGAAGGAAAGGGGCGGGGGGCTGCGGCTGCTGTCAGCTCGTCCCCAAAAAGCGCAGCCAAAGCCCCGTGTTGGTGTTTGGGTGCTGGAGCCCCGCTCCTCTGCTGGCTGCTCTTAATAGCAGCTGCGGATTTTAATTGCTGCTGCTCTGGATGGAGAGCGAGCGCCCCGGCCGCAGAGCGCCGCCCCCGGAGCCTTTTGTGGGGGCTGCAGCCCCTCGCTGTTAGTGGGGAACGCAGCCCCGGTCCCGTGCCGGTGGTGGGGGGGGGAACCGTGAACCCGAAGCGCGGTCCGGTTCCCTTGAGCGGCCTCAGCGGTTCCGACGGTTCTGCCCCCCATCCGGGCGTCCGTCTGCCCCCGTCTGTCCGTCCCCAGCCCCGTCAGACGTCCCCGTGTCGTTGCGTCCCCATCTCCGTGTCCCAAGTCACGCGTGTCCCATCCCCGTCCGTTTGTCCCACCCCTGTCCGTCCGTCCGTCCCCTCCCGTTCCGCCGCCGTTCGGGGCTGTACCGGGGGGTCCGGCAGCCCCGGGTGGGGCGGGCGCGGCGGGCGGGGCCGGCGGCGGGGCGGGATCGGCTCTGCGGCGGCCGCACCGCACCGCGCCGTGCCGAGCTGAGCCCCGCAGAGCCGCGCCGGCCCCGCATCACCGCACCGCACCGGGCGGAACCGCGCCGAACCGAAAACCGAACCGAAGCGAGCGGACAGCGGCCGCCGCATCGGAACCGCACGGCGCCGGGCCGGGCCATGCGCTGACGCCGCGGTGCAGCCCGCAGCCAAGGGCGGATCCCGGGCAGCGCACGGTGAGGCGGCGGCACCGCAATGCGACCGCGCGGGGGGAGCGGGGCCGGGGGCGGCCGGGGGAGGAGGTAGGGGATGCCCCGGGCAAAGGCAGGGACGGCGGGGAGCGGGCGGGCACCGGGACCGTCCTGCCCTGCCCCCATCCTGCCCCCATCCTGCATCCCGCCCCTCCGTTCTGCCCCATCCCGTCTCTCTCCGCCCCCCATCCCGACCCCAGCCCCGCATGTTTGTGTGTTTTCCCCGCTCCCCCCCCCCCGCGCTGATGGTGCGGAGCTCCGGGGGGGGCTCAGGTGCCGTCCTCAGCACGGGGGAGAAGCGCAGGTCGGGGCTGCACGGGGCTCTGCAGCACCCGTGGGTGCCGTGGAGGCCCCTTCCCACCCCTTGGCACCCCGTGGCAGCGGGGATGCGGTCCTCGGCACCGCTGCAGGCAGGTGCCACGGAGATGATGGTGGCACAGGGATGATGGTGGCACGGGGATGATGGTGGCACGGGGGTGATGGCACAGGGCTGCTCTGCCACCACGGCCTCTGCTTCATCCCCGTGCAGCTCCGACGCCTCCAGATGGCACAGAACCAAACCTTTGGGTGCTGAGGCCGTGCTGATGGGCTCTGGCTGCATCCCACGTACTCACCCGGTGCCAGGCAATGCTGTGGGGCAATGGGTGCCCGTGGGACCCCAGGAAAGGGCTGCATCCCCTGGGTGCACATGGGACATGCCAAGAGTGGGGCAGAGCTGACCCCAAAGCAGCACCGTGTGCCATCCCTGTGTGCCCGCTCACCTCCTTTGGGATGGCGCTGCTGGCATGGCAGCCCCGTGGCACGGCACGCTTTGCACCTCCCGAGTGCTTGCGCTCTGCGTGGGGAGCAGAGATGCTCCCACATGTGGGGACACCTTGGGGACCCGTCGTGCCGTGAGCCCGCAGCTGTGTGACACCATCCGCAGGGCAGAGCGGTGGCACAGCGCAGCGCTGAGCTCTGTGCACGAAATGGCCCCTCCTTACTCAGCACATCCATCTCCACAGCGCAGCCCCGGGGCTCTGGGGATCGTCGGACCGGGCTGGGGGCTGCCCCACTGTGCAGCTCCCATTGCTGGGGGTGTCCGTGTCACCCCCCACTTCCCCCCTCTGGCGGTGCTGTTCCGATCACAGCTGCTGTGCCGTTGGCTGTGGCTCGGCCATATGGCCGCGGCGTGGGGGGGGGGGGGTAAAAATAGCAAAGGCTGCTGCACCCCAGGCGGGCGGCGAGAGCCACCCCACGGCCTGAAGGGCGGCCCAAGGGCAGGGGGCTGCGCTGGGACCCCCCCCCCGTTGCACACAGTGGGAGCGGAGGGCCGGCAGTGGGGGTCCATCCCGCAGCTGTGATGTGTGCCCTGTGCTCCGTCCCTTGCAGCGGGGGGCCACGATGCCGGAGCAGAGCAACGATTACCGCGTGGTGGTGTTCGGTGCCGGCGGCGTGGGGAAGAGCTCGTTGGTGCTGCGCTTCGTCAAGGGGACGTTCCGAGACACCTACATCCCCACCATCGAGGACACGTACAGGCAGGTGATCAGCTGCGACAAGAGCGTCTGCACGCTGCAGATCACCGACACCACCGGCAGCCATCAGTTCCCAGCCATGCAGCGCCTGTCCATCTCCAAGGGCCATGCCTTCATCCTGGTGTTCTCCGTCACCAGCAAGCAGTCGCTGGAGGAGCTGAGGCCCATCTACCAGCAGATCGTGCAGATCAAGGGCAGCGTGGAGAGCATCCCCATCATGCTGGTGGGCAACAAGTGCGACGAGACGCAGCGGGAGGTGGAGAGCAGGGAGGGGGAGGCCGTGGCCAAGGAGTGGAAATGCGCCTTCATGGAGACCTCGGCCAAGATGAACTACAACGTGAAGGAGCTCTTCCAGGAGCTGCTCAACCTGGAGAAGCGCAGGAACGTCAGCCTCACCATCGACGGGAAGCGTTCCAGCAAGCAGAAGAGGACAGACAAAATCAAGGGGAAGTGCAGCATCATGTAGAACCCCGGACTGGCCCGTGCCCCCCGGCCCCCCCCCTCACCTCCCCGTGGTGGGGCTGTCCCTGTGTGCTCCCTGCGTCTGCGGTGCCTGCGGGGCAGCTGTGGCCATCGTTGGGTTTGGGGACACAGACCCGTGGGGACCCTCGGCCTCGTGGAGTGGGACGGGGTTGTGGGGCCGGCCGCGTGCGTGCTGCAGCACAACTGGACACGGGCGTGTGGGGATGGGATGGGGGGACCCCACCGGGGGCCATGGACGCCCACCCAGGTCCCCGTGTGCTGTGCAACGTGGCAGCGGTGCAGCCACCCCCCTGGTGACGGTCACAGCAGCCCTGGGCTGTCCCTCCTGCACGGTGCCCTTCCCTGGGTGGGAGCCCCCTCCACTGCCCCCTGCTGAGCCCCCTCCCGTCCCCCAGAGCCGCCAGCCCAAGCACAAAGCATCGGGTCCTGCGCAGGTCCTGACCCAGCACAATCCTGGCGAGCTCGGACGCAGAGCCCTCCCCGCACCCCCAAATCCACCACCATGCGGTCGGGGTCCCCCCTCTTCCTCAGTACCCCCGAGGCTCTGCCCCCCCATCGCTGCCCCACGCCCCCCGGAGCCCTCTGCTTGTCCCCCCACCCCCCCCCCACCCCCCCGGCCGGAGTAGGGCCCTGCCGCCAGCAGCCCCTCATCCCTGCGGGGTCACCCCTCGCTCCGGCCCTACTGCCCCCCACCCCGGGGCCGCCCCAATGCCATGGGGTGCACACAATGGGGGGGGGGCCGTGCCTGCTCCCCGCTCCTCCTCCGGCGTTTTACACCCACCCGACCCCACCGAGGGACGAGGCGACGTGACGATGTAGCCTTTATTCTAGAAATAGTCTTCCTTCAATAAAGAGATAAGAAACGCTGCTGCGTCCCCACGGAGTTGGGAAACGCTGCTGGTCACCCCCCCCTCCCCTCCCTCCAGGGGTGGGGGGGACGTTCAGATGCACGGGTGTGCGAACGCGTGCATGCACGTGCACGAGTGTGCATGCGTGTACGTGCACGTGCGTGCACAGGTGCTTGCGATCACGAGCATCCACGCAGCCCGTGCGCACACGCGTGCCCGCGCACGGGGGCGGCTGTTGGGTGCCCCCGCCCCCCGCTGCAGCGAGGGCTGACGGCCCCGTGGGGAGGGGGTGGGAGAGCAGAGAGTGCGTCATCGTCGTGCCTGTCGCCATGGAAACCATCTGCTCTCCGGTCGCTGGAGGCGTGTGGGTGCGGGCGGGGGGAGTGCGGGGCTGCTGCGGCCGCAAAGGGCCCCGGCAAGGGCACGGCTGTGCGGGGATGTCGAACGGCCGTGGGGATGCGACGGCTTTGCGGAGGTATCGCAGCTCCACGGAGACGTCGCGGTGCCGCCGGGACTTTGGCAGCTCGCAGCCCCGCTCTGTGTCCCCCAGCTCCGTTGGGATGCGGGTAGGCAGGACGCCCGCTCTGATCCCCGCCCCGAGGCCTGGGACTGGAGGGTCTCAGGGTGAAGGCGGCGCAGCTCTGCGCTCCCAGGACACCGCTGGAGGTGTCGGCGGCTCCGTGGCACATTCACGCTTGACGGAAATCACTGCCCCCATTCCCGTGTCCCTCATCCACCCTCTCTGTGTCCGCGCTGCCCCCGTCTCCCCCTGCAGTGAAAGCAGTGAAGGAAGAGGCGCTCGGATAAAAAGCCTTCAGCCCTCATTCGTTTCTTCCTCCTCTGACATCAAAGCACCGCACGGGGCTGAGTGAGGGGGGTGGAGAGCAATGGATGCTGCTGGCGGTGCGGGACACGGCAGGGCACAGCACGGCACAGCAGAGCACAGCACGGCACGGCGTGGTACAGCACTGCACAGCACAGCAGAACAGAGCAGAACAGAGCAGAATACAACACGGCACAGCACGGCATGGCATGCTCCCCATCCATGTGTGTGGGATCTCAGCGGCCCTGGAGCCACATGCAGGGGAAGGGCTTTCTGGCGACAAACTGAGCAGGATGGGGCTCTCACTCCAGGGATTGATACCTCCCTGAGGGGGTTCTGAGCTCGTGCTGCAGTGCCCAGTGAAGGATGGCAGCTTGCAGTGGGATCGGGGTGCCTTTTTCCCCCCCTGTGACTCCAGCCCTGTGCCAGGGACACTCTGCTCCCCTGGGCCTGCAGCCAGCACACAACTCAATGCTTGGGACACAACGTGGCTCCCAGAGCCGTCACCATCCGGGTGTGACCGAGGGACCCATCTGCAGCCAAAGCGGCTTAGAGGACAGCATATGGGCACAAACGGGATTAGGGGAAAATCAGCCTTCTTCCCGCTAACAGGATTACGGGTTTTCATCCCAGAGGCGATGCAATGCTGGCACTGCCCATGCCCACAGCAGGCAGGGAGCTGGTGCTGCAGCCCCCACCCCCAATACCACCGTGCAAGCAGCACTCAGCTCTACACGGTGTGTCTGCTGCTGCACTGCTGGGAATTTCCCCCACTGCAAAGGCCGGGGGGCTCAGGTCAGGTTAGTTGCATTTGTGCACCACGCACATTGCGCTCCTGCATTGTGCACCACGCACCCGGCCCAGCCCTGCAGAGCAGCACTGCTGCATTTGAGGCGCAGGGGCAGGCAGTGGAAGGTGCCTCTCTGATCTCGTCCCCCACCCGGGCTCACAGCAGGGCGCTGGAAGCACCGCGCAGTGCAGCACCGGTATTTTGGGGCGCTCCCGTCCGAACCCCCGGGGCCATAGCGGAGCCTCGCGCCCCACCCGCCACGTGCTTCCTTCCCGCTCATGAATATTAACACACTCATTTGCATCTCCCCGCCTCGCGTCGCCATTGGCTGCCCGTCCCGCCGCTCCTCGCCCGCCCCGCCCCTCTCGTCCCCTCCTTCCCTCCCCTCTCCTCCGTCGCAACCGAACCTGGCGGCCGCGTCTCGCTCCGCCTCCCCGCTCCCATCGCGAGCTCTGATTGGCCAGCGGCGCTGCCCGTCGGTGAGGTGGGCGTGGTGGCGGCAGCAAGCTGCGCTGCGCGGCAGAGCCCCGCTGGTGTCCGGCGGCGGCAGCTCCTCCTTCCGCTCCGCGCGGCCCTACGGGACCGGTGAGCGGCCCCGAGCCAGCGGGAGGTGCGGGGGGGACGCGGGGCAGCCCTGGGGGCGGTGTGGGGAGGGCCGGAGTAGACCGCGGCCTGCTGGACCCCCACTACCCCTCCAGGCCCGGCCCCGCGGCCTGGTGGGAGGTGGAGGGAGGGATGAGGCGTGGGGGGGCTCCATAGGGGCGGCTGTGGGGGGGGAGTTGGGCTGGGAGCGGTGCTTGAGGCGGGTGAGTGGGGCACGGCGGGGTGCGCGGCGGCGAGGCCTCGGGGGGGTAGTGGGGCTGTTGGGGGGGGGGGGGGGCACTGGGGGTCGCGAACCGTGGGAGAGTTTGGAGGACAGCGGGGCGTGGGGGCTGCAGGCAAAGGGAATCCCTCAGAGCCCCCATAGGGGATTTGGGGTGGGGGGGGGGGCCGGGCTGGGACTGCTGTGCTCCCCCCTCTTACTTTCCCCCTCCCTGCTGTGAGTCTCGTGCAGCTGTGGGGCACGTGGGGAGGGGGGGGGGGGGGAGGTTTGTTTCCAGGTGTGGCCTTAATGAAAAACAACGGGGAGCATCAGAGCTGTGCTGTGCCTCCCCACCCCCCCCCCGTGCCTCCCCCCTCGGGACTGGGGGGTTATGGGGATGGCAGGCAGCATTCAGTGTCTGCAGTGACCCCCACCAGGAACCCAGGGTGACCCTATGTTGGGTTATGGCCGTGGGGCAGCAGGGCTGGGTCCCAGTGCTCCCTATGGGGTCATTTGGTCCCGGTGCTCCCTATGGGGTTGCTTGGCCCCACTGCAGCCCCGGCACGCGCTGTGTGCTGGGAGCAGCCGGGGGAGGACCCAGCGTGCCAGGATCGATGTGTTTCAATGGAGCTGATTGTCTGCGAGGTTTTCTTCTGCCATCTGTAGCTGCGAAACAGATGGGAATGGCTCTTTTGTGCGGCCGGAGGAGCGCTGTGGGTTTTAATGATGGACATCGGAGGCGCGTTGGGATGGAGGCACTGCTGCTCTCCATGCCTGCCCAAGCCGGGGTGCAGCACTGAATGCCCTCCAGCCACACGTTGGTTGACATCTGGGATCACCGTAGGAAGGCGTCAGCCCTCGTTAGTGTTCGCCCTGGTTCGCTGAAGGGCTGAAGGGCAGCGGCGGTGCCTTGGCTCAGCCCTTCGAGGAGCAGGCCCTGGAGCTATGGGTTGGCTCAGAGCCGCCCCGCTCCTGCCTTCCTGCCCTGCTTCCTTATCTGTGCCATAACTGTGCCCTGCCCTGCAGCGAGCAGTGCTGGGGGGGAGCACCCAGAGCCAGGCCCCATTGCTGCTCTGTGGGCAAACACCGAGCCTTGGGAACGCTGATCTGTGTGGTTCGGTGTCAGTTTAGGGGCAGCGGAGCTCCTCCTGCCCTTGGCCGTCCCATAGAGCTGTGGGGCTGGCTGGTGGCCATCAGAATGGTGTGTTTGGGCCTGGAATAGCCTCCTGTTCACTGAGCAGCCCCGGGGGGAGGTGGTGAAGGGCAGAACAGGAGCGGAGCTGACACCAACATGGTGGCAGCACAAAGAGCAGGGAAATAGATCCTGATTGCATGGAGATTCCAGCACGGAGAGGGCAGAGCGTGGGGAAGAGGGGCTGATAGGAGTGCTGCGTGTACAGCAGTGCGGGCTCAGCGCTGAGGGCTGCAGTGGGTGCTGAGCTCCCAGAGCTTGGCTGTGCGGCCCCCGGCGCCGATGGATCCCATGTTGGGTTCAGCAATCTCAGAAACAGCAATGCTGGGTCTGGTGAGCGAGCTTTGAGGCGGAACGCTCTGCCTGGCATTGCTCAGGTACCGCTGGTGTTCCTCAATGTGCTCAGCAGAGCTCTGTTGCAGGGCCTGGTGTGCAGTGAGGGCACGGTGAGGTTGGGGTTGTGGGGCTGGCAGCGGCCTGGCCAGCTCTCGCCATGTGCTGCCTGCAGGACCTGCTGCCCGTCCTTCTCCCAGAGGGAGAAGGGAAGTGAAGTGAGAAGGGAGTGGGAAATAACAGCAATAACAGCACAGCTCCCTCCTGCTGCGTGGCTCAGCCGTCGTCACGGTGAGGACAGAGCAGCAAAGCTGGAAAGACCTTTCTTAATAATAATTTGCCTCGTATTTACCTGTCCAGTTTGTGTGTCAAGGGGAATTGCTGGAGTTTGCAGAGGATGGAGAGCTGGTGGTGGCAGCTCGGGTTGGTGGCTGCGCCGTGGCTGAGCTCCGGCCGTGTGCATTGTCTTGCTGCCATGCACGAGGATCCCCTATTATCGTTCTGCATTGCTCTGAAAAAGGCCCTTTCTGGCAGCAGCAGAACAAGCACGGCATTGTGCCACAGCACTGTGCAGAGTGAGAGCACAGCTCAGGGCTGTGGGAGCTCCGGGAGCAACGCTGCTGCTCTCCGTGCATCGCTGTGCCGTCCCGAACGCTGCCGCTCCTGGGGAGCACCGAGTGAATTGAAACCTGGTGGTGGCTGCAGGTGGATTTGGAGAGGCTGAGGATGGCCGTGCAGCAGCTCGGTTCAACGGGTCGGGCCTGGGCGCTCCAGGCTGGGTGGGTTGGGGTTGGCTGTGAGCTTAGAGAACAAAAAGGAGGAAACTCGGGCATGCTGCGAGCGCTGAGACACAAAACAGGAAGCCTGGCGGAGGGCTACGCTCTCATAATTTATTGCATGCCTTTCCCTGCTCCTGCTAACGGCCGGGAGAGAAGTTTCAATGCTCTGATGGTTTTGCAGAGCTGAAAAACGCATCCCTTCAGCTCATCCCCTTCAGGGAGAAAACCTCCATCTGTTTTTGACGCAGACGCAGGAGCCGGGGCTTTTCTTCTTCTGACCCCAAAGGCTTTTTGCCCGCTCCTGCTCTCGCATTGCTCCACCTGTTGTCCCTTCTGGATGCTTTTAACCCACTGCCGTTTGCCCTCAGGTTCTGCTGCTGCAGTTCTGGAGCTCCAGCAGTGCTGCGCTGTGGCTGCGTGTGGTTCTATGGGAGGTGGTTGGTGGTGCAGCCCAGGTTCTGCTCATCTCCTCCAGCCTGAGGTTCTGCTCGCCTCCAGGGCTGCCTGCCCTGCTTGGTCTGTGCTGGTGCTCCTGTTGTGCTGCTCTCTCCATCCCTCGCTGCAGTGGATTTCGTGTTGCTCTGCAGCTTTTCCATCAGAAGAATGCAGCTGGTTGGAGAGGCTCCTTTCCTTTTAGGCTGAGAAATGTGATCATTTTGTTTCTGGTTACGGGACGATGTTTGTAAGTGTGACCTTGGGAGAGGAGCTGTCACAGGGCTGGAGGTGATCACAGGCAATGAACTGCCAGGTAATGCCTCCAGCAGTGAGGTGGGGAGACGTTTCTGTGGTGTTTGCAGAGGTGCAGGTTGGAAAGCAGAGCAGCAGAAGCAGCGTTCCGGGTGATGGCTGTGAGCGGGTTGGTGCTCCGTGCAAGGAGCAGCCTTACAGCCTGGGGATTCGCTGTGTGTGTGCTTGGACGTTGGGTTCCTGGGTGATGGAGGAGCAGTGCAGCTCAGGTTGTCATCGCTGCCCTCAGCAAGGTGAGGGGAACCACAGGGAGGGTGGAACTCGGCGTTCGACACCACGATTTGAGGTCAGCTGAAGTTGCTTTTGTAAGCAGCGGCACACGAGGGTTCCTTGTTGTCACCACAGGAAGCTCAGGGTGCTGATGGGGTGCCTGATGTGCTTTGCCTCGTGATCCCACCCTCAGCTTTTCTTTCTAGGCATCTGTCGGCACTTCACAGAGGCTCACGCACTGCAGTGCAGTTGGTGCCTCTGGTGGTGCACAGGTGTGCAAAAGCAGGTGCTGCTTTAACACTCCTCCTACAGCACGTTACCTGTGTGTGGCATCGCTTCCATTGGTTCCACCTGGGGATGGTTCTGTAGGACCCTGTGTGCAGTACTGGGCAAGGAGGGGGGGCCGTGCAGGGACTTTGGTGGCGGTGGTCCCTGCAGCTGCTTTGTCGCCATGCCCTCAGCACAGCCATTTGCACAAGCAGCCCCTGGCTGTGCTGTAGAGGCTTCTTCACCTTTCTGCACGACTTTATGAGAATAATAAAGAAGAAAAGATGCATTATTTCTCTTCGACACGTGCCGTGCTGGCGTGGTGGAGGCGCGCTCTCCTTCGGAACCAGGCAGGTGCTCAGAATAGCAGCAGCTGCCACGGGCCGGGCTGGAGCAGAGTCGGTGAGTTGTGCTGTCAGTCACAGGAGCACGAATCCCATCCCACCTGCGGATGAGCATTCCTGAAATAGCAGAGGGCTGTCAGCATGCAGCAAGCTGCACTGCGCGCATCTCTGCCCCGCGCTCGGAGCAGAAGGCGAAGTTGCAATGGTTCAGCTGCACGGAGCAACTGCTCTGCAGCACTGATCGGATGAGGGTCTGCTGTGCAGCGGAACCGCGCTGCTTTTCCCCTGGGAATGATCCCAAATGGCAGCTCTTGGATTTTGGGGGTGGCAGCCGCCCCGCTGCGTGTCCGCAGGTGCTGCCAGGTCACATTTCTGCAGGCATCCCCGTGCAGTTGGGTGGATCCCCACCTGGATGCAGGGTTTGCAGCTCCTCCAGCCTCGTGCTTTGCCCTCAGTGTCGTCCTGCCCTCCTTGTCCTGCTGGTAGCTGCGTCCACGATGCCTCCCTGCTGGCGTGTGGGGCTGGGAGGCGGGCTCTGCATCCGGCACTGCTGCCAGTGCGCTGCGATTCTGAAGTGCATCCAAGCTAAAACTTAATCAAATATAGTGTTTACTTTAATTACTCTGAAAGGACGTCTAACCTGTGCGCTGGCACCGGGTTTCAATCTCTTGTTGGCCGTGTGGCTCTGATGCGAACCGTGGGGTGGGAGTGGGGCACAGCAGCACGACTGCCTGCAGCAGAGCTTGGTGTGCTGCTGTCCTCGACGCCTGCACCTCCCTGCTGGCACGTGGCTGCTTTGGAGCTGTGCTGGGAGTGAGTGGGGCTGCGTGGGGCTGCAGTGCTGCTCTGCCACGGAGGCTCAGGGGCTCCCAGGGCTCTGACCGTGGGTTTGTAGCATCCAGGTGGGTGTAGGGATGCCGCCCAGGTCAGCAGGGAAGCAAACTGTTGCTTCTGGGGAAGCACTGAGAGCTTTCGATAAAGAAACTGCAAAAGAGCAAAGCGTTGCTCACTTGGCCCTTCCTAAATGTGCTTTTGGAAAGCAGCAGCCCGTTTGTGGTGCAGCGCTGTGTGGGTGCTGCGCTGTGAGCGTGGGGTGAGGAGGTGCAGAGCAGCACCTGGCTGCGTTGCATTGCTGTGTGCTTCTCCTGTGCTCCTCTCGGTGCTTGGCAGCTGCTGCACGGCCGTGGCACTGTGGGCACTGTGCCTGCTGCTGCTGCTGCTGCTGCTGGAATTCCTAATGCTTTTTTTTCTTTCCTACACTTTAATTTGGTGAGAAACGCCTCTGAGCGCCGCGCTCCTATTCTGGAGAGAGAACAAAATGATAACTGCAAGAGGAGAGCTGGGAGGATGGTGCTGACGGCACCGGGTTTGCCGTTTTCCTTGTGCTCAACCCACAGCCCTGGCAGCAACAAGGGCTGAGGATTGCTGGCCCCACTGCCGGGCCCTGGCTGCAGCAGGGCTGTGGGCAGCTGGAGGTGCTGGTGCTGCAGCAGCAGCTCAAAATGCCCGACCGTGTTGTGGGTGAGCTGTGCTGGGAGGCAGCTCTGGTGACAAATAGGTGACCGCTCCTCTTCTCATCTCCGTGGTTTCCTGCGAAGCCGTGCCCTGGGCAAGGGAAGAGCTGTAACAGGAACAAGCAAACATCCGTGCTTCCTGGTGACTGCGGGCTGGGAACGCGGCGCTGCCTGTAGCTGGGTGCTCCCTGATTGGATTCGTGATTAGATGTGGGGCGGCTCCTGCCTGTCTGCACTGCCCTACGGCCACCCCTGTCCCCACTGTCAGACCCCCAACCCCTTCCCTGCACCCTCTGTGCTGTCCCTGTATCACTTGGGGGGCTCTGTTGGGGCTCCCGCTGCTGCCCGTGCCCCGGGTGGCTGCTGGCACGCAGTGGTGACAGCGTTGTGTCACCGTGCACGAAGGGCTGCAGAGCTCAGTGATGGATGTTGGCTGCTGTCGGAGCGTGGTTTTATCGGAGGCGTTTCCAGGTGTGCAGGTGGGGGTGAAGGTTCCTGAGCAAAGGTTCAGCAGTGAATCATGGCTCTGAATAGGAGCTGCTCCCCAGCCCGCTGGTCCCGCTGTCATAAATATCTGTCCATGCACAGAGCTTGGAGGGCGGAGGGTGACATTGGGTGACACCGAGGGTGGATGTGGCTGGGGGCTGAGGAGGGGCTGTGCCATGACCCCCCCCCTTTCCCCGACAGCCCGAATTCCACATTATCTTCTGCAGATGTCATCATCTGCCCTTCCACAAGGGAAGCAGCGCAGCAACTTTCCCAACCCACAGAGCAACTCTGAGCCTCTCCAGCTCCCCTCTGTCTCGCGCTTCAATTCAGCGTGTGGGCTTTTCAATTTGCTCATTGTGGGGAGGAACAAAGAAACCTAACGCTGCGGATCTGCCTTCCTTCCCCTCTCTTTAGCAAAATCTCTCTTTGTCATTCTTCTTTCTGACTTCCACCAATTGCTCATGCTGTTCTCTCTCCTTTCTTTTGTTGCAGCCCTTAGAAACGCAGGGCGCATCGGTGTGGCTGCTCCATCCCTTCCCAGCATCCCTGCGTGGCTGAGGAGCACAGGGAGCATTTCTCTGCTCTTTGGGTTGCTGTTTCCCTGTGTCCCTGTGTGTGTGGGGCCGCCTGGAGCCCCCCAATCCACCTGCACGGTGCAGCAGGTGCTGTGCCTGCACTCTGCTCCATGGGCACATCCCTTGTGCCCACCAGGGGACAGCCCTGCGTGGCTTTGTGCAGGGCTTGGTGTCCCCGTGCTGTGTCAATGCTTTCTGTAGTAAAAATGAGAAGCGTGGGCTGTTTCAGCAGGACGCAGCACCAAAGCCTGGTGCTCGGGGCACAGCAGGCTCTCCCTGCAGCAAGGTGTTCGTTGGCTGAACTCTCTCCATTTTCCTTTTGTTTCAGGAGAACCGTCCTGAAACGCATCGCCCTCTGGTCGGAGCAGGTGTTGTGAGCACCCTCAGAGCAGGTATGGCTGTGTGCAGCACCACACACCCCCAGGCCCCCCCACATCCCTTTGTACCCCCGTGAGGTGAGCAGTGCTGCCAGCAGCGCTGACCCGGCTGACTGCTGTGTGCAGGCAGCTTGCAAGCAGCCAGCATTTGCTCTGCTTCTTGGAAGCCCTGGCACAGGGGGGAGGGATGGAGGGCTGCTCTTCCCCTGCCCTACACCTCTGTTGCTGGTGTCCCTGCCGTGCTACAAAGCAGCAGCACTGAGTGCCTCTGGTGCTTTGCTTTCAGGCGGTGCAGAGCCCAGAGGGGCTTTTAGGGCTGTATGCAGGGCAGAATCTGAGTGCTAGGTGCTATATCATGCACCCTGTGTTATCTCATATCCTCTCAGCTGTGGAAGGGGAGGATGGTGAAGTCACAGCTTTGGAGGCTGCTGGGTAAGGGGTGCCTTAACCCCAGGCCCATGCACAGCAGAGCTTGGAGCAGTGAGCAGGGTTGTGTTGCGCTGCTGCGGAGCAACTGCTCCAAGCTGCAGGCTCTGCTTCTCCCACTGCTTCACCCCACTGCAACTTTTGGGAGGACGCTGCTCCTGTTTCATTGCTGGGAACTGAAACAGAAAAGTCTATTTGTGAAGGTATTTAGATGCTCCGAGCCCTTTTGCTTTCAATAGGAGGCTGTGTCTAAAGTTACCCAAGGTCACCAGGAAAACCCATTTCCGACGCAGCCGTTGTCTGTAAGCTTTTGCATTCCATTCTGTGATTGCCAACGTGGTTCCACCACTTAATTTAAATAAAATTACAGTGGACTCCAGGCCGGGCACTATCTGCTTTACCATTCCAGGTGAAAAATGGAAAGTTCTTGTACTCAGCAGGTTATTAGTTAAAGCTGACTTACCTTGAATGCGGTTCTCAATGCGCCTTCCCTGCTCCGTCTTCAAAGCTCCAAATCAAAGCCAGGCAGCGTTGCTGGTGGTTTCTGCCCCGTTTCTCAGGCAGCAGGGAGTTTCTGAGCCATGCCAGCAGCGTTGCAGTGCTCAGTGTCCCTCGCAGCCCTCCGGAGCTGCTCTGCAGAGCTCTCCAAGAGAGGGCAGTGTGTCCCTGGCAGCGCAGCGTCAGCCAGCAGTGAGCTGAGAGCACGAGTCCTTACATCAATGTGAGATGCATAATTGACAGGCACGCTTGTTAGCAGACGTGCTGGGAGCTGTGAGTTCTGTTGGCTGTTCCCCAGAATACAGCAGTGCTGCTTCTTGCCTCACTTTCATCAGAAGCATCGCCGTCCGCTCCCCCTGCGTCGCTCTGCCCCGCTTCTTGCACTTGGCATCTCCTCCAGAAGGGAGCAGTTTTCTTGGGGTCCGTGTGGAGCTTTGCCATGAGGATGGAGAGCTGATGTAAAACGTGAGGAAACTGCAGAGAAAAGCAACTGAAAGGGTTGTTCTGTGGTCATGTGTTGCCCAGGCTGCAGCTGGGAGGTTCCGATGCCAGTTGCCATCCCAAAAGCAAATCTCCAAAGGCCATTCGTGTGCCCTGGGTTCCACCCAGCCCTGCTGTGATGTTGCAGCTCAGTGCAGCCCCCAGCCCCGCTCTGCTCCATCCAAAGCTGCTTTCATTCCGTTCATTTCTCCTCCATCCCTGATTTACATGAAGGGCCCTTTATTGGTGACTGATGTCTTGAGGAACTGCCCTATTAATTGCTGCTCCATCAGGAGCTCCTCGTTTCCCAGGGCTCATCAAGGCTCTTCGTTTCCTCGCTAATTGCCTCCAGAAGATAGGGCACTTGTGTAACCCAAAGGCACATTGAGATAACCTCAGAAAGTTGCTCTGACATAAAACCGTATCCCAGGAGAAGCGGCCACGTTTCAAACCACGCCATGAGCCTCACTGCACAGCCTGCCTTCCTCCCCTCCATTCTCCCATTTCTCCCTTTTTTTGGGCTGCAAATTGCTGCTGTGGCTGCTATCCTTTATCTGCTGCCTAAAAGAAGGAGGAGGCGGATTTGGGGGCAAAAGGGGATCGCGCAGCCCAGAGATGGATCTCCCATAGAAGGGCGCTGTTGCTGTGGCACCTTTTAGTTCCATTACTGTCGGTGCGTTTTTTAAATGGCATTTTCCAAACAGCTTAAGGGAATCGGTGTCCTAAAATCAAACCAGCCCCACCGAGCCCTGCTGTTCCCATGGGTTGTTCCCCAGAGCCTTGGGAGCGCTGCAAGATGGGAGCAGAGCTGCAGCCCCACGTGTTTACTGAGGAATGAGGCTCTCCTTTTCCTTGAAAGAATGAACTCTTGCAGATGGAATGCTGCTGTCTGTCTGTGGGGTTCATTTTCCACTTGTTCCTCTTTTGTTCCAAGGAAAAGCCGAGCTGGAGCAGGGCTTCCTGGCAGCTGCAGGCGAGCGTTTGGCTTGCAGGATGCCTTGCAGTAACCCAGCACTGGTCATGGGCTGTGTGCTGGAAGGGGGAACAGCTTCCTGTGGCAGGGGAAAGAGAAGCTGCGTGTCCCCGGGAGGAATGGAGGGGGGAAACGTGAAGCCTGCACCGCAGGCATTTTGCAGCGGTTGTCTGGGTGCGATTGTTTGGCACTGATTTTATTTGCCAGCTCCGGGTGTCTGTTTTTGGGAACAGCACGAAGCCAAACCCCTTGGACACGCAGTCCCTGTGTGCTGAGCTGCAAACAGTGTGACGCTGGCACGGCTTGGAGCCCTGCTGCTGGTCGGGCAGTGCAGTGTCACCCCATGGGTGGCTGCAGGTTGGCTCAGCCCTGGGCTTGTTTCCCCTGCCAGCCAGCAGCAGCGCGTGGTCGTGCTGGGGAATATCGTGTTCTTCACCTTTGCCCTGGGAGCAGCATGTAAGGAAGCGGGGCAGAGTGTATTCCAGCACGCTGAGGTCAGCCTTGTTTTCCCACTCGGAGCAGGAACAGACCATCCCTGGAGCGGCTCTGCAATCAGGCAGAGGCTGTGCTCTGCGCAGAGCCAAAGATGGGGCTGTGCTGTGCAAAGCTGCTGGCTGCCCCTCGTTTGGACCTTCTGGCCAAAGGGCGTGCGGGAGGAAATGCCACCGTGCTCCTGGCGGTGTGTGCAGGGATCCTGCAGGCTGTGCTTTGGGATGGAAGGGGTTTTGGGTGCTGAGCTGGGCACAGCAGCAGTGTATATGGCTGCTATGGGCTCTCAGCGAAGCCCTGTGCTGCCCATGGCTGCACGCAGCTGTTCTCAGCCCAGCACAGCCCATACAGAAGGGCTTTGGGCTGCAGTGGCTCATCCTGAGCAGGGCCCCGAGCCTTGCCTGCAGCAGGGATGGAGCATCTTTGGCATTTGTCACCTCTCACAAAGCACCAGAGGCACTTTAACAACTGCAGATGCCTGGCGGGGCTGAGCTGCTTGCTATTTAAATCTGCTCGCAATTTAGAAGCAGCAATTATTTTTTTCGTGCCCTGAAATCCCACGGAGCTGGAAGGGGGGGGGAGGCTGAGCTCTGGTTTGGTGCAGCTGTGATTTACGGGGGCAAGTTCCCCTTCAGCAATTAGCAGAAGGCAGCGGGATGCTGGGAAAGCAGTGCTTGCTCCTTTTCCTGATGAAGCACAAAAGGAGGGCAGTGCATTTGGTGATGGGTCCCTCCAGGCTGCTCTTCCTCACCCCTTCTATGGAGGACCCCGAGGACAGGATGTTTTCCCTACTCCTGGTGCCCTTCAGCACTCTGCATGCTTTCTGCCCTCCCTTATGCTTTATTTTGGGAGGGGCTGACCAAACCCCCCTGAATTTCAGCCCTTCCTGTGAGCTGGCACTGGGCACAACAGCGGGGTGCCAGCGTTGGCATTCACCATTTGGGTCTGAGGGCACGTGGGCTGCTCCCTGTGCAGTGCTGGCAGCTTGGGGGGCCCAGACCCCGACCCCCATCCCTCTGCCCTTTGCTCTCTGGAGCCCTCACCCCTCCTTGATGTCCCGGCCCTGTTCAGAAGGCTTTCCCTTCTGCTCATGCAGGGTGGCATTGGGGGCTCCAGCGAGATGTTGGTGAGAGCTGCTGTCCTCCAAAACCAAACCGAAACCGAATAACCCCTATTTGGCAAGAGGGCTTTTCCTCATCTTTTGATTTACTGAAATCCAAAGGCGATGGAGCAGAAGGGGCCGGGCAGCGCGTGGCCCAAAGCCCAGCGGACGGCGAGTGACGTTGGTTTTGTTTCTTAAGAAATGTGTTTGTGCTCAGAGCTCGAGCAGAGCCGCTGTCAGCTCCGTGTTCCTGGCAGCCGGCCGCATTGAGCAACGCCTTCCTGGCAGCAGGGGGGGCCGTCCTGCTCCTCGTGGGGATCCGGACCCTCCCCCAATCTCCCCCCTCTTGCAGCCATTTGGGGTTTTTGTGTTCTTTTGCTTAAAACCCCAGCTGGCTTCTTTGCTCGGCCGCTGTTCTGCAGCAGCCCTGCTCTGTGCTGCCTGCATTCCTGCCTGCTGCTTTGGCGGCGCTGGCTGAGCACAGCTCTGCAGAGCTCTGTGTGTTCCGTGAGGATTATTAAATCATCCCTTCCAGCCGTCCCCATACAAACAAGTCAGCGCTGAAACATTATCTGCAAGCGCTGACTAACAAGTCCTGTAATTAGTCATCTCCAGTTAATGAAGGAGCGCGGTGATTAAAGCCTCATGACTTTTCTATAGAAGAAATGAGTTAAATACCAGTTGCGCTGCATCAGGTTGCCCAGAGCTCACTGTGAGCTCAGAGCAGTGGGAAGGTTTGGGGTTGCTCTGTCTGTTCTGTTGTTGTTCTTCCACCAATGCGATATTAAGGCTTGGTTTAAGCTGGAACTGACCTCTTTGGCTGGCTGTGCTGCTCTGACGCTGCATAGAACAAAATAATTGAGGCGTTTAGCAGCAGAGCATGGGGCTGCAGTGTGTGAACACGATGTTGTTTTCATCGCCTCTGTCTTTACAGAGCTGCATTGGCCTCAGTGCTTCCCGTGCAGCCCTGATCCCCGTGCAGCCCTGATCCTCATGCATCAGCAGGCAGCCCCATCTTTCAGCCCCGCGTGGGAAATGCAGCCGGCTTCAGCATGAGACGCTGAAGGCAGAGAGCAGCAGGTCTGCCCCGCAGCTCTGCTGTCCTGGGGGTGGGTTTTAGGCCAAGGGTGCTGTGCGTTGGAGCAGGGGAGCCTTGCAGTGCCCAGGACGGGGTTGGAGGGGCAGAGCGGGGCTCTGGGCAGCTCTGGATCTGCGCACCCAGCAGGTGAGGTGCCGAGCACACGGTGCTGCAGCTCCCAAACCCCGCTCTGCGGTTCTGCATGCAGTGATGCTGCCTGAGCTGCAGAGGGCTCTGCTGGGCCGCCTAAGACTCGCGTGGCTCCCGACTCAAAAGCCAGGCAACTGCATCCTCCTGCAAGTATTAACGAACCCACGGGCGTGCTAATGAAGCAGCACGTTAATAAAGCAGCGTGCTGCCGCTCGGACTGCGGATGCTGCTGCCGGGTGGTGCTGGGGGCACAGACCCCATAGGTGACCCACAGCTTGGGGGGTGGCACGGGGCGGCCCCCACTGTGGGCACTGCTGCTGCCCGAGGGGCCGTGCCCTGCGCTCCCACCGCAGTCTAGACAGCTGACAGGCAGGATTCCTCTCCTGTTAGGTAAGCAGCACGGAGACGCCCAGTATGCAGATTCCCAGCCGTCGTGTCCCTGTGTAACATTCCTCAAACTGCCTAAATAAGGTGCTGTTTCAGAGTGAAAAATCACAGCGAGGCTTGCGGGCAGCTCTGTGTCGCCTGCAGAGTGTCCCCGTGTGCCCCCTCTTTGGGCACAGAGCTCCCCGTGGGGCTGGCCTGGCTCCAGGAGGGCCGTGGCAGCGCAGACACCTGGGCTGCCAGAAGCACGAAACCGCAGCCGTGATTCACAGCCCCTCTGCACAGAGCGAGGGCGGTGGAATGGATGGGAGCTGCTGGGAGCTGCTGGCTCCTCGCTGCCCTTAGGTCAGAGCCTCTCGCTTGCTGTACCACACAAGCAGCAATTTCTGAGCAATTAGTATGCTTTATAATGTGGTTTGGTAACTTGCACCTGCCCTCCTGCCCCCAGCCTGGAGCTGCTCCGTTGCTTCGGAGCACGCGGTGTGACCTGAAAGGGGCCGGGGCTGAGCTGGGACGGTGTTGGGTCAGCGCCTGCTGCGTGGCACAGCACTCAGTGCTCTTCTCAGGAAAGCACAGGGAAGTTTCCTGGCCTTGGCTGTGCGGTGCAGCACGTGGCTTTCTGGGAAGCAGCCGAACGCTCGGCGCAGAGCTTGGTAAACACCACGTGGGCTGCTGGGGGCTGATGGAAACACAGGCAGGGAGGGTCAGCTTCCCTCAGGGTGGCCCTACAGCTGACACTGCTGGTATCTCTGTGCGCCAACGGCTTTTGATTGCTCCTCTTTCTGAGGAAGGAAGGAACTGTGCCTTTGGAACGTTGCGCCATCCCTCCTGTTGCACTGAGCTGGCTTTATTTGGGGGTGAGGTGTTGGAGCTGTGGTGCCCACGGAGCTGCAGTTGGGGGCCCTGTGTGCCTGCAGCCCCCCCAGCCCTGCTCCCATGTGTGCACACAGCAGTCCCTGCACGGCCATCTCATGGCGCAGGGTCCTGACTCCCACACCCTGGGTGCCTTGGGGGCTCAAACAGAGCTCTGTCTGCAGATCCCTTGGGCTCCCAGACACCTTTATGGGTTGCACACGCCATCCCAGCCCTCTGGTATTTCAAACCGAGCTCCTGCTTAGGAAAACAAAAGGGATATTGGCAACTGTCAGTTGCTCCTTTCTGTAACTCACTGGAATCCCCAAATACCATTGGGCTGAGTAAAGGCAGCTGCCATCTGACAGCTGGCTATTTCAGTTGAAATCCGAAAGGAAAGTTGCTTTTTTAAGCCCTGGTGGCAGCTGTCAGCAGAGCAATCCCTGCTGGGGTGTTTCCTCCTCACACCTGAGCTGTTCTTTCCATCCTTTCTGCCTTCCTGCCAGCACTGCCTGGCTGTGTGAGGTGGGAATGTTGCAGACGTGCCTGGAAGGGATGGGATGCTCGGCGATTTGTTTGGGGGCTGCGCTTCCAACCCTCTGGCACATCCCTATTGCTGGGGCTTGGGGCAGCCATGGGAGGAGGAGGTAAACCCAGAGCCCCCGAATGGGGACTGCCAGCATCCCGTGGGAGCTCCCATGGAGCACTGCCATAATCAATGATGAAATGGCACCGATTCTCAGCGTTGAGAGCTCTGACCGTGAAGGCTGAACCCGGTTCCATCATCTATGCTCAGAGCTTCCCAAACCCCAGCCTTCTGAGATTTGCCCTTTCCCTGCTTCCTCTGCAGTGATGCTCCGCGTCCACAGCCTCTCCTTGCAGCAGCTCTCAGCCCTGTTGGGTGTTCATACAGCCCCCAGCCTGGGGACGGGCTCAGCTCTGCACCACTTACCTGCTAAGAATAACTCCATAGAGCATCTGCAACACAGCCCAGGCAGCCCTGGTAGCACGGGGACGGGCAGCAGCATGCACATTTCCTTATAAAGCATTGCTACGGCTGCAGCACGCTGCCAGGAGCTCCTCTGCTTTTCCTTTCCCCGTTGCAATTCCCCCCCTCCTGGCAGCACTGCTCAGCACAAGGCTGGGGCATTGCTGGAAGCCCTGCAGGGTGTGTGCCAGCACTGCAGGGGTGTGCTCCATTTTTCATCCCGTTTCAGCCACCCCAGAAACAAAAGGAAATGATATTGGAGCGTGTCCCGAGCAACACTCGCTGCCCTTTCTCGTTGGTTTCAGTATGAGAAGGATGTGAGTCATGCAAACTGCTTTTACAGGCTCTGCTTCTGCAAACCAGTTCTGCTCCTCGCCGTTCCACTCTTTAGGGGAAGGTTTGGTAGGAGAGCTGCCCGTAACCCACAGCACTCCTGAGCCCCATCAGGAATCTGCCCTGCTGATGGGGGCCGTGGTCCGGCTCTGGGCTGGGTGCTGCTGGCACGACTGCAGCACAAGTTGCTCCTCTTTTGTTGTAAAACCTTCACTTCAGCAAAAAAAAAAATAGTTGCTCAGTCTGCAAACGCATTGTGTTGGCTACTGAGATAAGCTCAGACCTTCGGATTGTCCAGAGCAGAGTTTTGCCAGCAGCCCTCACTGCGTGATGGTGAGCGGTGCATCTCACCACGGCTCTGATGGCTCTTTTAATGCTTGCAAATGATCTCAACCCTTCCAGTGGGGTCAGAGGAGATCTTGCAACAGGTGATCCGCAGAGGAATAATAGTGAACTTTGCATTGTGCAAAAGGTTGCTCTGGGCTGGCTGCTGGCCTTGTGCAAGCACAGTTATCAGCAGCACCCAGGGTCTGGCTGTGTCACGCTGTGTGTGTGCCCGGGGCAATGCTGAGCTCTGCAGAGCCTTTGCAGGAGTGCTGTGCTGAGCTCCCCGTGGGGTTGGTTTGTTCCCCAGCTCTGTGCTCGTGGTCAGAAGAAAGCAAAGTGCCAACACACGCAGCCCCCTTCCTCCCCTCCCAGCTCCTTGAAGCTCTCTTCTAGGAACCGAGTTTCTGCAGCGTGTGCAGAACTGCCTGCTGCCTTTTGCAATCAGCCACAGCCATGGTGGTGCAGACAGCCACGGGGGGGAGGGGAGGGGGGAACCGAGGCAGTGGCAGGCACTGTGCATGACTTATAGCATAATTGAGAGGGTCCCAATTTAATATGGCTGGGGAAAAAAAAATAAAAGATCTGGGGCAAAGAGTCCCTGCGGTGTGCAGGCGGCTTCCTTCGGCCTCAGAGCTTCTCAGCACTGCTGTGGTAACACAGTGTCCCTGTCCTGTCCCCATCTCCTCCTTTCCTCGCTCTCCCTGATGGCGTCAGCATGAGCTCTGTGCCGTGCAGGTAGGAGCATGGAAGCACTCCCCTGCTGCTGCTGGAGCACCTCGCGTTTTCCTGCACACACACACACACACAGTTCAGTTTCGGGCTCAGTCTGGGTGCTGCTCTTGGTTCTGCAATTAGTTCACAGCCTTTTGTTTTCATTGGCCTTGGGGAAGTGACCTCTCCTTTCCCACAGCCTTTCCCAGCTGTGCTCCCACGCTGCTGCTTGGGGAGCCCCACGCAGAGCCCCAACCTGGGCTGGATGGTGCCCATGGGCTGCACACCAGCGCTGTGCTGCTCGACCAGTGGTAGACCAATATTTAACCAATGGTTGGCCAACAGCTGACCGTGAGCCAGCAGTGTGCTCTGCTGGCCCAGAAAGCTGATGGTTTCCCAAAGAGGGGCCAGCAGGGCAGGGAGCTGCTTCCCAGCTCTGCTGTGCAATGGGGAGAACACAGCCGGAACACTGCGCCCAGTGCTGGGCTCCCCTGTTCCAGGCAGTCTGGGAAGTGCTGGGAGAGCCAGTGGGGGTCTGGAGCTCCTCCTGGGGGGGCTGGGAGCCCCAGGGCTGTGCAGCTGGAAGGCTGAGGGGGATCTGTGCAGCTGCTGCAGGGGACAGCTTGGGGGGTTGGTTGGACTGGGAGAGCTCCAGAGTTCCGTTCTGATCCCTGCTTTCTGTTGGTCTGTGATTCTGTTTGCTCTTGGCTGGCTGGGCCATGCTCTCAGGGCTGTGTGAGTCACGTTGCAGAGGGAGCACAGCTTCTGTCTGGCCGTCTGTCTGCCTGTCTGTCTGTGTCTGTCGGGCCCAGCATCCACCCATTCCCTTCCCACAACGCGCGGGAGGCGCTGAGCTCGGTGCATCCCTGTGGTTCAGTGACTCAGGGAGCACTCAGCCCCAGCAGCCAGGACACCCCAAACCCCAGCACGGTGCTGAAGGCGGCCCCTCCCTGCCAGGGGGCTGAGATTAACAGAGGTACAGACACTGCTGTCCCAAGGGTGGGCTGCTAAGCTGTGCTCTGGGCACCCAGTCCCTCCGTGCCCTGCAGGTGACACCGCTGCTGCTGCAAGGACAGCCCCGTGCACCCAAAGCCTGGGCTCTGGGAAGCACAAAAGGGCTCACAGCAAACACAAATGCTGTTTACTGGTTTCCAAACAGAGCACAGCAATGACTCAGAGCTGTGGCCGCTGTTGGGGCTGAGCTGAGTGCCAGCCCTGGGCAGCAATTCCTCCTCGGCCCATCGCTGCCACACGGCTGAGCGCTGAGAGTTGGGGCTGCTGCTCTGCCGCTGCTGTTTGCCACGCTTGGCTCTCAGTGTGGGCGATGCTGGGTGGGATTCCCCCCCCTCAGCACGTTGCCATGTGTCCTCGCTGCGGGGGGGCTCAGCCCTCAGCTTCCTGTGGGAGAGGGGACTGCAGATCGAGGGGGGGGGGGGGGATGCAGCAGCACGTGGGCTGTTTGCTTGTGGTAATGAGTTCCCCACGTGGGAGGGGAGGCCCTCAGTTCTGGGGGAGCTCCATTTGCTGCAGCCGTGTAATATTGTGGGGTTTAAGTGCCCCATTTTGGTGCCAGGACTTCCCAAGGTGTTTGATCCGAGTTTGGCAGCGTGGGAGCCCTTCGTCTTTGCAGAAGTCGTTGGGTTGAATGCGTTATCGAGGTGAACTCTAATGAGCTGAGCCCCGAGAGCCACCTCTACCACCCGTGCAGATCTCAGCTCTGCACACATTTGCATCTGCCCTGCAAAGCTTCTCCTGGCTGTGGGTCGGTTGGGTCGTGCAGAACCCCTCTGTGCTTTGGGGCAGCTGGGACCTTTCGGGGTGCTCTGATCCCAGCACCAACCAAGCGTGGGGATGCAGAGCACAGCTTAGCAGCCCACCCTTGGGACAGCAGTGTCTGTACCTCTGTTAATCTCAGCCTCCTGGCAGATGGAGCACCGAAACCCCTCCAGGTTGATGCGATGCACCGATGGCAGCCCGTCCCAACAGCACCTGCAGCTTTTGGGCTCCCTGAGCTCGGGGCCCTTTCCTCTCCCATGCAGGGCCAGGTGGGGGCTGAGCGCTGCTCCCCTCTGCTGCTGTGCAGCAGCACCCAGTGAGCACCAGCCCTGGGAGCTCCGTGCTGTTTCCTCCTCCTGGAGGCACCGTGGGCTCTGCCACGGCTCTGGGGGCTGGTGTGGGGTGCAGGGCTGCAGTTTCCCACACCAGGAGTTAACCAGGGCATCCAGACAGAGCTCTGCTGACGTTCAGCAGGCGCTCAGTGCTGGGGGTTGTTATTTTAGCTGCCTTTGTTCACAGGGTTGCTAATATTCCCAAACGGAGCGTGCTTTTCTCAGCAGCATCTGCGCCATGCAGCTGACTCATGTGCTCTATGAGTGAGGATGACAAATGGCAGCGGGGACAGGCAGCTCTGCGGGGCCGTGCTGGGGGGGGGGCTGTGGCCTTTTGCTGCCAAAGGAACCCATTGGGGTTTTCCTGGGGGCTGAGGGAAGGTGAGCATCCAGGAGGAGCGTGGGGAGCTCAGTGCTCTCAGCTCCTGGGGCTCGAGGAGCATCTGTGCCTGTGTTTGGGGCTGGGAGGGGGTGGCTGCTGTGGTTCTTTGTGTGGATGGGAGGTGTAAAATGAAGCTGCCTGGTTTGGCTTTGAAGTTCCTCTTGGTTTTCAGCAGAACATCCCCGTTTTCTCTTAATTTCCGCTACAAAAAGCACTTTTTTAATTCTTCTCTAAGGAGGCTGCTGACTGAAATTGAAGCCCTGGCTTCAAGAAGTGGTACGGCTTTGATCCCTAAATGCAAAAGCTGGGAAGGAGATGGGATTAACGTGATGACTTCTGCAGATAAACATTTGTGAGCTGTGTGTGTGAGCTGAACAGCAATTAGGAGGGCAGAAGCACGTGCCCTTGGATTGGCTCCCAGCTCGTTAACCTGCAGAGTTCAGCATCCTGCCTACTGGTTCCAGACAGAAGGGTGGGAAACTATCCTGAATCCCCTCTCCTTTCCCCACAGTGAAGGGAGCTCCAGCTCCCAGTGTGGTGAATGCCCTCCCAGAGGTGTTCCAGCTCTTCCCACAGCCCCGTGGGGCTTCTCCCAGCACTTCCCACTCTGCCTGGAGCTGGGGAGCCCCACACTGGGCACAGTGCTCCAGCTGTGCCTTCCCCACTGCAGAGCAGAGGTGAGGAGCAGCTCCCTGCCCTGCTGGCCCTGGGACCCCAGGGAACCGTTGGCTTTCTGGGCCACCAGGCTGTGCTGCTGGCTCGTGGTCACCCGGTGGTCAGCTGTTGATCCACCAGGACACCACTGACACCACCAGGTCTATCTGCTGCCTCATTGGCCACCAGGACCCCCACGTCCATCTCTGCACAGCTCTCTTCCAGCAGCACAGCCCCCAGCACGTGCTGTTTCCCCCCAGATGTAGGACCCTACACCTGCCCTTGATGAACCCCACCGGGTTCCTCTCCTCCCCTCTCCATCCCAACCCCTCTGCATGGCAGCAGCACTGCATGCACATCTCCCTGGCTGCACACCCTGGCCGTGCTCAGTGCCCTCAGCCCCAGCTCTGCTTTGTGTCGTCAGCAGATGCTTTCCTTTCCTTCATCTCCCCACCACGTGGGTGGCAGTGCTGCGTCACGGCTCTCTGGGTGCTTCCATGAGCTCTCTTTGCTTTCTTCCTTTTCTGTCGTGCACTTATTGCCTTTGTTTTCCAGTGCTGTGGCTGATGATTGTGCAGCCAGGCTGGGCTGGGAGACACCTCTCACCACAAAGCCATGTGTCAGAGGTTTGCCTGTTTGCAATCTGCAAACGAATGCGGAGCCTGCGTGCAGCCTTCTGGGTTCACTTCTCTTTAAGGGATTTTTTCTTTATTTCTTGTCCTGTCCTGGTTATAAAAACCCACTTCCCATACGGCTGCCAGGGATTAGGGGGGCTTGCTTTGTGCCTTAGAAGAGCAAACTGCAGTGTTTACATTTGTGGAGGTTGGATGAGGTCAGCGCTGTGTCATCAGGAGGAGGAGGAGGAGGAGGAGGAGGAGGAAGATGCCCGTGTGCCCAGGACAAGAGCATGCACAGTGCTGGGGCTCTGCTGTTTCTTCCTGAGCTCGTTTTAGCAGCAGTTCCAATTGAAACCAAAGTGGCTTTGAGCCACCCCAGCAAACCTAGGTGAGCAATTCCAGCCTTCCTCCTCTTATCTTTTAGCCCTGGAGTCGCCGGGTGGCTGCGACTCAGCTCAGGTTTGTCTTTCGGTGCTCACTGCCCACATCTGCACTGGGTTGTGCTGCAAAGGAGCACGGAATGCAGGGGAGAAGTGATCCTTCTCCACCAGAAAAGCAGTGTGATGAGCTCCAGGTCTGTGTCCTTCGCAGCACAGCTCTCCTGGTGCCAGGCTGGAAGAGGTTAAGTCCAGGGAAGCGAGACCAGGTCTGCTTGGAATGCGAGGAATTGACAATTAGCTCCCTTAGCAAAACAGGGCTGCTGGAAACTGTGCTCCCTGCTTGGTTAAGACCTGTCTCCTTCACATGAGGTCCTGCAGACAGCCAGGAGCCAGCTGCAAAACAAACCCCGAGCGTCGCCTGCCTTCGCGGGCCGTGCTGAGGTGGGATGGCAGGGGGCTGCGTGCCGTGCGCCCCCCACGTGTCCCCCTGCCATCCCAGCGTGGCCCCCCCACGTATCCCAGCCCCGTGGCCACCGTGTGGTGCTGGGAACGTTCCACAGCCCTGCGCTGAGCCCAGCTCGTGCGTTCTGCTTCGCATGAAAGCTCTGAGCAGCGTCAGCCCCACGCGCTTCTGCACCCTTTGAAGCGGTGCTGGCTGGGTGCCTCCAAAGCGTTGTGGTGGAAAAAAAAAAAAGGAAAAAAAAAAAAATAATAATAATAATCCCATTGTGCTTTACAAATATTTTGGTTTGGTTTTGTCCCTGGTTCTCTCCGATGCTCCACAGCTCTGTGGAAGTTTTGGCTCGCGGTGCTGGGAGTTCAGCCCTGCAGCTGCCCCGTGGGGGGTGATGTGAGCCCCAGATGTGAGCCCCGGGTGGGTGACACATCCTGCAGGTGGGTGATGTGACCCCCAGCTGAGTCCAACGTCCCCCAGATGAGTGACACATCCCCCAGGAGGGCGGCACGTCTTTATCAGCACGGATTTTCTACCAGAACCCATCAGCATTCCACCTTCCAGCCAGGGCTGAGCGATCTGCCAGGCCACGACTTTACAGTTTCCCCTCTGCTTCCAGCTCTGCACCGTGCATGTGGAGCTGACAGGCAGATCCTTTGGGTGCACTGTGCTGTGCTGGCTGCTGCTGATATCTGGGGAGCCCCAAGCTGCCCACCAGAGCCCCCAAGCTGCCCACCTGAAAGCCAGCAAGAAGCTGCAGAGTGCAGCCTGTGACCTGACTGTGCTCCATCTGCAGCATTCGGCACCCAGCTCTGCGTGTCAGTGCTGTGCTGCTCCCCTGTGTGCTCACAGCTGCAGGGCCTGAGCTGACAAAGCTCTCCCACAGCTGACAAAGTCATTCCCAGTTTCCCAGTTCCCTGCTGGAAGGGAACGGCTGCGTGGCCCTGCCATAACAGCTCCGTGTGCTGCTTCTCCTGCCTTGCTGCAGCGGTGACACTGCAGGAAAGCGTTTGCCTCCACCTTCCCTTTGTTTGCAGGTTTGCAGGCAGCTGCAGAAGGAGCTCACAGCTGAGCAATGGGGAAGGAAAGCTGTTGCCTTCACGCAGCGTGGGAATGGAGCAGCGTGGGGCTCTGTGCCCAGGGCTGCCCCCATGGTGCCGGGCTGTGCGCGTGGCCCCGTGCCCGGCGCTGCACATGTGAAGCTGTTGGGTTGTCCCACACGTTGCTCTCTGACCCCTCAGGAGTTGATGGGAAGTGCCGAGGAGGGTCCCACACCCCCAGCATCCCCCTGCCCTGCCCTGTGCCACAGCCCTGCCCTGCACCTTCCATTTTTAGCCTCCGCTTTGTTCCCAGCCTCAGCCTTTCCAGGGCAGTTCCCAGAGCCCTGAGCTCAGCCCGGAGCTGCGCCAGCACTGCGTGACTCCTTCCTGGAAGAGGCACAAAAGAAAGCTTCCCCCCCCCCCCCCCCCCTCCCCTTCCTCAGCAGATTCCGGGGCCGTGTGGGAGTGCTCCTCATTGCAAACCCTCACATGATGCTGCAGTCATCGCGTCAGCAGAGCTGCACGCCGTGGGGAGGGGTTGGGGACCAAAGGTTTGTTGGCACTGAGTGGTTTCTCAGCACAGGGATGGAGAGCTGAGCTCCAGCTTTGGGTCTCTCAGCCTTGGTTACCTGCAGGGTGCTTTTGGCCGATGGGGAGGGCGTTGGTTTTGCGTGGTCCCCAATCAGATCCTTCCAACCCTCTGTGCAGGTTTGGGTTCCTGCAGGGCAGCTCTCTGCTCTGCACACCGGGTGCCATCAGCGTGCAACACCAGCAGCAAAACAAAACCCCGTCCTTGTGAGCAGCTGTGAGCTGAGCAGATTCACTGCTGCTGCCTTCCTGTGCCTGCTGCTGAGCAATTGGTGCCTTGTGATGCGAAGGAAGGGTCCAGATCTCACCTGCGAGCTGGGGACAGCCCTGCTGGGTGTTGCAATGGTGTGCAATGGCTGCGCGCGGCGGCAGCCCTCGTTGACCCCCCCAGCAGTGCCAGGGCTTTGTGCCACGCGGTGACGATGGCTGCTGTGGTTTCGGTGGTGCCTGGCCCCTATTTTTAGCTGCTTTGCAGCGCCGTTTGGGTGCACGCGTGCATAATGGCTGCAGTCAGCGTGGCAAACAAACACAGCTTCTTTTTTGCACCGCGCACAAAGGAAGAGGACGGCGCTGGGGGCGCTGCAGAGGGGCTCCAGCCTCTTCCCCCGCCACACAATGGCCGTGTTGTGCCTGCAGGGGCTGATGTCACCGCACAGCTGGGAGCTGCACGGAGCCAAGCGTGGGCCCTCAGCATGCAGCCTTGCACGGCTCCTGGTTGTGGCCCTGTGCGGTGCTGCGCCGCTCGGGGCAGCGGGGCTGTGAGCAGCGTGGGGCTGTTGGGGGGTTTGCACAGATGGGGGCCGAGCTCAGGGCTCTGCAGGGCTCCGGGTCACGGTGAGCCGAGTGCATCAGCACCTTCTGTGCAGGGAAGGGCCGGGAGCTGCCAGCTGCTGCTTTCTGAAGCCGAGCACCGCAGCCCTGCAGCTGGGGCACCAGTGCAGCCCTGCCCCGTGCTTGCAGCAGGAGTGTTTTGCAGCGGCGGTGTTTGCAGCAGGTGTGCAGAATGCACCCGAGGCTCTGCTCGGAGCTCAGGTGCTGCAACAGAAGCAGAGAGCCTGACCTGCTGGGCTCCTGCTTGAGCTGCACAAAGCGTGCAGCCTCGTGTGCGTGTCTGCGGGCTCGGAGCTGAGCTGCAGGCGTGCAGCCTGGTGCGTGCAGCGCTTGGGTGTCTTTTGCAGCTGCACCCAAGCGTGGCTGAATGCAGAGCTGGGGAGAAAAGGGAGAAAAAACCCAGAGGTGAGCAGAGAGCAGGGAGGTGGCACTGAGCTGAGCTGTGAGCACAGGGTGGCTCAACCCCGTCCCGTTGCCGTGCTCCAGGGTGGCTCCAGCTCTGCTGCTCTCACTGAGCTTTGTCCCACAGCCGCACAAATCAGGAGGTCTCTTAAAGAAGGGGGGAAAAAAAAAGACATAAAAGGGGGAAAAAAAAGTGCTGCACTCGGGGAAAAAAATTCAATGGCTCATTCAGCTGTTAAGCTGCTGGTGCAGGAAGTGTAAAAGAAAAGTGGAGCCTGCTTTGTTCTGCCCAGACGAGGAGCAAATGCCGTCGCCCGAACAGCCTTCTTCTGTTCCAGAAAAGCATGAGGTCACCTCCAGCGCGGGGCTGGGGGCTGCGATGCACCGCGTTGGGCTGCGTGGCGCCACCCCAGCACCCAGCCTGCACCCACAGCCACCCCGCTTTGGTTCTGAGCCGTTCCCCCCTCGTCCCACCCCCGAGCACCTCCAGGCTGTGCGGTCACTCCGTGCTCTGAGCTCAGCTCAACGCTCCGAGCTGCCGGGACGGCGGGGGGACGCAGGGCTCCGTCACCAAGCCAGGCAGCAGGGCATCCCTTGGGTGCTGCTGTGGGGACATCCCTGCATCCCGGGCTCTGAGCAGTGGTGATGGCTGGGATGTGCTGTGTTTGCTCACCCTGCTGGGAGCGGCCGCTTGCAGCTATGAGAGGCACGGCAGGAATTCCCAGCGCCGTGGGGTCGCTGTGTGTTCGCCCCGTGCTGCAGTCGCAGGTGGCACCGGGGTCATTGAGCCGCCGCCAGCCGTCAGCGCTGACGTCCCTGCAGCCCCCTGCCCTGCAGGCCCTGCTCTTCTCAGAGGCATTGGCCAAATGGCAAATCCACATGGCGGGGCTGAGCTGCAGCACCTCGCGGTGCCACACATCCCCTGTGCGCAGCCCTCGGTTGCCCACCTTTGCGTCTTCCCCCCCCCAGCAGCGCGTTTCTCTGAGCCCCACACGAGCGCTGCTGCGAGGAGAGGGGAGCTGGAAGCAGGAGGCCTTCAGCCACCAGCACGACCCCCTGCGTGTGGGGTGAGGAGGGGATGCAGCCCCACGCTGTGCCAACCCTGCGCCCCTTGTGCTGCAGGATCCTCAGCGCTGGGCCCGGCGCCGATGGCAGACGATGTCGACCACTAACAACATCGCTCAGGCCCGCAAGCTGGTGGAGCAGCTCCGCATCGAGGCCGGCATCGAGCGCATCAAGGTGAGCACAGGGCCCTGAGAGGAACAGCAGGGACCCCTATGGAGCCCCATAGCGCATGGACCCCCATAGAGGAGGCATCTCCATAGCACATGGGCCCCTATGGAGCCCCATAGCGCAGGGACCCCCATAGAAGAGGCATCTCCATAGCACATGGGCCCCTATGAGCCCCATAGCACAGGGATCCCCATAGGGGAGGCATCTCCATAGCACATGGGCCCCTATGAGCCCCATAGCACAGGGATCCCCATAGAGGAGGCATCTCCATAGCACATGGGCCCCTATGGAGCCCCATAGCACAGGGATCCCCATAGAGGAGGCATCTCCATAGCACATGGGCCCCTATGAGCCCCATAGCACAGGGATCCCCATAGAGGAGGCATCTCCATAGCACATGGGCCCCTATGGAGCCCCATAGCACAGGGATCCCCATAGGGGAGGCATCTCCATAGCACATGGGCCCCTATGGAGCCCCATAGCACAGGGACCCCCATAGAGGAGGCATCTCCATAGCACATGGGCCCCTATGGAGCCCCATAGCGCAGGGACCCCCATAGAGGAGGCATCTCCATAGCACATGGGCCCCTATGAGCCCCATAGCGCAGGGACCCCCATAGAAGAGAGGCTTCTATGGACCCCCATGGAGGGGACCCCCTCATAGCACAGGGATCTCTATGAACCCCCAGTAGCATAGGGATCCCTGTGGACCCTCATAGCACAGAGACCCTCATAGCACAGAGACCCCTGTGGAACCCCATAGTGGGGGGGATCCCCATAGCAGAGGGATCTCTATGGACCCCCATGGACAGGGGACCCCCAGAGCACAGGGATCCCTATGGACCCCTGTAGTGGTCTGGACCTGCACTGCAATAGGCACGGCCATAGGGAACAGCCCCTGACAGCCACGCAGCCCCCATCCCTCACATCTGGGGTGTTTTTCTCCTTTCCTTTTTCATCCCTCACCTTCAGGACAACCCCTCCAACCCCTCTGCTCACCCTCTCTGCTCCCTTCCAGGTCTCCAAAGCCTCTTCGGAGCTGATGAATTACTGTGAGCAGCATGCCCGGAGCGACCCTCTGCTGGTGGGGGTGCCAGCCTCCGAGAACCCCTTTAAGGACAAAAAGCCCTGCACCATCCTATAGCCACCCCAGCTGCAGTTTGTGCCCCCCAGGCAGGGCCAGGCCGGACCCGCTGGCACCGCGCAGCGCCGAGGGGTAAAGGCCAAACATCGGCTGCTGCGCTTCCATCCGTGGGTGCTGCGGGTTGGGGTGGTGGTGGAGGGTGCTGAGCCGAGGGGGTGAACATTTCCAAGTAACACAAAAGAAATAAAAGGGGGTTGGGGGTTGGGGGGGGGGTTGGGGGGGGTTGGTTTTAAAAGCGGCTGGTGGGGGTTGGGGGAGGAAGGAAGGGTTTGGTGGTGGATGGGCGAAGGGCCGTGGGGTGAAGGGAGCGCGGAGCAGAGCCGTGAGTGTGGGTCTGGGTGTGGGTCTGAGCCCCTCTGTCCACAGCGAAGGCATTGGGGGGGTGCAGCCATGGGGGGGGGTGTAGGAAATGGGGCCAAACCCCCCCCCCCCCCCGACAAAGCGCCCCAAAACACAGCTCTGTAAATCGCAATGAGGAAACGGAGAGTTGGGATGTGGGGGGGGGGGAAAGCAGGGCTGGGGGGGCACTGGGTGCAGCTCCTGGGCTCCCCCCTGGCCGAGTGCATCCATCCCAGCCCCACATCACCCCACATCCACAGCCCTGGCGCTGCCCCCTCTCTCCCCCCCCCCTTTCCCCCAACCCCCATCGCTGTGCTCTGACCGCCAGCCCCACTGCTCCAGGTTGTGCTGCGGTGGCGCGTTCTCTTTTCGAGGAAGGAGTTTCCTCTGTCCTTAATCTAGAACAGTTCCAGCCTTATTTTTCTACTCCAGATTGCTGATTCTTCCTCTATGTTAGAGACCAGTGCATGGTGCTATAGCTGGCGGATCGGGGGCAGCGAGCAGCTCCGTGCCCCCCCCCCCCCCCCCAGCCCTGCCTGCCCCACGCCTGCCAACAGTGCTCTGCCCAGGGGGGTCCAGGAGAGTCCGTATGGGTCCTTGTGGGTCTGTGGGTCTGTATGGGTCCATGTGAGACCAGGTGGGTCCTTGTGGATCTGTGTGGGTCCGTATGGATCCATATGAGTCCACATGGGTCTTTGTGGGTCCATGGGCCCATATGGGTCCATATGAGTCCTTACAGGTCTGTGTGTCTCCATGGGTCCATATGAGTCCATATGGGTCTGTGTGGGTCCATGGTCCTATTTGGGTCCATATGGGTCTGTGTGGGTCCATGGTCCTATTTGGGTCCATATGGGTCTGTGTGGGTCCATGGTCCTATTTGGGTCCATATGGGTCTGTGTGGCTCTATGGGTCCATTTGGGTCCATATGAGTCCATATAGGTCTGTGTGGCTCCATGGGTCCATTTGGGTCCATATGGGTCTACATGAGTCCACATGGGTCTTTGTGGGTCCATGGGTCCGTATGGGTCCATATGGGTCTGTGTGACTCTATGGGTCCATTTGGGTCCATATGAGTCCATATGGGTCTTTGTGGCTCCATGGGCCCATTTGGGTCCATATGGGTCTGTGTGGGTCCATTTGGGTCCAGGTGAGTCCCCATGGGCCCATGTGGGTTCAGGTGAGTCCCTATGGGTCTGTGGGGTTCCGTATGGGCCCATGTGTGTCTGTAGGACCCATATAGGTCCCACAGACCTATAGGTCTGTGCATCCCTGAGGTTCCAATCCCTGCTGCACACCCGCTGGTCACCTCCCCACAGAGCCGCTGCCCCATTGCTGTGCTGGGGGGTGCATTGGTGACAGCAGTGCTGTGGGGCAGGGCTGGGGCTGCTGGGGGGCTGTCGGTGTCTCCTCACGAGGTGAGAAAACCCCCAAACTCCTTTTATTTTTTTCCCCCTTGTTTTTAATCTTTGGGGTTGTTTTTTTGCCCATCTCTCGGGTGAGCGCTGATGGATCTGCAGCCCTTTTTCTTTCTATCGCCTGGGTCGGAGCGAGGGACCCCAGGGCTGCTTTGCATTGGGGAATGCATTTGCCAAGAAGGAAAACAACAACAAAGTCACACTTTGGGGCCTTTCTCAGTGCTGCCCTCCATGCAGAGCCGTAAATAGGGCTGGGGGGGGGGGGGAGGATGACAAAAAGGGGGGGGTTCCCCCCACGGAGCGCTGATGAAATCCTCTTTAAGACTTAAAGATAACGAATTTACTCCATGGGAAGAATCCCCGTCCAACTCCACGCTCTTTGATTTCTCTCTGCTCTGTGATTCTCGTTTGCCAAACTCTGCCGTTGGCGTCCAGCGCCGTCGGTGGATGGGGAGGGGGGGAAAGGGGGGGGGGGGGGGTTCTCCTGCTGTGTGCCATAGAGATCTGCTGCCGTGTGGAGTGTCGTGGAACCGTCGTTCAGAAGTGAAATTGATACCACAATAAATGCTCACTTTTCATTTTGCCATGGGTCCTGAATACAGTGTGGGGATGGGATGGGATGGGGTGGGATGGGATGGGATGGAAGGGATGGAAGGGATGGAAGGGATGGAAGGGATGGAAGGGATGGGATGGGATGGGATGGGATGGGATGGGATGGGATGGGATGGGATGGGATGGGATGGGATGGGATGGGGTGGGATGGGGTGGGATGGGATGGGATGGGATGGGATGGGAGGGGATGGGATGGGGTGGGATGGGATGGGATGGGATGGAAGGGATGGAAGGGATGGAAGGGATGGAAGGGATGGAAGGGATGGAAGGGATGGGATGGGATGGGATGGGATGGGATGGGGTGGGATGGGATGGGATGGGATGGGATGGGATGGGATGGGATGGGATGGGATGGGATGGGATGGGAGGGGATGGGATGGGGATGGGATGGGGATGGGATGGGATGGGGTGGGATGGGATGAGATGGGATGGGATGGGATGGGATGGGATGGGGATGGGATGGGATGGGATGGGATGGGGTGGGATGGGATGAGATGGGATGGGATGGGATGGGATGGGATGGGGTGGGATGGGATGAGGTGGGATGGGATGGGATGGGATGGGATGGGATGGGATGGGGTGGGATGGGATGGGGGCACTGTGGGAACCCAACGGAGGAGTGCTGGAACGGTCGGGCAGCGCTGCGATGTGGGTCATGGCGCTGCCCCACCGACAGCCCTGCAGCACCTCCTGCCCTCGGCTCACCGCTCCGGTTGGGTTCGGCCCCGGACCGCCGCGTCCCGTTCCGGAATGGGGGCGGCTGCCTCCCCTCCTCTCCCCCCCCCCTCAAATCCCCCCTTTCCCGGCAGTGAGACCCGGGGGGGGGTTTCGTGTGCGGCTTTCCTGGACGGCGGCCGCGCCACGGGAAGCTGCCGGCCGGGCTGCAGCTGCCACCGCGTGCCTGGGATGGCTGAGATGCTTCTGCGGAGCCCACACAGCGCCGCGGGGGCCGAGCGGGGAAGGCGAGGCGGGGGGGGGGGGGGGGAAGAACCCGCAGCCGCTCCGTTGCCGTCAGCTCCGGGGCTCCGTGCCTCGGTTTCCCCGCTCGCAGCCCTGTTATCCCCGCCGTGTCCCGCACCGCTCTGCCCGGAGTTGCGGGAGAATCGCTGCGGGTCCCCGTCGGGTCGATGACTCAGCGCTGCCCGACGCCGCGCTTTGATGACGGGGTTCGGGAACGGCCGCCCCGCACGGGGGGTCACCGGGACTCCGCGTGGCGCTGACTCAGCGGCGCGATGAGTTTGGGGGCACTCAGCCCCTCCTCCATCCCGCAATGCCGCTGCAATGTGGGACGGGGAGGGCGATGTCCCCAACGGTGGCATCGCTGCCCCACTGCTGAGTCCCCTGCAGGGACACCGCGTCCCCGCAGCGGGGTCAGGTGCGTGCATGCGCATCACGTGCACCGCTCACATGCATTTGTACGGCGCGTGAACTGCAGGCTGCCCCGAGCTCCTTCTTACTGCCTCAGTTTCCCCAGCAGGGAGGCGTCCCCCTCCTCCAGGAGCTCAGCACGGGGTGCTGCCAACACCCTGTAGGCGTTGTGGGTGCGGGCAGCCCCTTCTCCTACATCCCCGGGGCTGCAGGAGCGCTGAGGGTGGGGGGATTCCAGGTGGGAGGGCGCTGTGGGTGGGGGGATCCCTTGGGGCACCTCCGTGTGGGATTTCCCAGCCCTGTGTTGTGGTGGGGACCCCCCGCCTCCATCCCCACCCCAAAGCCACCCGTGGGGGAAATGAGACAGCAGGGACGCCCCCCTTCCCCCTCTAAAATCTCCACCCACTGCGCTGGGGAGGTGGGAAGGGATGAACACAGACAGCGGTGAGGTTAGAAAATTTATTGGAAAAAAAAGAAACGAAACAAAACCAAAAGTTGTTCTGCGATCAGTACAAGAATAAACTCTGTGGTGGGATCGGGGCAGGGTCTCCCCAGTGGCTCGAGTGCAAAAAATAAACCAAAAAACAGCATCACGCGTCCATCCACGTCACCACCGCTGCGCCGTCCCAGGATGAAGTTCGGCCGAATCCTTCCTCCTCCATCACCAAAGGGACCGAGCGCTGCACGGGCGCTCACAGGGACCCCCCAAAACGGGACCCCCCCCCCAAAACGGGACCTGTGCGCCCCACGGCTGCCCCGGGCTCAGCCCCACAGCTGTGCCCACCGCCGCGCCGGGCGCTCCGCGTTCCTCTCCGGTTGGACAGAAAAATCCCTGTCTGTGCTCGGGGCGCTGGGGCGGCTCTGTGCTCCCCGCAGCTCCGCTCTCCGTCCCGGCGCTCAGCGCTCCTGCAGCCGCACCACCGGCACCCATTGGTTGCGGTCGCGGCTCTCGGCGCAGTAATTCGCCACCTCGGCCAAACCGTGGCTCTGCCAGGCGTCTGCGTGGGGCATCTGGGGAGAGAGAGCACAGAGGTGGCACCGTGAATGGCTGGGAAGGGCTGGTGACAGTGCATGGAGCGGCGATGGCACAGGGACCCCATGGCACAGCAATGGCACAGCAATGGCACAGCAATGGCACAGCAATGGCACAGCAATGGCACAGCAATGGCACAGCAATGGCACAGCAATGGCACAGCAATGGCACAGCAATGGCACAGCAATGGCACAGCAATGGCACAGCAATGGCACAGGGACACCGCAGCACAAAGCGTGGCGATGGCATCGTGGCACTGTGACACCACGATGGGACACGGCGCTGTCACGGCACAGGGGCGCAGCCGTGGCACAGCGATGCCTTGGCACAATGACACGACTATGGCACAGCAATGGCACAGCAATGGCACTGTGACAGCACGATGGGACGTGGCACAGTGACAGCATCACCGCGGCACAACGGCAGCACGAATTGATGATGGCACCACCGTGGCACAAAGCGCAGCGACTGCAAGGCACAAAGCGTGGCAGCGCCATCGCGGCACCGCAAACGGCCCTGCAGTGGCGCCATCACGGCGCAGCGACATCCCCGTGATGCAACAACAGCACGAGATGCAACGATGGCACGACAGCAGCAGCACGGAGCCGCTCCTGGCCCGCATCCCCACACCCACATGACTCAGAAGCACCCGCGTCACCCCGCGCTCACCGTGACCAGCAGGCAATGCAAATCGCGAGGCTCGGCTCCCGGCGCCGGCTCTCCCAGCACAGCCGCCAGGCGCCGCATGCCGGCCACGCGCACGATGTGGATGTCATTGTCACAACAGAAGGCCTGGATCAGCGTGAAGTGGATCTGCAGGGCGATGTCGCCTTCGTCCTCCTCGTCGGTGGCCAACACGCACAGCACGACGCTGTCGGGGTCCCTACGGGGGCGGGGGGGGTGGCGTTACAAGGACGCACGTGACGCAGCCCCCCCCTCCCCGAGCTCGGCAGCCCCCACCCGCACCATGCATACAGACAGGGGGGTGCGCAGCCCCCCGAGCCCCAAATCACCCCCCCCCCCCCACCCGCACACACGCGGTTCATCTCTCGTCTTCACATCGAGCCGCCTCCCCCCCCCCCGTTCCTCCACGCGCCCCCGCCCCCCCAATCGCCCGCATTAAACGCGCTGACCCCCCCCCCCCCCAAAAACCGAGCCCCCACACTCACGCGTTCAGCAGCTTGGCGGCCTCGTAGACCCCCACGCTGAGCCGAGCGCTGCGCTGCGCCGCCGCCAACAGCCGCTCCACCGCCGCTCCCACCGCGCGCATCCTGCGGGGCACAGTGCGATCAGTGCGGGGCTCAGCAGCACCGGCGGCACCGCGTCCCGTCCCGTCCCATCCCTCCCCCCCAGCCCCGCAGTTCCCCGCACCCACCTGGGGCTGTCGCACGGCAGCAGCTCCTCCAGGGTCATATCGCGATATAATCCAAAGGATGGCACGGAAGCCCTACGAGCGGTAATCCGAGCGGCGGAGCAGCCGCTATCACAGCTTCTCAGTAGCGATATCTTCTGTCGCGATCTCCTCTGTCGCGATATCCACGCTCCGTTCCACTCCGCGATCGCTCTGAGCCACCTCGCGCTCCGCCGCCTCCTTTTATAGCCCTCCGGCGCGCACCGCCCCCGCTCCTCTCATTGGCTTCGTGCGTGGGGAGCGGCGCGGTGATTGGTGCGCGGCGCGGGGATCCCACGTGGGGTGCGCGTGGGAGCGGGGAAACCCCCGCCCCGAAACTGCCTCCCCCCCCCCAACCCCCCTTGTTCCCCCCATCTCAGCCCCGCGGAACGGGAACTGCGGGCGCTGCGAGGCGCATCGGAGCGGGGCAGCGGGGGACACACGGGGGGGGGGGGGGGGGGGGCTTCGTCCCGGGGGAAGCTCCGTGCATCGAGGGGGCGCCCCCCCCCGCCCCGAGCCTCGGGCGCCCCCTGGCGGCCGGAGCTCCGCTGCGTCAGTCCTCCAGCAATGCCCGCCAGCAGGAGGCGCCGGCAGCACGCGGCGCTCTGCCCGCCGCTCGTTGATCCCGCGAAGCCCGATGGGAAATGGAGGCGCGGCGCCCCGCCCCTTCCGCTTTGTGAGAGGTGTGGACTGCGTTACCCAGAGGGCAACGCGCGGGGAGGGGGCGGGGATTGGGGTCACGTGTGGGGCGGCCGAGCCGCGGGCTTCGGCTTAACCAGCGTGGTCTTGCGCAGGGCCGTGGGGTGGGGGCCTTCATTCGCTTTCTGTGCTCCAGGGCTGCGGGCAGTGGGACCTGCGCACCCCCAGGGGGGACTTGGAGGGGTCCTGCCAGCTTAGCGCAGCCCGCTGGGGGGCACACGGATGTGGGGTGAGGGGTGGGTCTGTATAGGAGCCCTCGTGGGGCTGTCCGTCCGTCTGTGCGTCTATCCGTGCAGCTCCTTTGGAATAAGAGCGGTTTGTGAGACGTGTAGCAGTGCTGTGGGGGGGTCCTTCCTGCCTTCTCCCGCAGCCCCCGAGATGTGCAGCCCTCCCCTCTCCCCGCAGCCGTGTTTGCTCAGGGAATTGGCCTCGGGCTGTAAACAGTGCTGACGTCCGTTCTGTGGCTCATACACATCCCAGGGGATGGCAATGCAGGGATGGCTCCCCTCGGTCACCATAGGGGTTGGGTTGGGAGGGGGAACACCCCACAGACAGACAATGAGTGGGGAGGCCCCCGCAGACGGATTGAGCCTCCCTGCCTGCGTCAGTGGGTGTTTGCCCACCACCCACGGGCTGCTGGGGGGGGGGAATAAAGGCGGCTGAGCCCCGCAGCGGGGATGATGGACGCTGCAGTGGGAAGATGGGCGCCGCGTGGCTCTGCCTGCTCTGCGCAGCCAGCGCCGGCCTCGTCCGGATGGGCACTGGGGGGGAGCAACGGCTGTGGGCAGCCCCACGTCGAGAGGAGCCGGAGCTGGTAGGGGGCCGGGGGCTGGGGTCCCTGCTGCGTGCACCCCCTCGTTGAGGGGGCTGGGAAGTTCCCAGGGTTTTAAGGAGGGGGTTCCTGGTTGCTTTTCTGTGTTGGAATCTGGGTGCTTTTTAGGGCTTATCTCAGCGCTTGGGTTAGAAAAGGGATATCCAGTGAGATGCGGGAATTGGCAGCTTTCACCTGTTTGTTCTTTCTCTGCGCACGGAGCTCCTGCCCCGCGGGGTCGATGCCAGAGGTGCCGGCGTTGAGGCGCTGCAGGAGGTGCTGGAGAAGCTGCGGAGCCGGGAGCTGCCGCCGACGGCCAAGAAGCCGGGCAGGGTGCCCCCGGTAGGGCCGGGCGCTGGGGGGGCACCGGGCGCTGGGGGGGCACCCAGGCTCCAAGGTGACGGCTCCTGTCTCACAGTGCCTGCTCGGGGAGCCCTGTGCTGTGCGGGTGGGGGCTCGCTTTGGGAAGCGCTGCAGCTGCCCCCCCGGCACCGCCTGCAACCTCTACATCCTGCGGTGCGCCTAAGGGCTGGGGACAGCACGGATGCTGCCGGCTGCTGGGATGCGGCAGGCTGTGCCATGTAGTGTGGAAGGGTGGCCACGCGCCCCGGCCCCCTCCCCACACGGAGATGCGCTCCTCTCCCCTGATCTGAGTGCCTTCACAAACCCTTGGGGGCCGCATTAAAGCACTTTGGACCCGTTGCCTGCTCTGCTCTTTGGGGGTTTCTGTGATGCTACCCCGGCTGTGGGGTGGAAGCGGTGGGGATGCGATGGGGCTGTGCGCCATCCTCTAACAGATTGTACTGCTCACGCTTTCACTGCACGGCACTGCACAGCTCAGATTGCCCAGGGGCTGCAGCGCGTCTCGCAGCCCTGCACAGTGCTGTACGGCGCATCCCCGCGCAGCTCTGCTCCCAGTGGCCGTACCAGCGCTACGGCACGCTGCACTGCATTCCCCAGCTGTACCCCACACTGCATCTCCGCACCGCATCGCATCCACACCGCACAGCACTGCAGCGTAAAGCCGGGCCCCACCCGGCGGCCCCACCCCGCCATCGCCCCTTTAAGCCCTCCCCTCCCGCCGCGCCCCCTCCTCCCTCTCTCCCCGCGCCTAGCCCTCCCATTGGCCGCCGGTGACATCAGTGGGCGGGGCTTGGCGGCGCTGACGCAGAGGGGGCGTGGCCTGGGGGCGGCGCGGCAGCGGGGGGCGCCGAAGATGGCGGCGGCGGCGGCGGCGGCGACTCCTCCCGGTCCCGCCGCGGGGCCGCGCCGCTTCTCGCTGCTGGCGATCGTGGGCGGCGGCTGCCACCGGCCCGGGCTGCTGGCGGCCGCGCTGCAGCAGCTGGAGCGAGGTGAGCCCCGGCCTCGTGGCCTCGTGTCGCGGCCCCCCCAACGGGTCCGGCCCCGATGCCGGATCGGCCGCGCTCCGCCCGCCCCGGGCCCGAGGAGGGGGGAGGAGGGAGGAGATCCTCGGGGCGGGGTCCCGGTGGGCCGCGCCGCGGGCCGCGGTGGTCCCTGGGGGATGCCGCCTCCCCGGCGTCGGTTCCCGCCCGTCGTCGATGGATCTGCCCCGCCATTTGTTCCGCACCCCCGCCTTCCGCCCCCCTCTCCCACCCCTCCTCATGCAGTCCGTCCGTCCTCCCCGTGGGCGCTCGGGATCTGCCCCAAATCCCCGAGATTTGCCCCCGGTTTTGTCCCTGCCATCCGCCCCGTCTCCTGCCCCGCTCCGCCCCCCGCTCCCATCTCTGTCCCCGGGGATCCCTTTGTGCAGGGACGGATGTGTGGTGGGAGGGGGGGTCTCAGCTCCTCCATCACCCCCGGCCCGGGGTCGTGGCATCGCAGTGCCTCGCGCTGGGGACACCCACGTGCCTCCACGGAGGGACCAAACCCGCAGTGATGGGGAACCGCTGGAGAACGGCTCCGGCAGCCCTTTGTGCAACCCCACACCGCGGCTCCTTGCGCCATCGGCAGCCGTTAGCGGGCAGTGATGGTGGTGGCAGCCCCTCCCCTCCCCCTCCGAGAGCCCCCTGAGAGATGGAGCTCATCTGCACAGCCAATAGCTGGGCCTGCACTGGGCTGGGGGCTTCCGTCCCCTGGCAGCACTCACCCCAGCGCCGCTAATTCCATTAATTAGCACCTTGCCTTTGAGGAGGCGCTGGGAAGCTGCTGCCGTAGCCTCAGGGTTTGGGTTTGGGTTGGCAGAGGTGGCGTGGCTGTGAGTCACAGCATCATCACAGCACACGGCACACGCCGGCGGTGCCACCCTCACACCCGGGTCCCCACTCTGTCCCCATCCCTGCAGCGTGGGGCTGGATGGCAGTGCTGGTGCAAACCGTGGTTGGGTGACAGCATGGCTGTGTGTGAAGCCATGGAGGGGTGAGGAGTGGGGACAGAGGGGCTCTGTCACCCGCGGCGTGCGTGGGGACAGCAGGCACTGCCCACCCTGCAGGCATCCGCTCCTGGGACATCGACCTCACCTCCTGCAACCTGGATGAGCAGCTGAAGCTCTTCGTCTCCCGCCACTCCGCCACCTTTTCCAGCATTGTCAAAGGTACGGAGGTGGCACTCGGAGTTGGGGACAGCGCTGTGGTGGGGCTGAGCGCCAGCGCACGTCGGCGTGGTCCTCACCTGACCCCGTGGCAGTGATTAATTCATGAGTCTCCCGAGGGGATGAGATGGGATGAGATGGGATGAGATGGGATGAGATGCTCTTTGCTGCGCAAACATTTCGCTGCTTCTGGAAAAGGGATTTGGGGAGGAGGTGGTGGCAGCCATCACAGTCACGGGGATGGGGGCCAGTGCAGGGGAGGGGAAAGGGGTGTTGGGAGTTTGTACCCCCATCCTAGACACTGCTGGCTGCTGCTTGGGGCTGAGCCCTGTGATTCCCACGTGGAAAGCTGCTTCCTACACCAGCAGCCACATTCCTCCCCCCAGGGCGGATGCTGGTGGGGCTGTGTGGTCGCTGTGGTGCCAGCATGTCTCGACCCATGCGTGCTTGCAGCTTGCCACCCCCTGGTGGGCTTAGGGTGCCCCATGTCCCCCTTTGTGTTTGGCTCCTGGGGGCAGTGGGTCTCTGCTTGAAGCCCGCAGCCTATGAGGAACCTCTGGGGGACAGCAGGGCAGCCCCAGCCTGGCTGCTCCCTTTCCTCCCCTCCCTGCAGCAGGAAGGAGATGGGAAGTGCAGCGGATCCCCCGCTGTCCTGGCCGGCAGCTGTCCCTCTTCCGCAGGGGAAGTGGACAGGTTCTGTCCCCGTCTTGGGCACGTTTGTGTCACCCCCTGATCCACACGCAGCCTGGCGGGGGAGGTCCTGAGGGACCTGCCACGTTTTGGGGAAGGATGGGTGGCAGCTGCTGTCCCCGCAGGTCAGCGGACCCTGCATCACCGCGGCGATGTGCTGGAGACCCTGGTGCTGCTCAACCCCTCCGACAAATCCCTGTGTGACGAGGTGAGCGGGGAGGGGGGGCCATGCGGGATGCAAACGGTACGTGAGGAGGGGGGGGACTGGGGGGCAGCATCCTCACGTGTCCTCACGCCCCCCTCTCGGCCCCTGCAGCTGCGCAACCTCATCACGGATGTGTCGCAGCACAAGCTGCTGGTGTTTGCGGGGCCCTGCGTGGAGGAGACGGGCGAGCTGATGCTGCAGACTGGCTGCTTCTCGCTGCGGGACTTCATCCAGATCTTCACTGACAAGGAGGTGCGGGGCCGGGTGTGGGGAGGCACTGTCTGCTCACGTCTGCATCGTCTCAGCCGAGCGAGCGGAGCTGTCTGTGCTGCATGCATCCCTCCCTCTGCTGCATGAGGCTGGTGAGGGGGTGGCTGCATTCTGATCGCCCAGTACAGGAAGCTGGGGGCCACGGTGATAGCTGGGAGTGAGGCAGGGCTATGAGAGGGGCTCAGAGATTGCAGGCGAGGGGTGCGTGTGCCTGGGAGGGAGCTGCCCCGTACGGAGGGACCCTGGGTGCCATGTGGTGGGAATGGGGCCCTGCCTGAAGCTCTCCCCTCACAGGTCGGGGAGATCCTGAGCTCCGCGGATCCCTCAGCCAAGGCCAGGCTGACCATCAGCTGCCCCGACTTCGGGGAGTGGAAGGACTCGGGCTTGGACCATCACAACCTGCAGGACTTCATTGAGCTGCGCTACAACCCCGGCTGCATCCTGCCCGAGATGGAGGGGCTGGAGGAGTTCATGGAGTACCTCTCGGAGTCGTTGGAGCCCCAGTCCCCCTTCGACCTCCTGGAGCCCCCCACCATGGTGGGTTTCCTCAAGCTCTCCAAGCCCTGCTGCTACATCTTCCCGGGTGGGAGAGGGGACTCCGCTTTCTTCGCCGTTAACGGCTTCAACGTGCTGGTGAACGGCGGCTCCAACCCCAAATCGTCCTTCTGGAAGCTGGTGCGGCACCTGGACCGCATCGACTCCATCCTGGTGACGCACGCGGGCACCGACAGCCTGCCTGGCATCAACAGCCTGCTGCAGAGGAAACTGGCCGAGCTGGAGGAGGAACCAGCCTCGCAGGGTTCGCAGGGCAACGGCGACTGGGCCCGCAACCTCATCTCCCCAGAGCTGGGCGTCGTGTTCCTCAACGCCTCCGAGAAGCTGAAGGCCATCGAGGGCAACTCAAGGGTGCTGAAGAGCTGCGACGAGGCGGCGCTGACGCTGCACTATTTGGAGAAGTTGGGCATCCGCCCCAACCCGCTGGCACGGGATTGCAGCCCCCGCGTGGAGCCCACCGTCCTGTTCCAGAAGATGGGAGTGGGACGGTTGGACATGTATGTGCTGAACCCGGTGCGGGGCACCAAGGAGCTGGAGTTCCTCCTGCAGCATTGGTCTGGGGATGGCTACCCTGAGGAGCAGGAGCTGCCGCTGCAGTGCCTGACCTCGGTGTGCGCCCTGCTGGTCTGGCACCCCGTCAGCCCCGCCGAAAAGATCATCCGTGTCCTCTTCCCCGGCTGCACGCCCCAGGCGCGCATCATGGAAGGGCTGGAGAAGGTGAAGCACCTGGAGTTCCTCAAGCAGCCCGTGGTCACCAAGAATGACCTGAAGGGCCTTCAAGCTGACAAGCAGCTGAAGCAGAGGAGGACGGAGAGCAAGGAGAGTTTGGCGTCTGCCTCCAAGCTCAGCTTGGTGGAGGCTGGGGTACCCAAAGAGAAGGCTCTGAAAACGGTGGAGAGGAAGGAAGTGAAGGTGGGGACCAAGGAGAAGCCAAAGGCACTGGGGGAGGTGGCCAGAGCAGGGTCAGAGGAGGAGAAGGCCAAACTTGCCAAGCCGGACTCCTCTGCGGAGAAGCTGAAGGCAGAGGCGAAGCCAAAGGTGAGCAAGGAGAAGGCAATGCCCAGGAAGGAACCTGTGCCCCGCAAGGAGGAGAAGAAACCACTGAAGAAGGAGGAGAGCACCGAAGGGAAGCTGGAACCAAAGAAGGAGCTGAAGGCTGTGAAGAAGGACGTGAAGGCGGAGACGCTGCGGAAGGACACAAAGGACACCAAGGCTGAGCCCAAGGCTGCTGCAAAGCCCCCAGCACGGAAAACGCCGGTGCCTGACGCCCGCAAACCGCTGGCCAAGGCTGGCAGCATCAAGAAAGCCACCCTGAAGAAGGAGCCAGAGAAACCCAAGGCCAAAGGCGGCAAGGAGCTGGGCAGCAAGAGGGAGCCGGGGCCAACAGAGGGCTCCAAGCCTTCCTCCCCTGAAGACATGGTGCTGGATGCTGAGGGGAGGAGGAGGAAGGAGGAGTCACCGGATGAAGGCATCACCACGGCTGAGAGCGAGCTGGAGCCATCGCCGCTGGAGAACGGAGGCGCCGCGAGGGGGTCGGAGCCGAGCTGTGTGGAGAACGGCACAGAGGAGCCCGAGAGCCCCCAGCGCTTCCGCTACCCCGAGGGCAGCCCCTGGAAGGCCGTCGGCCCCCCGTCGCCATTGGCAAAGACCCCCAGGAGCGAGCGCAGCGTCAATTTTGACCTGACGCCCACCGGGCTGCTGCCTCCCGGCCCCGAGGGTAGCGAGGACCCATGTGGCAGCTCCGAGGAGAAGACCCTGGAGATGATGTCCCCGGGCAGCTCGGGGCCCGCCAGCGCCGGGCACACTCCGTTCCATCAGTCGCCGGTGGAGGACGGCGGTGAGGATCCTGGTGCCAACGCTCAGCCCAACCCCTGGGCGCCTAACAGAGCCCCGCAGGACGGCAGTGAGAAGCAGGCAGGCTGCCTGTCCCTCAGCCCCTTCAAGGACGACGTCCCCGACGTGTCCCCCACCGTCACCACCCCCTCGCTGCCGGCCGAGGTCGGCTCCCCTCACTCCACAGAGGTGGACGAGTCGCTGTCGGTGTCTTTTGAGCAGGTGCTGCCGCCGGTCAGCGAGTCCCCGCAGGAGGAGAGCGTGCGGCCCCGCGCCACGCCGGAGCCCGACCCTGCCAAGGGGGGGGGGCTGTCGCTGCCACTACGGCCCTGCCACCACCCGCATCCCCCCCCTGCTCCACGCCACGGCCGCCGCTCCGATTCGCCCCACGACGTGGACCTGTGCCTGGTGTCCCCCTGTGAGTTCGAGCACCCCAAAGCCGGCCGCTCGCCCGCCCTCAGCCCCCGCGACCTGTCGGACAGCGATCCCTCGCAGGAGCTGCAGCCCCCAGCCCTGCACCGCGGCCGGCCCCCCCCCGCAGCCCGTGGGCGAGACGCCCCCCACCTCGGTCAGCGAGTCGCTGCCCACCCTCTCCGACTCCGACGTGCCCCCCGCCACCGAGGACTGCCCCTCTCTGCTGGCCGACGGGCTGGAGTCGGATGAGGACTCAGAACAGCCTCACCGTGGCCCCCCCAGGGCCCGCGACCCGCTGCCGGCCCCTATGAAGGACCCCTGCCCCCTCCCCGCCCAGCCCGGTATCTGCATGGTGGACCCCGAGGCGCTGCCCAAGAAGGAGCCCCTCCTCGGCAAGGCCAAGCGCACCCCATCCCGTGTGGGCACAGCGCCTGCCGCCCCCAAACCCGACGCCCCTAAAGCCGCCAGCCTGGCCCCCAAGGGCAGGGGTCCCACTGGGGACAAGACCCGCCTGCCCCCCGGGGACAAGAAAGCCCCCCCCAGTGGCACAGGGACCATGCGCAGCGCTGGAGCCAGAACAGCAGCGGGAGCCGGACGGGCATCCCCAGCAGGTATGGGGCTGAGAGCGTGGGGAGGGGGGGCACGGGGGTGGGGGGGCGTTTGGAGATGGGGAGAGGGCCGTCCCCGTCACCCCACCTCTCCATCCCCGCAGGCTCCCGGGCTGCAGCCCCCCAGGGCCCCCCGGTGTACGTGGACCTGGCGTATCTGCCCGGCTCGTGGAGCGCCCGCACGGTGGATGAGGAATTCTTCCGCCGCGTCCGCTCCCTGTGCTACGTGGTGAGCGGCGACGACCACCTGAAGGAGGGGGTCCTGAGGCCCATCCTGGATGCGCTGCTGGCCGGCAAGCACCAGTGGGGCATCGACACTCAGGTGAGACCCCCCCCCCATCCCCCCACCCCCAACCCCTATCCCCATATAGATGGCGAACGCATGGGACGGAGCATCGCCCCCAGACCCCCGAAAGAAGGGGGAAGGCGTGGGATGGAGCACTGCTAACGCTCAGCAATGGCACCCGTTCCCCCTCCCCCTTACTTTTGCCGTGGGTGCTGCTCTGGGGGTTGCGGTGGTGACGCGGTGCTGTTGTTGTCCCTGCAGGTGACGCTGATCCCCACCTTCGATTCGCTGGTGATGCACGAGTGGTACCAGGAGACCCACGAGAGGCAGCAGGAGTTGGGCATCACGGTGCTGGGCAGCAACAGCACGGTGGCCATGCAGGATGAAACCTTCCCCGCCTGCAAGGTGGAGTTCTGAGCAAGGGGGGGAGGGGGGGGGGTCACGGTGGGCTTCATCCCCACCCTCCTCCTCCTCCTCCTCCTCTGCTCACCTCCCTCGCCCTTTCCCTCCCTGCATGGTGACCGTGAGCCGCTGTGTGTTGGAGGGAAAGGAGTGGGGAGAGATGCTGGAGGGAGGGGGGTCCTGCCCTCCTCCCACCCTCCTCCCCCCCCCTCTCCCCCCCATCCTGGCTGGGGGTCCGGGGGTCCCACAGCACCCACACAATGCCACACGCTGCCACTCTGCACCCGGGGACAGGGGTCCGGGTGTGGAGCTCGAGCCACGCTCAGTCAAACAGGGTAGAATGTTTTTTTTGTCTTTTGCTGTTCCTATTTCCCCCCCCCCCCCCCAAACGCCCCCCACCCTGAGAAGCCACTACTGCCCCCCACCCCGGGGGCTGCTGAGGGAACTGAGCCCCTTCTAAGCACCCCATAGCTGCCCTATGGCTGTGGGGCTGCGTCGGCTGCCCCTATGGCACTACAGCACAGCTTTATCACCGTCCCCTGTGTCCACGCTGCCACACGCTGCAGAGAGGGGTTCGGGGGGGGGTGGGAGTGTGGGAGGGGGGGGCAGGGGCTTGGCTGCACCGTCCTCACCCCCACCCATGGCATGAAGGACAAATCCCACCCCCCACCCCGAGTCTGTGTCCCCTCATTGTGTCACCTCTTGTCCCCATGCAGCGTGGGCTGAGCACTGGCAGCTCATGGCACTGGTGGCACATCCCTGCCTGCAGCGGGGCTGGGGGGGGGGCAGAATCATCCCCTCTCCCCCCCGTGTCCCTGCAGTGCTGGAAGGCTTTGAAGGAACCCAACGCCACGAGTGGTTGTTAAGGGGATTTGGGGGGAGATCTTGGGCTCCGATGGGGGGATCAGAATGTGTGCTCACCCCCCCCCCCCCACCTCCCACTCGCCCCACACGGGGGCAAACACTAACCTGGGGTGGGGGCTGGGGGGGGGGGCTCCTCCATGGTTCTTTTTGTAATGACTTTTTAAGAAAAAAAAATGGAAAAAAAAAAAAAAAGAAAAAAAAAAAGGAATGGGAAACAAACAAACAGAGATGAGCAAACCCAGCGCGGTCCTGAGGGCGGTTATTTATGGGTGGGGGTCACACCGCCAGCCCCCCCCGACCCCCCCCCCCCCTTTCCCCCTCTCCCCTTCGTGGACCTGGGGCTGTGTTGTGTGTGCGGGGGGTGAATGGTCCCCACTGCAGTGCTTTATTGGATGTATCGGAACTGAGCATTAAAGAGAGGAGAGCGCCCGGCTGCTGCTGCGTGCCTCGTGCGGGAGGGGGTGGGGGGGTGCGGGGTGGGATGGGGCTGAGGGGCGGGTGGAGGTGCGGGGTGGGATGGGGGCTTCAAGGGGGGGGGGTGCGGGGCTGGGGTGGGGGCTGCGGCGTGGGTTAGGGCGGCAGGATGGGGTGGGGGGAGCTGCGTTTGGGGGAGGGTCGTGGCGTGCTGTGGGGTGTGATGGGGGCTGCGGGTGGGAGGGGCTGCGGGGGCCGCACTTGGCGCGGGGAGGGGTCGGGATGGGGGGGGGGGGGACTCAAGGCTGCCGCGCTGCGCTACGAAGTGAGGATGGATGCGGCGTTGCCATGGCAACCGCACCCAGCTCCGCCGCCCCCGGCCCGCTGGGGGGACGATACCCCGAGCCGCCCCCCGGCCCGGCCCGATACCCCATCCCGACCCCCAGCCCTGCTCGGGTCGCCCCTTCCCCATTTCCCCATCCCCGCGTCCCCCCGTCCTCGAAACGCCCCCAGCCTCAAACCTCATTGTTCCCAAATCCCTCCCCGCCCCAACCCCACCCCGCACTCCCTCCTCCCCTGGACACCCACCCGCTATTCCCACTCCCGCACATTCGGGTCCCACCCCACGGCCGCGGCTGATTGGCGATGCGGGTGGGGGGAGAAGGAGGGGTGCGGGAGGAATACACCCGGGACCCTCCGGGGGGGGGGGGTCTTCAGCTTCTGCATTCCCGCGTCCTCCCCCCTCCGCCCGCAGCTGCGCGGGGCCGCGCGGTGTCAGCCGGCGCCGGGCATGAGCTCAGCGGAGCGGGCGGCACCGGGTGGCACCGGGGGGGCACACATGGGGTGCGGGGACACACGGAAAAAAGGAGACGTTACCGGGACTGCTGAGAGCGTGATGGCAATGGGAATGCGTGGGGGCACAGCGGTAGGGAGTGCAGAGGATTGCGGTGAGGGGGGGGTGGGAGGGGGCACTCGATCCCCGCAGCGCCGGGGGGAGTCCGGCCCTTCCGCGCTCCCTGCCCGACAGCGCGGCTCCTTTAAATATGCAAATCGCCCCCCCTCCCGGCGCGCCACATTTCACCAATGAACAGTAGCGACCGCGGGGCTGCGGTAACCGCTGCGGGAGCGGGATCCAATCAGAACGCGGCGCGGCGGGAGGGGGCGTGGTCACTACCGCCCCCCCCCACTCCGGCGCGGTCCCGGCCCCGCGCGGAGCGGAGCGGTGCGGGGCGGCGGCGGCGGAGCGGGGCGGGGGCGGTGGCCCCGCAGGTGAGTGTCCCCCCCCCCCCCCCCCGCCCCCCACCGGCTGCCCTCCCCGCACCGAGGTTGCCCCGCACCGACCCCCCCCCCCCCCCCCCCCCTTCCCCGCAGGTGCACCGGCACCGCGTTTCCCCCCCCCCCCCCCCCCGTTTTTTTTTCTTTTGATATCTTTTTCTTTTCATTTTCTTCATCAATTTCATTTCATTTCTTTGCGATTTGGAGGCAGAGGACCGCGTTCCTTTGTGCCCCCCCCCCCCCCCCAAACCCCTTCCCTCCCCCCCACACCCCCCACCCTTCCCGCGGTCTTCGAGGAGGAGGAGAACAGCGCTGCCCCCCCCCGCACCCAGCATCGCTCCGTGCCCCTCCACCCCCCCACCTCCCCATCCCGGGGGGGGCTTCAACCCCGCGCCCCCCCCCGCAACCCCACCCCGCGAAGGTCACGGCCACAGCGGGGTCCCCCCCCCCCTGCATCTCATACCCCGGGTTGGGGGTGGGGATGCTCTGAGCCCGCCCCGCTCATTGCACGGCTTTTTTTGGGGTGGGGGGGGCACCCCGTGAGCCCCCCGCTCTCCCCACAGACCCCCCCCACGCCGAGGATGCGCGCTGCCGCCCCACAGCAGTGGGTGAGTGGAAAGCCCCCTCCCCATCCCCGTCTCCCCCCACACCGCCGTCCTTGTGCTCCATCCGTGGGGTGCGACGTTCCCCCCCCCCCCCCCCCCCCGCCCGGCTGCACACAGTGCTTCGCTTCCTGTTTTTCTCCACGCAGGGGGGGGGAGCGGGGTGCTGCACACCCCCCCCCCCCTCCCCATGGGATCCAAGGGGTATTTGGGTGTGGGACCCCCAGCACTGCAGGGATGGATGGGTTTTGGGGAGGGGAGGAGGGGGGGGCAGCACCTTTGTGTGCCGTTATTTCTTTTCGAGGGGGGGTGGTTGTGGTTGTGGATGGGAGGGGGGGGGGAGCTGCCACCGTCGTTCATTTATTATTGAGGTGCAGATCAGGTGTCAGCCCCCCCCTCCTCCCCACCCCGTGTTGTGGCACTGTTCCCATGGACACAGCCCTGTGCTGAACCCATTGAGTGTAGGTATGGGGTGGGGGGGGGGGCCGGACACAAGGACCCCCCCCTCAGCTCTATGCCCCCCCCCCGTATCCTCAGGGAGCTGCAAGCTGAGCCACTGCTGCCTGCCCCCCCCCCATCCCCACCCCTGCCACCTCCACGATGTCCTTCTTCGCTGAGCACTTTTGGGTAAGGACTCCTTGCTCCCCCTCCCGCTTCCCCACCATCACCTATGGGTGCCCCCCCACCTATGGGTGCCCCCCACCCCCTGCTGGAGTTCCCCAGCCCCATAGGAGGAAGTTCGGTGTTCAGCGCTTCCTGGTTTGCAGCTGTGCACTGTTTCCCCCCCACCCACCCCCCTTCGTGCCTCAGTTTCCCCAATGTGGAGTCACCACCTGCAGCACTACTTGGGGGGGGGGGGGGGTGCACCCCAAATAGCGCCCTGTGCTGGGGCTCAGCCCCCCCACCACAGCTCTGGGGGGGTCCCACAGTGCCCCTATGCCTCAGTTTCCCCATGTGCTGGAGTAGGGGAGGAAGGTGCGCATCCCCAAGTAGCACCCGGTGCCAGGCCTTAGCCAACCTTGGAACAACTCCTGGTCTCCTACACTGGGGTCTGGGGGGGGGGGGGAGGGGGGGCTGGGGTGACAATTTCCCCCCTTTCCACCCTCCCCCCAGGGCGAGAAAAACCACGGCTTTGATGTGCTGTACCACAACATGAAGCACGGGCAGACCTCCACCAAGGAGCTGGCGGACTTTGTGCGCGAGAGGTGCTGCGGGTTGAGGGGCAGGGGGGGTCTGGGGGGGGGGGGGGGGGGCACAAATCATGGGACTTTTCATGCCAGCCCCCCCTCCCCCCCCCCATCCCCAAACCTCCCTCAGGGCTGCCATCGAGGAGAGCTACGCCAAAGCCATGGTGAAGCTGTCGAAAATGGCCACCAACGGCACCCAGCTGGGGTGAGCGCGGCACTGGGGGGTACCCTGCATCCACTGGGGGGGGGGGGGGTGATGCTTACTGTGTGTGTGTGTGTGTCCCCCCCTCTCCCACGGTGCCAGGACCTTCGCCCCGCTCTGGGAGGTGTTCCGTGTCTCCTCTGACAAATTGGCTCTGTGTCACTTGGAGTTGGTGCGAAAACTGCAGGAGCTGCTCCGGGAGCTGTCGCGCTATGGGGAGGAGCAGGGCCGGGCACACAAAAAGGTATTGGACCCAGCCCTGCAGCCACACACTGCTGCACAGCCCCTGTCCCACCCCTCCCTTCTCACACTGCCCACAAACAACCCTGCGAAGCCACTCTGCACCCCCCTACAGCCCCCACTGCATGCACTGTCCCACACAGCCTCCATCCAACTTATGCAGCCCCCACAGCCCCTGTCTCCCACCCCCCATTGCCCCTCCCACGCAGCCTCCCACGACCCCCCTACAGCCCCCACTGCACACACCCCCCTGCAGCCTCTATCCCACACACCCCCACTCACTGTTATGCAATCCCCCAAACCTACACAGCCCCACACCCAACCCCCCCACATCGCCACTGTCCCGTGCCCCCCGCTGTCCCCCACGGCTCCTGTCCCATGCAGCCCCCCCCAAATCCTCTTATGCAGCTCCTCCAACCTCACACCCCCCTCACAGCCTCTGTCCCACCACCCCCGACCCCCCTACAGCCCCGCTACACTCACCCCCCTGCAGCCTCTATCCCACACAGCCCCCACCCCCCCTTGTGCAACCCCACAGCCACTGTCCCACCGCCCCCCACAGCCCCTGTCTCATGCGACCCCCCCACCCCCAGCCCCACTACGCCCTGCAGCCCCCTCCCACCCCCCATGCACCCCCCCCACGCCCCCCATCCTGCAGTGCAAGGAGGAGGCTGCAGGCACGCTGGAGGCGGTGCAGCTCCTGCAGGGGGTGGCTCAGCTGCTGGCCAAGTGCAAGGAGAGCTACCACAGCAAATGCCACGAGCACGAGAGGCTGCGCCGGGAGGGCACCAACCAGAAAGACATCGACAAGGTGACTCCCCCCACCACCATTTCCCACCCTGGATGATCGTTATTCCTCCCTCCCCCATCCCCCACCCCGGATCTCAGCCCCGCTGCTCTCCTGCAGGCAGAGCTGAAGTCCCAGAAGGCAGCAGAAGCCCTGCGGCGCGCGGTGGACAAATACAACAGCGCCCGCAATGACTTCGAGCAGAGGATGGTGGAGTCGGCCACGGTGTGTGGAGGGGGGGTGGGGGGGCCAGGGGGGCCGGGGGGGGGTGGTGGCACTGGGAGCATCGTTTTGTGGGGATTGGTGCTGGTGGGGTGGTGGCACGGGGGGGGTTGTGACCGTGGGGTGACATGGGGGACGCGCTGCCCTACCCCAAACCCATCCCCGGTGCTGCTGCCCCTCGGGGATGTGCCACCCCCATCTCCCCATCCCCTCAGCGCTTCCAGGAGGTGGAAGAAGCCCACCTGCGCCACATGAAGGGCCTCATCGGCTCCTACTCGCACTCGGTGGAGGACACCCACGTGCAGATCGGGCAGGTGAAGCCTCCCTTTCAGCCCCCCACCCCCATATGGGGCCACCCCCGGGTGCTGCTCTGCGTCCCACCGCGCCGCTCCCCGCAGGTTCACGAGGAGTTCAAGCAGAACGTGGAGAACATCGGCACCGAAACGCTGCTGCGGAGGTTTGCAGAGAGCAAAGGGACGGGGAGGGAGCGCCCAGGTGAGGAGGGGGTTCACCACTGTCCTGGTGTGTGGGGGGGGGGTTCAGCCGTGCATGGGGACGCTGCTGCCTTTGTGGCTGACCCCACGTTTGCTCTCAGGCGCGCTGGATTTTGAGGAGTACCGCCTGGCCCCAGCGCAGGAAGGCAAGTACGTCTGCCCCCAACTCAGCCCTGTGCTGGGGGGGTGTCCTGGGGGGGGGGGGGGGGGGGTTGGGGCTGCTCACTGCTTTGTGCCCCCCGCCCCCCCCCCCCCAGGGCCCAAGAGGAGCCGCAGCAAAGCCTTCCGCATCCCCGGGCTGAGCCGCAAGGAGAGAGAGCGCGAAGCTGGGTGAGGTGTTGCCCCCCCTTCACCTCCCCAGCGCCCCTCTGTGCTCTGCATCCTCTGCACCCGCCCCTGCTTCTGTCCCTTGCACCCATTCTCTGTACCCCGTGCTTCCCTGCATCCTTCACATCCCTCCCTTGCATCCCTCCCTTGCAGTTCCATGCGTCTGGAATTGCATGCTGTCTGCATTCCGTGCTGTCTGCACCCCCTGCATGCATTGTCTGCATCCCTTGCACCCCTTCCCTACGTTGCAAACACCCCACGCTTCTCTGCATCCATTCTCTGCATCTCTGTGCCCCCCATCTAACCCCCATTCTAACGCTGCCTCCATCCCCACAGGGAATCCCCGGACACCGATGTGGTGAGTGGTACGGTGTGGGGTGCCGGCCTTCCTCCATCCCACACCGCCCCAAACTGGGAGCACTGGGAGCACTGGGGAGTGGGCTCCACCCTGAGCATCCCCTCCACTTCAGGCTTGCCCCGAGGTGGATGAGGACGGGTTCAGCGTGCGCCCAGACGTCGCTCACAGTATCCTTGGGGTTTGATGTTGGGGTCTGCGGGTGTGTTGGGGGATGGGGGTTTTTTTGGGGGGCCTGGGGGCGTTTTGAGGTTCAAGTGTTGCCTTAACGGGGGCTCAGCGGAGGCGGAGCATCACAGCTGCTCCTCCAGCGACTCGGACTACGACGAGGATGAGCCCCGCAGGTTCCACGTGCACATCAAACCCGTGCAGCCCCGCGAGGGGGGGAGCAGCGCCGGGGCCACCGTGGAGCAGCTGAGGGCCACCGTGGGAACCTTCATCCTGCCGCCCGGCGTGGGGGTGAGGCTGGGGGCTTAAGGTGGGGGGTTGGGGGGGCCGTGCTGGGGCTAACGACCCCCCGTGTCTTGCAGGGCACCGTCAGACGGCAGTCGTCACGTGAGTCCCACCTCGTGTCCCCTGGCATTACTTGTCCCCGCGTCCCCTCCTTCCTCCTGTCCCTGTGTCCCCATAGCCCCTAACATTTGTCCCCACGTCCCCTAACACCCCCTGTCCCCATGTCCCTCCCCAGGGCACACAGCGGCTCTGTCCGCAGCCCCGAGCGCCGCCGACCCTGGGGGGCCTCAGGTGCCAGGTGAGGCCGTGCTGGGCGTCCTGCCGTCCTGGGGGTCCCGGTGTCCCCTCTCCCTCCATGTCCCCAATCACATCCTTCTCTTTGCAGGTGACAGCATGGGGAGAGGACACGCGGTGACACAGGCAAGCAGGTACGGCACGGGACGCCCTCAGGGGGGTGCACTGAGCCCTGTGCTGGGCACTGAGCCCCCCCACCCCACAGCTGCCCTGGGAAGGCTCCGGTGGACGCGGTGCCCCCCATGGAGGCGGTGCCCCCCGCAGCGCTCTTCGGGCCCCCCCTGGAATCAGCTTTTGAGGCGGAGGATTTCCCGGGTGAGGCTTTGGGGATGTGAAGGGGGAGGGGGGGGGGAGACCCCTCTATGCCCCCCCAGCATCCCAACGCCGCTCTCTCCCGCAGCGCCCCGTTCCTACGTCCTGACCTCCTCCTCCTCGCCCTTCTCCTCTTCTTCCCCGGAAAACGTGGAGGATTCGGGTTTGGATTCCCCCTCGCACCCTGCGCCCGTCCCCTCACCGGACTCGAGGCCGTGGACTCCATCGGCACCTCAGAGCCCCCTCCCCAAGCGGGGGGCACTGCCGGACCCCTCCCCGGCACCATCCTCAGCCTGGGCCCCCCCCCGACCCCGCAGCCCCGGGGGTCGCCTGCCTGAGCTGCCCGGCTTTGCCGTGTTCCCCGGGGCTGAGGGGCTCTGGGAGGAGGGGGATGTGGGGGGTGCGGCGTCCCGGGGGCGCCCCCGTGGCACTGCCCCCCCCCTGCAGCCCCCCTCGCCCGACCCTTTTGGGGAGCCCTGGGTCCGGCCCCGCAGTCCCCCTGGGGAGCGACACCCCCAGCCTCGACCTTCCTCCAACTCGGCCTCATCCTCCTCCTCCTCCCCGGCCCCCCCAAGCGGGGGGGAGTCCTCCAGCCCCTCCCCATGGACGTGCCCAGGGCTGGGGATGAGGACGTCTGAGGGTGGCACTGCGACGGCCCCCCCTGAATTGGGTGAGTTCTGTGGGGCTTCCCCCTAATTACCCTCAACTCTGCCCCCAGTCACCCCCCGATCTGCCCTCATTTACCCGTAGCTCTGCCCTGCAGTTACCTTTCCCTCTGCCCCCTGATCACCCCCAGCTCTGCCCCCAAATTACCCATAGCTGTGCCCCCCCGGCTCTCACCAGCCCCATACATCTGAAGGGCTGAGGCTGCTGCTCTCCCGGCCCCCGTGGGACCCCCCCATGGAGACCCCTACCTCTCATTGCCCCCTTCGCCTCGTCACCCCCTGACCCCCTCTGTGCCCACAGCTGCCCGCCCCCCCGCCGCCGCCCCCCGCGAGGTCCCACTGGTGGCCCCCCCTCGCCGCTCCCGGACGAAGCGCCCGACAGCCGGCCCAGCTGCAGGCAGCAACAGTGACCTGGTGTGTTTTAAGGGGGTGGGAGGGCTGGGGGGGCAGCAGCCCGACCCCCTTCCTTCCACTGACCCCCCCCCCCCTTTCTGTGCCCGCAGTCGCGCTCGCTCAGCCCCCCGCCCTCCTGGAGCTGCCCCTCGCATTCAGCCCCCGCCAGCCTGGGGGAGCGCGGCTTTTTCTCCGTGTGCCCACCGCCCCTCGGTGCGTCCGGGTTGGGAGGGGAATTGAAGAATCCTGGATGTGGGGGACGTGGGGCCCTCTGGGTGCTCACGGGGTGTGCGTCGCCCCCAGGGCTGTCGCGGGGTCCCAGCCCCGTGGTGCTGGGCTCGCAGGACGCGCTGCCCGTGGCCACCGCCTTCACCGAATACGTGCATGCCTACTTCAAGGGGCGAGATGCCGACAGGTAGGGGGGTCAGGGTCGGGGTCGGGGTCCCCCCAGCTGTCTGCCCGCTGACCCCCAGCATCCCCGCAGCTGCTTGGTGAAGGTGACGGGGGAGCTCACCATGTCCTTCCCCGCCGGCATCGTGCGCGTCTTCAGCGGCAGCTTGGCCCCCCCCCGTGCTCAGCTTCCGTCTGCTCAACGCCGGTGCCATCGAGCAATTCCTGCCCAACGCCGAGCTGCTCTACAGGTGTGGGGACACGGGGACGTGGGCTGGGGTGGTGGCAGTGGGGAGCTTGGGGCGCACAGGGTGTTGGGGTGTCTGGTTTCTCAGGAGGCCCCAGGCGCTTTCATCACCTGGTGGGTGCAGCGCTGCGCCTTGGGGTGCCGGTTCACTGCGTGCTGCGGGTGCCAGCTGTGGGGCGCCCCAGTGTGGCCGCAGTGTCCCCGTCCCCACAGCGACCCATCCCAGAGCGACCCCAGCACCAGGGACTTCTGGCTGAACATGGCTGCGCTGACGGGGCAGCTGCAGAAACAAGCAGAGCAGAGCCCATCCGCCTCCTACTACAACGTGGCTCTGCTCAAGTACCAGGTGAGCCGGGCGCAGCGTGGGGGCGCCCCACGTCCCCCCACCCAGCTCTGATGGCGGGGTGACAGCATCCCACCCTTCTCTACCCCCCAGTTTTCCCGGCTGGGTCCCAGCTCAGCCCCACTGCGGCTGTGTGTGCGCTGGGACTGCGCGCCCGGAGCCACGCGGGTCAGTGTGGAGTACGGCTACAACGCGGGGGCGCTCGCCCTGCCTGTGCCCCTCGCCAACGTCCACGTGCTGCTGCCCCTGGATGAACCCGTCACCAACGTGCGGCTGCAGCCCAAGGCCAGCTGGTAAAGAGAGGATGGGGGTCCGAAATGGGCTGGGGAACGTGGGGGTGGTGGGAATGGAGCGGGAGACCTGGAGATGTGGCCACGTCCCCGCAGGAACCTGGAGGAGAAGAGGTTGCTCTGGAAGCTGCTGGATGTCCCCAGCGCGCCAGGGCAGGGAGGTGAGGCTCCATCCACCCCTGCAGCCCTCACTCTGTGCGTGTGGGGACAGGGATGGGACCCCCACCTCTGTGCTCCCCCCCACCTCCCCAGGCTGCGGGCGGCTCTCAGCCAGCTGGCAGCCGCTTTGTGGGCCCAGCAAGCCCAGCCCGGTGGCAGCACAGTTCAGCAGTGAGGGCAGCACGCTGTCGGGCGTCGAGGTGGAGCTGGCAGGCGCTGGGTACCGCATGTCGCTGGTCAAGAAGAGGTTCGCCACGGGTACGTGGGATCCCTCCCCTGTCCCCACGGCCTGTGGTTGCACGTGGTCCCTTCTGCGTCCCCTATGTCTGAGATGCTCGGGGTCCCTTCTGTGCTGCCCAGGGTGCACGGCAGCACCTCCTCCGCACCCCACACATCTGGGGGCATGGGGACCTTTTCTCACTCCTCGTGGTGCAGGAGGTCCCTTCCCCAGGTGCCCGAGGTCCCTTCCCCGCTCTCCGTTCTCCCATGGTGCCAATGCCCCGTGTGCGTGTCCCCATCTTCGCAGCCCCCACCTTTCATCCCTCCCCCCCCCCTTTCCTCCACAGGGATCTACCTGGCGGGGTCCTGAGCTGCCTCTACTCGGACCCCCGGACCTCCCCTTGGTTGTGTGAGCTCAAAGCACTGGATGGAGCCTGGTTGGAGGGGGTGCCTTCCTCCTCCTCCTCACTCCTCTTCCTCCCCCCCGCTCCCCTTCCTCCCCATAGCCATAACTGCGTCATCTCCTGCTGTAAGGGATGGACCCCCCCCCCCCCCATCCCACCCCCGTGCTGTGAAGCTCTTTTATTAAACACTTTATTTTCTAATCACCGCCTCTGCCCCACGCTGTGCCGCCCAGCTCTGCCACCTCTGGGCTGCTCCCTGGTAACGGGCTCAGCTGCTGCGCTGTGCTCCTGGGGGGACTTTGAGGCCACGGGGGGGGGAGGAGCCAACACTGAACTGTGACACTTCTAGAACCCATAGTTGCTGCTGCCCCACCTTTCGGGCTTCGGGATGGGCAGATGGGTGGCACCAGGTGTGGGGAGGGGATTGCCGATCCTGTCCTGTTGACACACGAGAATGGCTCTGGTATGGCTCTGTGGGAAGGTGCTGGGGGCTCTGTGGGGTTGGGGGGCTCAGGGCTTCACGTGCTGCAGGGTGGGCTCTGGGATGGGGCTGGGTGCATCCTGCTTTGCTGGGCTGGGGGGTGGTGGGGGAGGTGGTGGGGGAGGTGGTGGGTCCCCATGGGATCCACCACCCCATAGGATCCCCCATGCTGCATGGGGTCCTCACGCTGAGTGGGGTCCCCTGCCCATGGGCTCCATCTTTATGGGGTGGGGGGCTGCTCACCTCACCTGTTGGTGGGCTTCATGCATCCAGAACCACCCACTCCTCCAGCTGAGGGTGCTCCAGTGGGTGCCCCATCCCTCTCGCTGGCGTGGCCCTGCTGTGCCCTGGCTATTTGCTCTGTGTAACACAGCAGCTGCTGGGCAGGGTTGACTGCCTGACCTCTTCCTGGTTTACTGGAAGGGAGACGGAAGTGGACTTGGGATCAAAAGGTTGTAACAAAGGAAGGGAGAGAGTTGAGCCTAGCAGAGAGGGGGATGGAGCACGGGCAGCTCTGCATCCAGAGGCAATTGGGTGTGATGCCCCCGGGGTGGCTGTGGGACGCCTGGAAACCCTGCCCAGGAGGCTCCACATGTGCTGGGAGGTGGTGATGCCTTCAGCCTCCACCATCACCATCGGCACCCGGAATCCCAACCCCACCGTAGGGCGCAGGGTGATCCCATAAATGAGGGACAGCCCCAGCTGTGCTCCCTGTCTTGCAGACCCGCTCCCCGTGGCGTCGTGCACCGCAGAAATGGGCTTTGCTCACGGTGGGGACCCTGGGGCTGTGCTACCTGCTGTCCCCCACCTCATCTTTGTGGCCTCGCGCAGCCCCCAGCCCCGAACCCACCTCCATTGCAGCCCCCGACGCCCTCCCAGCTCTGCCCAGCATCACCCCGTGCGTGGCCAATGCTTCAGTGCAGAACATCCCTGGCTTTGCCGAACTGCCCGAGCAATCCCGGGACTTCATGCTCTACCAGCACTGCCGTGCCTTCCCGCAGCTCCTCGACGTCCCCGGCAAATGCGGGGGTCCCACAGCCTCCTCCAACATCTTCCTCCTCCTGGCCATCAAATCCTCCCCGGCCAACTACGAACGGCGCGAGGCAATCCGGAAGACGTGGGGTCAGCAGAGAACCTTGGAAGGGGCTCAAATCCGGCGGCTGTTCCTGGTGGGGGTTTCCCCCGAGGCGCGGAACGCGGTCAAACTGAACCGGCTGCTGTGGCATGAGCAGCACGAGCACCACGACGTGCTGCAGTGGGACTTCAGGGACACCTTCTTCAACCTGACGCTGAAGCTGCTGCTGTTTCACACCTGGCTGCAGGAGCGCTGCCCCGGCGCGCGCTTCATCTTCAACGGGGACGACGATGTCTTTGTCAACACGGACAACCTGGTGTCCTTTACGCGGGACGTCCCGAGCGAGCAGCACTTGCTGGCTGGGCAGGTGTTGGCCGGCACGGGGCCCATCCGGAATCCAGGCAGCAAATACTTTGTGCCGACGCAGCTGATGCCATCGGAGCTGTACCCACCGTACTGCAGCGGAGGAGGGGTGCTCATGTCTGCCTTCACGGCGCGCGCCATCCACCGCGCGGCGCAGCACGTCGCGCTCTTCCCCATCGATGACGTCTACGTGGGGATGTGCTTGGAGAGAGCTGGGCTGGCCCCCATCTCCCACGATGGCATCCGGCCCTGGGGGATCTCCGTGCCCCGCTATTCTGACCCGCTGGACCCCTGTTATTACCGGGAGCTGCTGGTGGTGCACCGCTTTGCGCCCTACGAGATGGCCGTGATGTGGCAGGCTCTCCAGGAGCCCCAGCTGCGCTGCGGGAGGAAGGTGCTCATCTTCTAGGATGGACCAGGAGGGTCAGCGTCACTGCTGCTGCTCCAGGGCTCGTGGGATGCTGCCGTGAGGCTGAGCGTGGGGAGGTGCTGAGCCTCAGCTCCAACCTGTGGCTTCACCTCAGACATCCTGCCCGGCTCTGCCCCAAAACTGTGACTTGTGACCAGGTTCTCCTCTTGGTGCAATAAAGGAAAGCAGTCTGGAGATGAGGGCTCCGTGCCTGCTGCCATCCCACAGCGCAGGGGGGAGTGGGAGCTCAGGGTCCCCCCACCGCCCACCCCTTGTCCCCCATGTCTGCTCATCCATTGCGGGTGGGCACAGACCTGAGGTCCCCTCTCCGTCCTCAACCACACAAGCAAGAGATGGGCGCCCCCCAGACTCCCCCCCCACATCCCCCGGCCCCTGCTGCCCCCAGGCTGCCCTCCTACAGGGATGGCAGTCCCCAGTGGCTCATAGGGGGGCTGAGCTCACTGCTGCATTTCCTCTGCGAGGATATTGGTACACAGCTGACCTCCTCATGCCCAACCTCCCCTCATCCCCCCCCACCATGGATTCCCCTCACTTCACTCCAGTTGCCAAATTCCACCACCGTTTACTTGAAATCGGTCAAACCTGATTACAAAAGAGGGGGCAATGAGAAGGGAAGTCACAGCAGCACAACCATAGCAGTTAAAACACATTGAAGCGTTGCTGTGTTCATTGATCTGTCTGTCATGTCTCATGCTGGAGGGTCTGGGGGCTGCAGGGGGGGGGGGGTCCAGGCACCCCCTACCCACGGGTGGTGCCACGGCCATCCCTCAGTGCCTCGACTCTGACTGCCAGCTCGCTGAAGGTGGGTCTGGCACTGGGGGCGAATGCCCAGCAGCTCAGCATCGCCGCATACACCTGTGGATAGAACGGGACCGTTGGGGGGCATGGGGAGGGCTGGGACCCCGCTGTGCTGGAGGGGAGGATCTCACCTCCGTGGGGCAGCCTGGGGGCACCGGGAGCCTCCTGGAGTCCTTCAGCAGCTCCAGCAAATGGCAGATGATCTGTGCTGGTTTCTCAGGGCCCATCATGCGGAGGAACTCCTGCGGGATTGTGGTGAGCACAAGGTGCAGCAGTAGGGGGCACGGGGGGGGGGGGGGCACGGTGGGGTGGGGGCCTCACCTCCGAGGGGCTCCTGCTCTTGTTGCTGTAGGTGAAGAGCTCATAGAGCAGCACCCCGAAGCTCCACACGTCGGACGCTCGGGAGAAGACGTTGTCAGCCAGCGACTCAGGTGCGTACCTGGAGGTGGGAGCTCTGAGCGCCGGGTCCCACCGTGCCCCCCAACCCAGCACCTGGGACCTCACCAGAACACGGGGCTCTGCCCAGGCTCCTGCACCACATAATAGTCCTTGTCCTGTGGCAGCAGCTTGGCCAGCCCGAAGTCACCGATCTTCACATGGCTCTCACTCTCCACCAGGATGTTCCTGCTGGCCAGGTCGCGGTGCACGCAGCGCTGGGCCCCCAGGTACTCCATGCCCTGGAACAGGCACGGTGCCATCACTGCATCCCCACCTCAACCCCTCCATGGGAGAATGGGATCCCCTCGGTCCCACCTTGCAGATCTGCCAGGCGTAGAGCAGCAGCGTGCGGTGCTCAAGGCGGTGCTGGTTCTTCTGCAGGTAATCCCGCAGGCAGCCGTCAGGCAGGTACTCCATCACCAACCGCAGCCCCCGGCGCCCTGCAGCACACCCGTGTCACGGGCAGAGCAGGCAATTTGCAGGTTGATGCAGCAGGGTGCATGCAGACCCCTCCCTGCCCGCACCCCATGGGCTGATCCCCCCCCCCCCCCCCGGTGCCGCCTCGCACTCACCACGGCTGTAGCAAACGCCCCGGTACTTGACGATGAAGTCGTGCTGCAGCGAGTGCAGGATTTGGATCTCCCTCTCGAAGTCCTGCAGCTCCTTGGCCGAGTCCTGCTGCAGCTTCTTCACCGCCACCAGCTCCCCCGTGCTGTCACCCAGCGGATCGTAGCGGCACAGCTCCACGCTCCCAAAGTTGCCCTGGGGAGGCAGAGCCGGGAGGGCGCTCAGCTCCCAGGACCCCCCCCAGCACTTTGCCACCCCTGAGACAGCGAGGTGTGGAGGAGGCCGTGGGTACCCCACAAAAAGGGCATCGCTAACAGAGCCTCACCTTGCCCAGCAGTGAGATGTACTTGAGGTGCCGCTCCTCGAACAGCGCAGGGCTGCGCCCCGCCGCCACGTGTTCGTAGCCCCAGAAGCTCTCCCGCAGCGTCACGTCGGTGGGTGACAGCTCTGAGAGCAGCTCATAGTCTGGGGGTGGGGGACAGGCGGTGAGGTGGGGGTCCGGTGCCCATCCCCGTGCCCATCCCCAACACCCGCAGCGCCCACCGGAGGAAATGAGGCTGTTGATGTCGCGGATGATGGCGCGGAAGCAGGGCCGCCTGCTGGGCTCGTAGTGCATGCAGTGCGCGATCAGCGCAGCCAGCTCGCTCCAGCGCGGGGCGGGCAGCTGCTGGCGGCTCTCGTAGAACTGCAGCTTCTGGGGGGAGGGGAGGGAGGAAGGAGCACGAGGCCCAGAGCTGTGCCAGCGCCGGGCATCACTCGAGGATGGGGTGGGCACGGTGTGGGGTCTGCCTGTCCGTGCCACTACCTGGGCTGTGGGCACCCATCCCCATCCCATCCCATCCCCATCCCATCCCCACCCCACTCCATTTCACTCCATTCCATTCCATTCCATTCCATTCCACTCCATTCCATTCCATTCCATTCCATTCCACTCCATTCCACTCCATTCCATTCCACCCCATTCCACCCCATTCCATTCCATTCCATTCCACCCCATTCCATTCCATTCCATTCCATTCCATTCCATTCCACTACATTCCACTCCATTCCATTCCACCCCATTCCACCCCATTCCATTCCATTCCATTCCATTCCATTCCATTCCATTCCATTCCACTCCATTCCATTCCATTCCATCCCACCCCATCCCATCCCCATCCCATCCCATCCCATCCCCATCCCATCCCACCCCATCCCATCCCACCCCATCCCATCCCCATCCCATCCCCATCTCCATCTCCATCTCCATCTCCATCTCCATCTCCATCTCCATCTCCATCCCCAACCCATCCCACTCCATTCCATTCCATTCCATTCCGTTCCATCCCACCCCATCCCATCCCCATCCCCATCCCCATCCCCATCCCCATCCCCATCCCCATCCCCATCCCCATCCCCATCCCCATCCCCACCCCTTATGCACTGTGACTGCATTCTGGGGTCACCAGCACCATCAGGAGGCCCTGCAGCAGGACTGGCAGCAGCAGGCAGCTGAACACGGTGGGTGCCACAGGATGGAGTCGCAGTGGAGTGGCGTCACATCAGGGTGGGGTCACAGGGGCAGGGTGATGGGGGGGAGGGGACAACCCCACCTTCTGTGGCTCCAGCAGGCTGACAGGCATGTTGCCCCCACTGAAGATCTCCCACAGGGTCGCCCCGAAGCTCCACTTGTCGGCTGGCAGCGCCAGGCTCTGGGGGTCACTCAGGCACTCGGGGGCCACCCAAGGGATGCGCTCCACCAGCACTGGAGAGAAGGGATGGCCCTGCTCAGCACCACCAAGGGGGGGCACGCGGCTCCCCAGGGTCCATACGGCACTTACACTCCTTGGCCAGGACGGTGATGCTGACTCCAGGGTCGCTGAGTTTGATGAAGGGGGGGCTGCCGCTGGCCGCGTCCCCCTCCCGGGTCAGCAGCACCTTCTTAGCAGAAACGTTGCCGTGGGTGATTTTCTTGTCCTCCTGGGAGGGGACAGGGACCCTGAGCGGGGTGTGGGGGATCAGCGGGAGCGAAAGGACAGCAGCGCTTGGAGATGGGGGACAGGGACGTGTGGGAGCCACGGGGATGGGGACACGTGGGACACGGGGGGTTGGGGGCTACGGGAATACAGGTGCAAGAAGCTGTGGGGACAGAGCTGCGTGGCAGATGGGGCACATCAGAGGACGGGGGGCGCTTTGTCCATCCGCTCACCAAGTAGTTGAGAGCGTATCCCAGCTGCTTGGCCACCTGCAGCTTCCAGCTGGTCGTCACCTTGCCCTCGCTGTGGTTCTTTTTCAGGTAGAGGTCCAGGGGCCCGTGCCTGATGTACTCCTGCACCATGATGCCTGTGGGCAGGGGGCAGCAGGCCGGTCCCACGCGTGCACACAGAGGGTGGCAGCGTGGCACAGGGGACAAGGGACACTCACTGTCCTTGCCGAGGCTGACGCCGTGCAGCAGCACCAGGTGCTTGTGGGACAGCTGGCTCATGATGCTGGCGGCCTCCAGGAAGGACTGAGGGGGAGATGGGGTCAGGGGGCGGCGGGACGCAGGCGGGTTGGTGCCGAGGGGCCCCCCAGCTCACCTCGGAGCAGTTGCGGTGGCTGCTGTCCATCACCTTGAGCACCACGGGGGTCTGGTAGAACTCGTCATCCTTCTGGTCCCTCTTGATGCCCTTGTAGATGTGGGTGAAGGAACCCTGCCCCAGGCTCTCGCCCTGCCGTGGGATGGCATGTTGGGCTGGGAGGGTCCCCCCTGACCCCCGGCTCCCCCCACCCCATCCTGCTGTACCCGTATGAGGCTCTCAGGGTCGATCTTATGGAATGTCAGCTGGCTGGGGCTGCGGCGCGGGGCGGGAGGGGAGCTGGGGGGCCGCGGGCGGCCGCTGCGCACGATCAGCAGGTTGGATTTCTCTGGAGGGGGGAGGGGGAGGGATGTGAGGGGTGGCTGTGACGTCATAACGCCCGCTCTGTGACGTCACACCGCTCGCTATGACGTCACAATGCTGCACCGTGACGTCACAATGCTCGTTCTTTGACATCACAATGCCCGCACTGTGATGTCACACAGCGCCTTTTACAGCAACACACCTCATTTCACAACCCCCCACCCCCCCAAACCCCTGCCCTCATCGTGCCCCTATAGCCCATAGGTGTCACCTCTGGGCAGAGGTGGGCAGCACGTCTCCAGGCGCAGGTGAGCACCCTCAGCCTGCAGCCCGCAGCGCCCATAGGTGCCCAGCAGCTCCTGCAGGCTGCAGAAGCGCCTTGCCAGCCCTGTCAGCCAGAAGCTGCCATCCTCATCCCTGCGGATCAAGCAGCGTTTGAAGTCCTGCCCGGAGCGTGTCTGCGGGGAGAGAGCGAGCTCAGCACCGTGGGGTGCTGGGAAACACCAGTGGCACTGTCCCCTCGGTGCTGGGTTCTGTGCCACGTGGAGAGGACGTGGGGGGGGGGGTCTGTGTGGCACTGGGCCCCACCTCGGTGCACACGGTCAGCAGAAAGCTGTCGAAGTCCTGGGGGCTGCGGCGCAGCACAAACAGCCCTGGCTGGGCCCCCGCCGCCTTCAGCTTACGCACAGCAAACTCAGAGCTGCAACACAGCTGGGTGTGGGGAGGGGGATATCGCAGGGACACCCCACGGTGCGTCCCAGCGCTGCCCAAGCACGGTGGGCACTACAGCGTCACCCCTTGGGTGGGTGGATGGGGGTCCCCTCTCAATAATTCCCTTCCGCTTTGAGCCCCGCAGCCTGGGGGGATGGGGCACACACACCTGATGGGCCCATGGCATTGGTTCTCCATGTCTTCCAGCAGCCGGGGGGGGGCCACCTCCTTGCAGAAGTAGTGGTGGGCATCTGCAGTCAGGCGGTAGTAACCATCCAGCAGGGCCACGAAGGAGAGAGCTTCCCGCAGCGTGGGGAACTCCACCTCCTGGGTGAGAGCGAGGTGAGCCCCCAGCACGCTATGACCCCGCTGGCACCCCCCAGGTCCCCCCCCCCAGCTCACCAGCACCCTGTTGTCTGTCTTGGTGAGGGTGACGACGCGGTTCTCCACGGGGCCACCATCACGGCTCGCCTGCTTGATGCTGACGTCGGCGATGTCGGGGAAGTCACAGAAGTGCTGGCGGCTCTGCAGGGACACCGGGGGCTGCCCTACGCGTGTCCCCCCACCGCATGACCCCCCCCTCCCCTCTGCTCATCCACTCTCAGACCCCCCCCCCCCCCCACCTGCACTGTGGCTGGACCACCCCATCCTCACCCTCTGGTTGAGGTTTCCGCACCTCAGATCCGCCGCAGCTCCAGGAGACCCCGCTGTCTGCAGACACGTGGATGGTGATGTCGGCGTCGGGGCCGCGTGCACGGAAGCTCTCCTCAGCCCAGCAGCGCCGCAGCCGTTCCAGGTCCAGCAGGTATTTCAGCTTCAGGCAGCGCCCATCCGCCCTGCAGCCCCCCATCCTGCGCAGGGACTGCGCGACGCGGCGGCGGATGCGCTTGCGGGTGAGGAAGCTGTGCTGTTGGATCTGACACCGCAGCGGCTCCGGGATGCAGGACTTGTAGCTGGGGGCGGGGGGAGGCAGGAGATGAGGCAGGAGGGGGGTAGGTGCCCCCCCGCCCCCCCCAGGTGAGGTCTCTGCTCACCTGACGCAGCTGAAGACCTGCTCGGGGCTCTGCCACTTCTCCTTGGCGATGCGCAGCATGTCCAGCACCGCCAGGCTCAGGCACTCCTCCTGCTCCGCCAGGCTCAGTGCCAGCTCCATGCGCCCCGCAATGAAGTCACTGCGAGACTGGGGACAGAGACACAGCTCGGGGTGGGGGCAAAGCCCCCTGCTCTCTGCAAGCCCTGGTTGTGCACCAGCCGTGCTGAGCCCGGCTCCGTGCACGAGGCTGAGGCAGGAACCCTGCATCCCCCCTACCCCGTCATTCATGGCCAGCCCCCGGCTCCGTGCCCGTTTCTGGCACACCCCTGGGGCAGGGATGCACGGCTCACCTGGGCAAACAGGTAATCGATGACGGGGTAATCCAGCACGGGGCTGGGGCGGTCGCTGGGCAGCTGGAAGCGATGCGCCTGGCCCAGCCCACACCAATTGGGGAAGAAGAACCTGTTGGGGCAGGGTTGGCTGGGCTCAGTGCCGCGTCCCGCGCCGCACAGCCCCTATCAGCCAGCAGAGAGTCCCCACCTGATCCTATACACCACCACCTGGCTGCGGGCATCCTCCACTGTGAAGAGGTGGTTGGGGGGGTACCAGCAGCTGAGATCCTCCGTGGCCAAAGCGAAGAGAGGATGGCAGATGGGCAGCACGCCTGGTGGCAGAGGGACAGCGCCGTCCTCGTGGCTGTGACCACGCCGGATGGGTGCACAGCCGGGGGATGGTGCTCACCGCAGGCCTTGGCAGCGCGCACACACAGCTCCTCGGCCGTGTATTCGCCGAAGGTGAAGGTGAGGATGGCGGTGGAGTCGGGGGCAGCATGGGGTGCCCGGTGGTAGAGGAACACCTGCAGCGTGCCGGGCTCCGAGGAGGACAGACTGCAGGAGCGCTCGCCGATCAGCGGCGTCTCCTCACCCAGCGGGGCCATGGCGGGCGCTGCAAGGACAGCAGTGCTCAGAGTGCTCCCTGCGCACCCCCTGGTGGGTCCCCAAGCGCGGTGCCCCGTGCTCTGAGACCCATAGGAAATGGGACCTTCCTTGCCGTGGGGTAAAACCCCACGCTGTCTCTGGGGCTCGGACCCATTGCCCTGTGTTCGTTTTGCAGATGGGGAAACTGAGGCACGCCGCTGTTTTTTAGGTGCTCTGCAGCAGCCAGCTCGGAGACACGCTTGCGCCCTGCATCACACCTGGCCTGGAGAGCACACGGCTCCATCCTTGTGCAGGAGGGTCGGCTGGAGCCCCCAAACCCCCCCATGTCCCACAGTACCTGTGCTGTCCCGGTGGCCTTGCTGGTGCTGTGTTTTCTGTCCTGGGTGGGGCTGCTGCACTTTTTGGGCTGCGTAGGTGGCTGCGAGTGTCAAAAAGTCCCCATGGTGACTTCCTTCCTGCCCGCAGCGTCTCTGAGCACAGCGAACTTCCTGACCAGGGAGGGGGCACGGGGCAGGGGGCCTTAAGGAGCCACCCCAGGGGCAGATGGCACCCCCTGCTCCGGGCATCCCCCTGCTCCCTGCCAGTGCTGTGGGTGCAGCAGCGGTGGGCACCTCTCCACGTCCCACCCTGTCCCACCCTGCTCTGAGCCCAATGCTGCCCCATGCAGCCCTTGTTCCCCCCACGCTGCTCACAGCCTCCCAGGACTTCTGGGAGCTGCCCACCCCCTCTGGGTCCTTTTAGGAGCCTCATGCGCCTGTGCCAATGCTGTGTGGCCTGGTGGGTATGGGGGGGGGACGGGGCAGCAGCTTTTTCCCCCTTTTTGCTTCCCAAAGAAGCCAAGGCAGCAGAGAGGCAGGGATGGGGTGCTGCTCCATGGGGACAAGGCCACGATGCATCATCAATGTGGACACACCCTGGGGACGAGGTACCGTGCGACGTGCTGGAGCGCAAGGATGTGCCCCGTGGGGACAGCGCATCCTTTGGCAGAGGGGACAGTCCCCACGTCGCAGCTCTTCCTGGGTTGCAGCCCTATTTTTCAAGCATGGGGACCAACGTGTCCCGGGTGAAACAAAGCACCTCTTATACCTGGGAATGAGGAAGCAGGGCTGGCCCTCTTGTCACTGCACCCTGAGGGGAAGAGCCATGGCCCCATCCTTGCCTTCAGGCCTTGGACCCTGCAGGGGTGGGCGGCAGGGAAGGGGTTATCGCCGCGGCCCCACGCAGCTCTGCCTCCCTCCCCACGCCATAGCCTGCCTCCTCCCAGCCCCTCTGGCACTCTGCGCCCGCCGAGGTCGCGGCCGGATCCCTGCCAGCCCCTGGGGGAGCAGCTCGCAAAGGAGGTGCTTTTGCTGGGTAAAGGTTTCGGTTGGGTTTGTTTTGTCGCCGGCGGGAGATAAGTGGTGCTCAGCGCTCCGTGTTTGCGCTGGGTTTGGGGGATTTCTGCGTCCCGGCCGTGTCCTTCGGCTGCTTCGCTCTGCGGTGCGACTGGGCAGCGCTGTGCGCCGCGGATCGGGAGGTATTTGGGGTATCTGTGGTATTTGGGGTGCTCTCCACGGCTGCTTCTTTGCACCTTTCCACTGGGATGAGCTCAGGGATGGCGATGCAGTGATGCTGCTCTCCATGCTCACTCATCCGCACCTCGCACCTCGATAACCACCCCGTGCTCTGTCTCGCTGCAGTGCCGCTGCCCCTGGACACACCGGGACCCCCTTCCCTGTCCCACCTGCAGGTCCTTGTCCCTGTGTGCCCGGGGGGGGGGCCATCCGCACACCACCACCATGCTGGCACCACCGGGCAGCCTGGAGGTGTGGGCATCGGAGCCCCTCACCTTCAGCCTCTGGGATTACGGCGTGTTCGGGCTGATGCTGCTCGTCTCCACGGGCATCGGGCTGTTCCACGGGCTGTCCAAAGGAGGCCAGAAGACCTCAGAGGACTTCTTCATGGGTGGCCGGCGCATGGCAGCAGTGCCAGTGGGGCTCTCGCTGTCGGCCAGCTTCATGTCAGCCATCCAGGTGCTGGGGGTGCCAGCTGAGGCGTACCGCTACGGCTCCAAGTTCCTCTGGATGTGCCTGGGGCAGCTGCTCAACACGCTGCTCACTGCATACCTCTTCTTGCCCGTCTTCTACCGCCTGGGGCTCACCAGCACCTATGAGGTAGGCACGGGGGTCTGCATCCCCCTGCGTTGCAGGCAGGGGATGGGATTCTCCCAGCCAAACCTGCACACTCCCTCTCTGTTCCCAGTACCTGGAGTGGAGGTTCAGACGGAGCGTGCGGCTCTGCGGGACGCTGCAGTACGTGATGGCTACGGTGAGTCCCAGGTTGGGGATGTAGGGATGGGGGTCCCCGCTGTGTTCAGCCCCTAAGAGCCCCCTTGTTCCCATGCACGTGCTTTTTCCGTGGCTCCAAAGCAAACACATCCCTGCGGGATGGCTGTTTGGAATGGAGAGCCGAGTGTTTTTCCAGCGCCCGCAGCACCAGCACGTTGCTCTGACCCCCCACCCCATCCCCACAGACTCTGTACACAGGGATCGTCATCTATGCTCCTGCTCTGATCCTCAACCAAGGTACGGGGGGGACACACGTGGGACAGCATCCACACGTCCTCGTCCCCTCATCTCTACCCCGAGCACCGACGCTTATCACCATCATCTGCCCTTCAGTGACCGGTTTGGACATCTGGGCGTCCCTGCTCTCCACTGGCGCCATCTGCACCTTTTACACCACCATAGTGAGTGCACAGCGGGGGCTCCAGGGGGGTCCTGTGGGCTCTGGCTTCCCGGCGCTCACTGTGTTCCCGCTGGCGCAGGGCGGGATGAAGGCTGTCATCTGGACCGACGTCTTCCAGGTCTTCGTCATGCTCTCTGGGTTCCTCGCCGTCATCATCCGGGGGCTGCTGCTTGTGGGGGGCCCCACCAGGGCACTGGCCATCGCCACCAACGGCTCCAGGGTGAACTTCGGAGAGTGAGTCCCTGTATGCCCCCACCTTCACCCAACCCCCCCCTCCAGGTGCTGCAATGCCAGCACTGCCCCTGCTCACTCTCTGCCCCCAGCTTTGACTTCGACCCGCGGAGCCGTTACACCTTCTGGACCTTCCTGCTGGGCGGCACGCTGGTCTGGCTCTCCATGTACGGCGTGAACCAGGCTCAGGTCCAGCGCTACGTGGCCTGCAAGAGCGAGAAGGAGGCGAGGATGTGAGGAGAGGGGCAGCAGGGGGCACAAACCCCCGGCATGGGGGTGAGGGGTTGCACTGCAGGGCTGGGATGCGTGGAACCCTGGGAAGCCAGCCCCACCACCCTGCATGCATCCTGCACCTCTGCACAGACTCTGCACCCCTGCACGTCTCCTGCACCCTTGAACTCCCCCTGCAGCCTTGTGTGACCCCTGCCCAACCCCTGCAGCCCTGCTGAGCCTGGCGAGCCGTGCTTTGATCGCACCCTGTGCCCGCAGAGCGCTGCTGGTCAATCAAGTGGGGCTCTTCTGCATCGTCTCCAGCGCGGTGGCCTGTGGCCTTGTGATGTTTGTGCTCTACAAGGACTGTGACCCCCTCCTGGCCGGCCACATCTCGGCCCCCGACCAGGTATGGCTGCACCGGATCCGTCCTCTTGAGCACTCAGTTGAGAGCAGCGAGGAGGAACAGGGAGAAGGATGGGGACAGGGGTCCCGCCTGCCCCCCTGACACAGCTGTGCCCCCCAGTACATGCCCTACCTGGTCCTCGACATCTTCCAGACGTCCCCTGGGGTACCCGGACTGTTCCTGGCCTGTGCCTACAGCGGGACCCTGAGGTGAGGCCGCCTGGGGACCCCGACATCCCCAAGGAGGGGGTGGCTCTGTGCCGTCCCCACCCTCAGTTTGGCGCGGGGCTGAATGCCGTGCTCCCCCAGCACCGCCTCCACCAGCATCAACGCCATGGCAGCCGTCACTGTGGAGGACCTGGTGAAGCCCCGGCTGCCCACGCTGTCACCAAGGAGGCTGATGCTGATCTCCAAGGGGCTGTGTGAGTGAGGACGGGACTGCTGCACGGCCCTGATGCCACCCTGCCCTATGCCACGCTGTGCCACAACGTGCCACCACGCGCTGCACCGTGCCACTCCGTGCACCCCACCCTGTGCCTCGCCATGCTGCTCTGTCCTGCACTGTGCCGTGCAGCACTGCTGTGCCATGTCACAGCCCTCCCCCCCGACCCCTCTGTCCCCACAGCACTGTTCTATGGCATTGCTTGCATCACGGTGGCTGCGCTGGCCTCGCTGCTGGGCGGTGGTGTGCTGCAGGTGAGTCCTCCCCAGCCCCCCCTACCCCTCCTGCTCTGCACCCGCGCCCATCACACACGGCTGGGGGATGGAGAGCCCTCGAGGCACCTCAGGGTCCCCCTGCAGGGCTCCTTCACCGTCATGGGGGTCATCGGCGGCCCTCTGCTGGGAGCCTTCATGCTGGGCATGTTTGTGCCGGCGTGCAACACAGCTGTGAGTGCTGGACGGGGGGAGGGGGCGTGGGGCTGGGGGTCCCAGCACCATGCAGACCCCACTGCTCGCCCAGGGTGTGTTCGGGGGTCTGGGTGTCGGCCTCGCGCTCTCGCTGTGGGTGGCAGTGGGTGGCAGCCTCTACCCGGCCCCTGCCGACATTGCTGGTGTCCTGCCTGCCTCCGGAGCCCACTGCCCGCTCTACAACCGCACCGCCAGCACCAACCACACGCTGCTGCTGGGACCACTGCCCCCCCGGCGCCCCGGCACAGAGCCTGCAAGGTGAGAAGGGACGGGTAGCAGGGATGGGGACGGGACACACCATTGCTCCGGTACGGTGGGCTGGGGGCTGCTCGCAGTGACATCACCACGCTGTCCTTCTTCGCTCTGATGTCACTCCGCTGTCGCTGACTGCTGTGACACCGCAGCGCTGCTTTGATCGCAGTGATGTCGCGCCAGTTTGCCTCGTCATCTGTCACAGTGCTGTCCTTGTCCTCTGGGACACCACACCGCTGTCCTTGCTCGTTGTGATGTCACACTGTCCTTTCCTTTGTCCGCTGTGACGTCACACTGCCTTTCTGATGGCGGCGACGTCACCACCAACACCCCCCCCCCCACACACCCTGCAGGCCTCCCATCGTGGGTGACTTCTATGCCATCTCCTATCTGTACTACGGGGCACTGGGGACGCTCTCCACTGTGCTGGCAGGAGTGCTGCTCAGCTACCTGGCAGGTGAGCCTGTGGGCACCGGGGGCACATTTAGAGTGGGGGCTGCCCCACGCTGCTCCCTCTCACCCTTCTGTTCCCCCCCCCGCAGGGCCCACCAAGCGAGCACAGCTGCCCCCAGGTGTGCTTTGGTGGGACATCACCAAGCAGACATCCTCTGTGTCCCCAGCTGGGGGTGCGGCGCCTTCAGGGGGGTGTCCCACCAAGGTAACACCCCTCAGATCCCCCCCACCACTCCCAAAACACCCCTCCCAACTTCTGCTCACATGTTCCCTCTCCGCAGGTCTGCAGAGACCCTCAGGGGGGGCCGTGTCCTGAAGCCCCCCCGGTGCTGCTGGGGCTGGGAGGGCAGGCACGAAGCCCCCCCCAGCACCGCGGGGTCACCGAGCAGCTGCTGCAGGAAAGCCACGTGTAGGGACAACGACCACGGCGGAGGGGGGACATGGGGGAGGGGCACGGGCACCGATGCCCACCCGCTGTGTCGGTGTCGCCCCTCCGGGAGGGGACAATAAATGAGGCGGGGTCTCCATGGGACACAGCGTCTGTGTGTCACTGTGTGGGACTGGGGACTGGGGGGGGGGGGGGCGCAATGAGGAGGTCCGTGTTGGGTCGGGGATGGGGGCGTGGCCACAATCAGCCCCGCCCACCGGGACTAAGGGTCACACCCCGTTAGGCCCCGCCCCGAATGGGTGTCAGCGTCCGATAGGCCACGCCCACATAGCCACACACCCCCGCCGCCATCTTTGGGTGTTGGCACCGCGCCGCCATCTTTATGCCGGGCACGAGGGTGGACGGAGCGGTGGGAGTTGAGCGGCTTTCTCGTGGTTCTCTCCCCGAGATGCGAGCGGGGATGAGGATGCGGTTACGGATACGGGCTGCATCCCTCTCATCACAGTTCCTCCGCATTCTCCCGGAGCCGTGCCCTTACCGTGCCCTCAACAAAGATGGCGGCAGGAGCGCTGCGAGGCCGCGGGCGTCGCTTCCCCTCACCCTGCGGGACGCGCCGCGCGGAGTGATGACGCACAAAGAGCGCGACGGGCGGAGCGGCGGAGCCGGGTAGGAACGGGACGAGCGGGATCGGGGCGGCTGGGAGCTCGGGAAGGGGGTCGGGATCCCCGCGGGGATGAGATCCGGCCCGAAGCGCTGCGCCGCGAGCCGTCGGATCTCATTGCCGTTAAAAATTGAGGTTTCAATTCCAAAAGGCTGCGGCTGAGCGGGGAGGGCCTCCCGGGTGCGTTTTGTTGGCGTCGCGTCTGCGGGCCGTGCCCTCCGCGGGGCCCTTGGTCCGTGTGACGGGCGGTGCTGCTGCTGCGTGACCCCTCCTGCGGCTCCGCCACCTCCCACGGGCAGCTGTGACCCCGCACGGGGGTCGGGGGCTGCTGGAGGAGCCGGGATTGGCCGCTGCTGGGTGCGGGGGGCTCGGCGGTGCTGGGGGGCTGCCGCCACAGCGGAGATCGCCCAGCGCCGGAGATGTGGGAGCGGCACGCTGAGGTCCCCCCCGAGCTGCGGGGCTGTGATCACAAAGCTCTGGGTCCGGGCTCCGTCCCTGCTTGTATCCCTGTGATCCCGTGGGCCTGGCGTTGCTCTGAAGCTCTTTGCTTGCTTTTCTTCTCTGCAGAGCACCGTGAGTGATGCCCAAGAAGTTCCAAGGGGAGAACACCAAGTCGGCTGCTGCCCGTGCAAGGAAGGCGGAGGCAAAGGCAGCAGCCGATGCCAAGAGGCAGCAGGAGCTGGAAGATGCCTACTGGAAGGATGACGACAAACACGTGATGAGGAAGGAGCAGAGGAAGGTGGGTGGCTGTCGGGTTGCTCCTGAGGGAAGGGTGACTTCTTGCCCTCTGTCACAAAGCTGTGGCTCTGCGCACGTCGCCCTGCACTCAGCTCTGAGGCAGAGCAGCCAATGTGAGCAGCTCCTGTGGGAGCTGAAAGAGTGGAGCGTGGGGGTGAGTGTGAGTTGGGTGTGTGATTGAGGAATGCACTGATTGCAGAGCCGCCTCCTGAAGGAAGGGAGTCAGAGCTGCCTTATGGGAGCCTTGGAGTTAAGGAAATGCTCTGGAACTCTGCTGTAGGGCTTGATTTTCTTATTTGTGTTGCTTTTTTTGATCGGGCAGATCTTTAGCTTTTTGTTTCTGTCCTTTGGATCCCATTCTTAATTTTTCCTTCTACAAAAAGGAATTCAAGAAATCAACAGAGTTTAATACGTTTTTTCTCCTCCCCAGCTCAGTGCGCCACGTATCACAATTACCTCTCAAAAAATAAGATTCTCCCTGCTTTGCTCTTAGCAGCTCACTCCACTCAGTGCACATCTGCCTCGAAAACCAGAGGAGTTCATCAGAGCTCATCTGCAGTTATTTGGTTTGCAGTGTTATCCTGCCCCAGCGTTAGACAAACTTCTTTTGGAAGTGATTCTTGAGGGCAGCTTATCTGCCTCTTCTGAAGCAATTTGTTTGCTGTTTCGCTACCTGGAAAGGGTTTGACTGGAGATACAAACGGAATTTATGGGCTTACTGATTCTGTGCTGCTCTGTTTGGCACTGGCTGAGCTCCGTGTGCTGACTTTGGGCAGGCAGGAGGCCAACGTGTCCCCATGACCCCGAGGCTGTGAATTCCCCCCCCCACCCCCCGATGTGTGTCCTGACATTTGGAATTTGGAGTCCTGCGTGCTGTTCCCCAGCGCAATCCTGTAATGCTGCTTAATTATTTCCTGGAACAAGGTCTTATTATTGTGCCTCTTAAGGGTTGGGTTTTTTTTTCCCTTTGCCAGCAGTGACCTACTTTGCTGCTCTACCAAAACAGCCTCCTGCAGGAAAGGGGCATGGGAACCTCAGCAGGGGCACTTGGGCTGTTAGCTCCGAAATTTGGGTCCGGCTCAGAGCCTCACACAAAGGCTGTGGAGAACTCAGCGCTCTGGTTCCCCCCTCAACTGCTCTGCAAGCACACAACTTGTTAGAGAGAGGAGATTCCTCAACAGGAGCTCATTCTCTCCTGTCACCTGGGTTTGGGACATCCTAGAGAAATTCAGCCTCATGTGGGAGCATCTTCCTGCTGGCAGCTCCTGGGTCTGACTTCTAGCAGAATGCTGAGTGCTTTTCCTTCCCAGGAACCTCCCGGCAACCCGTGGCTCAATGCAGCAGCAATCTGCTCGGTGGGGAGCTGCCCTGCCAGAGGGGCTCCGGTTCTGCTGGTGTTGCCGGCACGCAAATCGCCCTGCTGGCTGCTGCCGATCACGGCGTGCAGAACCGCGTCTCTCGCAGTTCTTCCCCCGGCTCTCCAGGTGATGGCAGTAACACGTTAAGCAGTGGCTCTGCGTCGGGAGCGAGTGGGCACGGCTGGAAGCCTTGGGCCATCGCCCAGCGGGACACGTGTGCAGAACAAACCGCCTTTCATCCCTTCCTCTCCCCGTGGATGGGCCTCTGAGCACTGAATGAGAACCCAGCGCGCATTTTTGCCTGGGGGTCCATCGGCTCTGCGCGGTGGTTTTGAGGTTTCTTGAAACGCCACCCAGCTCTGAGAGCAGCCGTGGTGGCTGATCCCTGCTGGCAGGGGATGGCGCTCATTTGGTGGCTCTGTGATGCATGAAGGAACATCTGAGCTCAGGCACCAGCCCGCCGTGTGTGTGTGTGTGTGTGTGTGTGTGTGTGCGCCTCCTCTGGCACTGCGGCACGAGGCACAGCTTGCCTTCCTCCCCAGAGAGCTCCGGCTGAAAGCACAGCATCTCTGTGCCTCCCTGCTGAAAGAGCCAGGTTTGATCCCCGTGGAGCTGTTTCCCCATCAGTGCAGGTGTCTCCCCCCCCTGGCTCTGCCCTCCTCCACACGCAGTTCGGCTGCGGTTCAGAGCGCACGGCTCCCAGTCCTCCTGGCTGCAGCTCCTTTCCTTCTCTCCACACGATTAGCTGAAGTGTGTCTGCTTGGTGGAACGGCTGCAGACGTGTCCTGAGCGAAGCTGCAGGTGGGCTTGGAAGGCTGACAAGGCATTAAAAGCACCGAGGTGTTACAAGAGGAGGGCTGGTGGTGGATCTGCCAAGGGCAGAGGTCTGGCTGCAGGGCTTGCAGTCCCTGCTGGGAAGGTGCAGTTCCCATCTCCTTCCCCAGCTCCTACTGTCTGTCTGTGTGGGACAGCAGCCCTTCTTTCTGTTCAGGCTGCGTTCTGGCTGTTCTGTGCTTGCTGAGCTCCCTGCTGCTCAGCCCTCGCCACCTTCCTGCTCATCCAGCATCCTCAGCATCGTCCTGCGGGCCGGCAGTGACTGTGCCTCTGATTCAGTGCAGAATTACTCAGCTGTGAGCAGTGGGTCTTACTCAGATGACATGTGAAACGGGTGAAGTGACTGCTGTCCCTCCTGGGAGGGATGGCTGTGTGGTGCCAAGTTGGCAAAGCCGCAATCCTGTGGTTTAAATGAGAAACACGGGGGCAGAGAGAGAACAGAGTGAGCACCCGATGGCGAGCGCTGGCATTCAGAGCCCAGAACCAACCTCCTTTTGCTCCAGCATCACTGCAGTATTTGTGTGGGGCCTGAGGAAGGCAGGGGGTGACCCCCATCTCCAAGCCCCGCTGTGCAGCAGGCAGCCTGCAGAGCAGTGGGATGTGCTGCACGCTGGATTTGCTTCTCTCCCTTTGCAGCTCCCTCGTTTCTCTGCATCACTTTGCCTTTCTGCCATGCCAGGAGCTTGGCCAGGCTGGCAGCAGGCTCTCCGCCTTCCTCGGGGCTGCATGCTAAGAGGTTGATTGGGAGCACTGCTGCCTCTATTGACCGCTGGCTCCCGAAGCCACGTGCGTGGGACCTTGTTCTCCTCCCGTCTCGCAGGTGGGGAACTGTTCTGAAAGCTGATGAATTTCTCTTTGCTCAGGGCAATTCGGTTCGAGGCTGGAAACCAGCATTTCAACATGCAGATCCTCGTGAGCAGAATTGTCCACTGCAATCTCGCCCACCGCTCCTCCTGGTGCCCCGCGGGGCGCAGCAGCGTTGAGGGAGGAAACTGTTCATTTCTCTTCCAGTTTTCTAATAGCTCTGCTGTACGTTTCGCTTACGCAAATGCAAGCTGCCCTCTCATCGGGGCGTTTGAGCTGACTCATGTGGGATTAGCTTGCTTCTGCCCAAGCTGGGAAAGGCTTCAGGATCAGGGATGTCCATGGAGCATCGCCTGCAGGCGCAGCGGGAGCCGAGCAGTGGAAGGTCCTCCAGGGAAACCTGAGCACGCAGGGTTTGTGTGGCCTGTGACAAATTAGTGGCAGTGCTGCCTTGTTTGCTTTCCACAAATAGCAACGCCATGGCAAATGCCAGAGCAGGGAGCAGCATCTCCCAGCAGCAGGAGGGGGGAGAGGAGCGGCAGGACGAGCTGTGCGCCCTGCTCCAGCCTGGTTGCCCTTCGTGGGGTGGCTGTGTCCCCTATGGGGAGTTTTGTTGGGATGGGGCTGGATGCTGGAGCGTCGTCCCCACGTTTCTGTGCTGTCGTCCCAGCTGGGCTGTGTGAGTGACTGCCGGGCTCCTGCCTCCATTGATGGCTCTCTGTAATAAGCAGGGGTAAAAGACGAGCTCCTCCAACTATAAATAACTGCTTTGAAATGCCTTTGCTGCCCTCCCTTAGGTCGGTAGCACTTGTCTCTGCTCCTTCTCTGCCTCCTGGATTATGCAAAACCACAGCCTGTCCTGCAGCCCAGCACCTGGTGGCCCTGCTCAGCCACACCTGTGTTGGAATGGGACACAGCCAGGGGACGTTTCCTTGCACAAGCTGATGTCCTGGGCACGCTGCCACATCCTGTCACAGTTCTGCTTCTCCTGCGTGTGCTTTGCATGTAATGGAGTGGCTGCAAGGTAGGCAGAGCTCTTGCAGACTGCACTGCAGGTTTGTCCTTGGGGACACAGGCAGTCCTGTGACACAATCCCTGCCTGGGGACGGGCCAGCAGCCCCCTGATCGGGGAGGCTGAGTCCATCTGTGAGCTCTGTGAGCTCAATCTTTACTAGAAAATGAGGAGGCTACCCAGAAAGACTCGGGTAGGGAAAGCCAGTGTGATAAGTGAGCTTGCACTCTGAAATCCTGCACGGTCTGGTTGCCAGGGCATCGTGCCTCAAGGCATTGGCACTGTGTGTTTAATGACCTCGAGTCTGCAGGCAGCCAACTGCAATAAAAGCTTTGTGCCCACAGTGGCTGCGTTCCCATCGTTGGCCGGAGCCCCGGCGAGGTTTCCCCTCCTCAGCCTGGGGTGAAGCTCTGCTCTGGGATGCAGCAGCCCCAGGGCACGGTTTGATTCAGCATCCGAGCGCTTTGCTTCTGCCTCGTGATGGGTTTTGCTGTAAACCCTTGAGCTGCACAGCTGAATGCTGGTTGTTTTTTTGGTGGGGTTTTTTTGTTGGCCTGCTGAAGTCTCGAGTCTTTTGCCTCGCGCTGTGCCTCGTTCTGCCTCTGAGCTTTGACACGGCGCCGAGCGCAGCTGAGTGCAGGGCTGCTGTGCAGCTGCCCAGATTAAACCCTGCTGCCTGGTGCTCAGTCACTCTCTGGTGCCATCCCCGTGAATAATGGATGACACCCGTAATTAAGTGTCCTCATAACTAACCTAAATACAAACTGCTTTGCAGCACGTGACCCTGACCCACGCAGCGATGGTGGCTGTTGTTGCGTTCGGGTGTTTTTTTGTTGCAGACTCTGCCCGCTTTGGGAGGGCAGGGATCGGAGCCATGTGCTGAAAGCTGCTGCAGGCCTTTGGCGTGGCCTTGACAGGCTCTTCAGCGGCCCTCAGAGGGCAAAGTGGCTCTTGAGCTCCCCGTGGAGTGCTTCAAATCAGCACGAGAGCCGTGTTGCTGGCTGGGTTCTGCCTCACCCCTGCCCTGCCTGTGTGGAAGAATGCGAGCCAGACCCGAGGACCCCGAGCAGCCTCTCCACACACTTGTCTGCAAAACAACTGCTGAACTTTTCACCTCCAACTGCTTGTTATAATTAAAGTGGAGAAGTTGATGGGATTGTTAGCAGCCCCGGCTGCTGCCCCGTGCGCCTTCTGGTTGCTGGTGCAGATGGGGCAGGTCCTGCTGTGGGGAGCAGCCCGTGTCTCTTGCAGGGGGGCAGCAGTGCTCTGTTGGTTGTAGAAGAGAGGCCTGTTGCCATCCAAGGGATGCTGTCCTGCTCCTGTGGAGGACATTTGGTGACTCTCTGTTCCAGGAGGAGAGGGAGAAGCGGCGGCTGGAGCAGCTGGAGCGCAAGAAGGAGCTGCAGCGCCTGCTGGAGGAGGAGGACTCCAAGCTGAAGGGGAAGTCACCTAAACAGGCAACGCCGGGCAAAGTCACCAGGGCCCAGATTGAGGAGACCATCAGGAAAGACCATCAGCAGAAGGAGAATGCAGACACAGGTTGGTGGGAGCACGGAAAGGCCCCGAGAACAGTGGGGGCACGGCAGGGTGGGGGGGAGGCACTTGGAAAGGAGGAGCTGCAGGCAACTTTGCTGTATGTGCCCAGCATTCGTGTAGGGGGGAAAGGAAACCTCCTGTCTCCTTCAGATGGAGAAGCAGGGCTGCAAAGCGGGCACTCGAACTTCCCAAGGCTGGGGAGCCGTGGCTGAGCTTTCCCTGCACTTTCCTCAGCGCTTTGGAAAAGGCTGCGCCTCTCCTGACGACGTTACAGCCGGGGTTTGACGATAACAGCTCTTCCTTTTTCCCCTTCGCTGTGCAGTGGAGAAGGAGAAGACTCACTTGGAGGTTCCCTTGGAGGAGAACGTCAACAGGCGGGTCCTGGAGGAAGGGACAGTGGAGGCCAGGACGATCGAGGATGCCATTGCCGTCCTCAGGTAGCTGGCCTTATTGTGAGGGTGTTTTTCTTTGAGGCTTTGCTTCCCTTACAAGAAATGGGTGCAGACATCCCCCCTCACCTGTCTGAACCTTTTATGCTGCGCTCGCAACTTCCTGCCTTAGCAGTGAGAGCAAATCCCGCTGCCTTAAATGAGCCCGTGGGGTTTAAAGTGAGGAAGGGGGGGAAGCGTGGTGGGGTTTTGTGCTTTGTCACCGGCGCTGCTCTGTGCCCCCTCTGTGACTCTGACAGGGGATCAGAGCCGGGCGAGCGGCGCTGCCTGCAGGGAGGCGTTTTTGATGCATGTCTGTCTGAATTCCCTCCCACCAGCGTTGCCAACGATGCGGACCGGCATCCCGAGCGCCGGATGAAAGCCGCCTTCACGGCTTTTGAAGAGGTCAACCTGCCGCGCCTCAAGCAAGAGAACCCGAACATGAGGCTGTCCCAGCTCAAGCAGCTCCTCAAGAAGGAGTGGATGAAGTCTCCGGAAAACCCCATGAACCAGAGGCACAAAGCTTACAACAGCCAGAAGTAGAATTAGGAGCCGATCACCCCCACGGACGGCGGGCCGCAGCCACGGGTCTTTGCTCGAGTGAAGCAGGAGGCACGAGGAACCTCCTCTCCTTTGTTTCCCTTCCTCACTCCCTCCTTCTGTCTCTCCCTGTCGTCGGATTGAAAACCAGCACGAGGCCGCAGCCCAGCTCCAGCGCCCCGCTGGCCCCTGTGCTCGCTCCCCTGTGCAACTCCATAGGGACACTAACACTGCTGCGTGCTTCTGAGTTCGGTTGGTGTCGTACAGAGAGCTACTAACGTGCTTCCCAGCCCTCACTGTGGGGCGCCCACCTGCTGCCCCCCGTAAGGTGGGGGTCCCACACTGCCCACACCTGGACCTGACCCACATTCGTCCCCATCTCTGCCGTGCTTGTGTCCCTCTCTGCTCTGCCGGGTGAATTCTTGCAGACGTCCTGAGAACACCGTGAGGAAGGCGCTGGTCCCCCTGTTGGTGTTGGTACTGGGGTGGCCCCCGAGGGATCTCATGCTGTGATCACTGCTGGTGCTGCCTGTGGCCTCGTTCTTTTCCTCCCACCCAGCACTGCAGAGGATCCCCGATGGGGACACAGAGTCCATCGGCGCTGTCTTGTGGGGAAATGCGAGCTGAATTCTGCCTAAAAGGGGCTCAGGAGAGAAAGCAGCAACGCTGTGGTCCTGCCCTGCCTGCGTGGGACACGAATGCCAGACTCTGACTTTCCTGGTGGGCTCTCCTGGGGGATCCCAGAGCCTCGTGCAGTGCTCCAGGGGATGCTGCACCCTGAGAGCCGCCCCACGAAGGGGAGCTGCTGCTTTTCCAACTGCTAACGCCCCACACTCGCACAAGGACGTGCCCTGCAACCCACGGAAGGGGCCGTGAAACCCCAGAGCCCCTCACAGCCTCGCTGCCCCCCAGGCTGTGTGCAGCACCCAGTGCGAGGCAGAGGAGAAGGCGCTGAGCTGCTTTGATGGCTGCACCGAGGCACGAATCCTGCACCTTGCTGGGAGCAAGCAGCCGGTGCTCCTCTTCCCCCCCCCCCCCTCCCTTCCCTTTCACATCTCCCCTCTCCTTTGTAATTTTTAAGCCCCCCCACACGGCAGCAGCTTCGTCCTCTGGCTGCTGACCCGCCCCCCCCCCCCCCCCCTTCTATGAGAAGTTTGTTGTGTTTGAATTCAATTAAAAAGCCAAAAAAAGAAAAACCCAAACAAACATCAAACTGCTGCTGGTTTGTGGGAGAGCTCGGGGCGGGGGGCCGGGGGCTGGCTGGCTCCTGCTGCGCTCTCAGTGTTAGGATTTCGGGGGTTGGGGGGGGGGATGCTTCTGCCCTCTGGCCCCCAGCACAGCCCTCACCACCCCCCCCCATCCATGCTGGAACAGCACCGCCAGCCTTTGTGGGGCAGCAACCGCTGTTTGGGGTGAGAGCGGTTCTTCCCAGCGTCCCACCGGCCCCGCTTCGGCCCCGTTTCCCCGTATCGGTGCCGGTTACGCACGGTGGGATCGAGGCGTTGGGGCTCTCCTGGCCCCATTCCCGCTGGAAGCCGCTCCCGAAGCAGCGCTGCGTTCCGGCAGAGCCGAGGTGAGACCCCCCCCCCCCCCTACACACACAAACACCCCGCTCCGTCTGCCCCCTCCCCGCAGCCCGGGGGTCTTTGCGCTCCTCCGCCTCTCCGCGGTGCGGAACAGCGCACACGTGAGTGCCGCCTCCCCGCTTCTTTTCCCCCCCCCTCCCTTCCGACCCCCACCCTCACATCCCCATGTCCCAGAGTGGGGAGGGGGCTGGCGGTGCCTCTTCCCTGCCACCCTCCTCCCTCCCTTCCTCCCTGCACGGCGGTGGGGCCGTGCGCACTGCGGGGCTCCGCGCAGCGCTGCCTCCTTCCTCCTCCTCCTCCTCCTCTTCCTCTGCAGAGCGGGGCTGTGGTCGCTGCGTGTCCCCCCCCCGAACACTGCGGTGCGATGGAGACCCGGGTTTGGGGAGGAAGGGTGCGGAGGGGGCGAACGGGGCTGCGCCCTTCCTGCTGCAGGGATCCCCCATTGCCGGGGGAGGGGGAATAGGGTGACCGCTCCCCTCTCAGGAGTGGGGCTAAAAGGGGGAACGACGGGACCCCCCCTCGTCTCAAGAATCCCCGTGGCAGCCGGGATTACGGGGAATCCCCCCCCCCCGCTCCGATCGCAAGATGGATGCGCTGAGAGCCTCAACGGGGGAACCCCCCCCATCACCCCCCCCCCTCGGTGCAGGGCGGCGGTTCCCCCCCCCCCTCTGCATTGAAGCGGGTTCCCGCAGCGGGGGGGGGGGCGGCGGAGGGCAGAGGGGAGGGATTCCCCGCCCCGCCCCCCCTCAGGGATTCCCCCTCCCTTTTTCGCATCCCCCCCTTCCCCCCCCCCCCATCCTCCACCCCGCAGCGAATTGGCGGGGAGGGGTGAAGGAGGGAGGAGAGGAGGGGGGGAGAGAATCGCTGCCGCCATGGCAACCAGCGCTGCTCTGCGGGGGGAGGGGGGGGGGGAACCCGCGGAGGGGAAAATACGGTCATGTGGCCGCGGGATCCTCGCAGTGCGCGCAGCCGCGCAAGGCTGGCACAGGGCATCCCCCCCCCCCCCCCCCTTCCTCCCGCACCTCCCCCGCACCGGGCATCCCCCTGCAACCCCCACACCCCTCACCGGGCATCCCCCCCCCCCCCCCCTCCCCTCACGCATAGCGCCCACGCGCTGCGCAATGCTCTGCACCACCTCCTCCTCCCCGCACTGTGCGCGGCCCCCCCAGCCTTCATGAGACCCCCCCTCCCCTGCGCCACGCGCCGCCCCTGCACCACGCACCCCCCCGCGCGCTGCAGCACGGAGCCGGGCGCGCGCCCCTGTGCCCCCCTCTCACCCCCCCCCAGCTCCCCCCTTGCACACCGCACGTGCACACCCTGTGCTGCTCCACGTGCAGCCCTTGCACACCTCTTGCAAGCATCCCCCCCCCCACTCCGCACTCCCCAACACGGCGCAGCCCCCAACCCGCACGCTGTGCCCTCATCGCCCCGCACCCCTCGCCTTGTATCCACCCCCCCCCCTCTCTTCCACGCTTTGTTTCACGCGCACCCGCTGTCACCGCGCGCAAAGCCGCGCCGCGCACACCCGCCCCGAGGCTGACAAAGGGAGCGGGGCTGCCCCGCACGGCCCGGAGGTCGGCACCGCCCAAAGGAGCCCCGGGGACCCCCCTGTGCTCCCCTGCACTCCTGGACCCCCCCCCGGCACTGGGGATCCCCCCGCTTCCCTGGATTCCCCAGTGCTCTGGAGGCATTCCTTACTCCTGGGGACCCCCGGATCCCTCTGAGTCGTGGGGACCCTCCTGCATTCCTGGGGACCTCATTGCATTCCTGGACACCCCTCCGGCTTTGGGGATCCCCCCGATTCCCGGGACCCCCCAGCAGCTCTGGGGATGTTCTTTACTGCTGGGGAAGCCCTTGGCACCGGGGACCCCCTTTGTTTCCGGATCCTTTCTGAAACCGTGGATCCTTCGGTGTTTCTGCCTCTCCCCTCCCCCCACCCCCGGGCACCGGGAGGCCCCCTGTTTCCTCGGCACCCTTTGGCATTTGGGACCCCTCCCGGCTCCCAGTGACGAGCAGAGGGACCCCCGCGGATTGTTCCGCCCTAAGAGAAGGGGATCACCGAGGGGTCCCCGCAGCTCCAGCCTGGCGGTGCCCGCAGCGGGGTGGGGTGGAGCCGCGGAGGGGTGTGTGTGGGGGGGGGGGGGGGGTGGGCGCTCTTCCAGTCCCCATATCGGCTACGCGGGGACACCGCGGGAGGTTCGTTTCAGCCGCAGACAATAGCGGCGGTGCGCGGGAGCGCGCGGCTGCGCGTGGGAGAGGGATCGCGACGCCGCACCGCACCGCTCCGCACCGCACCGCCCCGCGCTGGGGCCGCCGAGGGGACACAGCGGAGACCCCCCCCGGTCCCCCCCGACCCCCCCGCAACCCGCGCTCCCCGCAGCCCCGGCACGTGCCCGCCCCGGGTCATGGTCACCGCCGGTGGCACACGAGGGGAGAGGAGGTGGGGGTCTGCACGCAGGTGGGTGCAGCGCGGGGTGTGGGGGGAGGGGAGGATAGCACCCTTCGGGAGCCCCCCGCGTCCAGGATCCCCCCCGTTCCTCGGTATCCACTGGAGCTGGGGATCCCCCCCGCGCTCTCGGGACGTTTGAGCCCTCGGGGACCCCTCCGGCACCTTGGGGGGGGCACAGGGGGCCTTTTGTTCCTGGGGACGCCCCCAGCTCCTGGGGCTGAGCAGCGCTGGGGACTCCCCCACGTCGCGGGGACTCCCCCGGGGACCCCCCGGCAGAGGAAAGCCCCCCACTGATGGGAATCCCCCGGCTCCCGGGAACGGGAGAAGCCTCGGGTTGGCACTGATCGGTGGGGAGGGGGCGGCGACGCCTTGGGGGGCTGTTCCGAGGGCACCCCGCTGCCAAGCTCTGTGGATTGCGGGCAGTGCAGCACGTTCTGCCCCCCCCCCCCCCCCCCTCCCGCTCTCTCTCGCACTGTGCATCACCGAATTACTGTGAGGGGGGGGGGTCCGCATTTGGGCAGCCGCAGGAGGGGGGGGGGGGGCGCGGGAGGCGCGAACAATGAGGATGCGACGGGAGTGACTGCGCCCGGCTAAAAATATCCTCCCCACCACCGCCGCCAGCGCGGCCTCAAGGTCACCACCCGCCTGGTGGGGCCGGGGGGGCGAGGGGGTGTGGGGCGGGGAAGCCCCCGGCCCCCCCTCGTGCTGCCGCTCCCTCCCAGAGGCGCCCGCGGCTCCGGCACACAGCAGCCCCCGCGCCCCCGCCGCGTCCCCGCGTCCTCGTCCCCATCCTGCGGGGCTGTGGCAGGTGAGCGGGGCGTTGGGGGGCTGCTTTTGCACGCAGAGCTGAGGGGGAACCCCGGGATGGGTTCCCCCAGCCGTGGCCCCGCGCCCGCTGGAGCATCCCCGTGTCCCGGTGGCGGTGGGGAGGCGGGGACGGTGCGGTGCCCCGGTGGGTTTGCTGCTCGTGGCGAAGCCTCCCTCGGGTATCTGTGCGTGGGGACGTGCGGGGACCGAAGTCAGCGGGATGCGGAGGTGACAGGGTGGGGTGGGGGAAGAGGGGACGCCCCGGGGCTCCCCGCTGTGGGGTCCCGTGCTGTGACGGCGGTGCCGGTTCGGGGGGCGGTGAGGGCGGTGGGGTCGGGCGCGGGGCCGCGGTGTCCCCGCCGTGTTCCGGTAGTGTCCCCGGGGCCGTGAGCCGTGTTTGCCATCTCAAAGTCCGGGGTCAGCGCACGGGGCCCCGCTGCGTTCTCTGCGCCGCGCTTTCCACCCATCGAGGCCGCGGGCGGGTGCGCGGCGGGGTCGCCCCCCAGCCCCTCTCTGCCCTTCCCCATGACCTTGGGCCCCTGCGCACGGGGTGGGGGGCGAGGGGGCACCTCCCCACAACCGGGCGCCGCCGCTCCGCGAAGGGGCTGGAGAGGCTCGGGGTTCCCCCACCCCTCGAGGGCAGCGGGGACGGGCGGGCACCCCCAACCCCCCCCCGGGCAGGGGGTCCGCGCTCGCCCCGTTGGGGGCAGCCATGCGTGGCGGCTTTGTCCTGCGGCTGAGTCGAGCGGCGAGGGGGGGGGCGGCGGGCGCAGCCGGCGCGGTGCCTTTGTCTGGGGACGGCGGTGGTGGCGGCGGAGGGGCGCGGGGACCCCGGGCACCCATCGCGATTGGCACAGGTAGGGCATCCCGGCCGCTGCGGTGACTGTACCCCGGTACGGGGGGGCTGAGGGGGTCCGGGGGTGGGGGCGGGAGGTGCCACCGTCGTGGGGACCCTGCGGTGGGGACGGCGGGGGTGGCAACGTTGGGTGCCCATCTGCTGTGGGAGGGTTGGGAACGCAGTCTGCGTTGGGTCGGGGAAGGCAGGGGGGATCTCCCCAGCCCTGGGGAAGCCGCAGCTGCTGCCGTCCCTGCTGTCCCCGTGTCCCTGTTGTCCCCCAGGCCCTGATCCACAACCGGCCCCAGATCCTCTGGCTGCAGGAGGGTTTCCCTCTGCTTTCCTCTCGGGGAGACCCCAGGACATCCCCCATTGCAGGGGATTCCCCACATGGCGGCTCTGCCTGGGGCGGTGTGAGCGTCCCTGTGTGTCCCCATGGATGCCAACCACCCGTCTTTCTCCATGCACCTCCAGACCCACGGATATCCTCACCCCCTTCTACCGTCCCCACTGATCCTGCATGGGACAGAACCCTTCCAAAACTGGGCTCTGCACTCGACGGGGTGCCCATGGGGCAGAAGTACTGGCACTGGGGGGGGTCCCACCGTACTGGCACTGGGGGGGGTCCCACCACTGTCCCAGCCCTCCTTGTGCTGATGGTTCCACCGGCTCAGAGGTCCCAGCTCCACAGCCCTGAATCTCAGCTCCCCTCGTGCTGCTCCGTGGCCCTAAACCAGTCCCAGCCCCCCCACGCCGCCCCCCATGCAGTGTGTGGGGCCGGGGGCTCCCGCCGACACCAGCAGATGCTCTTCAGTCCGGGCCATATGGCCCCAGCAGGGCGTCCTGGGACACGATGGCTGCAGGAGTGGGGCTGAGAGGACGGCCTCAGCACCCCAAATTCCTGCCTCCCCCCCCCCGCTCCTCTTCCCCCCAACCCCCATCTTTGTGATTCCCAGGCAGAAATTAGGGAGCGGGTAATAAATAAATCACCACCCGGAGCCTTTCGGCCGCCCGCCTCTATTTTTAGCTGCACCCTCCTCTGCAGTTGCTCACAAGCAGCAGCAATGCTTGGGGGCATGGGGGGGAGTGGGGTCCCACTGCCACCAGTGGGGACACGCTGGGGACAGGAGGGACCCCCAGGCACGGGGTTGTGCTGCAACCAGACTGGGGGGGTCTCCAACAGCTTGGGGAGGGGGCTGCAGGAGGTGATAACTCACCTGCGTCCCAGCTGAAGCCCCCTCTGGGATGCGCTCATCTCCTTCTCGCTGTCCCCATCGTGAGGATGAGGAGGGGACCCCATGGCCCCCCCTGACAGGGAGGGGGCAGCAGGGCTGGGTGAAGCCGTTGTGGCTCAGTGCAGCCTCTGCTGCGGTTTGCAGGCCCAAAGCGTGGCCCCTCCTGTCCCAGCACATTCCCTTTCCCCCCCCCCCCCCTTCCTGCAGGCTGTGCTCAGGACCCCCATTCATGCTGGTATCACATAGGGACCCCCCCCCCCCCTCCCCATCCTCTCCTGCCCCCCAGGACACCTGATCCTAAGGCTGCAATATCTCTGTGCCCCCATAGGATCAGACCCCCCTCTTCTTGGCACGCGGCTGAGGTGGGTCCCAGCCCCAGCGCTGCCCCCTGAGGGGGGGGGGTCACCCCACTGGGGGTCTGCAGCCACACAGCACTGCTGCTGGGACCAGGGACACGCAGGGCCACCACTCAAGGACATCCACAGCCGTCACCTGCAGCCAAACCAAGGGACGGCGGTGTCCCCATCCCCATCCCCACGCTGTGGGGCAGGGATATGCTCAGCACCCACATCCCTGAGCATCCCCATGGGATGCGCTGCTATAGGGACAGGGACACAGAAAGGGTCACCCCGTTCCGGGCTCCAGCTTTCTGTCGGCCCCAGCGTCTCCCCCAAGGATGGATCCCACCGGTGTCTGACAGGAAGGATTTAATGAGGCCTCTTTGCACCGCCGTCAATGTGAGCCGTGAGCGGCACAACCGCAGTGTCTGATGGTTCCTGAAATATTGCCCAGGATCCGGCCAGCAGGGCCCAGGGGGAAAACCCTGACCCCTCTGAGGAGCCCCCAAGACCCTTGCAGAGCCCCCTGCTGCCTCCCACCCTCCCTCCCTCCCCCCTCCTTTCCCATCTCCTCCCAACCGAATATTAAAAGGAAATCGGAGCTCATTTCCTGGCTGTAAATTTGGCAGAATGGAGAGAAAATGATCTGGACCTGGAGGGGAGCCAGGGCCCCGCACAGCAGCTGCACCCCGAGCCTTGAGCCCCACGGGGCAGCCACAAAACAGTGCTGCAGTGTGACCCTGTGGGGAAGGAGAAGGAGGCGGGGGGGGGGGTTGTTCCCCATGTCACTGCACTGCGGTTGGGGGGCCCGAAATCCAGGGAGCTGCATCCTCCTGCAGGGAAAAAAGGGGTCCTTTTGGGTTCCCCCTGAGTTCTCCATGTAGAGGCCCTGCAGACATTGCCCTGGGGGGGGGGGGGGGGCTGCGGTGCTGGAGGCGGCGGGGATGGGGGTTGCTATGGGTGGGTGTTTGTGCTGCAGGGCCCTTCGTGCAGCACAGGGGCTGCGCCACGGGGACGTCGGCGCCGTGGGGACATTGATACAAACTGTTGGTGCAACGGGGACGTTTATGCAGTGGGGGTCATTTGCACAAACGGGGGCTGTTGGTGCAATGGAAACGTTGGTGCAGCGGAGCAGCTGGTGCGCATTTGGGGCCGCCTGTGCAGTGGGGCTGTTTGTTGCAACGGCCCTTTGGATTGCAACAGAGGAGTTGGTGCAGCGGGGTTGTTTGAGCAGCAGGGATGGTGGTGCAGTAGGGGTGGTCGTGCAATAGGGGTGGTCGTGCAGTGTTGGTGTGACGGAGGGCTTCGTGCAGCGGAGCAGGCGGTGCTGTGGGGACGTTTGAGATGCACAACGCTCGTGCAGCGGGGCTGTCTGTGCAATGGGGCTGTTTGCACCACATGTGCGGTGGGATCAGTGCTGGCTCTGCAGCCAGGCTGGGGAAGCCACATTGCTCTGTTCTTAACTCCCCCCCCCCGGTGCACACAGCAGTGCGGGGCCCTGCAGTGAGGGGTGTGTGGTGGGGGGCTCTGCCTGCATCCCCAGTATAGGGCTGAGACACCCCCCCCCAACCCCCCGCCCCCACGCCCTCTTCTGCTTTCCTCCGTTCTGATCTCTGGATGATAAAACGACAGCCAGAAAAACAGACATCCGGAAAACAGACAGACATCCCAAAATCGCAGCGGTGCTCCCAGATCCCGCTTGGGCAGCAGCTGATGAGGGGATGGGGGGGGGGGGGGGGAAGGGCTGCGTCCACAGCAGAGTGGGGCAGAGCTCCAAGGGGATGCGGGGACTCTGGGGGTCCCCCACAATGCCCCCATCTGCCCCCACTTAACGCCGCCTCTCATCCCTGCCAGGCGTGGAGGGAAGCCCATGGCACCCGGCCCCCCGGACCCCCCCCCTTCCCAGCCCCAGCCCTGCTGTCCTGGCCCATAGCACCCCAAAGTCCCGTCCAAGCAGTGCTGGGGAGCACGAGCAGGTAATGGGGTGCGGGGGGTGGGGGCAGGTTGGGGTGCAGGGGGGCACAGAGGCGGGTTTGGGGGTGTAGAGGGGGGTGCGTGGGGGTGGTGGGGGTGGGGTTTGGGGTGAAAGTGAACGGGGGGTGCAAAGGGGGTGCGTGGGATTGTTACAAGGAGGGGCTGCGGGTTGGGCGCGGGTGTGTGAGCGAGTGGGGGGCGATGGGGGGGGGGGTGTGGGGAAAGGGGGGGGAGCAGGAGGTGATGTGGGCCTGTTGTGAAATGGGGGAGGAGGCGTCCGGGGGGGGGGGACAGAGGGGGGGGGGGGGTCCGGGATTTCTGGGGGGCGGAGGGAGGGGGGGGGGAGGAGTTGCGCCTGGGGGCGGAGCCGGCGGTGGAGGGGGGCGTGACCAAGAGGCGTGGCCAAGGGGGCGCGTCGCGGGGGCGGTGCCGCTCTCCGCCAATCATCGGCGCCGCTCGACTCGCCCCGCCTCCCCAGCGCTCAGCTCCCTCCGCCGCGCGCTCCCGGGGCCGAGTGGGGCTGCGGCTGCGGCGGGTCCGGCTCCGGTACTGCGGGTCCGGCTCCGGTACTGCGGGTCCGCTCCGCTCCCGGCCCGGCGGCAGGTAGCGGAGCCAGAACCGGGAAGCCCGCTCCGGCGGTTGCGGGCGGCCCCGAGACCGGCGGGTACCGCGGAGAGGCACGGGACGCGGGACGGCGTGGGGGGCGCGGGGGGAAGGGGGGGGTGCCGGGAACAACCGGGGGCGGCGTCGCAGGGAGCGGTGCCACGTGCGGGGAGGGCGGTGACCCGCAGCCGGGGGGGGGGGGGATAAAACTAACGGGGCCGTTCTCGCAGGTGCCCCCCGCCCCGCCGAGCCATGCGGCATCGCCCGGCCCCCCGCCCGCCGCAGCCATGAGCGGCCCCCGCCGCAACGGGGGGGTCCCGAGCGCCTCGCCCCGCAGCCCCCCCCCGTTAGAGGCCCAGAGCCCAACGCTGCGGCCCCGTCGCGCCCCCGGCCTCGAGGTGGTGGTGCAGCCCCCGGCCCCCCCAGCGAGGGGCGATGCTGCCGAGGGGCGGGGGGGGGCCGCGGCGGAACCAGAACATCGGCTACAAACTGGGCCACCGGCGCGCCCTGTTCGAGAAGCGCAAACGGCTCAGCGACTACGCGCTCATCTTCGGGATGTTCGGCATCGTGGTGATGGTCACCGAGACGGAGCTCTCCTGGGGGGTCTACACCAAGGTGGGGGGGTGGGGTGGGACAGTGGGGGGGCGATGAGATGAGCCCCACGGTGCTCATCCCGCCCGCTCCCTGTGCAGGAGTCCTCGTACTCGTTTGCACTGAAATGCCTTATCAGCCTCTCCACCGTCATCCTGCTGGGGCTCATCGTCATGTACCACGCCAGGGAGATCCAGGTGAGAAGGGGTCTGGTTGTGTTTGGGGGGGTGGGGGGGGGGGGGGAAAGCACGGTGGGGTCCCATTGCCCCCCGTCCCTCCGACCCCCATCCCGCTCTGCAGCTCTTCATGGTGGACAACGGGGCGGACGATTGGCGCATCGCCATGACCTACGAGCGCATCTTCTTCATCGCTCTGGAGCTGCTGGTCTGCGCCATCCATCCCATCCCCGGGCAGTATCTGTTCACCTGGACGGCACGTTTGGCTTTCACCTACGCCGCTTCCGTGGCCGATGCCGACGTGGACATCATCCTGTCCATCCCCATGTTCCTTCGGCTCTACCTGATCGGGCGCGTCATGCTGCTGCACAGCAAGCTCTTCACCGACGCCTCATCGCGCAGCATCGGAGCCCTCAACAAGATCAACTTCAACACCCGCTTTGTCATGAAGACCCTCATGACCATCTGCCCCGGCACCGTGCTGTTGGTCTTCAGCATCTCCTCCTGGATCATCGCCGCCTGGACCGTCCGTGTCTGCGAGAGGTGGGCGCGGGGCGGGGGGCTCAATGGGGATGGAGGGGGGGAGAAGGGGGGGGGCCACACGGATGGGGCGCAGCTGGGGATGCGTGGTGCCAAACCGTGAGGAGAAATGGTCTTTAGGACCCACGGGGTCAGAGGGATGGAGCTTTGCAGTGGGGAGGGGGCCGTCCCCATGGGGTTGCTGTGAGACCCATCTGCGCGCCTGGGGTTGGGGAGCAGTAGGTGTCCCGAGGTGGGGACGTGGCACGCGCTGCCCGGCTGCGCCCCCCCAACCCCCCCAAATCCCCCCCCTCCATGCTCGCCCCCTTTCCCTGGCCGCCGCTCGCCCCGGGAGCGTGCATTAACTGCTCTTGTTTTCCCTCTCTGACCGCTCTGCTGCTCGCAGGGACAAACTGTGAGTCACCCCAGGAACGACAGCCGCGTCCTGCACGGGACGGCCTCCTTCCCCCCCCCCCCCCCCCTCTCCCCCCCTCCTCCCCACCCTGGGCTTGTGCTACCCAGAATTTAGGATTAGCTGCAGCTGGCGAGTTGTGGGGGCTGCGAGAGGGGGCACTGGGGCCAGAGCACAGATCCCACAGGGCTGAAAAGGGTTCGGAGCCCTTTTCCACTTGGAACCTCAGCAGCTGCTCTCTGCCCTCTCCGTGCCCCCCCCCCCCCACTGCAGTGCCCAGGGCTGGCTGGGGTTCACGCTCTGCCCCACTGCAGGGCTGTGTGTGCTGCAGGACCCCTGGCAGAGTTTCTGGTTTTGTTCCCAGAGTGATGAAGGGAGCAGAGCCAAAGCAGCTGGGAAGGGCACGTCGGGTCCCTTCTGTCCCCAGCGTGGAGCTGGAGCACCTCCAGGGGGGTTCGGTTCTTTGGTGCACACGCATTGGGCATCGGAGGAGCCCTGGGGATGCTCTTGGGGTGCAGCACAGGAGGGAAGAAGGGGAAGGAGAGCAGTGAGGGGAAACGGGGAGCACTGCAGCACTCGGGACATCACAGTGGGGCACAGCCCTGGCGCTGGTGGCACTTTGGGGGACTGATCTCTCCGTGCATCTCGATGCCATCTGCCCCTGGGTATGGCACCCCGTGGTGTCACTCCATAGCATCACCTCATGGCATCACCCCACCGCATCCCTCGGTGCCGGCTGAGGTTCCAAGCCCAAACTTTGCAGGCTGCACCCGGGGTTGGGGGCGGGCGAAGGGACGCAGCAATCCTAAATTCCTCGCCGCACGCTTGAGCTCACCCCGGCTTGCTGCTGTCAGCCCTTCCCTTCCCCGCCTCTGTCATCCTGCTGCTTCCTGCATGTCCCTGCTGCCCAGCTCGGCCCCACAGCACCGGCCCCAGGGCTGAGCTGGATCCCCGGTGCTTCTCGGGCCCCTTCCCACCCCCTGGGGAAGCCACCGAACGCTGCGTGGCACCACGCTGATGGCTGCGCTCGGCCCCGCGCAGGTACCACGACAAGCAGGAGGTGACCAGCAACTTCCTGGGGGCCATGTGGCTCATCTCCATCACCTTCCTCTCCATCGGCTACGGGGACATGGTGCCGCACACCTACTGTGGGAAGGGGGTCTGTCTGCTCACCGGCATCATGGTGAGCGTGGGGCTGGGGGGTGGTGGGCTGTGCTGGTGCCGGCGCCGGTCCCTCACCGTGCTGTGCTGCAGGGGGCCGGCTGCACGGCTCTGGTCGTCGCCGTGGTTGCCAGAAAGCTAGAGCTCACCAAAGCAGAGAAACACGTGCACAACTTCATGATGGATACGCAGCTGACAAAGCGGGTAAGGGCCCCCCGTGGCCCCCATCCCCGTGCGTCTCCCCTCCATCTTCCCCCACTCCATCCACGGCCTCTTGTTCCCTCCAGGTGAAAAATGCTGCTGCCAACGTACTCAGGGAAACGTGGCTCATCTACAAACACACCAAGCTGGTGAAGAAGATCGACCATGCCAAAGTTCGGAAACACCAGCGTAAGTTCCTCCAAGCCATCCATCAGTAAGTGCCAAACCTTTACCTGCTTCCTACGCGGCGCTCGCTCGGCCGTGCCACCACCGTGCCACCACCAGCCTGGTGGCCGCAGCGTCCCCTGCCTCTGGGCCCTGTTTGTGCCCCACGTGCTCCTGTCCCCTGGGCTGGATCCGGCCTTTCCCCTGCCCCGTCCCACGGGGAGGGTGCCATTCTGGGGAGGTGGCACTGGGGATGGTGGGGGGGGTCCCTTGAACGCACCCGCTGTCTGGCTTCACGCGGTGCCTCCTGCTTTGGGGGGGTTGGGGGTGGGATAGGGGTGGGATAGGGGTGCTGCTGTGGTCCCCGTGCGCTCTCGGTGTCGGTATTAAACCCGCTGTTGTGTTCTGTCTCTGTTCTGCCCCCTCCCTGCAGAGCTCAGAAGTAAGTGTGCCTGTCTCCCTCGTTCCCATCCGTGTGCATGGTGCCGTGCTGCAAAACGGGGAGGGGGGCTGGGGTGACAGCGTGGGGACATCCCTGGGAGTCTCAGGGTCTTGCGGAATCTCGGAGCCCCCCGTGCACGGGGTTGGGGGGCTCCGTTGGCTGCATGCTGGGGGCCAGGGGGACCCCACGAGGCAACGCTGACCCCCACTCCCCTTTCTCCCACAGGCTGAGGAGCGTGAAGATGGAGCAGCGCAAGCTGAACGACCAGGCCAACACGCTGGTGGACCTGGCCAAGGTGAGCGCTGCCGGGGAGAGGGGCTCAGCCCCGGGGGCACCCATGGCACGGGGCCGTGTGGGTAACCAACGTCTATCTGACCCCCCTCCCCACCTTGGGCCATCCACCTCCAGACCCAGAACATCATGTACGACATGGTCTCGGAGCTGCAGGAGCGCAACGAGGACCTGGAGAAGCGCATCAGCGCGCTGGAGGGGAAGCTGGAGGCGCTGGGGCTGAGCCTGCTGGCGCTGCCGGCGCTCGTCAGCCAAGCCATCGGGCAGCAGCAGCGTGAGCTGTTGGGGAGCTGGGCCCCCCGTCTCTGCCCCGCCACCGCCCCCTGCACCCCCGCCCGCCGCCGTCGCTCCCCTTCCACAGCCCCCCACAGCTCCTCGGACAGTGGGTGACAGTGGGGGGGGGGTTGCGGGGGTGGGAGGGATGTGCCGGGGTCCCTTATGTCTGGCCATCGTGTGGCTGATTTCAGTAGCTTTGTTCTGTAAAGCCCTCTATAAACTTCCTGCGTTCACTGTGCTGGCGTGAGGCTGGAGCCCCCCCCCACCTCCCCCTGTTCCTATTGGGGTGGTCTCGTGTCTCCCCTTCCCCCCCCCCCCCCCCTCCCCTGCCCCCAGGGAGAGATTTGGGGGGTGGAACAAAAGAGCAGCGCCGGGGGAGGGGGGGGGGAGGTCCTGGCAAAGGGGAGAAAGAGGCGGTGGGACAGAGTGGGAGCCCTGAGGTTTGGGGGGGTCTGGGGGCAGTGGCCCAGATGTGGGGTGGGTGGGGGTCCAGGATGGGGTCAGGGTGGTGGGGAGCAGGAGGGCCAGGGGCTGTGTGGGATGGTGGCAGCCTCCCCGTGGCAAGAGCAGGGCCGAGCCCTGGGGCTGAGGTCTGGGGGTCCTGGCTCGGCCACGCCGCAGCCTTGGTGAAGTCACGTCACCACTCTGTGCCTCAGTTTCCCCCATCTGTAAAATGGGGGTGTGGGGGGGGGGAGGGGGGGTAAGGGCAAGATACTGACCATTGTCAAGTGCTGTGAGATTCCTGGATGCAATACTCAAGCAGCCCCTGTGTGGTGCGGGGGCAAAGCTGCTCCATGGGGCCCTGTGCTGGGACCCCCGGGGGTCGTATCCCCCTTGAGCCGGACCCTCGGTATGGGGAGGCCGGGGGGGGGGGGGGGCTGAGGCACACATTAAAGGAGGTTGAACTGGACATGTCACTCTGTGCTCGTGGCAGTGGGACAGGGGGGCGATGGGATGGGATGGGATGGGATGGGATGGGATGGGATGGGGCCCTTAAAGGGTCGGGGGGGTCTTTGCAGAACCCGGGTGCTGAGCTGCACGGCTCCCCATTGCTTGGCACAGCCAAACACAGGGAGGGGGGGGAGTGTTGGGGCTGCTCCTGCCTACAGCCCACACCCCACAGCCCTCTCTCCCCACACCCCACACCCTCTATTGGGCAGCACAGAGCTGTTAATGTTTAACCCGTGGTGCCAATCGGCGGCAGGTAGCGGCCGCAGCGCTCCTGGGGGGCCACGTCCTGCCATGCAGCGGGCAGGTAATGCTGGGGGGCAGCAGGAGCTGGGCTGGGTGGGGGTCTTGAGTGTCAGTGGGACGGGGATGGAGCTGTAGCAGCTGGCAGCCGGGCTGTGTACACCCTGCAGGGGAAACTGAGGCACGAGGGCTGGGAGTGGGATCCCTACTGGGGGCTCATCCTGGTTCCCCCTTCCAGCAGCACGGCCGCCTCCGGGGGTCCCATCGCCGCAGCCCCCTCTGGAAGATGACGGCTGAGCCCACCCCCGCCAGCAATGAGAAGGGACCGTGGCACCATGCTGCTGGGCAGGATGCCTTCTGGCAGAGCTGTGCCCACATGAAGTCGTGGCCAGGACTGCTGCGTGTGCTGGGGGGGCTGCAGCTGCTGTGCGGGGGGACGGCCTTCATCTGCGTGTGTGTTGACATCCCGCGGGGTCACAGCGCTTACGGCAGCGAGCTGCTCCTCGGGGGGGGCCTGGGGGTCCCTCTGACCCCCTTCGTGCTGGCGGTGCTCGGCCTGGCCTGGCTGCTCACTGCCCTCCTGCTGGGGGTTGCCGCCCGCTACCACCGCGTCCTCCTGGGGGTCACCTGGTGGCCCCCCACCGAAGCGGGGCTCCACGTGCTGCTCTTCCTGCTCTGCCTGGCGGCGGCGGGGGCCCACGTTCACACTGTCACTCTGGGTGGGCTCTGCTCCTCCCCGCTGCTTGGCAGCCCCCTCCTCACCGAGCTCTGCCGGGTGGAGGGGGGTCAGGCGGCCGCGCTGCTCTTCCTCTTCCTCACGGCGCTGCTCTACCTGGCCGGCAGCGCCGTGGCTCTCAAAGTGTGGCACGAGGTGGCCCGGTGGCACCGGGGGGCTGCGGTGATTCCCTGTAGCCCTGAGGGCAGCCTGCAGCCTGTGAGGGCCTCGTGTCCCCCAGTTTGCGTCCTGAAGCCTCTGCTGGTCCAAACCAAGCGTGTCGTCTTTGAGGATGAGGTGGGGGTGGCGGGGAGACCCCCACGGAGGGCTGGGGTCACCACCACCGAAGAGGGCAAGCAGCGGGGGGGTTCTGGCTCTGTGCCCCCCGGGCTCGTGCCACAGCCACACATCATCCCTGATTACGTGGTGTAAGTGGCCATCGCCAGAGGAGGAGGGGGGAGAGGGGGGGTTCTCGGGGGGGGGGTCCCGTGGGCTGAGCTGGTGGTGCCCCTCCAGGCGGTACCCAGCAATCCGGAGCGCACGGCAGAGGCAGCAGTACGGAGCGGTGTTTGCAGATCAGCACGCAGAGTACAGAGAGCTGCAGGGGGAGCTGCAGGCGGAGAGGTGCGGGGATGCCGTGTGCCACCCGCAGCGACGTGCGGGCACGGTGGGTGTGAAGGGACGGGGAGGGGGTGCGGGGGGTGGGGGGGGAGGTGTCAGGCTGCGCCTTTTTCCCCCCGAGGGATGAGAAAAGGGGGGACCCACGTCTGCTGTGAGTTCCTGGGGAAGAAGAGGCTGAGGGTGGTGAGGGGTCTGGGTTGGATTTTGCATTCGGATCAGCACGCCTTGGGCCCTCCCTGGTGCTGCGTGGCCGTGGGGCAGCTGTGGGATCCCGGCGCTGTGTGTGGGGGGGGCTCAGTGTGTCCCACTGCCAGGATTTGGCCTTCGTGGCAAAGCAGCAGCGCTGCCTTTACCTGAAGGAGAAGCTGACGCACATTAAGGCACAGATCCGTGAATTCGACCGCAGCAGCGACCGCAGCAGCACCGTCCTCTTCTGAGCGGGAAACGATGGATGGGGACCCCCCCCCCAAATCCCTGGAGACACCGCGGGGCTCAGTGCTGGGCCGATGGCACTACGGGCACCCACTGCCCAGCTGCTGCACTGCGACCACCCGGGCAAAGGGTGCAAATGTGGGGCTTCTGGGGGGTCTCTGGTGGCTCTGCAGCCCACGGACCCAGCAGATGCAGCCGCAGTGGGATCGGAATAGTTTATAATAAAATCCGATGATATTTCCGAGGGGATTCAATGCATCCTGGGGTACCAGCAGTGGGTGGGGGGCACCCAGCACCCCGGGGACGCTCCGGTTCCCCGATGTCACCCAGGAGGTGCTGAGCCCCGGTCCCCAAAAGGAAGTAACCCAACCCCGACCTCCCGCTGCACGCCGCTCACAACGCGGACCCCCGCCCGCAGTCCCCGCTCCCCCTCCCCGCGGTGGGGGCGGACGGCGGCGGCGGGGCCGCCCTCGGGGCTCCCCCCGGAGGCGGAAACCGGGGCCGGTCCTGTCCCGCAGCGCTCCCGGCTGCCATTTTAAGGTGAACAAAGCGGCGGAGGTGCGTGCAGGTGACGGAGTGCGCGGTGGTACGGGGCTCCGGAACCGATACCGGAACCGGGCGGGGGGAGCGCGGGTCCCGGTAACGGCGGGGGAAGTTTTCCGGGGGTCCTTCCGAGGGGCTCCGTTCGTTCCCCGCGGAATCCCCGCCGGTACCGGAGCGCTGTGCGGATGGGGGGCGGGGGGTCGGCACCCTGGAGGGGCTCCGCGTCGCGGGGCTCTCGGGTGGGGGGACGCACAGAGACCCCCCCCCCCCCTCCTTCCCCTTTCCGGTACCGGCGTTCCTACGGTGCTGCGGTCGGGACGGGGCTGTGCCCCCCTGCCGTGTTCGGTGCTGCGGGAAGCGGAGGGACCTCGGCACAGCTGTGGGGGATTTGGGGATAGGGGGAGGGTGATGGGGCAACGGCTCTTTTGGCCGCGGTAAGGTGCGGACCCACCTGGGGACGGGGACCGCCGCTGTTTGGGGGCACCGCGCCCCTTCCCCTGGCTGAGCACAGACACCGCGACCCCCCCTCCTCCTCCCCCCAAACCCCCCTCCGCTCCTCCTCCGCCCGCCCTCCGCTCAGGTTACCCCGCGGGGTTCGAGTTTCCCACGCTGCACCTGCCGGGGGGGGGGGGGGTCAGAGCGTGGGGTTGTGCCGTGTTTGTGGGGTTGTGCAGAGGGGAGGGGGGGGGACTTTGGGCCGCGGAGCCGCCGCGTCTCCCCCCGCTGCCCCCCATGACATTCCCTCCCCTGCCGCCCCCCCCGCGTTGTTGTCCCGCTGTCTGCAAACAGCTGCAGCTGCGCTCTGGAAGCGAACTCGCAGCAAAGCAAAACTAAAGGGAGCTTCGGAGTGCACGGGACGGGGGGGGGTGAATCATTTTGGGGAGGGGGGCGGGGTGGGGGCAGCACCGCTCCACGCAGCGCTAACAGCGAACCCCCGCTGCTCGGCGCAGCCCCGCGGCGCTGCTCTGATTCTCGTTAATCCCAACAGCTCTGCTGGCGGAGGGGCCCTCGGGGGGTCGGCGCTGCCGTCGGGTGAGCGCTTTTCTGGTGTTAATGAGGCGACCCCATGCGCGGCGGGTCCGGCGGGCAGGGCCGAGCGCCGCGCTGACTCACAGCTCTCCCCGCCCCAAACCGTGCCTCAGTTTCCCCACCAGAGGCGGTGACGCGTCGGGCTCACGGCCGGGCGGAGGTGACGGCGATCAAAGTCCCCTGTGAACGAGGCGGGAGGACGGGGGAGAGCCGGCGGTGCCACCGCTCCGTCCTTCTCCCCGCAGGGCCACCATGTTCAGCAAGAAGTCCTACGACGGCCCCCCTGCGGGTTACGGCCCCCCGATGGGGTACGGCCCCCCGATGGGGTACGGCCCCCCCACGGGTGATTACGGCTACGGGTCGCCGCCGCCGGGCTCCTACTACGTGGAGGACACCCCGCAGCACTTCTACAAGTGGACGTCGCCTCCCGGCGTGGTGCGGGGGCTGCAGGCGGGGATCCTGGTGCTGTGCATCGCCATCTTCGCCTGCGTCGCATCCACGCTCGCCTGGGACTACGGCCTGGGGGGGACCTACGGCACCGGGCTGGGGGGGTACTACGGCTCCAACTACTACTATGGCAGCGGGCTGAGCTACAGCTACGGCTACGGGAGCTACTATGGAACGGTGAACCAGCGCACGGCCAACGGCTTCATGATGGCCATGGCCGTGCTGTGCTTCCTGGCCCAGCTGGGGCTGCTGGTGGCGGCGCTCAGCAAATCCAGGGCCATGCGCTCGCGGCGCTTCTACCTGCTGGTCCTGGTGCTCAGCGCTGTGCTGGCCTTCGTCATGCTCATCGCCTCCATCGTCTACATCATAGGTGTCAACCCGCAGGCGCAGATGTCCAGCAGTTACTACTACAGCCCCTTGCTAGCCATGTGCAGCCAGGCCTATAGCACCAGCTACCTCAACCAGTACATCTACCACTACTGCACCGTGGACCCCCAGGAGGTGAGTGCGAACCCCCCACCTTGGTGATGGCCGGACCCCCGGTCCCTCCTGGGTTTGGATGCAGAGTGAGGTCGCAGGGGGAGCGCTTTGGGGTGCGTGTGTCCTGCCCTTGGGCTGCTGTGGGATGTGGTGTCCCCGTCCTTAGCGCCATCGGGACGGTGACCCCATCGGTAGTGCTGCTGCATTGGGTGGAAGGGGGGGGAGATGGCACCGTGTGGCCATTAGAGCGGAGGAGTTTCGGGGAGGGGACGGGCTGTGCCCCAGCACAGAGCTGCTCCCCGGTACTTTGGTCTCCAAGCTCGTAAAAGCATTTGAACAAGCAGTCAGGGAGGGGAAGTGGGGCCGTGCCGTGCTGGTGGGGTCAGTGGGGCAGAAGGCAGCGGGTTCTGCACGGCCCCGGTTTCGGCTGGGGCCGCTGTGAGGTTCCTGCACAGTGCTGGGGTGGGACCGGTGCTGCCGGTTCATGGCAGCAGGGCTGGCTGTGCTGCATTCCTGCACCCTGAGCGCAGCGCTGCACCGTGGAGGGGGGGGACGACAACACGGGGCTGTGCTGTGCTCAGCGCCCATAGAGCTCCGCACTCAGGGGTCCCCCCTCAGCCCCAGTTGCTGCACGGAGGCGCAGTGTTGGGGTGCCCCCTCCACCTGCACCCATCCTGTCCTCTTGAGAAAACCCAGCCCACTGCCCTACGAATCACAGAGCGGCTCTGTGTTGCAGTGCCACTGCCTGTCTGACCCGTGGGTATCTGCAGGGGGGGGGGGAGCTGCCCCATTCGGCCCCACACAGGGGTCTGGTGACTGCAGACCCCCTCAGCTGCCCCCTCCTTCCCCTACAGGCCGTGGCTGCTGTCTGTGGGTTCCTCATCGTCGTGCTGCTCTGCCTCATCTGCTTCTTCGCCCAGAAGACGCGCAGCAAGATCTGGCGCTACGGCAAAGCCAACATCTACTGGGACCGTGCGCCCGTGGTGCAGGAGGGGCCCAACGTGGAGGAATGGGTGAGAGCAGGGGAGGCAATGGGGACGTTCCTCCTCCTACCCTGGGCAGGTCTGGAGTCGGGGACACGCGTGCCCCCCGGCTGTGCCCATGCCAGGAGCTCCTCCTGCCACAAACCGCCTTGTTTGCTCTCGGCAGCGCCGCACCAGGAGCCGCTGCTGCTGTTATCGCCCCCAGCCGTGGGGCTGCGCTCCCTCCCCACCACCCCTTTCTTTTTTTTTTCCTTTTTCTCTGGGCCTAAAGGCAAACAGGGTTGGATCAGATGGGCCTGGGGCCAGCAGTGCTGAGCCCGTCCCTCTGTCTGCCCCGCTCCGGCTGCAGGCACCGCTTGGTTTCGGTCTCGTCAATGATTAACTCTGTGCCATAGGACCTGCTGTGCGTGACACACAGCTGTGCCCTGTCTCCTTCCCACCTGCCCGTTCCCAGCCCCGTAGGGATGGGTGCAGGGTTGCTGGGGGTCTGCAGGTTCTTGCACCCCTCCGTGCCTTTGCGCCCAGTGTTTGTCTTTCATTTTGCACAAACACCTTTGTTCGGGTTTATTTATTTTTTGTTCCGCGTCCCTCCCCAGCCCGGCATTTCCTGCTCCATGGGGGGGTTGGGGCACAGACCCCACACCCAGGGCTGTCCATAGCAGCGTCCCCATCTCTACCAGTGCCCCGTGGCAGCAATGTGGGGAGGTGCAGCCATGCACACACGCAGGGACTGATCCCCCCCCACCCCAGAGCGTCCCGTTTGCTGCGTGTGGTTGGGGTGAAGCAATGACCTTTGTGCAGGCATGAGCTGCAGTCTCAGCGCTGTGGCGTAAGGACACGGCTGTCCCTGCACTGATGGAGGTCCTGCTTGAGGGAGATCACTTAATGATGTCTTCATCCACCGGGGGGAGAGGCAGAGGAAGGGGCTCTGCCGGCAGGAGCTGGAGCTGACGTTCCCAAAGCCACCGTCCGGCTCCTGGCTGGGTCAGCATCCGGCACAAACAGCCACAAAGGGCAGGAAGGAAGGGGGGGGGGGGAGCGGGAGGGGACATCCTTCCCAGGAGCCCCAAACCGGGGGCTGACACCTGGGGCTGCAGGGAGGGCTGCAGGGTCCTCCTGAGCGGCGTGCCAGGACCCCCACGGTGCTCTGCGCGGTGTCACCCACTGTGGCACGAGGGTCCTTGTGGGTCTGCAGTCCCCCACCCCTCACCGCCCAGCAGGGTCCCAAACAGGCAATGGGGATTTCTCCATCCCTATGGGGACGGTGCCACCATTCCCCCTGCGTCCCCCGCTGATCTCCTGTTCCTTCTGCAGGTGAAGAACGTGGCGGATGGGGCCAGCGTGCAGGACGAGACGGCCACTCTTGCCTACTCAGAGAAGCCCACCAGCCCTGTCACTGCCCCCCCCTACAGCTACGTGCCCCCCCCCAACACCAGCTACTACCCCTCAGGCACCTACAGCAGCCGGGGGTGAGTGAGGGGTCCTGGGGTCGGCGGTTGCCCATCCTCATGTGGCCGTGCTGATGTCCCCCCCCGTGTCCCCGCAGCGACCAGCCGGATCGGGCCCTCAGTGCCAGCCCTGTGCAGGTGGAGGAGGAGGAGGAGAAGGGGAAGGATCAGCCCAGCAGACCCTCCGCCCGCCGTGGCCGCCGCCGCCGCCGCAACCCCGAGTTGGATGAGTCCCAGTATGAGACCGACTACACCACAGCTGTGGAGTCTGGTGATGAGCGGGACCAGGAGCAGTGGGCCAGGTGAGGGGGGGAGGCTTTGGGGGGGAGGAGGGGGTCCTGCGGGTGCCCCCTACCTGCAGCCATCCCCACAGAGCTCAACCTGTGCCGCTCACAGCCAATGCCCCCAGTGAGGGGGGAAAACCCTGCCCACCCCTGGGGGGTTCGCTCTGTGTTGTCCCACAGTTTGTACCCACCGTGAGGAGGGGTCCTGTGGGACCCCCCCCCCTCCCCCAGCAGAGCTCAACCCCATGCCGCCCTACAGCCTGTACCCCCTATGAGGGGCTACCTGGGGGGTACCCAGGTACACAGGGGGTGCCCATGTCCCCCCCAGGGATCACCCTATGCTGTTCCACAGCCTCTATGAAGGGGGTCCTATGGGAATCCCCCACCCGTGCCCTTCCCCACAGGGCTCACCTGCCCCTGCTCACAACCTGTACCCCCCCACGAGGAGGGTCCTATGGGATCCACAGCCCCCCCCCCAGGGCTCACCTCCCCCTGCCCGCAGCCTGTACCCCCCCATCACGTCGGACAGCACTCGGCAGCGCTACAAGCAGGAGTTTGACACCGACCTGAAGCGCTACAAGCAGCTCTGTGCCGAGATGGACAGCGTCAACGACCGCCTCAATCAGCTCAGCCGGCAGCTCGACAGCATCGCCGAGGACAGCCCTCAATACCAGGTGTGGGCTGGGGGGGAGGGGGGGGTCTTGGGAGGGCCGCGGGGATGCTGCAGGCCTATGGGGCTCTAGAGCTTCGGGGTTGCTGCTTGGGTCTGGGATGCTGCGGGGCACTGGGGATGCTGCGTGGGTTTGAGGCTGCTGCAAGGCAGTAGGCTGCTGTGGGGGCCTGGGGCTGCTGTGGGGGCCTGCGGCTGCTGTGGGGGCCTGGGGCTGCTGTGGGGCCTGGGGCTGCTGTGGGGCCTGGGGCTGCTGTGGGGCCTGGGGCTGCTATGGGGGGCTGGGGCTGCTGTGGGGCATTTGGGGCTCTGCAGCTCTGGGGCTGTTGCAGATAGCTTTGAGGTTGCTGCGTTCCATTTGGGGATGCTGCAGGGCATCAGGGCTCCGTAGCTGTGGGGATGCTGAGGGGCTTTGGGGCTGTTGCTTGGGTTTGGGGCTGGTGTGTGCATCTAGAGATACCATGGGGCTGCTGTGGGGCACTGGGCAGAGTTGGTCCCTGCAGAACCCCCCCCCCCCCCTCAGGGTTGGTTGTAACCCCCTCCCCCCTGTACCCATTCCCTTTGTAGGATGTGGCAGAGGAATACAACCAGCTGAAAGACCTGAAGCGGGTGAGTGCAATGGTTTCAAACACCGGGGGGCCACACAGCCCTGTAACAAAGCACGGGGCTGATCTCTCCAGCAAAGCATGGGGCTGACCCCCCCCCCCTCTTTCCCCTCCCCTCTCCCCCTACAGAGCCCAGACTACCAGAGCAAGAAGCAGGAGAGCAAGGTGCTGCGCAACAAGCTCTTCCACATCAAGCGCATGGTGGGTGCTTACGACAAGGTGCGGGGGTAACCAGCACCAGGAGGAGGAGGGGGGGGCACCCCAACCCCCCCCCACCACCACACAGACTTTTGTGCATTTTGTACCTTTTTGTAAAAAAAACCAAACAACAAAACACACCCAAACACATCCATCCCCCCCCCCAAAGCGCTCACCGCCCCGCTTCCATCCACTGTGAATGCACTGGGTGAGTGCTGGGGGCTGCTCCCCCCCCCTCGTGTTGTAATTATGGCAGTGTTGGGGGGGAAGGGGGGGGTTGTGGAAGGCCAACGTCTCTGGGAAAGGCTGGGGTCTGCAGCAGCATCACGGCCCCCCTGGCACCCTGGGTACCAGAGCGGTACCTTGAGCACGCAGCCCAGGGCGGGCAGAGCATCCCTTGGGATGTGGGGCTGGGGATGTGGGGCTGGGCTGGGGAGGGGGGGGCAGAACCTTCGGAGAGAGTCAGAGCTTTTTTGGGGAGGCGTTTTGTAAGGAACTGGCTGAAACTGTGTAATATTTTTTGTTTTTTTCTAAAGAATAATAAATGAAGTGTATGGATTGATTTTCAAGCCAGGCTGCAGTGAGGTGCATGCAGGGCTGCTGTCCTTGCAGTGCTGCCCCCCCCTGCTGCACTGGGGTGGGATGCCCAGTTCCACTTCCTCATAATAGGGGGGCTGTCCTTAAATCCCCCCCCCACAGATAAACCTTTGCAGCCACCTGTAATGGCATTCATTCCCCACGAGGAACCTTTAGGATGGAGAGCAGCTCCCAGAGCCCCCCCCCCAAACCCACACCATCTTAATGGCTTCACCCTTTCAAAGGGGGCGATCTGAGCAGCAGGACCCCCAGCCTTGTAAGAAACATCTTTATTGATGTCTGTTAATTGGTTTAGTATCATTGAACAAGGATTATAGGGTTGGTTTTTTTTTTCAGTGAATCAATCTAAATGGCCTCTCTCTCCCCCCCCCCCCCGACCCTGCACTGCTCACACAGTGCGTACCCCTGAGACGCAGAGCCCCGCTGCAAGGACCTGGGGGGGGGGGGGGTGGAGGATGGTTCCCCCTCCCCGTATTTTTGGTTCCCCCCCCCCACCACCACCTGCATCCCTCTCACGGGGTCCTGGCTTAGAAACGAAGCGTGAGAACAGAGCGTAGTGAGAGGATGCTCACATCCATCCCCCAACCCCAAATCTGGGGGGGGGAGCCAAGCACCAAGCAGGCAGTGGGGATGGAGTGAGCCGCAGGGGTGCAGCGCACCCAAAGGCTCCTCTTACTACACCCCCCCCTGTGCATGGTGCTCTGTGACCCCGTCCCATCTTCCCCTTCCCCCCCCCCCAACACCACCCTGTGCCCCCCAGGGAGAGGGGTGGGCATTCCTCTGCTCCAGGGTTGGTGCTTCAGTCCTGGAAAGATAGGTCTGTCCTGGGAGGGTACAAAGGGGGCTTTTCAGAGCCTCTCATCTGTGTGCTCCATCACCCCGACGTTTGCAATTCGGGTGGGGGTCCCAAAGCCAGGAACGCTGCTGGGGCTGCAAGATGGGGTCTAGGAAAAGTCCGACATCCACCCGCAGTGAGCAGTGGTACCTTTGGGTTCCGGAGCACGGGGCTGTGGCCATGCAGCTCTCAGGGTTCCCCTTCTCTTGGCACAGTTCTGACTCCTCCGGGTGGCACCGCAGAGGGCAGCATTTGGGAGAGGGCCGGCAATCGCAGCGTCCCCATGGAGCATCACCATCCCTACTGCCCCGTCCCGTAGGGCCAGTTGAAGGTGCTCCCAGACAGCAGCATGTCCCTGATTAGTGTTTCGATGGGCGTCTTCCCCACCAGGCGCATGAAGAAGAGCTGTGAGATGAGGGCTGCAGGCACGGCGCGCAGGGCGGGCAGGCGCAGCAGGAGCCTCCCGAAGCGCTGCGGCTGCGATGGGTACTGAGAGCGCACGTACTCCGTCAGCGCCACCTGAGCCTTCTCCTGCAGCCCCTCCACGTGTGCCGGGTCCGACAGGCCGCAGGCATCTGTGGGGGGGACGTGGGGAAGGGTTAGGAGGGGATTCTGTGGGCAGGGAGCCGCTGCGTCCCCGTGAGTGCACCCACATCCCCATGGGATCCCACCCCGCATCGCTGTTGGATGACCGGCGTCCCTGAGAATCCCTGCGTCCCCATGGGGACCCCCTGCACCCCCATGGGACCCTCGCATACCCACGGGAACCCCGTATGCCTGTGAGAACCCCTTCACCCCTATTGGATCCCTGCATCCCCGCAGGATCCCCGCATCACTGTGAGGACCCCCCCTGCCCATTTCCCCCGCCAGCACCCAGGTGTGATGCCGAGCCCCCCGCCTATGCCCACCCTTTGCAGGGGCACCCCACACTGTCTGTAGGGACCAGGGTCCCCTTCTATCCCCCAGTCTGTATTCCATCACATCATTCCATCTGCTCTGCTGCACCTGCAGGGCACCAGGCACCCCTTCTGCAATGCTCACAGCACCCAAACCCCCATGGGATGCAGAGCTCCCAGCTGTGTGGGGTGGATGTAAGGCACAAGGGATGCTCACAGCACCCAAACCCCCATGGGATACAGAGCTCCCAGCTGTGTGGGGTGCATGTAAGGCACAAGGGATGCTCACAGCACCCAAACCCCCATGGGATACAGAGCTCCCAGCTGTGTGGGGTGCATGTAAGGCACAAGGGATGCTCACAGCACCCAAACCCCCATGGGATGCAGAGCTCCCAGCTGTGTGGGGTGGATGTAAGGCACATGGGATGCTCACTGTACCCAAATCCCCATGGGATGCAGAGCTCCCAGCTGTGTGGGGTGGATGTAAGGCACACAGGATGCTCACAGCACCCAAATCCCCATGGGATGCAGAGCTCCCAGCTGTGTGGGGTGGATGTAAGGCACAAGGGATGCTCACAGCACCCAAACCCCCATGGGATGCAGAGCTCCCAGCTGTGTGGGGTGGATGTAAGGCACAAGGGATGCTCACAGCACCCAAACCCCCATGGGATGCGGAGCTCCCAGCTGTGTGGGGTGCATGTAAGGCACAAGGGATGCTCACAGCACCCAAACCCCCATGGGATGCAGAGCTCCCAGCTGTGTGGGATGCATGTAAGGCACACAGGATGCTCACAGCACCCAAACCCCCATGGGATGCGGAGCTCCCAGCTGTGTGGGGTGGATGTAAGGCACACAGGATGCTCACTGTACCCAAACCCCCATGGGATGCAGTCAGCTGTGCGGGGTGGACGCGGTGCCGACCTACCCGGCGTGAAGAGCGCGATGGCTTTGAGGCAGCTGTACTCAGCTGAATCCACCTGCAGCCGGTTGAGCTTCTCCACCTGATCCTGGAAGATGCGGATCTGGTCCATGAAGGAGACGACGCGGTCGGCCGACATGGGGGAGGCGTGGAAGCCAGCGGCTGCCAGCAGCGGGGCCATGTGCAGCGGCAGCGCCGACTGCGCGGCGTTGAGCACGAAGAGCTCGCTCCAACTGAGCCGCAGCAAAGCCACCTGGTCAGAGACGGGCAGCTCGGGGAAGAAGGGGATGTTGCGTGCCCACTCCACCGTGCTGAAGAGCAGGCGGGCGGCCAGCTCGCAGATGTTGTCGATGCCCATCACGCTGCCCTGCTGCGCGTACTGAGAGCCGTAGCGGGCGGCAGGGTAGGGCTCAGCCCGCAGCAGCTGTGAGATGAGCTCGGATACCGGCTGCCCGTTGAAGTACTCCCCGCTGGGCATGGCTGTGGGGCTGGCGCTGGAGTGGGTGGGGGGGATGCGACCCCTCTGCACGGCTGTGGGGGAGTCAAGGAGGGGGGTCGGATATGAGTGCGTGCGGCACCTGGCACCCACGGGTGCCCACAGCCCCAGGAACAACCCTACAAAGCATCCTGCGTGCACGACGGACCCCAATTGGACCCCCTGCATCCCCACTGGACCCCCTGCATCCCTACAAAGCCCCCTGCATCCTCACCACACCCCATACATCTGTACAAAGCTCTCTGCATGCACGACAGACCCCCACTGGACACCCTGCATCCCTATTGCATCCCCTGTGTCCCCATTGGAACCCCTGCATCCCTACTGCACCCCATACATCCCTACAAAGCTCTCTGCATCCCCATTGGAATCCCTGCATCCCTACAAAGCTCCCTGCATCCCCATTGGATCCCATACATCCCCATCTGACCTCCTGCATCCTGCATCCCCACTGTACCCTATACATCCCCACAAAGCTCCCTGCATCCCATCGGACCCCCTTGCATCCCATTGGACCCCCTGCATCCCCCTGCATCCCTACAAAGTGCCCTGCATAGGACCCCACAAGTCCCTACAAAGCACCCCACATGCCCACAGGACCCCCTCCAACCCCACCAACGGGACCCCACCGGAGCCCCACAGCACACAGGGACCCATCCTTCACCCCACCACCCACAGCCCCACACGGACAGCAGCCGCCTCACAGCTCTCCAGCATCCCATAATTGCAGCGGTGGGTCTGGGACAGTGCCAGCGCCCAACCCCACACCGTGCCATGCCGTGCCCCACCGCGCTGGCACTGCAGCCTCACTGCTGGCAAAGCTGCCCAAGGTCACCCCACGGCAGCACCCATTTATTAACAAACAAACCTTCCATCTTGGAAGTGTCGTTAACCCCGGGGCACTCCCCTTCCTAATTGCACACAGGGAGGGCCATCTTTCAACCCCCCCCCCCCTCTATTAGTGCCCACTATTTGCTCAGGCCTTAGTAATTAATTTATGGGCTGTTCACGAGCCACTTAAATGAGAGCTCTAAATCATGCTAAGTGGCAATAATGCCATTTCGGCTGCTTGGGGAGGAGGGAATTGCCATCCCACTTCCAGCATCCTCCCCCTGCTGCACACCACTGCCAGGCACTGCTCTGAGATCTAAATCCCATTGCTCGTAGCTACAGGGAAGGTTAGACCTTCTGGTGGGGGGGGGTTTAGGGGCACCCCCATCACAAGGAACCCCACAGGGCTGCAGGAAGGGATGCACAAAGCCAACGGCGCCCTGATCCGCTGCCGTGGGGAGGAAACAAGGGGCAACGAAAGGGGTCTGCTGGGGGCTGGGGGAGCAGGGCTGGCATCCCTGCAGTGCCATCGTTACCTTCCTTCCTCATCCCCACACGGAAGCACTTCTTGAGGCGGCAGTACTGGCATTGGTTGCGGTGGTGTTGGTCGATCTGGCAGTCACGGTTGGACCTGTGGGGGGGTGGAAATGGGGGGGGTTTGCAGTGCGCTGCCACCGGGCCCCACAGCCTCCTCCCAGCACCCCCCCCAAACACACACACACAGACACACACACACAGATGCTATGGTAACAGTGCCTGGGAGCTATTTCCAAACAGACGGGGCTGAGAATCCCTATTTGCAGCTTTGGGACTGCGGTGTGGGATGGGGCTGCAGCCACGCAGTGCTCACAGTGCAGCTGGGTGGTGGTGGTGGTGGTGGAGGGGGGGCACAGCAGTGAGAGGAATTCCACCTACTTCCTATGGAGCTGCGGGATGAGGCTGCCTGCAGGGCTGGCTCACAGTGGGATCAACCCCACAGAGTGATCCATGGGTGTCAGATTTGGGTAAAAGGGAAGAGACGGGCCGGGAAAGCTGCCACGGTTCCCAAAGGAGCAGCGATACCCACAGCCCCGTCTGCAGGAGACCCCCGTCAGAGCAAGGTGACAGCAGCCACGTGCATCCCAAAGCAGGAGGAAAAGGGAGACGGGGGGGGGGGAACGAAGGCGCAGAGCAGCGCAGCCACGGCGCAGCCTGGGAGCCCCAACACGGCCATCCTGATTCCAACACAGCTCTGGAGAGCAGCGCTCTCCGTTCCCAGCGCTCCAACCATCATTAATTCACCCGAACATCACCGCTGCGCCCGGCGCAGAGCCTGCTGACATCTCCAGCACCGCTGACCCCGTTGCCGCCGATGGAGCGCGGCCCCACCGATGCGTGCGGGGAGCTGCGAGGCGGATACGGTGCTAATTATGTAATTAGAACGTGTAATTATTTAGTGCGAGAGCTGCACCGACTCCGACTCACTTTTAATATTCAAATCAGAGCAGCGGTGCCTTCGACTCCTTCCATAAAGCAGCACGTTGCTCCCTGGCCTTCCGACGGACTGTGGGAAACTGCTTTCCTCCCAGTGCTGAACCGGGGTGGGGAGGGGGGGGGAATCCACCCTGAGGTGGGGATATGGGGAAATTCATCCCAAAGGAGGGATGAGCACAGGGCAGCGCCCTGCAGGACAAGGAGCACAGAGCCCTGCTGCCCTGAGGAGCCCAAATTTGGGGTCTCTTTGTTCCCCCCGCGCTCAGGGATCTCTCAGGAGCAGCGCGTGTTCCCCACCTCCCATGAACTCATCCTGAGTGGATGCTGTAAGGGGAAGCAACAGAGGCTTCTCTCCCTGCTGATGTGCTGGGGAAAGCGAGGCAGTGCTGGGTGGATGCATGCGCTGCATCCCTGCACGCTGCATCCCTGCACGCTGCATCCCTGCACTGCTGTGCCGGAGCAGAGATGCTGAGCGCGGGGGAGGAGGAATGTAGGCCACCCAAAGCAGAGCAACGCAGCAGCACAGGGACAGAGGCACAGCAGGAGCAGCGCTGCTCCCACCCCTCCTGCAAAGGTCAGAGCCGGCAGCGCCCACATGTGGGTCACTCAGTGGGGCGGTGTGGGGAGCACCGTGCTGCAGGATCGGAGCTGCGTGAGCTCCATCTGTGTGTCTGTGCGGAGCGGAGCCCACAGCTCGCGGGGATGCGAGCCTGCAGGTGGACCCGGAGTTGTGGCAGCCCCCAAAGTTGGTGGGGCCGGGGCAGGATCTGCGTCTGAGCCTCAGCACCTCCGGATAAAACACCTCCGGTGCCGTGCTGGTGCCGCTCCTGGGGCAGCGCGGCTGTGACCGGAGTGACTCAGAGCCGTTTCCATGCTGGAAGGGCAGTTAACACCGGGTGGTGACACCGGCACAGGGCTGGGGCACGGGGCGGGGGAGGGGATGGGGGTCCTGCAGGCGCTGGGGCACTGAGGCCTCGTGTCGCAGCGGGGCCACGGTGCGGCCAAACCGGGGCCACCGGCACTGCTGCAACCGGGCGGCCGCAACGCCTCCAGCGAGCGGCACCGGGGCCACCACCGCAGAGCCACCGTGCGGCCGCCCCTGGGGCCACGACGCGGCCACCCCCGGGGCCACGGTACGACCGTCCCCAGAGCGGCGACGCAACCACCTCCGGGCCACCCTCGGGGCTACGGTGCAGCCCATCTCCGGGCCGCAGCGGCGCCGCTCCCTCGGCCACCGAGCAGCCACCCCCGGGCAACCGAGCGGCCATCTCCGGAGCATCGCGCCCGCGGGGACGCAGCGCAGCCACCCCGGGGGTCGCCCCCCGCCGCCCCCCCTTCTCACCCACCTGCAGGTGTAGCTGAGGTTCCTGCGGATGCTGCGTTTGAAGAAGCTCTTGCAGCCCTCGCAGGTGAAGACGCCGTAGTGCTTCCCGCTGGATTTATCCCCGCACACCACGCAGTCCACCGCCGCTCCGGGCCGCTCCTCCTCGCCGTGCTCCGCGTCGCTGCCGCCGCCCGCGGGGGACGCCGCCTCCTCCGCCGTTCCTCCGCCGCCGTTGGGCTCTCCCCACCCGCCGGCCACCATGGCCATGGCTGCGGGTCAGCGCCGCATGGAGCGGAGCGAGTTCGGCAAGTTTTCCTGGGGCCGGCTCGGGTTCGGTTGGCTTTTTGGTTTTCTTTTCTCCTTCGGTGGGTTGGGGGTAGAGGGGGGGAGGGGGGTTGGGGTGGGGAAGGGAGCGGGGTTTTTTGTTGTTTTTTTTTTGGCTGTTGTTCGGCTGTTTGGATCTCGTTCTCCTCCTCCCCCCCCCCCCCCCCCCTTCCTTTCTCCTCGCCGCTAAGGATCAGCGGGGGGGCCCCGCGCAAACTTTGCGACGGGAGCGGGGCGCGGCGCGCAGCATCACCCCGGGGCTCCGCCGCATGCGGGAACCGCCGCTCCGCTCCTCCGCTCCGCGCGGCCCCGGGAGGACGGACGGACGGACGGACAGACGGACGGAAGGAGGAGGCGGTGGCGCTGCCCTCCCCCCCCCACCCCGCCGACCCGGCCCCCCCCCCTCCCTACGGGCCCCGCCGCCGCCGCCGCCGCATGCAGCCGGGCCGGCGGGACCCGCTCCCCGCGCCCCGGGCTCTCCCCGCCTCCCGCGAAAGAGCAAAGTTCAGCCGCTGCCGCGGTGGCCGCCCTGGATGCTCCTCCCCGTCCTCCTCCCCTTCCGCTCGCCGCCCGCCGGGTCCTGCCCCGCTGCCCCCCCCCACCCCGCCCCGGCCCTGTCCTCGGCCCCCCCCCCCCCCTCCTCCTCCGCACCGCTTCCGTGCCCCCCCTTTGTACCCCATCGCCCTTCGCTGTGGCACCGCGGGGGGAGCGGGGCCGTCCTCGCAGTGCTGGAGGGGGGGGGATCAAGGCCGAGCGGTGCGGGGGGGGGAGATGCTGCGGGAATCGGTCCCGCGTGCGTGCACGCAATGGGGACGCGGACACGGCGGGACAGACGGGACGGGGAGGAGGATGGGATGGAGGGGCAGGGGGACACGGGTGGGGCGGGGGGGCACAGGGATGGGGACGGAAGGGGATGGGGACAGAGAGGCGCAGGGATGGGCAGAGGGCAGAAGGGTGCAGGGGTGGGATGGAGATGGAGAGAGGGCAGAAGGACGCAGGACAGAAGGGGACAAAGGGATGGGGACACGGTGGGATGGAAAGGGGACAGGGCAAAAGGGCACAGGGATGGTGGGGGGCACGGAATTGGGGGCACGCAGCCATGGGGTCCTGCAGCTTTGGGGTCCCTCAGGCCTGAGCTCCGTGCAGCCTTACAAAATGCGTTCATCATGTGGTTCATTAATGAAGTCGGCCCGACCAGAGCTCGTCAGCTGGCCCTGCAAGGCCGGTGAGCTGGGGGTGCCCGAGGTGCCGCTCCTGGTTAATTATTAACGAAGGAATAAACTGCATACAGAGGTGGCTGCCTGTGGGACAGCCCTATGGCTGCGCCTTCACCTTTCACCTTGGGGCCAAACTCCCCCTGGCAGCGCAGTGCATCCCACACCTCGTGGGGGGAACCCTGCAGGGAGCGAGGCGTGGGTTGGCACCGCCGGCATCCCCAGCCCTGAAGGGAAAGAGAAGCGAGGAAGGTCGGGTGAAAAAAAGAAATAAGAAATAAATAGAGCAAAGAGAAGCAAAGCGCAAAGGCCACGGAGCAGCAGAGGGAGACGGATGGCAGCACCGGCCATAAATAAAACCTCCATTTCCTCCTGTCTGCAGGGATCCGCGCTCACGCGGTACCTGCGTGCACAGAGCGGGGCTGCGGGGTGGCAGCGAGCCGTGTGGGGCTGGGGGCTGCTGCTGTGGGGGGGGTTGGAATAGAGGGGGGGTCCTGGGGGCAGCAGCCCCCACCTGCAGCCGTCCCCGCAGCTCCTTTCTCCTCTGTCAGACGGTGATTTATGGCCCTTTCCCTGCCTCTCCCCCTCCTCCTCGCCCCCTGCAAAAAATAATAATCCAGGAACAAAGGAGGAAATCGGATCCCCCCCCCCCCCCCCCAGCGCTGCCCGCCCCGCCATGGGAGCCGTGTTTGTTTTGACGTTGGTGTCCAGTGGGCGAAAGGCGTTTGATCTCCGTTGGAATTCCTCCTTCCTCGCCCTGCTCCGCTGCCTCACCCGCACAAAAAGGGCCCCCGTGCTTCGGGCCGCCTCGTTTTGTGCCGCTCGGTTTCACGCCGGTGCGTCCTGCGCCGATGCATTTTGTCAGGGGTGCAGCTGCCACTGGTGCCCTTCGTGCAAATGTTGTTTCTGCCAACGCATTTCGTGCCGCCGCCGCTGCTCTGTGTCCCCTGATCCCCCCCTCCTTCATCCCCCCCCCGCCTTTTCTCCTGCCATCCTCTGATCTGGAGGTTGAGGAATCAATCGGTGCCCATTTGGCCCGGCTGGGTTTGCAGTGCCATCACTGACCCGTTTCTCAGCAGTGGGGCTGCAGTGCAGCCGTGCCCCCTGCAAACCCACCGGGTGCAGCACTGCCCGCATTTGTGCTGGTGGCTGTCAGTCCATCCGTCCATCCGTCCATCCATCCATCCATCCGTCCATCCGTCCATCCATCCTGCTTTTGGAACCCAATGAGGACGTGCAGCCCTACAAGTGCAGAACGCCAGCTCCGCTCCTTCCTCTGCTCTCAGCCCATCTCCTGCCCCATTCCCCCCACCCCAGGCTGCGTGCAGAGCAGTGCTGCCATGAGGAGAGGTCGCAGGGCTCCGTATCTCCACAGCCCCACTGGATCTGGCTGCAGGTCTACACCTGTGACTACACATGGAGTTGCTCCTGCACGCATGTTGAGTCCCACTCCCCCCAACCCTTCACAGAGAGGCAGTTTTGCCCCCCAGCCCTATGCTGGGAGACCCCATCCCCTCCTCACCCCCCAGCTGCCCCCCACCTCCCCCCAGCTGCTCCCATGTTGAAAGCCGCTCCCTGCCCTGCATTCCTGGGGCTATCAGATCCCACACCCCCGGCCCCCACCCCGGCACTGCTGGACACTCCCTCCCCAGGGGCCAGGACTCGTTGCTCCCCCACCTCCTGCTGCACCCATGCTGCACCCAGCCCTGTGCCCCCCCTTCCCCTCCCTGGCACAGCCTCCCACCCTATGCTCCGTGGGAATGGCCGCAGCCGCACATTGGCTCCTGCTCTTGGGGTGTTGGGGCTTTGCGGGTGCCCTGGGCCTCCTGGCAGCACATGGGGAGCAGTTGAGGCATGGGGGTGGCTGTGTTGTGCAAACCACCGTTGAGCACGCAGAGGAATCGTGGGCAGCTGCAGGTTTGCAGGTGAAGCAATGGAGTCCTGCTGCCCCGTTCCTGGTAGCGGCTCTGGGGTTGGGGGGGTATCCCTGGGCTGGGGCTGTTTGTGCCCCCTCCTCCCAGCACCCGGGACATGAAAGCCACCAGAACGCCCCGACCCTTTCACCAGGCTCTCGGTGAAGCCTGACCCCGGCACAAAGCCCCCAGGAGAAACATTTGAATCTGAAAAGGGGTCTGAGCACGGAGCCCTGACCTTCAACCCGTGGGTCAGCCCATCCACACCACTGCCAGTGCTCCCCCCCCCCCCCCGAACCCCCTGACGAAGCAGCCTTGTCCCAGCCGAGACAGCAGCCCTACAGCCCCCCTGTGCATCCTACATCCCTACCGTGCATCCCTGCCCTGCACTTCTGCATCCTTCCAGCTCTGTGTCCCTGCCATCCCCCTCCACGTCCCCAGAGTGCTGACAGCCCCACTCCTGCTCTTTTCCCCTAGCAGAACGTCTTCAAGGGATCTTTAGCAACGTGGTCATCTATTATATGCTTATAAACATCTGTGCCCTACACTTCTGCCCCCTGCATCCCTGCCCAGAATCCTTATGTCCCCATGCCCCATCTCTGCCTGGAATCCTTTTATCCCCATACCCCGCACCTTGGTGTCCCTGCTCCCCCCCTTGCCACCCACCCCACACCCCGTCTGCCCACCCGCCATCTGGATATCGATCTGCTGAGCCTTGAACTCCACAGCAGGACGTCCCCAGGGTGCTGCAGCCCTCCATCCCCCCCTGCGGCCCCGTGCTTCGGTCTCCCCAGCGCCCCACACATCCCACAGCCCCGCACGCATCTTCACCCCACGCTCACCCCACTTCTGCTGGGCTCTCATTGCTGTGGGGGACTCACAGCCACCTCCAGCCCCGCTCCTCCCCCCCCCCCCAGCCCCTGACCCCGTGCGGGGTCACTGCTCCTCTTCCTCCTGAATATGCATGGGGCCACCGCCGTCACCTTTGATCCCGCGTCAGGGCGAACGGAACGGCTTCATCTGGGGCCGCGGGAAGGGGGGGGGGGAACGGCTTTGTTACAGGGATGAGCCGACCCCACAGCCCCCCCATCCACCCCCAGTGCGGCCGAGCCACAGCCACGAGCATCAGCGCTTTATTGTCCCCTGCGTCCCTAAATGCAGGTCTCGCCGCCAGCCCTGCGCTGCTCCAAGGCCTGCAGCCGTCGTGCCAATGCCTGCACGCGCTGCGCCTGCTGCTGCTGCACGGCTCCTGCCCGTGCCTCCAGGTGCTGCAGCTGTGCTGCCTGCTTGTGCCGGGCGCTGCGGTACGCCAGGGCCAGAGCGCTGTGGGGACAGCATCAGCGTGGGGTATGGGGATGGGGTGGGGGGGCAGCGCGGGCTGTGGGGGCAGGCTGTGGTGGGTGCATGGTGACCGAGTGCAGGCAGGGAGAGCGGAAAGGGAGACGGCGCTTTGTGCTTTGCGGGAAGGGTGCTTTGCAGGAGGAGATCTTGCTTTGCGGGTGCGCAGGAAGGGACGGCACTTCTGGGGTGCGCAGGAAGGCGGAGAGTTTTGAGAGGGTGCAGGAAGGAACGGTGCTTTGGGGCACGCAGGGGGGACGTGCACAGGGACGGGCAGGAAAGCCCCATGGTTTAGGCTGCCCTTGCCCACCTGTGAGCATGGAAGGACTCTCTGGTGACGGCGATGCACTTCTGGTGCTGCGCACGGCTGACAGCACTGCTCTGCTCCAGGGACAGCACCAGGGCCTGCGCTCGGGCGTGCAGCTGCTCGATGCTGTGGGACACACGCATGGCAGTGCCCGGCACAGCGCTGCAATTAATGCAGCACACCCAGAGCTGTGGGCTCTCACCGTGCCAAAGCACGCTGCAGCTCCTGCGCCGTCCTCTCCGGGTCCGCAGGGCGCTGCGGTGCTGCTGCTCCCATCGGAGCATCCTGCAGAGAGCAGAGGGGGGCAGCAGTGTGTGTGCGGGGGGGGGTCAGCACCGAGCAGCCCCCGGGACGCAGGGAGCCTCACCTCCTCGCTGCTGCTGGAGCTGCTGGAGGGGCTGTGAGCCCCCTGCTCCCGCTCCATGTGCTGCAGCACCAGGCGCAGCGCTGCCTCCCGTGGGCCCTGTGCAGCCGCCAGCACTTCCAAGCCCCTCTTCTCCTTCTCTGCCAACTGCAGCCGCATCCTCAGCTCGGCCATGGCCTCCTGGCAGAGCAATGCTGTCACCATCACCTCCCGTCGTCACCTCCCCCGGGGGACCTCGCTGTGCTCACCTTCAGCTCCGCGATCTCCCGCAGCAGCTCCGCTCTCTCTGGCCGCCTCCAGCCAGGCAGGAGGGCACGAGCATCCTGCAGAGCACGCTCAGCACGGGCACGGATGTCCTCACCACAGCGGGATGGGGCGCGGGTGGGCATGGGGACATGGCTCAGGGACACCTGCACGGCCGCCTGCTCGGCACGCAGCTGCCGGATGGCCTCACGCAGGGCCCCCTCCTCTGACCCGTGGGCGCTGTGTGGACAGGGATGAAGGGGCAGTGAGGTGGGCGTAGGGTGCTGGGACACCTTGGGGATGGGAATGGGGTACCTGTGCAGCCTGGGGCAGGAGCTGACCCCGCTGTCCTTCGGCTCTGCTTGGCCCGGGAGCTGCAGGCTCTGTGTGGGGCTGGGCCCACAGCCATAATCTGCGCTCTGCTTCCCCATGGCTCCTGGGAATGGGATGGGTGGCGTGGCCACGGCGTGCTCAGTGTGCCAGCACCCAGGATGCCCACATCCCCTCAGAATCCCCACAAAATCCCATTATATACCCCTGCACGCCTGCAGCATCCTCCCAATATCCTCCCGCCATCCCCTCAACACAGCCTCCTTCCTCCATCCCCCCACAGATGACCCTCAGCACCCCCACGTCCCTCATCCCCCAGGTTGGCACTCACCATCGTTGGGGCCGTGCCCATCCCTGCCCAGCTTCGCCCACATCCGTTCCAGCAGTGCAGCATAGGCGTCCACGCAGCGCTCACTGCACACAGAGGGGCTCAGCGCAGCACTGGGGCTGTTCCCCCCCCCACCCCCCAAACCCCAACCCCATCCCTGCCCCATCCCCACCTGCATTGCAGTGCCAGGCGCAGCGCGCTGCTGCGTGACTCGTGCTGCCCCAGCACCATGCTGAGCCGCTCCGAATCGCTCTTGCAGTCGTGCAGGGCAGCCGAGAGCTGCTGGTTCACCTCCTTCAGCCTCTCCATGTGCCTGTGCATCGCTGCCCGGTCAGCTCTGTGCCTCAGTTTCCCCACCAGAGGTGCTCAGCAGTTGCTGGGGTCGGGGGGACTCACCCCTGTAGCTGTTGCATCCTGTCCTCCAGCTCCTGGCTGGCACCTTCTGAGGGCAGGGGGGAGAGCGGGCTGTGGGGCTGAGCGCTTTGGTGCTGAGCTTCGTCGTAGCTCAGGAGGCAGCCGGACAAGTCCTGCAGAGGGGACAAGGAGAGCCCAGCACTGAGGGGGATCCCCTAAATGGAGCCCCATCCACCCTTGCCCCGCACTCACCTGGGGGTCCCCCAGTCTTGGAGCACTGCCGAGCCCCACGGCGTCACCCCCAGCACCACCCATTCCTTCCAGCCTGGCCAGAGCCTCCTGCAGCTCCCACACCTGTGTGAACACAGCGCTGAACCCAAGGCCCAAACCGTGGGGCTCAGACCGGTGCTGCCCCACACCCACCTTCCCCTGCAGCCGCTCGCGCTCCCCCTGCAACGCCTGCAGTGCCTCCGTGGTGCGGCTCAGCTCCTCGTCGCGGTGCCCCAGCGCCTCCAGCAGCGCCGCGTTCCTCGCCGCCGCCTCCAGCAGCCCCTCGCCCCTCTCCAGGCCCTGCCACGTCCCCGCCACGCGCTGCAGCTCCTCCAGGCTCTGGAGGCACAAGGCCGTGGGGCAGTGCCCACCCCCGTGGTGTTGGGGCTGTCCATGGCCGCGCTGCCCCACCTGTGCCCACTCTGCTGGCGGTGCCGGCGTGCGCCGATGCCGGGAGATGACGGCGCGTTCCAACGAGCTGACGGCGTGCTGCAGGGCAGCAAAGAGGTCGGGGCGGGGGGCTGGGGAGGGGGCGCGGGGTCAGCTCCTGGCGTGGCGCGGCACGCAGCACCGTGGCACAGCGCAGTGCGCCATGGCAAAGCATGGCACGGAGAGCTGCACCCACCTTCCGGCCCAGTGCCATCGAGCCCTTGAGGCTGCCGCCCATCGGGGCGGGGGCTGCTGGTGCCCCCCGAGTGCTCTTCTTCCTCCTTATGGGGCAGATGCCGAGTGCTGTGGGGGTTTGTGCTGGCCAGCAGCGTGGTGATGTGCTGCTCGTCCCCTGCCGCAGCTGGGTCCTCATCTTCATCCTTGTCCTCGTCCTCATCCCTGCCCTTGTCCTCGTCCAGCCGCTCGCTTGCAAGACGCAGTGGGGAGCAGGGGCTCTGCCCAGCCTGGCCCTGGGGGTCAAAATGTGCAGAGGGGGTGCCTGTGTGGTTGGGGTGCAGTGAGGCTGCTGCCGGATGCAGTTTGGCAGAGATGGGGACAAAAAATGAGCTCTGGGGACCTGAAGCACCCTGTGCCTTCTGGGTCACCCCACTCGCCTCCTCCATCCCACGTCGCCTGCCAGCACCCGGCCCCACAGTTCAGCCCCACAGCTTGGCCCCACAGTGACCGGATCCCGCAATGACCGGATCCTGCTGCTGGTGGGGCCCTGCGGGGCCGCCCCTGGCCTTGGCCACTCTGTGTTCCTGCTGAGATTTCCTCTTCCTCAGCAGCCCCGCTGCATCCTGCACTTAACTGTTGCGCTGCCCTGCGCCGGGTGACGGCCATCCTGGGGGGCTCTGGGGACCCCATCCCCACCCTGAGGCCCCGCTCTGCCCCACGCCGAGCCTCCCGTGCACGTGGCTGCCCATGGAGCCAGCTGGGAGCACCACTCTGCTCAGTGTCCTTGAGTGCAGGAGGATTTGCACGAGTGCAGGACGGTGCGCACGGATTTTTGGGGGTGCAGGAGGCTGCGCGCGTGGGTATTTGGAGTGCAGGGGCTGTTGCACGGCGGTGCACACGTGTTCGGGGTGCGGTGCGCGCCCGGGTGACGCCACGTGTCAGCAGCGCCCGGAGAACTACAACTCCCAGCAGCCCCTGCGAGGGGGGGCACTTCCGGGTTGCGCCGAGCGGGGCTCGGGCGGCCGAGAGCGGGTGAGAGCGGGGATGAGGGGCAGCGGGGGGGGGTTGGGGTCCGTGTGTGCCGGGGGGGGGGGGTGCAGAGCGAGGGGGAGGGCACGAGAATGGGGTGCGTGGAACGGGAGGGAGAGGGGTGGGGGTGAATGGGGCGAGGGGGTGTGCAGAGTGCGGGGTGTGGGAGGAGAGGGTGCACAAAGCTGGGGGTGCGCGGGTGTGGGGTGCACGGAGCTGGGGGTGCACGGAGCTGGGGGTGCAGGGGTATGGGGTGCACAGAGCAGAGGATGCGTGGGGTACGGAGTGCACAGAACGAGGAGTTTGTGGTTGTGGGGTGCGCGGAGCAGGGGGTGCCTGGGGATTGGGTCACACGGTACGCATGGGGTATGGGGTGCACTGAGCAAAGGGTGCACAGCATGAAGAGAGCACGGATACGGGGTGCACAGAGCTGGGGTGCAATGAGCCCCCGCCCCTCACAGCCCCCCCCTCCCCCCCAGCTCGGTGCCATGGAGCGCAGCTGCGGGATGGACACGTCTGGGCCGGGCAGTGCTGCTGAGGAGGAGGAGGAAAAAGCTCCGGAGCAGCGGCCCCGCACTCGCTCCAACCCTGAAGGTGCTGAGGATCGGGCACTGAGCGCTCAGAGCAGTGTGGGCAACCGCAGTGAGGGCGAGGGGGAGGCGGCCAGCAGTGAGGACAGCCCCCAGGGCACCGCAGCCCCCGATGGCACCGCCTGGCCCGGCCCTGCACACCCCCCTCCCGAGGTGCAGGTGAAGACGCCGAGGGTGAACTGCCCTGAGAAGGTGGTGAGTGCGTGGTTCGGGGGGGGGGGGGGGGCTCGGTTGTGGGGTGCAGGGCTCAGCCATGGGGGTCTCACCCAGATCATCTGCCTGGATCTGGCTGAGGAGATGGCTCTACCCAAGCTGGAGTCGTTTAATGGGTGAGTGAGTGGTGGGGCTGGTGTGGGGAAGGGGTGAGAGGGGGGGACCCTGCTGAGCGCTGTGCCCCCCCCTCCTTTCCCCAACATCCTGGCAGCTCCAAGACCAACGCACTGAACATCTCACAGAAGATGATTGAGATGTTTGTGAGGACGAAGCACAAGATTGACAAGAGCCACGAGTTTGCACTGGTGGTGGTGAACAATGATGCCACGTGGGTGAGTGGGGATGAGGTGGGATGGGGATGGGGATGAAATGGGGATGGAATGGGATGGGGATGAAATGGGGATGGGGATGGCTCTGTGACCCTCACCTGCCCCCTCCCAGCTTTCAGGGTTCACCTCGGACCCCCGTGAGGTCTGCAGCTGCCTCTACGACCTGGAGACCGTCGTCTGCAAGTCCTTCAGTATCCACTGATACTGGGGCAGGAAGGGGTCTCAGTCCATTCTTGCAGAGGGCAGAGACCCACGGTGCCCCTGGTGCAGCTGACTCTGTGCTATGGGTGTGATGCCAGCTCCTCCACAGCCACCAAATGGCATTTCTGGAGGTTTTGCCCCCAGTTTTGTCCCATTCTGCTGCATCACTGGTGCGCGTTGGGTTTGGTTATGGGGGTGGGGGGGGGGGTTCTGTGTGCCAGCACTGCTCCTTACCTCACACCGCAGATCTGGATGGGCTCTTCAACCTCATGTGAGTCCATACAGCTGGGGGGGCAGCGCTGGGGGGGTCAGGGCTGGAAGCTCCCAGCGCAGAGCAGCCCCTGGGGGGTGTTATTGGGGCGGGGGGAGGCATTGCGTGGCGCTCAGTCCCAGCATGGCATCACAGCCAGCAGAAGATCGAGCTGCCGGTGACGGACAACGTGCAGACCATCCCGCCACCCTACGTGGTGCGCACCATCCTGGTGCTCGGCCGCCCCGGCTGCCAGCCCCAGTTCTCTGTGTCGGAGCAGATGAAGGTAAGGAACCCCCCCCTCCTCACCCCCCTGGGCTGAACACCAATTTCTGCACGCTGGTGCATGCGGAGCCGTGCTCGCTTCTCCCCCTGCAGAAGATGCTGCAGTGCCCTTATTTCTTCTTCGACGTCGTCTACATCCACAATGGGGCGGAGGAGAAGGAGGATGAGACCAGCTGGAAGGTATGCATGGAAGGAGTGGGGGGAGACAGCGCTGTGCCACCCCCCTGCTGCTCACATCCTTTGCCCCTCAGGAGCTGTATGCCTTCTTTGGTAGCTTGGACACCAAGGGCACCAACTACAGGTATGAGGTGACTCTGACGGGGCCAGCGGTGGAGCTGCACAACTGCATGGCCAAGCTGCTGGCGCATCCCCTGCAGAGACCCTTCCAGAGCCATGCAGCATACAGCCTGCTGGAGGGGGACGAGCCCCCCGAAGTGGAGGCCACCGTCTGATCTGGGGAAGGGCCACCCCACGGCCACCACACCATTGGGTTTGGGTGCACGGCCGTGGAAACGGGGAAAAAAGAGATGTTTTCCTGCCTGGCTGTGGTGGTGGTGTGGTGGTTTCTGTACTGGAGATGTGAGGGAGGTGAGGACGCCCAGGGGGATGTGAAGGATGCTGTGGATGGCAGGGGATATCCGGGGGCACAGGGCAGCACTGGGGCTGCTGCTGGACGTGGTGAGGGGCTGGGAGGGGTCATAACTGGGAGGCACTGGGTGGTGACGATGCAGGGTAGTGGGAAGCATCGGGCAGTTATGCGCGCAGCGCTGCGCGGGGCACTGCGTGCAATGCTGGAGCGCGGCGCTGGGTGGCGCTGGTGCGGAGCGCTGGAGGCACCGGGCGGAAGTGGGGCAGGCAGCGGGCGCCGCAGCTCGGCATTTGTGGTCACGCCCCCTTCGTTCTTCCCCACATCCGGCGGAAGGGCGTGGCGGCCTCTGGCCTCCTCCTATTGGTCGCCTCGCCCGCCAATCAGCGGCGGCGCGCGGGGAATTCGAAGCTGGGAGGCGCGTGCGCAGGGCGGCATGAATGGCGCGGGGCGGCGCGGGGCGGCGGGGCGGCTGTGCGCGGCGCTGCGGGGCGGGCGCGAGGAGTAAGAGGGCATCGGGATGGGATGGGATGGGATGAGACGGGATGGGATGGGACGGGACGGGTCAGGGGTCGAAGGTTGCACGGGGAAGGGTCGGGCGTTGCAGCAGCCCGGGCTTCGCGGCGGCGGCGTGGGCTTTGCAGCCCGGGCTGTCGCTTTGCCGTGTGGCCGAGGCTCAGGTGATGCTGCGGTAGGGGCGGTGACCCCGCGTTGTCCCCCCGCAGGGCGGTGGAGGTCCTCCTGCGGCACGGGGCCGACCCCAATCTGCTGCTTTCAGGGGGGTTCGCCCCCATCCATCTGAGCGCTGCGGGGGGGTCCGGGGGAGGCGTGCGCTGCTTGCGGCTGCTGCTGCGCTACGGAGGGGACCCCAATGCCAGGTAACGGCCTTGGGGAGCTCGGCTCCGTTCTGCCGAGTGGGAGCGGAGCCCCCGAGAGGACGGCGGTGACGCCGGTACGGTGGTAGGGCTGCCGAGGGGCTCACGCCGCTGCACGTCGCTGCGTCCTGGGGGAGCTGCGGGTGCCTGGAGCTGCTGCTGCAGAACGGGGGGGACCCGGAGCTGCGGGACCAGGTTAGCGCTGGGGGCGGCGCCTCGGAGCCCTCCGTCCCTGGTGGGAGCGATACCAGCAGCGGTGTTCCCTCCCTGCAGGACGGGAAGCGAGCCATCGACCTGGCGCTGGAGCAGGGCCATGGGCTGTGCGTGCGGCTCCTGCGGGACTGGAGCCTCCCGGCCCCCCAGGGACTCCGGCGCTCACTGTCCTTCTTGTCCGAGGATTGCAGCGCTGCGGAGCTGCTGAGCAGCACTCGCGTGACCCAGCTGGAGGAGCCCGGGCTGGGGGGCAGCTGTGGGCTGGGGGAGCCCTCGTGCTGTGCTCAACCCTCCTTGGGTTCCTCCCTCACCCCAGGGTGTCCGGCTCTGCCTCTGCAGCCCCTGGCATCCAGCACACTGCTCTGGGCTGGGGGTGAGCATGAGGAGGTACCCCTAAAGGGAACGGGGGCGTGCAGCTCCTCCCTGCAGCCCACTGCTGGGGCCAGGAGCCCCCCCCAGCCCCTGCGCTGCAGCAGGGATTGTGGGGTGTTGGAAGCAGGAACCAGAGGCCATGATCTCCCTGGGGACAGCAGTGAGGATAGCGAGCATTTCCTCACTGCAGTGGAGATGTTGGAGCCCAGCAGGGCTGGGGTGTGCCCAGGAGAAGCCCCCTCCTCAGCAGGACCCTGTGAGCTGCCTGCCCAGAACCCCTCAGCTGCGGAGGAGCTGCCTGTGCTGTTCCAGGGCTGCAGCCTCGAGGGCTCCCTCCCCTGCAGCCTGGAGCTCCCTTGCAGCCCTGCTGTAGGGGATGTCACTTCACAGGGGCTGCAGCATCCCCAGTTCTGCCATGTCACCCCCCGCACCAAGATCCGCCTTCAGGCCTCAGCAGCGAGGCTCAATGCTTCCTCCTCCTCCTCCTCTCTTTTTGATGCCAGCCTGGAGAAGCCCCGCAGGCCCCCCCGGATCAGAGCACCCAGGGGCATCCCCAGCGACCCTGCCACCACCCCAGGGCACTGTGTTGCCCTCGGCGGTGAGGATGTGTCTGGTGGGGATGCAGAAAGCACAGGGTCCTCAGATGACACCCAGATCCTTCCCAGGACCCCCAGCCAGCCCCTGGGGACCAGCAGCTCCAGCCCCACAGTGCTGCTAGCTCCTGGGGATCACGGCTGTGCCCAGAACCCTCTGTCGGGTGCTGAGGGATCCCTCAGCCCTACTGTGCTGCTGGGTCCTGGGGATCCCAGCCACCCCCAGGATTCCCCATCAGATGCTCAGTGTTCTCCCAGCTCCACAGTGCTGCCGGCTCCTGGGGACAGTGACAACCTCCAGGATTCCCCATCACATGTTCAGAACTCCATTCCTGCCACTGACCCCAGGATCCCGGAGCCAAGGACCCCACCGATGCCGTGCTCGCCTGCGGACCGCAGTCCCCACCACCCCGTGGATCCCGACGGATGCCCGCCCTCTGAGTGGCACAGTCCCAGTGCTGAGACCACCGGCCCTGGGGACGGGGACCAAGTGCAGTCCCTGCGGGTGCTCTCAGATGAAGCGCTCCTCCGGAGGCTGCGGGCGCTGGGCTACGACCCAGGCCCCATCACAGCGCTCACCCGGCGCGTGTACCTGCGGCGCTTGGAGGAGCTGAGCCGCAGCCCGGCAGGTGAATCCTGGGGACCTCCATCCCCGTAGTGCTGGGGGGGCTCAGGATGACCCCAATTCCCCCCCCCCCCCCTTCCAGGGCACAGCCCTGAGCTGACAGATGCGCTACGCACCGGCCGTATCCCCAACTGCACCGAGGACGAGACGGTGTTGGCACAGCAATTCGACCGCCCCGACCGGAGCCGGCATTGGCGCGAGGGGCTGCTCAAAGCCAGCTTCAACTACCTCCTGCTCGACCCCAGGTAGGGCTGTGCCGCCTCTTGGGCCGCCCCTGAGGCTGGGAACCCGACATCTGGAGGTTCTTTGTGCCCCCGGGGTGGGATTTGCACCCCCAGGACCACGCAGGAGCTGCCATTGCGCTGCCACCGCCTGAGCCCCATGGAATGCTTCAGGACCTTCGTTGATGCCATCTTCTACGTGGGCAAAGGAACGCGTGCCCGGCCCTACAGCCACCTCGCCGAGGCTGTGACCCAGCACCACATGGGGACAAGGAAGGTGGGATGGGGTGGCTGTGGGGTGGATCGCATGGGAAAGGAGGAGGCTTTACGGGCACGGGGCTGTCCTGCAGGGCTGTCCCAAAGTGCGGCGCATCCTGGAGATCTGGGCAAGTGGGATGGGTGTCATCTCTCTGCACTGCTTCCAGAGCAGCGTGCCGGCTGAGGCGTACACGAGGGAGGGCTGCTTGCTGGAGGCCCTGGGTGAGCGGGGGATGGGGGTTTGTGAGGGCTGGTCCCCCCTCGTGTATGGCAGCAGGGGGATGCAGCCCGTCCTGGCACACATGGAGAGATTCCATGGAGAGAGGGGAGATTCAGGCTGGACATTGGGAAGTATTACTTTTCAGAAAGGGTGGTCAGGCACTGGAATGGATGCCAAGGGAGGTGGTGGAGTCACCGATCCTGGGGGTGTTGAAGGAAAGGCTGGATGTTGTGTGGAGGGACGTGGTTTAGTGGGAGCTATTGGGAATAGGTGAACAGTTGATCTTTTAGGTCTTTTCCAACCTTGGTGATTCTATGATTCTATGAGAGCTGGGGGTCCCTGGATAGCAACACAAGGTTTGGGTACAATGCCCCAAACTGATCTCCTGCGGGGAAAAGATGGGTTGGAGCAGCTGTTAATGGGACCCCATGGGTGCTAACGGGGGGTTTGTCACTATAGGGACGTAGGTGCTAAGGGGGGACCTCAGGCGCTAAAGGGAATCCCAACCTCATGGGGCTGCGGGTGCTAATGGGGACCTTACAGCCATGCGGGTGCTCACGGGGACCCCATGGCAAGCACGGTGTGGGAGCTGTGTGCGCTGACCCCGCAGGGCTGCGTGCCGTCACCAACCAGAGGAAGGGGAAGTGCTATGGCGTGGCAGCCAGCTGGTCCCCGGCACGGCGCCGGCGCCTGGGCGTCCACATGCTGCACAGGGCAATGCGCATCTTCCTGGCCGAGGGCGAGCGGCAGTTGCGGCCAGCCGACATCCAGGCTGGGCGCTGAGCCCCCCTCCAAGGCCTGGAGGCACCCCCTGCTCTTCCCGAGGAGGCGGAGGCCTGAGTGCCTGGTTTGTTTTTTTTACGTCGTGAACGATGACGAGAACGTTTCTATTTATTTTCTCTCTACCCCTAAGTGGTGATGAGTAAATGGCTGCAACAGCTCAGAGCCGCGCCTGCTGTCCGGCTTTGCGTCCCCGTGGTGGAGTTGGATGTGGCTGCAGATACAACACAGCTTTACATCATGGTGCGGGTTCTGCCTTTGTGCAAGCGATGGAGCGAGCGGCGCAGCCTGATGGGTGGGAGCTGCAACCCGGTGCCGATGGCAGCTCCTGGGCTGGGGGTACAGGGGAGCAGAGCCGTGATCTGGGCTTGGTGCGTGGAAATGCATCCGAACCCACGTGTTTGTGGTTAAAATTCTGCAGGGTGGGCGTGGGTTGGTGCCAGGAGAAGGGGTGAGGGGTGGGTTACGTATGGCACCTGTCACACGTGGTCCCTGCTGCGCTGGCACCAGCTCCTCTTCATTGCACGGTTTTGGGGGCCCAAGGGGACGAGAAGGGTTTTGCACCCACCCAGGGGACGAGGTTCCATTGGGCAAGCAGGCCTGGCTGTGTCTTTGGTTTAGATGGGGGAAATAAGGGGAGAAAACAAAGAGGGGAGCGGCTCTGCTCTTTGCGGTGAGGGGAGGCTGCAGCCATCCCCATGCGAGGGTCAGGGGCAGGGGAGCAGCCGTGCCCACCCAGGAGCCCCGGCGCAGTGGGACGGGGGCTGAGCAGAAGCCGGAGCTGCAGGACCTGAAGCAGTGGTTTGTTTGGGGACACGACTGCACGAACGGTGGCACTGGGGGAGAGCTCAGCTCTGGCCTCATCGGCCCCCACCACAGCTTAGAAAGGCAAATCCCACTTGGCTTCCCCTAAAGCAATCCCGACGCAGCTCCGTGCCGCCAGATGCCAGGGTCACCCCCTGCAGGACCCCCTCCGCTCTGGGAGCGGTGTCCCCACAGTGTCCTCGCTCTGCCCCCGAGGGGTCACTGCGTGAAGAATTGAATACTACAACAAAACAGGATGAAGGCGCTCCAGCGGCTGCCACAGCACCGGGTCTGCCGTGTTCCCAACGCCGGCCCCGCACGCCCGTGCCTGGGGGGAGCCTCCGTGCTCCTCTGCCCGCCCGCGGCCCGGGAACAAAACCAGCTCCATGCCCGGCAAGGCCGGCTGCGCCCCGCTGCGCCCACAAACCCCTCCGTGCTCCCCAGCATCTCTCCCATCGGAGCAGCCCGGTCACCGCGTCCCCGCCACCTTATTTCTTCTCCCCTTGCCCGTCCCCTGCTGGCGTTTCGGGCTCCCACAGGACGAATTCGTGGAGCAGGGTGTTCACGGTCTCGGGGCACTCCATCATCACCATGTGGCTGCCCTCGTCGATCACCTTCAGGAAAGCGATCAGCAGGATCTGGAAGGGGAAACGTGTCAGCGCTGGGCCGTCGGCACCAGGAGGAGCCCTCAGCCCCGCTGTTCCCGTACCTCTGCCATGCGCTGGTCCTCCTCCACCGGCACAAACTTGTCGTGCATGCCGTGCACCAGCAGCACGGGCACGGCCAGCTCGGCGTGGTACACCTCGTCACCCTCTGGCCAGTACTGCCCGCTCATCATAGCACGCAGCACGAAGGAGGAGACGTTGAAAGCGTTGCCTTCCTTCAGCAGCTGCTTCTCTTTGGCACCCTGGCGGGCAAAGCCAGCCCTGCGGGATGTGGAAGGGATTAGAATAGTGTGGAGGCACCGGTGCTGTGCCTGCCCGTGCTGGGGATCCCCAGGCTGGCAGCACACTCAGGGCTGAGCTTGCTGGGGATGGCAGTGGAACTCACTTGAGGAAGCTCCAGGCCAGGCATGGGGACAGGCAGTGCAGCACGCAGGTGGGCATGTTGAAGATGGAGCACAGGCTGGGCTCCAGTGCCGTCGGGCCCCCTCCGTTGATCATGATCACTTTATGCACCAGGTCGGGATACTCGTGGGCTAGGAAGGTGCAGAAGGAGACCCTGCAGGGGCAGACAGCAAAGTGGGAGCTGCGGTGAGGACGGTGAGTGTCACACACTGCACATGAAGCCACTGGGATATCGCCAGCACCCACAGAGCAGTGCAGCCACGCCGCAGGCTGCATCCTGCTTGCCACCGATCTAATCCAGCTCCCTCTGCGCTGCTTAGCCCCCATCTAATTGACTTTCTCAGACTTACTCTATTTATAGGCTGAACACCGCCAGCTTCCTCGCTGGCCCATGCTCAGGGTGCTGGGATTAGCTGGGCCCAGAGCTGGGCACCGAGGGGACGGAGGGGATGAGAGCTGGAGATAACGTGAGGGCTGGAAACCCCACACCATCCTCTGCTCCTCAGCCCCGCAGGGCAGGATCTATCCAGCCACGGAGAGGATGGCAATGGGACGAGCGCTCCCCGGTGCCCCTTACCCATACGAGTGCCCTATCAGGATGTTCCTCTTCTTGGCGTAGCGCTTGAAGACGGCCCTCATGTCCTCAGCCAGCGCATAGAAGGTGTAGGCAGCAGCGATCTGCGGGGCTGAGCTGCAGCCGTGGCCGGCCAGGTCAGGAGCCACCACCTCGTAGCCCAGCTTGGTGAAGAAGTCCAGCTGCTCCTTCCAGATATCCAGCGAGCCGCCCACGCCGTGGATGAAGAACAGGACCACGTCACCGTGGGTCCCTTTGCAGCTCGTGATCTGCTTCTTGCAGTCGATGTTGATGACTTTCTTGGGCTTACGCTTACGACGCTTGCCGGCCGCGGCATCTCGCGCACCAGATCCCGGCGTGCCGCAGCCCGGCGTGCCGGCAGAGCCCTGCACCGGGCCTTGGCCAGCCAGCTCCGACAGCTCCAGCTCCACGGTGCTGCTGGGCTCGGCCGAGCCGTTGGAGCAGTGCAGGATTTCGGAGCGCACGGCGTCCCCCAGGTTCTCGATCACCAGCTGCCCGTTGCGGTACAGCGTGATCCTGCGCTTGCAGTGCACCGTGCCTCTGTCTGCAGCCCCGGGCTCCTCGGGGGGCTCGGCAGGCGGGCGGCTCGGAGCGCTGTGTCGCACCCGCAGGATCCTGCCTGGCTTCACCTCCAGGAAGCTGTAGCCATTGCTGGACTCAACGCTGTCCAGCGGCCCCACAGCGTTGGTCGTTTTGCCCATCAGGCAGCAGAGGAAGCCCTCGGTGATGCTGTTCAGCATTATGCTCCCTGTGTGAGGAAGCAGAAGGAGGTTAGGGCGGCATAAACCGGAGTGGAGCTGCTGCTGGAGCTGCTTTGAGGTGTCCCCAGTGCTCCCCGTGTGCACAGCCCTCCCCACAGCCCCCCACCTCCCTGGTCGGAGGTGGAACCGAGGGAATCAAACGCCCAAGGAAAAGCCCGTTGAAAATGACGTTTCTGGCACCAAACGTGGGGCTGAGGGGAGACTCAGCTATGAAAATGCATTATTTATACTGATTAAATGTGTGCGTGTAGCTCCCGTCCAAACCACCACCACAACCAGGGAAAGACGCAAATCGAGGGACTGAGGTTGGGTGTTTTGATTTAGAGGCATTCCACATAGCGACGCCGAGCACAGGAACCTGGGGGAGAGGCAGATATCCAGCTGGGAGGGTGGGCAGCCCCCCTCCCCACAGTGGGATGGGGGGAGGCCGTGGGGCTGGGGTACCACAGCACAGTCCCTCTGGCCCCAGCGCTGGCCCAGCCCGTGCTGTGTGCTCTTCCAGAGGTGCTCGGCCCGTTTCTGAGCTCAGGGGGCACTTGGAGCACTGGGGACGTTCCTGCCCTCCCTCCCTCCCCCCCGTTCCACCAGGCTGATGCACATTTATTATGGATGCAGCTCTGTACGTTGAATTATTGATGCTGAGGATCTGCTCAGCAAAGCGATTCACAGTGGGGACCGGGGGGATCCAGCAGACCCCCCAGCAACGGCTGCAGTTACAGAGCAGAAACCCCCAGGGATGGAGGGGAAGGAAGAACGCTTTCCCAAGGGGAATTAAACACCACCATCCCCGCTGCAGCCTGCTTAACTCCCCCAGCAACCGCTCAGAGCACACAGCACTGCAGCAGCAATGCTGGCAGCGCACGAGAGGGAATCAGCAAAACAAAACCCGGCCTGGAGGCTGCCTGGGCTCAGGGCTCTGCCTGCAGCTTTGGTAATTGAATGCGTTTGGAGCTCGGCTGCATCCTGCTCAGGGCTCCCTGCAGCCCCAGCGTGCACAGCCTGGTTCCCAGCAGCATTTCTGCATTAAGAGCAAAAGATCTCAAGGCCCTGGATGGGGAAGCTGAGTGCAGCCCTGGCAGGAGTGGAGCTGCCCAGTGGAGCTGCTGGAGCTCCTGGCTGGAAGATCCCTGGTGCCTCTGCGCTGGGATGGAGAACAGCTCTGCTCTCACCGTGTCTTGAGCACCAGCTGGGTGCCAGGCTCGAGCTTTGCCCATTGGTCCCACTGCACTTCTGGAGCAGCAATGCTGGAAGAGCGCAGTCCAAAGCACCAAGAAACAGGGGCAGGTGGAGAACTGAGGAGAGTGGATTTGGTGGCAGGGGCAGAAGTGCAGCTGTGGGATCCAGCTGCTGTCCTGCTGGATCCCATTGCGCTCAGCCTGCAGCACCCAGGCACCCCAGCATGCCTTCCAACTCTGATTTCCATGGAGCCAGGATTTGCCCTGCACCTCCATTTCACAGGGCACTAATGATCTCCGCGTGGATTATAAACAGGACTTCTGGCCAACCTGACTTGACATTGATTAACTTCGCAGGATTAACTCAATTAGTCCATCCTGTTCGTTTCCAGAATTGATTTGCTGGAAGGCTGTTGCACACAGGAGCTCTGCAGGCAGATCCAGGAGCCCAGCTCTGCCCCTGGGTCTGCTTTGGTGGAGGAGGAGGGGAGCAGCAGGGCAGGCTCTGTCCCTAACAGCAATGCATGGCTTGGGGCTCACAGCCTGAGACCTGGCAGCCCATGCTTTGGCTCTGGAGCTGTGAAAGCCCTGACTCAATCATGGCAGAGAGCGCAGCCCGGTGTGTAACGGAGGGGCAGGAGGGCTCTGCAGCGGGGCGGGGGGCAGAGAGCTGCCTGTCTCCCACCTCCCACCTCTCCGTCTGCCGCAACCAGAAACATCAAGGGACGTTCCCTCCCTCCGCCAGATGAAAGGGCTGCAAATGAAGCCAGATGGATGTGAAGAACTTAGTGAAGATGCTGGTAACCATGGCGATGAGCTGCTCTTCCTCTCTCCCTCCCCCCCCCCCCCCCCCTTCATCCCGGCTACCTTCCAGTGCCGCCCCCAGCAGAGTGAGATTTCGGCACCACTTACATAAGGCCAGGCACAACACTGAGTCAGGCACGGCGCCAGGCCAGGAGCGTAGCAGAGCATCCCCAGAGGTTGAGGAGGGGGCAGAGCATCACCGTGAGCTGCTACCCATGCCTGTGTCACCCCAAAGTCACGGCTTCCCCTGGGAAATCTCTCCTATCACAGCAGCAGAGGAGCGAAGGATGCTATAGCAGTGATGGAGGGAGGCTGATGTGCTGCCCAGCTCCAGGGCTCCGTGCCCCAAATGTGGGCATTGCTGCAGGATCCTCCAGCTCCAACCTCTGCGCCTCCTCCCTGCTTGCCGACAGCCCAGCTGGCAAAAACAACTTACTGACCTACTTTGGGCTGCGGAGCCTCTGATTTTACACAACTTGATGGCACCATGTCACAGCTGGAGAGAAATTGGACGCGATCCGACGTGCGGAGGGCAGAAAGCCTGACATGGTAGCGTGACAGGCAGCCATGTGGGACTGGCATGGAGCCTGTGGGGCAGGAGGAGGGCAAGGATGCTGCTGCGTTTCTCCATCATGGCACTGAACCTGTCCTTGCCAGAAGCCCTGCTAAACATTTGGCCCCAATTGCTGAGCCAAGAGCATCGCTACTGCAGGAGCTGATGGCTGTGGATGGCTTCTGCTCCCCCTGTGCCACAACGCTCCTGTAGCCCCACTGCTCAGCACCTCCAAGCCCTTCCAGCACACACAGCCCTGGGCCCCCGCAGGGAGCAGCAGGGATTCATATCTGCTAATTCCTTGCAGATCCTCAGAGGAGAGGTGCCAGAGACATGAGGAGGAGCGTGAGATGCGCTGCAGCCAGAATCCGACCTGCCATAATAATTTGTTCAGCTCTAATCCCTTCCCTCCGGGGCTCGCGAGTATTAATGATGACACACGACACTCTTGAGGAATGGGCCAATATCGTTATGCTCTTTCCATCCTCTCCCATTCATTCACTCTGCAAAGGGGAGAAATTACAGCATCGAGAAGCACGAAAAGACAACACCTGTTTAAGCACCAGCCTCAGATAAAGCACAAGAAAACGTTGATGCCACTTCGGCCCTGCAAAGTAAACTTCCCTTTGGGGGAACCCAAAACAGCACTCGGGTGGGTGGAAAGGACCTGGGTTTATTGTTACACCCGGCCGGCTTGGCCTGATACAGCAGCAGCAGCTTTATCAGGGCATGCAGGAATAAGGGGTGAGGAACCAACCAGGCAGCCCTGAGACCCTCAGCAGGCACAGCCTGAAGGGCCCTGGGTGCAGGGCTGTGCTGAGGGCCCTGCAGGATGCAAATGGCACCGAGTGGAGAAGCAGTGCTGCGGGGAAAGCACCTATTGCACATAGAGCAGCCTGGAGCCAGGGCTGGCTGCCTGCCACACGTCTCTCTTTAGGAAGGAAGAAGACCTTGAGAAACAAAAGATTATGCAATGCACAGAGGAGTAACCTGCGTCTGACCTCTGTGGCTGACACACTGCCTCGCCCCCCCACCCCCAGCCCTCCTGGATTTCCAGGGGGATCCTGCCAGCTCCCACCGCATCGCTGCAAAGCTGCCCCCAGTCCTTCAGCTGCAAATGTCCTACAGCCTCCAGGAGCAGCCTGGAGCATTGCAAGGAGCAGGAAGGAGAAAACCCTGCCCCCCTCCGCCGGGCAGCGATGCATGCAGGTGCCCCCCTCACTCTGCAACCGAAAAGCCGAGCAGATCTGCCACGCACATAGCAACAGCAGGTCTTCCTCCGGAGCCAGCAATCACTGACTGTAATTGCATCACAACGAGAAGCCGTCCCTAAGTTTTATCACCGGGCAGCTTCAACCCCGCGCTCAAAGCGCGCTCATAGCGCAGTGCTGTGACAGCACAAGCAGCCGTGCTGCTCAGCAGCTGCTGCCTCCCCTCGTCTCCCTGCAGCCCCATTCAAAGCCCTTCAGCTCTCAGCCTCCAAGCAGATCCTTTGGCCATTTTGCTCCCCGTGCAGAGCACCTTCCTCCCCTCTGCTGCAGCACATGCCCTGCATCACAGCTCCGAGCACCGCAAAGAGGGACGGAACGGCACGCTCACCTCATTTATTGACAGGGATTGTCGGGAGTCGAGGTTGCAAATGAAAGGCTTGCTCTCGCAGGAGGCAAAGGGAGAGAAGAGGAGATGCGAGGCAGCAGGAGCAGGATGCGGGAGCTGGCGGGCTGCTCAGCTGGTCGGCTCCTCTGATCACATTTTTTTGCCTGTGGTGGGAAGGATGGAGCAGTGCCTTCAGCTCAGCTCATCGGCTTTAGACTGCAATTTCTCCTTCCATCTTCTCCCCATGAGCCCCGGCGGAGCGAGGAGCTTCATACCCGAGCTCTGGGGCTTGGGGGTGCTATTTGTCCTTGTAGTCTACAGCCATAGAAAGCCCCTTAAATCCCTCCTAAGGAGGAGGGCTTTCTGCTTGACAGACAAGAGGACTTGCCAGTCAACGCTGAACCGAGCACACCGAGCTGCCCGCCCATGGAGGCCTGCCAGGAGCAGGGGGGCTGTGCAGGGGCTCTGGGCTTTGGCCCTTGCAGTGGGATGAGTTCTGGCTGCTGCTGGTTGCGGTGCTCCAGCTGAGATGGGGTTTTCCTCCATCAGCACAGTGCCTGTGACCAGGACTTGCTTTTAATCCCTGCCTTCGTCGTGCAGGAGAAGCCTTTTGCTGTTCTCTCACTGCTGTGGTCATTGTGGCTTCCCACAAGTGCAGCCATGCTGTGAACGTGTCAGAGCTCAGCGCAGGGAGCACAGGCTCACAGCAGGCAGAGGCTGCGACACAAAGACAAACAGAAAACGACAAATGTTTATCGTGCATTCATTCATTTATCCGTTTATTTTCACGTCCCTGGTTTGGGGGGAGCTGCATTTATACCCCCTGTATGCGTGGGGCAGGCAGTGAGGGCGGTGAGGTCCATCTTGGTGGTCCGTGAATCACCGTCAGCCCCCTCCTCCTGTCTGCCATTCATTCCCCTGCTCTGAAAAGGGCTGAAAATGGCATTCAGGAGCAGAACGGGCTGAGGAATCCTGCCTGCAGGTGCACAGTGCATGCGGCGCTGCTCTGTCCTGGAAGCAACCTCAGCAGCACAGTTTGGACAAGCGATAATGCAGCGTTTGGAGGAAGCACCGAACCGGGAGAAACGTTCGCAGCCCTGGCGATTCAGGCCGAACCCCGAGGTCGTCGCCATAGTAACAGCGCTGCGTGCGCTGCCCCCTGCAGGACTACAAATCCCATCACCCCCCGCGGCCGTCACGTTATACGTAATGCCGTTCCCACCCAGCGCGCACGCGCCCTTTTTGCCACCTGTGATTGGCCAAGCAGAGGGAGCCAATAGGGGGCGGCGTTGTTGGGAGGACGGTGCTGTCAGGCGGAGCAGAGACGATGGCGGCCGCGCTGGGCCGCCTGTGGGAGCGGGCCGCTGGCGGCAGGTAATAGGCGGGACGGAGCGACGGGACCGAGAGGGGCGGGCAGGAGTCCCTTCTTCGGTGGGGTCGGCCCGCTCGTTGCGGCCGGAAATCCCTCGGTTTACCTCTCTGGAGCCTTCTCCAGACTGAAGAAGCCCAGCTCCCTTAGCTGTTCGCAGGGAGGCTGTTCGCACCCTCAGCACTTTCGTGGCCCTCCTCTGGACCCGCGCAAAAAACTCCACAAACTTCCTGTGCTGGGAGCCCCGGGTCTGGATACAGCCCTGCAGACAGGTCTTCACAAGGGCAGAACAGGGAGGGTGGTTCCTTCCTGCCCTGCTGCTGTTACCCCCCTGATGATGCAGTCCAGGATGCAGTTGGTTTTCTGGTTTGCAGGTGCGCACTGCTGGCTTATATCCAGCATTTTTGGCCACCGCGACCCTCAAGTGCTTCTCCATAGGGCTTCACGCACTGGGTTCTCCCATTGCGTATACATATCTGGAATTGCCCTGACCCAAGTGCAACGTCTTGCACTTAACTTTGTTAAACCTTATTTGGTTCGTATTAACCCACTTTTCAAATCTTTATTTATTTGTGTTCATTTATTTATTTTGCTTTTCCAAAGGCTTTTTCTGCTCCAGCAAGTTGCAGTCCATCCCTCCCAGCTCCTGTCAGCATCAGTCTTCACACATTGCCGGGAGCTGCCTTTCAGCCACCTCTCCTTGAAGCCCACAGGCACCATCCCCTCCTTCACCAGCCCAGTGCCCTCCTGGAGCCATCAGCAGATCCGCACAAAAGCGCGTGGGAACGAGTATCAGCCCAACAACCGCAAGCGCAAACGGACCCACGGCTGGATCAAACGCATCAGCACACCGGCTGGGATCGAGGTGATCCTCCGGCGCATGCTGAAAGGCAGGAAGTCTCTGACCCACTGAAGGTTTGGTGTGGGGTGAGCTGGAACAGAGCCCTGGAGCTGCTATGGGTTTGGAGCACCTCATCTTGGGTCCTTGTACTGAGAGAAGGGCTGTGATGGGCAGCAGTGACCGACTGCTCTTCCCGTGTTGGAAGCGTGTGGGGAATTGCACTGAGAGCGGCCTCCAAGGGCTTTGTTTGATGGCTGCTTTCTGCTTTTCTAATTGTGAGGTTGTTGCCACTTGTGTGTACAATTGTAAGATCACCTTGTGAAAACACAAGCATTAATTAAAGCCTAGCAACTTGCGCTGAACTCTCTTCAATAATTGGTGGTGCAGAGATAATAGGGAGAGGAAAGCCAGCTTGTTCACAGGTTTGCATACACTAGGGTGCCTCTGGGGATGTGGAGCAAGGGCTGATGGCAGAGAGAACTTTAGTTTACATTGGCCAAGTCCACAGTGTGTCTGCTCTGCTCTGCTATCTGTGGGAGGCGCTGAGAAGCGTGGAGGCCTTGGCAGCAGCACTGGACTAGAAGGGAGAGGGGAGCCCCACAAGTGTGCTCAGAGCTGTGCTCACCTGCACCAGCCAAGGGAAGCTGCCAACGTTTGTTAGCAAATTACTCGTGAGTGGACTGAGAGCCCTGAGCAGGCCCAGAGGCAGGGCTTGGGATTTGTCTGGTGGCGCTGCACGTGCGTCCCCAGCGCTGCTAATGAATTGCTTCGTTGCTAACACGTAATTAACAGTGCTTTCATCAACGAGAGCAGAGGAGAAACGCGATGCGCGGCAGCTCCGCGCGGACTACCGCTCCCAGCATGCCCCGCGGCCGGTGCCACATCCGGGTTCCTCCCACCCTCCTCCGCTTTCCGAGCGGCATTTCCTGCTTCAACCGAATCCCAGACTCCTCAGCGGTGCGCTGACTGACGACTGCGACGCCCAATAGGCGCTGGGCGGGGCGTTGCGCGGGCCAATAGGAGCGCGCGGGGCGGGCGAGCGACGGCAGGCAGAAGCTGTGCGGAGGGGGAGGGGCGGCTCCTCCCGGCTGGCGGCGGCGAAGATGGTAGGTGTGCGACCCCCGCCCGAAATGGCGGCGCCCCCGGCTGAGGGGAGCGCGGCCTGAGGGCCTCTCCGTCTCGCAGAGCCCTCAGCCTCCGGTTTCCCCGCCCACAACCTCGAGTGAGGGCGGCGAAGGCCCATCCTGAGGAGGAGAGAGCCGCACCCTCAGGGCCGGGCCGTGAGGGAGAGCGGGCCCTGCAGCGGGGGCAGCCGAGCCCGGGGCCGAGGGGCTGTGGGAGCCCAAAATGGCGGTGCGGGCGGATCGGCTCGGGGGGCGTTGGGGCGGCCTGGGGGTTCCTCGGGGCTTGGGGGCTCCAGAAGGGGCGGAGCGCCCGTGGTGAGGGCTGGGGCTGCGTGGAGGGGGCTGTGAAAGAGTTGGGGCGGTGCCGGGGGCCGGAGGGGGGTTTTGGGGGTCTCTCGGGTGCGGGGCGTTCCGCTGCGTCCGTGCAGGGGATGGGGGGTGTGGGGGTTATTGGGGAAGCCCCGAGCGGGCGCTTGGGCTCCTCTCTGCTCCACTCCCCGTGCGTTTTTGGAGGAAGTAAAGGGGCACCCGGCGGTGTTCGCAGTGATCTCCGTGCACCGAGGTTGAGCACACGGGGGCGACTCCCCGAGCAGCGCTGGCACCTCTCCCCTGGTCTGTGTGTGCACACTGTGCTGGGACAGAGCCCTGCTCTCCGTGTCGGTGCTCTGGACATCATATCCCAGAGCGTGGTAACTGCGGTTCCTTCCAGAAAGCAGAGAATAGGGCACATATGTGGTTTATTATTACCTTCCTGCTTTTAGATGAGGACTGTCGTCTTCCTAGGGAGCTAAGCAACCCCTTTGTCACCAGAACAGTCTCTACCTCACTTCACAGAACCAGTGTTGGCTTCCAAGGTTGCTTAATCGCATTTGTTGTGGTGTTCTGGGGGCTTTCCCTCTCCCCAAAGGAAATGAGGTGCCTGTTTGGTTCTGGTGCTGGTTTTTCACTTCCACACAGGAGCTGCTTCACTGACTTGGCCTGGACATGCTTTCTTTGGTTGAAGAGTGATAGAAGGCGTGCAGGAGGAACATTTCCTTGTGTGACATTGTGTTGTGATTATTCCTTGGTGTGCCTGGTGTGATAGTTGTGTAGGCACGACCTACTGAGCCTACGTTATCTTGTGCCCTTGGAGCAGATAAGACTCACTGCAGTCCAAATGTTGTCTCATTCTGAATATCCAGAAATGTGGCTCCTGGCAGTTCTCCTGAGGGGACTTTCCTGGTGATCTTTGAGATTGCATCAGCGTGTAACTGTTGAAATGTGCAGGTGTGCAGCAGCGTTACCAGCAGAATAGTCCTGTTACAAACCAGAGTGATGAGTGCTGGGGGTGCTGGCTGACACCTGGGCTGGAGTAATGTCCTTTTGTTGCTCAGTTGCCCTGGTGTTTCTGTTGTTTTCTGATTTAGCAGGCCTGGGAGGAAAGGGAGCGTTGCTGGGGGCTGGAGTTGTACCCCCAAGTGGCTGAGAAGAGGGAGAGTGGTGGCTGAGAGCCCGTGCTCAGGGCTGTGCCTGTTGGAGCTGAGGTCCCCAAGTGCAGTGTGTGCATGGCAGCCTGCCTGCTTGCAAGGGGCCTAACTGGTGTGTGTCTTGCTTCAGTCGCTTAGAGAGAGGGGGGAAAAAACCCACCAGAGCAGCACGTTCTCCATTTAAAATGCATTTTAGCTGATCGTTTTAATAACATTTTGCATTTTTGCAGCTCAGAGAGGTGGGCTGTCGTGCAGCCCTGGCAATGCAAAGCAGTGAAGGCAAAGGGAAGCAGCCTCCATCACTGCTGGAGGGAGCCAGGCAAGCAGGAGCAGTTTGCGTGCGGCTGTTGGAATCCAAGTCCCTTATTTTAGCTAAAAGTTGAGGTACAGGAAGCCTTGAATGTGGAAACTAAAACGTTGGTAGAGTTCTTTTCAAGAACAAGAGTATGAATAATCTCTTCTGGTTTGGCTAATTATAGCTCTTTGTTTTGAGTTAGGGATGTGGTGTTAATAAAAATAATAGCTTCTATTGAAATGAAAACAACGCCTTCCGACCCCGCAGCTTTGTGGCAGCGGCGTCCATTTATTTGTCTCCTCTCACACGGATGTTACACGACTTCTCATCTCCTGCTTTTCTGCCCCTTATGAGCAGAGGGATGTCTGTGCAGGATCGGCATCCCTCCGTGTGGGGTTCGGAGTCTCTGAGTGCTGTGGCAGCGCAGGCAGCCGAGCAGGGACACAGGGGCCCATCTGGGGCCTTTCCTCCTTGCTCTGCTGCCTCCTGCGTTTATTTATTGCCCGTCTTCTGCCTCCTTTAATACTTGCTGAGCACCTTCTTTTGTAGTTTCGATGCAGAAGGGCTGTGATCCTTCCCTTCGTGCTTGGGCTGTGCTGATAGCGCCTGATAAGGGTTGGGCTTTTGCAGCCACGTGGGCTTTTGGTGCTTTGTGAAATCAGCCTTGGCCTATGACAAAGAATGTTCCCTGCGAAAGCAAAAGAGCAGCTGGTCGCTGTGGTGTCACAGCCGGGCCTTTCAGTCCTGGTGCCGTTTCTCACGTGCTGGTTGGTGCTGCTGATTGCTCCGGGCTGTGCTGCCTTCCCTCCGAACCCAGCCCCCCATAGGTGCTGCTTTGCAGCCTGCGTGCCTGCAGGGCTTTGGTCAGCAGCTTAATAACTGAGTTCTTGAGCTCCTTGAATACAAGGAGCCAAATGCAGAAGCAGAGGATTTGCTTCCTTTACAAAAGCCGCCTCGGGTTTTTGTTTCGGTATCTGAGAGCTGTGGACTTGCTTCCCAATCCTGCAGCCATTTATCTTAACGAGCCAGCAGCTCCTTTGTGAGTCAGCACAAAGCAAACAGCGGCTGGAATATCACTCTTCCTTTCCTCACCTCCTCCTTTCTTTGCCTTCTGTGTCTTTTTTAGGCGGATTTTTTGAAAGGATTACCAGTCTACAACAAAAGCAACTTCAGCAGATTCCACGCGGACTCTGTATGTAAAGCATCAGTAAGTATTGCCTGTCAGCCCTCAAATCCTGGTGCTTGGGGAGGGTTTTCAAATGAGTCTATGGCCAAATCAATTTGAAACGAGCGTTTTGTTTCCTAAAACAAACAAACAAAAAAAAGCAACAGAAAAACCCATGTGTGCCTGCAGTTGGTGAGCTGAGATTGGCAAGACAAACTTCCTGCTTGCTCTGCATCCTCAACGTCAGCCAAACCACATCTGTGGCGCTGCCTTTGTGTGCGAATTGTTCAGCGATAGACTTAGGCTTTTGGTCTTATGCCTTTAGCCTAAAACTTCTACAAGCAAAAATCTGTTCAGCTGGCACATGAAGGCACGTGAGAGGTTGAGCTTCTTACAGAAGGCCCTAAGGAGCATGAAGAAGGGGCCGGGTGGGGTGTGAGGTTTGCAGCCTGTGTTTCTGGTGGCCTCGTGGTTGGGTTGGCTGTGCTTCAGTTAGAAATCACCTTCTCACCGTCTCTGTTCTGCAACTGTTCTGATTCCTCTATAGAACAGAAGACCGTCGGTGTATCTTCCCACGAGAGAATACCCGTCTGAACAAAGTAGGTCTGCCCCACTGAAAGCTTGGGGGCTTTTGGGGGTGGGTTTTGACTTAGCATTTATTGTTCTAACGTTATGCCGCTCAAAATCTCGCTTGCTTTGGGCTTCAGATCGAGTGATGTTCTGAAGTGCTGCAGCAGCAATTAGCTGCGTGTGCCTGGCTGTGCCTTTCAGTGCTTCTCCTCTGAAGGCATTCAGTGATTGCTGTTCCTAAACACCCTCCTTTGATATAAAGGGCCACCCTTAGCATGTGGAACGATGTCGTCTTACTGCACGGTTTAAAAAGTTGTCTTTAAAATGACCTCAGCTCGTTTCTCTCTTTCTTTGGCAGTTATAGTAACAGAAAAGACAAATATACTTTTGCGTTATTTACACCAGCAGTGGGACAAAAAGGTATGGCTGTGTTTCCTTCGTGTCTTCGTTTGCTGACTGCGATTGATAGAGCTGAATATTGATGGCCATCAGGATATTGATATCATTACAGGGAGGGATTCAGCCCTTGTGGCTGTACTTCAGCAAAAGGAGGCTGTGTCTGTGCTGCTCAGTGTGGCTTCTTTTATTCCCTTTCGGGCATTAATTCAGTGCTTAGTCTAGAACCTGGCAGCCTTCGGTTATGTTTCCCACTTTAGTGCAGGCTCCCTCTGTGGCCCTTACAAATTGGTCTCCCCGTGCCTCAGCTGTGTGCTCTGCAGCTGGAATGGAGCTCCTCTCCTCTCCCAGGACTGTGAGGAGATGGATGAGCTCGTGCAGAGCACGGCTGCACTGACGAGGCTGTGTAAGTACCTCGCTTATGAAATCACAGCTCCCCTATGAGGGCTGCAGCCCCAGCTGGCGCTGAAGGCCTGGCAGTGCACAGAACCAAGGCTGCGACTGGGAGTGGAGCTGTCAGAGCTGGGAGTGTGATGGTGAGAGAGGCAGCGTTGGGGATCCTCAGAGCTGAAAGGGAAGCGTCTGTGCGTGGCAGGAGCTGTTGGAGGGCTTGTTGAGTTCAGGGACTGACCCAGAGAAGCAGGGAGGAGAACCCTGCCGAGTCCTCAGCGTGTGTTGGTGTCCGTCACAGTGCTGTCTGCCATTCTAGAACCGTGCCAACCAAAAGCTTGTTCTCCCAACCCTTTGAAGAGTTTCACTCTCACCTTCTTTGTCCGAACAGAATGCAGCAAAGAAGAGAGATCAAGAGCAAGTGGAAATAGAAGGTGAGAACTCGGCGCCGCCACGAAAAATCGCTCGGACAGACAGCCAGGATATGAACGAGGACACTTAAACCCTCGGGCCTCTCCTCTTCTACTTTGCAGGCGCTTCCCGTTTTGTCTCAAAGTGTGTCAGTTTTGCCCCTTGCCCCCATCTCTCACCCCTCCACTATGCAGCCCAAACCACTTCTGACTTCATAGGAGCCAATGTATTTATTTTTATTTTTCTCCTTTTTTTTTTTTTTTTTTTTTTGTTTTCCTTTTCTTTTTTAATTTATGCCGTAAAACTCGCGGAGCAAATGGTGGAACAACCCAGTAAAACACGTAGTGTAACCTTAGTTCCTCCTTTCTAACAACAAACGCTGTCACTTTAACAGGTTTTGTTCAATCTGTTACCTAACCGACCAGCTCTAGCTGTGGAAGCCTGGGGAGGAGATGGGGGTTGCTGCAGAACCCCACAGTGGTGCGGGCTTTCAGATTCATGCACCCACTGACATTAGTGGTGAACTCTTTGGATGGGCCCAGTCCAGCCAGCAGTGTGGGGCCTTGCTGTTTTTCTCCAAGATTCTGAAATTGGCACTGCACTTAGGGGGGAAAAAAAACCCAATAATCGTCACGGATGTCATTTAGGATTATGTTGATCTTAGCAAACGTGTTGTCAACTTGGTCTATCAGTTGTATTTTGGTCTGTTCTGTAAGGGCCATGGTCATTTAGCTCATGCATAGGTGGTCATGGAGAATTCAAGTGAAAGGTGTGTTGCTTGTGTTGCTCTTAAATTCTAACAGTCTCTTGGTCTTGGACAGACTGATATGTGCAACTTCTCCGTTGGAATAAATGGATGCTTTTATCCTATTCTGAGTATTTGATCAGCAGTGTATTTGAGCAGCAGCTGATGGATGCGGTGAGGTTGGCACTTGCAAGCAGCGCTTGGTGGCCGAGTCTGGGAGCACCTCAGCATCTCCACCTGGTTCTGCCTCTGCTGCTGGCTCTGACTGATGGTACGCTGTGCTTTTGGTGATATCAGCCCCTCTGGAATGGAGTCCAGGACTTAGAGTTGATCCAAACGTGAGCTTCCGTGGTCTGTGCTTCAGGCCAATCTCTTTGGGACTGTGGCAGCTCAGTGCCTGTTACCTGAACCCTCACTGACTTCAGTAAGAGCAGAAATGGAGCCCCCGAGTCACCTGGGTGGATCCAGAGTTCAGAGACCAAAAGGAAACGACCACCGCCACCCGAAGGGGACAGGAGGTGTAGCGTAGTAACGATGTCTTGTCTGCTTTCACGTAAGGAGCTGACTTCACACTGTGTTAGTTTAAATCAGCACGTTTATAACTGTGTTTTTTTCCTCGTTCACGAATCCAAAACGCCGAGGAGGAGGTCCTGGATCAACCCAGCGCTGCGCGGCCGCGAGCTCGGAGGACAGGGCTTCTGTTCCCCTTCCCCACCGCGTCCTTTGCCACCAGCAGACGCCGTGTGGTCAGGTGTGGGGCAAAGGGAGCACGGAGGGAAACGCTGTTGCTTTGTGACTGGGCGTTGCGAGGCAGAGCCTTGGGGAGAGCAGGGCACAGCTCTCAAGGCTGCGTCTTTAAATGCGTGCTGGGCACCAAGTGAATGGATTTAGCGTGAAGCTAACACCGAGTAGCTTAGGTTAGATCTCTGTGCCTGCCTTTTTGCTGTGGGAGTAACCTCCACGTTGCTGGAACGTTGCTGAAAATGCCAACCGTGTTGGTGAAGGTGATAAACGCTCAGAATTCCTTGAGGTTTACTGGCAGCGGTGAGAAGACGTCCCAGAGTTTCGCTGTCAAAAAGTGCTTCTGTGCAAAGGCAGGATGCTGATGGAAGGTGCTGCCTTAGCATCTGCTCTCCCAGGGATCATCTGAAGCTGAGACTGGAGAATCCTCTGAAGAGCTGTGAGATACCAAAAGAGGAAACGGACGTGCAGCTGGTGGTGAAGTGTGACCAATTCACGTGTTGGGCAAGTTGGAGAGCTGCAGCCTTGCAGGCTCGTGTTTGTACAGTGCTTTAAAGTTGTAAAATGCTGTATACTTGGTTGGTATGGCAAGGTTTGGGCTTTGCTGACTTCTCTGCTAGACAGAGTGATGTACTATTAAAGAGAGTTGGCACTTCTTTCCTGTTGTAAACCCCCTTTGTTCCCTCCGTGTCTTTAAAAATGATCTGGTTGCTCACTGGAGCCTTTGCAGTCTTTCAGATACTTTTAAGAGGTGGAAGAAAGTTGCCTTTTTAAACTAGTTCTGATGTGATGGAGAAAGTAATCTTCAAAGAGGTGTGAACTGAAGTATCAAACTTGTCTTTTTTTCTTTCCTGCCCATTTCTGGTTGTGTACAAGCAGTGTGGATTTCTAATAATCACAGTGAGTCTGCTTCCATCTGAGCCAAAGCAAGAGCTCGCTTCTTTCCTTCCTCCTCCAGCCTGCTGTCTGTGCTGCTGCCTCAAGCAAGCTGTCCTCAGGCTGTTGCACTTTGATTCTGTCTGTGTCCTACATGGTAAGTGTCTCGGGTTGGAGTGTTGCATGGAAGGTCTTTGCCTAACTGTGACTTCCTGGTGCCTTCATGCATTGAAAACAACAACGACAAAAAGAAAAAGAACAAAAAAATCCCTGCCTTTCTTGCTGAGCGCATTGTCTGTACAATACCTGGTGATTCTGATTCTCTTGTTACAAGGTGACTGAAATTTAGTGACCCTCAGGGGTTGTTTGTATGTCTGCGTAGTGGTAGTTTTACTGTTTCTCTTATGATGTATACTAAAGGTTTGGCTTTTGTAATGAAAACTTGAGATACTTGTCAGAGGCCAGAATATGATGATTTTGTTTTAGTTGAATAGGGGATCTTTGCTCACTGATCAAAGCAGCAGAGCTGATCCTTATGCAAGGGGAAGGCAGCAGGGCGCTCCTGGCAGCTGAGGTGTGCGCTGGTGAGTGTGGGGTGTCAAAAAGCCAGGCACTGCCTTTGTGTTGAACGTGTAGCCACACCAGTGACTGGTGCAGGGAAACCAACCTGCTGCTGAGGCTGAATGCTGGCATCCTATGAACGCTTTTCTTCAGGAGAGATGCAGTCAAAATAAAACCCTCCTAACACGTCAGTTGGAGGCGTTGGAAGGAAGGCTTGACTAACGCGGTCTGTTCTGCAGGTGGTTCCTGCTGTTTGTGGATCACTGCTCTGTGTTGTCTGAGTGTTCAGTTTGATACAGGTAGCACGGTCGGCTTCCAGCCACGTCCTCCCTTCTGTCCTTGGAGGTTTTTCCAGGCCCTCCACCACCTGCTGTGCCCCCACACGCTGCTGGCCGTGCTTGGAGCAGAGGAATGGAGGTGCTCCAGTGGTAGGTTTTACCTCCGAGGCAGATGTTCAGCATGCTGGGTGTTAGTCTCCACTTCAGCTTTCACTCTGTACCAGATGGCTAAAGCAGGTATAACTTCAAAGCTTGATTTTTTGCTGAGCTCTTTGTCTCTGCCCTTAATGGCACGGGAGTCTTGGGTTCGATTTCTGTTTGTTAAGCTGCAGTCATCAGCTGTACTGCCACTTCCCATTTCCTGCCTTGTTTGCCTACCACTGGCTTCATTTTTTTAAAGATCTTATTTTTCAGAAAGACCTGCATGTCTCTGATAGGAAACCTAGTTTTCCTGCTTTGCTGACGTCAGCCTGGCAGCAGGGGAGTTGTGTGTGACCAGCGGGGTTGCAGCTGATCTCTATCCGTGCCACATTTTATCTGATTTTTCTGCTGTCTAACAAAGAGGGGGAAATCCTTTCCGTTAAAGGAGAGAGGGTTGAGTTTACCTGGGAGCAGCACAGGGTGTTTTTGGGAGCAAAGCAGAGGATGCCCAGAAGGAGATATTGCATCACGGCCTTGGTTCAGCGCAGGCTGACCTTCGTTCAGCTGCCTGCGCTTTGGGTTTCTCTTCTGCTTCCCAAACAACTGTGCAATTACTGGAAAGACAGATCTTCTGTCGATTGAAAAGGCTGAACCTGGGCTGCAGGGAAGGAATTCTTGTTTTCTTCTTTGTAAGTGAAGCGAGGGAATGAAACGCCAGCTTCCAGCCCGCTAACAATGAGACTCTGTTCTTAAAGGCAGAACTTCCCTCGCGGTCCCCAGGCGCGATAAACCGAGGCTCCCTGTGGGCGTGCTTTGAGGATGAGCTTGCTCTAGGGATAGGTTCAAGAAGCCTTACAGGAGCTGCCGATGCTTTCTAAGGAGCTGAGTGGCTTCAGGCCCTTGTGCTGTTCAGGTTTTACCCACGGGAGCCTTGAGGAGGCTGGTGAGGTGGGAGGGCTGCACTGCCCCTCCAGCAGGCCGGGTGCTGCCAGGCAGCAGTGCTCACTGCCAGGGTTCTGCCCTGCCTTCCCTTCCACCAGCCAGTCCTCCATGTGGAGGCAAGAAGCAGCCCCAGCCCTCCAGGAAAGCAAAGCTGCCTTTTCATTTCCTCATGCCACCAAAGCCAACTTCAAACACATCTCACTGCTACCAGCTCCATAAACACCGCTTGTCCAGGTTAGCTCTTGGTGAATTGCCATGCAGGCACTGCTGGAATCTCCTGCTGCACACACACACAGTGCTTTGAGTTGAGAAGGGCACGGTGCTGACTAATATAAACTGGTCGGATATGGATGTGGGGGAGCGTGGGGAGGGAGCGTGCTCCTTGCTGGTGGCTCTCAGCTACAGGAGATGACTAATCCTCACTGTAAGGAACAGCTTGAGGTCTGCATGGATGGGCAGAGCTGAGTCACTGTGCTGCAGCGGCGCCGGCTTCCAAACGCAGTCATTTCTTATTAATCAGTGCACGGTGTGCAGCTCGCAGCCTCGCAGGGTATTTTTAGTGGAAGCGGCCGTCCTTGGCCAGCCGTGCAGCGGGACGGAGCGTCTCGGCTCACTGCTTCCTACCATCCCCAGCTGCTCTCTGCTCCGTGCTGCTTTTGGCAGGGCAGCGTTCAGCTTGTGAGCCTGTGTTCCTTTCCACCCTCAAACTTTCCTCCTTCGCAAAAAATATCGTCTGGTGGGTCTGGGAGAAGGGAGGTTTTCCTGCCAGCTGCGTGTTGGCAGAAGGGCTGCCGTCGTGGAGCGACTGTAAATCCGCCGTTAGTCGGATGTCACGGCTGTTGTTTGATTTCTTTCTTTCTTTTTCTTTTTTCTTCCTTTTTTTTTTTTTTTTTGCATTTATTTTTAAACTATTCCATGTTTGATACCGTGTACAATAAATCTGCAGAATTTAGAGGACTGCCAAGTTCTTCATTCTTCCTCTGCCCATTCCACTGCTGGCCCCTTCCACCCCGGGCTGGCAGCACCAGGACTCACTCCCCAAGCACAGATCTGGTAGGAAAGTAACTTAGCGCACACCTCAAGTTTGTTGAAATATACTTTTATTGCATTTCTGCAGGTTTTACAAAAATATGACAATAAATTAAAAAGAAATAAATAACCCCCCCTTCATTTCTTTCAGTTGCCAAAGAAGTAGCACACAGCAAGGGGAAAAAACAAAGAAACAGTTCCCTCCTTTGTACAGTAACTGCCCAGAAGTCAGATAGCAGACAGGCGGCTGCTGAAGAAGTGTTTTGTATAGAGAAACGTTGAGAAGTGCCCTGGATGCAGGGCCCTGTCCTCTGCCGAACGGAGCAGGAGTGGGTCGTGCCAGGACTGTTACTGCCACGAGGGAAACGGGGCAAACACAACTCAGTTTAAGAGCAGCGCGTTTTAACTGAGAGCTGAGCGAGAGCTGACCTGGTGAGCCCAAGCTGGGAGGAAGCAGAGCAAACGAAATGGTGAGTGGGGAAATTGGGGGGTGGGGGGGCTCTGCACCCCCTGGCATCCCGGGCACAGCAGCAGTGGGGTCACCGGTACCCCAGCTCTGTGCTCTGGGTGCTGCCCTGCCAAGCGCTGCTGCCCGTCCTGCACCCTGTTTGCCTGTTCCCCTTCTCCCCTGCTCTCCCTCTGTGGGGGCAGCAGGGAGGGGGAAGGTGACGTGGTGCCTGGTTCTGTGTGGTGTGGGGGGGCTGCTCTGCTCTCTGTGCCTCTCGGGGCTTGGCACGGGGAGCACAGCGGTGTGGCACAGCCCTGGCCGTGCTGCGCAGTGAGCAGAGCGCAGAGCCTCGGTGCTGCCCCAGCCTTATTGCTGTATTGATGGCTTGATTCAGAGATGAAAGGAAGAAACACACCATGTTGAGGGGAGATGGGGGGGGGGGAACAACCTGACGTTTCTGCAGCCCAGGCCTTGGGCCAGGCACAGTGATGGGGCGGCTGCCCCATAGCCCTCCTTTCCCCCTGTTTGCTTTGGAGATGGTGGGTGGCTCGGTGGGGGCATTGAGCAGGGCTGAGGTCAAGGAGCTGCCCTTTCCCCACACCCTTAAGCGAAGCAGCACCCAGCAGAGCCACGGGCAGCCCCTTCCCCTCTGGGCTGGGGGCTGCCAAAGCACTAACACTACACCCCGCGAATCCTCCAGCTCGCCAGAAGCAAAGCTGCTCCCATCCCCCCCATCACGTGCCCCCACCCTCCCACCCCATCCTCCTGCCAGGCTCCAGCGTGCATCCGTGCGCGAGTGCCTTATTGCAAAGTAATTCCACAAAATAGGAAAGCAGAGAGGGCGAGGGAGCGTTGCAGGTCCAGGGCGCTCCCAGCTCTCATCTCCGCCGCCTGCAGCCATTGCATGAAAAATGGCAGAGTCGCTCGCATTGGGTTTTGTTTGGGTTTTAGTGCAAGAAATGCTCCCCGTGCCTTGGGGGCGCAGCAGCCGGCGCTTGCTGCTCACCCCCTCCCTCCCGGCCGTTTCTGGGCAGCTCACTGCCCTGTGGTGCAGCAGGACACAGCCGTGGCTGTAGGCACGGGTGAACGGGGCTCCTCACTGCCGTCCGTCCCTCTGGAGTGGAGCTGTGGCCCCGAGCTGCACCCCTTGGAGCTCTGCGGGTCTGGGGACACCAAATCCTCCTTGGATGACCTCCTGGAGACGGCGGGCGCGGATCATTGCCCGTTGGTGGTGCAGGACAGGATGCTCCATCCCAGGGCACCGCCGGGCCTCCATGGGGTTGTGATGGGGTCCCAGCAGAGGGGCTGCGATGGAGGGGCCGGGATGGGGCCGGCGTGCCTGGCTCAGAGTCTGTAACCCCCGCTCTCCTCCTCTGCTCGTGGCTCCGGCTCCTCGCGGGCTCCATCCTCTGGAGCCCCATTGAGGTGGGACTTGCTGGGGCCCGGCCGCTCACCCCCATCTGCAGAGGGGCCAGCACGGGGCTGGGGGGAGGCGGTGGCCCCGTTGCCGCCGGTCCCTTCGGACTTGCCGAAGTTGAAGAGCTTGCCGGGGTTGAATGGCTTGGTGGGCGACTGCACCTTTTCGGTGGCCGCGTCCCTCTTGGTTTCGGGGGATTTCAGGAACTTGAAGCTGAGGAAGCCGGGGAGTTTGTTATCGCTGCTGGTGGGGGACTGGGGGGACCTGGCGGCCGTGCTGCCTGCCCCGGTCCCCCCGGAGAGGAATTTGCCCTGCAGAGGGATGATCTGCTTCAGCTTCATGACGTTATTGGTGGCCAGCAGCGAGCTGGGCCGCTTGGGCTTGTCGGAGCCGTGCGCGGAGGACCCCCCGGAGCCCTTCCCTTTGCTCTGGCTCTTCTCGTGGGCCGGGTCCTGCCCGGCTGCCTCGGCCTTGGCCTCGTCGCGGTTGGCCTCGCGCTCCTTGCGCGCCTGGTACTCGGCGTGCCGCTGCCGCTCCTCCTCCTCCCGCTTGCGCCGCTGCTGCTGCTGGAAGTGGTGCTGGGCCTGGCGCTCGTGCTTCTGCCGGCGGGAGCGCGTCGGGATGGGGATGCCGTGGGGACGGCCCGCGTGTCCCCATCGCCCCCCGTGACACCTACCTTGAAGGCCTCGCGGCGCTGGTACTCCAGCTTGGCCATCTCCTCGGCCACCCATGCGGGGATGTCAGGGATGGCCACTTGGATGACGTACTTCAGCAGCAGGGCGAAGTGCTGCGGGGACACGGGGGGAACGCTGAGCACCCCGATGCCCCCTCCCCGAATGGGAGATTCTGCGTTGGCACCGCCCTACCTCCAGCACCACCACCGAGATGATGGCTCCCTCGGGGCTGAGCCAAGGGAAGAGCCGCTGCAGCTGCCCGCACTGCGCGATCAGGTAGCAGTTGACCACGATGGCCAACACGCCCATGGCCTCCATCACCTTCTGTAAGAGGCACAGCGCCGGTGATAAGCGTGAACTCTGCGATCACGCCGGCCCCCTGCGGCCCCCGACCCACCTGCCACTGCCCGATGCTCTCCACCCGCTGCCCGAAGGGTCGCTGCAGCCCCGTGCACAGTTTGAAGGCATCGCTGCGAATCTCGATGATGTTGTTGACCAGCGCGCACATGGCGGCCAACGGGAAGGCAGAGGAGAAGAGCACCACGTAGCCAAACTGGATGAACATCTCCTGGTAGTCCTGGAAGGTGTCCTGGCAGGAGGAGGAGGAGATTCCAGACAGGGCTGGATGGGAAACCCGGTCTGGTGGGGGGCACCCATCCCATGGCAGGCAGTCAAGTGGATGATGTTGAAGGACCCTTCCAGCCTACCTTTCTGTAGTCCTGTGATCTTACTGGTCCCTTCCAACCCACCCAATCCATGGTTCTGTGGTCCTTAAAGACCCTTCCAGCCCAACAATTCCACGGTTCTATGATCTTTAAGGACCCTTCCAACCCAACCCTTCTGTGGTCCTGTGAGGGGCAGCACATGGCAGTGGCACCAGGACGCTCCGTGCTGCTCCGCACCGTGCTGACCACTCACCTCGTACTTCTTCATGCAGCTCTCCACCTCTGCCTGCGTCAGCTGTGTCGAGTAGTCCTCCTCGGGCGGATCGATCCATGACGCCCGGTTCTGCCTGCGCCCATCTTCCTCACCCTCGTCTTCCTCCCTCCTCCTCCTTGTGACCCGTGGCCCTGTGGCCGGCACTGCTGCTTTGGCCGGGCTGCCCGAGGGGCCTTCAGCATCCTCCTCATCATCAGCCAGCTCGAAGACGGAGGCGGGGTCCATGCCCTTCTCCACCATGGTGGGGCTGCCCTCCTCCAGGAAGCTCTCCTCCTCGGTGCCGCAGGGCTCGGTGCCGCGCCGCTCCGCCTTCTCGATGAAGCTCACCTTCTTCAGCTTCAGCCCACAGTCCAGCGCGCTCTCATCCTCCGAATCTGACTCCCGACGCTCTTCCTCCTCCTCCTCCTCCTCGGGCACCCCACAACCCCCATTCAGACACTTCTTCTCCCCCCGCGGCCCCTCGTGTGCTGCTCCGGCAGCCGGGGCTGCGCGGGGTTGGGTGAGCAGGCGAAGGATGGTGTGGGACAGCTCACGGAGGTTGCGCAGGCTGAGCTCCCCCCGGCGCAGGCGGCGGTACAGGTGGGGCTGCGACACCTCCTTGACGTTCTGCAGGAACTGCCGCGTGATGAGCAGCGTGGCCAGCATCTGCGGGGACACCGCTGTCACCGGGGGGTGCCGCCACCCCCACATCCCCCTCCCGACCCCATCCCCGCGGCATCCCGGCAGGGCAGGGCACCCGTCCCTGCCGTCCCCTCGGTGTCACCTCGACGTCACCGAGGTGGGGATGGGAGCCCCAGGGCTGGGGTCGAGGGGGGGTTCACGGCAGCATGCACGACCCCCGCCCTCCCCGCTCCTACTTTGGATACTCCCAGTCTCCAGCAAAAGCCCAGGAGGCCCTTAAGGAAGATGAGGGAGAGGTGGAGGTGGAGGAGGATGAAGGGGAGGAGCGCCTCTTTGAGCTGGCGCACGAGGCTTTGGGACAGAGAGAAGATGAGCAGGAGCTGCGGAAGGGACAGACGGACGGACGGACGGACAGACACAGACAGAGAGACGCCGTCAGCGGCCGCTCGGCCCCAGTGTGGCATGCGGGGACCTGGGGGGGTGGCGGGGGGGGGACGGACACGGGCGCTGCTGGCTGAGGGACGTCCGTCTGTGTGCACCCGGGTGGGACGGGGGGGGTCCTCGCTGCCCCCACGCGGCCCCTCACCTCCTTCAGCCGTTCCATGTCTTTGAGGTAGAAACCAATGTAGAAAAGACTTAGGTATGAATTTACAAACTGAAACTGTGGGATACAAGTGGGGGGAGGTGGGGGTTAATGTGGGGATGGGGGACGCCAAGACCCCTCCCCACCCCCTGTCTGTCGTCCCCCCCCCCCCTTACCAGGACGATTTTGATGATGAGGTGTTTCTCGTAGGCACTCTGCAGGCGGTAGTTTTCTGCAAAGCCAAAGGGTTTGCGGTCAGGGGGTCCCCTGCTGCTGCCCCCCCATCCCACCCCCCCCTCCCCCCCCCCAGCCCCACGCACCCATATCATTCAGCCAGTAGGCAATCTTCTTGTAAACCTCGTCGCAGGTCGTGACAATGACGGCCAGCACGATTTTGGGCAGGAAGCGGAGGATGCGGGGCAGCTCCTTGACGCTCAGCACGAGCTCCTGTGGGAATAAGGTCACCGGGGGGGGGGGGGGTGGTGGCTGTGGGGCTGTGACCCCCCCCCCAAGTGTGACAACACGGCCCGGGCCCCACCTGAAGCTGGAAGCAGCCCAGCATGATGAGGAAGACGAAGGAGAGGCAGGCGAGGCAGACGGGCAGGCTGACCAGGCACTGGAACAGCAGCCGCTTCCAGGGCGGGTAGTAGAACTCCTCGGCGCTGGTCACAGGGCTGATCCTCTTCACCCCCTAACAGGAGGCACAGCGCTGTGACGCCACTCGTCGTGGGGACCCCCACCCCAGGGCCGAGGAACCCCCCTCTGCCCCCCTCCACTCACTCTGAATTGGGGCCTGGGCTCCTCGATGGACTCTGCTGGGGTGTCCAGCGTCCCCCACTTGTAGGCAAACTCTGCCCCGCGGCGCTTCCACTCCTCCAGGAAGAGCGTGGCCCAGACGACATTGAAGATGGCAAACACCACACAGCAGATGTCCTGGCTGGTCTAAGGGGGGACAGCACCGGGGTCACTCCCCTCCCACCGCCCCACAGCCAAGGTCCTGGGGGACCAGGGGTCCTGGGGGCTACGATTGCAGTGCTGAGCGTTGGGATGCCGTGCAGCAGATGATGGGACTGGGAGCAGCTCTGCTGATGGGCCCCCCAGCCCCCAAAACGTCGGGGTTGGCTCCATCTCCTGCCCCTCCACACCTGGTCGCTCTCGGTGAAAGTGTAGAGGATGGAGCCGAACACAGCAGGGTACACCATGGCCGAGGTGTAGAAGCCGAGCCAGGCGAAGTACATGGCGATCTTCACCCCAAAGTAGTCACAGATCTCATCTGTACGGACCAAGGGGACGTGAGTGGGGCCAGGACCCCCGGAGCCCCCATTTCCCCTCCTCCCAGGGCCTCACCGAGTGGCTGCGCCTCGCAGATCGCCTGCACCCACGACTTCATCAGCCGTTTGAGGATCCTCTGCTCGTGCAGTGGGAAGACCTGCTGGATGACGCCGCGGGCCGCCAGCTCCGGGACTGCAGCACGGGTGGGAGGTGAGGCTGGGACACTGCTGTCCCCCCCCCAGCATGGAGCAGGTTGGGACAAAGGGACAGCAGGGAGGGGGGGCTCGGTGCCACGCGTGAACCCTGTGTCTAACCCTGCCTGCTGTGCCCATGTTCATCCCCGTGTGCTGCAGGAATGGGGACACCAGCAGGGACAGCAGGATGTGCTGCCATGGCACAGCAGGGCTGCAGGGAGGTGGGTGGGCAGGGGGAGCCGTGCGGTGCCATACTCACTGATGGGCTGTCCCTCCAGGAAGTGGATGTTGTGCAGTGCTTCGCCCTGCTTGGCCCGCAGGTTCTCCAGCCAATACCTGATGATGTTTTGCCGTTCCTGCGGCACCGTAGAGGGGTGAGCTTTGGGGACGCGGTCCCTCTGCCTGAACCCCAAATGTGACACCTGTGTCCCCCCTCTGCCTTGGCCTGTCCACCCCCAGACGTGTTTTGTCCCCAGCATGGGAAGATCTCAGTCCCCTTCTCCATCTGGAGAGGGGGGATGACCCATCTCCTCCCCCCCCGTGTCCCCACATCCCTACCCAGGACCGTCATCCCACCTGAGAGGTGAAGAAGTAAAGCTCATTCTCAATGTTCTCATAGATGTAATCCTCCTCGCAGGAGAAGCTCCTCATGCCGCCCCCAAACTCGGCCTTCACCGGTTTCCTCAGCCCGATCTCGTCGGCCCCACGCAGCAAACTGCAGAGAGGGGATGGGGCTGGGAATGGGGCCGAGCTGGGGGCGCGGGGGGGGGGGATGGGGATGGGGATGGGAGCACACGCACCTCTCGTAGGTGGCTGTGACGAAGAAGGCGTAGGCGCGGGTGTGCTTGTGGTGCCGCACCTGCACGATGAGCTCGGGGATGCCGAGGCGGATGTGGTTCAGCAGCCAGAGCAGCGTGTGGTCGTCCGTGGTGTCTGCAGGGGGGTGGGCACCGATGTGTCCCCACATCCACCCGCCTCTCCGAGGAGCTCTGTGTCCCCGGTCCCCCTGCCCTCCCCGCCCCCCCCCCCCCCCCCCTTCGCACCTGGGAAGGTCATGAGCACATCGCAGTTCTCGGTGGGCACCGTCTTCATCCAGGCTTTGTGGGACATGATGTAGCGCCCGGCTTGGAGCAGCCGCTTCCCAAAAAGCTTGTCTGCGGAGAATGGGGCGGCTCCGTCACCTCCGTCACCTCCGTCACCCACCCCACAACCCCACAACTGGGTCGGCCACCAGCACAGCCGCAATGGGAACGGAGACCGCGGTGGCTACAGCTCAGGTTTCTCCTCTGAGTGCCTGAAAAAGCCCTGCCAGCTGCAGGAGGCGACGCAGGGCCCGGCATGGCATGGCACGGCCCCCCCACAGCCCCCGCTGCCCCCCCCCTCCCCGCTCACCTCTGCCTGCAGCCCCACAGCGGCGCCGGGATCCAATGCGACCGCAGCGCTGGGAAACGGCAGCAAAAATGGGGGGAGCGAAAAAGCAGCCGGTCTCCATGGAAACGTGGGGAGGCCCCGTGCGGCGGCGATGCGTAAGGATGGGGACGGTCCCCAGGGTCCCTTTGTCCCCCCCTCAGCCGGGACACAGCACCTGTCCTGCTCTGGGCTGGCCGTGATGGAGGGGGATTGGCGTCCCCCTGCTCAGCGTCCCCATTGGGGTGCGTGGGGACCCCACACATCCCAGCCTGGCTGTGGGGCAGGACGAGGTCCCATGGAGCCAGCGGGTGCCACTGCCCGCTGTCAGCTCCCAGCCACCTCTGTGCCTCAGTTTCCCCTCCTGGGACGTCACTGCTGCCGGCTTGCCCCAGGGCAGGGAAAGACTCGGGGCACAGGAAATCCTGCGCACAGCAGGCAGTGCTGGGCCCCCAAAAACAGGAAATGCCAGACATGCACCTGGACGTGCACTGGGACGTGCACCAAGACCTGCACCAGGACACCGGGACAAACACTGGGACGTACACCGAGGCCCCCATCAGGACCTGCACTGGGACCTGTGCTGCTACCTGCACCAGGACACGCGCTGGGAATCACACCAGGCCCCGTCCCAACCCGCTGGATGCACCCAGCTCCGTGATCTCCACCCCAGAGCCCAGCAGGGCCCCCCCAGCAGCCCGGCTGAGACCCAACAAACTCATCTCCCATGCTGCCAACATGCTGAAAGGCAGCACTGTGGGTGCAGGACCAGGACGGCGCCGGGCTGACAGCCAGAAGGGGTGGAGAGGCAGATCCTATATGGGGGCACTGCTTGCCCACCCCACACACAGGGACTGCCCTGGAGGCGGCGCGGGGCCTCGCACAAGTGTGCCATTGTCAGTGCCAACGCAGCTGCAGAGCCAGGATGGCACCAGGGAAGCAGCTTCAGCTGGGGATGGGATGATTCTCTGGGCCCCCCCAACTCTGCTTCATCCACACTGGGACCCCTGGGCTCGGTGGGACCCCTGCTGTGCTTGGGCACGGATGGGGATGAGCAGAGCGAGAGATGCTGCTGAATTATTGATGCCCACCAAGGGACGTGTAACCTTACCCGGGGCAGTGGGGGGTGGAAAGGGGGCACGGGGGGGGGCACAGAGCTGCACGCACGTCCCAAACACACCCGTGTGCCGTGCCGTGTGTGTGACCCTGCAGTGCCGCACGTGTGATTCCATGGCACAGCCTCAGTGGCACCGCAGTGCCCCACAGAGCCATGGCTTTCGGGTGTGGGATGGGCACCTGCCCGAGGTCACCGGGACAGACATGGGGGGGGCTGCAGAGGGGTCCCAGCGTGGGTTTTGTCCCTTTGATGGTGACTGTGCGGGAGGGAGGAAGGGGGCTCTGCTGCCCCCTCTTCTGGCCTTGGCGCCGTTCCCGCTCCTTGTCCCGACGATTTCCCCCAGGTCCTCCCGTTGTCACCCCACAATGTGGGGACGGCGCTGCCGCTCCCTCCCCCCCCCCCCCCCCCCCCCCCCCCGCCATCCCCGCAGCCACCGCTCACCTTGGGGTAAGGTCACCGCAGCCGCAGGGCTCCGGGCACCCAACCACTGCCACCCGCCGCCCCGCGGAGCGCATCGGGAGCACCGGGCGGTACCGCGGGGGGAGGCGGGGGGGGGCGGGGGGCACAAAGTGGGTCACGCTGCTGCCACGAAACCCCGGTCCCAACACGGCCACATCCCCGGCGCTGTCACCGGCTCGGTGTCCCCCACCGCTGGGACCCGGTGACAAAGCCCTCGTTCCGCAGCCCCCACCCCCACCCGGCCCTGGGGAGGTCGGAGGGGGGGAACAGGGACCTGATTGGAGAGGGGGGGGGCAAATGGCCCTTCCCTGGGGCGGGGGGGGCACATGGTAAGGAGGGGGGCACAGCTGTCTGAAGGCCGGGGGGGTCGCTGCTGTCTTCCCGCACACACGGCGCTTTTGCACGCAGCCTGTTCGGGGGGGGGGGGGGGAGGAGAGGCACGGGGGGGTCACAAAGAGTCTGGAGGACCCCCGAGCGTGTAGATGTAGGGAGCAGGGGGCACAGCGCTGAGCCGGGCCCAACACGGACCCCCCCCCCGGCATGAAGGGATGGGGCATCACGACCCCGATCACACGGACCGCAGCGCTGCCCTGAGCGGCCGCGCCGCATTGAGCCGCAAGGAGCGGCTCCGCTCGCCCCCCCCCAAACCCACATCCCGGTTCCGTATCTTCCAGCCCCCCCCGCCCCATAACCCTCCCCCCCCACCATTCCCATCCTCGCTGCCACCTACCCAGGACCCCCCCCGGGGCTGCCGGCTCCGTCCGTTCGTCTCCAGGCGGGGCCCTCCGGGGCCGCTCTCCGTCGTGCGGTGCCGCGGGCGGTTCGGGCATGGTGCGGGGCTCCGGGCGCGGCGGGGGCTCGGCGGGGGCCGCCGCATGGGGACCGCTGCGGGCTCGGAGCCGCCCGAACCGCCCGAGCCGCCGCCGCGCCCGGACGGGAGGAGGAGGAGGAGGGACAAAGGCGGCGGAGCGCCGCGCTCCGGCCCCGCAGCATTGGTTGGATGTCAGCGCCAGAATGGGGACCCCGGCGGCTGCAACCCTCACCTCCAACGCCTGCACCCCCCCATCCCTCCCCACCCGCCAGCCCCTATCCTACAGCGCTGCCCCCAGCATCCCCCATCCCCTCCTGGACCCCCCCTCTTCCCCCATTTCCCCCGGCTGTGTCTGCACCCCAAATCCTTTCCCCCGTTCCCCCTCACTCAGCCCCCCTCCCCCCCCCCCATCCCATGTACCCCCCCAGCCGCAGGCACAGCGCCCAGCTCGGGATCAGGCGGTTATTTTGGGGTGTGTATATTGGGGGGGGGCACGCAGGTAACCCGACCGGGGCCATGCGCTGCCCTGCTGACATTTGGGAGCCCTCCCCACCCCCACCCCACGGCCCACACCCAATGGGGTCAGGGACCACCCAGACCCCCCCGCAGTGCCATAAGGTCAGGAGGCACGGCGCAGCCCACTGCCCTCCCCCGTGGCAGCATGACGTCAGGGCGTGGAGACCCCACATAGGGTCGTGTCCCTTCTTCCCTCCCCACGGCTCTGTGGCTATTTTGGGGCCGGCATTGCCTGCCAGCTCTGACAGCTGTGATGAGCGGTGCCACACGGCCATGGCCCCCCCCTACCCCCCCAAGCAGCTGTTTGGGGTCAAACGTCAGCACATGGCCTTGGCCGGGCCTTGGCACTGCTCTATCCCACTCCGGGACACCCCTGAACCCCCCCACAGCCGGAGCCACCCTCTGCAGGGTTCGTGTCCCCATTAAGGACCAGCAGGGCAGTGCTGGGGAGTGACTGGGGGGAGGGGGGGAAGGAGGTGCAGTGCGTCCAATGGGGCTGAGCACCGGGGGGGGCACTGATGGGGCTCAGAATCCCCGGGAAACCTCCTGCACCCTTCCTGCATCATCCCTGCATCCCTCCCTCCTGCATCCCTCCCCATATCTCTGCCTGCACCCCTGCCTGCATCCTCCTGCATCCCACTGCTTCCCTCCTGCATCTCTGCCTGCATCCCTCCCGCATCCCCGCGTCCTGCATCCTCCTTTATCTCTCCTCCATCCCTGCCACCATCCCCGCCTGTTTCCCTCTTTCATCCTCCTGTATCCTCCCCCCCCCCCACGCCTTTGTCTCCTCTCCATGTCCCCGCTTCCCCCCTCCTCCCCCCCCAAAGCTGGCAGCGTGAGGGCGGAAGCGGCGCCCGAACAGCCTCAGGCGGCGTGACGTCATCCCTCCGCCTCTAACCAATGAGAAATAGGGCTGAGGCATAAAACCCGCCTCTCTCCCTCAGTCAACCAATCGGCGCGCGGCGGTGGGCGGGGCGAGGAGGGGGAGGGCGGGGCGTTGCGCGGGCATGGCGCTGCGGAGGGCGCTGAGAGCGGCGGGCCGGAGGTGGGGGCAGCTTGGGGTGGGGGGGCGCCTTAAGGGAGGGGGGACGGCGGCTCTTGGGAGGAGATCTTCTGGGGGGGGGTTGGCCCGATGGGTGCAGAGGGCGTGGGGAGGGGGTGCAGCCCTGGGAATGGGTGTTGTATGGGGAGGGGGTGCACAGTGCACCGGGGGGGGGGGGGGCACGCTCCTGGGTATGGGATGGGGGAGCGGGGAGAGCCTGGGGAGGGGGTGTGCGCTGGGCCCGGGGTGCGCGGGGGAGCGTTGATGGTTGAATGGGGTTGGGGGTCGTTGCGTCTCCGTGCTCCTTTTTGGGGTTTGTCCCCACGTGGAGCCCCCCCACCCCGCCCCCCGCAAGGTGTGCGCAGCGCCTGTGCTCGGTGGCACCGGGGGACACCATCTTCGCCGTCTCCTCCGGACATGGACGCTGCGGGGTGGCCGTCATCCGTACCAGCGGGCCGGGCAGCGGGGGGGCCATACGCAGCCTCACCGGGAGCTCCGAGCTGCCCCCCCCCCCGCGTTATGGCCCTGCGGCGCATCCGGGACCCCCACACCGCAGAGCTGCTGGACCGCGGCCTCGTGGTCTGGTTCCCAGGTGGGGGCTGAGGGAGAGAAAGGATTTGTATGAGGGGGGGGGGGCGGGGGGCTGGGCCCCTCTGAGGGTCTCAGTGGGGGGGTGCCATGGAGGGCTCTGTGTTATCGGGGTCTGGGCATGCAGTGGGGTCTTCTTGGGCCCTGGAAGGGGCTGTTGGGTACCCGGAGGGGGGGGTGTCTGGGTGCCCATCGGGTGGATCGGGGGTTTGGTGTGGGTTTTGGGTGCCCACGGGGGTGGATCTCGGTGCCCGGTGAGGTTTGGTGGGGGGTCAGGGGGATCAGTGCAAGTTCTGGGTGCCAGGTGGGGGTCTGGCCGTCATCCCAGCCTGCTGCAGCCCCTCTTGGCTCCCCTGGCTCCGCGATGCTTGCTGAGCACAGACAGCTCCAGCGATGCTCCAGCATCAAACGCTGCCCCGTTGCATCGACCCTGTGCAGCCGTGGGCTCGGGGTCTCTCTCTCTCTCTCCCCCCCATGCCCCTGTGGGATTGAAGGCTCTCCCCGTGCTCTGCAGGACCCCAAAGCTTCACCGGGGAGGACTGCATGGAGCTGCACGTGCACGGCGGGCTGGCGGTGGTGAGCGGAGTGCTGCGGGCGCTGGGTGAGCCTTCCCACCCCCATCCCCATGGGTGTCCCGTCCCCCCCTCACCCTCTCGGTGCTGATGGCTGCTCTCAGGGCGTCTGTCCGGGCTGCGTCCCGCCGAGCCGGGCGAGTTCACACGCCGTGCGTTCCACCGGGGGAAGCTGGACCTGACGGCAGCTGAAGGGCTGCGGGACCTCATCCATGCTGAGACCGAGGCGCAGCGGCAGCAGGCACTGAGGCAGATGGAGGGCGAGCTGGGGAGGCTGTACCAGCAGTGGGGAGAGACCCTCACCCAGGTGGGGGCTTTGGGGGGTTTTGGGGGCGCTCGGGGACGCGTGAGCTGTCTGTGCTGACCCCTGTGCTGCACCCCAGGCCCTCGCTCATATCGAAGCGTACATTGACTTCAGTGAAGATGACAACGTGGAGGAAGAGGTGTTGTCCCAAGGTGCCCAGTGGGGGTCTGATGAAGGGTCAGGGGGATCAGTGCAAGTTCTGGGTGCCAGGTGGGGATCTGGCCATCGTCCCAGCCTGCTGCAGCCCCTCTTGGCTCTCCTGGCACCATGATGCCCACTGAGCACCGACAGCTCCAACGCTGCTCCAGTGCCCAACGCTGCCCTGTGGTGCTTACCCCACGTAGCTGTGGGGGGGGGGATGCCCTGATCCTGCTGTTTCCTCACCCCCACCGCTGTGTTCTGGCAGTGGATGCAGCCGTGCGGACCTTGGAGCAGGAGATTGCTGCACACCTGCAAGATGGGCGCCGGGGGGAGCTGCTGCGCTCGGGGGTCCGCGCCGTCATCGCCGGACCCCCCAACGTGGGCAAGAGCAGTCTGCTCAACCTGCTGTGTGAGTGGGGTGCGGGGGGCTCCGAGAGGCCACCCCCCCATCCGAGGCAGAGCCACTTCCCCATCCCCACGCTGTAAGGGTGGGGGTCTCTGGCGTCATCCCCCTGAGCCCCGTGTCCCCCCTGTCCCCAGGCCAGCGCCCGGCTGCCATCGTGTCCCCAGTGGCGGGGACCACGCGGGACGTGGTGGAGGTGTCCCTGAATGTCAGCGGTTACCCCGTGGTGCTGAGTGACACGGCGGGGCTGCGTGATGCCACCGACCCCATCGAGCAGGAGGGCATCAGCCGTGCTCGGGAGCGGTGAGCTGGGGGGGGGGGGGGGGGGGGAGGGCTGAGCAGGTGGTGATACAGCAGGCTGTGTCCCCATGGGATGCGTCCCCACGGGCCGTGTCCCTGCAGACTGCAGCATGCAGACCTGGTGCTGGCTGTGTTGGATGCCACCACGGCGCCTGCTGAGCCAGCTGAGCTGGGGGCCGCCCTGGGCTCCTTGGTGCCCCCCACCACTCCCTGCATCCTGGTTCTCAACAAGGCCGACCTGCTGGGGGGGCGCACGGAGGCTCTATGCGATGCCTGCACCCACAGACCCCCGCTGCCCCCCACCACCCTGCTGTCCTGCAAGACGGGCGAAGGCACCGACAGCCTCTTACAGCTGCTGGGGCAGCAGCTGGCACAGCTGTGAGTGCCACGGATCGGGGTTGGGGGGCACAGGTTGGCACCCATGCACAGATGGGTTTTGGTGGGGAGGGGGTGGATGCTGCAGGGTGTTGTGTCCTCCCCTTCTACCCTTCCAGGTGTGGAGACCCCCTGGCTGGCTCTCCCAGCCTGACGCAGAGCCGGCACAGCACCCAGCTGGGGGGCTGCATGGCCGCCCTGGCGCTGTACAGGCAGCAGCAGGACGTGGTGATGGCAGCCGAGCAGCTGCGCCTGGCACGGCGACACCTGGGACGCATCACCGGGCACGTGGGTGCTGAGGACATCCTCGATGTCATCTTCAGGGACTTCTGCATTGGCAAGTGATGGGGGTCCGTGGGGGTATTAAACCGTGGTGCCTTGGGCTGGTCTGCGTCCTTGCCCTGTGCCGGGTGCGCTGCTCTCCGTGCCTGGGGGGAGCGCATCCTGAGCCCCCAGCTGTGGGAAAACCCTCTGGGAAGGGCCGCGCTTCCTGGCCAGGAGGATACACACAGAGCTGGAGTGTTGGGGATGGAAAATCCTGCACTTTGTCCTTGGGTATCCCCTCCCCATCGCACGGCATGGCGCCCATCGTGGTGCCCCAAGAGTGGTGGTGTGGGGATCTCAGCCCCAGGGGAGTGGGTGCCCTCTAAGGATGGGGGTCCCTGTGGCCCCCGTTGTTCTCCCACCCCCCAGATGGGGCTCCCAACAGTGCCACCGTGCATCAGGGCAGCCCCACCACGTGGCTTTGTGTGTCTCATGAGTGATGGGGGGGATCCAAAGGGACCCAGGGATGCTGGTGGGGGAGAGGGACACCGCAATGGCCCGAGGAGCACTCAGTGTCACCGTGTGCTGATGGTGGCATGCAGGTGTTGTGGGACTGGGGCTGCAGCGTGCCGGGTGTCAGGAAAAGCTGTTTAAACAGGAAAGGGAGGAACACGCGGCCATAAATCACTGCATGGCCATAAATCACTGCACGGCCATAAATCACTGCATGGCCATAAATCACTGTGCCTCGGCCCCTGCGTGCCAAAGGTGGGGGTGGTGAGGGCAGCAGGGGCTGCAGGGCTTTTGGGGGGGGGGGGGGGGGGTGGGAGGCTCTGCTTTGGCTGGGAGCTTTGCACTCACTTCCCAACTGCACAGGGGTGGAAAGCTCCGGGTTTGGCAGCAGGATGGGGGGGAAATGGCAGCTGCCCCAGGGGGAACCTTGACCTGATTCCCACCCCCCCACACCCTCCCCCCATTGGTACTGGGGAGTCCCTTACATCCTTGGCTGCTGCTCGGCTACTTCTGGGAACAGCCCCCCCCTCTTCCTGGTCTGTTTCCTCAGCCTCGCTGCTTCTGCAGCAGGACGGGATGTTCCTGTCCCCCCCACTCCTCCCCATGGCCTTTTTCCCCCGTCCCAGCCCCCCTCCCCCCCATAGTCCAGCAGTAAGGCACACATGCGATGAGTTGTGTCAGTGCTCAGCACGGGCTGTATTCACAGCAGCTCCATGTACAAACGTGGGTACCGAGCCGGGGGGGGGGAGGAGGAGGGATGGGTAGGCATGGGTTGGGGGTTTGGGGAAGGGGGTGGTCGGGTGGGACTCGTTCCTCGCTCACTCCTGGTTGGGGTTTTCCATCCGTGCTGTGGGAAGCGCCGCTCCGGGCTCGTCCTGCTGTCCTCCAGCCCCTCACCACGGCTCTCCTCGTGCTACCCGCTGCGGGGAGGGCACAGTCAGCTCTGTCTGCTCCCCATCCCTGGGGGTCTCCAGTGCCCACTCCCTCACCTGGGGTTCCTCATCATGGCCGTGTACTGCTCTATCACGTTCTGCACCACCTTCTGGATCTCCTCCGTATTGATTTTATCTGGCAGGATGAAAGCGGCGGGGTTCAAGCAGGGGGGCACTCAGTTGGGGCAGCGCCTGCTGGGGGTTGGACTCACCCTGATTCTGCAGCGCATCCACATAGGTGCTGGGGAAGGGGCCCGGCCGCACGCTGCCCACAGCACTGCCTGGCACCCGTGGGGCGGTGTAGTAGGTGCCCACCTACAGAGGGGAGAGAGGTGCTGCTTCCCCTGGCCCTTGCCTGCGGTGCGGGCTCAGCACCCAGCACTGCTGGCACCAACAGGGCACGGGGACAGGGGGTGGCACAGGGAAGGGGGTGGCACAGCGTGGAGCGTGCGCCCTGTGTGCTAAAGGCTGTGAGCAAGAGCACATCTCCAGAGATACGGGCTTAAAAAAGGTGCATGCAAGGCAGTGCCCGTGCCAAAGCACGCCTGCCAAAGCGCCTCTGCAAAACCCTGCCTTAAACTCCCCGTGCCCGGCTGCTCCCCACCTTGGAGCTCACGCAGATGTTGAGCTGCTCGCTGAAGTAGTTGGCTTGCGCGGCGGCTTTGCTCTTCTCTCCCAGCTCCTTGCTGAGCCGCTCCTTCTCTGCCAGCAGCTTCCTCTGCTCCTCCTGGCTGCCCTGCAGCTGCTGCCTCGCCTCCTGCAGCCTCCTGCCCAGCTCCTGCCTCTCGTGGGAGCAGTTGAGGTGGCACTGCTGCAGCGTCAAGTCGCAGACGCTCTTCCCCACGTAGTCGCTCTCGTGCTTCTGCTGCCTGGAGAAGAGCTCCTCGATGCGATGCATCAGCAGCCGCAGCTGATCCTCCACCTGGCTGCAGCCGAAGTTCTTGTTGCTCATGCTCATGGTGCGCAGGTTGTACAGCACGTTGGAGCGCAGCGTGTCGCATTCGCCCCTCAGGTGCTCCAGCTGCGCCTTGGTGGTGCCGCAGAGCGCGCCCGTGGCTTTCAGCTCCTGCTGGCAGCGTTCCTGCTCCTGCCTGGCCTTACCCAGAGCTGTTTCGGCCGTGGTGCAGCTCTGCCCCAGCTCCTTCCTCTGCTGCGTCGCCGTCTCCAGCTGCCGCTGCAGCTGCACCTTGTCGGCTGCGTGGGGTGGAGGGTTGGGGTTGTGCCGTGGGACCCCCACCCATCGCCCTGATGGTCCCCTCGTGGCACTGCCCAGCCCGGGGGTAGGCTGTGTCTGAGCTCCCTGAGGGTTACTGGGGACCCCCGTGCACGGACTTTGAGGCAGTGGGGGATTTGTGGGTCCTCAGGAAGGGGATGCCAAGGTTGGGGTTCCCCCTTACCGGTGCAGCTGGTGTTGATGATGTTGATGGCCATGTAGCACTTCTCCAAGTAAGTTTTTTGGATGAAGATGGTCCTGCTCATCTCCTCCAGCTGAGGGAAAAGCAGGGGGGTGTTGAGGGGATGGGGTCGGCTTGGCCCCCACCACCATCACCTCACGGCAGCGCCAGGAGCTCCTCCAGCACAGCCAAAGAGGTGGGGACCCCTGGGGATGGCTGTGTCCGGGGATTGGGGGTCCCCACACCCCTCACCCATCTCTGGGGTCTCAGGCAGAGGGTCCTCACCCATCCCTTCAAGTTTCTGAGCAGGGGGTCCACACCCCACACCCCTCACCCACCCCTATGGGCTCCAGGCCAGCGCTTCCCCCCAGCTCTCACCCTGGGGGTGCTGTTGGGGGCCTGGCTGCTGTTGCACTTCTCCAGCTGCCCCTGCACCTTCTGCAGCTGCCCCTGCAGCCCTTGGTTGGCCTTCAGCGTGGCGTTCAGGGTGCGTGTCAGGTTGGCGTTCCGGCCGCTCAGGGTGATGATTTTATGGTAGTGCTCCTGCAGCTGCCCATCCAGCAGCTGGACGTGCTTATCGGTGCCGGCGTGCGCGTTGCCGTACACCATGAAGAGCACCAACCCCAGGATGATGAGGAACTGGATGAGGGAGGTGAAGAGGAAGACGTAGCGCATGTAGAAGGCGCAGTCCCTTTTGGGCATCACCTGTTTGCTCTCCAGCCCGAACTTGGCCATGCCGTAGCCGCTCTTCTCCATGCTGCCCGCGCTCTGCTCGCCGCACCCCAGGGCTGTCCCTTTCTACGGGGTCGGGGTGGAGCCGGCTCCCCAGCCGTGTTTATATTGCTCTATTTAATATTTCCTTTTGCTGGGCTCCTTCCTGCCTCTCCGGATGCCTCCGGGTTATCACGGTGCAGCTTCTGTTTGCTGCAGGGCCATTGTTCCCCGTTGCTATAGGACGGGGGCACAGCTCAGCCGTTCCCCCCCCTCCCCAACCCTCCCCGCTGCTGATGGGGATCACATCTCCCCTGGGACCCCACTGCCAGCACTGCCCGGCACGCAAGGGAATGGCTGTCGTGCAGCCCTGGGGGGCAGTGGGCAACGGGGGTGCATTGGGAGGGTGATGAAGACAGACCCCTCCTCCCACACCACCCAGGGCTCACGTCATCATTGCGACCTGGAGATCTTGGGGGGGTGGGGGGGGCACCCATGGGTGCTGCAGTGTTCCCATGCCTTATGCCCTGCTGGGGAAATCACCGGAGGGGGGGGGGGGGGAGCACAACAGGCCCCTCTGAGCAGGGGGGGCCGAGCTGGGCTGAGTGCCCTGAGATCCCCACTGAGGGGACTCAACCCCCACCCCCATCAGGTTCCGCTGCTGCGCCTGCAGCGCTGCCTCGTGCTCATCGCCATCCCAAATCTCACCAAGTCACTCCCTTATTTCTGATGAATCTTTGATAAATCGCAGCTGGACATCGCTGTACACATTTCCTTTTCTCTCTTCTGAGTGACACCGCAGAGCTGTGAGCCCTGAGGGCACACAGCGCCCGCACAGGGGACATTCAGGACCCATTCCCCACATTTCTGCTGCCCTTCCCCAGCAGCACTGCAGCATTCCCAGCCCGGGGGGGGGAGGTCAGGGGCTGCGAGGTGCCAGCGCTGACCCCGCTGCTTCCTGCCCTCACGCTCCCTGGAGCCCGCCGGTGTCTGCGGCGCTGGGGACGGTGTCGGTCCCCCATCCATTCTCAGCTACCACATTTCCTTCCTGAGCTGCAAATAACAGTGAGTCACCCCCCGCTCCCCCCCGGCCCCACTCTGGGGGCACCGTCTGGGCTCTGCTGGACCCCGACCTCACTTCTGGTCCCAGAGCCTCCCGTGTCACCGACGGCACCGTTCACCCAATGGGACGCACCTCACCGTCAGCCGATCCTCAGCAGCGCTCTGCATCCATCGAGGTGCTCAGGCATCCCCACGGGACCCCTCCCCCCCCCCTCACCATCTCAGCCCCCTCCCACACACTCTCTGCCTCTTTGTCCCATTTTCCAGACGGCGTCCCGGCTATAATTAATCCTTCCTGTGCCAAGGGCTGGGGCTGCCTTGAGGTTGGACCATAGGAACGGGTCCTGCCCACCCCGATGCACGGCTGGGTGGGGGGCACCGCCGGATTTGGGGCTGTGAACCCCTTCCTGCAGCCCCTCCGTGCCCTCCATGCGTTGGGGGCGGTGGAGGTGATCCCCCCCTGTGGGGCAGGGGGGCCGGATGCCTGTTCTCACCCTGCCCTCTGCACAGGATACCGCTGTGGCAGCGGCAGGAAAATCGGCAGCAACTTTCCTGGAAACTGTCTTTCGTGTGGATCAAAGGAACAGGGAAGAGCTGGGAATCAGTGGCTCATCCCTCCCCCACCCCCACAAGTGGCTCAGCCCCACAGCCAGCAGAGCCCAGTGTTGGTAACCTGCACAGTGCCCCCTAAGCACTGAGCTGGCCAAATTACGTTGAGCAGAAAGGGGTTGAACTTCATGGAGCACTATTCCTGTTTAATCAGTAGATGAACAGAATTAATGATTAATGAACGGCTCTGGCTGGCCTCAGGGCAAGGACTGGTCACCATCGTTTGGCCCCAGCAAGCAAACAGCACCCAAAGCTGCTCAGTGTGTCGTGGGGGGGGGGGGGGGGGGACGACACGAGGGGACGTGGGGAGGATCATTGGTGCTGTGCCCACTCCGCTCTGCTGAGTTCAGAGGGGATGAGCTGCTGCTGTTTTTAGTGCTGGTGGGATTGGGAGAAATGGGCAGCCCCGGTTCCTGCTGCTGTAGGGCTGGTGCCATCCCGTGCGTGGTGTCCATGCTGGCAAAGAGGGGCTGGACAGGAGGGTGCTATGGGGCTTCAGCTCTTCCTGCAAGAAGGAGCGGACAGCACAGAGTGAGACCCCGCAGTGACACAGCAACAAAGGGGTGCAATGGGAATCATGCAGCCACGCTGTGCCAGACGAGCCCCCACCACAGGGTGCCCGCTCCCAAAAGGCACAGGGCTGAAAGGCAGAGCAGCACCCACTGGATGTACCGGGAAGGGGAGCACCTGCACCGTGCCGTGCGGGGCCCCAAGCGCCGCCGCAGCGCGTCCAGCTCAGCTGCACGATCCTTCCTGCAGGCAGAGCACAGCAGGGTCAGGTCATTAATGAACCCAGGGTTGGGATGGGGATGGAGGCAACCCTGGGGCTGGGATCCTCACAGCGTGGCCTCGAGCTCCCGCTGCCGCTCCTCGCATCGCTCCCTGTGTGCCCTCAGCGCTCTCTGCTGCTCCGCCATCTCCTCCAGTCTCTGCTGCAGCCCCAGCGCCAGCTCTGCGCCCTGAGCCAGCTCCTCTGCAGGGCGAAGGGACGCCCTGAGCTGGGTGCACGGCAGGGTGACACCCGTGTGGGTTTGGGGTTTGGGGCTGGGTGGACAGACGCACCTTGCTGTGCTGTGTTCCTGCGGGACAGCTCAGCCCTGTCACGCCGCAGCCCCTGCACCTCATCCTGCAGCGCCGTGATGTTGGCTTCCAGCTTGGCCTGGGGACACCGTGGCATGGAGATGGGGCACAGCCTGCTCCTGGCTCGCTGTCATCCTCCCTGGTGTCCCCAGAGCCGTCCCTGTGTTCTTGACTTTGTGTCCCGTTATCACACGGGGAAGGTTTCTCCAAGGGTTTAGGGCATGGATTTGGGGGAAAAAATCACAGTGAAGGGCCGGCTGGTGCCTGGTCTTGGTGAGGACGCACATGGAGACACAGAGGGTTTGCAACTCACTGAGGCACTGCAGAGCCCCCTGCCCAGCCATGCGCTCCTCGAGGGGCCAGGCGCTCCTGCTGGACACCAGCAGATCCCGCTGGGACCCCGCAGTCGGCGCCAGCCCCGAACGCCAGAACGTTTCCAGCCCCTCTGGGCCATTGTCCGGCCGGATGGGGGGGAGAGGTGGGCCCCTCTTCCTCTGGCCGCAGCGCAGGGCCGAGCCCTTTCCCAGCAGCTAAAAATACCCCCAAGGAGAGGAGCTCCACACCAGCCTGCAGCCTCCACTGCTGCTTTGGGATGCAGTAATTATACGTGTGTGCAGCAGCTCAGTTTGGGCACTGCTAAGAATAGCCATCCCAAGCTGGGCACAGGGAACCGGACAGCAGCTTTCCATACCCCAGTGGGGGCTGAGGCTCCCCGGCAACCAAACCACCCTGGAAACAGAGCATCCTCACGGACCCTTTTGCAGCCCAGCATCGCTCTCCTCAAGTACACAACCCCACAGCAGGGAAACAATGCCCAGGGACCCCACACACCTACCGCCTGCACCCGGCAGGACCGCAGGCTGGAGCTGAGCTTCTCTCCATCCTTGCGCACTCGGCTGAGCTCCCGGCGCAGCGCATCCTCCTCCCTCCGTCTCTCATCAGCCACGTGCTGCAGTCGGTCGAGCTCCATCTCCAGCTGTGCCACTCGCAGTTCCAGCGCACGGCTCTCGTTGGCCGCCCGCTCCTGGCAGCCCCGCAGCTTCCCCAGTGCCTCTGAGCGCCACAGCAGCACCGCCACCGCCGCCGTCACCGCCGCCACCAGCAGCACCAGCAGCGTGCACAGCCCCATTGCCTTCAGCGTGGCTCTGGGCACTGCAGGGTCCATGCTGGGGACGTGGGACAGTGCCCACAATGTGCCCTGCTGCTCCAGGCGGTGGTTTCTCTCCGGTCACAGCCCATGGTGGCGTGGTTTGTGTTGTGCGTGGGAGGATGCTCAGCCCCTGGACAAAGCCAGGCTGCGGGGCTGTGCTGTCTGCCACCCCAAAGGACACTGGAGCAGCAGAACGCTTTGGATTTGCATGAAGTTTTACTGGAAATCGGCTTAGACCCACCGAACCGTGTGGCACCGCTGTCCCCCCAAATGTGCCTTGTCCCATCTCACCCCTTGGCCAGCAGTTGGCAAACCATCTCCCCCTGGTTTCTCCATGGCCCCACACACCGACAGGGGCCACCCGGGTCTGTGTCGCTGTGCTCAGTGCAGCCACTTTGCAGTGAGCAGCGTCACAAAGAGGCTCAGGGCCATGGCTGCACCGGAGGGCATCGCTGTGCTCCCACTGGAACTGCTGCTCCATAAGTCCCAGATCTGTGCTGACAGCCTGTAGATCTGCTCCTGGATCTGCTCCTGCAAGCTGCTCCTCGGGGGACAACAGGGATCAGCGACAGAGCGCAGGGATGGGGTCGCAGTGGGGGAGCACAGATCTCACCTGTGCTTCTGCACCTCCTCCAACTGCGCCTTCTGCTGTGCCCCCTCCTCCTGGAGCGCCCTGCTGTCCTCTGCAGGAGGTGATGGGGGTCAGGGTGACCCATGGATGGGGTGCATGGTGCCAAGAAGGCCCACTGTGCCCAGGTGTCACGGACGGTGCCCCAGTGCTCACCTTGCAGTTGCTTGATCACAGCCTCCTGCTTCTCCTTATGCTGCTGCAGCTGGGAGATCTGCTGCCCCAACTCCATGACGAACTTCTGCATGTTATCCTGAGCACAGGGACAGGACACAGCTCAGCAAACCCCACACCCAGGGGTCCCCGTCCCGCACCCCACACTCACCAATTGACTCCTGCAGTCATCCCACTTCTTGAGCATCTCAGCGAGGGACGGGTTGGTGATATCCACCATGGTGGTGAGAGTCTGGTTGGTGGCAAGCAACGCTTGCTCCAATGCAGCCACCTGCACCCGCAGCTGCTGCTGCATCCCCAGCAGCCGTGTCAGCCCCTCCAAACCGGCCACCTTCCCTGTTCCCATCCCCAGCCCTGTTTCTTGCTCGGGTTTGGTGGCCACCAGCCACATATAGGAGGGCAGGGCTGCAGCCAGCAGCACCACAGCCAGCAGCGCGACCACCAGCCCATAGACCTTCCAGTCTCGCCTGGGTTTAGGGTGGCAGTTTTCACTGTAGTCCAACATACTTCCCTGCACAGCCATTGCTCCCTGCACCGGGCTGGGAGGGTTTCTCACCCAGAGAAGCTGTGAGCTGAACCCAAACTCTGTTAGTTTTGTTTCTCAGATAATGGTATTTTCCCAGCAAACCACGCAATTGGTTCAAGGGCAGCAGCAGGGGGGGCGGTGGGGGACGAGGGGGAGGTCAGTGTCCTTCCCAGGGACAGCAGGACTGGATGGCATTGGCTCATCCCATAGTGCTGACCTGTTCCCTGTCTGGGGCTGTTCCACCTCCACGTCCTTGGGGTTGGAGGCAGAGCTGAGAGCTGCAGGGAGTCCCTGAGAGTGGGAGTGGGGCAGAGCATTCCCAAGGGGAAGAGGACAGAGGGATGAGGAGAAATCTGATGTGCAGCTTTTGGGGTTTGAAAAAGCCATGTGGGTTCCTTGAGGTATGGGGTGTGCTGGAATAGGGCTATGGGTAGCTGAGTAATCAGGGCATGGAGCAATTAAGATGTGGGGCAATGGGGGTGTTGGCTGCTCAGGGTTGGATGGTGGATACGGGTGTGGGATAAGGGATGCTGGATATGGGATCTGCCCCGTGGGATGTAGATGTGCCATGTTGGGTGGTTGGATCTGGGCTATAGGATGGGAGACGTTAGATGTGGGGTGAGGATGGGCACTATGGGATGTTGGATATGGGAGTAATGCCATAATGCAATGGAAGGCAGAGCAATGACAGCAAAGCAGGGAGGTCCCAGACCCCACCAAGTGAGGGCTTGCTCAGATGCAACAACCCTGAGCACAGAAATAAAGGAAAAAAGGCTGCTTACCTTCAGAAGGCCTCAGGCATGCAGGAAGAACTCCTCACCTTCACTGCCAACCCATAAATGAGGGCTGGGAAGGGGTGGATCCTGGTTCCACCCTTTCTGGTCACTCAGGTGCACTGGATTGCATTGAATTGCGTGCACCTGCGCTCCCCTGGGCTGGCCCTGCCTTCCGACCAGGTGCTCCATCACTGCTTCAAGCTGTGCTATGGCATTTATGCTACCACGGGTTATTGGGTATGGGATGAGGGGCAGAGAGTGTGAGATGTGCCGTGTGGGATGCAGATAAACCACGGGGGGGTGTGAGGATGGGGGCTACGGGATGCGCGGTGCGGATTGTGAGGCGGTGGCTGTGAGATCCTGGATATGGGAGAAGGGATGTGGGATTTTGGGACGTGGGTTAATGGCCGTGGCGGTGATGGGCCAACAGTTGGACTCCACGTGGGGTGGTGGAGGGACGTGAGTCGCCTCTCAGTGCCCTTCCATTGGCAGCCAGCAGCCCTATGGATGCTCTGCCTCCGACCCCCCCCCCCCCTTCCCGCAACCCTCAGTTCATGTTTTTAATGCCTCTGGTTCATCTGAGAAAAACACCAAAACAACTGAAAAAAGAAAAAGAAAAAAAAAAAAAGAGAGAAAAAAAAAGCCAAACCGTGGCACTGAGATGAAAAACACACAACTATGTACCAAACTTTGAGCTCTGAGTCAGATTTCTGCCATCTGGAGGAGCGAAGGGCTCTGGCAGAGCGCTGAGCTGTCGGCACAAGGGCCCTCAATGCGATGCCGCTGTTATTTATGGGATCCTGAAGGTGAGCGGAGGCCAAAGGTTTCAAAAATAGCCCAAGAATGGGGATGGATGTGTTTTCCAGCAGCGGCCCGTAGGGAGCAGTGGGAGATGGGGGCATAACGCCTCACACCGGTCTGAAAAGTGACTGCAGGCAGAATGCGGCCCCAGAGGGCCGTTCTGGGGGTGGGGATGCGTTTCAGGTCGGGATCAATCCAAGGTTTTCTCGCCTTGCATTCACGGCCACGTTTTGGATCGCGATCCCCCCTTGCTTTTCACCCAAACCCGGGGTCGATGTACCGGGGGGCACGGGGGGCTGTGGCCGTGCCCGACTTTATGGATGGGCCACGAGGGCTGCCCTCCCCGCTGCTCACCGCGTGTTTTCCTCCTGCTCCGGCAACGCCGCGTCTCTTGGCCAGACGGACAGGAATTCTGCAGCAGGAGCTGCCACGGGTGGGGACGGAGCTGGCACCTCCCGTGTCCCATATTGACACCCCCCCCCCCCGATGGATGCTGAGCTGCGAGGCAGGAGAGCCCTCTGTGCCCCCCCCCACAAGGGTCATCACCCCCATAAGGACCGAGTGTGGCGCAGGGAGAGGAGCTGCTGGGATCATTTGGGGCTGCAAAGAGTGCAGCGTGGGGGGAGGAGGGGACGCAAGGAGCTGCGCCCCCCCCGGGAGCAGCGAGGGGCCGAGCGCAGCGTACAGCGTCTGCTGTTCCCTGCTGCTTTCATCCCTTGCCTGTGTGTTCCCTCGCAGCCTGGAACGTGGCTTTCTCTCCTATTTCGGGCTGGAGTTTTGGCCGCCGCCTTTTGTTATTTCAGTTTAGGCGCTCTCATTATATTTTCCATTATTTAAAAGAAAGGGGGGGGGGGGGGGGGGGAAGAAAGAAAGAAAGAAAAACCACCAAACCCAGAAGCGAGAGAGCCGCTTCCCAAGTCGCATTCCAGCCCACGGCTCTGCTCAGCACAACCTCTGCTCACTGCCAGCACCGGGACGTGCTTGGGGGGGCACCCATGGGTGCTGCACCCGGCGGGGTGGGGGGCTGAGCAGCACCGGCGTCCCCCAGACAAGAGCGGCTCTGTGCCACATCCCCTCCATCCCCATCCTCCCAACAATAGGGCACTTCTGACTCCAAAACCATTGCTGTGCAGCAAAGCCCCCCCCCAAAAGCCCCCCCCGCCCGGTCCCTCTCCATCAGTGGATGCAGCCTGCCCACCCCCCAAGACCCCGGCGCCCCCCGGTGGTTTTGGCTGCGTGCTCTCTGCTCAGGAGGCCCAGAACGGCTCCATGCTGCAGCGGTGGTCCTCAGCTGCTCTCTGCTTCACACCGCAGCGATGCGTTCTGCATCGGGAAGGGCGGGGGGGGGGGGGGGGGGGGGGTTATTTTGGTAGCCCCGGGGTGGGCAGAGGGTGCGGTGCGGGTGCAGCCGGGTGTGAGGGCACGAAGGGATCCCGGGAGGGTTTGGCCGCAGCCCCCAGCCCGGCCCTGACACCGGGCGGGATTCCAGCCCACGGGAACGCGGGGTTGGGCCGCACACCCAGCACGGACCTCCCGTGCCCGGCCCTCTATGACGGTGGGGGGGAAGCCCCGAGCGTCTCCCCTCGGCCCCCTCCCGATCCGCAGAGCCGGGAGGAGCTCGGGAGCGGTGCGGGGAATGGAGCAGCGCAGGTGGTGCGGAGGAGCATTCAGGAGCCCCCGCAGCCCCCGCTCGCAGGAGGACGTTTGTCCCGCAGCCTTCAGGCTCGGACCTGCTGATGGAATCGCCACGAGCCACCAAGCATCTTTTTTTTCTTTTGCCGTTTTTCATCCCCTTTCGTCAGAAATCGCAGCGGGAGCGCTTTCCTTCGGCCCCCCGACCGAGCAGAGCAGACGGCGGAGAGCAAACCCACCCGCAGGCGCTTCGTCCGCATCCCACAGCGGCAACTCCCATCTCCCCCCCATCTGGCTGAGGGGACGTGGCGCTGAAAGCCCCCCCGGGGTGGGCAGTGCAGGGGACGGGGTTCACATCTCGGCGGTTAAGGGGAAGAACGCGGGGTCGGAGCGCTCCCCCCTCAGCAGCATCCGACGCGTCCGCGGCATTTCCCCTCCGGGGGGAGCGGCGGGGCCGGGTTTTGGCTGCCGAAGCGCCCAGGGGTGGTTTTGGCACAGCAACCTCCCCCCCTCCCCACGTCCCCCCGGGTGCTCCGTCCCCTTTGATCTCGCCAGCGGTAGCATCCAGCGGCAGGAGGAAAAAATGCTTCTGCGGGGCCAAAGCGTGTTTTAAAAGGGAAACATTGTCCCGAGAGCAGGAGGGGATGTTTTGGCCCCGCGGAAGAAGCTGTTCCATTACAGCATCCCCCGGGCGGGGCGGGGGGCGCGGGGCTGCTGTCCGCCAAGGGGTCCACGTGCTGGGGGACACCCGCACGATCCACACCCCCCCCCCGCCGCATCCTGCACGCCGCCTGACCCCGTGCCAGCGATTCCCCGGCACATCGTGGCCGGGTGCTGTGGAGACGGGGCTGCCACGTCCCCCGGCTGTGGGGCCGGTCGGTTCCTCCCCGCCCCCCCGCGCTGCGAGGCCGCCAGCAGCCTGCAAAGCTGCTTTGCTTACCAAGGCAAACAGCAGCCGCCGTGCTGCTATGGTGCGGGGAGACGCGGGGCCAACCCTACTTGGGGACAGAGATGGGATGGGACCCCCGGCCCATTTTGGGCACGGCGGGGAGGGGGGTGCCGGGGATGTCCACGCTCTCCGTTTTGCCCCCCAGCTCTGGGCACCCCCCAAAGGAATCCCAGCAGCCACTCGGGTGTAAACACAACCGTATATTTTGTAATAAATAATGTACAATCCTTCAGTCCTGCCCTCGCCCCCGTGCGCTGCCCGGCCCTCCTGGGAGGGGGAGTGGGGGGGGTCGGAAGAAGCGATTTTGGTTTCTCTTGGGAAAATGGAATCTGGGGCTCAACACGTGCCCGAGGTCAAACATGGGGGTAGGGGGGGCTGGGCTGGGTGCAGGAGCAGCGCAGTGCTGGGGGAGGGGAAGGCTGTGGGGGCTGAGCTCGGCGCCCCCGGCACGCTGCCCGCACCCAGGCAGGTGCAGGAGAGAGAAGAGGGCTTTTCAAGCAAACCTTTGTTTTTTTTCCCCAAAGAAACCCCACATTTCCTCACCCACCCCAGCGGCTGCAGCACCCAGCCACCACTGAGGCTGCCCTCGGCTCCCACGATGGCACACGGGACCCCATCCCCATCGATCCCTTTCCCCTGTTTGCATTCACCCCCGCGGATTTTCTCTTTATTTTTAAATAACCCCCGAAGGGCCACGTCCTGTGGCCGGGGGGAGCACCACGAGCTGCCCCGCGCGGGGCTGGGGGCGAGGGCAGGGCACAGCACCGGGGGTCGGGGGGCATCTCCCTGCCTTCCCCTTGGAAAACGTCCCTGGGCAGGGGGACCATCCCCTTGCCTCTCAGCTTCCCCCCCATCCCACCTCCGTCGGTCGTTATAAATGAGCACGGGTAAAAGCAAGGGGGAGGAGCGGGATGCGGCGCCGCGCCGCTCACTGCTGCGCCCGGACGCGGCCCATTCTCCTCCGGCCGCCGGGGCTCCGGGGGGTGGGCGCGGGGCTCAGGGCTCGCACGCCGGAGGCGAAGTCCAGCACTTCGGGGGGAGCCCGGCGCAGCTCCCCGGCGCCCATCTCACGCCGGATCTCATCCAGCGCTTCGGCCGGCGACGTCAGCAGGCGCTGGAAGAAGCTCTCGCGTCCCGCCGGCCGCTCCTGGCAGGTGAAGGTGACGGCCGTGCCCGCGTCCGACTTCATCTCCCGCGAGAAACCGTCCGACGTGCCATCAAAGCAGCGGCCGATGGCGATCTCTTTGGCCAGGCGCGGGTTCTGGTCCGTCACCGTGTAGATGCCGTAGTTGTGCCCCAGCGGGTCGACCGGCGCCAGCATGGTGAAGGCGGCCGTGTTGTTATTGTCGGCCACGGGAGGGTGCCGCGCCAGGTAGTCCCGCAGGAGCCCGTTGACGGCCGTGCGGCGGCAGCTGCCCTGCGGGATGACGGACACCAAGGTGCGATCCACCAGGCTCTGATCGTACAGCATCCCGCTGCACTTGAACTCCAGGCAGGCTCCCGAGCTGCCGTCCCGCATGGCGTCCCGCACGCTGCGGGCGTCGCGCAGCCCGTACAGCTGCCCCAACGTGCGCGGATGGCTGCCGCCCTCGTTGCGCGAGCGCACCATGTACTCCTGCGGCCCTTCGAGGCGCACTTTGATGAAGCAGGCGCGGAACTCCTGAGGGTTGGGCCACCAGGACAGGTAGTCGCCGGTCCAGGAGGTGAGGTCGCTCTCCTTGAAGGGCACCACGTTGTATTCGTACTTGTCCACTTCCACGCGGTAGAAGCGGAAGTGGTTGGCGCTGACCGGCGCCTCCTCGCACTCCCTGAGGCTGCGGTAGGGGTAGATGGGCCCGTTGGTCTCGTCGATGTTGTTGGGGTCGGGTTTGGCCACGTTGACCTGGAAGGCCGTCTTCTTGATGTCGGGGTCGTCGTGGTCCAGCCGGCGGTAGCCCAACTTGTTCAGGTAGGGCTGGGACACTCCGACGGCGTTGGGGTTGAGCTTGGGGCTGGAGGGCACGGCCTCGAGCTCCTCGCCGCCCAGCGTGGCTGTGATGTACGCCGTGTAGGCGTCGGGGCGGCGGGCGTCGCAGAAGGCGGGCAGGCAGGCGCCGTTGGGGCCCGTGACCACGCTGTCGAAGCGGCCCCAAGCCCGCGGGTTGGCAGGGAAGCCGGGCTGGGGCTCCAGGTTGATGAGGCTGATGACCACCCCCTCCAGCTGCTCATAGGGGTTGAACTTCTCGTTGCTGTAGGCCCTGACCTTGACGAAGCAACGGCGGTCCTCCGGCACGTCCAGATTGAAGAGCCGCCTCTCGCGGATCTCCATGTTCCCCACGAGGAAAGTCCGCTCCTCCCTCCTCCCGCGCCGCTCCTTGGTCGGGCGGAGGACGCCCTCCTCCTCCCACAGCCCAGTCTCGGGGTTCAGGGACCACAGCTTCATCTTCTGCAGGTGCTCCGCCATCCAGATCTGCCCCGCGTCCATCCGCACCTCCACCGGCCCCGTCTGCAGCGCCGTGCCCGAGTCCCCATCCCGAAAGTCCACGGCAAACATGCCGTAGGTGCGCAGGGGCACGATCTCCCCATCGGCATTGGCAAAGCTGAGGTCGCTGGAGGCGGCGCGCGCCGTGGCCACGTCCCTGGGATCCAGGAAGGTGACGCTGGCTTTGACGGTGCCCTTGAAGACCTCCCCAGAGGGGCGGAGGAAGGCTCCGGCGGGGATGACGAGCTCAGCAATGGGCTCCTGGCCACTCGCCTCACCCAGCGGTATGGCATTGAGCTGCCCAGCATCCAGCTCCACCGCCTCCTTCTTCCGCATCATCTTCACCTCCTGGTAGACCGCGCCGCCGCGCCTGTCGAAGGGCAGCACCTTGACGGCCTCCAGCAGGCGCTGCTGCCGGTCCACGAAGCGCGCCACCAGGCGCTGCGTGTCGGGAGGCACCTCGATGGTGAAGGAGCCCTGGAATCCGGTGAAGCCGATCTTCTTCTTCCCCAGGAAGATCTGCCCAAAGCGCAGCGGCTCTCCGGTGTCGGCTGCAGTCACCCGTCCCTGCACCAGGACGCGGGGCTGCGCGCAGGGCCCGCAGCCACACTTGACCACCACCTTGATGGGAAGGACGGACCCACGGCAGCGGATCTCCCGCGTCTCCATGCGCCGCACCCCGCAGCAGCGCCGCGCTCCCGCCCCGCACCGCTGCCCGTCAGCTGGGCTGCCAGCACACGGCGTGGATGGGCAGTGCCCCACGTCGTAGTAGCGGGACCCGCCGGCATCCTGCTGGCACTCAGCGGGCAGCTCGACCAGGCTGGGCTCTGGTGCTGCTTTGCAGCTCTGCTGGCCCTGGGCTGGGGGAGAGGGCAGAGAGGGGTTAAGGTCCCTATTCCATAGACATCCTGTGCTGCCAGCACCGTGCTCCTGCCCCACGTAGACCCCATCCCCGCTCACCCAGCACGGTGAGCTGTGCCGGCACAGATCGGATGGCTCCGGCCTCGGAGCTGGCCTTGCAGTGATAGCTGCCTGCCTGCTCCGGTGTCAGCGCCTGCAGCACCAGGCGGCTGCTGTAGCGGTGTGCTGTCCTGTCCAGCAGTGTCCCGTTGTGGTACCTGCAGGGAAGGGATGCGGTGAGTGGGGATGCAGCGGGTCCTCCTCGCCCCCTCTGCCCACACCCGCTCACCAGTAGTACTTCTTGGGCACGGGTGTCCCCGAGGCTTTGCAGCAGAAGGTCACCTCCTGCCCGGCCACCCGCACCTTCGGCGTGGGGTGCAGCACCATGTAGGGCTTCTCTGCAGGGGAAGGACCGGAGGGTGCAGCTGTGAAGCCCTCCCTGCTCCCCTCATCCCTCCATGGCACATCCATGGGGCGCAGTGCTCAGTGCTCACCCAACTTCTGCAGCACGATGTGTGCCACCAACAGCCCGGTGCCATTGGACACCACGGGTGCCAGTCCTGGAGCAAAACCATCACGGTGGGCGCTGACGTTTGCACCGATGTTCACACACAGCCCAGTCACACGAAATGCCCCACGCGTGTCACTGCGTGCCAGCAGCGCAGGTGGGCGTCCCTCCAGATAGACACGGGCACCGGGCAGCGCTGCACCAGCGGCGGAGACGACAGCGCCCTGCAGGGTGTGCTCGGGGCAGGCTGCGGGACGGCACGGCGCTGAGAGCTCACGGCCACCGGCACCAGCGGGGCCAAGCCGGGGTTGGAGGGGGACAGGATTCAGCATCTCTGCGTCCCCAGGGCAGGTACCTGGGCAGGGCGTGGGGGGACACTGCTGCACCTCGGAGGGGTGTCCGGCGCACAGCAGCTTCCGGGCGTTCTGGCAGCTCCGCCGGCGGACGCGCGTCCCGGTGCTGCCGCAGCTGCGGGAACAGGAACCCCACGCGCCCCACTCCGTCCACATCGGCTCTGCAGGGAGACGGCGAGGCGTCGGGCAGCAGCACCGCCCATGGGAGATGGGATGGGAGATGCAGGCAAGAGGGGGTCCCCACCCCACGAGGCCCCGTGCGGCTGCCGTGCCCCGTGCAGCCCCCGGCTCGGCCCCCCAACCCCCAGCCCGGCCCCCCGGCCCCTGCCAAGCTATTTTTATAAGCGCAGCCTCTGTGATTGCCATTAAGCCGACGATGTGCGGGCGGAGGCGCTGCGCCCGGGGCGTGCCGCGTGGGCTCGGGGGCGGCCGCTGCACGGACGCGGCCCCGCAGGACGGCCCGTGACCCATCGTGGGGCTCGGAGCCGGCGGGAGTGGGGGGGAGGAGGGTGCAGAGGAGCGCAGAACCTTCACCAGCAGAGCCAGAACGGGAGACCGCAGCCCAGCGCCGACATTCCTGCGGCCGGGGAAGGGCCGCCGATTGGCTCCGCCGCCGTCTCCTCCATCTCTTTAGGAACAGGAGGCGGCAGGTGGAGCCGTGGGAGTGGGGTCGGATCCGTGCGTGGGGAGAGGGGGGTGTCCGTACCTGGGCAGGGCCCGGTGCTGCACGGCCGCCGCTCCACCGCCTTGCCCCTGCATTTGAGCTCCTTCAGCGCGGTCACCACCTGCGCGTTGACGCAGCGGCGCCGGCGGCTCTGGGTCCCGCTGCTCCCGCAGGCGCTCCGCGAGCAGGGGCTCCAGGAGGACCAGTGAGACCAGTAGATGTGCTCTGGGGGGGGCAGAGGGGGTGACTGAGGGGGGCAGGTTCATGGGAACCCCTCGCCCCGGGACCGACTCCCCAGCAGCACTTCTCCCTCGGGTTGGTGCCGTCCGAGGGCGATGGGCTCGGATCCCCCCCCCGAGGTGCCGTCGGGGCCGGGGTCGGCACTCACCCAGCGGGCAGAGGAAGCGGATGTGGTAGTTGGAGCAGGTCTTGCCCTGCGGCTGCTCCTTGTTGACGCACCGAAAGCCCTTCTTGGGGCTGAAATGCACCACCTCGCCCACGTCCTGGGGCAGCTCCCACTCGGTGGTGCGCGCCTGGATGGCAACCGGCCGCGCGCAGACGCGTCCGCGGTAGTAGAAGCGGATGGCATCCAGGCTCTCGTAGTCGCCGTCCCCCCCGGGGTGGTCGATGTTGAACCACGACGTCCATTCAGCCCCTCCGCCTGTATGGAGCCCCCCGTGAGCGCACAACCCCCGTCCCTGAGCGTACCGATGTGGCCTCGGGTGCCACCGGGGGTGGGGAAGGGGCAGGGACATCCCGGTACGGCTCCGTGGGGACAAATGGGGGCTGCAAGGGAAAGGATGAGCAGACACAAGCAGCGGGCGCTGTGACACGGGGAGCCTGGGGGGTAGCTTCGCATCCCTACTGCAAGGGGGCAGTGCCATGGAAAAGCGTGATGTCCCCGGGGGGAGGGGGTGGCATGGGGGGCACTGCACTGCGCAGCCCCTTTGGGTGCTATGAGTAGAAGTGTCCCTGCACTGCCCTGGCTGTGGGTCCCCCATGCTGCGGTGTCCCCAGTGGCACGGTGTCCCCAATGGTTTGGTGTCCCCTGGATCCCCATGGTGTGGTGCCCCACACGGACTCAGGGACTGCTCTGTGGTTCTGTGTCGTACCTGCTGTGTTCAGGTCGAGCTCCTCTGGGCTGGGAGCTTTCCAGGGTTTCCCCAGTGCATCGTTCTTGCCGGGCTCCAAGTCGTTCTCCAGTGACTCTGCTGAGGGCATAGGGTGAGAGTCCCCAACAGTGGCTCACCCCATCGCCAGGGCTGTCACTGAGCCACAGACACCGACGTTGTGGTGTAAATCACATCTTTCTCCAGGCACGGGGCAGGTGGGGAGCATAGGGAAGGGTTTGGTGACAGTGGAGCAGAGGCTGCATGCTGGAAATGCTGCCCCAGGGTGACGCAGGGCGTTGAGCTGCCTCACTGAGGCCACGGCATGATCAACCCCCAGCAACCAGAGCAGACACGGCAGGAAATTGGGCTGGAGCACTGCAGCCTGGGGCTGGGTGAGCAGGAAAGCGGGTGGCACGGTGGGGATTCAGTGCCCGAGTCCCCCCCGCAAGGGGTCAGCTCAGGACATCCCCTCTTGCAGCAGCTGGGTGCAGTAATTGGGATTTCAGCCACGCAATGGGCACCGAGCGGCGGGATGGACAAACGGATCCCCAGAGAGGAGCTGGGATGTGCGGGGCTGTGCGGGGATTTCTGCGGGACGGTGACCAAAGGGGAGAACCGATGGACCCAGAGCAGCCCGGGGAGGTCTGCAGTGAGCTGATAAGCGTGCCCCGCGGGTGGCTGTCACCCCAGACAGGACGTGGCCCCCAGGACCATGAGCACACGGTGGGCACCCCCCCGCGAGGAGCATCCCTGTGCCGGCTGCAGCGCCACCCCGTCCCCATCCCCTGGGGACACGGCAGAGCCTGGTGGCAGAGCGCAGCGGGGACTGCAGCCCCTCGTCCTGCTGGGTGGGTGGATTTTCCCCCAGGTTCTGTCCTTGGCAGGGGGGCACATCCCCGGCTCCCTCGGGGAGGACGAAGCGCCCCGATGGGGGCAGCACAGCCCTAAGCATCGCCGACACATCCCGCTCGCAGGAGGGACGTTCCCAGCGGCTGTCTGACATCTGGCCCCGGCAAACATCTGGCGAGCCCCGGGGGCTGCCGTCCTTCCCACCAACGCCACCCCCAACCCCCGGCCCTGCGCCGCACCACGCAGGAAGGGCTTTCCCAGCCGCGTCCCTGGGATGCTGCTACAAAGGCTGAGGTCTCCTTACCTGCTGCCCCGGTGCAGCAAAAGGCGGCGAGAGCCAGGAGGGCCGGCAGCAGCCGCTCCATTGCTGCCCACGCACCGCTCCACCCGCGACTGCGAGCGCGGCCGCCTCGCAGGTCTATATAGGAGGGCTTTCCCCCTCGCGCCAGCAGACAGCAGAAATCGGATCCTGGCACTCAGGGCCGTCAGCTCCGCCGCGTTTGGCCCCGTGTCAGCAGGGAAGCGGGAAGGAGCCCTCAGCCCTCCCCGTGAGCCTGCAGCGCGCTGCCACGCGCCGCTCCAACCCGGGAAACTTGAGGGCTTGTTTTGCAAAGCTGCTAAAATTGGATGCACTTGGGAATGCAGTTGGGAGGGAAGGGGAAAAAAAGATGAAAAAGGCCCTTCCTCTGAGCTCATGCGGTCAGGGTCGGGGTGCCAGCGCTCCCTGGCACTGCTGTGCGTGGGCACGGCCGGTGGGTGCCCATGCTGTGACCTGGGCCACGTGTGCAGCTGTCAGCTGAGACTGTGAGCAACTCACTGCACCCGTGGCCCCCGGCACCCCCCAGGGTAGGAGGGGAACAGCCAGCAAAAGGCAGAGAGGAGGCATCGCCCCAGACTGTGGCCCCGTCCCCAGGTCCCTCTGTTCCCCACACTCAGGCTCCCAGAACTGGGATTTCTGGGGTCACCCAAACCCCGCATCATTCTGGGGCTGCGGACGCTTCCTCCCCATCAGCTGGCACAGGTAGAAGCAGCCCCAGCTCTGCCTCATCGCCATCCTCACCGTTAATCAAAACCTGGGGTTGTTTAGCCCTGTACCAAAGGGCTGCACCCCAAGCGGTGCCACACCGTGGGGACAACGCATCACGGGTACCAACGGGACCCACAGAGCCCCCCCATGCAGACACCGAGCCAGCCATCCCAGCACTTTATTGAGGGGCACTCAGGGCCACCACGCACTCGGTGCCCGGGTACTCAGGAAGGTTGAGCTCAAACTTCTTCTGCACGTCGTAGGGCACGAAGCGGCCGGCCACGAAGTGCTGACGGCCCAGGAAGCGGCGGGCGCACAGCTTGGGGGCCATCAGGGACACCAGCACGTCAGGGCTGATCCCACCACTGCTGCCCGCCTCCACGTCCCACCCTGCAATGGCACAGAGATGTGGGGAGGGGATCAGATGTGGGCAGGGGGTGGCGAGGTACGGGGATGGGGCTGGTGGGGTCCCCGTGGCACCCATAAGCACTGCTGCCCTGCAGCGCCCCGGCTGCGTCCTGGCACGGTGTGAGGTTGTGCTCGGTGGGAATTCACCAGCAGCTGTGCCCAGGGCTTCTGTTTGCTCCTCCGGCAGCAGGGGAGGAGTGGGGGGGTGATGGCAATTCCAGGCCTGGCCACCAGACACCCGGGTGTTTGCAAATTACATCATGTCTCAGTTCGGGGAGTTGGTTATTTGTTGGAGATGCCCTAAATGCATCCTCAGCCGTCAGCAGCACTCAGAGTGAACCACAGGGACGCTGCCGAGCCGGGGGTTGTGGGGGTCCCAAAGCTTCCCCCACCCCTCCTACACTGGGGATGATGCCTTTCCTAGGGGAAAAACTACCCTGGGGGTCCCCATACCTGAGGGCACGTCCAGGCTGACAATGGGGATGCGGACGTGTTTTAGGGTGGCAAGGATGCCAGCACAAGGCCCCCTGCCCTCACCCAGCTCCGCTTCAGCCCCCAGCACCGCATCCACCACCGCGTTGTAGGCATCGTTGATCAGCTGCACCTGGAGGGGGGGGGGGACACGATGGGCAGGTGGGGGGTCCCCAAGCTCCCCAGACCCCCATCCACCCACACACCCACCCAACCACAGAGCATGGAAACGCTGCCCATGGGGGCAGCCCTTTTCCAGCTGAACGGGATGCGCGCAGCGATTGCCAAAGTTCCCCCCACCAGGCAAAGGGAGGGGGATGCAGCGCGGCCAGGACAGCGATTTGAGGTCACATTCCTCCTCCGAGGGAATCCAACACTTCCAACAACAACAGCAGCCCCAGAGCTGTGGGCAGGGCCAGCAGCGAGCGTGGATCTCACCCCCCGTGGATGCTGGGGGAGATCAGCATCCTCGTAACACCCCAAAGTGCATCAGTGGGGACTGTGGGTGGGGGGCTCACCTCGGTGGGGAGGTACGAGAGGAAGGGGATGTCCATCTTCTCACACTGAGTGGTGAAGTCCCGGTACAGGGGGTCCAGGGAACGTTTGGGGTAGAAGATGGTGGGCTCATAGTCCTGCACAGCAGAGCAGTGTTGGACCCACGGAGGAGAAGGAGGAGGAGGAGGAGGGGGAGGAAGAGGTACCTACAAAGACGCGCAGGTGCCGTGCGCACACCAGCCCGATGGCCCCATTCTGCTCAGGGCCGCACACCACCAGCACTGTGGGCTGCTTCCGTGGCAGGGATGGCAGCGGGAAGGCCTGGGAGAGAGGAGCGGGGCGTCACCGCATCCCCCAGCCCTGGGGCGACAGGGGAAGGGGCCTGGGGGGAACCGCGGTGGGGATGCGATGCTGGGCGGCAACAGGTGAAAGGTGGGATGAGGCCAGTGCCTACAACGGGACGGCGGCGCCCATTATGGGATGGGGAAGGTGCCTGCTGTGGTTCAGGGCTCGTACCCACAGTGGGACAGGGCCGGTGCCCACAGCGGGTCGGGGCTCCCCGCCAGCCTGCTGGGAGGCGGCCGCGCTCCACATACCAGCAGCCGGCGAAGGGAGGCTCTGTTTATCCATTGACAGATTTTTTCCTGCTCACGCAGCCTGGCTCCTGCTTCCATCCAAACCTCGGAGCCCCGCGAGGCACCGCCAGTCCGCAGCCGCTGGACAGACCCCGCTCACCCAGCCCTGGCCCTGCTGCAGCGCTTGGCTGCGGCCCCGGAGCTGCGCTTCCAGCTGCCGTGTGGCTCCCAGGAATGCGCCGGGGGGAGCCCAGGGAGGGGACGATGCTGGGGGTATTGCATGGTTTGGGTCAGTGGGAGCTGTTCCCGTGTGGCTCCCAGCCCCACAAGGAGGTGGAGGAGGAAGAGGAGGAGGAGGAGGAGGAGGGTGCTCCCACTTATGGGGATGCTGCAATGTGGGGCCGCGCCAGCCTTGCCGACCACAGGATGCGTCGAAGATCCAACACCCAAATACTTCTGCTGCTTCAACAAAGTTCTGTGCCCTGAAAGAAGGGGAGGGCAGAGAGCAGCCCAGACACCTCGAATGGAAAAGCTGAGCCGGGAGCGGAGCTTGCTGCCCTCATGAAGCACAAAGCTGCCCTTGATGCTGCACCTTCACTCAGCCACGCTGCCCTGAGCATCACTGCCTCCGCTTCCTCACCCCTACACTGAGCAGTGCCAATGCCAGGCACCCGGGGAAGGGCTCAACTTCCCTTGCGGGGGACATAAGGGCCCAGTTGAGCCCAATTCACTGCAGGGAAAAGTGTTAACAGGATTGCAAAAAGCAATGGCAAAAAGTAATGGAGAAGCTGCAGCCCTGGGAATGGTGGGGATGGGGAGAGCAGCGCTGTCTGCTGGGTTCTGTCCCCTCCCTGGGGCTGTGGCTGTTCCCTGGTTCTGGGGCGAAACCAAGGCTGGGAAAACAAGGGATGGGATGGGATGGGATGGGATGGGATGGGATGGGATGGGATGGGATGGGATGGGGGTGGCAGAGCAGCCAGCAGTGAAGCCCCCCCTCACAAAGGGGGTCCTCAGCCCCACCGTCTGCCTCACCTTGGTGACGGCCACGGCGCAGGCGTGTCCCCAGATCTCGATCAGCTGCTGCCGCCCGAAGCGATAATCCTCCAGCAGCTCCTTCTCCATGGCCTCCGCCTCCGCCTTGCTGTGGGGCAGCGCGCAGCCGTGAGACCCCAGCAAAACCCCCTCCATCCCCAGCCAAGCAGGGCACCGCGGCAGGGACATCACCACCATTTTGGGGCAGGGGCTGCTCGTGGTTTGAGGGGGAGTTGGGGCAGGATGAGCAAAGGCGGCGCGGGGCTCAGGCACGCGCAGCACGGGGTCGCGGTCGCCTTTCGTGCGAGGCACGGCCCTGGCAGCAGCCCCAGGCTGAACGATCAGGCTGTTATATAAAGCTGAACAATGCTGCGGTTGTTCATCCGCTGCCGAGCCCGGGAGCTGGCAGGGCCGGGAGCTTCGGAATTGGACAATAATTGCTCACATCTGTTGGCTCACCTGCGCCGCGGATGGGAACAACATGTGCCGTTTCCAATCCGCTGCCGTTGCTTTTGTTATTGAAGGGACGGGGAAATTTGAGCCCTAGGAGAACCGACATCGGCTCCGGAGCTGTGGGGTGAGGTCCCACGGAGTGGCAGCACCTGTGGGTGCTGTGGGATGGGGGAACCCGGAGCTGTGGGGTGCGCAGTGGGTCTGCAATGGGACCGGAGCGCTGACGTTGGGTGCGTGCGTCACCCACACCTCGAGTGGTCACAGATTTGGGAGGGGACATCGGTGTGGTGCAGCCACCCCTGGGAGCTGGATGGGGACAGGAGGGGGTCCTGCTGGGCATGTGGTGCCAGGGACCTCATGTCACCCAGGCTGACCCCACAGACCTTACAGCCACCCCCTGGATGTCTGACAAAACCCCATAGACCCTACAGGTGTGACAGACCATGGCCATTCTGCCAGACCCCATAGACCCTGCAGACCCCATCTCCATCCACCCTCACAGACCCCATTGACCCACGCCCCCAGGGTGCTGGTTGACCCCACAGATACACAGCCCCCCAGATTCCCTCAGACCCCACAAGCTCTCAGTGCCCCGTCCGTCCTGTCCAACCCTCAACACTTCCCATCCCATCCCATCCCATCTCATCCCATCCCATCTCGTCCCCAATCCTTTGGTGCCCTCTAGTGAGCCCCAACCCGGCCCCAGCCCCACAGCGCGGGGCTGCGGGCAAACTGGGGGGCACAGGGACAGACCCAGCCCCGGGGTCCCCCCTCCCCCCCCCGCGTTGGCAGCAGCAGCCCCCGCGGGTTGGCCCCACCGCAGCTGTGTTGGCGCTCACTGAACAGAAGGCGAAGTTCTGACAAAAATCCGCGCTTTGGATCCAGGGGAGAACATTACCCGTAATTGCTGCTGGCAAAGCGTCCTGGGCCCCGGCCCAGGCTCGGTCCCGATGTTTTGGCATCGTCCCCCGGGGGGGGGGGACACGAGGGGCTCCGTGTCCCTGGCAGCCCCGCACTCACGTCCCCTCCAGCTGCGGACTTTTCGCTCCGCGTTCGCCACAGGACCGGGGGCAGCGCGGGGCTCAGGTGCTGCTCCGATCCCGGCTGGGAACCGGCAGAGCCCAGCACGGCCCGGGGTAACTCGGCCCTGGTGCCTCCCGCTGGGACCGGGGCTGGCGGCGGCCAGGACCCCACCGAAGAAGGGAGAGGTGCGAACGGACGAGAGCAGCCCCAGGCGTCACCTCCTGCCCACACTCCCCTCTCCGGGACCCCCCCGGAGCCTTGGGGAAGGGGCCGAGCCCCACAGGGCATCAGCTGCACCCTGGGGCTCTGCTCCCCTCATCTTCCTCCCTCTCCGTGTCCCGCATTGATACCTCAGCTCCACGTGCACCTCCACCCCGCTTCGCATTCCTCTCCCACCCCACTGCGGAACCCCCCTCTGCCCGCACTCCCCACCCCGAGGCTGCTGATGCCGGAGCCGTCCCCGCCGCAGCCATGGAGACCCGGGATGCGGTTGCTTTGGCAACAGCGGCTATTTGGGTACCAGCCCCCTCCGCCCCCGCGGCTCTCGGGGCTGGGGAGTGAGGAGCCGGGCTGGGACCGCCCCGGGGACACGCGTGAGGGCTCCGCGTCCCCACCCGGAGAGGAGCAGCGCGGGGTTCGCTCCCGTCGCCGGGACCCAGAGACCCTCCAGCACCGCCCGGTGGGTCCGGAGCATCAGAGTCCCCCCGGATCCCTTTCACATCCCGCAGGACCACGCTGGGCAGGACCGGACACGAGGTGCTGGATGTGGGCACAGCGGGATCCCCGCAGCCTCTCCAGGGGCTCCCGAGGGGCGGTGCGGGGCTCACCTGAGGTATCGCGGGGGCTCCCGGGAAGGACCGGGACCGGAGCTCATGATGGGCACCGACCGGGACGGGAAGAGCGGGATGAGCCCTGCGGGAGCAGTGGCAGCGATGGTCCCTACAGCGCTTTGCGGTGCCGCCCGGTGGGAGGCGGCTCTGGCTGCCCCCGCCCCAGCCGGGTTCCCCCCCGCCACTCTCGTCCCCCGCGGGCGGTGCTGCCGGGAGGGCTGCAGAGAAACCCCGCAGGCATTGTGGAAGCGCCAGGGATGCCCGAGCCCTCCCAGGACACGGCGCCTTCCCTCTTCCAAGCACCAGAACCCAGCGGGATTTCAGCCCCGCTCCCTGCAGACGCTGCACGAGGGCTGCCCTCAAAGTCCTTGGGACCTCCAAACCCCAACAATCGCGACGCCGAGGGACCCATTCCCACTGTGACTGCAGGCACTCAGCCCCGCTGGGCACTTGGGCAGCCTCTCACAGCCCTTCCCCTGCTCCCACCACCGCCGCCAGCAGCCCCAGCAACAAAGACAGGGGCAGCACCACAATCCCACCCCACACAGCTCTGCTGCAGCCTCGTGATGCTGCCGGGCAGGGAGCGCCCCACCAGGTTTCCGACCAGAGAGAAAGGAGTGGAGCACACACAGCTCGCCGGGTACCCGCACAGGTTTAATGCTGAGCCCCCCGCAGCCCCGTGGGGCCGCCATTCAGACGTAGTACTGCAGCCCAAACTTCTCGTTGTCCATCTCGGCAGACGGGCGCAGGTAGTAGAGCTCATCCACCGTCGGGGGCACCCAGCGGTCGGTGTGGAACAGGGACTCGCCAACCTGGGGGGGCAGAGAGCACTGGAGGGGACACACGGGGACGGCCGAGGGGCTCAGTTCAGGGCTGAGATCGTGTGAGGAGGAAAATGGGCGCCCCCCACCACAGCTCCAGCAGCAAAGCACCCGCACCCACCCATAACAGATGCTCCCAAGGGACTCCCAGACCCACGGGTGAACCCCCTGCCCCTCAATGTGCGTCCTACAGCACGGAGCCCAGCAGGACGCACACCCTCAGTGCCCCGAGCCCAAACCTTCCAACCGGGAACGTCCTTCATGATCTTGGCCTCCTCATCCAGGTTCTGCCGCATGAGGCGCAGGGTTCTGCAAGAGGAGGATCCGTGCTGCCGGCGGGTTCCTCACACTACAGCCGTGCCTCCCCCCCCCCCCCCCCAATGGGCCGAGCCCCGCGCTGCCCCCTCCGTACCTGCGGTCCGACTCTGCCTGCAGCAGCGGCAACAGCGCGATGCGCGCCTCCAGCTCCTCGATCAGCAGCCGCCTGCGGGGGGAGGCGGTCAGGGGGAGAGAGGGATGGGGGGAATTGGGAGCGATGTCCCGGGTAGGGGAAGGGAGCGCGAGGTGAGAGCGAGGGGAGGACCGGGAAAGGCCCGAAGGAAGCGGGAGGGGCCCGCGGTGCACCTGCGCTCCCGGTTCCACTTGATGATGGTGTAGTAGCCCAGCAGGAGGCTGCCGACACCGAGCGCGAAGAGGCTGTAACCTGCGGGCGGGGCGTTAGGAGCACCGGGAGCAGCGCGAGCACCGGCAGCACCGCGCCCGGCCGCCCCCACAGGGTTTCCCGGTGCCCCCCTCCCCAACCTGAGAGGCCGCGGCGCGGGAGGTGCCGCTTGTAATCGATGGGGCCGTAACCGCCCGGCGGCGGCATGTCCTGCTTCACCTTCGGCGCCGCCATCCCGGCAGCCGCGCTACAGCACTTCCGCCGAGCGCTACGTCACTTCCGCCGCCCTCACCGGAAGCGCTCTGTAGTGGGAGCGCTGCGCGAGAGCGCCCCCACCCCACGGACCTCCCGCCGAGCGCGGCGGCCTTAAAGGGGAAACGGCACCGAGGAGTCGGTGGGCCCCACCCGGTGCGGAGCGCGCAGCTGAACGCTCGGGTAAATTTCCGTATGTGCCGAAATGTGCGCGCACGAGCACGCGCGCAGCAAAATGCGTGCCAGAGAGCGCGCACGCAGGTGCGCGCACGGAAAGCGCTCAAAGCTCAGCACCCCCGACCCCCTTCCCCCCACCCCCGGGCGGCCGCGCTGCAGATCGAGGTCACCCCCAAGCCCCCGCCCCCTTAAACCCTAATCGCACCCTAATCCCGCGGCGGCCGTTAATGAGCGCAGATGGCGGCGGAGGTGGGGGGGGTGAAGGGGGAGCGGCGCTGGGTGCGGGGTCTCAGAGCGCTGTGCTGAGACGGAGCCCGAGAAGCGGGGTTTTGGAGGATTGGAGCGGAGGGAGCAGCGCTGGGAGCCGCACGTTGGTATTCACAACCGCGGATATTGAAGTTATCCCAAAGGAATGGAAAGAAATCGCTGCTCCGTAACTTCGCCGCTGTGCGATTGGAGCAGCGCCGGCCGGCCGTTACAAACGCCGCACAACAGTGGGGCTGCGCTCCTGCTCGGCGTGGGCTTCGTTTGCCGGGGGTTTTGCTGCTGTGCCCGCCCTGCTGAGCGCTGTGCTCGGGGATGCGGTGCTCCCAAAGCCTCGGCTCTGCCCGCTCTGTGACGCCAAACGGGGTTGGTTGTTCCCGCTGTCACCAAACCGCTTCCCTCCCCGTTGTCCCGCGCACTGAGCGGGGTCCGTTGGTCTGTGCAGAACGATGGGAGCTCAGACATGGAGTGCGATGGAAGGGCTGAGACCATCTGCAGCTTTTCAGTTCTGTTTGTGAAAATCCACACCGGTTCCATCTCCTCCCCATCCTCCATTGTGGGTTTGGGAGAAGCGACTGCACTCCTCGGGGGGAGGAGTGGGCAGTGATGGAGATCTACACAGCACCTGCAATCCACCACCATCATCGCCGTCATCATCAGCACCACAACACTGCCATCACTGACAGCATCACCATTGTCGTCACCAGCGCCATCCCCACCATCATCACTGACACCTCCATGACCACCACCATCGTTGACACCACCACAACCACCGCTGCCATCACCACCATCAACACTGCAACCACAACCACCATTGACATCATCACCATCATCACTGCCATCGCCATGACCACCACAACCATCACTGCCACCAACATCCCCATCATCACAGCCACCATCATGGCCACCATTGCCATCACTGACACCACTGCCATCACTGATATCACAACCATCACTGCCATCACCACCGCCACCACTGCCACCACCATTGACACCACCTTTGCCATTGTTGGTACCAACACCACCATCATCACTGACACCACCAACGACCACCTCAATCATCATCACCACCACCATTGACATCACCATCATCACCGATGCCACCATGACCACCATCACCATCGTTGACATCACTGCCATCAATGACACCACCACAACCACCCCGCCATCATCATCATCACCACCACCATCATCACTGACATCACCACAACCACCATCACCATCACTGACACCACTGCCATCATTGATACCTTGACCACCACTGACTGCCATTACTGACACCAACACCACCATCAGACACCACCGTGGCCACCACTGATGCCACCATGACCACCATCACCATCACTGACACCACTGCCATCAATGACACCACCACAATCACCCCTGCCATCATCATCATCATCATCACCACCACCATCATCACTGACATCACCACAACCACCATCACCATCATTGACACCACTGCCATCAATGACGTCACCACAACCACTCAGTCATCATCACCACCATTGACATCACCATCATCACCGACGCCACCATGACCACCATCACCATCATTGACATCACTGCCATCATTGATACCTTGACCACCACTGCCATCACTGACACCAACACCACCCTTGACACCACCGTTGCCATCATCGCCACCAACACCACCATCAGACACCACCGTGGCCACCACTGATGCCACCATGACCACCATCACCATCACTGACACCACTGCCATCAATGACACCACCACAACCACCCCGCCATCATCATCATCACCACCGCCATCATCACTGACATCACCACAACCACCATCACCATCATTGACACCACTGCCATCATTGATACCTTGACCACCACTGACTGCCATCACTGACACCAACACCACCATCACTGACACCACCGTGGCCACCACTGATGCCACCATGACCACCATCACCATCATTGACACCGCTGCCACCATCGTCACCACCACCACCATTAACACCACCCCCACCCCCGCCCCCCATCCACCCCAGGCCCCCAATGACAGCCAGACACAGGACTTTGTCCACTTGTTTATTGTCATCCAAACACCAAAACCCCCCTCACAACACAACGCACAGTTATTGAGTTCAGGTTCTTCCTCCCTTGGGGACGATCAGTGGGAACTTTTTTTTCTTTTTAAAGTTTTGATATATATATCTTTTTTTTTTTTTTTTCATCAAAAGATTTAGAGTCACAATAAACACGAGTGACAAAACCAAACCCTGCGCTGCTGTAACCTCACTGTTACACTTTGTTAATGATTATAAATCCTTCTCATTAAAAAAAAAAAAGCACAATGCAAATCGTTCCGCTGAAAGGCGACACACAGCGTAACTGCCTTAAGCAGACAAACACTCCTGCGGTTCCTTGAGGTTCTTTTTTGCATCATATATATATATATTTATATCTTTATCATTAAAAAAGTCGCCTTCTGCTCCCTCTCCTTCGGAAAGGAGGTGATAAAGGCTCTGAACGCAGTGGCTCTGATCCCTCCTGCAGCCCACATCCCCTCTTCCCAATCCTTTGCTGCCCTTTGGCCATTTTTTTTTCCCCTCCTTAGTAAGCAAAAATAAAACAGGGACGGCGAGGTCTGACGATTCGGAGGCAAAGGCTCCTAAAACGATCAGAAAAACGGGAAAAGAAGCAAAGAAACCCGCGGCACTGAGCTACTGGGAGGGCAGCGTTAAGCCAGCATCTTCCTCAGCAGCCCGGCAGGGACGCCGTGCGTGGCACAACGAGGAGCGCAGCCCCAGGGCCACGCCGTCACCGGGCTGCCCTGAGCGCCGCCTGGGCAATAAATTAAGCCGTAATTATAACAACCCCCCCCTCCCGCCCAAAAAAACCAAATAATTAACAAACCACACGGCTCCCAGAATCGCAACACTGGTTTCAAATGAAAATCAGGGGTTTATTTCACAAGTCGCTAAAATCTAAGTACAATAAGTCATCGGCGTTTATTACTGTATTATAAAATCTCGTAGTTGCAACGTCTCCGAGAAAGGTTATATGGCTTGCGAGAACCAACGCTGCTCTCAGCCTCTCCCCAGGAGAGGTGGAAGCCTGCAGCACCGTCCCCGGCTCATGCAGCGCCGTGCAGCGAAGCGGCGGCCGGCCTTTGTTCGGAGCTCTGCCCGCAGTGCAGCGGGGGCCCTTCGGTGCCGGCAGCCCAGCAGCGGCAGCGCGGAGCGGAGGTTTGTTCCGCACGGCTCCTCCGCCGCCGCCCCCAGCGGCGTCACCTCGAGGCGCAGCGCCGCTCTGGGACAATTCCGTCCCAATTCCGTCCCAATTCCGCCCCAATTCCGTCCCAATTCCAGCCCACCGAGCTGTTCTGCTTTTGCCTTTTTCTCCTCTTTGCTCTGGCAGGGGAGCAGGAGATGCCCGCGCAGCGCGGCGCTGAGCAGAACAACGCAGCCCCGGCCGTGCAGCGAGGCTCAGCGCTCGCGTTCTGCCGCAGCAGCCGGGCAGGGCTTTGCAGCGACACATGCAATAAATATGGAAGTTACCTGCAGCGCTCCAAGAACCACAGATAAAAAACGATGTCAGACCGGCTCTGGATGCCAGCAGCGATGGCTGGGCTGGATCTGTGGGTTAAAACCCTCCTGGAGCAACGCTGCCCCAACGCACAGCGCTCGCGGGGCCCCTCGGTTTATCGAATCAAAGCTCGCTGTGGTCCAGCATCGCGAGGGAGCAGCGTTTGCAAGATGCTCCGCGCTTTGTGCTCTCGGTTCTGAGCTGTCTCCCATCGCACTGAGCTCAGTGCCAGGTCTCCCCTGCGGGCCGCGCTGGAACAGGAGGAGCTGCTGTGCCCAAACAGGCGCTGACATCGCTTTTCACCCGGGTGCTTTTCATACTTCTGCCCCTCTTTCCACTCCCTCTTTCCCAGCTGTGACACACAAAGCAGACGTCGCTCCTCCCCCCCCGACGCATCTGCATTTCAAATGGAGAGAAGTTTTGCTTTTTTTCCTTCTGGACGAACAAGGTCTCCCTCCCCAGGCCAGGTTTCAGCTCTGTTCTGGTGGTAATGCAGGCATTGGTCAGAAGAGAGAAAAATAAAATAAAATACAAGAAAACTCCACACGTGTAAAGAACTGAAACAATTCTGTAATATTTCAAAGTGCAAAAATAAAATGCACTCCATTTCTCTCTCTCTCTCTCTCTCTCCACATCTCCCGATCCAAAATACCCCGGAATGAAAAGAAAAATGAACCCAACACAATGAATTCCTCTCGTGCCCAGTTCGCTCTTGATTTACATTTGTAAAACAAACAGAGGAAAAAAACAAAACAAAGTCAAATTGAAATCCTAGGGCTTTATACAGCAACAAAGACCGTTTTGCAAAACTAGGCTCTCTAGGCTACCCAACAGTTTCCAAAGTATCTAAATATTGATATTCACACAACAGAACAGGGGCTCAAATGGACGAGTCCTCTTTCCCACTATGCCACGGCTCGACCTGGGGACGGCCCTGCGCAGAGGCTGCTTCAGACTGAGATCCAACAGCAGCTGCTAAGAAAATAAGACCCAGCACAGGGGCTGAGTCGCGCCCCCTCCCCCTTTTTTCTTTCATATATAGATATATAGATATATATATAATTCTGCAAATAATTCTCATCAGCACTACTTCCAGCACTGATATGCAACGTAAGTAGTAAGGCAAAGTCTTTCTGCCACTCGAACTGGACGTGAATTTGGGAGAAGCGCGGGGAAGAAGGAGAGAAGATGACGAGGAGACAAACCGGACCTGAGGGAGCTGGGCTGAAAACCTGTGGAAATCCCCGAAATATATTAAAACCACGTAGAAACCTGTCCTTAAAGCAGGGTCACCTAAAGCTCTATCAAAACGCAATACTGCAGCGGCCGGGGAGCGGCTGGGGGGGGAGCAGCGGGCGCAGCGTTCAGCACAGCCACGGCCCCCATCCTTCTGCTCGCCCTTCTGACTGCGTCTGCAGCTCCTGCAGCTCCTGGATTTGGAGTAAAATCGCTCAAAACAACAAAAAAACCTCCAAAAAAAAAGGAAAAAAAGGAAAAAAAAAAAAAAAAAGGAAATAATAATAATCCCAAACAGTTTCACTCGTTCAAGTCCTCTGGGAACGTAAGAAAGGCCCAACTGCTCTCGGCTGAATTAGAAAGATCGAACAAAAGGTGTTTTGTCTATGCAGTAAATTAGATTTTTAGACTACCAGCAGTTCAAAGTCTATTCCAAACAGAATCCAACAGAAGTGAGAGGCTCCTGCACGGGGTCCCACCCACCGGACGGGTTGCGGTGGCACCAGTCCCTTAGAAAACAACAGACTCGAGTGGAATTTCAGTTTGCTTATTTATCATTAGCTCATCATCAGCGGATTTTTGAGACATTATCATCTGCAGGCTGCCTTCCTGGCTGAGGAGGGGCAGGGAAGTAAAGCAAACATGACCTCGGCTCACTAAATGTGTCTGCAGGACAGGTGGGAGCTGCTCTCCCCAGGCCACCATCCACGCTCCGTGGTGAACCAAGAAACCGAAGGCAGAGTCACTCAGTCCTCCTCTTGTGCTGGTGACAAAGAAAATCCAAACTAAAATGTATAAAGCCCAAAAAATAAGAATTCTTCCCCTTCCCTGACAGCCTTCATTATCAGTCAGTCACAAGGATCTGATAACCAAAGGAGCTCGAGTCTTTCCCACCCACGCGGCGTCGTTTCTCATAGCAGGGACAGCAGCACTCGATGGCATGAGGAGTGGTCTTCTCGCATCCTATAAAGCCTGGGGCGTATCCAGCTGGGATTAAAGCAGATTCCACTGTCGTGTGGTATAAAAAGGATGGCAGAAACAGGAAAGTCTTCCTCTCGGGCGTTCCTCTGCATTATTTCCACGTGGCAGACTGTGGGATGGACCGCGGGGGGATCATATCCAGCAGATACTCACGCTGGCGGTCTACTGCCGAGGAGGACTTGTGCACAGCTAGACTGGGGCTAACAAAGGGCAGAGCCCCACCTGGGGAGACACAACAGAGAAGAGAGGATGAAGGTCACAGCACGGTGAAACCAGCGGCAAATAAGCACCACTCCCCTTTAACCTGCACAAAAACAAGTAATGGAAGTGGGCCCGCAGCAACTCGTGTGCTACAGAAGGTCAGAACCTCCAAAGGTCCAACATCAGCCAAGCCAACAGCACTAAGGTTTCGTATCAGAAATGAAGAGTTGAGCAGACTTGGGCTCTCTGCAATGAAATCGTGCTGAAGTGGTAAATTAAGCTGTCAGGAGGAAAAAATATAAACCATTCAATACTGAGCATGAAAGTAGATCAGAAGGCAGCCAATTGCTATGCTGCTTCCTTCCTGGAGATCCTAATGATCACTTAAAAATAAATAGCTCCACAGTCAGATTCTTACATACAGAAGAGATTAAATAAGAATTTAACTTTCAATCTGTTCCAAACAACAGCTTCAGTTGGTTCAGGTCCTGCAGAACGCTGCGAGGATGTGCTGCAGCCTCACCTGCAGCAAAACCATTCCTTTACTTGATGTGCTTTGATGCGACCTGACCAAACTCAGGTCCCAGAAACGCACAACAAACCCCAGCAGCGTGGCACTGACTGCACAAAGCCACCAAAGAGCATCTGACAGTACGTTATCCAGGCTGCTTACGGCTCTGTAAAGCAGCAGCTTTTGCTCGTGCCTCCTTTGAGGAGCTCAAACCGCAGCAGAAGCCAAGGCTTCAACACCCAGACTGAGAGCACAGCCTGGGGACAGCCAGGAAAAAGCATCCTTCCCCAAAGAGCTGTTGGACAGATTGCAGCTAATAAGCAGAAAGAAAAGAAAAGAAATTTCAGAAAGAAATCTACCTGTGTTGATGGGAGTCTTCTTCCAGGCGGCAGCACTGCCCTTGCTGACAGGTCTCTCAGCATGCTTACCTGGCCTACTCCCAAGTGCTGCTGCAGACGAGGCATTCTGCAACTTGGGTGACTGGCTAAATGCATGCAACACCCCCCGTGGGGCTCCAGAGCCTCGAGACATCTGGCTAGAAGTCTGGATAGAGAGCAGACAGTCAGACAGGCACAGGGAGAATCCCTCCTTCACCCCCCAGAGCCTCGGCCAACATTTACTGCCTGACTTTTCTCGCCTTCCTCTGCCAAACCCAGAATGAGCTATTAGTCCCAGGTCTGAAAACCTCTAAAACATCTCTAAATCAAACCAAGAGATCAGTTTTGTGTTCCTGAAAGTAGCTGTAAGAACGCAGAAAGATGTGCTGGGTAAGCACCTCTAACACCAGCATCTCCTCTGCCTAAAGAATCGGTGCCTTGCTTATTTCAACTCAAAGCAGCACCTGAGCTGACTCTTCCCAACTAAGAGGTGGTTTTATAAGCTGTGTGAGATGCAGTTTCCACCACAGATGACGGCTGCCCGTTACCTCAAAGCTTCACAACCACCACCACAAGCTCCCAGCTCAGCTCCCTACCTGAGCTACATTTATTCCCATGTATTTAGCACTGGAGCAAGTCTTTTTCATTTCATTTCATCCTAAAGAAAACAGAGATGGGGCTTCGTGCAGCCAGAGCCTCACCTGCTTGAGCGAGTGGTGCTGCACGATGGGGTCTGACTTGCTCTGTACAGGAGATGCAGTCTGTTGCAGTATCCTCTGCTCAATCTCCTGCTCCTGCTGCAGAGCTTTGACGAAGGCAGCCTTCAGCCTGTTGGTGTGCTCTGCTTTCAAGGCCTTTTTCTGATTGGATGTCATACAGGTTTCACACATGATGGTTCCGTTCTTCTCCTCCCTCCAGCGGCAGGTGAAGTCAGTCTTACACTGAGCACACATGTAGGGCTCACGGGATGAAACAGGGATGGAAACTTTACCTGCAGGACACAGCCAGGTGAGCTCAGCTCCAGCTCTCATTTCTACAAGTCACCTACGACAAGCCTCCAGATTCTCCATCACCAAAAACACACCACCTTCCACTCCTCCCCCTCCCTCCTCAGCCTTTTGCACTATCAGACGTTCTTTTGGCTCCCTTTGTTGGTGTGCAGGCATCCTGCAGATCCTTCTTTCCTCACCCTCCTCAAACCATCCTGAATGGCAAGACACACTGCAGAAATCAGGGAGTGAGGCAAGAGAACTGGTGCTATTTGTTGAGACAAAATCTGCTCAACTGTTTACTTTGACAGTTACGAAACACCTGACAGAGAGGTCTGCAGCCTAGAAGGGACAAGGAGAGCCTGTAACCAACTCAGATTTTCTTCTTGTCTTCTGCATGGACTCGGCAACAGAGCTGGAGTTTTCATTTGTTTGGAGGCAGTTCCTCCAGGACACCACTCTCATTTCTCCCCAGGAACATCCCTTCATCTGCTGACAACGCAGATGGAGAACACCGTGGTGATGCATAAACCTGGATGACAGGAAGTCACCTGCACCAGGGAGAACTGAACCACTGCCCAGCCTCTGGGAAATCCCAGCACCGTGCAGCTCTACACCTTTACAGGTACAGCAAGTTGAAAGCTGGGGATGGAAGCGAGCCCCAGATTAGACAGATTAGTCCTGGAAAGCCTGACTTGCTGCCTGCTGTTCCCATCACGGATGGGAAAGGTTCTCTCCTCACTTTTGGGGAACTGCCATCTCACCTTGAGTTTCCAGCAAATTCTGCACAACTTCCTCCAATCCAACTAGGTAAATAAATTCGTTATTAGCCGCGCTGGGCAGGAAGTTCATCTCTGGAGCAGGTGGCTTTGGAGGAGGGATCTCCAGCAGTGTCTTCTCCAGCTGCTTCCGCAGCGCCAGCTTGGCTGCAGCCTGCCGGCTGGCGGGCGACTCGTTGGAGTTGACGATGGAAGCGGCGCTGGTGGAGGTGGCATTGGCCTGAGCTGATGTCACTGTTGTACCTTTGATTGAAGTTGGAGAGGCCTTGGAGGAAAGAAGACAGAGTTTAGTGACGTGCCGGGGCACCTCGGTACAGCAGGGCTGTGCTGGGGGGCAACGAGCAGCGATCAGGAGTTGGGACTCAGTGACTCCCATCAGCTGGGGGTGCTCCATGAGTACCTTCAAGGTGCTCAGGGGGGGCACTGGACAGCCTGCCCCTAAAGCTCACTTCTGCAGTGACCAACAGGTCGCAGTATTGACATTTATTGCAATGAATTGGCATTTATTGCAACAGTGTGCCACCCATTACACACATTACTTATCACCCAACCCTCCAATTCCTTCACAAGGAACTGACTTTTCTTTCTTATCAATTCGATCACACAGATTTGGAGATTTGAAAGGAAAGGGGTACTTTAAACCGCTTTCATCCACAGTTTTTACACAACATCAGCACCAGCAGGATCTGCAGGCTGCTCAAGACAGAAGCCCACCCTGAGCTGTGCTCACGAGAACGAAGAGAGACCAAAAACCCCCCATGTTTCCATCCGCATCCAAACCCCGAGTGCAAAATGAGCTCCGCACTCAACGTTCCATTTGGCACAGAGGATTTTGCAGGATTTTTTGGCACAGAGGATTTTGCAGTGCTCACCTGCGGGATGTTGACGATCAGGCTGGTATTGGGGACGTTGGCCACACGGATCAGACCCTGCTGGATAATTCTCTGCCCCTGAATTTGCACGCTGGGGACCGAGGCCCGCGGTGCCAGCAGCAGCGGAGGCGGCCCCGTGCTGGAGTGCTGTCGGATGTTGTGGATTTGCTGGGAAGACACAGAAAACGGGTTGATGCAAAGGTCAGACAGCAGGAGAAAAGCGTGGGGAGTCAATGGGACGGGAAGGGAAGGCCAAGAAAGCTCAACAAGCGTCTGTGTCAGAATGGGATGCTCCTCCCTTTCAAAACAAAGCAACTGGAACGTGGCGTCAAAAGAGGTGCTCCTATGAGAAGCCATCACACGCTGCAGGCTGGAGAGCCGTGCCAAAAATGCAAAGTTCCCACGTCAGATTTCTTCTAGAAGGTCTGCCTGTTGAGCCTGTTTCATTTTAAAGGCGTTAGGAAAGCTGTTCCTCAGAATGAGGTTTTCCCCGTATCGGAACAGAAAGCAGATGAACCCCCAAGTGCTCTGCCTTCCCCTTAATGCTGGCTATGCAGTAGATAAAAGCAGACCTTCTGCTACAAAATAAAGCCTCACTGAACAAGAAAATATTGTTTTCCTCAGTTCCCCACAGAAGCCTAAAGTCCAGAAGGCCAAATGCAATTAAGCTTTGCTTTCCTACTCCTTCAGTGACACCACAGGTGATAAAGACCCTGCAAAGCAGCACTTCCCCATTTCCAGCTATCTCATTTCAGCAGCTCTTATTCAACCTGAAGGCAGACACGATTTGAGCAAATTAAAAAAAAAAAAAAAAAGGGGAGTTTTCATGTTTGAAATGGTGGAATTGATACAACAGAAAGAATAATGAGGAAAGAAAGATGGAAGAGTGAGGGATTGCAGTTTGTTTCCTCTGCTGCTGCTCGCCCAGGCAGAGGGTGAAGCTGGGAGCCCCTCCATCAGCTCTTGTAATAAAGCAAGCAGGTGCCTCTGGGGCAACCAGGGGAGGACAGTGTGGGTAAGGCAGCATCCTGCATCACCGTGGGGCTTCCCATGTTCACTGGGAGTGCTATGGGACAGCAAGACAAGCAGGAGCTGCAACGGCCCTTCAGTGGCAATATGCCTCTATTAAGCAGTGAATGAAAGCTATGAAGGATCCTTCCAGCTAAGCAGAATGACAGCTGAGGAAACATTTCAGACGCACTCAGGAAAAACAGAACAGATCTACCAGGAAGGAAATACCTGTGCTCCTCTGACAAGAGGTGGCATTACTATCTGCGTGTTTTGCTGGGTTCCTAATTTTGCAGAGGTCTGCTGCCCACCACGAACCAACGGAGGAGGAATAACAGTGCCTGGTATACGTGTAGAAGAGGTCTGAAAAACAGAGGACAGTTTACTTGCATGTTTCATCCCGGTGCATTTGGATGCATGCTCTCTTCTGCTCGGAGCACCAAAAAAAGCAGTATCCAAAACGTTACTCAGCAATACAGACATCAGAACGCAGAGGTGGGCAGGCTGTGTGCTCAGGGGCTGCTCTCTCACGCTCTGCACAGAGTTCAACATGTAAAGAGCAGCCCTGAAAGACGTCTCCATCCACCCCCCCCCCCCGCGCAGCTCAAGAACCACTGCACTGAGAGACACAGGGAGCCACGCTGCAACAGGAGCACGGTGTGCATGAGAGCAGCTCTCCTCAGTGCCTGATGTGATGAATGCTATCTGCCTTCAGCACGAGGACAGCAAAGGCTGCAGCACAGGACACAGCCAGGCTGGCTTCAGCACAGCTAGCGTTCCAAGCAAACAGTGAAGAGCAACTTTATGTTCTGGAAGGATGAAGGAACGGGGGGCCATACACAGTGCTGGCTCCGAGGAGAAGCAAAGGGCAGACAGAAGCTGGGGATGCAGGAGGCTGGGGGGGTTTGGCACAGGCATGTGTGCAAGAAGGAAAGAAAAGGGGAAAAAAAAAAAGAAGTCAAGCTAGAGAGGCCTGAAACACCACCGACCATCTTTTTTGAGCTGTGGACTGTAATACATCTTGGAAGTTTCTCATAACGCAGCCAAAGGTTTCATGCATCACTTACAGTCCTGCAGAGCACGACGCAGCCTCGTCTGGAAGCGCTGCTCAGAGCAGCAAACCCTGCTCACGGGGCTCTGCACGTCCACCACCCCGCTCACCCCGACCCCAAACTGACCATCATCCCCCCAGGTAAGATCTGCACACACCGGAGCTCTCGCATCCACGAGCTCCCAATGCGTGCACACACGTGCTGAGGATGGGGGAAGCTCAATCCCCTTCTTTACGCCCCCCAATTGGAGACCAAATGTTAACTCCTACACGCAGGAATTAAAGAGACAACCAAAGCAGATGGAGGTGAGATTCATTTGCCCAAACACCACGAACGAGAGCGAGAAACTGAACTCAGGATCCGCAGCTCCCAGCTCTCTGCTCTGCCCACTGGCACACACACACACACAGCTGCAGGCTCGCAGCCCACGTGTGGGGATTTAAGTCGTGGTCCAGTTCCTCTGAAAGTGCTGTCACCTGAGAAGGCAACTCGCCTTAAGGAAGAGAACACTCAAGCTGATTGCCTCGAGTTCTGAGAACGGCTCCCAAACGGAGCACGCATCCAGCCCACCCCTCATGCAGAGCACTCCGTGGGGCTCTCAGATGAAGAGCTGGTATTTTCCAAGCGAAAGCATTTTGTGCTGAAACTGTTTCGAAATTTGCTTCAGATCAGCCCGAGGTAAACGATCAGAAACGTTTTAAATTTGAAAGTGAAGCAAGATCCCAAACTCAGAGGAAGATCGGGCCGGCAGATGCCAATCCCCTCTCTTGCTTTGTTCCCCCCAAGGCTTTCCAACATCACATTTAGCTCAGCCTGAACAGACCCTCCTCACCAGCACGTGCCATTCAGCCAAGGAAAACCCGGCAGCCTTCAGGTGATCATAGTGAAGGCACAATTAAATACCTGCAGCCCACAACAACAGGCTGCCACGGCGCTCCTACAGAGGTCGTCAGCAGCCACAACCTGCGTGCTTTTATCAGTGGAGCAGATGAGGTCCCAGGATGATGAGGATAAGCTTTGGAGGGGCACCTGCGTGCGACGCCCTACCTCTGCCTCCCACCCCAAGCGTTCCTACACAGCTTACAGTGGGGTCTGTGGGAGCGAGTGCTGGCTCTGCCTCAGAGCTTCCACCCGGCTGTGAGCAGTGAGCTGCCAGCCTGTGCTGCCCCGTGCCCTGCTTGCTGTGTGCCCTACCTGGCAGCCTGGCCCGCCCCACTGACCTGCAGGGACGGCTTGCCAGCAGGAACACTCTGCGTGCCCCGCACCAAGGGCGGAGGGGTGGCCACAGCACTCCCAGAGGAACAGGCAGGCTGGAAGAGGAAAAACCAGAAAGAAAGCAGAGGAGTGTAAGGGTGTAGGCAGAATCACAGAGGCTAAGGGAACAAAAGCGTTTACCTCCTTCGCTTTAGTAAGGGAATCTTCAAAGACTGTGGGTTTCCCCTTCCCCCACCCTTTGCTTCCTCCGAGCACCTCACCAGGCGTATTTAAATGGAGAAGTGATTAGGCAAGTATAGATAAAGTTATGTCAGAAAAAGAACAGAGCCTATGCACCAAAAGCACAGCAATGCAGAACTCTGCTTTAGCAGCCTCGGCTCACAGCCTGTTTCAGCCTCATCCTCTGTTACTGCTGGTTCCAACTAATTGGGTTTGAACGTAACAAAGTGAAACAGAGTTAAAGGCTTCGGTGTGAAGGTGAGGATACACCAACTGACCCCGCCGAGTTCCAGCACCCCAAGTTCATCACTCAGCAGGGAACTGCGTGCTATTTCATCGGCTTCGTTTCCACCTCAAGAAGTCCAGGAGAGAGACACCGACAAGCAAACCCAACCAGAGAGGTGCAAACATCCAGCTGACACCTACACAGCTCCCCCTGCACAAAATCCATTGCGTCAGCACCGCATGCTGCAAAGTCAAAGAGGTGAGATGGCACTGGGACACAGCCTGAGCCTGACGGTGACACTGCAGCTCCTCGACACAAAGGGGGAATTTCTGCTGGGGTGGGAAGAGAGGAGGAGGAAAGGCAGGAATTGTGCAGAGCAGATCCTGGCGGTGGGGATGTGAGCACATCCATAACCACGCTGGCAGGGTTGTTACGCAGGAGATCCTCCTCCAAACGCGTGCCAGCTCTCTCTGTGCTGCTTTAAGGACTGTGTTTAGCAACCTGCAGTGCATTTCACTCATTAACACACCTGAGGTTACCAAAAAGCCGTTCTGCTTTTGGATAGAGCTGATGGGATAAGCTGCCTTGTCTTCTCATCTTGGCGAGACCAAAATGCCGCAGGAAGGAACGGTTAATGGGATACACTTCAATTCACAAAGGTTTGGCAAAAAGCAAAATGTGCTGCATTCAAAAGCTCTGCAAGTCACTGGAATTACCACAGTTTAATATATATGTATTTTTTTTTCCTTCTTTCCAAGGTAAGGACTAGCAGGAACAGACGTACCTTCTGAGTAGTGGTCTCCTTCTGGATTTGACTCTGCCGTAACTTTTTCAACAGGACAAGCTTTGCTTCCTCTAACCGTAGCTCTTCTTTCAGCTGCTTGATCATTCTCTCACGCTCCTCAGGACTGCTTTTCTGCAGGGCCGGGTAAGGCAGTTGAGGATGGGAAAATAGGGAGGGGGCAGAGGGAAAGACAGATACCATGCAAGTTACGACAAGAACTCGCTGCCTTGTAATTGTCACGTATGTCTTAATATCACTGACATGTCTGCAATGCAGGGACACAAACTGAGGGTGGAAAAAGAGCTCAAAGGCCAAGGGGGAAAAAAAAAAAAAGCTTTGGTAATTTCCATAAAGGAAATGAAAAAACAAAAGTCGAATGAAGAGCCAAGCGCTGAGTGCGGGATACCGCGGCCACCACCATAAACCCTGCTAAAAAGTCCATTCTGAAAGAGGTGCTCTTAAGAAGCACATGAAGGTTAAGGAGATGAGAGCCCAGAAAGTAATAATAAAGCACACATCAGGCTCTAACAGCTGCAGGACCCCCCCCAAACCAATCCTCGTGCAGTCAGGGATCCCCTGACCCCCAGCTCTGCAGGAACAGAGGACAGCAGGGCTGCAGTGCGTCAGGACAAGCGGACTCACCATGAGCGCCTCCGTGTTGGTCTCTTTTAATGCTATCTTTGTTAAACCATTCATTCTAGGGCTAGAAGGCTCGTTGTCTGACAGCACTATGACGTCCGGGGAGGGGACTCGCTTCTCTCTCTTTATTTCACTGCAAATCAGAAGGAAAACACAGAGAATGAGTTAACAAAAACAAGCCAACAAGTGCTGCACGGTGTGACTTACAGCCTCCTGATACATTATTCCCATATCTCTCAACTTACTGCCTCCTTAATGTGCTGCAAGGAAGAACCTGACTCCCCTTCTCTTTTTCCTCTCCTAATGTAAGGGATTTTGCATTCTGACCGCCCCCACCCAGGCTACCCTTAAGAGAACAACTGAAACAACTCACACACAGTCACTGACCTACGTTTGAGCACTTTCTCATGACATAACCTTCCTACACCTCTCACCCCTCAGCTCCATCAGAAGGAAACAGCAAACTGCATTAAAAAAGAAATAAAAGGGTCGGGGAGGACGTGATGTGCAGACGGCAGCGCTGCTCCTTTGCTGCACATCAGTTTCCTGAGCAGCTGGGAATGAACCCAGCCATGCACTGGGGTCACCATCCAGGGATGGAGGGAGCAGATCCTCTCCAGTGCCAGGATTTGGGATCTCAAAGCACACAGCACCGTTTGCGGGAGCAGGGAGGTTTGTCAGGAGCAGAGCACAGGGGACAGCAGAGCAGGGGGGGCAGCAGAGCAGGGGGGGCAGCAGAGCAGGCGGAGCGGCGACGGCGCTTTGGAAAGGGCTGACAGCAAGAAGAGCAGAACGCACACACGGCTGCGTGCTGTTTTCCTTGAAACCCAAAACCAGAAGTAGGAACAATGAAGTTTACACTGTGAGCCTTCTAAATTTGTGGTGAGTTATGCATTAGGAAAAATGCCTGGAGAGCTTGTACCAAGCAAGGCTAAGCAAATATTTAAGTGTGGCTTGTACTACTCACAGGTAAGAGATGTGGCACGGAAGCTTTCTGCCTCTTCATATCGGGTAATTACCCCTCAGGTTAAAGAACGATTTCCAGGCTTTACAGCTACTCCCCGTATATCAAGAACCCAATAATTAACCCTTATTATCTTATTTAGAGACGTGAAGGATATTCACACTGAGCAACATCACTGAAGAGCTGCGTGCCCCGCAGACCAGGAGACCCACAGCAGACAGAGCCACGTTTGGGATACAGCAAAGCCAGCCGAGAGCTGCATGGAAAGCTTTCAAAATGCAATTTCCACTTTGGTGAAAGGATTACAAAGGGAGAAATGTCCTCTAGAGGGCACAGCGAGCCAGTAAACCCGACCTAGTGAAACTGAGGGCTTCCAAAGCAGCAGAGGCACAGGTGGAAGGTTTCCAGTGTGTTTCTGTACCTGGTGGCATGGAACTGGCTGCTGGTGCCCTCGGATGGGCTGTAACAGAACAGGGCCTGGTGGTGGGTGGCAGTGGGCAGCGTGTGCCATGGAGCAGCACCATCCAGGTCCAGACAGGAGGTGGGGATGTGGTTGCAGCCTTCTGCCAGCCTGAGCTGCTCCAGGCAGGAATCCAGGCCCTCGTGGCACCCACAAACTGAGGTTGGTGTAACCATGGGGATCTGAGGCGCCCAGTTCTGGACCTCATGGGACCTTGCTGCCTGCTCCGGCCTTCAAGCTGACCCACGTGCACCACAGGGGCAGAGTGGCATCTTGGCCCCTCCCAAACCACAGCACTCCATGATTCCATGGCTCAGATCACAACCAGCCCGCAGGGAGGAGAGCAACACAGCGACAGCCGCAGCGACACAGCAGAGCAGTGCTGTCACCCACGGGCCCCATTTCCAGCAGCATGGCAGTACTCAGGGGTTGGGGTTCTGACACCGAGGGACAGTCCCTACAACAGCAGCCCTGCAAACCACAGATGGGCTGAACCCCACGGAACCCCATAGAGTCCCACAGAGCCCCATGGAATCCCACAGAGTCCCATGGAGCTCCACAAAGCCCTATAGAAGCCCCTAGAGTCCCATAGAGCCCTATGGAGCCCCATAGAGCACCACAAAGCCCTGTAGAGCCCCATGGAGTCCCACAGAGTCCCATGGAGTCCTATAGAGTCCCATAGAGCCCCACAAAGCCCTATAGAAGCCCCTAGAGTCCCATAGAGCCCTATGGAGCCCCATAGAGCACCACAAAGCCCTGTAGAGCCCCATGGAGTCCCACAGAGCCCCATGGAGTCCTATAGAGTCCCATAGAGTCCCATGGAGCCCCACAAAGCCCTATAGAGTCTCACAGAGCCCCACAAAGCCCTATAGAGTCTCACAGAGCCCTATGGATTCCCATAGAGTCCCAAGGAGCCCCACAAAACCCTATAGTGCCCCACAAAGCCCTATAGAGCCCCACAGAGTCCCCCAGAGCCCTATAGAGGCCCACAGAGGCCCATGGAGCCCTCCAGGCGCCGCCGTCCTGCACTGAGTGGGGCACCGCGGGGTCACGTGACGCAGCATCACGTGACCCGCACGGCGAAAGCCATGGCAACGGGCGGTCCCAGCCGGTGAGGCCCGGCCTTCATTTTGTGAGGTGAGGTCAGGACCAGGTGGTGGCACAGAAAATGGAGCGGGCCGGGCCGCGGGGCAGCAGCACGGGTCTGTGTGCAGAGGGACGGACGGCGCTTCTCGAGAAAAAGGAGCGAAACGGACAAAAACAAAAGGAAGTCCCCAAGAGAGCCGCCGTGCTGCTGGGATCCTCGGTCTGTTGGCTTCTGGGCACCTCAGGAAGGAAACGGCGCGGAGAGCTGCACGGCCAAGGCTGGGACTGCTGCACAGCAGCACCGGCCACTGAGATCTCCATCAGCAGCCATCTGCTCACTGCACCTTTGGGAAGATTAATGAGACGGAATGGGAGAAAAGAGGAAAAGCTCCAGCAGCAACGCAACGCCTGGCAGTGCGAAACCGGAGCAGAGCAGCCCTGTGAGCGCATCCCACCTGCAGCGAGGGGAACACGAAGCTCCGTCCCAAAGAGAGGGGATCCCAGAGCACAGCTCTGCAAAACAACCTTTCTTTAAAAAGAAAACCAAAACAACAAAATAAGGAAAGAGTTCGGCCCGCTCTTCTGTCAGCCTGCGTGTGTAAAGAGAGAAATTTAAAGCAGATGTTTCAAAATGGGAAAGACAATGGGAATATCACCACTTTCAGGACAAATGCTGCCACCAGCAGTTAATAACTTGGGATGGCTGCCCCGGCACCGTGACCTTTATCCTCCAAAGCCATCAGGCATGTCCTTCAGCTAAATAAAGACATAATTCTATTATTCCCCCCTTCAGCTTTCATAAACGTTGCTGTCTCAATCACCCGGGCTGTACGCAGGAAGATGAAAGCAGTGCTGCTGCCCCTATTTAAGCATCCTCGGCAATAAACCACGGCTGAACAGAGACCTTGCACAAAGTTTGTGGGAAGCAGTGAGCGCAGAGCCCCAGGTCACCAAACGCCCAAAGCAAAGGGCCCCGTTTCCTTCCATTCCCTCTTCCAGCCCCCCTGGCAGAAGGACGCCTGCTTCACGCTATTTGGAAGTTCTCCTCGGAGTCCTGGAGCATCCTGAGATATTCAGAGCACCACGACGACTCCGGAAGAAAATAACCAAGGGAACAAAGCAGAAAAGCCACATTGCTTTGGGGACATCGAGTTGGTGACGTGAAGGAACGAGGCCAGGAGGCTGAATGCAGCCTCACAGCTCTGAGCTGGGGCAGAAAATGACCAGTGAAGGTGCTGGAGACGACAGACCCGAGGCCGTGGAGATGGACTCAGCACCCATAACAGGATCACCATCCACAAGACTGAAGTCTCAATGATGCGTTACGGCAGAAAACAAAGCCGTGATGGTAACTCTTCACAGAGGCGCCCAGCGCCACGGGCTCTGCTGGGAAGGTTCATTTTGGGGGATGTCGGCCACAGAGCAGCTCACAGAGCTTCACTGCTTTCATGGCAGAGCTCCGGAACCACAGCGCCTTTACTTTGCTCCTGCCGATCCGGAGACACCGACGTGACACGAAACCCAAGCTGCCTTTTGCACACTGTATCTTCCCCGTGCTCCCAAACGCTCTTTCGATCCCTCCCCCCCAAAAATAAATAAAGCACAATCGATGATCAATCCACTGAGCGTGGCATTGAAGTTACAGAACTACTGACCCGGAAGGTGGAAAGCCCAGCTGCACAGCACAGCCCTGCAAAGCGCTCTCCCAGCACACTGTGCCCAGCAGCAGGTAACTGCAGGAGGCAGCGCAGCCATTGCTCAGCCGAAAGCTTCATCTACATGAGCAAATATGCAACAGTTTTGCCTCAGTCCATTCAGCAATCGCTTGTATGCTCCCATCCAAAAATATTTGGCAGGGAAGGAAGACAAACAAGGCAAGAACAAGCAATGCAGTGGGGAAAAGAGGACTCTTTTTTTTTTTTTTTTGGAGATGCATCCACATGAATCAAAGGGGTTGTGATGGATCTAGCAACCGCGGTGTGCAACCGAAGCAAAGCAAACTTCATTCCTTTCCTGCCCTTCCTCTGAACATAAATTAAACTTTAATCAAAGCATCTCTGCATTTAAAACACAGCATTAAAATCCCTCAAGAAACTTTTTTTTTTTTTTAAAGCCAGGCTGAAACCAAAAGGAACAAACGAAAAACCAAATCCAGAACTCAAAGTCCAACGCTCAGACTCCAAACCCCATCAGGAACACGCAGGCAGGGCACAGCAGCCACGCACACAGCTCCCAAATGCTTCCCACTAGATGTTATTTTTCATTGTACCACACAGCACACGGAGAAGACGGTCGTTCTGGGGTTCCAGAGCAAGGCAAAACCCTCCCCAAGCACACGTGTTATAACCAGCAAGACTGTAAAGTGAAGGGAATAAAGGACTGAGATGCTGCCTTCAATGCACCAACTGCAGGGATGCCACAGAGCCCCCATCCTTCTTTTTCACTCCTCATTGAGGCAGACAAGCCGTGGCTTAAGGCAACCCAGCTCGGGTGCCACTTGGAGAGGCCAGAGCTCAAGGCTGTACTTCGTACTTCTGTGGGCCATCAGGAAACAAAAGGGTGCAGGCAGCCGTGGTGGAATATAACCCCAAAGTGCCGAATGGGAATGGTTGGCTTAGCCAGACTTCAGTTTCAACTGGAAGGAAAACTAGGAGGCTGCAGAGGACAACACAAGGAACACAGCTGTCGGTGGAGGACAGCCTGAGCCCAGGAACGTCGCTCCTGGTGTCCAGCACAGCTTGCTGTGAGCTGCACCATCACTGCACGTGCCACTGGTTTGTGTCAGGAATGCCACCATCAGGTTACAAAGCCAGCAGTGCACAGAGCTGGGAGCTGAGTGCAGAGCACCGTAAGCACAACTGGCCCAGCACAGCACCAGGAAGGCGCCAGCCCCAGCGGGAGCAACTGATGCTCAGCACAGGGCAAACGTGGTGGGAAAGCGGTGAGCATGAAGGGAAGGGAGAAACAACAACAAAGGGAGGAAAGGGCCAGGAAAGAGGCAAGAGGGCAGAGCTCGGGCCGTCCCAGCGATGCTCTGCTCCTCGGCGCCGATGCGCAGCAGCTGATGACAGCAAAGCCCTGCACACAGCACACAGCTGAACCACCCCACTGCCAGCGCTCCCTGCCCTTAGGAAGGGGGCAGAGCTCCTTGCTCCCAGGCCAGCCCTGCAGCACAGCGATGCCACGCAGAGCAGCAGGCTTGGCTTTGGCCTGCCGTGACCTCCCAGAGCCTTCCACCACTACAGGCTTCCTTCTGTTTCTTCTGGCATCAGAACATGTGCTCCAACCAGATACTATTTTTATAAAGTTAACTTCAAGGTTCAGGGCAAAAGAAAAAAAAAATTAAAAAAAAATTAAGCAAAATCTATTTTTTTTTTTTTTTAAGTTTAGTGCCCAGGTGTTGCCAGGTCTGCATTTCAGACCTTGAAAAGAAAATCCAAATGATTTCAGAAGGATCATCCATTCAATGGGCTTGACGTCAGCTCCACCACGATTACTGCCGGGCCACCTTTTCCAAGGAAAATATTATGTTTTCAGTTCTAAAAGCATTAAAGGAAGTTTAAAAGCCAGAACCCCATACATCACTGCGCATGAATTTACCCAACCCAGGAGGCAGTAGTAGCTCAGTCACTTCCAGCACCAGCTTTTATTCATCTGCTCACAAAATCAGCTCAGCTACTTTGAAAACACAGCTCTTATGAAAGCTGAATTCCTCTGAAGATCAAAGGTGTTGGAGAGGTAAATCCCTCGCTTAAAAACATCCTTGTGAAATTAAGACCCACCTTCCCACAAACACTGATTGTGCTCCTGTATACGCGAGGATCCGATGCTGCTTCTCCTGTATCAAAGCATCTTCAGCCCTAGGAGGCATCTGCACCCTGTGCCACGGCTGTGCTCCTGTTAAGAACTTCATGCCAACGTCCCAACTTTCACAGAGCACCCAAAGAGCTCAGCCAGAGCATCGCAAAGTTCTTAATTACGTTATGATCATTAACTCTGAGGGCTTGCTTTCAGAGCGCCTCTTTACGCCGAGTGGTTTTTATCTGGGGAAACCTCGTCTCCCCCTGTGCACAGATGGGATCTCAGAATCGTAGGGGTTGGAAGGGACCTCAGAGCTCATGGAGTCCAACCCCCTGCCAAAGCAGCTCCCTACAGCAGGTCGGCATCCAGGCAGGTCTTGAACATCTCCAGAGCACGAGACTCCCCCACCTCCCTGGGATGCAGCAATAAAGGATGTCCCACCTCCACCTGAAGTGGCAGACGTTCCTCACCCCAATCACTGCTCCCTGGGCAGCTCAGCACGCAGCTCCTCGCTCCCAGCCCCCCGTGCAGCTCATACAGCACAAACACTGGCAGGCATTTACCAAACAGCTTCACAAAGAGCACGTGCGTGTGGGGGCAAGTACTGCAACCGGAGAGCGAGGGTGCCCGCCTCTGACTTGTTAGCTTTCAGCTATGAGTGATCTTCTCAGATATTCTTCAAAAAATAAAATCACAGTATGCATACTTGCGTTAATTAGCCAGCAATTATACGAAAAGATGCCTGAAGAGATTGGCTGCTATCAGCACAACACGCTGCCTGACATGGGAACCACCAGCTGCCCCAGTAACTCCTGAGCAGGGCAGGAGCACCTCGCAGGCATCAACTCCAGCAACCTGAGTTATGCACTGCCCTTTTTGCAGCAGGTTTGTGAAGAGCTGACAGCTCTCCCCTTTCCTCAAGCGAGCTGATGGAGGAGGTCTTACTTTACAAAAACAGAAGTGATTCCTGAATAGAGCTGCTGGGGTCTTTGTTGCTTCTCAAGCATTAAAAGTTGGGAAAAGTTTACGGGTGAGTTGCCATTACACATCAAAGACATTGGCCTTCCCAGCAGCACCCCTCCTCCCAGTAACTCCCTCGCAGTTGATAAGAATCTCGTGTTTTCAGTTTCACATCTCAAATCTGCACTGCTGTAACGCCTCACATCCAAGCAGATGCAGATTCACAGCCTGAGAACCGTTCAACATTTTGCAGGCAGGCCCCGCTCCTCACAGCGCTGCTCCAATGGGACTGGGAATAAACGAGGCTCCTGACTTCCTGCTCATCGCTTCACCTCACTGCAGCAAAAACCAAGCAAGGTCTTCGTGGTGACCAAGCTTTTATCCTGCTATGGACAGAAGCTGGGTTGGATACAGCAGAAGATTTGGAATCTGGCCGTAAGGTGATGCCCCTCCATCAGGAACACTTGATTCACCCGTGTAGCACAAGCACAGGTCAAAGGGAAAATCCTGTGCCAAAGCAATGAGCAACTTTGAGTTCATGCTCTGAGATGCCAGTGTTCAGGCACAGAAGGGATGCCGGCCTTTTGGGAAAGCACCAAGAACCCGTGCTTCACAGAGCTGCTGCAGAAGGGTGCCATCATTTCACAGCAACTCCAGTGGCAAAATCCACCCTTTGCTATAAGAAGAAACTCCCATCCACACACACTGCTCTGTCAGGAGGAATCAAGCCGCAATTCAAACCCCTCTGTTTGGGCAATCACCACCTATTATTTTTCCAATATCAGAGCTCAATTAATACGATCCTCTAAACCTCAATCAGTAGCTCAAAGCGCATCCTCCTTACAGCCTGTATGTTCTTCTATTCAGGACAAGGCTTCTTCACTCAGCTGCTCATCACAGCTGCCTGAGCTCACAGAAGACACAGCACCAGCGTTGCATAGGAGCGGCTGGATGCCACAGCAGGAGCCAGAGCTGCACTCTGCCCTTCAGATTCAGGCTCCTGCTGCCCTTAAGGCTGCTTCCCAGTGCCAGCCAAGCACGTCTCCCCATGCAGGGTCCCCTCCCCACTCACCTTTTGGAAGTACTCATGTCCACGGGCTCGTCTCCCGTCTGAACCTCCACTTTGATGGTTGCTTTCACCTCTCCGCTTTTTAACAGTCCTTGCACTTTTCCAGCTCCGGGATCCGTTTTTATTTTCATGTCTCCTTCAGCACTTATTTCAGTTCCTAACAGTCCTTTCTCCATTTTTAGTTTCTTGCTGTCCACATCGTTATGCGGTACCTCACGTTCTAAGGCTCGTTTCTGACTTCGTGTCCTGCATGCTTCCTCTGTCATTGTGAGGCTCTGGGGAGAGAGGAGACACAAACGAGTTAAACGCCTGGCAAAAAGTAAGTTGGACCAAACACCTTCATTTCAAAACAGGGCAAAGTACGGCGCTCGCTGCGAAAGAAGAAGTTCTGAAAGAGCAATAAAAGTTTTGCTGGTACGCTCGCCTGCCCTGTCTGCAGCACACATCTCAGAGCGAAGCACCCAGCATCACCCTGCCTGCGATTCTGATGTGAGGCGAAAACAAACAGAAAAGGCAAAAGGAGAAAACGGCCTCAAACCCCTCCGAATATCAACCAGAAGCAGGAACTGCAGTAACAGCAGCAGGAGGCTGCAGCGGGGAACGCGCAAACCCCCACCGTCGAGAAAGTTTGGAGCTCTCCCAAGAAGCAGGAAGAAGAACGCATGGATTTGCCTGACATGCAAATAAGCGTAATTACAAAATCGGAGATTAGGATCGGGCTGGGAGAGCCGCCACGTCTGTGCCAGGACCCAAACCCAGCCGCGGGCTTCGGGACCACGGCGCTGCGCACGGGGAGCCCTGCATGGCGCCGCGCAGCCACGGCCCCTCCTGGGAGCAGGGCAGGCCGGGGGGCAGAGCGCAGGGCCGCGGGGTGGCAGCGGGTACCTGCGGACACCCCTCGGACGCGGAGCTGAGTCAGGCTTTGATCCCATGACATCACTGGGCTCCACATGACCCTTCCCAGGATGCAGCCTGCGAGACAAAGCACTTTCCAGAAACCAGTCTGAGCCGGCAGCGGGCGACCCGCAGCAGGGCTAACCCCAGCGCCCGCAGCATCCCTGCCGCTCCTCCTCCTCCTCCTCTTCCTCCGCCCGCACCGCCGGCCGCCCGGGGCTGGCACAGGGCGGGGGGAGCCCTCCCTTCCCTTTCTAATTAATTAATTAAGAGTCCCTCCCATCGCAGTGCCTCCCCCCCTCCCCCCCTTTTAAACTGGATTTCAAGAGCCAGGCCGACGCACAATAGTTGGACCAAGTCTTTCCAATGTTTTTAGCGGCGAGGTTAACATAATTACGCAACGTAATTAACCTCTGCTCGCTCCCCCCCGCCCCCCATTATCCACCAATGTCACCCGAGAGCTCCGTGAAACCGCAGTTTGGAGGCTCTGAGCCCCGCACGGTGACCGCAGGTTTCTCTGCCCGCTGTTGTACAAAGAACTCGGTTTTGTTTTAAGGGACAGCTGCAGTCACACACGGCTCTGCTCAGCCCATTGCTGCTGGACTCAGAGCCGGGCAGGAGGGTGTCCGTGTGTCCGTGTGTCCGTGTGTGTGCTGGGCTGAGCTCAGGGCCCGGCAGCAGCACAGCAGCTCGCATCCAGCTCCAGCCATGGGCAGCCCTGCAGACAGCAAAGCTGCCCCTCACCCCAACAACCCGGGCAGGAATGGCAGATCTCACTGCCGTTCACTGCGTGCAGATGTACCTGAAGCCAGAGCTGCATCCAAAGGCCACCGGGCAGCTCATGGACACGGGGGTTTGCCGTTGTCACAGAGGTGCTCCTGCAGCAGGGCTGCTCAGCTGGTGCAAAACCTCCTCGAGAAGACAAGAAGCAAAACCAAGCAGGTCTGGGTTCACTTCCAGCACCTGCACATCCCCCAGTCCTGGAGGAGAAGCACAGCTCCAGCAGTCGGTGCTGATCTGGCACTGCTCAGTGCCTCCATGTAGGCTCTACATTTTAGGAGCGTTCATAAGATGCTGTAATTTCTCTTCATTACTCCTATCTTTGACTGAGATGAATTTCAAGCTATACTGAAGGACTCCACCTCTACCGCACGCCACAGGTCTAAATCCCGCACGCACAGTGATATTTAACAATAACACACCATCAAAGCTCTACAGGGGATGGAAAAACAGGCAATGAACCACAACCCCACATTACACACCCATGTTCACAGCAGCTCAGCTGTGCACAGCGGGGCAGAGCCCCAGAGCCCCCTCAGCACCCCTGGGCTGAGCCCAGCCAACAGCACAGCCTGCGTGCACACACGCACCTTCCCAGCACGCCCATCCTGCTGTAGGCTCCCCAAGACGGCACACAGCAGCAAGGAGCCTTTTCTTTTTGCAATGGCAATGAGAAGGCAGCAAGATGGGACAGCAATTGTTAGGGAGAAGCTTGCTGGATACACTGGGATTGCATCTCCACCAGCTGATTCTGCTGGGTGGGCTCAGATCAGCAGCTCAGAACAGCCAGGCTCTGCGAAAGGACAACGCATCGCTTTGGAAGCCGACCCCAAAACCCCACTCTGCTTCCCCCAGCTTTCACAGGCACAAACACACGAGGGGCAGACAGCGTTGACTCCACCTTCCATTCTCCAGGAGGAAGGGTAAGAAAGAATTACGCAGTAAATTTCAAGTTTCTATGGGAGGTTCCGCTCTTTATTACAGCAAATAGCGCGGCTCCGAGCAGAGCGCTCAGGACTTCAGCAGCCAATTCTCAGCTTTAAGTGCTATTGCTGTAACAGATTAACTCCTACCAACAATTCAAAGGCAGTTTAGCATACAATGCTTTGCCCCAGAGCCCTCCACGCCGCTCCACTGCCCTCTGAGCACACTGCCAGCAGCCAAAGCCCAAACCTGTGCTGAGCCTCATGGCCGGGGAGGCACCACGCATGGCAGCTCCCATGGCTGCCACCTGCACAACTGCTGGAGAAGCTACAGAACAGGAAAAAGTTTGAGATGTGGGGAATTAATTGCTTTGTGCCAGGGATGCTCAGTATGGCCCAAACCAAGGCGGGCAGCCCCAGCATGGCACCAGTGGCATCGGTTCTTACAACACAGCGATGGGAAACAGACAGCCGAAGTGAGGACACCTGAGGCTTTGCTGGAGCCCCAGCAGCAGCAAAAGGAGCAGCACTGAGCAACCCTGCTCTGCAGCACTATTTCAGCAGCCAAAACCAAAGAGCAGCAGCCCTCCTGCCCAGCACCAAAAGTGAAAGGGAAAACAGCAACAAGAAAAGAGGCAAGGTTACAGAAGAGGAAAGGGAAGGTGAAGGCACGTGCAAGCCAATACCCCGGGGTGAGCAGCAGCCAGAGGTGGCTCCAGCTATTTTCTAAGTGCAGCTGATCAGAGCCCAGGGATGCTTCAGCACGTGCTCTGTGCTGCAGCTGAGCTCTGATCCTTGGTGTGCCATAGGTGTTGCGTGGCTTTTCTGTTTGCCTTTTTCCTGTACACTCACTGAGAAAGAAGGCAGAAGTGAGAGCTCCTCGGAAAAGTTACGATCCCTGCGTGCAGCACTGTGTGAAGGTGCACTTGGGTCTGCATGCCCACACGTGCACACGCAGGAGTTCAGGACCTGGCCTTACACATCTCAAAAAAAAAAAAGCAGATTTCAAGAATCCCAAATTAAATCCGGATGATCATTCGGATTATTATTATTTTTGTAAAGAACGAATGAAGGCAGGACAAAAACCCAGCAGCCTGATAGAAATGAGAGTCCCAACACCTGCCCTCACCTGGGCTCCCGTGCCGCCCCGGGGCTGCGCTCCCCACGGCAGCACCCCGAAGCAGCGGGGCAGGGGGGGCAGCGGGCGCCCTGCTGCCAGCCCACCAAGGGTTAAGCCCTGCCATTTTGGTGCCATTCACCGATATGTCCATTAAGGGTGTTACATAACAAAATGGCAGCCCTTAACCCTTTCCTCGCCGGCTGCCACGCTGCCGAGCTGCACGCCGACGCCGGCCGGCGGCACTCCCAGGCGTGGCGACCCCGACCCCGCCGTGCATCAATGGGATCGTTTGGGATCGTTTCCCCTCGCCGGGAGCGTGCAGGGGAAGATAAGCAGCCTCGCTCAGCACCGCTGGTAGAAGCTGCAAGCTGACAGAAGTTTCCTCTGTGCCAAGGCACGAGGCTCACGGTGAAAGGAGCAGCGGTGGGCGCGGGGACGGCGGCGCAGCAGCGGGCCCAGGGTGGAAAGCAACCCAGAGCTGCAGCCCGGTGCTGCAGGGCAGCCCAGCACCGTGCAGCGCTGTGACAGCAGCAGCAGCCACGTGGCAGCGCCCGCAGGTCCCCCTGGCAGCCCACCAGCACCACGCTGCGCCCACAGCACTACGGGAGCGGGGCAGCAGTGTGCGTGCCATCAGCAGACAGCTGCTGAGGCTCCGAGCACCACGAGCACAAAGCTCTGCTCTTGGCCAGGTAGCAGAGCAGAGGTCCCACAGCATCAGAAGGCACTGCTCTGCTTTGCTCTGCTTTTGTGTCAATGCACCTTAAATCTCTGCTTATGGCACAGCTCGGCTCCGTTCGCTCACAATAACGATGAGAGCTCGGGATTCTGAGCACTCCGTGCAGCACAGCAGTCACAATTCCTGACAAAGCTCTGTGTGCCACAGATGACAGCAAACAGAGCTGCACGGATGTGGAACGGCCACGGCCTGGGAGGTCAAACTGATCTGCTGGCATTGGGTGAGGACCTCCAAGAAGCTCTCGCTGCCAAAGTGATCTTAGAAAGTATGTGCTGCTTTGTTTTAAAGGCACGGCCACATCTGTGCAGCTCTTCCTCATGCTGCTGCTCTTCCCCCAGAGCAGGGACTCACATCACCGCGTCCAATGGCAGCAGCACGCAGCCCGACCTCACCTCCCCAGCCCCATCAGCCCTCTCAGATAAAAGCTGATGGTTAAAAACCGTTCGTCAAGCATTTATTTTCACTCAAAAGTAAGACCTGCCACCCATCCACCCCACGTTCACCCAGCATTAGCTACCAATACAGCCTCAGTACACCCACAGAGGGGACAGGCAGAGCAGGACGCAAAGGACAGCACCAAAAGGAAGACCTGGGCAACGCTGGGAGTTCTCTTCTTCTCCACTTGCTCACCCCGTTCTTCACTAAATAGCTTTAGAGTTACACCAGTGTTAAGGCCGCAGCTGGGGTTCACAGCGTGCGCTCAGAGGGTGCTGCCCACAGCCACTGCATGAGGGATTTGCTTGACCTGAATTCTCCCCCAAGTTTTATGGATCTATTTTTGTCTAGAAACCACTGGGCAGGAAGTCTGCTAATGACTGCGTCTGGGCTTTGTATTACCAAGAAAACAAAAAGTTACCAAGATTCCTCAGAGCAGAACAGCAGCTGAGCACAAGTCCTGACTGGGGCTCAGAAGGGCAGCGTTCAGGCAGCGAGCTGAACCAGGAGACAGCACTCGTGTGCACATCTCTGCAGCTTCAGAGCTGCACGGCGGGCGCCCGGAGGTTGATTACTCACTGATCAAGAGAGCAGATTAAGAAGTTTCCACAACTGTGGTCAACAGGTCGAAGCGTGGCAGCGATGCAGCGACTCTCACTGCTGCTCCCACTCCTCCGCCGCCAGCTGATGTCACACTGAGGGCGCTGGTGTGACATCACTCGACCCTTCCCTCCCCATGAAGGTGGTTCTGTTCTGCACAAACCCGGGCTCAGCTCTGAAGTCGACTATGGCACAAAGCGCAGTGCAACAAGTCAGTAAGTCTATGAGCAGTGACACCAAGCCCTCCTCTAGAGCAAAAGCATCAGAAGGGAAGAGCAGGAAGGCCTCACACAGATCACCAGAGGGGAAAGAAACACCACAAAACAGCCACCGGACAAATCCTGAGATTACTGATTAAATCATCCATTGAGAGGTGAGCTCCACCAGCACAGGACAGCCATTCCTAAGGGCTTTCCAACGCACAGCTTCACATAACACCACTGCAGAGCCATAGGGCAGCCGCAGAAATCTCATTTCCATTCACCACTTCACTTCTGGGGGTTGCACAAACGATCGAGATCTACACGGGTCTCAAGGGAGGAATTGCTGTGTGCTTGCTATTGCCTCTCCTCTTGTTCAAGACCGAAAATACTCTGCAGCTGTTGTGAATGCCCAGCTAGAAGGAAGCGAAACTCCTCTGTCTGCCCATCAGTAAACTACGGAGACGCACCAATTTTGGAGTGCTGGCTAAATGTTAAGTGAGAGGCGACTTCTGCTGAAGGCAGAACCTGAGTTCAACACCCGAGCTCTGCTACTGCCAGCTGAGGCAGCAGAACCACCCGATGCCAATGGCAGCCCCATCCCCAGTGCCATCCCCTCCCCTGTCCTACCTGTCAGTGAGGTTCATGGGTCCCACGGGGGGGTCCTGTCTGCACCAAGTGGCTGAAAGGGACCGCAGTGCAGGTCCTGCAGGAAAAGACAAGGAGGTGAGCACAGCTTTGGTCCAGGTAGTGATGAGCCCATTGCCTTCAGCTGGCATGCATGCGCTGAGACAGCGACCCTAAAACCCCGCGAAGGGCAGAGACTGCATCCTCTGGTTTGAGCTGGGAAGGAATTGAAGTCGGGGCTCGAATGCTTTCGGATCAACACACAAACTCACACAGCAGCCCTGCTGAGCAATCAGTGATTTGGCATTTGCATGGGAAGGACACCCAAGTGTGTCCTCGTGCCCAGATGGATGCTGGCTAAATCCCTGATGGGAGCCCAGCACCGTGGCAGCCCCACACTGCCCCTGGGGACACCTGAGAACAAGCCCACGGCCCTGCAGGAGCATCCATGAAGCCCCCACATCATACAGAGAAAGCAGGGGGAAATCGCTTTGAGTGAGTGTGTAACATCCATTCTGATGAACAAAGCTCATGTGTTCACCTGCTTTTTGCTCCACAGCAGCTTCTGCTGACCCACACTTGCTCACGCTCCACAAAAACCCTTTCACAACCCAGCACAACGTCCCCACCTTCCTCTTCCCACTCTATGAAAACACCGAGGGAAGAAAGACGGAGCCTGGGCACACCAGCCAGTGAGAAACCCCCACTAAACCAACCCACGTGGCCACACACCTGATGGCAATGAGCTGCATGGCACTGCTGCTGGTCCAGAGCGACCACCAGGACCACAGCACCGACCCGGCAGTGAGCCCTGTGCTGGGGCACAGCAATGGATGCTCAGCAGCTGCCAAGCACCTTTTTGGAAGCTCAGCCTCTCCTTTCTGCTAAGCCATTGAGAGCTCTGAGTCATTCCCCTCCTCCAAAAGGTTTTTTGGAGCGGGTTTCTGTTGTTTGCAGGCAGGACAGCAGCTCATCACCTCCTGTCCTCCAGACTGGGGGTGCTGGGGGATGCTGCTCCGTGCCACTGCCTGCTGTGCAGCTCAGAGCATCCAAAGAGGTTCCAATGGATTAAACAAATTGCTCCAAAACTGCAGACAGAGGAACTTAATGAATGGATATGCAACTGTGTTCTGGGTCTTGATTAGCTATCTAGAGGGCAGGTCTTGCTAATTATAGCTCATCCTATTAGTCCAATGCTTTTCTAATTAGTAGCCCATTGAAAACCACCACTACAGCTACTTTGGGGCCTTTGTGAGGATCCAGCGGTGCTGTGAGCAGCAGCCACGCCGTGGTGCATCCACACCTGGTTGGGATGCACCAGAGCCTCCAAAAAGCCGTTACAAGTGATGAGCTCCTGCGTTAATTAGTAGCTGCGGCACCGCTGCAAGTTGGGACACTGCTGGGAAAAAGGAGGGGGCAGAAAAAAGAAAAGATTTTGGAGGAGCAAGGAGGAACGGCTCCTTCCATCGTGCTCTGGACACGGGGAGTCTGAGCTGGGCTGCTGGGGCTCCTGCCTGCCTCCATTTTTAACAAACCGTAGCATTAAACTCCCGTCGTGCTCCTGTCATGGGACTAAAATAGTTTTCATCTTACGAGGACACGAGGAGCTGTTTAACTGCTTCCCTGCCAGGGGACGCCGCTGCTCTGCCCTGCAGCGCCGGAGCTCTGAGCCCTCGGCTCCAGCCCAGCATCCCCACAGCACTCAGGGAAAAGGGTTGAGATGGTTTGGAGCTGTTGGTAAAGCACCATGACGGGGATTCTCGTGGGAAACGGGCACTTAAGCAGTTAACACTGGGAAGTGAAACTCGGCCGGAGCAGCTCTGGCTTTGACAAGTCCCAGCAGAAGGCAGCGGCCGGAGCCGTGCAGCCACGTGTCCCAGTGCCACCAGCACCAACCTGCTGGGAAACCCAGCCTGTGGTCCCCAGGCTGTGGGACAGCATCCTTCCCCTGACAGAGCTCAGGTTGCTGGGAGCCACCACAGGCACCTGGCGAAGGGTTTTCCTCTAAAATCAATGAGGAAAGTTGTAGATCAGAACAAGGGCGCTGCGATTTCAGCGACATCGCTGAATCCCACCAACAGTGCCTGGAAAAGCAACAGGTTGGTAAAATTAAAGAGAATCACAGCATGGTCTGGGTCGCAAAGGAGCACGATGCTCATCCAGCTCCAACCCCTGCTGCGTGCAGGTCACCAACCAGCAGCCCAGGCTGCACAGAGCCACATCCAGCCTGGCCTTGAATGCCTGCAGGGATGGGGATCCACAGCCTCCTTGGGCACGAATCCCCACGCCGAGCAAGGTTTTAAGATACGATGTTTTGAGAACAGGCTCCAGATTCTTTCAGATGAAGGCATGGAAGCTGTGACACGGGGACGCAGAGCGCTCTGCTCCGTGCGTGGCTCCTCAAACAAGTGATAAGAAAACCCTGTGCTTTTTGGAAGGCTGAGCGAAGCTGTCAGCACCAAAAGGAGTCACATTGCAATCTAAATATTGACACACCAGGGGTTGGCTTCTGCCTCGTGCCCAGGTGTGCTTCCACCAGTGCTTCTGAATACAAGAGTGAAGTCTTCAGTCGTTGCTCCAGGAAGAGAACTCAAAGCCGTACAAAAGCAGCGAGCAAGTTTCTTTAGCACCAGAACTTCAGCTTGCATAAGAATTGTCTCTGCCTTGCAGTGGAGCTGCCAACCCTCCCGCCCCCAGCCCATGTTGGTACCCCACCAAATAGCTGGGAATTGCTGCCTGATTCCTGCGTGCCCACGGATCAGGAAGGTGCAGCTCAGCCCCTCCACTCAGTGCCGCCCCACAGGAAGGTGAAGAGCCTTTCAGGTGCTCATTAACACCAGTGCCACCTATTAATTGTGTACCAGGCTCACTGCCGATCAAATCTGTTACAAACTGAGAGCCTCTCTCACTCATTTCCAAGTTCCTGAGCAGAGATGAAGACGCAGCCATCAACAGTGCTCCTAATTACCCCTCTGGATCAACGCCTGTGCTGGGCAGGAACGTGGAGCTGGGAGCAGAGGGAACGTTACCCATGGGCAGCATCCATCCCCCAGAGGACACTCATTTTCCAGCATTCTCTTACAGATGCCAAAAGCCACCGAGTCCCACAGCAGCGCAGGCAGGGATCCACAAGCAGTGCGTCCTTCCTCCAGGGCACGCAGCCTTCTGATATCAAGGTACCAAGCTTGCCAAGCTGAGCCTTTTGATATCACTGCTATCATCCGATTCTTGCAACCCAAAGTTGGTGTTTTCAGACGTGTTTTGACTTCTCTTTGCCAGGCTGCTGCACCTCAGTGGTCGTCACCGTGCCACGCTCTGCCCTCCCTCCCCAACCAGCCCTGTCTGATCCGAGCCCCCTCTGCCTTCCAGTCGTGACGTGTGCCATGCTGCTGGCAGAGGAGGGGGCATCTCTTCCTTATGCACTGCGTGGAATGGTTTGGCAGAATATCAAAGAGGGGAAAGGGGCTGTGAAGGCATCACCTCGCTCACTCCGTGCCCGACAGCTCCGAGGATGGAGGAGGCAGCACCGCGCCGGGCATCGGCCAAAGCACAGCCACCATCCTCTGCTTCACAGCCTTCCAGCATTCCCCTTCTCTGAGATAATTCCATTTGTGCCCACCTGGCTCCATTCAGCATCACTCCTGGAGGTGTTGCAGCAGGATTCTTTTAGGTTTTTTTTTTCCCCTGTTGGAGCTCAAGGTTTCGCCCCCCGCTAACGACGCGCTCTTCATCTCAGCGGCAGGAATGCATTAATAACCCATAAGCTAATAATTTTGTCGCAGCAATCTTCGCTTCCCTGCCTGTATTATTTAAAAGCCAAGTCGAGGGTGTGCGTGGAGCACGACACCGCTCAGCAATCCAAATAAGGGAACGAAATGGCAGCTTGGCAGGAGCCCAGCAGCCACACCTATTGACAGGGGAAGCAGCACAGCCACCCCGGTCATTACAGCAGGAGCTCCGTGCACAGCAGCACCCACCTGCGGGCCGACATCCCACCACGGGGCTGCGGGGGTCACGCTCACACCCCGAGCCCAGGAAGCTGCTCTGTCACTGCACCCATGGGACCCAGGGGCTGCGCTGAGCAGCAAAGCATCTGGGTGCTGCGAAGCAACAGGCGCACAAAGCAAACGGGAGATGCGGGAGATCAGAGTGAGATGCTGCGATTCCAGCCCCCAATGCGACTTGCACAAAAACAGGAGGGTAGAGAGCAACCAGAGGTTTGCAAAGGGAATGCTCCTGTGTGTGTCAGCCTCCTAAGGGATAAACAGCGTGCAGTATTAAAAAGGAGCCATCTTCAGCTACTTCTATAACCTCCACCATCATCACGGTTCTCAGGCACCAGTGACCAAGCAGCCCTCCAGCTGCCTTTGTTCCATAAACCACTTCTACCACTTAAGTTCTGGCCATTATTAAGCCATTGTCTCTGCGTTTAAACCGGTTTTGGTCCGACAAACTGAAATGAATCCATCCCTCTCTGCACAGCCTCGCTGAAGGAAGCAGCAGCAGAATCATTTCAAATACACTGAACACAAATGGATGCAGCTGTAACCCAGAACGGCGCTCCCTGAGCTGTCACTGAGCTCAGGATGTCAGCCTAAAGATACAAGTTTACCTGCTGCAGGATTCAGGAGAATTTCAGAGCCACCAAACACTTCATGCATCCATCGAGGAGATGCGTGCTCCTCCCCAGCACACACACGGCCCAGAGATGACAGCTGCTGCCCTCAGAACTGCTGGGCACAACCCAGCACCTCCCACAGACATCAATGAAAGCAACAAGTTCTGCTCTCAAGCACTCAAAACACAGAAGTTCTCCACTGCTTATGACGGGCTGCCAACCCAAAGCATTCAGGCTTTCTGGGCTGCATCTGGTCGGCCTTGAATATAAAACCTAGCAGCAAACAGAGCTAGGAGCGCACACGCAGCAGCGTGCAGCAGGGGCTGAAGTAGTTTAGTGCTGTACAACAAACCAGAGAACAGCAGATCTGCGCTGTGAATGGACCTGAACTGTGGCTCAGCACAGTGGCACAGGGACAGCAGAACCACGGGATGTTCTGAGATCCCATTAAACATGAATGCCTTCGGTTTACTTCCTCTAATTCTTGTGAGCGTTTCAAAGCTCACAACCACGTGGCCGCGTCAGCAAATGAATGGCCGGGCAGGGCTGATGGGCTGCAGCAAGGAAATCCTCCTGCAGCAATAGGTAAATACCACTATGAAACATAAAGATCTCATTTACTGCCCAATTACAACATCTGCAAATTCTTCCAGGTTTGTAGCATAAACCAAACTGAGCAAGAAATCACTGCTGATGATCTTGGGATGCGTGCAACAGCACCGGCTGTGGCTCTGCTGCTCTCCCCATTTAGGGGACCCACCTGGGGCTCCATTCCAGCCGTGTGCTGGGCAGCTCAGAGCTGCTCCAAGGAGCTGCAGCCAGCAGTGGAGCGTGCTGACTTCACTTCGCCCCAGTCCCCGTGAGCCCAGGCGCTGTGCAGGACGCCAGAACCAGAGGGTGACCTCCATGCACACCAATCCCCTTCATTTCACAGCAGTTGGGCGCTGCAAACAGGCAGGGAAACTGGATTCGAGTCATTAGTCACCCAGTGAATGCCAAGAGGCAGGAGATGACTCCTCTTCCAAACGCAGCACAGCTCCACGCAGCACGCTGAGCCAGCAGACATCCCCAGCAGGGTGGGATGGAGCACCAGTAGCAGGAAGGCAAACGGAGCAGCCCAGTGTGAGCTGCGATCACCTCTGCCCTTCAGGGCTGTGCCAGAACCACACAACGCCTTCTGCCCCCACATCCCCAGAGCAGAGCCATCCGAAAAGATGATGCTTGGTCACAACGATGTGCTCGACGAGGCACCTGCAGGCCTCCCAGCCCAGCCCAGCCCTCACAGGGGATGCACAGAAAGCCTGGGGAGCTCCGAAATACACCTGGCTTCAGCACATCACCTGCAAAGGCACAGAGCCGGCTGGGAAGGAAGATGGCAGATGGCTGAGCGCAGCGCTGCCCACGGCCAAGGGAACCCTGAGCTCCACGTCAGACCCTATCTAACGGCCTTCAGCACGTGTCACACACTGTTAAGTCTTATTCTCCTACACCACACAAATGTTTGCACTTGCCAAGCCAACAAACTGCCCCGTGCAGAACACACAGCGCACCCACAGGCTCTTCGTTCTGCCCTAACCTTAACCTTAACCCTAGCAGCAATTCTCACTTCACACTACAATGAGATGGAGCTGCGTTGCTTGAGAGGTAAAAGCTAAAGGTGAAGATTAAAATAAGACTGAAGGAAACGGTTGTTACATTTGGCAGATCTTCCTCGCAGCCCATGCTGTACCCATTCGGATGGGACAGCCAGAGCACAGAGATGCTGAACACCCCAACCCAAAGCATTGATCTCCCTCTCCTCCAGAGAAGCACAGGTGAGGAGGAGAGCATCACCCACAGCCGTGCCCGTCTCAAGATGAAACCCCAGGGAGGCTGCTGAGTTCAGAAGGAACAGAACTGCTACAGCTGCACCTGGCTGAAGCTGTTTCCTAGCTTATTTCAGCACGACAAAACAGCAGCATGTGCCAACATCTTTGCTTAAGAATCAACACAAGGAACCTAAGGATGCACGAAACTTGCTAAGCCTTGTTTTCACCCCATCCATTTTGTCCCAGGTGGCCAAACTACACATATTTTCTCCCTCAAAATCCTCTTAATCATTTAAAGACTGCGTCCATCAAGTGAGAGCCACAATTCTGCTCTCCAGCCCTGCCTGCTCTGGAGGAGGAACCACGAGCAGCGCAGCAGGTTGTGGGCTCAGAAGCCCCAGCAGAACGAAAACACAGCCTGTAATTAAGGCATAGGAAAGCTGTCTGGGAGGATTCCTTCCTGCCCCATCCCAGCCACAGCCCCCAGGTGATGCTGAACGGGGCACACAGACACGTGCCAGCATCGGGAGGCCGATGCCAGGAGCCGACAGCGCAGCACCGCCAGCAACCCCATGGTCTGGAGAGGGGGAAAGAAAAGTGCTGAACAACAGAAAGCCAGCATAGCAAACTGTGCATTAGTGAGCCTTAACCTTTGCTTGGGTGCTACCCCACGGCGCCGGCTTCGGGCAGCTCGCTGGTGGTTTCCCCACCTGAACACAGGCAGAGGCACCGATGCACATGGGGCATCCTGGTTGAGTGGGGAGAAAATATCACAAGAATTAACGACCTCTTGTAAGAAGAAGATGCTTCTCCTGAGCCTCCTGGCATTGTCCAGCTCCTGAATCCCGCATTGCTTCCCACTCCCATCCCCAGTCCAACACAATTCCACAGCACTGGAAGTCGAGCGCCCACTGCGGAGCTCTGTGTGGCACTGGCTGTTCTGAGAAGCAAAAACCTCTGCAGCACCGTTTTGTCTTTGCTGTCGTAAGGGAGCTCTGCACACGTGTGTCAGTCCAACAGGGGAACGCACACACTGCATGCTTTCTGTCCAACCCTCCTCTGCTGAGCACAGCTCGGGCAGCACCTCCCACCAGCAGGGAAACGTCCATGGCCACATGTGAGCACGGGTCCAATCCCTCCCCTCACGCAGGGCTGAGCCACGGGAAGCACAGCCAACAGAAGCAGCCGTTAAAGGCACCTTCAGCCTGGGGGAAGAGAGCACAGCTCCCGTGTGCGCAACAGGCACCAAAAGGAGGCTCTGATGCCCCAAGATCGGGATCTGGACACACACAGCAGCACTCCGCTCCTGGCACCGCGGCCGCAGCTCAGCAGGTCCGGCTGGGGCAGCCCTGCATCACCTGAAGGACTTTTAGGCTTCATTTTCTACGTGCTCCCAGCCAGCTGAGGGACGCCAGAGGTTGGCTGCGTTTGGTTTTACCAAGCACTCTCCTCCATCCTCCCCTCAAGCAATGCAGATGGAGCCGCGGCCCCAACCGAGCCTCGTAACCATCGCACAGCACATGAGCACCACCTGAGTTTACACCAACAATTCTGAACAGCTCCCTGTATGCCTACCAGCCTGTAATTACTACAAAAAGTCACAGCGCAGCTATATTAAGTTCCTGTATTAGCATACTGACACTGCAGCATTGCCAGCTCCATTGCATCACCGCCCGTCGGTGTAACCCCACGTAGCACAGCTCCACACCCCCACCTCCGAGCAGAGGGAACAGCTGTGGCTGCCTCCATCCTGCAGCGTGGACACACAGTGCTTCTTCCCAGCAGGATCCAGCCTGTTGTCCCTCCTTCAGGCACGGGATCCAGCCCTTCTCACACCGACACAAACTCGATCAGAGCTAACCGGCGATAGATTTGGGCTTCTTCCAAACAGAAGTTAGAAGAGCATCACCTGCAGCAGGGCAAAGCGCTGCAACCCGACTGCTGCACGCACAGCACACATCAGTCACATCAGTGCAGGGGGAGAAAGAAGCAGAGCAGTTCCCAACGAGCAGCGCTCTGTGGGGTCACAGCCCTTCAGCACGGGGCTCTGTGTCACCACTGGGGGCTCACGAGGTGCCGCTGCCATGTCACCCTCAGGTCCCTGCCCGGGTTCTGCGGCTCCTTCCCAAGGGCCAGACCCCACACAGCACACCATGCACCCCCCTTATTCCTTACTTTCACCATCTCTGCCCCCTGCTCCTCTCCCACCTCACGGTCTCTGCTAACCACGCACCCGCCCTGCTCCCATTTCCCTCCGCTGCTCTCCTGGGGCTTGAGAGCTGCTCAGCAGTTTGGGAAGCGCTCCCAGCTCCTGCCTGCTCCAGGTCTGCCAGCAGTCGCCGATTCCCGAAGGGCCCTCTCCAGTTTTCACTTCCTGTGTAACACTCCCTGCGAGCAGCTCTGCTGTCGCTGCAGCCGGAGGAGGGAGCGAGGAAGTCGGGCACCCACGGGAGGAGCCGGGGCTGAGGCCGTGCCCGCGGGTCGTTCCTTGGGGACCCACCCAGCGAGCACCGCGGGGGAACGGAGCGCTGCAGCCCGGCCAGCCTTCGGCAACGCGGGGCGGGCAGAAAAGGGACAAGCGAAAGCAAAACCCAACGCTCACACATCCGAAATAAAGCCGCAAGCAGATGCCGCGGGGCAGCAGGAGCGCGCATCCCAACTTCGGGGCCGTGAGACCGGGAACGCCGCGCGACGCTGCGCAGCTCCAGGCTGTGCCCACTGGAGCAGGGCCGGGGCTCTCCCGCTCGCAGTCACACAGCGCAGCTCGCACCGGGCTGCGCCACCGCCCCGGGCCGCCCCGCCGTCCCCGCAGCGCCCGGCGCCGGAGCGGCTCCCGGCCGATCCCCCGCGGAGCCCCGACGTTCCCGGCAGGCGGCAGCGGAACGCCCCTCCGGGCGGCGCGGCCCCGGCGCACCTTGAGCGGGGGGAGGACGGGGACTCTTATTGTGACACGGCCCTCCTGGCCGCCCGCCGGCCCCGGTGCCACGGCGGGGGCTGCCCGGGGCGGCCGCTCGCACCACCCCCACCCCGGCGAGGGCCCCGCGCGGGGCCGGGGCGCCGCCGGCCCCGAAGAGGAGGAAGCGGGCACGGCGAAAAGCCCTCACCAACTTTGCGAAGCCGCCGCGCCGCCGGCCGCCCTCCGAGCGCCGAACAAAGCCGAACCCCGGGGCGGCGGAGCCCCGCGCTCGGGCCGAGAACCGCGGGACCCCGCGCCGCCCCCGGCCCGGCCCGCCCCCGCCGCTCCTCCCGCAGACAATGCGCCCGACGAGAACTTTTCGCTCGGGCACTTACAGCCGCGCCGCGTCCCGCCGCGTCCCGCCGCCGCTCCCCCGCTCCGCTCCGCGCCGCCCTTTCCTCCTCTTCCCCCGCGTCGCCGCGGGCTCTCCCCGGTGCGGGCTGTCGGCCGCGGCTCCCCCGTGCCAAATAATGCGCTTCTCACACATGGAGTCGCGGCGTCACTCGGCGGAGCATGCGCGCGGCGGGGCCCGGAGCGCGGCGGGGCCGGGAGGAGCGGCGGCAGCGCGGCCCCGCGCCGCTTCCGGGCAATGGTGGAGCAGGTCTGTGACCCGGGGCGCCATTGGCCGGAGGGGTCGCGGCACATGGCAGGCGGGCGGCGATTGGCTGCGGCGCGGGCTGGGGGCGCCGCGCTGCGGCCGCCCGGGGCCACGTGGAGCGGCGGGGGCTGCTGGCGGCGGCCCCGCGGCATTGTTCGGAGCCGCCGGGGGATCCCGGACCGCGGGGAAGGGCTGCGAGCGGCGCTCGGCGGCACCGCGCGGGGACGGGAGGCGGCGGGGCTCGGAGCTGCCGCGTGCTCGCGGTCGAGAACCTCGGGGCGGCTCCCGCCGCTCCGCTGGGGCACCCGAGCGGGAGGACGGCGCGGGGCGAGCCGGGGCTCGGGGCTGCGGCTCGGAGAGCGGCGCCCGTCCGTCCGCCTCGTGATAGGAGACTCCCAGTCCTCCTACGGACTTTCCGCGGTCGGGCTCACGGAGCTCCGGCGCCGCTGGCCGGGTGTCGGGGCTGCGTTCAGCGCACGCTTCGGCCCGGCCCGGCCCGGTCTGCGCCTCCCAACGCGAACGTATCCCGTTCCCCGGCTCCAGCAGCTCGGCTAAGTTCAGCAGCGCTGTGGGCGCTCCCTCCTCTCTACAAGGACGAGGCTTCGGGCTCCGGTGCATATTTCTGGCACCTTTCCTTAAATCTAGCTGAAGGGTGCGGGTAGGAAGGGCTGGGAAGGAGGCTGGGTGCTGGGTGGGGGTCACTCCAAAAACCCCTGTGCCCATGCTTGCGCTCCCTGTCAGCACCTTTCCAGGCCTGATGCTTAAGGAGCAGAACAAGCAGAATTTGGATGATTTAATTCTGAGGCCGAAGAACAGCCTGGAAGCCCCAACAAGAGATGGGGTCCCTGCCCTACCTCTCATTAACACCCCGTATTCAAGCACAGCAGAGCTCAGACCCGCAGTGCTGCCTCATCTCAGGGTCGGCACCGGTCCCCAATGCACCCAGTGCCTTTTTCCCATACAAACGACTGCCCTCCCTCTGGGAGGGTGCAGGTGCAGCACCAGGAAAGCCTCTTCATTAAGGAGACACCAGCCAGGTGCAGCAGCGTGCTAATTACTTAACGAAGGCGCGAGCTGGTGTTGTTGCAATGAGAATCCAGTGGGTCTATCAGCAGAGAAACCCCAAGGCCACCTCTAAAAGTAACCACAGCACAGCTTTATGGCTGGAGTAATGCATCCGAGGCTGCAGGTTCTAGGAAATCTCAAGCAATTACCTAAACAAGGTAATTAGTGAATCTATCAGGCTCTGAAAGAGTCAGCCTGGATGTGCCGCAAACACATCCTTCACGCTCAGAAAAAAACAACAAAGTTGGCCTCCCGTGGGTCCAACCGCCATCTGAACAGCACACAAACAGCACTGAGCTCCACGTGAGATGGAGCAGCCCAGCCTGGCACTGCACTGCAATTCGGCCACAGCCCTCCCTGCTGGGAGCAGCCCCAGTGCTGCTCAGCTCAGTGCCAGCACTGCTCCAGGCTGGGGATTCCCCCTTTTGGGGCTCTGAAATCTCCCACTGGGTGCTATGGGTGCTGTGCATCACCACGCAGCACTTCTATTAAAATAGGCGCTGTTGGATTATGAACATTATTGGATTTTAATCTGAATCAAATACTCCATTCAAATGAAAATCCAATGGTTCGGAATTAGAGAAGCCATTTCTGTAAGCCAACAGCGGCGCCTGCACAAATCTTTGCAGCACCAAGGAGCTGATTTTGCTACGAGGGCAGAATTTGATACTGGGATGCATCCAAAAGGAAGGCATCAATTCCAGGCAAAACTCACAGGAATGGAAGAGGAGATGAAACTTTTCCTGTCTTTATGGGGCCGTTCCCTCACTGCCCGTATCGGGGTGCTGCTGAAGCGCTGTGTCGGCTGCTGCACGGCTGATGCACTGCAGCCTCCATCACCGTTACACACCTGCGTGTAGATTTGAGTTGACGCCACCAGGACGCGGGGCTGATGAAGAACAAGAAGTAAAACAGCAGATTGGGAAGAGTCGCCCATCTCCTTACAGGCAGCCATGCGGGGCGCATGGCAACACGGGAGCGTGGAGTGCAGAACAGGCTGAGCGGGTTCTGGGGCTCAGCCCTGCCAGCACAGCGCAGCCGTCTGATGGCCGCAGGATCCCACAGCCTGCACTGAGCTCTGCTCCGTGTCCCGTGGCAGCAGGAGCTGGCAGAGTTGTTTCTGGTGAGGAGTTTGTGAGCGACCCGCCGCGTCCTTAAAGAGTTAAAGGAAAAAAGAAGGATCAAACTGTAAGCGGTGCTAGAAATCGCAGGAACACAATTTTAAGATGGCTTATGCTAAGAATGAAAGGAATCCCATAGACTCTGGACCAAGAAAACTCCTTTGACTTCTTTTCTGCTGCAACTCTGTTCCTGCACAGCTGCCGGTGGCAGCGGCTCAGGGATACGGCGAGGTGGCCCACAGGTGTGTGACGGCGATGGAGGGCTGCAGCACATCAGCCCTGCAGCACCCAACACACACAGCTCCGATACGGGCAGTGAGGGGAACGGATCCATAAAGACAGGAAAATTCATCTTTTCTGCAACTGAGTGAAAAAGTAAAGATCAGGGAACGGGAAAGCAGCGGATATGCAAAGAGTGCGGGGCTGGAGATGGAGCGATGGCAGGAGCCGAGCCGTCCCTAAACAGCACCTCCTGGGTGGGAGGGGATCTACGAGCAGCTCTGCTCCAATTCAACGAGCTTCACGGACTATCGATTTTGCTCAGAAATGGGAAGAGAACAAAGTCTGCCCGGCCCGGCTCTCGTTTAAAGGCCGGGCTGAGCACACGGGGCTGCCAGGCAGCGCAGCCCAGGCACGGTGCTGGTCGGCACGCAGTGACTCAGCCCTGCAGGGCCATCGCGGAGGGCCGGCTGTAAACAGGCACCTCTCGCGTGTTTACTGACCGCCGTCACGTGGCTCATCAGAACTTGACCCCGATTAACAGATGAATTAACGAGTTGCAGAAAACTCGGCAGTGTTCCCGCACCTCTTGGCTTCCCACGGGCTCCACTGCTGTGTGAAGCAGGACCCCACATCGCAGCTAAAGCGAGAAGGACCCCCAGCTGCTCTTCCTGCTGATGCTACCAAGCCCTCCGCGCTCACAGGAACGTTTCATCCCCAGGCCGCCCCACGGGGAGCACAGTTTGGTCTTTACCACCCTCCAAATTAGATTTAACGGGGGGAAATCTAAGTGTGGCCTCAATAACGAATGGCTTTCACCGGTTCTGGAAGAGACCCAGTCTCTCTGAGCGCTGTTTGCAGCTCTCCTATTTCCTAGGAAAACAGCTTTCGCCTTTCATCCTCGAGGGGACCGTGCTGGTGGCCGAAATGGTTAACTGCTGCAGGAGATAAGGAGCAGAGCGACAGCTGCACAGGGCTGCAGATGCCACGATTACAACTTGGCCTCTCCTGGGGCTGTGCCTGCACAGGGCTGCGTTGCTGACTGCAGGAACTGCACCAAAGATGCTCCCGATTCGATCCTGGCAGCCACATTGAGCTGCTTGGCTGAGCTCTCCATCTGCGAGGCTTCAACGTGAAACTGGAATAGTTGAGAAGTATTTTTAAGCGGGATTTGTGTTTATCCAGCAAAGCATCCTGGAAATGGTGGGATGTGGCGATTCCGGGGGGTGAATGTGATTAATCCATCCCACTAATTGGGTTGGAACACGCTGCCCAGCCAGGGCTGAGCCATCGGCACGCCGAGCACTCGCACTCTTTGCTGGCAGGGCCTGGGCTGTTTGTATAGGTGAGGTTCCAGCACAGCCCCTCCACACAACTCCATCCCGCTGATGGAAAGCCAGAGGTGTCAGAAGGCACAGGAAGGTTCTGCTGCTCAAAATGAGGCTGAGTGGACACTCAGTGCAGCACGCCGCATGCTGCAGGCCTCTGCGTCTTCAGGAGGATTATCTGAGCCTTACGCCATGTTTACTGTAAGCGTTTATCAACGTTGTTCCTTCTGGTAATGTTTATTATCAGCATGCAGAGAACAGCAGCCCGGTCCCCCGGCTCCAGGAGGGCACTCTCTTCCCCCACAGAGCTGTACCAGCTCAGACCCGTAACCTGCTTTCCTGCTGAAAAGCAAGGCGCATCAATTAGATTCATTCTAAATTTAGGATTGATGAGTTCGGTCATTACTGGTCTGATTTATCCAGGCAGATTTCAAGGGAAAGGTATTCATAAAGCAGCCGCCGCTTGCTGAGAGCGCACCAATAGAAGCACACGAGAATCAGTTAGGGAAGAAGAGAACACTGGATCGTGTCGACAGATGTTGGTAAACCATCTTCCAGGCTGAAATTCATCCTGGACAGCAAAGCCAAGCGCTCCTACAGAGCAAAGACAGCGGGGCCACCAGCAAAGCCCATCAGCTGCACATCAGCCTGCTGCACCAAGAGATGCACTCAGTGCCCACAGCACCCCGAGCTCCACCGAATAACCTCACGTTTGGTCAATAAGTGCAAAGAAGGACAGCCCAATTCTTATCATCGGGCTCCCAAGAGATTTGACATCCTTGGCATTGTGTCCTAAGAGGAAGGAAATTTCTCACTTCCCCAGCTATTTCAGTTATATAAATCAATTGTTGAAGGGTAGCTGAACCGGTCTGCACATAGGAAGCCAGGCCGCTGCCCAGGGCTGTTACACATGGGCAACACCAAGATGTGGCCCCTGGGTCCCTCGGCACCATCACCAACACCAGCCCCCCTCCACCATCGGTCGCCTCCTATGAGCCACCTCAGGTCGCTCTGTGAGCATCAAGCTACCGGTTTGCAACGCCAGGCAACCCAAAGGCAAACACTGCAGGTATGCTGGTGCCTCACCTGCTCACTAACGCCTTAATTACCTGCAGCAAGGACTGATGAGGCAACAGAATCGAAGTGTGAACGTTGTACAATGGAGCTGCAGTAAGGACAGGGCAACTCGCACACGGCAATGGTGCATCCATGGGTCCAGCCCTGCTGTGGCCGTTCCTGTCCCCCCCCAAAGCTGAATTTGAACTCTCCTGACCAAAAAAGACCCAAAGTTTGTTCTCCTGTGATTGAGATGGATTTGGTTGGTGTGATTTGGTTCCGTAAAACAGAGCACCTGTTACCCTGTGACTCTCTATGGCAGTCGGCCCTGCAGTGTGCACGCAGCACCCGCTGCCTCTGGTGTTCAAACCAGGGCAAAAAGCAGCATTAATAAGGCTTCCAAAACCATCCACGCTGCAGAAAAGGGAACCGATCAGCACAGGGGCACTCTTTAGTGTCCCCTCGTTACTCCTTGGCTGCAGCTCTCATTGGTATTTTCGGCTGCAGGCCAAAATTGTGAAAGCAGATACTACATCAGCCCAGCAAGATGATGGAACCCCAACGCCCTGCATGGAGGGAGGGCACGAGCGGCAGGCTGGGGGGAAGCGCTTCTCAAAGAGGTGCTCTTCCAAGCAGGAGCACTGGGGGTATTTCACACCATGGTAGATACTGCAGAACCCTGCATGCCAAGAGGTGCGAGCAGCCCGCAGGATCTGAGAGCTGGGCAGTTCTAATTTGCTGCTCCATGCTGGCCTGAGCAGTAGGAAAGCTTCAAGTCCTTCTTCCACAGCACCAGGATACCACTAGGAAACACCCTCCTCCATAAACAGAGTAAATCTCCACTATTGCTTTTACTCCTCCTCCCCACTTCGGGAAATGGCAGCAATGCACTGCCGGGTTCTGCGGGCTCAGCGGACTCCCCAGCTTCACACCGAAGGTATCAGAGCCAAAAGCATCAAACTCTCTTTGGCCCAAAAAGCGGAACTCCATCGAGATGAGAGCCATCCACTCACAGCTAAACCCAGCCAGGGCTTTTTCTCCTTCTTGCTGCACTAAGGAGGTTGACACCGTAGTTCTGCCTCTCACGCACTTGAAGCACTCAGTCTGTCACGATGGGAACTGGGCAATTAACTTGGGATGAAAGCTACTTCACATTCTGCGAGGAGCTCTCAAAAGTTAGAACGCTTGTTTCAAAGAAGGAAAAATAAAGCACACAAGCTGCTTTTTGTCTTTTCCTGGTCCCCAACTCGCTGCTTGCAGACAATCTGCCTCCCGCGCAGCGCTCCGGGATCGCTCACAGCACTGAGATGGGATGGAGGCACAGGGCAGCACCTCAGGGCCGTTCTGTCTGCCTGCTCACATCGCCAGGCTGCTCCCTGTGAGCTTCAGCCACTGCCTGAACTCAATAAACTCCCAGAAAAGCCTTCAGAAAAAAGCGATCGGAGTGAGATGAGGAGAGCTCAGCCTGCAAGCTCAATGTAAAGGCAGATTGCTATGAGAAATTCATCTTCTCTCGGCAAACTTTCTGCTTGCTGCACTCTGGAAGAGAGCTGCAGTCCTTCACACGGTTTTCTCGTGCTCCGTGCTGAACTCATTCAAACAAACGTCAGCAATGCCGGGTTCCCGACTCGTTCAGCCGTTACATTTCAGTGTCCTATTCAGGTGAAGCAGAAAGCAGAGCGTTCCTTTGCCTTACAGCCCTTCATCGGCAACGCGCTGCCAAGAGCCCGCATCGCATCGCATCGCCGCTCTCCTCGTTCTCAGCCCGGCTTTTCCATCGCGGAAGGGAGAGAAAAGTTACGAGGAAGGCTGCGGATCGATGAGGAATCGCGTTCCGAGCGGCACACGGCAGGCCGGGGAGGGGGAGGTGCGCGAAAGGTGGCAGAGCACAGACAGGACACAACTTTATTCGGAACCGCGTTCGCTTCGCCTACGAACCCAACGGCCCCCAGCGCGGAGCGGCGGCACCGCCGGGAGGAGAAGCGCGCGGTGGGAGCGGGCGGGGATCGCGGCGCGTTTCGCACCGCACCGCACGGCGCTGGCAGCGGCCCCGCACGCACCTCCATCTTAGGATCTTCGGTCCCGCGGCGGCTGCGGCCCATCTGCCCCCCCCCCCCCCCCCCAGCCCCTCCCCCACGCGGCGTTCTGCTCGCTCTCCCCCCACCCCAACTTGCTCCCTCTCCCCCCCCACTCCCCCCCACCCCCCAGGCACTCTGCGCTGCCGCCCCTCCCCCCGCTTGCCCTCCCTTCCCCTCCCCCCCTCCGCCGCCGTCGCCCATCGCGGGGCGGCCGTTCCCGCGGGCAGCTCCCGGGATGCGGCCGGGCATTGCGGGCACCCCTCCAACCAACCCCCCCCCCCCCCAACCCCCCGCACCACGCGCGGCTCTGCCTTGAATTTTTCTTCTTTTTTTTTTTTTTTTTTTTTTTTTTAATGTGACCCCCCCCCCCCCCCACCGGCTGTTCGGGTGGCGGTGCCCCCCCGCCCCATCATTATCGTTCCCCCGCGGCTCTCAGGGCCGCCCTCCCCTCAGCGCCCCTCACAGCCCCATTGCCCCCCCCTTCTCCCCCCCTTCCCCTCCTCTCCCCTCCCCGACCCGTTCCCCTCAGACCCCTCTGGGCGCCCCCCCGGGACCCCCCCCCTCTCTCCCCGTCCCCTCAGGCCGGGGGGTTCCGCCGCTGTCACGCACTTCCTCACCCCCTCGGAGCCGCCTCTCCTCCTCAGCGGGGCCCGGGCCGGACTGGGGCCGTGGGGGGAGGGGAGGCGGCTCCCTCAGGTGGCCACTGACAGGAGGCGGGCGGGGGAGGGGGCTGCGCGCGCAGGGGACCGCCTCGCGCCGGGCTCCCTCCCGCCCTCTCCCCCCCCTTCGCCATTTCCCCCCCCCGGAGGAGCGGGACTCCCGGGGTGGCGCGCGCGCCACCAACCGTCACCTCCTCGGGACGCCTTTCCCGCCCACCCCGGTTGCTAGGCAGATTTGGACAAACTTGAAGCTTCGCCCCGCCCTCTGTTCCTTTCGCCCCGCCCCCTCCGCCCGGGAGGCGGAGTGTTGGTTTTAGCCTTTTTTTTTTTTTTTTTCAAGAGAAGATTGACGGCTGCGCTGCCCAATGAGAAGTCGCGGTGGCCAATCCCTCCAGCCAATCGTGGCCACAACCCGCCTTCGGCCGGCCCCCCCAACGTGAAGCCGCGAGGAATGAGGAGGGGCGATTTTATGATCGAAAGGCATGCTGACCAATAAGCTTCAAACGACGCCGCGAGAGTGGGCAACCGGCAGCCAATGCGCGGGGAAGGGGCGGGGCCTGGCCGCGAGGCGCGGGGTGGAGCCGCCCCCGAGGCCGGCTGAGGTGAGGCGCTGCCCGCGGGGAGGAGCCGCGCCGCCGCCCTTCTCCGCCCGCGCAGCGCCGCCTGGGGCCCGCGATAGGGCCGGCCGCCCCCGGCTCCCCGCCCTGCCCCGGCGGCGGGCCCCGGTGAGTCATCCCGCTTCCTCCCGCGATGTAGGTCGGGGTGCGCGGGCACCGCCGGGCTCTCCGCCACGCCTCCGGTTTTAACCCTTCCGCTCCGCGGGTCGGGGCCGCCCGGCTTCGGCCGCCAACCGAGGGGCGGTCCGGGAACCGCCGGGATCGCGCGGATCGGTCGCAGCGCCGCACCGAACGCCGCGCTCCGGGCAGCGCCAGGATCGAACAAACGTTCGCAATGAACGCAGCGTTCCGTAGCTCTTTTGTTTGAAAACCCGAAGTCTTACGTTTTGCCATAAAATCGCTCCCTTCCAGCCGTCTCTCAGCCCCGTTCCGGCGGTCCGGAGCTGCAGGTGCTGCTGGGGCTGCCGCGTCTCCCGAAGAAACGCCTCGATCTTCGTTCACCTCCCCGACAGCCGAAGCAGAGATCTGAAATCTCCATCGGTGACTTTTCCCGAGGCCGTTTGGGTCAAAGTTTCACGAAGCGAGCGGCTGCTTGGAACAAAACCTGGTGTGATGTGAAGGGCTGGAGGAGCGGCTCTGGAAAGGGACCGTATGGCAAAAGGTCCGAAATGTTGCTTCAAAGTTTCACTGCAGATGGATCAGCTCTAAATTTCAGATAGAAGTGTGAAAATGCCTGCCTGAACTGCTCCGGTTCTGGGCTAGAGAGGCAGAAAGCACTTTTAAACCAGATCCCGTTTGTGATGATCAAACTTGAAATCCTCCCTGAGTGCACAGCTTCTGGCTTAGACCAAATTAAGAAATAACCCCAGCTGTTCCACCAGAAGCCTTGTTGTAACCCTGACATCTGCCAGCTTCCAGCAGTCCCTGCAATTTCCTGGCCACATCAGCCTTCAGCAGCGTGCAGAGGTGAGCAGTCAGGTCCCCCATCAGGTAATTCCGGTTCTCCTTCCAGGGCAGCAGCTCAGGTACAGCTGCAAGGCAGCCCAGGTCCTGGCAGGGCGATGGGAAGGGCCCTCTTTGGGCAGCACTGCCTGCAGATGGGCTGAAGGAATCAGTATTTCACCAACTGCTAGAAGAAAATTAAACTTTATTTAAAAATTCTTCTAACGTAGAAAACGAGAGGAAACAAAGGCAAAAACGAATGCCCCCGGTTCCGTCTCATTACAGGAGTTACTGTATGTACAGCTTCAGAAAGGAGCACTGGCAGAAGGTACACATCCTACTTATGGAGCACTACAAACACTTAACAATACCTTGTACAAACCTGACGTAACATTGAAAGGTTCACTGCAGGAAACAATTAAATACAGTCGCTCAGACAGACAGTAGAAGAGCACAGACTGATGGTATTTCATCCCGAATCCTCCGTGTTCCAGGCAGCCTCGACCACCCTCCATCAGTCCCCACTGCTTCGGTGAGAAACTGCTGCGTCCCAAAGGACTGGGATCCGCGTGGGCTGGAGCTCAGCGACACAGAGAGGAAAAACAACCAAACCCTTTCTATCGCAGTTCGACTTGCTGGCAAACGTGGAAAGCTGAATAAAAAAGCAGTGAAGCAATGTTGTGCTGCGCCTGTAGGCGGCGTCACAGCTGAAGGCCCTGCTCGTTTAGCAGTGTACATTTTTGCACGTGTGGGACAACAGAGAAAGCTCGTGAGTTTTCTTTCTCTGTTTTTGAATTCCCTATCCCCAAAATGAATTTGATTTCACATGCACGCAGGCCTTCCTGATACCCATTCTGTAGGAAATGGCGAACACTGTTCTTCAGACTGCGTTCTCTATACATATATAAGTTTTTACACTATCTACAAAACAGTGATTAGATGTTTCTGTTTAAGTTCTTGCTACTCATTTAAAAATACCAGAGAAAAACTGTACAGTTTCCTAAATTACATCTTTAAAAGAATAATTTTTTTTTTTTTTTTTTTTTTTAGAAGTTCATAAAAGACTTCGTGTTTGCTTTTATAGAGAATTAAATGATCGGACAAGAAAGATTAGAAATACATTGTTCAAATGGAGTCAGACAGACCGAGCAATTAACAGAACGTTGTTTGTAAACTGTAAACTTCTGGTTTTCTGTTCAGCTTTACATCCGCATCCAAAAATTAGGAAGAACTTCAGTCTCGAGGTCCTTGTTTTAATCTCTGCTACATACAAAAGATACTGAAAAGCACAAACTATTAAATAATTTAATATACAAGCGTAGTTAAAAAGCACTGTACATTGTAACAAATGTACACTTGAATTTCAGAGATAGAAAATCACCGAGCTATTTCCAAATTTACACGACTTCCGATAGTGTGCGATGGGGAAAAGCCGAGGGCAGCTCTGCGGGCAGCAGCTCAACCGCTGCACCTGAGTTCCGCTGCACGCGAAGCAAAGCTGCCGTGTCACGGCCTGGGATCCCACCTCCGTCCTCCTGCCGTGACAAATGGAGCCGCCGCGCGCAGGCAGCGCTTCTGCTGAGGACCCGAGCGTGCCGACATCAGATGCGAGCGGACGGCCGCTGCCTCCGGGCCTCCGTTCCCTCCTGAGAACATCAGCAGGGATTTGAGCTGTGAGCAGTTTGGTTCGTGTGACGAGGAGCCGGGAATCGCAGTCCTCAGCGACGCAGCTCCCCGAGGAAGGTGAGGGCGGGAGATGCAGCTCCTGTGTGGCACCGGGGGACCTTTTCTGCTGCAAAATCTCTTCTGGACTTCAGCCTGAACCACGGCTCGCTACAGTTGGGGTAATTTTTTAAATATTGCCTTATAGAAGCAGCACTTCTCTGGCCGACTTTTAAAGCCACTTATTGCAGTTGCCATGGGCGTCTTATCAGGTTAAGCAACAGCCTCAGATTGGGTGGCAGAGTGAAAACAAAGAGTTTGTATCATCCGAACGGGACTGTGGGAAATGTTAGAGCACTGAGTGCTGATTTGCACAGCTGCGGCCGTTCCTCACACCTCACAGGAGCTGAGCTTCAGGTGGATGGCAGCCTGGGAACACTCCATCCCGACCAACAGCATGGCGAGAGCAGCAGCTTCCATCTGCGCAGACCCTCCCTGTGTCTGATGCATCCCTGCAGCTCACAAACCTCACAGCCTTCCTTCTTCTTGGAGTTTTTAGGGAATAAAACAGACTTCAAAATAGCACTGAACTTCCTTCTGCAACCCCTTACAGCGATACTGAGGACATGTTTTCCCTACTGGAGATTTGACGACGCCTAAAACACACACAGCTTCTGCAGGATCTGAATCTGAAAACGGGATCTGAATCTGCCCTGCACGTCCAGTGGGATGAGCATAAAACCCCACTGAGGGGATGAGGATGTGTCCCTTTTATGCCATTCAGTGGTTAAAACCAAAGGGTTTGAATTACAAAACGTGTCTGCGTTTGCTGTTGCTTGACAGGGAGAAGGGTTTTCCAATAGGAGGACCATTAGAGACAGGGTTCAGTCTTCCTTGAGGGGGTCAAACACTTTCTCTCTCCAAAAAAGCACACAGACCTACCAAAGGAACTCAGCTAACAGATTCCTTTCCCTTTCCCTTTTTCAACTGAGTGATAAATATGCAGAGCTACCAGGAGAGGGAAAAAAAAAAACAACACCTACCTTTATCTGACCCTTGGAACCCTGTAAGGTTACACTGCACTGCAGCAGCCTGGCACAGCTCCATGGGATTGACAACTTCTGTACTGTTTGCTACTGAAGGAATTTGGGCCACGCTTATCCTGCTTCAGGACAGCTGCAGAGGCACGGGGAGACCAAGGAGCTCAAAAAAGGGAGATAAAACAGAGGGGCTAACACAGAAATACTTTTTTTTGCTAAGCGCAACCCTCTTGCTTCTATGGGAACTGGCTTCAACCACCTGGCTGAGCTGAACCCTCACTGGTAGAAATCATTAAGGCACAGACACTGCCTTGCCTTGGTGAGGCTGCAGGATGCTAAAAGCTGGGCCAAAATGAGAAGAAATCTCCTCCTCTGGTACAAATCGCTACAAAACAGCGGAGATGAGGGAGCTGCAGTTCTGGTTCTGCCTCACCAGCAGTGCAGGGACACGGAAAGGAGACCCTGATGGGGACAGCGGTGGCACAGACTGTCACACGCTGACAGCCCCAGGCCGTGGGATCTGCAGCTCTGCTCCTGCCAAGGAAGTGAGAGCCGCATCCCTCTGCCCTCAGCGCACGACGAGAACCAAGCGTAGAACTTTAGGGCACCTACAGCCAGTCAGGATTGAATCCCGTTGTTCCCAGGAGCGGAAGGGCAGAGAAGATGTTAAAACTGGCATGCATTGTAACTCAGGGAAGGTTTGAGCACTTAGAGTACAGCTGGCATTCCGAACTGTGCAAGTCCTCTCAACTCTCTGTGACAAATTAAAAACCCAAGTCTAACAGCTTAAGGAACGAGCGTCCTTTGGACTAAACCTTACTTCTCAGTAAGAGGAAAACAGATTAAAACCAGTAGGTATATACACTCTAGCTGTATATTCACACATGTTATGTAAAAGTAGCTCAAAATGCCCTTCTCACTTTGCAAGTCTATGAAATGTATGTTGTCTTTATGCAGTTTCCTACAAGGCCCTCGCTAGAAGAGGAATTTGCTGCCTTTTCTTTGAAGAAAAGATTTTGCAATGAGTTTTTCTCCTTTTTTTTTTTCTTTTTTTTTTTTTTTTGGCTTTTTTTTTTGTTGGTTGGTTGGTTTGTTTCTTATTAAACACACTGTCCTGATTGTGTTTCACAGGAGACTGGCCAGGCTGGTGGTGGGTCCGTTCTGTGCCTGGAACTGTACGGGAGGTGGTCCGTCTGTCCACTGCAAGATAACAAACAGCATGAAAACCCTCCAGCCACCACCTGGGAAGGGGAGGAGCAGCAGCAAGGCCAGAGGAAGGAGCTGCCCACACACATTGAGGTCATCACTGATTTCATGACAAGCTGAGCGTCAGGTTGGACTCTGTCACACACACGGAACAAGGGAAACTGTGGCCTGCACGAATGACAGACCTCAATTCAGATGCTTCTGAGCCCATTCTACACTGCAGCTGTAGGGTTTCCAGAGTGAATAAAAGCCTCTGGTTCTCACCCGTTTCATGCTTTCCTCTCAAATTTATCAAAATCTCCTGAAATAGGCAGATCTCATGGGTTTTAATCCTCCTCCACCTCCACATTTTTAATCTAGCATGGATTACGCGTAAGCCAGCAATGGCAAACAAAGTCAGCAGAGCACGGAGCTCAGGGGGACAGGCTGTGGGCATCACCAACACGGGCTGCAGCACACCATCCCTCTGCAGCCAAAGCAATCTGCTTCTTCCTGGCAAAAGCCTTTTTTTCCTCCCACGAAGGGAATGTTAGGAAAAGATGTCAGGTTTCCTCGCCTCCCAAATTCACATTTGGAGGTTATTTCGGTCTAAAAGAATGGACCATCTTTCACCCTTGCTGAATTCCAGCATAAGAGAGCACTTTGGTATTTGTGAACAACGTTAAAAGTGAGAAGTCCAAAATAGGAACCCTTAAGGTAGCAGCTAAACAGACATCAAACATCATTAGCTGGAAATTCAGATTTATAGATAAAGGTGAAAACCCACAAACACTAAAATTATATCAATAGAAACCATTCTTAGAGCAGTACTCAAAGCATTCCCTAGAAGAAGGGGATCTGAACATTAAAATGAAACCTGAGAATACATTAATTTTCTTTCAAAAGTAGCAGCTCTCACCCAAACGAAGTGGCTACCTGCTGCAAAAGGCATTAAAAGAAAGTTCTGGAGTGCCAACAAAACCACTGGAGGAAACAAAGACCTCACAGGGATATCAAAGGAAAGCAAAGCACGTTGTCCTGCCTCAACAGCGCTCATAACCAGGAGATGAAGATTGCTTACCGTGATTAAATTGTGTTCTGGAAGACTGCAGGCTTCAATGTGGTCCTGGAGGAGCTGCTGGGAGAAGTTCTGATGCATCTGTGCTGCCTCGTGTGCATCCATTGCGTTTCCACAGGCTTTGTTCAGGTCTGCAGGACAAGAGCTTCATTTACTCCCTGAGAACCACTGTTCAGACTTTTATGTGACACAACTCTTCCCTTACAGTAATGAATGAATGATTTAAACTGCCAAGACATCAAGGCCACCCCGCTCAGAACAGGCAGGGGCAATGAAGAACCCGAGCCCTTCCTCCTTCCAACAGGCCTGGCAGCACACAGGATTCGATGTTCTTTCAGTTTCCAATCATTCAAATAACACTAATTGGACGAGGAGGAAAGCGCCTCCTCACCCCGCCTGTGCTGCAGGCTCTCACTCTGTGATCTGGCACCATCTAGTGGGAACGAGGGCTGGTTTGGAGCACGCACCTCACAGCAGCACTTCAGTTATTCTCCCTCCTCGTTGCCCTTTGCTTTCAGGCCCTCACAGCCTGCTGCTCTGCCCATCCCCAACGCAGGTCCTACTGTCTCCTGCGTTTGCTCAGCCAGATTTCAGACTGGTAACACACCAAGCATTGCAGTGTTAGCTAACAGGGATAAGAAGCATAGAGGTGAGGGATGAGACACACAGCTCCTGTTGGTGAACAAGTGCTGGCATTCCACTGCTCCTGATGGAGCACCTCTTCAAAAGAGAATCTAGCAGTTCCATGGGAAAGCTCTTAAAAAACCAAAGCAGAATGGGAATGGTGCCTCCGTGACAGGAGCAGCAATGGCTGAACAAGGGGCAGCCTTTCATCTACAGCAGATTCATCATCATTGCTGGCACGTTTCGTACGTCAGCCACCACTTGGAAACGAGTTATTTCGATTGCCTGGAAGCAGTTTTGCAGCACAGGCAGTAGCAAAGCAGAACATAAGCCTGGCCCAGTGCTTGGTTTACAGCACCATCCTTGCACCAAACACGACAGCTTAATGGAAACCGAAAGTGTGGGGTGAGTTCTTGGAAAAGGGGCAGATTTATTTTCTAGTGCTTTATTTTCTAGTGAAAGCAAATCAATTGCAGCATTAATGCTGACAGTCTGCCAAGAAGCTGGTCAATATCTGAACAAAGCATCCTGGGGCCCATGTAAGTCAGATTAAACAATATTTATGTATGAGTGATACAGCAGTCTCCTGTATTTATTAAGGCCCCCACGTAGAAGCAAAGCTTAATAAAATGTTTACTACAGCAAGAGCTGCAGTCAGAGCAAAGCGACAACAGCATGGATGCTGCATGGCTGTGCTTCCCATGCAGTCACAGCATTCTGCACAGCCAGGCACCCAGTCTGCACGATGAGCATCTCCACACCGACCCCAGAGAGCAGCAACAGATCTTTGCCACTTCTGAACACATTTTCCTCACTTACCTCTCAGCAGAGCTGAAGACCACAGCTGCACAGACATATCCGGGATCTTGCTTGCAAGCTGCATGGCTGGCACTACCATATTATTACTTTCCTGGTGAAGAGCAGACATCAACATCAAAGATGTATTTTTTCCCCTTGCAAATATGTAATATATCAAAGAGAGGCTGAATTTGAGACTGAAATTTTGCCTAATTTAATTGCTAGCTAGCAAGCTGAAATCTTAACGGGACAATAACCCAAACATCATCTAAAGCTGTCTGGAGTTTTGCTGTGTCCTAGGAATGATGTTGTCTGTCCTGTGCAAGATAACAGAAATATTTCACACATTCTGGCATATGATAAAAATTCAGAAGAGCTCACACCCACAATTCCTCCCAAACCATCCCACTGCATGACGCCCCTTGTCCTTCATTCTGTTCTTTTGTTTCCCCTGAGTGATTTCAGGCATCTCCACAACAGGAATCAAGCACTGCTGCTCTGTTGAAGAGTTGCTCAGCGTGGACCAATGGTGTCGTGTCCTGCCAGCTCCCAGTGGGGCACCTCCATACAAACACTCCTAAACACAACTCGAGGGAGCGCCCCGATTTGGCAAATCAATGCTCAGACACACGAAGGCTCACCCTGTGATTCCCTAACACGTAGAATATATGGCCCAGGAGCACCAGGGAACATGCTGTCAATCGATTCAAATCTTCTGCATTTGACATTTTCAGCGTCTCTCGCAAAAACCTCCTGCCAACACAGAGCACAGCACGAAGGTTGAACCAAAATCTGCTTTCCCTGAGGTTTTTAAGAAATGTCATTAAGAACCCAATGAACCCCATCAGCAAATAGGAGCACCCAGGAATAACCGTGTGCTGCAGGTGACTTTAAAGCCCAAAACGCTCCGTTCCCAACCTCACCTCTCATTTAGCATGAAGGATTTGAACACATCCCCCTTTGAAAAGCCTTTCTTTCAGATGGGCCACTGCAGAACACCACGCAAGTGTTTCTCAGAGCAAAAGAGATGTAAAACAGTCTTTGCCTCAAGCGAAACAGGAGGCTGGCTAAACCTACAGGGAACCCAGGAGGTTGGAAAGCAAAGCCTCCGGGTTCTCATGTTGAGTTTAAATCCTGATCTGGTTTTTCCTCCTCCCCACCTTCCAGGCGCAGCGCTTCGTACTCACTTTGCCTCGTTGTATCTTCCTTGGAAGAAGGAGAACAGACCTCGGATATAGAAAGCTGCTGCTCGAAGGCAGTGGGAGCTACAAACAAAGCAGAACGTTGACACTGAGGGACTGCAGTGACAAACAGCACAGGCACGTTGTGAGGGATTGAGCCCCATAACCAAAGCTCTGCACAAAACGTTTAACACACAGTCAGAGCTTCTACCTTGAAAAGAAGAGGATTATTCTGTTTTCTTTGAATAAAGCCCGATACAAAGCCAGTATTACCATCATCAGTGCAACATCAGCACAGTTTCTGGAACTCTCACCTCACAGGAAAATTGTGGTCTGGATTTATCCTTTCCAATAAGCTGTAAAGCTACAAAGTGAGAGAGGGAAAAAAGACAATCAGTGCTTCTGACACACAGCTGATGCTTTAGACAGCAAGAATCTGACACAAGGTGCACCTCGCATCAGAACATTCAAGTCACTACAAACACACTGAAAATGTCCATTCTGGTCCTAGAATCGAGTTTTATACAAGAGATGACCTTTGAAACGTCATAAAAATGACTATAAACTGTTCATGCTTCCTCAGAAAATCCTTAGCTGTCATTTAACTCAATTGCTCCAGACCCAAATGCTGTCTCAGATTTGTTTGTTAGTCCAAACAAAGCTTGGCAAACTGTCCAGAGGTCCCCTGTGCTACTGAAAGTCTGCTCTTAGGAACAGGCTGCAAGTTCTGCTCCAGCTGCTGTCTGCAATCTCTAGACCTGGACTGCCTTCAAGAGCATTGGTTAGACTCCTTTTGAACAGAGATGTGCAACTTGTTAGCTGAAGCAAATATACTCTATAGCTACATAAAGGTTAGAAATATTCAGATGTCATCAGGTATCAGAAAATGTTAGCCTATAGCTAGGCTGATTTTAAAAAATAAAGAAACGTAAATAAAGACCCAAGGAGATTTGATATGACTGAATCATTTGTCATTAGTCTGTGTTTAAACTTCAGTATGCATTTTATTTCAGTTATTGAAAGGTGGATAAAAAAGTACCTTCCTGAAGGCCATTGTTAAACCCTTCCTCCAGCAGAGGTAATTTACGTATCACCCAACATTTGTGTTGGTACACACTGGTATTTGTTTACAGTGATATAATTAAGTTTGCTGTAGCTTCGTCTTATGATGAAGGTAAATAAAAAAAACACATTCTGTCAAACCAGGAAGGAACCATGCAGAAAAGGGAAACTTGTGCAGAGCTGCAGGCAGGCTGCAGTGGGCGCTCACCTCCTGGTGCCGGTTGCCTTCCCTGATGTACACACTGGCCAAGTTTGTCACAATGAATGCCCACAGCTCCTGGTGTGTAGTGAGCTAAAACAAAGCACAGCCAAAATACTTCAGCGCCCAGCCCAGAATTACTTCAACCCATCTTTAATACAAACAAAAAGAAAGAAAACGCTCAGATTTGACGCCTGATTTTTTTAGCTACAAATTCTCCTGTCCTGAACCCTGGTCAGCAGAGGAAAATCTGAACTAATGCAATTAATACAGTCTTCAGACTTTCGGCCTCACCTATCTGGTGCCCCAAACAATCACAAGCCCAGCCACCACATTGTGAGAAGAAAAACCTTACCCTCAGTGCTGTAGTAAACTGTGCTTCTGCATTGTCCATGCAATTAACAGAAATGCAGTAGAGCCCCTGTAGAAGACATGATGTTGTTAAGGTAACAGCACGTTGTTCCAAGCCCAGAATGCCAAGAAGGCAAGCATGCCCAGAAATCAGCATATCTGGCTGAAAAAAGGCTCTTAATTTCTTACAACTTTCAAACAGCAATGCTGCTTCTATTTGTCCCCACACCCAGTGCCCACAGCATGCTCTGAGAAACAGGCAGTGCATCTCCTGTGTATTTACACTGCCTACCAGTTCTCATGGCACAGGACACTTCAAAAGGGGATTATAGGCTCTGACAGCAGAGCTGGCTGTGAGTCCCCACAGCAGGACAGGCAAACAGCAAAGCAAACTCCATTGCTCAGCAGGAAATTCTGCTGCCTGCCTCACTGTGACCTCACAGCTGGTGACTGTTCAACGCACGCGCCTCCAAGAGTCACACGTTTCCCCTCTATCACAGACACTTACTAACAGAGTGTGCAGCTGGGCAGCGTGATTAGAAAACAGCCTGGGAGACTGCTGGCAGAGCTGGCAGACTTGTGAGATCTGTTAGGAAAAAAACAACCCATTTCAGACATTCCTCTGTTTTGATGTATGCCCTCTGTCCACCTCTCTGCACCGCACACAGCACTCGGTAAGCGACCGCTTCCAGGACCCAGTGCTGCTCTTCAGTGATGGCAGAGCCAGCTGTGCCTTGGGCTGAGGGATGTGCTGCTCTGTGCACGCTCCTCCCACACTCACACACACACAGGAACTGGTTTGGAACGATCTGCTTTGCTGCAGCTCTGCCATAAGGTGGCACCACCTGCAAACAAATGCCAGATCTGCTCGGAAATGCTCAGATTCTGTGCTGACCCACAATGGAAAAGCTGGAATCAAACTCTTCCAAAGGAAACGTGCCTGCGAGGAGCACCGAGAGCCCAGCACTGCTCTTTTAGCTGATTTTCCCCCAAACACATTCACGTGAAGGCTGACAACAGAGGCTGAGATGATGCAGCAGCATATCCTATAAATAAGGGGCAGACAGGAATTAAAAATGCTTGGGAGGACAGAAAGAAAGCGCAGTGTGCTCCTCCATTAGAGAACTCAGTCCCCCTCCTTTTTTCCCCTTGATTTAAGAGGAAGAAAGGACAGAAAGTCAGAGAGCCTTAAAGATAGAGGAGGACAGGAACACTACGAGGAAATGAAAGGGGAAGAGTTAAGAGCTTCCCTCAGCCCTGAATGGAGGGAAAAGACACCAGGCCATCTGTGACCAGGAAGAAGGGATCACTTCTGGCCACTGCTCAGCACCTGTCAACCCCACCAGCAACTCCGAAGCATTGGTGAATGAAACAAATTAAGAGGTGGCTAATTACCAAGCGCCATCAGGCCTGACGGCGTTCGTTAGCTTAGCACTGCTGGAACCCCCATCTGAGCCCAAGAATCCTTCTTGAAACAATCTTACAAGTCATTACTGCACACATCCCCAGCTAAGGAAATGGTTGAAGCCTGTGTTTACCTCCTGCAACGCTGTGGCTTTGTGTCCTGTGACCAGCCGACACATGATGATGTGTTCCAACAAAATAACTTGGAAAGATGACAAGATGGGACTGCAGTCCAACACTGAAGAGGGAACAAAGGGAATCTGGTAAGTTCAGTTAAGGCAATACGAACAGCCACAGCACACAGACCCTCCTGCACCCAGCCAGCTCCCTGTAGTGCAGGTGGCTCAGCACAAAGAGCTGTTTGTGCAAATTCCAATTTCTGCATTCAGAAAATCAAAGTAACCACCCAGCACAGTGCTCAGATACAGCAGAAACAGACAGAAAGGCCGTCCCAGCGAGCTGGAAAGGTCTGCTGGTTTCTTTTTTAATTTAAATTAGCAACAAGTAATGGAATCTCGCAGCATCAGCCAAATTCTCATCCTTATACTTACTTTTTAGCTTCTCCAGCTGCATGAGTGCTTTGTCTGTGTACTTCTGAGCCTTCTCCAGGTACCCTGCTTGCATGGAATGCATCACTGTCACCTGCCAGGGGACACAGGAAAGATTACAAAACATTTTCTTTGCAGAGGAGAGCTGTAAGCATTCACACAACTCCTCAGGCACTCATCATTTTAAGCTAAGGCTTTATATCAATTAAGAACAAAATGACATGCAAGAAGTGGGGCAACCAGTTTCAGGAAGGTGAAGTCAAGTTTGCTCTTCTGTTGATAAAAATAAGCCAACATAAAATCAAACCTTCCCCTAGAATTATCTGGCTGATATTAACGAAGCTTCGTTCCAGCTCCCAGGTTTCTCACACAGTCTTTTCAAACACTGAAAGCAATTTTCTCACAGATGCTGTGTCAGAATCAAGCTGTCAGCGCAATGCAAAGCAGCGCACGCTTTGCAGAATCAATCACTGCTGCTTTCAGACCACTTTTAAGCAATTCCTCATTCATCAGCAATCTGCACGAAGTAAAAAAGAGCTGCTCACCAAGTAGACAAGCACACACATGTGTTCCTTGGGCAGCCAGTGAAAGAGATCCGCAGGGTTGCTGGGCAGAATCTCATCATCGTGTAGCGTGGATATGGTCTGAATGCACTGCTGAAGCTGCTTCAGACACGGCTTCACACTCTTCACCTGCACAAGATGATGCACTTCAGACACAGCTCTGCATCCCACTCACCTGAATGCTCACTGAGCTGAGAAAACCTGCCAAGCAACGAATAACCCGCACTCATGAACTCAAGTCAGGCCCAGCTCTCGCAGTCTGCACGCACCTGCCCGGCATCCAGGTAATGTGTGACCTGCAGGACTAAGAAGAACACACGCAACGACTCCTTCTGGATGGGGTTTCCTTGCCAATTTTCAACTATCTGCCCACACAGGGTAAGGAGGGGGTGCACCTCCTGCAGCTTCCGTTCCATCAGAAGGAGCTGTAATTCGAAACAGAAATCAGTGCTGTGCTTGGCAGTTCAGACTCTCAAAGACCGAAGTCACACTGAAATCCATTCTTTCCAATGCAACTAGACTCAAAGGCCTCTATTTGCAAAAGCAGGTTTTTCATCCTGAATTCCAAGGGTCCCAATGACAATTCACAGTTAGAAACCACACATTTGTCATCATTTGTAACAGGAAGCAGAGGAACCCATTCACAAGAGCCCTACAGACTTGAGGCTTGTTCTGGGCCCATTCAGTTCTGTGCTCACACGAACAGAACACACAGAGCACAGATGATACATCAAAATAACCAACTGACGTTCAGATAAGTTGCATTCTCTTCTAGCCTGTACCACACTAGTTAAAAATTTAGAAGCCCATCCAACTCACCATTCCCTTGCTTAGCAGAAACAGTGCTCTGAAATGAAACAAAATAAGGTCATAATCCAAAGGAAACACAAGATGCCCCCTAAAGCCCCCCCACATTTAAAAACCAGATGGCGAGGTCCGATCCCAGCACCAGGAGCCACAAAGCCAACCTCTCAGCTTTGTGCCCTCAGACCATCCCAGCTGCAGTAGCTGCTAAGGTCAAAGCAAGGCTAATGGAAAATCTTTTGCTGATAAAGACAGTAAACAAAGTTCAGTACGGAAAACAACAACAACGAAAAGCCAGGCCTTAGCAGACATCATTGATTTTCACAGGAAAATTAGAGCTGAACAAACTCTCAGATCTAAGAGAGCACTCAGAAATATTGGTTTGCCTGTAAAACCCTCGTAGCAATCAGAGCCCACATCTCTAATTTACTCACAGATAGAACAGAAGAGGAGAACGGAGGAGAACAGAGGAGAACAAATCCAAATAAGAACAACCCAAAACATCCCTTGAGAGAAGGACAAAACCACAGCTGGGAGGCACTCACCTGGTATACTCTGACCCCACCACCCGGGCATACTCTGCTCCCACTCCCAAAAGGTCACACGCAGATACCAAATCTTTTTCAAGAGTATGTAGTTGCTGAAATGAAAAGAGGCCAGAAAAGGTCAGCGTTCCTTAATGAGTCTAATAATCCTTTTTTTTTTTTGTAATGTAATTACTTCTGTGTTTTACACGCGATAGCTGCTAAACTGACACATTAATTACTTCGTCTCATTCTGGACTCGTCTTCCAGGAGCACTTTGCATTCTCCAGAAAAAGCCTGTGACATTTCAGAAGGAATTTCTCAGCCAGGTTTCATACCCTCAAGTTGCTGCAATTTACTGAGAGTACGTGCAGAGCAGGGAGGATCGATTCAGATACAACCGACCTCAGACAGATACACAAGGAATGCTCCCAGGAGGAGGAGCAGAGGGATTCTGCAATGCACGGCTCAGGTGATGAGGAAGGGATGGCACAGCCTGCAGAGCAGCCCTCCCTCCCTCCAATCTCCCAAATTTCAGATGTTTTCCAGACTCAGGTAGAGAGCCACACAAGGGCAGAAGAACACCACTGAGGCAGTGAGACATGCAGACCCTTGTGGTCAAGCAAAAGCCAGAAAGGAAATACCACACAGAAAAGAAATCAGCAAAGAATGTCAAGCTCCAAGAAAGGATCCCATTCAGTGGGAGGCACCGAGAAAAAACATTTAAGCTTCTTGTGAGTACTCAGGCATTAACTCATTGCAAAGCAAACATTTGTCCTTTAATCGATAGGAAAGGCTCTGCTCAGTGTTCCCAAACTACATAAAGGAACTCAGCAGTTCCTTTTCAAGGCAGTTGGTCTGCTTGTTTAAGCTCATCAGGAAGGGGGGAGACACAAGTACAGGTGACTTAAGAAGCCATCATACAGAAACTGCCCTCTTTCACAGAGCACCCCAAAAGAGCAATTAAATCCCTCAAATCTGTCTCTCCACTGATGACTGGAAAAAATAAAGAACCACAACACCTGCGTTAGGTGAAGGACCTCACAAAGAGGTGTCCAACATCTTCCACATAACACAGTTTTCCAGCCACAGTGCTACACAGAACTCCCAATTAGCAACAGGACGTCACTCACTGCAAGTTGGAAAAGCAGCCTACAGTGCCAGTATGGAGTCTGCTGTGAGATCTGGATGGCCTTGCGTAACAGAGGCTTCGCTGTGTCCACCGAGTTCTGAAACAGAAACACACACCCAAGTCAGCACAAGAGCCAGGCCCTGAGCGCCGTCCGGCCTTCTGAACAAGATGCGTTCTGTGCTGATCCTCAACCAAAACCTCCCAAGTCAGGAAATTTAAAATAGGAAAAGTAACCCAAGTAAGCTTTTAACATCCAAGACCACGCAACAATAAGTCTGCTCAAAGGCATCAGACTATTTAGCTTCTTTGACGACTGTTCCACTATTCCCAGCACTGTAAGAGAGGCACTCCGGCCCTCTGAGCACCTCGCGTTACAAAAGGTCCACGGCTTTCCCGAGCTGAGGGCACAGAAGCCGATGCAGTATTCCAGGTGGGGCCACACGAGGGCAGAGCAGAGGGGCACAACAACCCCTCCCTCGTCCCGCTGCCACTTCTCCATCGATGCGGGCCAGAATACAGCCGGCAAACCCCTTCGATAACAGCCGCACCCCGCACGGAGAGCAAAGGCACAGCAGCAGACGGAGCCCCGTGCCGCCTCCAGCAACACCGCAGCACTCACCTCCTGGCAGTACAGCTCGGACAGCAGGCTGGCTGCCTCGAACTTCACGTCCTCAAACTGCGGGATCTGACAACATCTGAGTTAAGTAAAAACTCAAAGCGGCACCCCCAGTCCTTACTGTAACACACGCGTTAAGAAAGCAGCCCGCAGCCGCACGAGGACGTTAAAGAACTCGGGACTCGCTCCCCGTCCCAGCGCCGGGCCTCATCTGGGGCGACTTCAGGCGGACACCAAAGGATACCTGCTGCGAGATCAGCCACTGCAAGAGAACACGGCGGTCAGCTCAGCGCTCAGAGCCCAGCGCCCCGCAGCGCCCCGCCCCCCGCGGCCCCCCCGCTCACCGCTTTCTCCAGGTGCCCCCGGGCCTGCTCCCCGTTCCGGGTGTGGTGGTAGAGCACGGAGCCGAGCTGGAGGTGCGTGCGGGCCTCCATGCGGGCCGGGGGCTTGCGGGGCAGCACGGCCTGCAGGCAGTGCACGCACAGCCGGACCTTGGGCGGGCTGGAGGTGCGGAAGTGCTCGGCCAGGCCCAGCAGCGCCAGGTACCACGACTCCCCCCCGCCCCCGGCCGCACCGCCGCCCGACCCCGACCCCGGGCCGGGCCCGGCTCCCCCCGCGCCGCCTCCTCCTCCGCCGCCCGCGCCCCCTCCGCCGCCCCCCGCCTCCCCGGAGCCCGCGGCGCCGCCCGCCGCCGGCTGGGGCTGCTGCTGTGGAGGCGGCTGCTGCTGAGGCGCCGCTCCGCCCGCCGCGCCCGCCGCCACCGCCGCCATCTCAGGGCCGCCGCGACAACACGGGCGGGGGGGGGGGGAGGAAGGGGCGGGGGGGGGGGAGGAAGGGGCGGGCCGGGGGGGCGGGAGCGGCGCGCGCGCGGGGCGACGGGAACTGCAGTCCACCGAGGGCGGGGCGGAAGTGACGTACGGGCGGGTGGCGGAAACTCCGCCGCGCGAGGGTTTGTGGGAGTCATAGTCCGAGCGCCCTCTGTCGCGCAGCTGCCTTAAGGGCTCGGGAAGGAGCGCGGAGGCCGCGACCTCACCTCAGCGAAGCGCTCCGCTCCCTCCTTTCCTTCCCGCCCCGAGGCCTGCTCGGGAACTGCAGCTCCCAGAGGCCTTTGCGGCAGCTCCATCGCGCTCCGCTCCGCCCGGGTTCAGCGCGGTGCATGGTGGGACGGCAGTTCCAAAATGGACCATCACCACCACCACCACCGGGATGCTCCGGGTACGGCTTGGCCTTTTTGTCCGCCTCCTTCTCCTCCCTGGCCCGCCCTCGAGGACTCCGCGCTCCGCAGCCTCTCGGCCTGAAAGGAGCTCCGCGCTTTGGCGGCTCCTCCCGCTGCAGCGGGCGGTAATCGCGTCCCCTCCTTATTTTTTCCCCCTCAGGGAAGGCCAGTCGGTGGTTTGGGGTCGCGCAGTCGAAATCGGCCAAGACGACGGCGAATATCCTGCAGCAAGAGGAGCTGATAGCGCAGAAAAAGAGAGAGATCGAGGCCCGGCTGGAGCAGCAGGCCCGGCAGAGCACGCTGAGCCTGCAGCAGCTGCCGCTGCTCGGAGAGTGCGTGTGGGAATGGGATGGGATGCGGGATGGGGGGAGTTGTGGAGTACAGGGCGTGGGGGGATGTGGGATACGGGATGGGGGTGGGATGTGGGGTGAGATATGGGATACGGGGTGGATGTGATGTGGGATGTGGGGTGGGATGGTTGCAGTGGGTTTGTACAGGGGGAGCAACGTGGGAAGAGGCCTCACGGGCACTTGAAGGCGATGTGGAGGGGTTGGAGCTGCTCGTTAGTTAATGAAATGTTGGGAATGGCAGCAGTGGGCTCTGTGCGTTTAGCAGGTCTGCCCGGTGTTGTCACATTGTGTTAACAGATAGGTGCCTTTGGGAATCATAGAAGGTTTGGGTTGGAAGGGGCTCTTAAAGGCCATCTGGTCCCACTTCCCTGCAGTGAACGCCTGCAGCTCCATCAGCACTCAGAGCTCCTCCAGTCTGACCCTGGGTATCTCCAGGGTTGACGCATCCACCACCTCTCTGGGCAACCCGTGCTCTGCTTCACCACCCCTTTCTTAAAGAACGTTTTCCTTCTATCCAGTCTAAATCTCCCCATCTTTAATTTGAGCCTTTTCATGCTATGATATGATGTTTTCCTTCTCCTCAATTATCATCTTTTTGCACATCCCTAACTCCCAAGAGTCAGTGCAATTCCACCAGTAGCTGCTTGCTTAGAGCTCCAACTGTGCAAGGAGAAATCCTGTTTTAATGTGGTGGGGAGCATAGGTGGATGCTATAAGCACCAAGTGGAGTGGTTCTTGTGCTTCTGAATAGCTGTATTCTCAAAATCAGGTGCCAGAGATCAGTAATTTTTGATGTTTTTCCCTGTCCAAAATAAATGTCTATGAGGGGACTGGGAAAGTTGTCACTTAACCATCACCTGCTATTTTTTTTTTTCCTGTTTAGAGATGATGGGACTGAAAACGAAGCCTCTGTTTCCAACAAGTTTGTCAATGATGGCAGTTTCCTCCAGCAGTTTCTCAAGCTGCAGAAGGAAAAGTCGAGTACTGGTAGGTCGACCTCTGAGCAACAGGAGGCCTTCCTTCTCCTGATGGTTCCAGCTTTGTGTGAGCTGCCTCTGGGTGTATTCACTTTAGAAACCTTGCTGTTATTTGTTAGCAGCATGAGTAAGTCCTAAAGCAGTGGTGACCCCTTTAGATTTGGATTGAAGTCTTCCTTCAGGATGCAGTAGGAACGTTTGCACTTCTTTCCACCTGTAGGTGCTGTAAAGACAAACATCTTTTATTATTTTTTTTTAAGCTTGGATCTCCCTTTGTAGCAATCACCACACTTTCACTTAGTTACGAAGCTTTTGCCAGACAATGTCTTTAATTTACTCTGCGAATGACGGCCTGTTGCAGATGTGTTACTGCCTGAGTTGTTGTTTATAACCTGCTGAGATGAAAACAGTAAGAATGCACAGGAATTATTTTCCCCCCTCATTCTTTTCTAAGAACCTCCCCCAAGTTCTACTAATAACTCGGCAAACGCTGCTGCACCAAATGTTGGGAAGAAACCTTTGCTGTTTGGGAAGCGCCCCGGTCAGGTCCTGAGCAGCATGCTGCAGCAAGCGAAGAACTACTCCCATTCCAAACAGACCCCAGTCGTTAACCGCCTCAGTGTGTTTCAGTCGCCAGATGAAGATGAGGAGGAAGATTATGAGCAGTGGTTGGAAATCAAAGGTAAATGACGCTTTGTTCCTTTCTGTATTTGGTGGCTCGGGTTTGCTCGCTGTAGAGATACGAGGCGAAGCTTGGAAGGTGGATTGGGCTTTTCCCTTATGCTGTGAGTTGTCAGTAAGGTTTTTGGTGTGCAGATTTCTGGGTGGAAAAGCTGAGGGTTGAGTGCTGTGAGGGAGCAGCTGACTGGGAGTTTGTTTGGCCTGAGCTCAGTGTGGGAGGTGGTCGTTTGGTCATTCATTAAAGTTAGACTGGATCTGTTTTACGTCTAGGAAGGTTGTTTTCTCTGAGATAGCAAGGCAAGCAATTGAGGAGAGGAGGGAGAAATTGCATGGATAAATGAGTAAAATCACTTAGAAGTCACAGAAGTAGAAACAGGTGAATTCCAAGTTCCTGCCTCTCCCTGAAGCCTCAATAGAAAAACGCACTTCAGAGGGGTCTTAACTGCTTGAAGAGGATGTAAAACCAAGGAAGGAAATAGCAGCACTTCAATAAGCAATAGGCTGAGGAGCCAGAGGGCAGATTTGGTCAACAATCTGAATTTCACACGGATGTGCTAATCAAGTATAAAATTAGATTGGTGTTACTAAAAAGTCACACTAAGATTTGTGTCACAATTCCTTTTGTTGCGTTTACAAAACACGTCTGGCTGTTGCTGTGGGATTTATTGAAACGTAATCCTGGCAGGTCTGAACACGAGCTTGAAATGTACTGCAGGGATGTGAGAAGTGGCTGCTGAGAGTGAAGACGGGACCTGGACCCTTAATGCAAAGAGCATGGGTTCAAAACTAGTCGAGATCAGAGCAGACGCCTCTGCTCCTGGACACGGTGCTCTGTGTTCAGCTCCACACCCAAAATGTCATTGTGGAGAGAAACGTGTGCTTCGTTTCCATTGAATTTGTCCTGTGTCAGCTCTCCAGCCACTGTCAGGGGGTTCCTTCTTTGGCACAGAAGGAAGGGCAGCTTTCTGGAGGCTTCCCCTCTCCATGTCTCTTATGGGATTCCCTCCATGCGAGGGCTGGGACACAGGTATATGTCAGTAGGAAGAGCTGTAGCTCCAGCTGCACAAGAGGTCTCTGCTGTCCTGTTACAGAACAGTGCTTTGGGAGCTGAGATTTGTAATGTTTAGCTGGTAATGTTGTCCTATTCCTCCCCACCATGTGTTCTGTGTGGAGTGGAGTCACCAGAACCAAACTACATTCCAGTAGAAGCTGTGCTCTGAACTGTTCTGATGGCATTTTTAGGCTTTTTCCTTCTACTCAGAAATACTCACTTCCTAGCAGGGGAGGGAGGGGGGCTGGCTGTGATGTCAGGATTGTGATTTGTACAGCTGGGTAAGACCAGATCCCCCATTTCATCCTTTTTCTTCCCGTTCCCGTTCTACTTTTGTCTGTCGCCGTGGTTCTTAGAAGTAATGTGCCTGTTACCTGTTTGGTGTGTGAGTTGAACCCCAGTACTGACAGCCTGCTTAAAGTTTTACCCCCAGAGGATGCGGAGACCCGGCAGGTGGTGGAAAAGCTGGCTAGGTTCGTGGCTGAAGGGGGACCAGAGTTAGAGAAGGTCGCTATGGAAGACTACAAGGATAACCCAGCGTTTTCGTAAGTCTGGAGCTGCAGCTCACCTGCCAGAGCAGGGCACCGTGCCTTTGTAGGGGGGCAAATATCAGCCTCGTACGTGTGGTTCTCACAGGGGAGGGGGTTTGGTTTAATTACTGTTGGGTGGATTTGAGCTCTGTTGCGTGTCGCTGTTTTTGTTTTGGGAAAACAGAGGCAGGAAGCCATAGGTGGTGGTGCTGTGGGAGCAGGTCAGTTAGGTAGGAATACAGCCTGGGAGTTCACCTGGCCTGCGGGGGAGCTGGGCTGCACCTCAGGGCTGAGTTTGCCTTCTCTGCCATCGCTGGCTGAGGGCAGAGGGCTCCCTGTGTGTGCGAAGGACAGGCTGTTATTTCTTTGTGAAGGAAGACAGGACGTTTGGCTACAAGTCCTTGGATTAGAGCTGGGGGTGTTTATACGTGCTGGAGGCAGCGTAACCCACGGTTTGAGTGCAGTCTGAGTCATTTCTCTATCTTGTTCTTTGTGCTCAGGCTGTTTACATCCCTGGGGGATTGGTGTTGGTTTTTTTTCTAGCTGTTGCTGATTCGTATTTTTTTGCCTTTTTCTTTTTTTTCCCCTTCATCTCCACCTTTAGGTTTTTACATGATAAGAACAGCAGAGAATTCCTTTACTACAGAAAGAAAGTGGCAGAGATAAGAAAAGAGAATCAAAGTTCTCAGGCATCCTCTTCTCAGAAAGGTAATTAAGACTGAGATCTGAAGAATATAAGTTACAGAGTTTGTTTGCCTTCTTCACTCTCTGTGTGACTGTAAAGGTGTCTGGGAACAGTGGGAATGGATACTTGGCTGTCTGTTCCTTAAATAAAACTGCAAAATGTGTGGAGATGGTGACCTCTGGCATCAGACTCCCAAGCCCACAGTGTATTTAAGCACACTTTATGGAAGGGGCTTCTTTCAGTCCTGAAAACGCACTGAGGAAAAGTGCTTGTTCTCACGTGTTCTTATTGGATTTGTTATCTATGAGAAAGGTTTATTTGAATGTAATCCTCATTTCTGCTGCTGTTTCTCTACCTGAAGCCTTTGTTTCCTGCTTGGGACGTAATCCTTTGCAAATAAGGGACTGATTTCAGGTAGGAAAGCAGCAGAAGTGGGTGATCTGCCAACAGAAAGGTGCTGTGGGCAATGGAACAAGGTTAACTGCATTAGAAGACCAAAATTGTTGTGGGTGAGTTGTGGTCTGCAGGCTGGGCACTCAGTGCTTCCCTTCCAGCCTCTGTTTCAGGCCTGCTGTCAGATTCCCTTTCTGTGGAAAGGAATATTAATGCAATTTAGCTGCCGTGCTGATGAGCTACCAGCCCAAACAAATGGTGGCTTAACAGACTGTGGGCTGAAGGAGCTCATTACCAGTATGCAGCTGCTAGTGCAGCCTGGAAGCTATGACCACTATTATCCATACTTTACAAGTGTGCAGTACTGAAGCAAGGGAAGGTTATGACTTACAATCATGTCTCTGCCTCCTGGTCCTGTGCCAGCACGCTGGTGCTGTGCAGGTAGCAAACTCCTATAAGGCTGTCCTGGCTAAATAACCTGTTTGCCTGGCTCCTTGTGAACACCAAACGTGCTCGAAACACTAAAGCTCTGAGACCTCTGTGCCTTTGGACTGAGGCTGCAGTATTTGCCTCTCCCATGTGAGAGCTGGGATCGTTCCACGGTCCTGCAGCCCTCCCCAAAGCAGCTGTTGGCTGTGCAGTGACACTGCATACACGTGGGATTGTGTGTTCCTACTTGGCTGCTTTTTCCTCCCATTTACACCTCTGGACTTCAGTGGCAAAAACCTTTAATGAGAGTTAATTGTGAGTGCTGAGACGTGATATTATGGAGAAGTGCCTGACACGAGGAAGAAGGACTTCCTTTGCCGTGCAGAGCAATGAGTGCCCCCCTTTGAACACAAAAGCTGGCCTGTCCCTTAATCTGCTCTCATCTAGCTGCTGGCACAGAGGATGGTGCTGTGTGAACGAGTGCTCCTCTGCTTCCTGTTGTACAGCTGTAATGCAATGTCGTGTTTCTGTGATGTAAACTGTTTGCGTGTCGTATTTCTCACAATTAAACTCGACCTTTTGCCCTTATTCTGCTCTTGGGGTTCTTAGAACAGATAGGCTTTGACTGTTGCTTGTGTGAGTTGGGCCCAGTACTGACAGCCTGCTTAAAGTTTCACCCCCAGAGGATGAAGAGACAAAGAACTTTGCTGAGAAACTCGCCCGGTTCATAGCAGACGGGGGTCCTGAGGTGGAAGCAATTGCCTTGCAGAACAACCGTGAGAACCACGCTTTCAGGTAAAGGAAGAAGCCTGCAGCTGGGGCTGAGGGGGGGCCTTGGGGTCCTTTTCTTTATGAAGGGATAATGGTGGGTGTAAATCTGACGTTACAGCTATATGGTGCTTTACAATTCGGGGCACAGAGAGACAGAGGAATCGATTTGCTTTCTCCAGAATTAATTCATGACTTCCACCCCTCCCACCTGCTTTCTGCTGCAATCCAGTGGTATAATTCTGACCTTTAAGCTCTTCCCTATAACTGAGTCCTGTTGTGAGCCCCCATCCACCCCTCACACTGCTGCTGTCCAATTAATTTCCTGGGTTGCTCTTTACACAGCATCTTTAATGTACAGGTAGCTCTCCTCCACCATTACATCCCCCTTTGGAATATCTTTTTCAGTGCATCCAATGTGAATCGTTCTCTTTGGTGCTTACTGGCAGCTGCTCAATGGCTCCCTTTGGTGTCATGCAGGTTTTGTTGTTGTGCTCTTACAGACGACGCCGTGTGTTCTCTGGGAGCAGCCTTGTGTTCAGCAGGCCTTATTTTGCTGCTGATATTTTGGATTTTTATTTTGCTGCCTCCTGGCCCTCTTGGGTCGTCTCCTTGTTGTGAATTGCATTCAGCAGATGTGCTGATAGCCGAGCTGCTCCCTGATTTACTTGGAAACACCGCTGTGGTCCCACCTGACCCAGGTGAACCCTACCTCCTCTGTTGGGATTCCATCAGGTGGATGGACGTCCTGCCCTCTGCTTGCTCCTGCAGCAATCCCCGACCCTGCTACTCAAATGGAGGAATGCAAGATTTAATTCAGTGCATTTCAGAGTGTCACTGAACTGCTTGTTGCCTGTGGCTGTCGTGCAGGTAGAGATGGGGGAGGCCTGTTGTCTCCTGTGTCTGCTTGTAGGAGCAGGCACTGTCAAAAGGAGAGGTTAGATCACATTTTAAACTCTTCCTCTGAAGCAGGAAGGTCGCAGAGGCATTGGGAACAGAGTTTCTGCATGAAGTATTTAAATTGGAGGGAGCCCAAAAAGAGTGTTTATAATAAACAAAGTGTATCGTCTTTTTTGGCTTTTGGGTTTTTTTTTTTGCATAGCTGCTAGACTGAGGATTGTTCATGTTCTTCCTACAGAGACTAAGGAGTTTTATTTTACCCTAAAGGTCAGAGATGCCTATTTCTGGAAGGAGTAACAACTAAAGAAGTATTTTTGTTGGGTATGAAGGAACAGGAGGAGGAATCGTGGTATAACGAAGCAGCCTGTTAATATCAATTCAAGCTAGCAGCACTGAGGGCTGGGAGCAGTTTTTTTAGGCAGTGGTTTGGCATTCTCTTTGGTAAAGCTGTGAATGTTTTCTTCCTTGAGCTGCAATCCAGCACGTTGTGGTGCCCCTTGCAGTTTTCCCAGGTTCTGGGGGATGCCTTTGCATTCCCGCAGCGCCGTGCTGTTGGCGCTGTGTGCTGATGTGGCACCGTGCTTCACCCACGAGTGGGAAGCAGCTTCCTGCTCCCAAAGCCGTGCCGTTCGCCTCGCAGCAGCGCGCAGAGCCCTGCGTTACACGCGCCTGCACACGGGGTGGTGCTGGAGAGCAGCAGCTCCTTGCAGGAAGGGGAAGCGCTGGGCAAACTGCTGTGCCCATCCCCGGCTGTGACTGCTGCTCCAGGCTTCTTATTTTTCCCTATAGGTTTTTATATGAGCCAAACAGCAAAGGCTACAAATACTACCGGCAGAAACTGGAGGAGTTCCGTAAGGCCAAAACCAGTGCTGCAAGTGCTGCAAGTGCTGCAAGCGCTCCCGTGCCTGCAGAGCCCAGTCTGAAAAGGAAGACCAGCCCTGAGGCGTCTCCATCCCCCCTGTGCTTATCGTCCCTGCCGTTACCTGCACCCACCACACCTTTGCCTTTGCCCTTACCCCTCCCTGTGCCCTCACCTTTGCCCTTGCCCGTCCCCTCGCCCTTACCTGTGCCCTTAACCATCCCCACACCGTTGCCCTCACCTTCACCATCATCCTCTTCAACTCCACCTAATCAGACGGCTACGGCTACTGCTGCGACAACGGCTGCAGCTGCAGCAGGCACCACTAAAAAGAAGAGGAAGAGCAGGTGGGGGCCGGAGGAAGACAAGGTTGAACTGCCCCTACCACAGCTCATCCAGCAGCTGGATTCTCCCTCCCCTCTGTCAGGTTAGTGGCTCTGTGGGTTGCGTTGCGTAGCTGTTTGTTCCTAGGGAGGGCTTTCTGCCTTAGCTCAGCTGGCTGCATGAACAGAAAGCCCAGCAAGTCTTTATCTCCTGTTGTAATCTCCTTGGTCGCCAGCCCCCTTCTTTCAGCTGGGTCCAGCAGCTAACTCTCCCTGTGTGGAAACCCAGATAAACCACTTTATCTCGCTGACACCGGGGATTGGATCTTATCGTTCTTCAGCTATCTCTAAAACCCTGCTGTGCTGTAGCTCATTAGAGCCTCAGCCTCCACGCTATTTAGGGCTATTTCATTTCAGGAAGAGTCTTCAGAAAACAAATATCAAAGCTGAACTGTGCTTATTCCCCATGGCAGGATAAAATCCCTGGGCAGCACTTCCATCTCACTCTAACTGATCAGAAGGCTAAATAAGAATAGCTGTTCCCCAGGTGCTGGTGGGCACAGTGTAACTCCCAGTTCCAATTTATACCCATTTTGGTTCATTTGATTACAAGTAGGCATCGTAACCCTCATCCAGTGCTGAGGCTGATGCTGGTGTTGCTTCACCTGCCAAGTTCACTATGGGGAGCAGCCCTGCTGGAGTGCTGGGAGGTGGTTCTTCCAGCCCAAGCACTTGCAGTGAGCTTGCAGAGGTTGAACTCCTGTGGCCCATCTGTGTGTGTGCAGGTAGGTAATTGGGCAGACAGTCAGCAGAAACTGAGTCACTCGAGGACAGCAGATAGGTGCAGATGTTTTAGATGATGTTTTTGAATCCTTTGTTCAGTTGGTGTGTTGTGGGGAAGGGGTGGCAAAAGGAGCAAATGAAGATGCAAGGTAGGCAGCCAGTGTTGGCAAACAGAGAAAGTGAAAGGTGGGAGGCTAGAGTCGTGGGAAAAGTAATAAGTACCTGTTTAAACAGGAACTTTCCCAAAAAGCAATAGCAAAATGGATGAAATGGGACAAGTAGCAGAAAACAAGGTATAATTTGCTGAGCTGCAGGGTGAGATTGCATCATTCTCAGCACACAGTCAGCCTGTGGGATTCCTTGCTCCATTGGATCAGTGGGCCTTCTGCTTAGGCTGGGTTTCAGAGGATGAAATTGCTCAGCCACTGATAGCTTTGATTGTTAGGCCTGGGTGAGATGTTGGGTTGGTGTGTCACAATGTGTTGGTTCTGCAGAGATCAGGGAGGAAGGGCTCCATCTCCCCATCCAGCCCTTCAGATGGAGAGGAAGAGGAGTTCCTATGCAGCCTGCTTTTCTGATCACTGTCCAGTACAGCATTCTTGTCTCTGCATGTCATACGTGCAGGACAAGTTACCAGGCTGGATGGATTCATTTGACCTTGAATTGCTGCTTGTAGTAAGCCAGAAATCAGATACTAAAGTCTTATTCTGTGCCTCTAGAGTAACTTTTTTTTTTCCTTGCAGACAGTAATGAAGCTTAGATGAAGCTCTGATAGCTGGGCAGGCGCTATCAAAACAAGCATCAGATTCCATCTTAATACCTCCTGCTGCAGTGGGGGCCTGCAAGAGTATCCATGTGCTCAGTGCAGCATGCTTCCTGCTGAAATCTCCCCTGGCTCTTTAGCCTCCCCTTAATTAGACAGGGACTTGCTAGCTGTGTTCACGCTCACTTTCCACAGGGCTTTGTGTCAAGTAGCAGAAAAGGACAGCAAACAATTTGCTAGGCATAACAAATCAAGCATTAGTGCCCTGTTAATTGCTCTGTAGGGGGAAGGGGTGTTTTATTTATTGCTCGAGATGGGCTAATCTCTTTCTAGAATTAACATCTTCAACCTGACAGGTGGAGAGAATTCCGAGTTAAACTTGTTCTGTGCAAGGCAGGTTGCACAAGGTGCTCTGGTCCCTAAATGTCTGTGTCTCAGACCTTTATCCTCAGCATAATGCACTGAATGTGGTGGAGGACTGTTGTGATCCTTTTTCTGTCTACTTGTAGTAATAAATCAGTATTGCAGAGTGGAGAAAAAGTAGCTCTTCTGGACAGAAACAAGGTTCCTCTTCAATATATTGATGTCAAAGCACTTAACTGCATAGGTGCTGCAGGGATTAATACATCTGAGAAGCTGAACAGAGCAGAGATACTGCTGTTAGTGAACTCTGTGGACTAATGGGATACTGCAGGCTGCTGTTAGAATATTCTGAAACCCAATAGTGGGTTGCTTTGAGTCTGATTCCTTTTAATTGAGTACCATCTTCAGGCTGCAAAGCAAAAGTTCAGGCACTTCTGTGCTGGGATTTCTTCTGCTCTTCTTAAAGGATGTTTGGTTCAGCTTTAACGAGCTCTTTGGATGTGGGGAAGGGATGCACCTTCAGGTAGCCTTCTGCCAGTGCTGCAGATAGACTGCACCATTAACCCTGTAGGCAAAGCTGGTGTCATTGAAGGGAAAAATGCCCTCTTCCCAAGCCTGCTGGGTGTGAGGCTGAGAGCAGCTTCTCTTTTGCATTGTGTTTGCCTGATGCAAGGCACCTATAAATCGTATTACCTGTTTTTATGCAAACATGTTGACTGATCTCTCTTACTAATAGATTTTTCTGTCTTCAGATGTAGGCTTTGGGTGGAGCTTTGCTTTTCTATCAACTTTTCTGTATTGCGATGCTTCGGGCCAAGCCTACAAAAACATCCCTCCGAGCTGAGCTGCTGCAGTGGCTCCTTCAGCCTCATCTCAGCACGAAATCTGCAAGGTGCCACAGAGCAGGCAGACGAACCAGATGTAGCTTTAGCACAGGAAGCAGCAGTGGCATATGCTTGCTGGGATGTGAAAGAAGACGCTACGGTCTTACCTTTCTCCTTTAAGGTGGTTATACGTGCTGGCAGACCACCAGCTCGCAGGGCCTCTGGAGCCATGCCTGGCTCTTAGCCTGAGTGTTTATGCAATTCAGAACGAAGCCAGAGAGCTGCTGACCTCTGTGAAGGGCAGAGTCTTCCTCGGCGCATTCAGAGAAAGCTTTCCCATGCCCTGAGACAGGAGGTGAATCCTTGGCGAGGGCTGGTGCTGGGCTGCCTCGGCCTCGCATCGCGTTTGGAGCCAGATTCTTATTTATAGCCACTTCCACATGGAGCGGCGGATCGCGTTCCTTAAAACGGCCTCCAAATCTCACTGCTCTCCGAGACACAAAATCGGGCTCTTTGTCAATAGCAGACAGGTCCATTTTTCTATTTTGCTCTTACTTCTCGGGAGCTGGAGATGCTTATCCTGGTGCTGGGCCCAGGGCGGCGCCGCCGATTGCTTCCTGCTCTCAGGAAGGCTCTGGCAGCCTTTTACATAACTCTTCCTGCAGAGTTGATTCCTGTTGCTGGTGCAGAGGCTCTCTGTGCGAGGCAGGCTGGCTGTGCTGCTCCATGCTCTCCTTGGGAGGCTGGAGTTGAGGAAGCTGCTTCCCAATCGTGGCACGCTTGGCCAAAAGCGAGTGGGAAAGGAGGGAGATAAGAAGGCTTGGATCAGTTGCCCTGGGTGAGAACAAGGGAAAGGCAGAAGCCAACTCCTGGGGCCTGATTAGCATGCTGTGCAGATGTTTGGTGTCACGAACAATGCTCCTGTTATTATTGGGCTTCATAATTAATAGGTGATGAATAATTAATGAAGCGTCATTTAGCTGCAGTCTGGACGTCTGTTGGAATTGGGGGTTTTGCAGTCATTGAAAAGAAAATTAATTTTTTTCCCTTGTGTTGGAAAATGCAACGTGCTTTCAAGTGTGGTTGCGAGTCTTCTTTTAATCCCTTAAATATTTAAGTGCTGGGATCTCAGTTCTGAGGTGCTGTAGAGGGAGAGGAGCTGCCAGTTCTGCTAGAAATTCAGACCGTGTTTGTAAGGCAGTCTCTACTGCAAATCTGTTTCTGCAGCTCCAGCAGTGTTCCTGGTGCCCTTTCTCATGGTGCAGCAGGCATCTCTGGAGGTCCTTTCCAACCCCTGCAGCTCTGTGATTCTGTGTGATTCCGTGACACAGAGGCATCCTCACTCCTTTAATGTGTGCTTTGAACTCAGAGTTGTGTGGGCACTTTAAATCAGTTCCCTGCCCACAGAATCTTAGTATCTCATTTCAGAGCTTACCTGATGCAGCAGTGAGAGTCGTTCCAGAGGAGGAGCCTCCAAATGAGATGCTGCAGGAAAAGGAGGGTGCATCGGTGGGCTGTCAGGCTTAGATTGTCCCCTCTTTGAAAGCCAAGCAGTGCTCTCCTTTGGCCTGCAGGAGCTCACATTCCTTGGGGATACCTTCCAAAGCAGCACAGTGCTTGTGTCTTTATTCTAACATGGTCATTTGCTTTTCTATGTGAACGAAGCTGCTATTTATACAGTAATCAGCAGGCACTCAGTGCACAGGCTGGCAGCATGGTGACAGGCTCAGGTCTGCATGGGATACACTCAGAATAATTATCCCTCCTGGCCGGGGTTCACAAGGAAGCCTTATGAGGGGAATTAGGATGAAAGGAGCGATGATTTTTCAGGCATGCCGTATGAAATTGCCATGCAGGGTGACCTCAGGGGGGTGAGGTGTTGGTTCCCACTCTGCGAATGTGAGCTGGGCTCTGGGCTGGCAGAGCCACTGTGAGCTGCTGGCTTTCCTGCCTCTGCCTTCGAGTGGTTGCTCTGCAGTTCAGAGTCTGGATGCAGCAGTTCTGAAATGGGTCTGAAGCTTCACAAGGAGGTCTGGAGATGGGGCTTCGCCGCCTCGACGGCTGTCTCTGATTTACCAAAGTCTTTTGCCTGTGCTTCTTTCAGTTCAGGACCTCAAGGGCCTCGGTTACGAAAAAGGGAAACCAGTTGGTTTGGTGGGGGTGACGGAGCTCTCTGAAGCCCAGAAGAAACAGCTGAAGGAGCAGCAGGAGGTAATGCCCTGAAATGCTTTCCTTATTCGTTTGTGTGCCTGCGTCTCGTGCTGCAGCGCGGCAGCTTTAGGTGGGAGAACAGAGGGGCTGATAGCAAAGAAAGTCCTCCACATAAATCTCTGGGATTTGTGCTGAATGCCTGAGAATCGGCTGGTGCTGCAGTCAGCACAATTATCTTAGAGGGCTTTGGGGAATACGAGCTAAGCCAGCCAATTGCTGTGCTACCAAACTCAAACCCAAAATCTATAAGGTCTGTGGTGTCTCATCTGCAGCTGGTTATGTATTGCTTTAGCAGTGGGGAGCTGAGGGCGTGCAAACTGCGGTGGAGTGAGAGCAGGATTTGCTTTTACTGGAACATGAGGGTGATGTTCAAACTGTGTGGGGACGACGAGGTGGCAGAAGTCCTCAGTGCTGAGATCAAGGTGCATTTCTTGGAGGAAGCAGCACGCCTTGCTCCTGTTGGATCTGAGAAATGAGTGGATCAGATCAAGCAGCCGTGCTGCCCCTTGGGATCTGAGGTTGTCATCCCTGCATTCTGGGAGGCAGCTGGGGGGGGGGGGGCTGTGCTGCCTGTGTGTTGTTCTGTGTCGCTGAGCGCCCCGTTGCTCTCATAGATGCAGCAGATGTATGACATGATTATGAAGCACAAGCAAGCCATGCAGGAAATGCAGATGATGTGGGAAAAGGCAATTCAGCAGCACCAGCACGGCTACGACAGCGATGAAGAAGTGGACAGTGAGCTGGGAACGTGGGAGCACCAGCTGCGACGCATGGAGATGGACAAGACCCGAGGTGTGTGGGGAGCTGTGAGCACCCTGCTCTGCAGTTGTGCAGAGGCCTCCAGGTGTTTGAGGTTCTCAGCATGGCAGTCGCAGGGCTGCTGGTCGCTGGTCTGCGCTGCGATTTGCCTCCCTGTTGGGTGCAGTTTGTTCCTGGGAGGTGTTTTGCTTCTCAAATCACCTGAGACTCTCAGGCACAGAACGCTGTGTAACTGCTGTTTTCACTTCTGTTATCTTGTGCAGAGTGGGCTGAGCAGCTCACCCAGATGGGCAGAGGGAAGCATTTCATTGGAGACTTCCTTCCACCAGACGAGCTGGAAAAATTCATGGAGACATTCAAGGCTCTGAAGGTAAAATAGCAGAGATTTCCCAGGGCAGTGGCAGAGCTTCAGATTTGTCCTGCAGCAGTGAGGGTGGGACCTCAGGCCCTTTGTCAGAGCAGGTTGCTACCATGCAGCTTTGAAGTACTTCTGCCCTCATCACGGGGGCTGTGTTCCTTCTGTAGCTTTTCACTCTTGGCAGTGGTAATAAACTGGAAAGCAAAATGTTTGGGTGGTGTTTGTGGGTTAGCTGGGATTGGAGACAAACCTCTCCAGTTCCTCACTGTTTGTCTGCAGTTCCTGTTTAAAACAAGTGGTGGCTGATGCCAAGCAAGGCAAATTCAAGTTTTTATCCAGACAACTGCAGTAGGTAAAAGCATAAAGCACACAAAAAGCTTATGAAAAAGACTTCACAGCTGTCGATTCTTCCTAAACTGTGGAACTTCTTGATGCTGGCGTCCTTGATGATGTTTTCTTGCAACCAGCATGGGTTCTTCTGTTCCCTGGAGATCCTTGTTTATATAGGAACCGTATCTGAAACTCGATTCAGTGAGCAACTTGAAATTCAGAAGCTGAATGTGTCTCAGCCTAATCTCACAGAAGCATTCCCTGCTTCTTGCAGGTTGTTACAGGGCTTGCGTGACTGTGCAGTGCTTTATCATTTACCTGTTTTCTTCTCTGTGTTTGTGCAGAAATAGAGTCCCAAGAGATTGTGCTGGTTATTAACTGTTTGCCAGAACAGTCTTAACTCCCAAGAGCTGGAGCTGATTTTTCTCTCCTTTGACCCACAAGCAGGTCTGTCTGCCCACGTAGAAACCAAACAGCTCTGCCTTTTGTCTTCCTGCAGGAAGGACGTGAACCAGATTATTCTGAGTACAAAGAGTTCAAACTGACTGTGGAAAACATAGGTTATCAAATGCTGATGAAGATGGGCTGGAAGGAAGGCGAGGGGCTCGGTTCGGATGGACAGGGGATTAAAAACCCAGTCAGCAAGTAAGCAGAGCTCTCCTACTATTGATTCAGTCCTTTGCTCTTAGGCTGATAATTGATGCTCCTGCTCTAGCCTACTGGAAGCAGCTGCAATGAATGTGGCTGTAATTCATCACTTGCACGGAATATGGAATCCTCTCAGCAGAGGAGGAAAATTGTTTCTGATTTCTTTGGGGTTCTCTCTCTGCCAGGACTGAATTTGTTCCTGTTACCTCAGGCAGGAGGTGTGAGCTGAGCCTGGGAGCCTTTTGTTTCCAATCTCAATCAGCCTGGCGTGTTTTTTTTCCTGAGGTTCCTGCTCTTCAGTTTCCCCCTCTGTTACACAGAGGTTGCACCACGCGTGCCCCTCATCCCTCCGCATTGATTTAAATCCTCAGGAGGATCTGAAGCACTCCTGGTGCCTGCTGGCCGGCCTCTGGCATACTGTGGGTGGAAGGCAGTTAACCATCGTGTTCCTGGTGCACCCATGGGAAAAAACATTGAGCCTCATAGCAGCAAGCATTTCGTGTGGTTGTGCAGCTCCTTTTTTGCACGGGGGTTTACTGACTCCATCACACTTTGTAGACAATAAAGCTTCCGTAGAGTTCCATCCGAAAATAGATGAACGTAGCTTTTTGTATGGATCATCTGTTGGTGGCATATGCTGAACTTCAGAAGCAGCTACTGGTGATAGGAAATGCTCTGAGTTATTTTTTAGCATTAGATCCTTTTATAAATAACAGTTGTTTGTTTGCTGCCTAATATGAAGCATCTCTACAGAGCACTTCTTTGCTTATTGCAGGAAGATCTCTGGCTGTGCACTTATTTGTTAGAGGAGACCTTGATGCAAGATGCCAGTGTTCAGAGCAGCGAGGCTTTAAAACAGCAGAAGGGAAGATGCTTCTGTCTGTCACAGGGTTGAAGCAGGGTTGTGCTTTGCTTGGATTTGCCATCTCAGGATTGCTAAGGAGGTGGCAATGGAGGTAGAGATGAGCTGGTGTCACTTCTGGGTTGTTGTGGAGTGAAGGATGTTGAGCAGCTGCCTGCCTCCATCCGTGAGGCACAGACCTGCAGCTTTGGCTGCCTGAGGTTGCTCTGCTTGCCCAGCATTGCTGGATGGGGGGACAGTATTTCTGCTCCAGCTCTAACAGGGTAAGCACACACAAACTCACAGTGCTGCTTCCAACATACGACAGCAGGCATTTGAGAGGACAGCGCGGAGGCACGATGAATTTGCTCCTACCTGCCATCTTGAGTGGGCATTTCAGGTGAGCTGCCCTGCTTGCTTCCCTCAGCAGCTTTGTTCTGCCCTTCTGAACAGGGGGACCACTGCTGTGGATGGTGCTGGCTTCGGCATCGACCGTCCTGCAGAGCTGACCAAGGAGGACGATGAGTACGAGGCGTTCCGTAAGCGCATGATGCTCGCCTACCGCTTCCGACCCAACCCTCTGGTAAGCAGGGCAGGCACACAGACAGAACCACCGAGCGATCTGATAAAAGGCAGGAGAGAGAGGAGTTTTTCCAGTGGAACTCGAACCAAGAGATCAAATTCTGTGAACGTTCCTTTGATTCATTCTCATTCCGAATCGAATTCCCATTACCCGGCGCCGCCTGCGTGCGCGCGTCTCCTCGCTGCGCTTCTGTGATGCAAAGGATGCTGGCTGTGGTTTGATGTGCAGACACCAAGTGTAGGTGCTGCACACAAAGGAGGCAGCTGGGTTGTCCGTGAATCCCTGGCTTATTTTGAATAATTGTTTTCCTGCCTGTGAAAGGCTTGCAAGCTCGCAGTCGCCTCTTACGTTTGGCGTGCCAGCGCATCCAGAGAGCTGCCTTTGCGCTTTGTGATGGGAAACCTCAGGTTTTGCTGTCAGCAATGTCACGTTTCAGTGGCTTTTTCAGATAATTAAGCTCAAAACGCTCGTTGTGCTGTGAAGGCGGCGATTCTGATTAATTTCCCTTTGTTATTCCTTGCAGAACAACCCACGGCGACCTTACTACTGAGAATGTTTTTGGGACGGCGTGTTTGCCAAACAGTTGTCATTTTTTTACTGTGAAAATGTTACGGAATCGCATTATCATTCTCTTCTTTGCTGATGTTGACGACTTGCTGAGGTCACGATGCCGTCTCTCAGCCGGGAGAAAGGCTGCAGGCCCGCTCACCACGCGCTTCGGTGCCGCCATGGCCGTTGTGAGGAGGCCTGGGTGGCATCCAGAGGAGCGGGTGAGGATGGAGACGTGAACGCAGTGCCCTGCTGAGGGCCAGGGCAGCTCCAAAGATCCCCGCAGCATCAGGGGCTCCGCTCCGATCTCGCTCAGCGTTGTGTTACTGACAAAGAACGCGGATCCTTTTGTTCTTCAGATGTGCAGCCTGTGCTGCTCCTTTTTAATTGCAGAGATAAAAAGGGACTGTCTGACCCCGCGCTGGGGGCTCCTGGGCGGCCTTTATTCCCTGACAAACTGAGTTCCTGTGCTGTCGTGAAGCCAGAAGTGCAGCCTGACCTCCAGGCGACGTTGCACAACCAGTGCCTCCTCATTGCACCTCTGCCCTCCAGAAGAGGAGGTTGGGAGCAGCGCGTGGAGCTGAGGGGCAGAGGGGATTTCATTCAGCTTCAGAGACAGCAGCCTCGTGCTTTGAACACTAAATTCACCCACAGCTTCTGTGCAGAACCTGTGTGCGTCTGGATGAGGGTGACAAAAAGCCAAACTTTGCTCCACAGTTTATCAAAGGCTGTTGGGATTTTGTTGTCACCAAGAGAAACCGCTGCCAGTACAAATCTCCCTCGTTCATTCATTCTGTAAATAAAATAAAGCTCATTTGTTCCTTAGTTTTTAATCGGTGACTTACTGGGCAGAGCGCTCTCACCACGGCTGCCTCTGGATCCGTTTCATCTCCGAGAAAACAAAGTTTCTGCTTGTTTATTTGTTTTGCCTTTCTTTTCCCTCAATCCAAATATTTGGGATGCGATTCTGTTTTGTTCATTTCTTTTCACATCCCCCAGCCCAGAGCTTCACTTTCAATAAAAACATCTGAAACTGTGAATTCAGTAGGGGTTCCTTCTGAGCAGGGGGGGTCGTGGCTCCATGCAGACACTGAGCTGCCATGGGAGCTCGCGGGGCCCTGAGCATCACCAGCTCCTGCTGCTCTGTGCGCAGGGCTGCGCTTGGTGCAGCTCAACAGGAGGGAGGTGGGGAAACAAGGAGAGGGGACCTGGCAGGAATTCTGCTTAAATGGGGAAGGTCAGTGTGACCTCAGTGTGACCTCAGTGTGACATCTGGGCTTGCTGGCGTGATGGCAAAGCAGTCTGCCTCCCTTTGAGGCTGAAGCAGGGGTGTCTGGTTTTGGCTTGTCTGCGTGGTGTTGGACTTTCATCCTGAACTGCAAATGCCATTTAATGTGGATAAAGCAACAAGGCTTCTTTTAGCATTTATTTATTAAAAAGAGGGCGGCAAAACAATGAAACCAAGAGGCACGTGGAGATTAAAGCCGTTCCTCCTCGCGCTCTTGTTATCCCTTCCCATCCCCGAGTGCCCACCTTCCTCCTGCTCCCACGGGCTGCTTTCTGGGGGGCAGGGCTGCGTTGTCCCTCCCCGGAGCCGAGCTCCACGATGAGCTGCGCGGCCCGCGATGCTGACGAGGCAGCGCTGCGTGCCGCCTCCCAGCCCAGGGCAAAGTGCGGAGCTCTTCCATCGCTCCCCGGACCGCGAAGCGAAAGGGCAGCAAAGTGACACAGTGGCAACGTTTGTGAAAGCGTTGGGAAAGAGGGGAAAGGTTGAACCTTCGGGTTGTGCTGAGCGGTGCGGGGGTTCAGCAGAGGGAAGAGCTTTTGCCGCAGCAGGGCTGAGAGGAGGAGGTCAGAGCGGTGCTGGGCTCACAGCAGGGCACGGAGCGCAGGGCTGCAGCGCTCGGCTCGGCTCCGTTCGTTGCAGAAACGCTCGCTGGCTTTCATGCACTTTTGCTCTCCCCTGCATGCTGTGAAGAGCCGTGCCCTCCTGGCTCCATTAAGTGCTTAAGAGCTCCAGAACGACTTGGCTATAAAATATATGCGTACATTTAATACAAACCGATCCCCATTTCCGGAATGAATTGGAAAGGGGGGAAAAAAAACCAACACAAAAAAACCCAATAAACACAAAACCACTCCAATACTCAAAGCCCCCGGGTTCCCCTCTCCCACACTGCAGCTCCCACATCCCAGCCCCGTACCGGAGGGGCTCTGAGCCCCCTCCCCTCCGCGCACCCCCCCTGCTCCCCGCTGTCGCTTTAAGGGCGCTGTCTGCGCCCGGCCCGGGGCCGAAGTCCGTCGGGGCTGCGGCGGCGCTCCGGGGATGCAGCTCCGCTCCGGGCCGGGCGCTCTCGCCCCCCCTCTGCTCGCCCTCCCCGTTGCTCTCGGCCTGAGCGGCGCTGCGGCGTTGGCGGAGTGAGTTCGGTGCGGGGCTGCACCGCTCCGGGCCGGGATGGAGCAACGGGCGGCGCGGGGAGACGTCGGGGTTTGGACAACGCTGCGGACGCGGGGCGGTTTTGGGCTCCGGGGCGATGCCGAGGGGGTTCGGTGCTGCCCGGACCGAGGGTCGGGCTGCGGTTCGGGTGCGGGATGTTCGCTGCGTCCCGGCCGAGCCCGCAGAACGTCCCGCTGGGCTCTCATCCCGCGGCTGCGTTTGCGGTATCGGCGGATGCGGGGCGGCTCGGGTTCGTGGCACAACGCAGACTTGGGGTCACCCAGGCCCGCCGATGGGGTCGGGGCGCTCAGAGCTTCCCCCTCGTAACGCCCAGCCCCTCCAGCGCTGCTCCCGGCGCCGCGCGACCCCTCCGCTCACCTCCGTTTCCCCCCCGCCCCCTCGGGCGTTGAGCCCCGGCCCCACAGCTCCCAAATCCCCTCCCATGGCCATCAAGGAGGGGTCGGTGCCTCTGCCCCACAACGGCCCCATCCTCACCCCCTGTGCCCGGCAGCGGACCCGCAGATGCTGCCCCGTGGGGACGCAGCCCCGTATGTCCCCCCCCCGCCCCATCACACAGGGTGACGTCTGACGGTGACCGGAGGAACCCTCCTTCGTGCTGCTCCAGCACCGCTCTTGTATTTGAATTCTGAATTAATCATTCCAGGGGAGTAATTAGTCATGTAGTAATTAATTATACACTACTAATAATGCACTTATGCGTTGACAGTTAAATCATTTGATTGTTTTGGTGTTGATTTTTTTTTTTTTTTTAATGAGTATCGGTCGGTTTTGGATGCCCAGAGTGCGCGGGTGGGGGCGGGGGAGTGGGGGGGGGCTGAAGACAACCCGAGCCCCACTCAGAGCCGCTGCGATGCCCACCCCATAACCCGCCCCTCGCCATCCCATCCCTGCCCCCCTCCCCGGCACAAAGCAAACGAGTCGGGGGTCTTTGGGGTTGCGATGGGAGTTTCCTACAGGGTGAGCTGTTGGCACGCAGCGATGCCTTTGTGCTCAGCGAGCGGCGCTTCCCCTGTTCCATTTCTTTGGTGCTGCGGTTAAAGGCTGGGGTGAAAAATGCCGTAACGTGTTCAGAAGACACGAGAGGCAGAAGAATTGGCTGGAACAGACCCCCGCTAATGCAATTCCCCCGGGAGGGTAGCAGTGAGCTCAGGACGGGTTTGCCTATAATTTCTTTGCACTCCTCAGACAAATCTGCAGCGTTTGTCTTCTCATTGCCTGTTCATTTTATAATCAGCAAGCTGGACGGGGGAAATGAGGCACACTGGGGACACGGGCCTCCCCTGCCTGACCCCCCTTCCTGTCCTACAGCAACACACTGCTGCTGGTGGCCGTGCTGCTCCTTGCTGTGCTGCTCGCCTTCGTCTACTTTGCCAGTGCTGGGAGCTACTTCCAGGACCCCCTGTTCTGCGGTGAGTGCCGGGGCTCCCAGCACCCCCAGTCCCCCCGTTGGGCAGTGGGGTCACACGCTGAGCCCTCCCTGCTGCTTCGTGCAGTGTTCGTGGTGTTCTCCTTTGTCTCTGCCATCGATCTGATCATCTCACTGGAGGAGGATGGCTTCATTTCGGGTTTTGCAGAGGTCTACGTGAGAGAGGTACAGCCCCATTGCAATCATTGGAGTGGCCAAAAGCAGCACCCGACTCACCCTGAGGGGGTTTGGGGATGGGGAAGGTGCTCACCCCCACCTTGTGATGTCTGCTGTCTGCTCAGGGTGAGCCGTACCTGCGCACAGCACACGGCATCATGATCTGTTACTGGGATGGCATCGTGCACTATGGGCTGTACCTCGCCATGATCACAGCCATGAGCCAGCGGTGAGCGGGGCCGGGGGGCTGAGGGTGGGGGGGAGGAGGATGAAGGGGGGGCTGTGTGCTGGGCTCTGACCGCACTGACTCTGCAGGAAGAGCTATAGGAGCCTGGGTCTCTTCTGGCTGGGCTCTCTGGTGATGAGCATCCTCGTCTTCCTGCTTGGGAATCTGATAGGTAATGGCGCTGTGGGAGGGACGCCAGCACCAACAGCACCCCATGCTGTTGCCCCAGAGATGAGTGCTGGGCAGTGTGCTGCCCCCACCCACCCCACGTCCTCCTCCTCAGGCAAATACAGCTCCGACATCAACGCTGCCTTCCTGCTCAATCTGCCCTACATCCTCATCCCCATCTGGGCGGGCAGGCGGCTCTTCCAGCAGCCCAGGGCTGTGCCGTGCCTCACAGCGGAGCAGGTGGGCACCAATGGGGCAGGGGCTGGGCGGCACCGACCGTGGGGCATCAACATGGGGCACAACCCAGCACCACGGGGCGTCAACAACCCTTATCTCCCCCCCAGACTGAACGGGAGCAGCGCAGGTGGCTGCACCAACGGCCCCACGACCTGGTGCTGGTGCTGGTCCTGCTTCTGATGGCTTCCTTCACCTTCTTCAGGGGGATGGTGAGCACCGGGGGGGCCAGATGCGCCGTGGGGAAGGGTTGGCAGGGGGCAGACTTTGCACTGGGGTGGGCTCCTGCCGCCCTTGGGTCCGTGCAGGTGGTGCTGGATTGCCCTGCTGACTCCTGCTTTGAGTACATCTACCAGCACGAGCCCTACCTGCGTGACCCCATCGCCTACCCCAAAGTGCAGGTGAGTGCGGGCAGTGGGGACCCCTGTGTCTCCCAGGACACGACGACTGCTCCGTCCCTCTGCTCACAGATGCTGATCTACCTGTTCTACGTCCTCCCCTTCCTCTGCCTCTGCATCTACGCTCTGCTGCGCCCGGGCTGCTCCTGGCTGCCCGACTGGAGCCTGGTGTTCGCTGGGGCCATTGCACAGGTGAGGGCAAGGAGCTGGGGGGGGGAAGGGAAGGTTGCAAGTGGGCACCCACCCTGCATCTGGAGCAGCTCCCAGAGCTGCCTCTACAGCCCGATAATTAATTATTCCTCGGTGGATCTTAATGGAGCCGGGGATGAGTTTGCCAGAAATAGGCTGGAGCGAGCCTGCAGCCTATAGACAGGACGTGGGCCAGAGCAGCACCCCTCGGTGCCACCCCTTCCTCTGTCCCCAGGCGCAGTTCTCCCATCTGGGCTCCTCACTGCACTCCCGCACGCCCTTCCCATACCAGACCCCCGAAGACGTCTGGTGGAGTTTCCTCATCACAAACGTCCTTTATGCGTTGGGGCCGCAGCTCCTCGCCCTCCGCTGCCTGCACAGCCCCGCGTTCTTCCTGCCCATCACCTCCAGCAGCCTGCAGGGGGGCAAGAAACACCAGTGAGCTGCCAGCCCCTCCATGGGATGCTGCTGTGGAGGGGTCCCGTGCGATGCCCCTGTCCCTCTGGTGCCTCCCCGTGGTCCTGGATGCGCTGGGGGGACTCGGCGGGCTCTGTGTGCGGCTGGGTGGCCTGGGGGGGGGTCTTAGTGGTGGGAGTGATGGACCCCCTCCCCTCCCCCCGTCCCACCCGCGTTCTGGCTGTTGGAATGCAGAAGCATGGAGCACACCACAAAAAAACAAACCTGTTTACAAAATAAAGGAGTTCGGGTCCGGCTTTGTAACACCGGTGTGTGTGCACTGTGTCCCCAGAGCAGCTGCCCATGTCCCCCCTCCCGTAAAACCCCCCGCCCCCCCGGCCCGTGCTGCCCTTGCCTTGCCCTTGGTGCTGGGGATGCGGCAGGGAGGGGGGACTCTGCGCGGAGCGGGGATGCACGCGGGGCTCAGAGGGGTGCATGCGTGTGTGCGGGGCTGTGCACGCGTGTGTAGAGCTGTGCAGACATGCAGAGATGTGCACACGTTTAGGGATGCCCCGCGGGTGCCCGTTCACGTCCCGACCGATTTGAGGGTCTTCATCCGTGCCCCCTCCCCGGTGCTGCCCTTGTTCTAAGGGACGGACCGGGGGGAGGGGGTGTGGGGGGGAGGTCGCCCTGCCGAGCTCCAGTCCCCCCCGGGGGCCGCCCCGCCGTTTCCCCGCCCGCCTGGCGGTACCGGGGGTGCCGGTGCCGGTACCGGTGACCTTGGCAGCCGGCGGCCCTGCGCAGCGCCGGGAGCCGGGCAGGGCCGGGCCGCGCTCCCGGTGCCGCCCCCTGCGCGGAGCCGCACCGACAGCACCGGCAGCACCGGAGCTCTCCTGCGGTCGCCCCCCCTTCCCCCGCATCCCCCCGCCGCGGGCCGGCACCGCACGGGTGCGCGGAGCCACGGTAAGTGCGGAACATCCCGGTACCGGCACGGCGTGCGGGGCAGCTCGGTGGGACCGGGGCTGAGGGGGGGTTCTGGCCGTTTCCCCCCCGCGCTGCGTTGCTCCCCGCGTCCCGCAGCTCAGGAGCTCCCGCCGCAGTGCCCCGCACTGCAACACTGCACCGCACCGGGACCTCCACGGGAGGAGGGAGGGGGGGAGAGGAGGGGTTGCACGGCACTGGGGTCTGCCCCCGCCCCTCAGCTACGCACCGACCCCGAGCACTGAGCGCCGGGAGGGGTCCGTCCCAGAGGGGGGAATTTGGGGCACGGGGGGATCGCAGCCCCCGGCGGGGGGGGGGGACGAGGACGCAGTGCGGGGTTGCACCCAGAGAAAGGGATGTGGGTCAGCCCGGAGGGGGGGGGGTTGTGCTGCAGCCCACCCTCGCGCCATCAGTTCAGTTTCCAGATGTGCCATAAATAACTCACGAGATCCGTCCCGCAGCGCGTGCCATGAAATATTCATCCCGGCTGTAACTGAGCGGGTGAAGCGGAGTTCAGTGCTGCACAGCCCGGGGGTCCCCGCGGGGCGCTCAGCCCTCACCCCACAGCGCTGCCAGAACGGGAGATGGGCACACTGGGACTGGGGGGGGGAGGGGGTCCTGCAGGTGGGGCCTTGGTCTTTGTGGGGACGGGAGGTTGGATGCGATGCTTCCCCTGTGCTGCCGTGTTGGTGGATGCTGATGGCTCTGCTCTCCCCCCAGATGTGTCCCCAGGGGCCCTGGGCTGCGCTGCTGCTGCTGGTGGGTGTCCTCGCTTCTGACACGCCGCCCAGTGCCAGGGGAAGGAAGAAGGTGGTCCACGTCCTGGGTGAGTGCTGGGGGGTCCATGGTGGGGGTGCAGGCGCCCCTTTGTGGAGCCTTTGTGGAGTGGGGTTTAATGTTCTTGGAAGCACAGCGGAGATGTCCCATAGCTTGCAAAGCTCCTCCAAAGTGGGAACCCTCCCCAAAAGCTGCTTCTTCCCATCTCTGAGCCGAATGGCCGCTCTGCCCCACCACAGCTCCATCCCATCTGACTCTGCGATGGGGCAGCTTTGGGAACGAGGAGCCCACTGAGCTCAGTGTCCCTTGCAGAGGGGGACAGCGGGGCCGTGGTGGTGCAGACAGCTCCGGGGAAGGTGGTGACGCACCGGGGCGGCACCATCATCCTGCCCTGCCGCTACCACTACGACGTCTCGGCCCACGACCCCGACGAGATCCGCCTCAAATGGACCAAAGTGACGGAGCCGATGGCCTTCGTGGACGTCTTTGTGGCTCTGGGGAAGGCGAGGAGGGCGTTCGGCAGCTACCGCGGGCGCACGGCGCTGCAGGAGGACGGCTTTGGGGACGCCTCGCTCATCATCCGCAACGTCACCCTGCAGGACTACGGGCGCTACGAGTGCGAGGTGACCAACGAGCTGGAGGATGACACCGGCATGGTCAAGCTGGATCTTGAAGGTAGCGGCGCGGCGCTGGATCCGATGGGAACGGGGACACGCGGGGACCATCGGTGGCCATGTGTGCTGCGTGGGGTGACGCAGCTCCCAGTGCCACATCCTCGGGCTCAGCTTTACGGCCGCTTGTTTGTCCCGGCATGCGCTGTGTTTTATTGCATCTGTTATTGGCTTTTATTGTTGCTCCAGGTTGACTCGCTGGCAGCTCGTAAAGGCCGCAGATAGATGGAGGCACGGCCTCGTAAAGCAGCAGGGGGGACTGGGGCGCGTGGCAGCATCGGTGCCGCACGTGGCTCAGAGCTGAGCTGTGGCACGGGCTGGAACAGCTGGGGATGCTGAGAAAAGGGGAAAAGCTTTGTCAGCGCACGGCCGTGCCGCGTGGTCAGTGCACGCCTGCTGCAGGGGCTCAGCCCCGTGCCTGGGTGCTCCGTACGGCATCGATGTGACCCCCGCTTTGCCATGGGATGAAGGGTGGTTCACGGGTGACGCTCTCACACCCCAGCCCCGCTCGCTGCCCCACAGGCGTCATTTTCCCCTACCATCCTCGCCTGGGCCGCTACACCCTGAACTTCCACGAGGCGCAGCAGGCTTGCCTGCAGCAGGACGGCATCCTGGCCTCGCACGACCAGCTGCACCAGGCCTGGCTGGAGGGCATGGATTGGTGCAATGCAGGCTGGCTGCAGGACGGCTCCGTGCAGTACCCCATCTCCCACCCGCGGGAGGAGTGCGGCCGCAAGGACACCCCGGTGGGTGTGCGCAACTACGGCTACCGGCACAAGGAGAGCGAGCACTACGATGCCTTCTGCTTCACCTCCAACCTCAACGGTGAGTGGGGAAACTGAGGCGCTGGAGAGAGGTTCCCCGTGGAGAGAAGGGGCCGTTCGCAGTCTTCTCCCTGTGCTGCAATGCCAAGGTCCTGCTGGATGCTGCTAATGGGACCGGCCTCAGGAAGTGGCTGCACACCCCCGTGTCGCATCACGAGGGGTTCGGGAGTGGGGACCCCCATCCAAAACCGGGGTCCATCTGTGTGCCCCCATCACCCTCTGCTCGAGGGCACTCGCTCTCAGCCCAGCTCTGTGTTCCCTGAGCAGGAGGAGGGGATGGAGGTAATTGCAGCTGCGAGTGGCCCGGGTGATGGATGAGGCCGGGGCCAGGCAAGACAGATTGGAGCCGTGAGGGCTCTGGGGCTGTGTAAATTCCTCCTGGCTGGCAGGGCAGCGTGGGGGGGGCTCTGCGGATGTTTGTTTAATGGTGGCAGACAGGATAAATAGCAGGCAGCACCGCCAGCACCAGCGGCACCGCGCAGCCCCGTAAATCTGCCCGTGCTGAGGGGGGGTCCCCACGGCTGGCCGCTTGTCTCCTCCATCCCTTCTGATGAGGATTGGGCTGGGGAGGCCCAGATCCCCCACAGGGATGGATGTGGGGCTCACCCCTCCTGGCAGCACCGCTCACTCCCATCTCCACCCAACGCCCCACCCGCTGGCGCTGCACCCCATCCCCAAACCCTTTTCTTTTCTGCACCCCCCTTCTCTTCCCCAGGCAAAGTTTACTTCCTGAAGACGTTCCGCAAGCTGAGCTACGCCGAGGCGGTGCAGGCCTGCAAGAACAACGGGGCGGCCGTGGCCAAGGTGGGGCAGCTGTATGCTGCCTGGAAGATCCAACTGCTGGACCGCTGCGAGGCGGGCTGGCTGGAGGACGGCAGCATCCGTTACCCCATCGTCAACCCGCGGGCGCGCTGCGGCGGCCGGGAGCCTGGAGTGCGCAACCTGGGCTTCCCAGACAAGAAGTACAAGCTTTTTGGAGTGTACTGCTTTAAAAAGGCTGGTGATGCTCCTCCTGAGAAGAAGAAGGGTGAGGGGCATCCCAACCGTGTGTGATGCAGTGCTGGGGTTCCCCACGAGGCTCCCCCAGCCCTGCATGGCTGCGGAGCGTCCTTGGACTCCGCAGGGAGCCCCCAAGGTTGGGGCTGTGCACGTGGAACTGGAAGAGCTCAGGTGATGCCGGCGGGTGCTGTGCTGTGCCCGGGCCCAGTGATGCCTGGGGGGAAACTGAGGCACCTGGAGAGAAAGCACTGAGCTGCCTGGGCAGGAAGATCCAGCACCAACCTGGCAGAGCCCATCTGAAGTCATCGCTTAGAATTCAGCGCATTGCATGTGCAAAAAGCCTGGCCAGAGCAATGCAGGACTGAACCCCCTGCATCCTTGTGCTCTCCAGCTCTGCGCTGGGACCAACCCCACCTCGGGGTGCTGCAGGTAACACAGCAGCGGGGGCACAGCCCCAAAATCTGGCACCAATGCAGGCGGTGCCCACTTGGGGCAGCAGCCTCTCGCCCTCGCGCTTGGCTTAGTGCAGAAGCTGCCCCAAGCTGTCTGCCCACCCCGGCCGGGGGCAGCTCTGGGTGTCATGCAGCCGCAGTGCTGTGAGCTGGACTTAGGTAAAATAAAAGCTTCAGCTGCTTCGGAGAGCTGAGCCGGGCTCACGTGTCTCCTTGTCCTGGTGCCTGCTGGCGAGGGCAGCAAAAGGGACCCCGGGGTGCACAGAACCACGGGACAGCACTCACCCCACCTCCCACCCGAATGAACATCGCTTCTGGTTTCTCTCTGTACCCAAAGTCCTGGTCCAGCAGAACTGGGCGTGTTTCAGGATTTCCCCAGCAGCATCCTTACAGCATCCCTACTGCATCCCATCCCCACTGACAGATCAGGACCAGCCCCAAGTGTGGGGAGCAGCACCACAGCAACACAGTGCCAGCTGTGACCCCTGAGCCACTGTGGGCACAGCAGGGGACCCCATGTTCCCCACACGGGGGGGGGAGCACAGCAGCTGCTTCTGTGCTGGGCACAGCTGAGCACAGTGCATCCATCGCCTTCACGGCTCTTCCAGCACTGATGACAACAAATAGCTGCCAGGAGGTGACACGTGTGGCCACTGGGAACACAGCAAGGGGACTGGGGGCCACCAGAGCCCCAGGTGATGCTGTCACACGGTGACGGATGGCAGTGGGGCAGTGACACAGCCCTGGTGTGAAGGAGGGTCGTGTTGGATAACACCAATTTAGCCATGAAAGGATGCAGATGGAGAGCAGTGGGCAGGGAGTGCATCCCACCTCCATGGGGTCCCCGCACCCGCAGTCCCCAGCCAAGCACAGGATCGGAGCTGCTCAACTGTTAAAAAAATTTATTAAAATGTCCAGCAGTACAGAAACGCAGAGTCAGAAATGCCACGGAGGAGGGGAGGGGGTACGGGACACTGCAGTCACATCGCAAACAGCAGAGATCAGAAAGCGCCATACACACACACGCCAACTCCAATGGGAAACCGACAATGAACGGAAAAAGGGAAATCCAACCCCAAAATCCAGCCCAGAGGGTCCCACAGGGCGGGACAGGGACCCCCGTGCTGGCTGTGGGGACGTTGGCAGGGCAGGAAGACAGGGGGGGGGCTGTTAAAAAACCGGAGCCCCCCACGGGGCAGCGGGGTGATGGGTGGGGGCTGCTGCGTGTCCCCCCACAGCCTGGAGGGGAGCAGAGCCCAGGGGGGCATCGGCCGCCATGGGGCAGCCCCCCCGGGACCCAGCGGGGATTTTGGGATCCCCATGCAGGGTCAGGGGCTCGACCCCGGGGTGGGGCATGCAGGGGGGGGCTGGGGACGCACACGCAGCCGCCCCCGCTGGGTCCTATTCCCTACGGGGACGGGCATCCTAGGAGCTAAAGCAAAGAGGGTTATAAAAGAGGGGAGGGGGGAGGTTGGAGGGGGGTCAGAGGACGTCACCACGTCCCGTCCCACGGACGGCTGTTCCTGGGGTGCCTGGGGAGCGCGCGCTCGCTGCCTCCCCGGCCCTAGAAGTAGTGGCCCTCCTCCATCCAGTCCAGCCGGAGGTGCTTGCGGTGTTTTCGCCGCTCCTTGCGGGGTTTGTGGTGGTGGTGCTGGTGGTGAGGGTGGCTGTGGCGGTGCCGGTGATGCCGCCGTGCCCGGTGCGACCGCCTGGCTAATGGGGGACAAAGGGCAGAGACGTTGGGGGGGGGGTCAGGGAGCCCCCATCCCCACTGTACCCCCAGACCCCACTAACGTTTTGTGCAGAGCAGTTTGGGCCGGTCCCACTTGCCGTTGCTGTGGCACCTGATGGTGGGGACGTGGCGCTGGGTGAAGCCCTCCTCGCACTGGTAGCGCACGCTCGAGTGGATGCTGTACCTCTCCTTCTTCTTCCCCACGAGGAACGCGTTCTCCACCTCGGAGGGGGGCCCACAAAGCACTGCGGGGGACAGAGACCCATCAGTGCCCACCTGGACTCCTGGTACCAGCAGGGGACATGGAGACAAGAGGACACAGAGGCAAGGGGACACACGGACAAGGGGACACAGGGACAAGGGGACAAGGGGACACCCTACACCCGCCACGGCCTTAGGATAAATCCCATCCCATCCCATTGGTGCTGCAGTGAGGCGTTCCTGAGGATTTACAGGGGTAATTAATGGCCCTATTGGGGAGAGCGCATCGTTCCGCGCGGCCGCGGGAGCGGGAGGAGCGCTCCCAGCGAACAGCTGGAGGTTAATATAACTTTCAAGATAAGGAATGAGAGCTTAATAGTTTTAATGGTGGCAAATTAAGCAAATTAAAGTGGAGAGGGAAGAATTAACTACAGGGGAAGAAAAAATAATGGAGATTAAGGGGAGCCGCTCGGGTTTTCTTTGGGAGAGGTTTCCTGAGGATGAGGAGGTGCCAGAAGGCTGCAGGATGAGGCTGCAATGGGGAGGCTGTGGGCCCACGGGATGCTGTAGGATAGGGGTGCTGGGATGGGGAGGAAGGGGCCACGGGATGGGGAGGCTGCGGGATGACGGATGGGGTGCTGCAGGGTGCGAGATGAGGATGCTGGGGGATGTGGGACGGGGAAGCCGGTGGCTGCAGGATGGGGTTGGCAGACGAGCAATACCTGTGCCCTTCTTGCAGATGTAGGGCAGGTTGTAGTTGCAGGGCACGTCATTCCACTTGCCGATCTCGTGGGAAACCAACACCACGCAGTCCTCACCGCCCGCAAAGAAGTTGTCGGGTTGGTTCTCCCTCCAGTTCTCGTATTGCTGGTGAGAAAGGGGGGAGGCTGAGAGCGCTCGCGCCCCACAACCCCCACCCCACGAGGAGCCACCCCATGGGTCTCACCAGGCCGGTGTTGTCCGTCCATTGGAAATCCTGCTCCACAATCCTGTCGTTGAGCCCGATCCAGGTGTTCTCGTGCCCAAAGCCTGGCGAGAAAAGCATCAGAGGCGGCCGCAGGCACCGGCATCCACGGGGCTGGGGAGCACCCAGGGGTGCTGCCGCTCCCTTCCCCCCCCCCCCAATGTGCTCATACTGTTGATGAAGCCGTGCTCCTCCTGTGAGTGGATGCTGGTGAGATGCCCAGCGCGCCGGCGGCAGTCACGCTCTGCGTCCTCCCAGGAGCGCCGCCGGGAGAAGTAGCGGTAGCAGTGGCCCTGGAACTTGTGCCAGTTGTGGTCACAGCCCTCCGTGTCTGCGGGGATGCGGGGACACCAGGGGTAGGGAGAGGGACGGGCACCACCCCAGTACACCCAGGATGTACGGGGGGCTCCTGGGTTCAGCTCCCCACCCCCTATGGGGCAGGGCTGGGGGGTCTGGGGGCTGCTCTCCCCCATGCCACCCTCCCCACCTTTCTCACAGCGGCTGCCTCCGTAGCTGGGCAGGCAGAGGCAGACGAAGGCGTTGACCTCATCGATGCAGGTGCCGCCGTTCTGGCAGGGGCTCGACAGGCAGTCATCGATGTCTGCGGGGATGGCGAGGGGCTGCAGGCAACGCTGAGACCCCCGGCACCCCCTGCCCTTCCCATCCCCATCCCCAGCATCCATCCTGGCGCGGCCGTCCGCTCACCGATCTCACAGTTCTCCCCGGTGAAGCCCGGGGCGCAGCTGCAGCCGCTGACGGAGCCGTTGGCGTGGCACGTCCCGCCGTGCAGACAGGGGTTGGTCTGGCATGGGTCAGCTGGAGCTGTGGGGTGGGAGTGCTGTCAGCGAGGCACTTCACCCAGCCCACCCCACTGACAGCCCCATGCGGCAGGATGCCCACCCAGCCCCGGCTCCTTGGTGGCACAGTGGGGACAACGCGGCCCCATGGCGGCCCCAGGGCAGTCATTACGGCAGTGCTTCCACCTCTCAGTGCCTCTAAACTTTAAATCTATTCTTTTTGCAGACACTAAAGGCTGCGTGTGCTGAACTCCCCTCAGCCAGGAGTCACCTCGCTCTCCATTATTATTCTCGACCACGAATATTAAATATTTAGGAGGATGCTTTTCTGGCTCACGTTCACAGCTCAGCTCACTTGGAAAAACCCATCGCAGCCAGTGAAAGTCCCCACTGAACCCCACAGTTTGGACACCTCTGCCTTAAACCCAACCCCAGCTCCCCGTGCCCCGTGCTCACCATGCTGGCTGCTGTTGCTGCTGTCTGCCCACACCAGCAGCTCCTGCTCCTCCAGCACGGGCTCCTCGCCGCTCCCACTGTCAGTATCCAGCAGCAAAGCCCCCCCTGCGCCCCCCGGTGTGGTGGGCTCAAAGAGCGGCCCCGCACTCGGTGCTTCAGGCCCATCTGGCACCCATGGGTGAGGGGCGGTGGGTGACGGCCAATGGGTGTCAGGGGATGCTGGGGGGTGGGTGGCTGTGCTGGTAGGGGGTTCGTTCTTTGCCTCCTCTGAGGCGTCCTCTTCGCCAGGACTGGGGGGCTGTTGAGGATCTGGGGGGTGTGAGGGATGCTCCTCTCCTTCCAGCCCTGGCTCAGAGGGGTTTGGGTGCTGTGGGGCAGCTGTAGGGCCGTCCCCCACTCGCCCGCTGCCCTCCAACGGCCACTCGGAGCCCAACCGTAGGATCACCTCGCTGTCTGTGGGGGAAGCTGAGGGGACATCTGGAGCCACTGGGGTGATGGCTGCTTCATCCTGCAGCCCCATCCCCACATCCAGGTGCTCAGAGGTGGGTTCAGCCCCCATTTCGAGCGCCCCTTGGGGATCTGTGGGGCTCAGCCTGCTCTGCGGATGGGGAGAAGACACTGCAGTGGGGCTGGGGCTGCCAGGGAGCCCCATGGGTGGGTGGACAAAGGTCACCGCCTTCCTCTGCCGCTCCAGTGAGCCATCACCCAGGGCCCCACCGCTGTCACTGATGGGCTGTGCAGCTGTCCCGGGGTCCTCAGCCACCAGTGGGGCTGGGGGCAGTGGGGGCCACGGCGGGATGGGGCTGTCGTCCTCCCTGGGGGCAGCGTCCCCGGAGAAGTCCTCAGTGACATCTGCAGGTGGCTGAGGAGAGTCACCGCGGGGCTGAGCCTGCCCTGTGCTGACGTCCTGGTGGTGTGAAGCGTCACTGGGAGCCACGGGAGTGGATGGGGATGATGACAGGGACCTCCGTGTGGGGTCCCCGGGACCATGTGGGGCTGTAGAGGGGCTCCACTGCGGTAAATCCCTCTGGGAGGGAGGCACAGGGATGGTGGATGGTGCCAGCAGCTCTGCAAAAGATTGAGCACTGTGGGGTTCCCTGGGTGGGGTGGCAGCACCCCAATGTCACCCCCCCACCCGGGGCATCACTTACTGTGGCCGATCTCCTCCTCCACCTCGTTGGAGAGCGGGTAGAGACCTCCTCTATGGGGGATCTCAGCACTGGGACGGGTGATGCCCCACGTTTCCACCGCGTTGGCTGCAGCCCCCTTCACCTCCAGGGCCAGGATGGGGGCCTGGGTGATTGTCCCCGCTGGGTCCCCAGCCATTGTGTGGTCATCAGCCACTGTGGGGTCCTGGGCCACCGAGGGGTCCCGGCTCTGCTGCTGCAGCTGGAAGTAGCGCCCATTCAGCCCAGCGTAGCTGCTCTGTTTTGGAGTGCTGGGGGTTTCTGCTGCCACCATGGGGACCGTCCCCAAAGCTGGTAGTGCTGAGCTGATAATCTCCTGGGCTGGACTTTGGGTCTGTGGATGCAGGGTGAATGGGGGTTCTGGAGGGTCAGGGAATTCTCGCGGTGCCGGGCTGCTGCCAAACAGCTCCTGTGTGGAGCCCCGCGGCGCCTGGTCCACCGCGTTGAGGGCTTCATCCTCGAGCGGCCACACCGATGAGGATGGAGAGGATGAAGAGGCCTTAATGCTGCCTCCGGGGATGTCACCACGCCACGCTGCCGTCACGCTGCTTGCCAACTGCAACTGCTCGTCCTCAGCACCACCCGGCCCTGCAGCCCCCAGCTGCTGCAGGACACCGGCACGTGGGCTGTCCCCAGAGGTGGCCATGTCCTCACGTTCCACCAGCACGTTGTCACTGCCCAGCGGCTCCTGTTCCCTCTGCTCTACAGTAGAATCGGGAGCACCCGCCGTGTCCCCTGCAGGGATGGGGGATGAGGGTGAGCTGCTGCCCGGCACACAGCGGTGGCCCCGAGGCCGATCCTTGTTACCTTTATAGCAGTATGCATCGAATTTGGAGGTGGGTGGGGGGAAGCCGGTGCGGTTGGGGAAGCGGTAGAGAGTCCTGACGCCCGGTGCCTCACCGCCACACTTCCTGCGTGGAGCCAAGATGGGGTACCTCACGCTGCCATCCGCCAGCCAGCCTGGGTCACACTGGTCCAGGCCCTCACGCCAGGCCAAGTACAGCTGCCCTGTGGTGGCCAAGGCAGCCCCACGGCCCCGGCAGTGCCTCCGTGCCCCCGACAAGGTGAAGCGCCCTGGGGCCGTGGCATAGAACACCTTCCCTGCAAGAGAGCGCGGCGCATTGGATGGCCGTCCCCATCCCCACGGTGGCACCAAGGGATGTCCCACGCATCACCCAGTTCTGCTTGCCTTGCAGCTCCCGTGCGTAGCAGTAGACGTCGTACAGCTCACCAGGCTCCCTCTGGCCATAGCTGCGCACCCCGGGGAGGCTGTTGCGATCTCCATAGCAGCCGGGTCGGGACAGCGTGATGGGGTACCTGCGGGACAGGCTGTGCTGGGTGCCCGGCTCTGTGCCAGCAGTGGTGAGGGACGCCCGTGCCACGCACTTACCGCACGCTCTGGTCAGCCAGCCAGCCCGCATCGCAGTTGTCATAGCCGTCCTCAAAGGCAGCCTGCAGGTGCTGGGGGGAGGCGATGACGGCCGAGTTGTCCATGCAGGCACGGCGGGCAGCAGCGAAGGTCAGCGCGTAGCGAGCGCCCGCGGGGCGGTAGTGGAAGACGACGCCTGGAAGGGAGCAGCGCTGCTCACACACAGTGCTGGCTTATGTGGGGCACACAGCTTGCAGAAGAGGGCTGGGAATCTTTCGTGTGCAAGATTTGAACGGGGAGCACAGCATAGAATCGAGAACCACCAAGGTTCGTAAAGACCTCCAAGGTCAGCCGGCCCAACCATCAATATTTCCCCACTAAACTGTGTCCCTCACTACAGCATGTAACCATGCACAGCTTGCATATGGTGCACAACTCACAGTGCACAGCTTGTAGGGTGTGCATGGCTTGCATGGGCGCACAGCTCAGGGGGAGCTGACAGCACGCACAGCTTGCAGAGGACACACAGTGCACTGCTCACATAGGGTACACAGCTTGTAGGGTGTGCATGGCTTGCATGAGGTGAGCGGCTCACAGCATGCACAGCTTGCAGAGGATGCACCCCACAGCTCACACAGGACACACAGCTCGTCAGATATGTGCTGTTCACACGCATCCCATGCATCCCCTATAAGCCACGCGTGCTGCGTGTTGCTCGTACGGCGTCCAAGGGGCGCACGGCTCACGGGGACAGCACAGCTCACGCAGGGTGCAGGACTCACACAGCCCCCCCAGCGGCCCTGCAGCCCCCCAGCTCACCCATCACCTCGAGGGGCAGCAGGTCCTGCTCATCGTCGATGCCGGCCACCACCTCGCAGCGGTACAGCCCCGCATCGCTGGCGCGGGTGGCACGCAGCAGCAGCGTCCCGTTGTAGCGGTCACGGGCGTAGCCAGGGAGGGACACGCGGCCCTCGTAGGCTTTCACCACCTTCACCACGTTGTCCTTGGCCACCAAGATGGGGACGTCCTCCCGCTGCCCGCTGGCCGAGCGCACCTTGCTCCATTTGACGCGGGGGGGATCCGGGGGCTCGTTGGGGCCCAGCGAGGCGGAGGGATGCAGCAGGAAGAGGCAGGGCAGTGCCACGGGCTCCCCCAGCCCCACTCGCACCGCCTGGTGCTGCACCCGGCTGATGTGGATCACCTTCCCATCGTCCTGGGAGCCTGTGGGAAACCACGGGGGTGGGCTGCAAAATGGGGCACTGAGAGGGGCTGCTGCTCCCCCGTGCTGCCATTCAGTGGCACCAGGGGAAACTGCCCCCAAACTGGGAGAACGTGTGGCAGTGATTCCCAGGTTCATAGAATCGGTGAGGTTGGTAAAGGACCTCCATCCTCCTCCTGCACTAATCCTGCTCAGCCTGGCCACGCTCCCATAAATCCTATCACTCTCAGTCCCCCCTGGGGTTGTGGAGGATGCTTCCCGCAGTGCTGAGCCAGTTGGGGATGGTCACTAATCCCGGTGCTGCCCTCCACTGCCTCCCCACCCCACAAAACTTCACCCCAAGCCCATTCCTGCCTCGGGGCTACAGGAAGGTCACAAAACCCCATGGCAGCGGAATGCTGCTGTGTCCCTGCCGTGTGAGATGGGGACATGGGTGGCCTGCTGCTGGGGGGAAAGTGGGGATGCAAAGCAGACCCAGAGATGCACAAAGCCAGCCATGGGGGTTGGCTCAGAGGGGGGTGCCAAGCAACGGGATTAAGGGTTTAAGGGATCCCAGTGCGGGGGGAGCATGGCCACCCGGGGGGGCTTTTCCCTCACTAATCCCCTGCCGACCCTTCTTCATCCCACTGCGGAGCTGAGGCACCGTGCAGCCCCAACCCCCACCGAGCTGCTGCTCCTCCCTGTAAGTATTCCTTATTGCTGGTGGTTCCCTGCTCGCTGCTGCTGCTAATTGTTGCGGGCTCATCATCCCAAGCCACTGAGTGCTGGCGACTCCAGACGACTTCCTGCTCCTCTCCCAGCCCTGCTCCTCCTCACCCTGCAGCCAAGGGGGGGAAGCACCCATCCCCGCATTCCACTTACCCAGCACAGCGATGGGGAGCAGGGTGAGCCCAAGCAGAAGCCAGCAGCCGGCATCCCCCATCACATGGACCATCCTTAACCTGCAACGAGAGCAGGGTCGGCTGCTCGCTGCCTCTTGGCTCTGTGCTCCACGAATCACCGTGGGGACGCAGTGACATCGTCCCCCCAGGAGCCACAGGAGCAGCGCTGGCTCTGCTCAGCAGCGGCACACGAGCACCGTGAGTCCGGTTTTGCTCCCGGTGCCACACGTGGTGACATCCCCACATCTCCACCAAAGGGATGTGGGTTCACTCGGAGGTCCCACGCCCCCCCAGCACCAGGTGCAGCCCTCGCTCTGCTCCAGCATTAACATGCAGCGGGTGCCTCTGGCTGCTGGAGCCGGGCTGGAGCACAAAGCTCCCATCCATCTGTTTTACCGCAGCACCGATTAGTGCTTTCTAAATCATCTGCTCTCATGCCTGGGAGGGATGCTGGCTCTCCAGCTCTGTCACCGAGCACTGGCACAGCCCTGTTCCCTGCCCAGGATGGGAAGCTCCTGCTCTGGGGGATGTGGATGGAACCCCCCGATCCTCCCAAGCTGCAGCTTTGGCTCAGCGCCCAGCTGCCCTGTGCCCTGATGTTCCATTTTCCAACTCCTGATTTCTCACTCCGTCCCCTCTGCTTTTACGGGATGAAAATAGAAAGAAAGAACAGAACGATAAGAAGAAAAGGAGACCCCCTGTGTTCAGTGCTAGAAAATGGCCCTTCTGGGGGGTACAGAACTGGGTTTTATTTCATCTGTTCTACAGAAGAAACCATCTGCAACCCTATGGCTGCCCCTTCCCTTTTGCACAGCTCCGTGGTTCTTCCTGCTTCCAAAAACTGCTGCTAATAAAAGCGAAGGGGTGACCTGACCCACAGTGCAGCTCCACGCTGAGCCCCAGCCCGAGCTCAGCCTGGGGGAGATGAGGGAGCAGCAGGGAGCAGCCGCCCCACACAGAGCCCCAGAGCCTGGCTGGGCACAGTGGCTGCTGCAGGCTGGGATGCTGTAGAAGTGAAGGCAACCAGGGGCTGCTAAGCTCTGCTGTTTGGGATGGAGATTCCATCCTTGATGCCCAGATAGAAATCAGCACTCAACTTTTCCCCGTTTCCCTGCTCCAGAAAAAGATGGTAACCAAGTGCCTTGGCACGGCATGGCGTGGCCAGGCTGGGGAGTTCCAGCTCCTCTCCACTGAAATGCTGATGTTGCTATTCTAAGGCATCAGGAGCTCCCTCAGCACAAACCCTTGGTCCAGGGATGTGGGGAGGGGCGGCTCCAGGACCTCCAGGTGGGGACGGAGTGGTGGGTGCAAGATCCAGATGCTGCTGCTGCAGGATGGGTGCACCCAGGACACTCAGCAGTCGCACACAACCCGAGACTTCACATCACTCACAATCTCTTTTTGGTTCTTTTGGTCTTTTTGCCCTCGTTTTCCCTTTCTGCATCCCTCAGCACCCATCCCCTGCAGTTTCCAGGCCACATCAGGCAGTGGGGCAGACCCAGAGGTGAAGGAACGCAGTGGGACCCCGAGGATCCTCATCCACGTGCCCACATACAAACACTTCCTTAAGCTCTCTGCTGTTTACCCAGTGCTGCTGCTCTGCAGACGGACGCTCGCTGAGCAAACGCAGCCCGCACCGCTGGGTAAACATTCAATATTTTATTTAAATGTTAAACATAGAAGTTGCTCTTTGGATGTGCAACTGCCTGCCGTGGCCGGATGGATGGATGGACGGACAGCAGTGCCACGGCCGCCCCTGGGCTGGCAGCAGGATCCCATGCATGGAGAGGATATGGGGCTGCATGACAGTCACCTTCCCTGGCATCAGCATTTCTGCAGGTTTTGCTTTCACAGCAGGAACAGCGCAGTGCTGGGAGGGGACATCAGCACCCACTGCCTCCTCAGGGAACTCAGGCTGTGAACCAGGGGGGTCCTGGTGTCTCCCAGCCTGGGAACAGGGCGCACAGCCCCAACCTGCTGCTGTGATCCCCTGTGCATCTGAGCGCACGGGGACCGCATCCCCGGTGGCACTGGGACTGCTGCAGGCAGGAGGACAAAAGGAGAACCCTGCCACGTCCCCAGAGCCCACGCTGAGCCCACGCCAACCTCAAAACTTGTTCCCAAGATCAGGGAAGCAGCGCTGCAGCCCCATCCCTACCAGTGCTGAAACCACACACAGCCACCAGCACACACCCCATCGGGACAAAGCAGAGCCCAGCACAGCCCCCTCCCCCCCCGCAATGATTCTCCTTATCACAGCATCCCCAGCTCAGCGCCCCGTTAATTACAGAACCATCTTCCTCTCACCTCTTGGACCCACCACCCCATAACCCAGCCCTGGTGACCCCATCCCGGGTTCAGACGGGTGTCACCATGCTGTCCTCGGCGGTGGCACCGACGCACAGATGTTGGCACCCAGAGCCGGCGCCGGCCGTGCCACCGCATCCCGAGAGCTGCGGGTGGGTGGGTGAAGCCGCGGGTTGGTGGCACGGCGACACTGGCGGTGCCACGTGGCCGGGCCGTGCTGGGGACAATAGCAGCGTCCCCAAACCCCGAACCTGGACGGCCCCTGCTGCAAACCGGGCAAAAGCAGACGAGAGAAATCTAAAATAACGCCGGTGCAAAGCCGCTCCCCCCGCAGCCCTCCTCCCCGGCCCAGGCGAACACTGTCACATCTGTCACTAGCTGTCACCTCATGAATAATTCATCCCACTCATGAATATGCAAAGCAGGGGCTGATGATTAGCTCCAGCTGAAACCTAGCTGAATTCCTCCCTGGCGTCGGGATGACCCTGCGACTTTTGGGGCATTTTGTGGTCCCGAGAAGTGCGGGGAGGAGGGGGGCAGGGCGAGGATTGCGGGGTGAGCGGAGAGGACACTGGGGACAGCCGGAGGGACACGGGCTGGGGATGGGCGGGAGGGAAGGGGACACCATCACCCCCGTGCGGCCGCAGGAGGACGGGGTGCCCCCACCCTCGGCTTCGCCCCGCAGGCAGGGATGCCCCATTCCCTCACCCCCCCGAGGCGGGCGCTGGCACCGTGACCTCCGCTGTCCCCGCGGCTCGCTCCGGTCCCCAACTCCAGCGGGGGCACCGCGCAGCGCTTCAACACCACGCGATGTCCCCGCAGCGCGGTGCCCCCCCGGCACCCCACATCCCTTCGGCGGGGAGGGGGAACCCACGCGGACCCCCCTGCGCTGCGCGGCCGCGGAAGGACCCGGCGGCTCCGCGTCCCCTCCTCTCTGCCCACAACAAAGGAATTCTGCACTCCGCGCTGCCGTCACAGCAACGTGACGCTCCGCTCCCCCCCCATCCTGCGAGCATAAATTAGCACCTCGGAAAACTGTGATCGTGTCCAATATGGGCCCTTTGCTGGGTGCGATTTTTATTAGGCAGACAAGTCTGCAGCCTTTATTTTAGAATTTGCTCTTATTTTCATTTGCTTTTTTTTTGTTCTTTTTTTTTTCTTTTCTCCTTTTCCGCCTCGATTTCTGCCTCTCCCTGGGAGGCTGAGCCCCAAACCCCACACAGCACCACTGCAAGCTCCACCAGCAGCACCAGTGTCCACCCCAAATGCAGAGGTTGGTGGGTGCAGGATGTGTGCAATGGGGGTGGCATGGGGGCGGGCCTCAGCACCTCCATGCCCACAGCACACAGGGTGTGCTGGAACCTTGGGGACTCCTCTGAGCATCCTAAACCCAAACCTGCACCTGCATCGCTGCAGCCCAGCCTTGCCACATGCTGTCCCCATGCTGGGGGAGCTGGGACTCATCCTGCCCGTGTTGCTGAGCCTCTGCTGGGACCCAGCCCTACCTGGGAGCTTGGGGGGGCACTGGAAGCACCAAATCTGGGCTGTGAAACTTTCTGGCTCCTTCCCTGTTGGGGGAACGCCGGTAGCACCAACACGGAGCAGGCAGCGCGTGCAGCGGAGGGGGCTGTGAATCCTGGGGAGGGGGTCACAGAACCCCATAGCGGGGGACACCCATTTGCCAGCGCCTGCCACCCTCCCCATTGTCCCTGCTCTCTTCTCCCTGCCACCATCCTCCAGCCCGGCCTGTCCTACCGGCCTCAGTGCTGGCATCCCTCGGCCCGGGTGTCCCCAGCCTGAAAGCACCGCTAAACCCATCCTGCTGTCCCCAGCGTCCCTCCGTCCTGCTGTCCCCACGGTCCCACCCCTCTGTCACCCAAGCCCCACTCCCGATCCCCTCAGCCGGTGTCCCTTCCAGCTTCCCCATCCCGCACCCCCCAGCTCCAACAGCCCCCTCGGTATCCCCAACCCTCAATCATAGCGCAGCCCTCCTCCCAGCCCCCCTCACCCCATCGCACCCCGATGTCCCCCAGCCCCAGTCCTTCCCTCCGCAGCCCCGGTGCCCGCATCCCCCCGCCGTGACAGCCGCGTTGTTCCCGGCCCCGATCCGTCCCGCTCGTGTCACAGCGGTGCCACCGCCCCCATCCCCGGCCCCGCCGACACCGGGCACCGCAGCGGGGGCGCGGCGCGGGCGGAGCCGGTACCGGTACCGGTTCCCGGTGCCGCACGTACCTGGGGCCGTACTCACGGCGCGCAGAGGGTCATCGCCGCCGGTGGAGCCGCGCACCGAGCGCCCCGCCGGCACCGGGGGCTTAAAAGCGGGGAACGGATAGGGGGCTGCGGGGCCGGGTCCCCCGGAGGGGGCCGAGCCGGGCCGGGCCGGGCCAATCGCGGCTGGCGGCAGGCGCGGCCCCCCCGCCGGTGCCGCCCGCCCGCACCTGCCCGCAGCGCCGGCGAACCCGCGCCCGCTCCGCGCCCGCCGCGCTGCCCGGTGCAGGGCGAGGGGCGGCCGCGCATGCGTCGCCTCCCCCTTCCCCCCCCTTCCCCCCAGCGATCGGGGCCGCCCCCTCCCCTGAGAGCGGGGCCACCCCCCGCCGCCGGCACCGCGGACCCCGCCGTTGGGTGGAGCTGTTTTCTCTGGGGTGGGGGGGGGGGGGTCTCAATACGGGGGCACCTTCCTTGCAGCCCCCTCCGTGCAGCGCACCTCCGCATCCTGCCCCACACCCGGCGGTTTTGGGGTGTCACCACGCAGGACGGATTCCTCCAACCCCTCTGCTCCCCCAAACCAGTGCTCAGCTTTGCAGCCCCTCTCCACCCCTTTGGTGCATGGGGACCGGCTGGCTCCAGGCATGCTTTTGGGGGGTTCTGCTTAAAGGACGCCTTCCCCACACCCCTAAACCCCTGCTGCACTCAGCACTCTGCAGCTCCCCCCCCCCCCACCTCCCCCCGTGCCCCACACAGCCCCACGGCAGCTGGAAGGAGCTGAGGATGCAGAAAGGAAGAAGAGAAGGATGTGCAAAGCCTGGGAAAAGCCCGAATAACCCCAACAAAGCGATGAGACACGAGGAAGCTACGATGCCAAAAGTGACCCCCAACTTGGGGGGAGATTGTCACTGAACTGGGGGAGGAGGGGGAGGGAGGGCTTTTGTTCCCCCTGAACCTGCCAGCCTGAATGCAGAATGCCACCCTGTCTCCTGCAGCTTGGCCGGAGATGGGCACCCTTTCTCTTCCTCATCTATAGGATGGGCGCGCGGAAACCCGAGAGCAAAGTTCTCATTTCCGACTGCATTGTGCGGGACTTCGCGGCCCAGGCGCTGCTTCCTGCCTTTTGTGAGCCCCTGTCACAGAGCCTTTCTGTTCCCCTCCTTTATGCCACTGCAGCTGGCGTTCCTGCCCCGAAAGGTGCCCGAGCATGGGGGAAGGCGCAGGGGTTAAGGGCCCCGTGGTGTTTGCCAAGTGGGAGAGGGGAGAAGGACCTGGCTTTGTTACTGTGCTGGCACCACGCTTTTCCCACTTCCCACGCACCCAGGTGTCGGTTGGTGTCACCCTACAGGTCTCCAGTCCATAATATTGGGGGAAAAGGTGCACCCATGGGTGCTGGCTGGGCTGGGCTCTCACACCGTGTCCCAGCGTTGGGGACATGGAGGAGCACGGATGGTCACGTTTGAGGCAGCACCACTGCTCGAGCACAGCAGGATGGGGTCAGCCCCGAAATGCTCACCTGCTCCTGTGAGCACCGTGAGGGGTGAGGATGCTCCTGGTCCCACACCCACAGTGGTGCTCACACCTGCACTGCATTCCCTCCCTGAGGATGTCATCAGCTCTTCCCCTCTCCCAGGAGGGAACTGACAACAGCCGTACAGCCTCGGATGGGTGATTCCTCCCCAGAATTCCACCCCCTGCCCTGGGGATGGCTGTGGGATGAGCCCAGTTAGCAGCGAGCCCCGTGGAATCATAGAATCATAGGCAGCCCCAGCCGTGCCGATGCGCCGCCGGCCATTTGTCTTGCGGAGCGAAGGTGCCGGCAGTGAGTTATCGGAGCTCTCCTCTGGAGTGGAGATAAATGTCATAACAGACACCAGCCAGCACGGCTTATGGATGGGGATTTAATAGACACTGCTCCCCCTGCGCTGGCAGCTGCGCCGTGCCTGGGGAGCGTGGCCTGTGGTGGGACAGCGCTGAGGACCAGCAGCTGTTCCTAAGGGCAAGAGGTGAATCTGTGGGGTCTCTGTGCATCCTGGCCGAGCCCTGGTGCCTTGGCAGGATGGAACGGGAGATGCTGCTGCACGTGGCACAGAGGGACGTCCTCAGTCCTCCATCCTTTGTGAAGGAAGGGACTTGGGGTCTGCTGTGGGGTCCAGCTGTGCCTCCAGCCTGTCCTCATTCTCCACCTTGTCCCCGTGGCATCTCCCACCCATGAAAAGCACCAGCAGCTCTGCCCCAGGCTGCTCCAAGTGCCTGCAGCTCGCTGTGTCCCATGTCTGCAGGCACAGCAGGGTCAGGCTGGCGGCCCCCTGCACGGCAGCACGTGGTCACTCTGCTCCTTGGCTCTGCTCATTTTCAACCCCATCCGGTTTTGTCCAAGGGAACATAGAGGGGATTGGTGCATCTTTTTGAGCTGGAACACGGGTTTCTGGTGAAATCCTGCAGCAGTGTTGCCGTGACGACCCTCCTGCAGCTTCCATCCAGAGATGTTTTCCTTTGTTGTGACAGGGATGCGGGGAGGGCGCCGCGGAGGCGGCCGCGGGCGTATGGGTGCAAAACGGGGACGAGACGAGGGCCAGGACCTGCTCCTGCCCCCGGGGACATCAGCACTGGGGATGGGACATCGGCACAATGCACCCCCCCACCACAGAATGGCTATAGGGCTATGGGGAGCAGGAGCCACACGTGGCATGAGTTTGGAAGCTCTCAGCCAGGCGTGCCTCCGGCCAAGGACCACCACGCAGAGGGGACCCCGTTACTGAGCAGCGCAGTCGCAGCGCTCGGGGTGCACGTGGGGACCCATCCCGCACCCCACAGAACTGCTTGTTATTCTCCTCAGGTTTGCTGCCAGCTAATGGAGCTGGTTCCAGGAGAGCTGCCACGTTCATTGGGAGAGCGGCGTGTTAATGAGGCCCCTGCCACTGCAGCTGGGACCAGCACTCGGGGCACTGGAACGGGGACAGGCAGAGGATGGACGGACGGACGGCTCAGTGGGGCTGGATGCAGGGTGAGCAGCAGCGTCAGGTTTGGGTGAGATGTGGCTGTGGTGTCAGTGCTGGGTTTGGAGCAGGGCAGCACACCCCGATGGCAGCTCACCGTGGTGACAAGAGGTGGCAGGACACCTCGATGCTCTGGAGGGGGATGAGCTGAGCCCCATTGCCGTGGATACGCTGTCCCCAGCCCCACTGCTGCTCCCTGCAGTGTCCCTGCTCCTGGTCAAAGCTAGTACTGCACTGGACTTGACCCCAGCATGGTGACCAGGGCACAGTGGGGTCTCTGTCCATGCAGTGTTGGGCTGGAGGCTGCCTTGGATACAGTGCTGGTGCTGGGGCTCTGCCCTGGCCAGGCACAACTCCCTCCAAACCCACCAGCAGGATGAATTGATTTTATTTTCTGTTTCCATAGCAACTGCCTCCTTCCCATCCCCCTTCAGCCTTCTGGCAGCCCAGCCCCACTCCCGAGCCCTCCCACAGCACCCACCTTCCCTGGGGACACAGGGACACGGCTGTCACCCATCCCTGTCCCCCCCCAGGGACTCCCAGGAGTGGCACTGTCACCAGCTCTAAGGGATCCAAACCTGCACCTCTGCCCCAACGCAATGTGGATGGGGGATTTGGGTGTGTGGTGACAGAGTACACACGTCCCCCTCCAGCACGGGCACGGGGACATTAACCCATCCTCAGCTCTCCTGACACCGGCAGCAATTAGCACAGGGCTGGTTGTGGTGCTGTTTTATTAGCCTTGGTGGTAATTGCCCTCCTGGTCCTGACCATGCACTGAGCAGCACTTCCTGCATGCAGAGCCAGGCTCATTAACAGCACACATCCCCCCCTGCCACCTGCTCACAGTGACATGTACTCCCTGGCCCCAGAGGCACTGTGGTGCTCCATCCCCGTGGCACTGAGGGTCACTGAGCACTGTGGGTGCTCAGCACTCTCTGCTCCACCTATGGGCGCTCACCCTGCTGGGAGTTCTGCAGCCAGCCACAACAAGGTCAGTGGGATGACATCCTTCATCCTGCCTCCTCCCCGTGCAATGCACTGCCATGCACTGCTCCTTCCCAGTAGAAGATACCACCACGCTGCTATGGAGCATCAATTCCCATCCCAGTGCCAGCAGCGCGCCAAACCCCTCCCAGACCCCCCATGTGGGCACCCAAAGCCCCTCCGCGTGGGGATGGGGGCAGAGCTGCATCCCATGGAGCTCCCTGAGAACAGGCAGAGCACTGTGCAGGGCAGCGGCCGCGGAGCTGAATGGGCTGTGCTGCATTCACCGGTAATCCCCAGTGTTTACACGGAAGTGGAAATCAATTGCTGCAAGTAATTAACTGCAAAGGGCACAACACCCGCTTCTTCTCTGGAAGCAGCTCCTGTGCCAGCCGAGGTTGCTCAGCAAAACTCGCACGCCGGCACCCAGCACACAAAAAGCCCTGGCAGCGCTTCCTGCACTCCAGCACGACCTGCCTGCACTGCTCCTGGGGGGCTCCCAGCAGTGGGGTTGGGGCTCTGGCTCCATGCTGCCCTGCAGCCTCTTCAGTGGTGTTTTGGATAAAGGCAGCTCTGAGTGCAGGCTGGATGGCAGCCGGGGAGCATTCAGCACTGCAGCCGGGAGCGAAGCACCCCATGGCATTCCTCGAGAGCGAAGGAGAGGTAGAGGATGAAGAGCCTCGGGGATGTGAGGTGCTGAGCAGGAAAGAGCGGGCTGGGGCTGGGTCGGCGGGGGGGGGGGGGAAATGTCAGCCTGGTGTCCCCCGGGTCAGTGGGGCTTCAGCAATGCAGAGAAACCTCGATGTGCCCCACTCAGAGCTGGGATGCTGCTGGGAGAGGCAGGAGGGAGGAGGCGTGGGTCGCAGCAGCAGAAATAGCAGCCCGGTCCCCCGACGTGCGATTAACCGAGTGACATTTAAGGCTCCTGTGTTTTTGACCCAATTTCTCAGGCGAAACTCAAGGAGGGAGGAGGAGGAAGGTGCAGCAGCATGCGTCATGCGTGCACGTGTGCGCTGGCGTGTGCCACTGCATGCACGTGTGTGCTAGCATGTGTCCTCACCGCCACGTGTGCACATGCACACATGTGCCAGCATGCACGCGTGTGTGCACAGAGCTGGGGGGGACCGAGGCAGGAACACAAAGCCCCCAGGCCCTGTACAGAGCTGTGCTGCGAGGGGGAGGTGAGGGCTTTGCAGCACTGGGTTTATTTTTGCTGTTGCCTGAGCGCAGGCAGCCTCAGCACGGTCACTGTGACTCATGCCGGCAGACAAACACCCCGGGATGCTTCAGAGGGCTGCAGATCACCGCGGTGGAGGTGGTGGCTTTTGTCACCTCCCTCAGCAAATTGAGGCTGGTGGGGGATGCGGGATGCAGCAGGGCTGGGGCTGGCAGCTTCACCGAGCAGCCACAAAGACACCGAGCCGTGGGCAAGCACGGCAGCACCATGTGCCTGGGAGGGAGCGTTCTTAACAGCTGCTGTGTGTGTGCAGAGGGTTGTTGCTCCCTGCACAGCTGCTGGGGACACGGAGACTCGGGGTGTGCGGCTCAGCACCCAGCAGGGATGAGTGCTGCAAGAGGGTTGGGGTCACCCTCTGCTTCTTTCACTGATGAGGGGGTGCTGGGGGCATGTGGGGTTTTGGCAGAGTGCCGGGGTGTGCAGAGGTGTTTGGAGATGGGATGCTCCATTGCAGGGATGCTGGAGCACGGAAGGATGCTGGAAGATGCGGGGATGCTCGGCTGTGCGGGGATGCAGGAGCATGCAGAGATGCCCGTGTGCGGCGATGCTCCGGCGTGCAAGGATTCCTGCACACACCGCGCTCTCTCACTGCAGTGCCTCGAGGCCGCTGTTTCCAGCCGCGCTCCACCACTGCCACCTACAGAGCGGGACCAGGAGGGCACCGGGTCGGGGGCGGCCCTGAGTCAGCCCGGCTGGGGGGGGTCCCCGTAACCCGGAGCTCAGAGCCCGTGCTGGGGCCGGGAGGGGTTGCAGGGCCGGGAGCGAAGCCTTTGCAGCATCAGCGCAGCGCTGCCTTTCCCCGCGCCCCCCACCATCATCCCGGGCGGAGCGGGACCGGCGGGGGGCGGAGCGGAGCGGGGCGGGACCGGTTCGGCCCCGCGGAAGGGGAGGTGGCGTTTCCTGCACGGGGTGAGAAGGGTTTGGGAGTTTTTCGGGTGTTCCTATTTCTCCTGTTCCCTAATGCTGCTCAGGTGCCTCCCGGGGTTCTCCGGTGCTGCTCGGGGGTCCCGGGTGCTGCCGTGCTCCCGCTATGCTCTTATTGCCGTCCAGGTCCGTCGCACGCAGCGATGCCCGCGGAGCCCTTGGTCTGCGCTGATACGGCCACGCGGTGAGTGCGGGTCCCGGGCGGGGGGTGGGACAGGGACCGGGACCGGCTGCCGCTGACCCCGGCACGGTGCTGCTGCCCCCCCCGCAGGGTGAGCTCGGTGCTGAACCGCGACGTGAAGCAGTTCGGGAAGAAGCACATGTTTGACGGCAACGAGGAAACGTGCTGGAACTCGGACCAGGTGGGGGGCACGAAGACGGGGGAGGATGGAGGGGGCGGGGAGGGGAGCGCACGGCCCTCCGTCCCCACCGTAACGCAGCCCCGGTATCACCTCTGCCTCCAGGGCTCGTGCCAGTGGGTCACCCTGGATTTCCCCCACACCGTCAGAGTCTCACAGCTCCACATTCAGTTCCAGGGGGGGTTCTCCAGCCGGCTGTGCACGCTGGAAGGTGAGGGGCTGTGGGGGGCTGTGGGGGGCTGTGGATGCTCTGCCTCCCTTTGTGCACACCTGAGGGTTTTCGGGGCTGTGCCTGCTGCAGCCCGCAGAGCCCCGCAGCACCTCTGCACAACTGCCCCTGCCCTCATCCTTCACAGGCTGCAGAACAGGTGAAGAACTGGTGAAAATATCCGACCTGTACCCCGAGGACATCAATGCCATGCAGATATCCTTTGCCACGTTGCAGGTTGGAAGAGCTGCCTTGTTGGTGACAGTTCTGCAGGCGCCTGGTGGCACTTTGCTACTGGCAGCTCAGCAGAGCTGCAGTAATTCTGGACATCCCCACTCTTGCAGATCTCCCGTGGGTCGAGGTTTTTCCCCTGCCTGTTTTCTTTTTCCTTCATGGGCCCCACACAGATTCCAGGTGGAGGAGACAGCGCTGGATACGTTGAAGATCACCTTTGAGAACAGCACTGACTTCTTTGGACGCATTGTGGTGTACCACCTCCAGGTGCTGGGGGAGAGGCTGTAGGGCAGCAGTTGCTCACCCATCACCCGCATTCCCCTGTGGGGGAGCTGCTCACGTGGGGAAATGGGACAGCAAGCCCCACCAGCAGTGATTTGCCACCCCAAGTTGTACCCAAAGCGCTGATGGAGCGGGGAACTCCACCCCATGGGATGGCAGAGCAGAGGGACACTCATGCAGAGCGCTACGTGCTGGAATTGTAAGCCACCTTTGCTGTGTTTTGGTGGGATGCAGCCTGTGCAGATGGCTGAATAAATGCTGGTGTCCCACAGCTCCTTCCCAACTGCTCTTTCGGCAAACAACGCTCCAGGACTGAGCAGCTCTGTGTGTCCTGGACTCAATGCTGTCAGAATGGTGCTGTATGGCTTGGGTGTGGGTGAGGAGGAGAAGCTGCCCCCTCCCTGGCTCTGGTGCTGGCTGTTTCTTGCCTTCGTTAGCCACCCCTGAACATAGAGCAGCTGTTTGCAGACTTGCAGGGCTCTGGCTCAGCTGCTGGCTGAGGCCCTGCCGTGTTGCTGGCTGGCAGGGAGATGCTTCCTGCTGCTTTTTGCTTAAGCCCTTGGATATTTCTCTGGCTGGTTATAGTGCTGCATGCAGGGAGGTCTTGGCAAGCTTATGGGCATAAGAGTGAGCCATGCTCTTCAAAGAGACAGCTCAAATTTAGGGGCAGTAGGAGGGTGCCAGCCTTCAAGAGTTGATTGGCCCAGTTTCCCTTCACAGTTCCTAGGCAGCTGGTGCTGGGATTGAGGGCTGGCTGCTGTGACAGACCAGGGGGATGCAATTGAGGCAGCAAACAGGGCTCCAAGTTGCTGCTTTAGAGTTTATTTCCAAAAATGCAATACCTGAATGCACGCACAAAGCAGCTGAGCCTGGACAGAGCAGAAATGCAGCTGTCCTGAGGAGTGAGTGTCCCTAGGTGCAAGGCATTGAGGCCGTGCCACCTTCCAGGAGTGGCAGAAATCTGCTGCAGTTCACAGCTCCCTCCTTGTGCTCCTTGCAAGAAGCTTCTTCCTGCTGCCCATTGTGGGACCGCTGGGTCAGACCACGTTGGTCCCTGAGGAGAGCCCTGCGTCGGCCCAGAGAAGCGCAGTGCAGCATGAGCTGCTGTGTCACTCCAGCCCCTTGTTCTGAAATAGCTTGAGGATGTGGCTTTCAATAACCTGTTGGACTAATGAAGGGGGAAAGAGGAGAAATGAAAGCCAGAGAAGTCAGGGCTGCTAGAAGGCAGTATCTGCAGGCAGGACCCAGTCTCTATGTGGTTTCTGATTTCTAGCAGGAAGGTGGAAATGCTGATCTCCTCTGTCCCAGCCCTGCTGCCAGCACAGCACTGGTTTGGAGGGGGAATAAGGGAATAGGACCCATTTTGATTTCTCTGGCTTAGCTTCTCTGCATGGCAAAGTTAAAAAGCTGTGCTGGAAGGTCAAAAAAAAAAAAAAGCCCTGGGCAGGGTTGGGAGCTGGGAATTCCCTGAAGGCTTTTCAGGGAGGAGAGATGAGGCTCTGTGCCAAGCATGGAGGGGACACTTGCCTTTCTTGTGTCCCAGAGCCACAGCCAGATCCATCGGGGTGTAGCCAGAATCTGCTTCTGTCGTCAGGTCAGCACCACGAGCTGCAAGCAGGCAGTGCAAATCAGGGCACAGCGCTCCCACGGCGTCCCCTCCAGAGGTGGCACAGGGTGAAGAGACCCCAAAAAAGTGCCCATCCTGGCTGGGCAATGCCCTGTGACACCCCCAGGCTGCTCAGTCTCTCCCCCCAGGCACGTCACGCTCTGTCCCCAAGGCGGTTACCAACAAGCAGTGATTTTCAAGGCCAAGGAGTTTAAGCACAGATCTTCCCCGTTACCTAGAAGGGCCTCGACACACTTGACGTGGTTGCCACGCACGGCGTAGAGCAGAGGAGTACCACCATTCTGCAGGGAAAGGGAAGGGGCTGTGTCATTGCTGGCCTCGCGTGGGGCTGTGCTCATGCAGCTCCTGCTCCTCCTGGAGCAGTCAGGCCCTTTCTGCCCTTTTTGTTTGCCCTCTCCCAGCTCCAAACTGGGTGTTTTGCTGCAGAGTGGCCCTGCACAGGTTTTATTCTCTGCATGCCGTAAAATAATTTCAAAGGCAGCCTTCATTTCTGAGTGCAATTTCCTACAGGCTCATAACATCACCGGTGTGAGCAGCTGAGGAAACAATTTAAAACTATTATCCAGATTAATTTCTCAAAACAACTGCACGAGCAAATAAATGAGCGCCGCGAGCCTGGGAAGCAGCAAGGAGGAACACGTGGCTGCTAACAGCACAGAGCAACGTGAACTCGCTGTTTCTTTTTAAGATGAGCTGCACGAGCCTTGTCTGGGTCTTGGTCACCACTGGTGGGGTTCCTACAGCAGTCTGCACTCAGCAGCACTCACCCAGTCGTAGATGTTGATGTCCACGTTCCTCTCCAGCAGCATGATGACGATGTCGGTGTAGCCACCCATGCTGGCCAGGGACAGGGCACTCTCCCTCTCCTTTGCCAGCATGTGTGGGTCAGCACCCTGGGGACAGCAAAGATGTCAGTCCCAGTGTGTGAAGGCTCCTGGGGAGCTTGGCAGAGCCGTGTTGGATAGCCTGAGGTGGCTGGTGGTGGTGGTGCCAGATCCCAATGGCCTCGTGGAGAAGAGGCTGCTCCCATGTTTCCAGTGAGCTCTCCTTGGCAAAGTCTTTACCAGGTGTATTTTAAATAAATATCTCAGCTGAGGAATTAAAAGCCCTTCTCCAGTGTCATTAAACTAAGCCTGATGGTTCCTGTTACTCGGCCTCTTTTCACATCATTAACACTGGTACCTGGACAATACACACCCTCTATTTTGTTACTAATTTACCTAGAAACCTACCCTGTGCTCCAAGCTCTGCTAGTCATGGATTTCAGTATGTCCTTTAGCAGCGTACCACCTCATTAATTTTGGGTTCTGTTTGTCTCTCTGGCAATGAACTGCAGTTTTGCTGCTAACAGAACCAACATCTGGCCAGTGCTTATGTGGCACAAGCAGACACGTGGATGTGGGACTGGGCTTTGGGCAGCACCCTGACTGCAGGCACAGGAGGATCTGGTTCCTGTTCACCCCCACGCAGCCCTGGGCTGCACGCCTGGCTCTTGAGGACAATGCAGCAGTGAGTTCATTAACTGCAATGATGCCTCCGTGAGCACATTTTCTGTCAGATTACAGGGCCCGAGTGACAAGTCTGATCTCAAATTACCAATAAGCAGATATTTAATTACAAACAGTTATTGCTAGCTGTGAGATGAGGCTCTCTGTGCTCCTGATTTAGCCCGATGGGAAGCATCCAGCACTATCTGGCCCATTACCCCTGAAAATGTGTCCTGTTTGATGCCATGGGAAAGGCTGGCTGAGGCAACACTGGGACAGTGCAAGACTTTTTGGCAGCCACAGGGCTTGGAACTGAGAAGTCTCTTGATAATCAGGTGCTATGTAAGCGTGGCCTTACCCATTCCAGCAAGTGACGGACTGTTTCGATCTCTCCAAAGGCTGCAGCCCAGATCAGTGGTGTGAAGCCTCTCTCATCAGGTTTATTTACCAAGTTCTCACCTGCATAAAAAGCAGATGAGACAAATAGGATGCTTAAAACCTTCCCTGCTTCCTGTCCCCTAAGTAAACCCAGCAAAGGCTGTAAAACTCAGCCAAGCGTTTATCAAAAGATGCTCTATGACCCAGCAGGACTGCATGATCTGAGGTGTGAACCCAGAGGAAGATGCATACCTTTCTGAAGATGCCTCTTCAGCTGGCTGAGCTCACCTTGGGCAGCTAGCTGGTGGATGGACAACGCTGGGGGACAGAGAGAATTCAGCCTTCAAAACTGTTTTCAGCTCAGCATCCACCATCTGCAGGGGAGTCCCTGGAAGTGCCAACTGAACAGCCCCATCTGAGCTTCCCATGCCCCAGTGGGTAATTAACACCCTCCTGCTGGTCAGTGGTGGATGCTTCATACGGCATGGCAGCAGCAGATGGAGGGAGGTGCCAGTTCCACTGCTCCCTCCACACCCCACATGCATCTGAAGTCTGAGGTGCACAGCTCAAGCTGCCCAGCTCTACTTACTGTCCAGGGTGGCTGGGAGGGCTGAGATCTCATTGCCTCGCTGCCTGTTTGTCAGTGTGTTTGAGTGCTTCAGGGGGAAACCTGTTCCAGAGAGAGGAAAGAGTCAGGGCACATCTCTGTGCATAGGGAGGAACGAGACTAACTTGAGGCCCAAAGCCTCATAAAAGCTCATGTAAACCTCATGTGACTGATCTGAAGCTATTCCTTCCTGCCCCTGCAAAAAAAAAAATTATTGCCTTGCAGATGAAAAGCCTGGAGATCAACGTTTGACCAGTGTGAGGGAACAACAGCTGAGCAGAGAAGATAAAACAGCCTGAACAGCTGCCCAGGGAGGGGCATGGTCCATCTGGGCACCGCAGGAGACAGGGATCTTGCATTAATGGCATAATTGCACACGATATATTGCAGAGGACAGCCTGGGGATGCACTCAAGTTCATCCTCGTGTCTCCTACAGAGGAAAGAGCTCCACTTGGAAAGCCTGACGTATTTTCAACAAGCAATTTGTAGTATAATGAGAAAAGTACATGGAAAGAGTTTGCAATCTTCAGTTCCACTGCATGGAGCTACAGCGACCTCTCACTGCTGCTATGAGTCATCAGCAAGGCCTGGATTTGGACTTAGTCTTGCTACATTATGAAAGGGACCCACAGCAGTAAAAGACATTTTTTTTTTCCCCAGCTGTCTTTGTAGGATGAGAGATTCTTTTGCCAGCACATGGTTTCTCCCACTCCTGTCTCTTACTGGGGCTGCACCCAAGGATCTGCAAGCACCAGTTTCTGTGATACTCACTGTCAAGGGTCGAGAGCTCAGGAGTCCTTTGCCTGTCCATCGAGGCAGCTGAGGGCTTCGGGAGAGTGTTTGTTCCACCTGCAGAGGGATGGTGGCCATTAGGAACCTTGATGCCACTTGCTGGAGAGCAGGCTGGGTTCCAGCTGTGGCACACAGGCACCCCTACCCCACTGGGGGGTGCAGGATGACTAACCTTGCCAGGTTCTTTCCCTGTATGAAATTCCCTGGAAGGTTGGTTCAAGTTTTGAAGCCAAGCTCCCCTCACACTGGCACTGTGGCACTGTGCCACGAAGTGCCCTGTTTATAATGAGGATTCCAGGCTCCAGCCAACACCAGCAGGTCTGTGTGTGCCCTGTCTCAGCTCTGACACACCCTCACCCCAGCAGTCACCTTCCACGAAACTGGAGGCCCTGTCCATCTGCAGGAGCCCCGGGGGAGCACCGCCGTCCCCAGTATCCCTGCTCCCAGCTGGCTCCTCCATGGCTGCTGCTCCCTCAGCTCCATTCTCACTCTCTTCTTTCAGGTTGTCCCCATCGTTCATGGAGGCCTCTTCTTCACCTTCCATGGGGAAACTGCCACACAGCAGCACATTGAGAACAGACAGAAAAAATACAAAAATAAAAAAAAGAACAGCGGGGGGGGGGGAGTGGGGGGGTGGGGGGCGGAAGCTGCCAGGCCCAGCAGAAGCGAGACTCCAGAGATGGGGCTGGGAGGGGACAAACACCCGCAGGGCCCCCCCGGCCGGGGTACGGGAGGCTCCGGCCCTGCAGCCCTGTGGAGGTGGGGATAAGCGGCCGATGGGGGTCGCAGCCCTTGGAGCTGCTCCTGATGTCCCCAGCCCTGGCACCCGGGGGGGGGAGGGGGAGGCGCGGCCTGTACGCACCCGAGGCCCACACTTGCAGAGCGGGGAGCAACGGGAGAGGCGACCGCGGGGCTTTACCTGATCGGACCGCACTCCGAGGCAGCCCCGAGGCCCGGCCGCAGGGTGGGCTCAGCCCCCGATAATAGAGGGGTGTGGGGGGGAACCCCTATTGTAGGGGCAGGGGAGAGGGGCGGAACGCGTGTGCTGGGGGCGGTGTTCCCGGCCGGGGCGGAACTGGAGAGGGGCGCCACCGGAACCGGAAGTGGGAGCGGTGGCGGAGCGGGATGGAGGAGCCCGAGATGCAGCTGAAGGTGAAGAAAGGTCGGAGCGGATCGGAGCGGATCGGGGACGCGGGGGTGGTGGGGCCAGATCGGCTGTGGGGGGCTCCGGTGGCGTTCTGTTGCTCTGTCGCGATAGGGCCACCCACGACAGGGTCTTGCGGTGACAGCAGATGTCGCGATAGAGTTCTGTGGATCGTGAGAGAGGAGGGGGGTGCGATGCGCCACTGGGCAGGCCGCGACAGAGCGCCGTGACGGGGCTGGGGGACGCGTATCGCGACATATCGCGGTGGGTATCGGCCTTATCGTATCTCGTAGTTCTGCGTTTATTCGCATACGCTTTCGGGAGCTGCGCTGTGTGCCACTGTAAGAGCCGCAGTTTGGGAGCGGCTGTGACTGAAACCAAAGCCCTGAGGCAGGGAGGGGGGAAATCGCTTATCCTGAACGCGAATCGGTGCTGCTCGGAGTTGTTCCCCCTGGCCGTGCTGAAGGCGCTCCCCACTTGGTTGCAATCAGACCCCGCACGAAACGGGAAGCAATCGCTGAGCTCTGCCTCTCGTCGTTATTAATTGCTGGGAGCTGTAAGCGTCAGTCCAGGAGGAAGGAGGGCGCAGAGCTCCCGCACAGCCCTCAGCCTGCAGAAGTGGCCACTGGCAAGGTGAATCAGCAGGAGAAGCTGCTTTTTAGTTGCTTTTAGTTGCTTGAGGCTGGGGTGTGGGGGAAGAGGCAGAAGGACCCAAAGCAGGAGGTTCAACGGCTCTCTGCTGCTCCCTCCCATCTTTAGGCCAGCTCAGGTTGCTCAGAAAAGGCACAAGCAGTTCCAAGCCCAGGCCAACCCTAGCTGGTGTGGGGCTGTTGGGCCAGCAGCGTCCCGAGGTGATGCCTCCACCTGGTGCTGAGCTCATGGCATGTGAAATGACATGGAGTGCAAAGTGAACCACCTGTGTAATGCTGCTTTCCTCCTGTGTCCTGGTTAACATTTCATGGTTAATAGCTAGAATATTTGGGGTTTTACTCTGATCTGTGGCACGTTGAAACTTGGAGCCTTTTGTCAAAAGGCTGCTGTGCTGTGGGAGGTGCAGTGGGCTCTCTGAACCCCACGTCTTCTAGAGACACCTTGAGAGATGGCACCCAAGGGAGCCCTTCCAGCCCCACGTTCCTCCCATTGCTCCCCACCTCCTGTGACTCTGTTGTTTCCCTTTCTGCAGTTACAGACAAATTCACAGAGAGCATGTATGTGCTGGCCAACGAGCCCTCCGTGGCCCTGTACCGGCTCCAGGAGCACGTCCGGCGATCGCTTCCAGAGCTCGCTCAGCACAAGGTGAGTTGAGCTCACCAACCCCGAGACAGTCAGACCAGAGCTGTTCTCCTGAGCTGCCACCTCGTTCCTATCTCACCGCCTCGGGAAGGAAATCAGCCATCGGGGCACAGGCACCGTGTGGGAGGTGCTAAGGGACCCCGTTTGGCCCATGCTGGGGGGGCTGAGGGGGGATCTTCACGTTCACTTGCAGATCTGGGGTAAAACTTGCATGGCCGAGCACATCCCTGAGCTCCCAGTGCTGGATGTGTGTGTGGAGACAAAGAAAAACGACTCTTGTGCAGGGAGGGGGGGAGGAGGAGGCAGACGTTAAATCTTATTACCCCTGACTACACTGCAAGATTTTTATTTCCTACATAAAATAAGGAGGAGGGTGAGAGGAGGGAAGGGGGAGTGGGAAGAAACAAGTGAGAAGAGCCCACACAAGGAAAGGCAGGATAATGAATCGCATCTCACAGCTGTGTTCCTACTTTCCTCCAGAGCACGGAGCAGAGACACTTTAATGCCAGCCTTGTTGTCCTTCTCCCTCTTCTGCCAGTCATGATTCATTAGGAGTGATGTCTCATGAATAGATTACTGCTTCATGTCTATGCTAATGCACTGTCAGGCCTCATTTTTCACCTTTGCTTTACAGCCCTAGTTTCCAAATTAACCTGGATTGTGACACTTTATTATTCAATTATTTATTAACATTTTATATACGTGTCTGTGTGCAAGGGTAGGTATATAGAGATGTATATGTATGTATGGCACACGCTGATGCGATTGCATCACTGGGATGCAGGAGACAGGTTTATAAAATTATTCCTGAGCTGTCACTTGCTTTCATTTAATCAAGATAGCCCCGGTTTCAGGGAATGTGTCTGGAACAAAAGGAAATTGAACAAATTGTATGACAAGTCATGCAGAGGGAAGAGATCAGTTTCCATCACCGAGTGGTTTATAACAGGGAGGAGGGTGAAGGGCAGCACAGAAGCACGAAAGGAAGCAGCAGCCAAGTGAACAAGCTGGACACTGTGCTGGTTGTTAGACATGGGGTTTGTGCTGAACAAGATCTCTGAAAACCTTTGCTGCTCTCATTTTTCTTGCTAGGCATTCTCCTCTCAGTCTCAGCTGGTTACAGCCATCCTGGAGAATTCTGTTTTTTTAGCCAAAATTGCTTCTATTTTCCACTTTCTTCTCATAAGAAAGATTTTGCAGTCCTGGGGATGCCAGCAGCAGATATGAGGACACAGTGTGTCCCCATGTGACTACAGCCATCAGATGCCTTTGATACCTTCGTGTCCAGCCTCACAGCATCTGTCCTGCCCTGGCTGCAGGCCCTTACAGGAGGAGGAGCTCTGTGTGCTCCCTGCAGTAGTGGTGCTCTGTCAGGTCAAGGTTGAATGCTGTGCTCGTTGTCCTCTGCTTTAGGGCTGCCCCAGCACCACCCCAATCTCGCCGTCCCCCTCTAATGTTAGGAGCATCCTCCTAATACTGCCTCAAAGATGCTGCTGTTTTTATCCATTTCTTTGTGACCACCTCATGGGCACCTCCAGCTTTCAACTGCATTCCTATGTGTTGAGCAATGCATTGACATGGTAAGGGCTGGGGGAAAATGGAAAGCAGATTCTTTCTCACAGCTTAAACAACAGTAGATGTAACTGCTGGTGGTGCCTCCTCCAGCCTCTCAGCCCCCACGTTCATTCTTCCAAGCCTGCAGTACCATGTTTGGGAGTGTGCTCTCCTCCCTGCAGGTATCTGGCATCCTGACCACGCTGCCAGGCTGCTGATGCTGGAATTGTGGTCAGGTTCTTTCTCTTGCCCTTCATCCCACTCTCATTTTCCTTGCTGTCTGCAGCAAACCAGGCAGCCAAGCCCCCAGGAGAGAGTTGTGCTCAGTGCCCTGATGGGGCCACCGGCAGTGTGGAGCATTGATTGGGTGGGGATGGATATTTTGGGTTGCTCTGCTGAAGCCCATCGGCTCTGTTCCAAGATACTGGAACAGGAAACTGTCAGCAGGGCTGCGCACCGTGAAAGCACTGTCAGGTTTTATCTAAATCAGAGATAAGGCACTGAATGAAGGTGGGTTTAATTCCTCAGAATGGAAAAGAAGAAAAAGGAGTGTTCTGCCTGGATCCATTCTCTTGTAATTTAGTCCCAAGGTGCAAGTAATGTATAAAGGAAACAGGATTTATTGGTGGTTTCCAGCTTTGCTTTCAGCCTTGCAGCAGCTCTGTCCACGGTTGGCACAGTTCTCCTGAAATGCAGCTTTTACAATTCCTGAGGAGATTAAACCTAGGAAAAATGAGCTGGGGGGTGGAGGGGGAAGTAAGCAAGGAGAAGGTCACCTCCATGTCCTTACAACAAGCAACTTTCTTTGATTTGATTAAAAATAATCTTAATACCTTCCTTACCATCTCAGACTCTCCAGGCAGATTCAGCCCCTTGCTGATAAGATGGAGCACAATGCAGGGCCCTCACTGCCTCCACGTGTCAGAGCTGTGCTGCTAAGCTCTGCTCTGCACAAAGCTGCCTTTCTGGATTTCCCCTGATCTTTTGAGAACTTACATCTCCTCATTAATTTACTGCTAAGCAACAGTAATATATCCTTAGTATATTAATAGCTGGCTTTAGTTCTTAAACTGCATCCAAAGGCACCTCTTGGGAATTTGAAGGAAGGACGTTAAGAAAAGTTGAAGAAGAGCTTTAGGGAAAGGCTTTTGTTGCTAATTAATGGCACAGCATTCCTAGGAAGTAGAGGGAATGCTGAGAATGGACATCACTGGCACTGATGATGGGGAATTATTAAAATCTGCTTGTGCTCAGGGCCACGGGTGACACAAGTGACTGCATTGTTTCCACCTTTCCAGTGGAGCTTTGTAGTCACCATCTCTGGTTTTACAGCCGTGCCCTCATCCTGCACTGGGCTTTGGGAGCTGACAGGCAGTCCTTGAAACTGTCCAGAGGCCGTGCTGCTGCTGGAGGAAATGGTTGGTAGGGGGGTCACCTGCCCTTGGTGGCACAGAGCTTTCAGCAGGGCAGTGAGAGTGCTGAGCTGCTGTGGTGACTGAGCCAGCGCGATGCTGGGCTCTAAATGGTTGCTAAAGATCATCTGGCACCTCTTGGGCAGAACAGGCTGCAGAGCTGCAGGACGTAGCTGTCTCTTTCAGCTGCCTCTGCTCACAAAGCCTGTGTTCAGCAGCAGATTATGGGCACGTAAAAGGTGATTGGACTCTGGGATAAGTGTGAACTCTGCAGGGCAGCTTGTGGGGTTGTGAGTCGGGTGGGAGGACCCTGCAGGGAGCTGCCTGCAGTGTTGCATGTGGAGGCTTGTTTCTTTTGTAGCCATGTGGTCAAGCGTCCCGATGTAGGACAGGCTTTGAACAGACAGAAGTGATTTTGGATGCACTCCAAGCTCCCAGCCGACCTCCTTCAGTCACAAAAAGAGGCCCTGGCGTTTTCTTTGGCTTGTAACTGGACCCAGCAGAATAGACTTGAGAATGAGCTCCCATGAGAACATATTTAAAAAAGTGCCCAAACTACTTGAGCACTTTTGAAATGGTTATCTATTGAGCAACGCCTCTGAATTCAGCTATGCTTTCATTGTGATTGGTACATGCATTTGGTTTTCCCTCTCCTTGGAGAGGAAAATTGCATCCCATGCCAGAACTGCCTGCATGTAGTTGAGTTGGTGTGAAGTTTACAGGGCTCCTTCCGAGCTCATGAAAGGAAGGGCACAGTGCTGACTGCTCCTTGGGGTCAGACAGTTTCAGAGCAGGCTAGAGGAGGCTTCTGGCTGTGATAATGGTTACAAATAGCAAGCAGAATGAAATGTGAGCTTGCAGTGCTGTTTTACCTGGTTTTGCACGAGGAGCTGAGGACTGGACTCAGCAAGAGGTGCATTGAGCCAGGCACACCAGGGGATCTGGGCATTCTGGCACTCTGTGGCATTGCTGCCAGCCTCATTGCAGCTCCCAGCTGGCTCTGGGTACATCTGAAAACAAGGAGAATTTTGCCAGTGCATCCCAAGTGTTGGCTCCAACCCGTAGCCCTTCCAGATAAATGTTTCTTTCCAATTCGAGTGCTTGGCACCCGGAGCCAAGCATCACAGGCTGTCAAACAGTAGGCAGAATCCAAACGCAGCTCCTAGTGAAAAGCAGCCAGAGCCCTCATTTGTGCAGAGCTGGCAGAGTGCATCGCTGTGAGCTGCGTCGCTGAGTGCACACCTCACCCTGCCCTCTTGTTTCTTTCAGTCTGACATGCAGAGCTGGGAGGAGCAGAGCCAAGGAGCCATCTACACCGTGGAGTATGCCTGCAGGTATGCAGACTCACCCAGTCACTGCATTCGCCAGCACAGGCTTTGCAGTAGAAGCAGAGCAGAGGTCCCTTGTGCTTCCCTGATGGCTTCCTGTGTGAGCCAGGGAGAAAGCAGTCAGGTGGGGGTGTGAGGGTGCAGGGCAGAGCTCCCAGAGCCTCGAGGCTTTCCCTTGGCTGAGCACATCAGCTCTTCCCCAGCTGAGCCTGCAGCGCAGTCCTGCCCGTCTCCTGCAGTGGATCCACTCACTAACCAGCAAGTGTCTGAAGATGTGAAGCACTGTTAGTCTGAGGATATGCTCACCAGTCCTCCTCTCTCTTTCAGTGCCATCAAGAGCATGACTGACAGCAGCGTGTACTTCAGGAGCATTGACAGTCTGCTCAAGCATGCCATTGCCATGAAGGATCAGCTGAACGCCGCTCAGGGCCGCAGGTAGCAAGGCACTGTGACACTGCCCTGCTTATTCATCAGTGACCCTTTTGCCTGACAGAGGCTTTGGTGATGTAATGCAGCCCAGAACAAACATGCCCAGCAGTTATTTCAGTAATGTCATGCCAGACTGTTATTTAAAACAGCATGCTGCTTGCCTTCAGTGATCTGGCTTTGTTTAGCACGAGCAGCAAATAATCTTATTCACAGAAAGAGATAAGTGGAAAATAATTTATTGCCTTCTTTAAATAGGGATGTTTGGTTCTGTAATACACTAAAGCTTTGTGTTAAAGGCACTTGCAGTGTGATGATGCTACTGAGATGGAACAGGTCAGAGGCTGCCCTTGGTGCTGCTCTCTGTCATGCATGTGGCTCTTTCCCTGAGGGAAGTCCCATAGAGATTAGTGGTGCTGGCAGATGCAGCACAAAGGTTGTGTTCTTGTGAATTACAGCTACTAAAACACCTTCCAGCAGATCATCTGAGTCCAGTTTATTTGTCTCCTGAGAACTGTGTTGGTATTGGAGTCTGACTGGTTAGGAGTGAGAAAACTCCCAGGCACCCATGCTCACCACAAACAGTTTTAAATGTCCATCCCTGATAAAACCACCACAGCAAAACAAAGTGCCTCTGTCTGCAGAATGACTCTGCTTTACACATCTCTGGTACGGGTTCTGTATTTTCCCAGTTGCCCGTGCAGCAGGGTCATGCTGTCCAGCACTTACAGTGCATTTTGCTGGGTTGTTTTTATTTTTTTTTGTGGTGCTGTGGCTTTAAAAGACCGCTCTCTTAACACCCACGATGGCTGGTGTGTGCTGCTACGTAGTCTGCGTGGAACACTGAAAGGTGTTCTTGTCTAAGCAGCTCCCCTGCTGCAAGCAGTGAACTTTTACAGGAGGGAACCCCTGGTTCTTCATGTCCTCGTGGCTGCTGGATGTGACTGTCTGTTTCTTTTTACAGCGCTGTTGCCCCACAAGCCAAGAATCCTCCAGGCAGTTCCTGATTGCAAACAAGACTGGCTGTGCTCTGCCTTCTTCTCCAGCCCAGCTCCGCGTTTGCTGACCATATGGAGGAATAAGAAACCTGCTCAGTCTGTGAAGTTGCACAGAGGCCTGTGCCTGCCTGTCTGATCCCAGTAACAAGGTGCTGCACCTGAGCAGTAAAAACCCTGCCACTGGAGTCAGAGCTGCCTTTGGGGGATGCTTTGGGGAGCAGTTGTATCCTTTTCCACAGTGGGAATGGAAATGGGGTGGTTCTGCATTTGTCCTTTCCAGTTCTTTTTGATGGCAGACTGCTAGGAGGCATTTTTCCTCTCTAACCGTTGGCCACAGAAATATCTCAGAACAAACTAGGTCTTCTTTCAGTATTTTGTAGATGGCTGTGAATGGAGGCACACTTCAGCCTTGTTCAGGGGGTGTTCTGCAAGGAGAGCTTTTCGTGTGTGTGCCAAAGAGTCGCTGAGTTTGGTCTTGGTGAGAACAATAATAAAAGGGAAAAACAAGTCTGTTCTGTCTCAGACCTTCCCCTCTTGCTTGCTCGGGCTGGGGGGTCTTGCAGCCTGCTGGTTCTGTGTATTTCAAAGGGCACGGAGCAAAACAAAGACATGCAGAGTTGGAGCCTTTTCAAGTGAGAAAGAAACTGTCCTGTTCTTTGGGAAGAAAAAAAAAGGACTTCATTCTGTGTCATGCAGTGTTAATCTCTCTTGGAACCAACAGTTCTGTTCTGCTGAAGAATTTACCAAGGATACAGGGATCAAAGCAGTGCTAGACTTCCAAAAAAGTGCTGTGTATTGTGCTCAGAGTAACAGGTATCTGTGAGGATAACATGGAAGGTGAGGGGGGATCTGGGTCAGCGGCCTTCCTTCCCTCCATGAAATGCTTTACAGGTTGCTGGATGATGAGGATGTGGGGAAGATCCAAGCACGTAGCTTTAGTAACTGTGAGCTAAACCCACTCATTTTTAACAGGAGCAGCAGTTGCACTTATGCATTCTGTCCTGCAGACAGCAGAGAACCACCAGCACAGCCCTTCCTGCGCCACAGGTCTCAGCGCTGACAATTGGCACCGTCCTTAGGTGACATCCAGGTGATCCCCAGCAAGGTTTTCCCACGGAACACAGGATGGGCAGCTCCCATGTCCTGCCCATAGGGTTGAGATGCTGGTGACTGAGGGAATAGAGGAGGCAATGGAAGGGGAGAGGGGCAGCCAGAGAAACTAGCTGGGGTTGCTGGGGAAGGAGGGTAGGTGTGCTCCTGGACAGTCCTCTCAGCCCTCACACGTGTTGCCACTTCCTTCGCTGCTGCTCAGTGCCCTGCAGAGATGGGACAGTCCTGCTCGAGCCTTTCCCTGCCCCTGCTGTCTTGTTTGCAGGGAGACAAGTGCCAGCAGCACTGCAGGAGGGGCTGGGAGCCCGGCCTTCTCAGCAAAGAAAACCTATTGCTGTGGCCCATGCAGCATCCTCAGAGCAGGAGGGCAGAGGGTGGAAAATCAGCCATCCCGACCTCATGAGGGATCGCTGACACTTGGGCTGTGACGTGACCTATATTAAGCTCTAAACAGAGATGCAGATCTTGGCTATGGCTCCTGCAGTTCTGCTGTGATGAGATGGACATTCCACTCACACCAGGGTCGAGTCCTTGCCCGAGGCTCCAGGTTTGCGTGCCAGCACATTCCTCATCTCCTGGGTGACGCCGTTCCAGGGCTTGCCCTGTGCCTGCAGCAAGGCTGACTCTGCTGACAGCGTCCTGTGCGTGCGGGGCAGGTGGTAGCTCTCCTTCTCTGAGTGTGCCCCAGGGCTGCCCGAGGAGGTGAGATTGCTGCTGGCCGGAGAGCCCAGCTGAGATTTGCGCTCCAGGAACGGAGGGAAGGAGAATTCCCGATGGATCTCAGGCCGGGGCCGGGGCACAGGGATGCTCTTGTTGTTCAGATTGCTGACGGGAGTTTCGCTGTGCTGGGCAGAGTCGTTCTCATACAGAGTGTGAGAGATCTCGGAGTGGCTGCGGCGTGACAGCTGGGAGGCGCGGACCAGGGCGTGCGTCACCGTCACCAACAGCACGATGATGCCAGAGGAGAGGATGCAGGCGCTGGCGATGCCAGCCTCGAGTTCAAACAGCAGCAGCATGTAGATGGCAAGAGCTGGAAGGGGGAGTGCAGCACACCGTGAGGAACCAGATGGATTCAAGCGATGCATCTGACCTGCAAAGTTCAGGCCAGAGCTGCCCCGTGGGGGCTGCTCACCAAGAGAAGAAAGTTCACGCTGCGGCTGATGCTATTTGCAAAGCAAACCTGATGCTTTGGTGGAAATGCAGCAGCTCACAAGCAATCAGCATCTAGAGAGAGGCCTGGGCTGGACACAGTCCCTGCCTTCCCCCCGCAGCAGGCTGTGTTCGTGGGCAGTGAGCACTTACCTGTCAGATAGACTGAGACCCCGCAGCAGAACAAGCCGATGGCCGCGTGGCGAACTGTCCGGCTGTCCAGGAGGAACCAGTCTGCCCTGCAAAACGGGACAGAAACACTTTGCTGAGATGGGGCTGCGTTGTTTCCTGGCCCCTGCTGAGGAACTGAAATGCTGCTTTTGCATGGAGAAGTTCAGGGCTGAGTCTTTCCTCTGTGCTGCACAGCTCTGCATGATCTGTTCCCGCTCTGGAAAAAGGATTTTGAGATGCCTGATTCTGGCTGTGCTTTGGAAAGCAGGTAGGGCAGACAGGAGAGATTCAGGCGGCTCAGGGCTCTCTGCAGGTGATTTGTCCTGTTCAGCAAACCTTGTAGAGCAAGCAAGGAACAAAAGTGAGGCCTCATGCCCATCTCCCCCTTAAAGAAAGAGTGAAAAGCAAAGTGCTGGTGCACTAAATTTAGCAAGGCCAGGTTGTCTTTGCAGCCTCGGGAGTGGATTTCTTTGCTCAGCTCAGATTGCGAGCCCTTTGTCTGGAGGGGGGGGCGTTGTTTGAATCGCTCCTAAACCACAGGAGAAGCACAGCTCGTTTCCTGCAGGGCCCTCCTTTCCAGGGGCGCACAGAGCATCACGGATTCTGCAGCACCTCCAGAAGCCCTGGGGCCCATTGGAAGGACACGGGACCTGCAGCTCAACATGACACGACTGTCCCGGCAGGACCAGCCCTCACGTTGCTCTTCCGCGGCTCCCTCCACCCCATGGGACAAATGCAGCAGCCAAGGGACGTTGCGCCCTGTCCTCATTTCCTCCCCGAGTCCCCCAGCACGATGCCCTCCTCCTGTGCCTGCTGCAGCCTGGAGCCGTTAATGGAGCCTGAACCCGCTGCCCGGCGAGGAAGAGCAGCCGCTTTGTTTTCTTAATTACCTGAGTCGGGAGGGATTAGCGGGGAGGAGAAGGACTTTGTTTGGAGCTGGCTCGGACTATTGAGCGCAGCGCTGAGAAGCGGAGCGGTAATTCAGTGTGACAGCCCCAACGTGGGAAAGGTCCCTGGGACGTGAGCTGGTCCCCTAATGAAACCAGCGCCCGGTGGGGCCACGGAGAGATGGCAGCAAACGGCATCACAGGGAGAGGGGCTGCATCCCAGCACCTCCTGCCCCAGGCTGCCTCTCTTCCTCCCAAAACACAGCGTAACCCTCAGCTCACAGCTGGGAAAACGAGGCGCTGCCTGACCCATCCCAGGCAGAGGGATGCGGAGCTGGGACTCCCTGCAAGCTCCCTCCTGCCAAAGCCTTGCACTGCCAGCAGCAAAGCCAAAAGCAGCCTCTCACCGCATGGGGACACAGGAGAAGAGCACGGAAGCATCATATAAAGTCAAATTGTTTGGGAACAGCCTTGGGAGGGTTGCTCCAACCCAGCCGTGGAGCAGGTTGCTGCCCTCACACTGTGTCTGTGTGACCTCCATCGCTGCTGCTCAGTGCTCAGCCTGCCTCAACCCTGAGGCTTCCACACAAGAATTGCACAACCTGGAAAATGAGCATTTTCCAGCCCAAATGAATACAAAATCTCAAACAAATTCACAGCCAGTGGGTGGATTTTCCACTGTAAGCAAGGTTTACTCTGGGAATCTTCACTAATGAGCACGTGGAGCTGCAGCATCACTTGGAAGCCAGCAGGTGAGACTTGCTGGAGCTGCTGCATGAAATGTGAGACACTCCAAGTTTTGCCAGATCCTGTTGTTTCCTCTAAGCTGAGCTGTGACTTGCTCACAACAGTCCCAAAACGGCCCTGCAGGAACCACCGTGGGAGCCACATGAAGGGACCGACTTCCAATGAGCTGCATTTCACTGCCATCATTTGCACGCTGCTTTTATTTTTGGTTCACCCAGGAGCCACCGACCAAAGCCAGGTCATGGTTGAGGAAGCAGATTGGAACTAATTGCATTGGAAACAGTTCTGCAAGTGTAAACGTGCTGTAATGATTAAGTCAGCACACGTCTGCTGGTCACCAAACGTGGGTCTGTGGTCACCTGACGGTCACCACTGTGGCAAGGGACAAACATGGGTGGCTCCAGGTGCAGACACAGCACGAGGGCTGGGATCACCCAGGGATGCTCTTGGGTAACTCCATAGGGTGCAGCAGCTGTGAGCTCATCAGTGCAGTCACTACGTGCAGCTAATGAAGGAGGCAAATTTACAGCCCCGGGGTGGATCAGCCAGAGGTAACCCCACTTCATGGGAGGGCACAGCAGGGAGGAATTTGGGCTATCACTGCCCAGCGTTCACCCAAACCCAGAGCGGTCCAACCCTTGCAGTCCCCTCTGCTCGCCCTCCCCAGGGAGGGGCCAATATCGCGGGGGGAAAAAGGAGTGGCGAGGACCCGTCCGAGCTCCCTCTGCATCCCTGGGGGTCCAGAGCACCCCGGTGCCCCCCACACCTTCCAGTCCCCGGTGCTCCCCCCGCCCCACCGCGGTGCCCCCCGCTCTCACCGCTCGGGCCCGGGCTGCCCCCGGCACAGCTCCGTGCTGAAGTAGCCGTGGAGGAGGCAGAGGAGGAGGCAGCTCACGTTGAGCACGAGGCAGAGCGCGGCCAGCACAGCCGACACCGGCAGCAAAACGGCGGCCGCGGATTCCGGCAGCGCTCCTCGAACGGCACCGGGACCGCTTCCGAGAGCGGTCCGACCCGCCGGCAGCTGGAAGATGAGGCTGGAAGCGAGCAGGGCCATGGCGGCGGACAGCGTGCCGAAGAGCAGGAGCACCGTCAGGGTCCGCTGCGGGTAGGAGGGCATGGTGGGGCCGGAACGGAGAACCGGAGGGCGCTGGGCAGCGCTGGAGAAGCCGCGCTCACCTCCGCTTCGACCCGGGATCGAGCGCTGAACCCCGGGAGCGCCGCTTTCCTCCGCGCAGCGCTGCCCAGACGGGGCGGTCCTGCCCGTCCTGTCCCCGGACCTCCCCACCACGACCGGACCCCCCCGCCCCGGGCAACGCGGAGCGGCTCCGCCCGCGTCCCACCCAGGGACCGGAGGGTGGAGGAAAGGGGCAGGAACGGGGGGGGGGGCTCCGGGGACGGACGCGAGGACAGATGGACAGGTGGGGGCTGGCCGTACCCCACCGGTACCCCACAGGTCCCCCCCCGCTCGCCCCTTTCCCAATCAGCTCCTGGAAATCCCTACCGGCCGTGAGCCACCCCGCTGCTCCTCGTCGAGGAAGGGGACGTCGGCCCCGGGGAGGTGCGTTTGACTTCAGCTGCTGCGTAAATTGGGAGTGAACGGCCGAAACGCGTCCCCGCGAGGCTGAGAAAGGACCGCCGGAACTCGGGGCCGGCCCAACTTTCCCGTGCTTTATAAATATCCTGGGAAGCAGAAGCTCCTCTTCCCCTGGGAATGGCTGGGAATTGCCCTTCGCAACACAATCCCTCGGGGGGGTAGGAGGGGGGGGTGGTAGCACTGAGCAACCCCCCCCAACCCCATTCAGCACACCCATGAATTTGGAAAAATTCACTCTGCAGATCCCCTTTTATTTTGGGAATGCACTCAGGAACAGAGGGGAAACTGAGGCAGGGGTTCCCTACTCAAACCCTCAGCCCCCAGAGCAGCCGTTTCCCACCTGTATGGGACAAGGGCAACATCAGGGCTGTGCCTTTCCGTGCACATCCCATGCACTGTGCCAGGGCCACGATGAGGACACGGATGGGAGATGCCTCCAGTTCCTTCCAGCCCGGTGTCATCAGCTTTTGGGCCCATGCCCAGCCCAGCTGTGGGATCCGGGATGGGCGACCTTTCCATCAGAGCCGCCTGTCCCGCGTGGGTGGTTCCTGCTGGCACCCTCTGCTCCGGAGCCACGCGGGACATGGGGCTATTTTGAACGCTGGCGTTGTTGGCCTTGGCAGCCAGTGATGGTTTGGCTCTCTGCTCATTTCCAGCCCCGCTTGCATTTTTGGCTGTGGGGGATGGAGGTCCCCAAGCCCGCATCCCTGGCATTTGGCTCAGGGTCCCCAAATCAGCCCCCAGTGCCAGGGCCCCTATCACCTCTGAGTGGCTGCATCACTTGAGGCTCAGCTCAGGTCCCCCCAAATCCCTGGATTTGGGGGCAGGAAGGGCCTCCAGAGGGAGCTCAAAGCTTTTGAGCCTCGAGTTTGCTGGCAGCAGCCAACCAGAGCCTGGACAACCCCTGTGCACCCCCTGACCCCAGGGACAGTCCCACACTCAAAGAGGGGCTCAGCTGGAAGCAGCCCTAGGCCAAGCCAAGCCCCAGGAGACCACAAGGTAAAGGAAGGGTCAGGGAGGTCTGATGCTCTGAGCAATCAAGAGGCCACCTCGTGTGTCCCTGCCCTGCAGCCGGGGCAGGAGGAGAAAGCTGGGGACAGCTGGACACGTTGGTGCAGGATGCTGCTCTCCTGATGCGCCTGCACTCCTGCTCTCCCTCCCACCTCCTCTCCAGGATCAATTAAGATTATGAGCAGGGCTAATTAACAGTCTGCTAATTGCACTCTGAAGCCCTCTATAACTCGTGAGCTTTAAATGCAGCTCTGAGAAAGATGTCGTGTCCTTTCCGCCTGCACAAACCCCACAGAAAGTCTGTGCTGGAGCCACTTCCCTCCCGCCCCACAGCTCAGGGACTGGGGCCGGCATGGCAGGGTGCAAGGACACGTCCCCTCCTGGGGAGCTCATTTCCATCCAGTTCTTTCCCACCTGCTGCCTGGGCACGTGAATTCAGAGTTGCATCAGTTCCGTGCTATAAACACAGCTGCTCCCAATGGGACGAGCAGCTCCCGGGCAGGCAGTGCCCTCCTCGCTGGGGCTGATCTGAGGGTTTGGATGCACAGTCCCAACACATCAGTGTCTCCCAAACCCAGGACTGCCCACTGCCCACTGGTGACTGCGTTGTCACCACGTGATGCAGCAGCATCTCACTTTTGCTCTGCACCCTCACCAGTTTGGAGTTGCAGCATCCACAAACACGTGCATTCTCCTCTCCCTGCTCGAGGTGGCCCCACTGCACGCCGTGTGCCCGCGCTGGGGACAGTGCCAGGAAATCACAGCTGGGCTCTCCATGTCACAAGGGCCTGACCCCCCCCCTGCACTGAGTGGGAACGGTGGCTGTGGGGTTTGCAGTGTGCACTGCACTGCGCTTTGCTTTGCTCAAAGGCCGCAGGGTGCACATCGAGGTTCCTCTCAGCTCAGCTCTCAGCTCTCAGTACCCAGAGCTTCCTTGCCACCTCCCTCATGTTATGTCACTGTGGTTCACCGGCCCCCGCCTCGGTTTCCACGACCGCTCGCTGCAGGGTGGCCTCATGATGAGCAAATGGTCCCTGAGCTGAGCAAAGGCACTGGCTGCTCTGCATGCTGTAGCACCGAGGGGAGCCCTCGCAGGGTGAAACGTGTAGGAAACAGAAACGTTTGTAATCAGAAGAGATCAAAAAAGAGATTGTTGCTGTTTAGCTGCAGAGCTTCCGAGCCGATGAGGTTTCTTTGTGACACGGGGGGCCGGGGTGCGGGCACTCCCAACCCTTTAGCAGATGGGCTGGCGATGCTGAGGGAGCCCTAACCCTGTGCCCTCAGCCTGCCCCCTTCAGTGAGGACAGGACCACCCCCGGGACCCCCGTAGCTCTCAGATTCCCACCGACTCGCGCTCCAAACCCCCATAACCTCACCTTTATCGCATCCCCCCCATGGCTGCACCCCCCAGCGCCCCAAGCCCTGACCCCATCCTCGGGGCACAGCTCGCGCCCTTAGCCCCGCCCCTTTCCCTGAAATAGGCGTGGTTTGCAAACCGGCCCCGCCGCAGCAGCCAATGGCGAGCGAGCCCGGCAGCACTATGCAAATTTATCCGCCCGGGGGGGCGGGGCTATGCAAATGTTTCCGTGCGGCTGGAGCAGGCAGCGGGCAGCGCGCGGCTCCCGGGAGCGCACCGGCACCGGACCGGCACCGGGACCCGACGGCGGCGGGGCCGCACCGGGCCGGGCCGGTTCCGCTGCAGCGCCAGGCACCCGCGGCCGTGCCGGCGGAGACTTACCAAGGAGAAGGAGCCGGTGTCCAGGTGAGTGTCCCGGGCGGAGAGGTGGGGTCCCGTGCGCACGGGGGCTCCGAGCTGCCCCTACCCCCCGGTGGGGAACACGGGATCGGCCGCTGAGCCGGTGGCTGGCACCGGGGTGCGTGAGGGGGAGATCGGGCTGCGCTCCCCCAGCCCCGCGCCTCGGCGGGACCCTTCGGTGCCGGCTGCCCCGCGGCGGCCGCCCCGTCGGTGCGCACGGGCCGGGGGAGGGGGGCACCGTCTGGTGCGGGGTGCGGGGCGGTGCGGTGCGGCCGGGACGGCGCCCTGCGGGCTGCCCTGAGCACGGCGGAGCCTCGGCCCCCGCCCCGCCGTCTAGGGATGGCGGGCTATAAAAAGCCTGTGGTTTGCGCCGCGCTCCGGCCGGTTATTTTTACTCGTGTCTGCGCGCAGAGGAACGCCTGGGTTTAACCCAAAAGTGCAGCCTGGCGGGCAGCCGCTCTGCCCGGCACTACGGATGCCTCCCCCGGGTCCCAGGCCTTTGGGTGGTGGGGCTGAACCCGCTGTGCTGTGGGGAAACTGAGGCACGGCACAGCCCGGCTCGAAACAGACAGCCCAACCTGGGCTTGATCTCCCCATGGCTTTGCTGGGATCATGTGCTGGTCTGTCACTGAACTGGAATTTGGTTACTTTATTGCTCCTGAGTGGAGATGTGTCCCATCCACATCTCTGTCCTGTCCACATGTGGCATTTCCAGTGTGTCCCTCTCACATAAGCATCTCCATCACTGCAGGGACAGTAAGGTGCATCCCCTTCCAAGCCCTCTGCCTGCTGCAGCCGACTGCCAGCAAGTCCCCATCCGTGGGGCTTCACTCTTTTAATGAGGGAAAGTTTCCCAGAGCTGTTGGGATGGAGTTTTGCAGGTAATGAATTAAGGTGACAGTCAGCAGGTGAGCTGTAAGGCAGTGATGGGCCGAGCGCCATCAGTCCATGTGCATCCTCCGGCAGGTGGGCAGCTGCCCTGCTGGGAAGGGAGCATGGCTGAGCAGAGCAGGGAGCCAACTGCTGGCCTTGCCCCGTGTTCCTAACTGCAAGCTGGACAAGTCATGCAGGCCAGGGGAAAACCTGTGCAGCTCAGGATGTGGGATGTGGGACGTAGATGCAGGGCCTTGGCTTGATTTTAGGATTTGATTTTAGGTCAGACTCACTAAGCCACGACGGGGTGATGTGAGCCCAGTAGCGGGTCGAGGATTGCTCTGTTTAAGACCCTTGAATTTCACTCCTCTTCACAGCAGGCTGTCAGGAGCAAACCAGGTTTGTGCAGCACACACGAGGGTGGGCTCAGCCATCACCATCTCATGGCTGCCGTCCAGCAGCAAGCAGACTTCATTTCCCATACTGACACTCAGTTGTAGCACGGGGTGACCCAGCTCTGCAGCAACAGCATGCTCCTGCTATGGGCAGCACCGCCAGCACCGAGCAGAAAGGGTGGCCTGGATCCCAGAGGGGGTTTGGATGCCTGTCTGCCTTCCCAAAGAGAAGAGCTGCCTCAGTGTGGGGGTCATTGCCATCCTTCCTCGTTCCACACAGTCATTTCAGAACCAAACAGCCTCCACCCAGTGCTGCACCTCGCTCAGCGGGGCCGGGCGCTGCTGGGACTTTCGCTCTGCGTCACCCCAGTGAGGCCACATCCCCCAGCCCCAGCCTGGATGTGGCTCTGGAGGGATGCAGGGCAGTGCCATTGCCCAGCCTGGTGCTGCAGCAGCAGGCAGAAGCATGAAATTCTAATTGCCCCCAGGGATTTTTCTGCACGGTGACGGGGCGATGCTCGACATGGCTGCGTTTTGAGGCTCGATTGATTGTGTGCATGTATGTGAGATAGGGAAGAAGCTGTTGGGACCCCTTGTCCCCACACCCCCGTGCCCCCAGGTGCCCCCCTGTCCCCCGGGCTCTCCTTCCCAGCAGGCTCCTCCTGCTTTCCCGCTCTGGTTCCTGCTGGTTGGTTGTTTAACCAACCTATAAAAAGCAGAAGGCCCCATCACCCCTCTGCAGAAACGCTGCTCAACGTTGCTGTTTCCTCATGCCAGCCTCAGGGTGGCACTGAGCCCCAACGCCACCCATCCTCACGGAGCAGGGCCACGTCCCCAGCACAAAGCAGGGCAGCTCCCACCACATGGATGCATCCTGAGGTCTGTCCGTGTGTCTGTCTGCAGCCACTGCTCCTCTGAGCCTGCTGCCCTCCTGGCCTGGAGGTGCCACAGCTCCTGGCCAAGCCCACGTTACGGCCCAGGCAAAGATGCAGTAGAAACTTTCTGATCCACTTTGATCAATATTTTTCTCCAACTGTTTGGAAGCAGCCAAATGCAGGCAGCGATTGCTGCTTGCCTTCTTCCCCCTCACCCTCAGCTCTCTGCCTCCAGATAGGCAACAAAATCCTCATCTTTTTCACCACTTTTTCATTTTTCCTCTAGTTTCTACATCGATGTCACGCTGTTCCATTGTGGGGTGGGAAAATGAAATGCTGAGGAGTTCAGAAAGGCCACATCCAGCCCTGACGAGCAGGATCTGTATGTCCCTTCCTTGTGCTTGGCTGGGGACGACTCCAGCCCCAGGGATTGAATCCCTTGTGACCACCCTTCCCTTCTCACACTGCATCCCTGCTTTGGGCACAGGACATGGCTGCAGAGCTGCACACTGGGCTGGAGATGGGGGAAATTTGTCCAGCTTGCTGCACTGTTTCTGGTGTCAATAGTGATCAAGAAGGACGTAATAGAGCAAAAGACCTGGCGTGCTGTGTGTGCCACCCAGTGCACACCAGGACCAAACCAGCACAGCCAAACCCCACAGCCACCACTGGCTTTTGCTGATGCACATAGGAAAAACCTGCCAAAAAACACACCGCTCCCAGGGGCCGCTTTGCAGCTAATTAAGAGAGCAGCTCGGAAGTCTGCACGCTCCGCCGTGGTGCGAGTGACCCCCAAAAGATGCACAGGAAACGGGGGAGTTAATTATAAACCTCGCTGCAGCCAGAAGGCTGGGGCAGCACCACGGTGGCTGCTGGGCCGTGGGTCCTGGAGGGGCACCGGTGATGTTGGGGGCACGGCTCCATGGTGCTGGGGGAAACGGGTTGGGTGCGTGCGAGAGAGCAGGGCCTGAGCTAAAGATACCTGCGTGTGGGAGGCAGTTTGGGGCCGGCGGGACGCCAGCAGCGCAGCAGCTTCTGTTGAAGCGAAGGTGGAGGACGGCAGCGGGCTCCTCTCCCGGCTTGGCACAGGGTGAGAGCCATCGAGGTTGGGTTTGAGGGTCTGAGAGCTCTGCTGGGTTTTGCTGGGAGCCCCCAAAGCCGTTTCCTTTCCCACGTCCCCGTCGCTCCCTCCTGGGGTGATGCTGTCCCTGTGGCACGCCGTGCTGCTCCCTTGCTGCCGTCCTCGGATGTGGCAAAGCGCCGTGCTAATCGCCTGCAGCCGGAGCGCTGCTTATCGCCTTATCACAGCAATTAAAATCCAAAGCATGAGCTCCCCCCTCCCTCCACGGCTTTTAATACCTGCAGGGGGGCAGGAGGAGCTGTGCCGCACTGCGGTGCCGGAACCCCTCACCTCTGGGCAACAGCACATCCCTGCCTCGTGCCAGATATCAGGACCTGCAGGGCCGAGGCGATGCCCCAGGAGGAGCAGAGCTGCCCTAACGAGGAGCTCAAAGAGGCGGCTGATGAAACCACCCCACTAATTGCACGAGGCCACGCCAGCAGCACTGAGGATGGGGATGGGGAGAGGGTGATCAGAAGAGGGTGATCAGCTCACTCTGAGCTTCCTTCCCACCTGCAGTCAAAGCTGGATGACGGGGGGCTGCAGGAGTGTGGGGACACGGCAGCATCCCAGGGGCCTTCGGTAGCACTCAGCTCCCTGCTGCACGCAACCTTTGTCCCCCCAGCACCTTTGAGCTCTCACTGCGTGGCCTCTCCTCCCCACCAAGGTTTGCAAGCCTTTAAAAATAGCCCCTCGGGGTGCAGCCGTGCTGCGCTCGCAGGGATGCGGTGGGCCAAGGCCGGGCTGCGAGCAGAGCCCTGTGGGAACAGCTCGTATTTCTGCACCCTGATCACATACAGCTGGTGGGACCGAGGTTGGGGTGGGCAGGTGGGAGCTGAGCCCTGCAGGAGATGCGCTGTGCTGTGCTGCAGGTGGGGATGGGTCCGGCCGTGTGCATCCTTGGGAAACCTCCACGGTGCCACCGGGGAACCGCTGGCTTTTCCTGGCAGAGTTTGTTCCCTATGGGGCCGGGGTGGTCGCGTCACCCCCCTGTACCTTCGCGCCCTGCGTGGGCCCGGGGACACGGGGTGGCAGCGGGGCCGTGGGAACAGCAGCGCAATTTCCTTCCATAAATTAAAATTAGTTTTGATCAGCTAAATATAGCAGCTGAGCAAGATGGTAAATGGCAACGTGCTCGAGAGAAGGAAGCGGGCCGGGCTGGGGAACTGGGGAGCAAAGGGTTGGTGCTTCCCCTACCCGCACCCTGATCCCTGCAGTGGGGGCTCACGTGGGGACATGGGGACCATCATCCCATGGAGAGCCCCAGCCCTGTGGTCAGCTCTTGTCCTGTGGCCGTGGGTTTGGGGGACACTGGGGACAGCACCGATGCAGGGCTGCACCCAATTTGGGGTGAGTGCGAGCATCCCGCTGGGAACGCCTTGCTGCCACCCCTGGCACCGAGTGCCCAGCAGCATCCCAGAGGGGTTTGGGGTGATGGGAGCTGAGGGGCAGCAAGAGGAGCTGCGCCCTCATCCCAGCAGCAGCTCACGTGGCACTGGGAGGTGGGTGGTTTTGCTTTGCTGTCTCCTCGTACAGCCACTTCCTGACCTGTGAACGGCTGAGGTCAAATTTAGTCTGCTCGCATTCAAAAAAAAAAAAACCCCAAAACACACTATATTGTATTAAAAAAAAACCAACAAAAGACACAAAACCCTGCACCTAAAAATGTCCTTTTTGTCTTATGGAGGACCCTCCCTGCAGCCAACCCGGCCTCTTTTGTAACCCCCCTCCCCATCAGCCCCCATCCGCTGGTAAAAACCCCCGTGGGGACGAGCACAGGGCGCAGCTTTGGGATGCTGAGGCTGCTCTGTGCGCCCTGCAGCACTCCAGGGACCGCGGGGAGGTGGGGCTGCCATGGGGTGGGGGGCGATGGAGCCGTCTGAGCAGAGCGGAGGGGGCTTTTCCCCTTTACCCCAGCAAAGTTTTCCATTTTGGGGGGTATTTTTTCAGTTTTCGAAACTTTGCAGAAAAAAGAAAAATAATCAGGGAACGTTGGTGGGACCCAAACTTCTTCCAAAAAGCTTTTTTTTTTTTCAGCAGAGTGAATTTTTGGCCTCTGGAACAGTGAGGAAGGTGGGGAGCACGCAGTGAGTGCTCAGGGCTTCTCTCTGTCTCTTTCAGCCTCTCCTTGAGCCGAGGAAGCAAAAATGGGCCGGAAAAAAATCCAGATCAGCCGAATACTGGATCAACGGAACCGACAGGTGGGGAACGGGAAGGGATGAGGAGCCACGAGGATGGGAAGGGACCTGCGGGTGCTCCGGAGCACGGAGGGGTTTGGGTGCTGGGGGGAAACGGAGCACGATGGGGCTGTGGTGGTGGGTTTGGGGCAGCGCCGCGTCCCCTTCCCCATAGGTGACCTTCACCAAGCGGAAATTCGGGCTGATGAAGAAGGCGTATGAGCTGAGCGTGCTGTGCGACTGCGAGATCGCCCTCATCATCTTCAACAGCACCAACCGCCTCTTCCAGTACGCCAGCACCGACATGGACAAAGTGCTGCTCAAATACACAGAGTACAGCGAACCCCACGAGAGCCGCACCAACTCTGACATCCTCGAGGTAGCGGCGGGGGCTGCGGGGGGGCCGGGCAGGGCGGGGGTCCCGCTCATCACCCCGCTCCCCGCAGACGCTGAAGCGCAAAGGGTTGGGGCTGGAGAGCCACGAGCTGGAGCTGGAAGAGGGGCTGGATCCTGGTGAGAAGTTGCGACAGCTGAACGAGGGCATGGACCTGACGGTGGCACGGCCCCGCTTCTACGTGAGTCGCTGCTGCAGCCCAGCGCAGGGGTACAGGGTGTGTGTTTCCATCCCAATCCCAGAGCCCAGCCCTCTGCTTCACCCCACAGAGCCCGGTGCCTCTGCCTGAGGTTCCCTACGGCAGCTCCCCGCCCAGCAGCAGTGATGGAGCCCTGGGCAGTGCCAGCAGCTCCCCACAGAGCCAGGGCCGCCCTCCCACTTTCAAACCCACAGCACCGAAGCCGTCGGGACGCTCACCGGGACCGATGCCCCCAGGTGGGTCCACACTGCAGGGCTGCAGGTTGGTGGCACCGCAGCGAGGACAAGGTCCCGCTGATGGAGTCCTCTCAGGGATTTTCCAGGCCGGATGCCACATGCAAAGCTCCTCTCATAGCATCTCCCAGGGGTTTACCAGGAACGGGGCCTGGGTGGCTGCGTGGGCAGGGAGCGCAGCCCCAGCTGCAGAAATGCCACCGGCTGCTGCCTCCCTCCAGCTGCTTCCTGCACTGCTGAGTCACTGCCACGGGGCACCCAGGTGGCCCCACACGATCTGTACCCGCTGCATCTGAGCTGGGTTCGGGGGGCACTCCGTGTGCCATGGGATGAGTGCTGCCGAATGAGCCCTGGGACCGGGCGGCAAAAAAGCAGCTGGAAAAAATGATGCTGGGGTTGGAGCAGTGGAAATCCCCCCGCTGGGTGGGAGGGGGCACAGGGGTGGCTTCGGCGCTGGGTGGTTTGGCTGCAAGCAGGATGAGCCGTGGTGCTGCAGATGCGGGATGCTCAGCACGGCCGGGGCGGTGGCATTGCCACAGGATTTCCCTGCGGGGCACCAAGCTCAGCCTGCTCCCCACAGTGGGGTCTGGCCGGAGAGGTTTGCACCCCGCTGGTCTCTGGGGCCGGATCCGGCCGCCGCCTTCGTTTCCGCTCGCAGCACGCGGCCGTGGCCACAGCCCAGGTGCAACCAGGGCAGGAAGTGGCTTTGCAGGAGCACGGCACCGAGCACGCACACATGGGCGCCCACCAGGGACGAGGACACTGAGGCCACCAACCACAACCTCGGGACCCCCGAGGACAAGAGCTCTCAGGGTTTCACCTCCCTGAGTGCCAGCCTCCTGTCCATCTCTCCAGGTATTGGTTACCCCCTGTTCCCTGCTGGCAGCCTGAACCGAGCCTTGGCAACCAAGACCCCACCGCCGCTGTACCTGGGAGCCGATGGGCAGCGCCGGAGTGGCAGCGGTGCAGCAGTGAGTGACACGGGGTGACCCCAGTCCTGTGACACCTGAGGCTGACACGTGGGGACAGTGCTGCCAGGGGAGAACTCAGCCCCAGAGTGGCCTCACAGGTGCAAGACCACAAATCTGCAGCTGTCAGCAGGATGCTCGGTGCCATTGTCCCCCCTGGGTCCCCTTCCCAGCAGTGGCACAATGGAGGAGGGCAGTGAGGGGTCCCCTGCTTCCACCCACCCTCAGCTCTCTGCAGCCAGATGCTTCCCAGCAAGGCACCCATGCGTGTGGATATTCCCATTCCTAATCCAGAGAGGAGCTCCTCCAATTTGCTCCCTCCTCCTCTTCCTCATCCAACATCAGGGCATTGCTGGGGGGCATGGGAAGGGGTTGTGGATAAAGAGGAGGCATCACAGCTCCCATGGAGGTTTGGAGCACAGTGCCTGACCAGGGGCACCCTCGTGTTCCACAGCGGCCGCTGTACTCTGGTCTGCAGACCTTGAGCCCAGTGCTCGCCTCGGGCAGCGCCGGCATCTCCAGCCACAGCCTTACTGGTTTCCCCTTCCTCACTCCGGCACAAGCAGGTAAGTCCTGGCCCCACACCCTTGAATGATTGGGGGGCTCCAACCACAGCCTCTCAGCTCCTGCTCGCTTTCCACTCCCTGCTCAGCAGATTTCGGGGCTGGCGAGGCCCCACCTCCTCCTGGCTTCCTGCAGCCTGGCCCTCCAGCTCCATGGCAGCCCCCGCGGGACATGGCAGCACTGGGGTAAGGACTGCAATCAGGCTGGGGACGGGAGACAGCAGGGGATAGGGTCTGGCACGGGGATGAGGGACAAAGTGAATGCAAATTAGGGTTGAACCCAATATTTGGATGCTCAAAGCACAGCCCTGCACCATCCGGCTTCACCCCGAACTGGGGTGCATGGGGATGCCCCTGGGAACCCCCCAACCCGCCACATCCCAGCCGGTCCCAGAGCCTATTTAAAGATGGATTTCCCCCAGGGACCTGGTTCCTGCATCCCCCGCTGTCGCACACCAGGCTCCCAGCAGCGGTGCCAGCATGTGAGTGGGTGGCAGCCTGGGAAGAGGGAGCTGGGCTGGGGATGTTGTGCCCCCCTCAGCTGTGCTTGGGGACAAGGAATTGAATGGAGCTGGAACGTGAGATGGGTTGGGTGGATCACAGCCCTTCTTGAGGGGAATGGGGGCACACAAATGGCCTCTTCCAATCCCATGCCCTCAGGAATGCTGCATGAAGCGAGCTATCCTTACCCTCCCTTCTCCCCCCAGGGCCAACAGCAGGATCGTCCCCACCGAGGACCTGGCCCCTGGCAGCTCCCCGCAGCCCCACACCATCAGCATCAAGTCAGAGCGGGTGTCCCCAGGTCTCGGCTGCCCTTCAGGCACCCCACAGCCCTCCTCGGGCAGCCTGACCTCCCTGAGCGAAGCCCCCCGAGGCGCTGCAGACCTCCAGCCACGAGATGATTACACCAAGGGCTACCCCTACCCCCTGCCCCCCCCCCGGCCGCTGGTGGAGGAGCAGAGGGCCACTGCCACCATCCCGGTCCCCGCGCGGCGGGTGCAGGCTGAGGATGGGTGGCAGAGATAGCGAGGCTGCGGGGTGCAGGGGAGGCAGCCCCCAGCTTTCAACCCCAACCTCAGACCCCCAAGAAGTCCCCGAGCTCTGGGGCTTCCCAAGGGGTCCCGTCCCCATGCAGCTGCCAGCAGAGCCCCCTCCCCAACCCGGACACCGTCGCATCCCCCTGCAGCTCTGCCCCCAGCCCCTCTCCTGCAGGGCACGGCGAGGCCAAAACCCCCCCCAGGAGAGGTGCAACGTCCAGTGCCGGACACTGTGTGACTGTGTCCGTCCTTCTGTCCCTGCGTGTCCCCACCGAGTGGGAGTGCCTGGGAAGTGCCACGGGGTGGCAGCAGGACTGAGAGCAGCAGCAGCACCGATGGCCGCGGGCCCCATCCTGCAACGACCAGGGCGGGGGGAACAGCCGGGGCAGCGGCCCCGGGACTCTTTTTTTTTTAATTTATTGCATTCGCACCAATAAAGAGCTGGGGGTGTCGGGGTGCCTGGTGTGAGCTGCTTGGGTTGGGATGTGCAGCCCTGCTCGGTGTGCCTAACGAGGTGGCAGGTCGTTAATGTTCCCAAAGGGAAAGCTCGGCACTTCTGTTTCCTCTGTCCCCTCGCGGCCCAGAGCCACCTCCCCCAGGGTCACCAACGTGCAGATGTGGGTGAAAACCATGTCACCCCACTTTGACCACATCTCTGTGTCCATGGAGCTGAGCCAGGCGCCCTGGGGGACCCCAAAAAGATGCTGGTATAGTAATCACGCTGCAGGGAGATGTGGGTGCACAGAGCATTCCCACTGATGGGAGGGAAAGCCCCTCCTGCACCCCAGCAACGATGGGGACACTTTTTGGTGACACCTGCCCAGCTCAGGGCTGGGTTTTGCTGCTTCCCGTGCAGGGGGACATCGTGTGGGCACTGCTGTGTGTTGGGTACGGCCACAGCAAGCAGGGGAGAGGGTGAGCACTGCAGGTTTACGAGGGCAGGAGGTGCAGTTCCTCCAGCACTGCTTGGGGACTGCAGCATCGCAGCGGTGCAGGGATGGGGCCTCTCTGCTCAGCAGCACTGAGCTCAGCTCGTGGGGGGATTACAGGGAGCCGAGCCCCGAGATTAAAACACAGCAGGGAGATTAATCCTGGGGAGAGTTTTTCCCATTTAATAGAGCCCAGCAAGTGGTATAAATACCAGTCCGGATTAGGGGCTGCCGCATCACCAGTGCGGAGCCCCCCGCCCCAGGTTGAGCCCAGCTTTGGTTGATGCCTCAGCCAATGGGAATGGGAAGTTGTCACCTCAAATTTGAGGTCCGGGTGGCAGAGGTGACTGCAGCCCAGGTGTCCTCGGGGAGTGGATTTGGTCCCCTCTGTGTCCCCAGGCCAGGAGGGAGATTGCGAATGCAAAGAGGAGCTGAGACACCCGCGGAAAATGTGGGGGCTGGGGTAAGAGACACTGATTGAATAGCAATGACTGCATGATTTATGGTTTGCATTATTGCATGCTTCATTTGAATATATGCTAATAAGGCTTTTCTCCTCGTTTTGTTTGTAAGATTTAGATTTGCTATGGCAACCCGCTGGCATGGAAGGAACGCCAGGAAATGTCAGGGCGAGGTGAGCCCTGGGGAGGGGCTGGGGCTGCTGAGGGGGGGAGGAACCACATCACACCATGGGGACACGGGAACGGCCACGGGACCGGAGGGCAGCGGTGAGAGACTGGGAGCAAGCGGAGCTGCATCCCCCTGCTGCCTGCAGGTCCAGTAATGTCCTATTATGACAGGTCCTAAATGGGGTGGGGGGGTTTGCCGGGGTGCCGTCAGCCCGCTTTGGTTTTGTGGGGAGGCCTTTCTCACCCTCTGTCCCCACTCCAGCCCCCATGCCCCTGCCCATCTCCCTTTGCTGCGACCCCCCCAGAGCTGTGGGGTGCCACTGAGCCCAAAGATCACACCGAGGAACCTGGAGGGGGACAATGCTGGGATGGCACTGGGAAGAGACGAAGCATCGCTCTGCATTCCCCACCCACCCATCCTGCGTGGCCTTGATCCTCCAGGATCTGGGCCGCCTTTGTGGCTCTGCATTCCTTCCAAGCTGGGGAGCCACTCCATTAAAATCCTTTACCTGCAGGCCCAGCGTGGCCAGTGGATGTGCTGCTCCAGGAGGGTGCTGTGCTCCGGTTCTGGGGGCTGCAGAGATGGTGAGGCTTTGTCCCCCACCCTGCGCTGTCCCATCTCCATCCAGGCAGCAGCTGCAGAGGGGCAGAGCTCCGTGTGCCCCAAATCGAGTGGCTGTGGACCTTGCAGCCCCAGGGTCTGTTTGCTGGAGAAGAAACAGGCTGTCTGGTTTTGGGGTCCCCGTCCCGCAGTGGTGTGGGAGCAGCTCCATGGGACTGGATCACAGACCTGAGGGACAGGGGCTCATTCTCTGTCTTCCTTGGTCGTGGTGATACTGGGGGTGGGAGGATCGTCTCCTGTCGGATCCCTATGGCCTCGTAGGAACACGGAGCAGCGCCAGGAGGGCTCTGGGGCTGAGCACTGCGTGTCCCTGCAGCCACCCGATGGGACAGACCAGGACCCCTGTCCGTTTCACGCCCTTTAATAGAGATGGTTCGAGCCCCGGGCAGGGATGAGGGGCTGGGATCCCTCAGCACGGTGCTGTGCGGCCCCTCCTCGCTTCCCGTCTCAACAAACCGGGGCCGAACTGAGCATCGGGAAGGGAGTTGTTGGCGAGCCCCCTCCTCCCCGCGTCGGTGCATCCTTCCTCAACACCCTCTCGGTTGTTTTGCACAAACCCTGAAATATTCATGGCACTGCGCCGAGTGTCTCTTAATGAATTTTTAATCAAAACCTTATCAGGGAGCCAAAATACACCGCTCCACCACCCCAAACTCCAGCCGAAATCGAGGGGGTACCGGGCCCGCCGGTACCGTGCCGCTGAAGGAGTCGGGCCCGGCCCGAGGGCGGCGGCACCGGGAGCTTTGGGCAGAGCCGCACCGCGCCGTCGGGTCTGGAGGCAGAGACACGGCTTGGGGTCCCCCGACGGGAAGGCCCGGCCCTGCTTCGTGCTGCCCCGCATCGGGCCGCCCTGGCCCTGCACGGTCCCGTCCTGAAGGGTCGGGCGGTGGGGAACCGGGACAGCGCACCCCGCCTGGCCGCAGCCCCGCCGGGAGAAATATTCGTTGAGGGGGAAATAGAGAAGCTCAGCGCGTATGGGGGCAGCACGGAGCGGGCCCCGATCCGCACTAGATTTGGGGCTGCACATCCCGACGGGCCCGGCCCCGCTCCCCTCTCGGTGCCGTGCGGGTTTTGTTCCCCCCCAACCCCCGACACCCCCTGGACACCTTTGGGAGCACGGCCCGGTTGGGCGCTGCGCGGAGCCGCCGTTGCAGGCAGAGATTTTTAAAGCTCTCCGAAAATCCCGATGGGCAGAAGCGGGGTGGCCCTGCGCTTCGGAGCTCTGAGCTGCGGACACCCGATGAAGGGTTTCCTCGAATCTTATTTAACCGTATTTTTTTAATTAAAGATTTGTCGATTTCGCCTTTATTTCCACGGACGGCCGAGTCATCCGGTACCGGCTGCAAAGCGGGGTGCGAGCGCAGCGGGGGCACAGAGCTGACCCTCCCCCGCCCCTCTCCTCCTACTGCTGCAGCTCCTTTTTGGGGGGAGGGAGGCAGGATCCCCCCGCGCCCCCCACTCCTGCCCCGGCCACGCGGGGTTCCCCGAGCTCTCCCGGTCCCGCGGGGCGCGGAGCGGGGCAGGCGTGAGGGGGGGGGGGGGCGACTCAGCCCCCTTCTGTCCCTACGGGGCCGCATCGGTGGGCTCAGCATCATCGGTACGATTTTTTTACATATATAAAATCCCCGTTATTTTTAGGTTCCGCTCGCAGAGCCGCCCCCCGCGTTCCCAAACCCCGTGCATTCCCACCAGCGCAGGGCTAACCTATCCCGCTCCCGACGTGAGGACGTCATGCCTTACGTAGTAAAATATGGAGAAAGAGGAAAAAAAAAAAAAAAAAGGCAGCGCATTTTCCCTCCTCTCTCTCTCTCTCTCTCTCTCTCTCTCCCCCATCTCCATTTCCAAAAGGGACAAAATGGATGTTGGGGTTGGAATCCTCGCCCCAGGGCCCGGCCGAACTGCTCGGGCTGCCCGGGGCCCGGCACGCTGGAGCCGCGGGCAGACGTCTCTGTTTAACCCCACGTACAGACAACGTGATCGCGGGGGCTCCGCTTCCCGCAGCCCTTCTCCTGGCTGTCCGCTCCGGGAGCCGCAGCTCCGCACCGGGTGGATGTCGCCGGGCTCCGGTTCGCGCCCGCTGCCGGGGCCGCGTCCCCCCCCGTCCCCGCCCCGGAGGTGTCCCGGCGGCGAGCCTGCCGCTAAGTCCTTAAGGATGCGGATGTGCGGAGGGAGGTAAATACCCCCCCACTCCCCTATCGCTCCCTGCCCCGCTGCGAAATCCCCGGGGCGGCCTCAGGGACACGGGAACAAGGGGGACAGGGGGACACGAGATGGGGGGACACGGGGACAGGGCGCTGCGGGACCGAGAGCCGCCCGCCCCCTCCCCGCTTCTCCCAACTTGAAGGAAGTCTGCCAGGGGAACCCCGTGCCCCTCGACCTGGGCCTTTTTTATTATTATTATTTTTATTATTTTTTTCGGGGGGGGTTGGGGTCTTTTTTTTGCTTTTTTTCCCCCGGCTTAGAGGCTGCGGTCCCGCCAGTCCGGTGTGCGAGAGTCGAGATGGGGGCGAAGGCGCAAGGGGGGGGGGGGGGGGGGACGAGGCGTGGAAAGCTGCCCTCCCTCCGGCTCCCGCAGCGCCGGGAACAATGGCCACGGGCTCCGTGGGGACAATGCCCGGCGGAGCGGAGCTGCTTGGGTTGCAGGACACGTCCACCACCGCCTCGGCCACCCCGGGCCCCGCTCCCCCGGGGCTGTGGGAAAACGCGTGGCTGGTGGGGGGGGTGGCACCAAACTTGGGGAAAGTCCCCCCTCGGAGCCCGCCCCGACCCATCCCGGCTTTTGGGGCCGAGCCCGTCCCGGTTTGTGCCGCCAACACCGCCGAGGGCACCGGCGGGGCTCAACAGGTCGGTACCGGGCAGCCCAGGTGCCCGGCCCTCCGCTCGCTCTCGTCTCCCTTTTTCTCCACCCTCCTCCAACTCCCCCCACCCCCCCACCCCTCCCATCCCCACCCCCCCGCCGGCCTGCCCCCCTCCCCGAGCCCCCCTCATTATTTCTGTTATCACAAGGCAGCCTCCGTGCCCAAACGCCGGCATGTGCGAGGCAAACAGAGCGCGATTGTTCGGAGCCTGGGAACGCGCGGAGGGGGCGCGGAGGGGGCGCTGGGGCCGCCGCCCGCCGCCCCCCGCCCGGGCCGCTCAGACGCGATTGTGATGGAAATCGCCTTCCCGCATGCTGTTGAACTTGATGTTGACTCCTTTTCTTTGGGGCTCCACGTCTCCCCGGCCACTTGTTTGTGGGAAAATTTTCTCTCGGGCTCCAGTGTGAAATTAATTAATCAGGGCCTCGAGATGGCAATGGGACACAAAAGGGGACAGCCGGGGGAAACTCCGGCAAACTCACAAAAGCCACCCGGGGTTTATAGCCCCGGGCTGCCCGGACGGCGCTGCCCTGCCCGCCGCCCGAGGTAAGGGGCTGTCGGAGCGCGGTTGCGACGTCCGCAGCAATTTCGGGGGCTTCGGGGAAGGGCAGTGGGGCCGGGGGGGGTCGGAGCCGCGCCGGGCGGTGGTTGGGGTACCCCGGAGCAGTGTCTGAAGGCGGTCCGCGCTGTGAGCGTAGACGGCGGGGAAACCCCGACCAGAAGGGCCGGGACTGAATCGGGCTTCTATCGGAAGAAGGAAAAACATCCGTACATCTATTTTTTGTTGTTTCCTATCAAAAGAAAAGTAAGCGGGCTGCTGTCGTGCTGAAGTGCCCGGCTCTGACCCAGCGATCACCGCGGGGATTTCCGCGCTCCGTTGTTCCCCGATCGCGGAAATCTCCGCGGCCGCGGGGAAAGCGCTCAGAAGCCGCGTGAGATCCCGCGGTGCTGCGCGTTCCTCCGACGGGCTCAGGAGTGCCGCGAGGATAAACAGAAAATCAGATTTTCTTTCTTTTCTTCTTTCCTTCATTTCTATTATTTTTTTTTTTTAAAGCACTTTCCGGAGCGCAATATTATTGCTTTTAGAGAGACAGATCCGTGCAAAGCGTTCAGGGCTTAAGGGAAATATTTCCGCACGGGAGCAGGCCAAAAAGACGAGCGTCAAATAGCCTCGCAGTCTTTGTTGCCACCACATCTTCGGGTGACAGCGGCTGCAGAAGCAAAACCTCTTCGAGCCGCTGTTACATCCGTAGTTCCCGCACACATCGATATCAGCGGCCGATCGGGGAGGGTTGGGCCGGAGCTCCGGGCTCCCCGTTCCTGGGGTCCGTCCCCATCACCCCCCCGGCGGCAGTGCGGCCTCAATTGATCCGCGAAGCGACGTGCGGTGAACGAGTCGTTGTGTTTTTAAATGCAAATAATTCCCAGCGACAACAGCGGAATAAAAAAAAAAAAAAAGAAAAAAAGAAAAGGGGGCGGGAAAAGAAAAAGGAAAAAAATATATATATATTTCTGAGGAAAAAAAAAAAAACACAAATAAAGGGAAGAAAACCAAGTGAAAATCCGTTTCTGAGGGGCGCGGGTCGGGAGGGGAGCGGCGGCTGCTGACGGTTCCACGGAGCCGCGCAGCTTCGGTGCCCGCGGTGCGGGGGGAGCGGGCGCGGGGGGCGGTGCGGTGCCCGGTGCCCCCGGGGCTGCAGGCCCTGCGCTGCCGCTGCTCGGCACGGACGGCAGACGGAGGGCGGACAGACAGACAGACGCGGGGCTGCGCGTATCTCTGCGGCGGCGGAGGCCGCGTCCCGGCACAGCCGTTTCGGGGCACGGCACCCCGAGCTCTGCCCGCCGACAGGACGGGAGAACGGCTCCGGGTGCCGTTCCCGGCGAAAGGCATCCCCCCCCGCTCCGGGGAAGAGCTCGCTGCTACCGGGGGGCTCCGGCACCACCCCCGCTGCCGGCAAAGTTGCTCCAAGTTGGAGCCGTCGCGCTCTCCGCTTCGCCTCACGGATTCGCTTTTCTCTCTCTCTCTCCCTCCCAGGTGAGCTCGGCTGCAGCGCAGGACCCGCCCGCCCTACCAGGAGGTAATTTGCGGTTCTCCCATCCCCTCTCTCAGTGCAGCGCCGGGGCAGAGCCCTCACCCCGAAGGGCAGCGGTGATGCGGGACGGGACGGAGCGGGCAGCGCGATTCACTCGCGGCCGCCGGCCTTGGCGTTACCGGTACGGCTGCAAGTTACCGGGCTGCGGGGCGGAGAGGGGAGGCGGGAGAGGCCGGGCCGGGCCGGGCCGAGCCGAGCCGCGCTGCATCCCGCCTAGGCGGCTCCTGCGGCGAGAGCCGTGCTCGCACCGGAGCCCAACATGGCTGCTGTAGTGAAGGTATTTGATGCACACGAGAGTGTAGGCGAGGGTAGGGAAGGGGACGAAAGGCGCCGGGGCCGGTTCCGGTGCCAGCGGCCGCCGAGCGAGGAAAGGAGGAGGGCGAGCGATGGGTAAGTGGTGGGAAGGAGCGGAGTCGGGAGGGCCCCGTGCCCACCTCGCGTCTCGAACACGCGTGGAGCGGCCGCCCCGGCTCTGCCGAGCCTCCCCTCGGGGGTGCGGAGCGGAAGGGAGCGGGACCGAGCACTGGCGAGGCCGAACCGAGCCGCTGCGGCTCCCCTCGGCCCTGCGCGGAGGCTCCGGGCCCGCCGGCGGCGGAGGAACGGGGGAGGTTGAGCCCCGGCCCCGCCGGTGCCCGGTGCGGCCCTTCCAGAACCGAAACCGCTCCCGAAGCCGCGGGGCCGCTCCATGGTTCCCGTTCGTTCCCTCGGCGAAGCTTTTGGGGCCGCAGTCGTTGTGGCGGTTTGTGGTTTTTTTTTTGTCATTTCGGGAAGGAGCTTTTCAGAGGTGAGAACCCGGGCGGTGGGGATGGCAGTGGGGCCGAGACCCCAATCCCGGCAGTGGCGGCGTTTCGGAGCCAGGTGGTGGTGAAGTGAATGGCCCCGGCTCGGTGTGTCCGTGCCCACACGCGGTACGAGCCCACGGGAGGACCGGGGGCACGCGGGGGGACGATCCGTTAATTCGGCAACCGGCTGCCTCGGTGGCACCGTCTCCCACTCGGAACGGTTCGCCGTGCCGCCGCGCACCCGAGAGACGGGAAGGGCGGCGATGATAACGAGAATCATTAATAATCCTAATCCTAATCATGAACCGGTGCCGGTTTCAACAGCGAAGGACCGAGGAGGCACCAGCACCGCGCGGCGCCGGGGCCTCCGCCGCGGCCGTTCAGCACCACGGAGAGCGGCAGGGCCGGTGCCCGGTGCCGCCCGGATCTCCTTCCGTTCCCCGCCGGTCTCCAGCCGAGGGCTCCCGGAGCTCCGCCGTTCGAGGCACAAAGCCCCGCTCCTCCCGGTGAACTGCGGGTTGGCATCTCCGTGAGCCGCCGGCCTCCGTGCGCTGCTCCCGGCGCCTTCTGACACGGATATTTATATATGTGCCACACATACCGATATAGATATAATTTTTCTGTGTATGTACAAGGGTAGATGTGGACAGAGGGGTCGGGACGGGTTGGTGCACCTTTGGCTCTCTCCTGCCTCTCCAAAACACGGAGTGCTGTGAGCGGTACCCAGCCCCGGCCCGGCGATGCCTGCACCCACGGCCACGGCCCTGCGCTGGGCCCGGCCCGGCGGAGGCGGAGGAGAGCAGCGGGGCCGGGGCCGTGCCCGGCGGTTGGCGGAGCCGGTGCTGTGCCCGATGCTGTGCGGTGGTTTCGTTTTCCACCGTTTCTCCGGAGCCAGGCGTGATGCAGCGGCCGCGGAGTGTTGTGGATGTCGCCGAGGTGGGACAAAGCTGTGGGAGTGCGGGGAAGGCTGGGGAGAAGCCAGGTTTTCCTGAGCGTGTGTACGTGTGTACCAGCGGGCGTCCACGGGTGCGTTGTGCAAAACTGGGCGTGCATCAAGACGGGCGTGCACAGGGGTTTGTGTGCACAGGGGCGTGTGCAGCGGCTCGTGTCCAAGGCTGGGCGTGCAGCTGGCTCTTAGTGTGCAGCAGCGGTGCCCGGGCAACTCGGTGCTCGCATACGCGGGTCGTGGTCGTGCCCGTGCAACGCGCTTCGGGCTCCTTCGAAGGGACGCTGACCCGGAGCCGGCCCCAGGAACTGCCCCGCCGTGCCAGGAGAGAGGAGCGGGTACTCTGCTCCGGGCAGGGTCGGCCCCGGGCGGCCGCAGGGTGGGGACGTGGAGCCGAACCTCGGCCCCGCGAATTGGGCTCTGCCTCGGCTCCAAACAGAGCCGCGGCACCGCTTTGTCCCGGGTGCCGGGCGACCCAACCGGGCCAGAGGGCAGAGCCGGGCCCGGGCCCGTCTCGGGGGGAGGTCCTGTTACTCCCCGGCCCGAGGGTCGTGCCTGCTTTTGCTCCCGAGCTGCCGCCAATTTTCCCCTTTGCAATTGGAGCATAGCCCCGACGGGAGGGTCCGGCCGCCCCCTCCTCCTCCCCTTTCACGGCTCTTTCCCCGCCCCGGCCCTTCCCCGTCGGGTTTAACGCCCGGGGAGGGGCGGCCCCGTCGCAGCTCGGCCCGAGCGGGGTTAGCCCCGGGGCACCGCCGCCTCCCCGACGGGGCGGGCCGGCTGCGACCGGGAAGGGGGCGGTGGGGAAGGGGGGCGAGCAGACGGACCGGCCCCCGGGGGAAGCGGCGGCCGTGGCGAATGGCCCTGCCCCCGGGGGGTGACCCCTGCCCCGGCCCCACGCCCGGGCTGTCCCAGCCCCACCGCCCGGGCTTTGTCCCCGCCGGCCGCCCCGTCCCTCCTCCCGCCCTTCCCCGCCCTCCCTCCTCCGCCGGCTCTGCCTCAACTTTAGAGGCAGGTCCCGGAGGCTCCGACAGCGGGGCCGGGACCCGCAACGGCACCAGGCGGGGACTTTCAGCCTCCCCCTCGCCTTGCCAGCACGGGAAAGACGCCGAGATTTCCAGCCGACGGAGACCGCGGGCAGCACCGGCCCCAGCGGGGCTCTCAGGTACCCGCTCCCCATTCCCTTCCCCGCTCGCCTCTCCGGTTCCCCTTCCCGGGGAATTCCTCTTTCTTTCCGCGGTCCTCTTTCTGTCTGGGGGGAGCTTTGCTCCAGCTTTTGACTTGGTACAGCGGTGTCTCCCACCAATCACGGCTGGAACACTCCGGCCGGAGCAGCACCGCAGTCCTCCAGCAAAGCCCAACCGGGGCCGCCCCAGTGCCTCTCGGTGCGGGGTCCCTTCGGGTCGCATCTGCAGGAGAGGCAGAACTGAGAAGACAGAGCCCCCCGGCACGCTGATATCCCCCTTTGGGATATCAGTGATCCGGAACCCCAGGAAATGCGGAGTGATTCCCAAAACGGCCCCCGACGATGGGATGTGGGGTCCCCCATGGGTGTGAGCTCCCCCCCTCCCCCCCCGCGGCAGTGCAGGCTCCAGTTCCCTTCGTTCACGGTGTCCGTTCCGGGGCTGTGAGTGGGGCCCGGCTGCAGAGAGAGCTGTGGGAGGAAGAGGAGGAAGAGGAGGGCAGAGCAGAGATGCGGTGGGAACCCCGCAGGGCCCTTTCTGCCGGGTCCATCCCCTCACCAGCGGCTCTCATGACTCAGCAGTTCATCACCAGTAATTTACAGTAATTTCAAAGTGGGAACCGGTTCCGGGGTGGATCTGGGGAAGAACAGGGGGCTGAGGACTGTGCAGGGTCTCTGGGTGCTGGCAGCAGTGGGGGGATGGCTCAGGGCTGAGCGCACTCCGGCTATACGCGCGGCCCTTTGGGTGCAGGCGTTGTTCAGAGCACTCAGTTGGGCACCGGGGAGCGCCGGGGCCGTGCATTGCACCACGAAAAGCACTGGGGCTTCTTCGTTCCTCACGATGTGGGGATGGGGACGGCGGCTGCCGTGCGGGGCTCCAATGGGGCCGCGGCTCCCAGGCACACGGCACGGCCGAGGCCGGATCTTAAAGACCTTGGGTTGGTTTTTCTCTTTGGTTATCTAGCTGTATGAGTGTATGTGATATCATAAAGCTAGAGAACCGAATGTAAAAACCCGCTCGCTATTCTCCGGGTAAATCCCTGCCCTCCACTGTGGCACCTTCGCAGGGAGAGCGGAGCCGAGCGCGCGGCGGCGGCGGAGTGGGCATTCCGCAGGGTTTTGTCTTTAATCATTTTTATGGAGGCCCAGAGCCACTGACCGTGCCTGGGTGATTATTTCTACTCAAACCTGGTGCTCCTCAGGCTAGCATCAAACCTGGCACCGCTTCTTTTATTATTATTATTTCATTTTTTTTCCGCAGCGGTTTTAATTTCCACATCGACAATTAAGCTCAGTGGTACCCGGTGTACTGGAGATAAATGAAATGGGGCCAGCTCAGCAATAACCCCCAGAGAAACCCTGTTTGTAACGAAGTAGAAAGAAAGTTGCTTAAAAATATTACCGCATGCAAATTGTAATTTAGTGCAAACCCGTTTCCGAAGCCGGTTTATCTACCGGGGAAGGGAAATAAATCATCTCTGCTCGTCAGTTATTCTGTGCCTGCAGAGATGGAGCAGCTTTGTTCTGCGAGGTGGGTTTGGGGGCCTCTCTCTGGCCTCCCCTCCGGCGCTGGTGTTTGTGCACTGAGCTCCATCCCTCTCAGTTCTTTGGGCAGAGCTCTGCTGATGGACATGGCTGCAGGCATGGAACTGCAATGGGTCGTGGCACGTGCTGATGCCCGTGGGAGGTGGGCACGGCACGGGGCGGTGGTTCTGGGGGCAGCTCCATGGCCTGCTCTGCTGCTTGGTGCATCTCCTCCCCAGCAGAGAGGAGGGAAGGGAAGAGCATCGGCTCCTGATGCCAAAACTGCAACCCGCCATGCCTGCTCTGTGGGCTCTCCCTGCCCAGTTCATCCCGACTGCAGTTTTGCTTCTGCATGCGATCGCACCTCCTCTTACCACTGATGTTGCTGGGATCTGCAGGGAGATGGGAGCAGGGAGAATATTGGACTGTGAGATGAAGGGGTGCATCTTTCTGCTCCTTGGTAGCTCTTTTGCTTTGTTTGGTTGGCAAGAGGGGCAGGGGGCTTGTGCTTGTGCTGCAACCATCCTTCTCCAGCATGTAGGGATGCCACAGGCTGACCTTTTTTGGCCATTGTTCTGGGTAGGGAGGACACGGACCTGAAGCCCAAAGGTGTGGGATAAAGCAGGGATGCTCCCTGGTTCTCTCCAGCGGATGAGCATTGGGATTTCAGCTCCGTGTCCCCAACCCACAATGGCACTGGAGGCACTGGGCAGCGTGGCACGGGGTTGGGAGCGCGATGCCTTTGCTGCGGGATCACAGGGTTGATCCTGCATTTGGATTCCCCCATACCTCGGAGGGGACGCGGGGATGAGCCCCTCATTGGCCTCACATCAGTCTGTGGGCAGGCGCCCCATCCTCCAGCCAATGCCACCCCGCAGCCCTTCTGCCGCATGTGGGCAGAGCTCCTCCGAGGGTCTGCAGGAGCACCATTCCCCTCATCCCACAGCCTCACGTGCCGGGTGGCAGCAGGGATCTGCCCGCGGCTCTGTAGCATCAGCAGAGGCGGCTGCGCGGTCGTGGCAGCGGTGAGGCCGCGTGGGGACAGCAAGGAGAGAGCGAAGCAACGCAGCGTGAGGATGCGCACGGAGGATGAGGGGCGCTGCCCGGTGCCTCCAAGGGTCCAGGACCAATGAGCATCCCAAAACAACACCCCAAACCCCAGCTGGAAGCAAGGGGGGAGAGCGCGGGTTCTGCCGCCCTCGGGAAGCTTTCTCTTCCCTCCTGACTACTTGTAAACCATTCAGAAAGAATTTCTTAAAATAGGTTCCACTTTAAGGACTTATCTGCTGAATGCCATTAATTTTCTGGGGTTCGTTAAAAGCAAACTTGGTATCATAGCAACTGAATCTATTCCAGGAAAGCAGCCAATTGCAAAGCACGGTGTGTGCAACCGAAGGCGAGAGAAAGGAGCCTTTCAGGTTTATTCTCAGGCTTGTGCCTCGGCAAGTGAAGTTTTAATTTTCAGTGTTTTATTCCTTGTAGAATATTTTATGATTTTTTTTTCCTGGCGAATTTGCAGGGAGAGGGAAAAAAAAAAAATGCAGGGGCCAATATTTGCAGAATGGCCCTCGTTTGGGGCAGGGGTGGCACAGGGGTGGCAGTGTGGGTGCTTGTCCCCATGTCACCCATGGGAGAGGTGCCTGGGCACAATGCTGAGTGTGGGCATTGAGTGTGGGACCGCCCAGCGGGTTTGGGGTCTGCTGGTAAAGAGGACGCTAATCCCCTTCTCATTTCCCTGCCTTCACTAAAGAAATAGTCATTATTTCCCTTTTAATCCCATCTCTCTCCTCTTTTCCATTAGGCCCTAAGCCGCAATCTTATTCCCAGGGAATGTTATGCTGCAGATAATCCCGGACCCCTGACTTGGCTGCGGTCCTCGCGTCCCCAACGCCATCAGGGAAGCGGCTCTGAGCATCCAACAGGGCCCAGCACGGCGAGGTGGAGTGCTGGGAATCCCCCCATCCATGCCATAATCAGCCGGGGGGTGTTAATTGGGGACAGGAGGTGGGAGCTGCGTTTGCAGCCACCCCGGTGCCACACGTGGGTGCCCAGAGGTGCCCAATCCCTGTGTGCCGCGTCCCCTCTGCTCATGGAGTGATGCTTTTCCAACTCCGCTTTGCATTCGGTAGCAATGAGTGAGGGCAGAAAAAAATGTCATTTATGGTAAAGAAAACAGTCAGAAAGGCAAAAAGCCCCCGACAGCAGTGTAGCCCTGAGTGGGAGAAAATGAAGAGTGTTCCTCCCAGTCAGGTGTGTGTCACTGCACCAGGAGAGTTCTGGTCATTCACCCAAAGCCACAGTGATGTCCAGGCCACCTCTGATCCGCAGCAGGGTCAGACTGAAGCCCCAGCCCAGAGCAAACAGTGTTGGAAGGAGCAATGCAGCAGCACCCGGCACGTAGGGCACATATTGGGGACCCCCACCATAGATGTGAGCTGGGGGTACCGTGATCCCAACCAGAGCTTTGCCTTCTCCCCAATGCCCACCCCGTAGCGATGCTGTGCGCGCTGCCTTTCCTTTCTCTTTCCCCCCACCTCCCCCTGCTTTTTTTTTTTTTTTTTTTTGCTTTTTTTTTTTTTCTTATGGAGAAATTATTATTTACAGTTTAATATCTTCATGTTTCTATGGAAACTCCATGGCTGCGCCGGGTGGAGAAGTCAAACCCGAGTGGGGAAAACGGCAATGGTGGAAAGGGAGCGGCGAGGGTGCGGGGCCGGGGGGGGGGGGGGGGGGGGGAAAGTGCCACAGCCCCGAATGTAGGTCACGCACATATGTGCATAATCACATACATATGTTGACTTCAAAGAGCTCGGGCTCATCCTCGGAGATAACAAACGCGCGTGTGGCTGTTAAACAGATTTGCATTTATAAACCACCAAGGCGGGCACGTGCGCCGCGTCCCGGGGCCGGGGGCACCCCCAGCCTGGCACTGATGCGGAAAGAGCGCGGCGGTGGCGGAGACCTTCTCCCCTAATAGCCGGTGACAGGGACTCGCTAGTGGCGATGTCCCCGCGCCAGGCACGGAACAAGGGCGGAAGGTGTGCGACGTCCCCGCTTTTGTCAGAAAGTATCTATCAGAGCAGCGGGGAAAGGTCAGCGGGAAACGCGGGCGGCCCGGAGGATGCTGTCCCCGTCCGTCACGCTGCCATCGCCACCAGCTCAGCCCCCCCCTCCCCCCCCCCAGGACAGGAGCAGATGAGCTTAAAAAAAATCACAGCCGCTTCAAAAAAAATCATAGCGGTGGCTCACGCCGCATCCATCCGCCTTCTGGTTTGTGAGCCTGTGGGGATGGTGTTTCCATTCCATTCCAGCCACCAGGAATGCATGTATTCATTTTTAATGGAAAGCACAAACCCGGTGCTAATTCTGAGGCTGGGCCTCGGAGAACAAGGGGCTGTCGTGAGGGCAGGTGGGGCTGCGTGTGTACTGGGAGCTCAGGGATGGGGATGAACCCAACCCTTAGAGCACAACCCCCTGGTCCCCATCGTTCCATTTCGAGCTGAACCCCGACTTCCTCAGCCCCAGTTCCCCATGAAGCCAGGCGAGGAGCGTTCCTGTTTGTTGTTTTCTGTACATCTTGGCTTTCCATGGAGTTTGGGGATAATTTTTTGGCTCTGTGTTATAAGGAAATTAACACAGCCTCCAGCAAGACCAACTCCTCCCCAGGAAGTCCCACCCGGGGGCTCCCATCACTTTGTGCATGAGGTGGAGATGGGGACTGAGTGCAGATGATTTGCTCCTGGAGCAGCAGGTCGCATCTCCACCTGCTCGTGCAGAGGCTCTGGTTTTGGTGGGGAAAAAAGGGAATTTGTACATCAGGGAAGTGTGGCTTTCTGCTCATCTTTCATGTCAAAATAGCATCCAAGTAAAGGGGAGAAAGGGTTGGGGGTACCGCAGCCGCTCCGATCCCGGGATGGGAAAATGGGAAAAGCTCCTTTGGGTTCAGCAGGTTTCTCACCTCCCCACCTTCCGTGGGGAAGAAACCCGGCGTGAGCTGCAGAGCTCCGGGCGCAGCTGTGTGCACACACGCACCCAGCCTGGCTCGCACACACGTGTGCACACACACGCACACACGCAGCTCGGCTCTCACACGTGTGTGCACACACACGACTGCCCCGCAGCGCAGCTCGCCGGCCCGGCCGCTGCTCCGGGAGACGGGCGCGAGCGGCATTTCAATGCAAACCAGGCAGGAACAATGAGGTGTGTTTTTAAGGGACTGTGAAAGGGGGGTTTTGCTGAATAACTGAAAAGGCGGAGGGGGAGGAGGGAGCCGGGCAGCCCCTCCATTAGCTCAGTGCAGCAGCGAGAACAGCTGTGAAAAGAGCCCAGGCCTTTTTCCCACGCCCAGAGGAGCGGAGCGAGGGAAGGAGCCCTCCCAGCGAGGTCAGATCCCATCACTAATATATACACAGGCTGTGCCCTCATTCACGTCACCCCGGCGCAGGTTTGTTTAAGGCGCGCACACTGACACTAATTTCTCCTCCCGCTCGCTCCCCCAGCCGGCCCCATTATGGTCCCTGCTGCATTAAACCCTCCCCACGGCCCCACGACGGCTGCGGCTCCGCGGTCCCCCCAGCACCTGACCGGCAAGGTCAAGAGGAGCCCGAGCCGCCGTCGCCGCTGGATCTGGCCGGCAGCTGCTGCGCGGCCGTGCGGGGCAGCTCACAGGAATGCGTCCTGCAGATGGGACCTGGCGGGGCACGCGCAGCGTCCCCGTGCTCTGCAGAGCGCTCTGCCCTCTCTGCTCTCTTCCCTTCCCGTCCGTCCCCGGGATGTAGCACGGCTGCATCCGTCCCGAGGCTGCGGGTTGAGTGCGTTCCTAGTCTCTTCTCGTTTTGGGCAGCCATCCCGAGGATGCAGTGTGGGTGCGTCTCAGGTTGCTCCGCAGCTCTCATGGTGAGAAGGGATGCTCACACCTGGGTTTCCTATGCGGGGTTGGTTGCAGCCCCTGTCCTCCCTCGCCCTGCAATGCCCGGCATCCTCACAGAGATGGGCATGGAATAAATCAGCCCTTGTTTATTCTCGTGTCTGGGCTTGGTGTGTGAGTTCGTATTAAAACATTCTGCCTTAAATTACAGCCTAATAAATCAATACCCACTTAGCGATGCAAGAGAGTGGGAGCGGTTTGTGCAAAGAATTGAAGTTGCTCTGCTGCTCTCAGGCACTGCAAAGGGCAAAGGAACAAGTGCTGCCTGGGCAGCTGGGCCCTGCTTCCATCCCCCTGCCTGGGAGACGTGTGTGCACAGCAGGGTTGTGCACGGGCATGGCCAGGATATGTGTGCATGGCTGTGCATGGCCAGGGCATGCATCTGTGTGGTTGAGCATGACTAGGACATACGTGTGCGTGGCACGGAGGACACGCATGTGCACGGCTGTGCATGGCAGAGACGAGCAGATGCACGGCTGTGTGTAGCAGGGATACTTGATAGGGTCACTGTGTGCCTTCATGCCATGGACAGGCATGGTGCAGCCTCACAGCAACTCTCAGCCCCACCAGCTCCACCGTGCTGTTAATTTCTGCCCCAAACAGGACAATGTGGTTCTTCCATCCAGCTCACAACCTCCTCTGCTGCACCGTTTCCCCCTGTTCAGAGTGCTTGCTGATGCCCTGCACCCAGCAGCAGTTTTCCTTGCACATCCTCCTCTCCTCCATCTCACCTTTCCCTTCTCTAATCCCCTCGTATTTGCTTGGGCCTCCATCCAGGGCCATCCACCCTTTTATAGGGCCACTGCTAAGCAAATGCTCCCTTTGCTTTGCTAAACAGGGACTCCTCCTTCGTGCAGCCAGGGTTATGGGGACCAGCCCTATGCCTTTCTCGGGGCTGTGTGTTGCCTCCTGGCACCGTCTATCCTCCTTCTCTCCTGGGATGGATGGGGAAGGACACATGTGCCAGCCCTTTCTGCCATGGTTGCTGCCCACTTCCACCAGAGCCTCCTGTGGCAATGCCCAAGGACCCCATCCCCATCTCCCCCCTTTGCATCTGAGCTGGTTTCATCCCTCCCCCCTCATCTTCCTTGCCAAGCCCTGACACTTGATGGCAGCCCCATTCAAAATGCATGGACTCCCCTTTCCAAGCGCCCCGGTCCTTTTGAACTAAAAGGATTTTCTCAGAGGCTAAGTTCAAATGTATGGCCGTTATTTATTTATCACCCCGCGATGTATTATTCATTTATTTAAAAATGTATGGCAGCTGGGAGCCCCGTGTTTAATCACCCCATGGATGGCGAGGGCCAGGTGGAGACGGCCCCTCGCTCCGCCGCTAACCTGGCGCGGTTGCTGCCGCCGAGACTCCGACCTCACGCCTGATTTAGCATCAAGGCGGCCCAAAATAACCCCAACCCCACGGCAGCGAGAGCACAGTGGCCTGGTGGGGTGGGCATGGAGATGGGGTTGGTGTTTTTGAGGGTGCCAGGAGGATGTGGCACATGGTGGAGGAATGGGGCTGCTGCAGCGCTGCTGCTTGCGGATGGCGATGAGGATGGGGACGGGGATGAGATGGGGATGAGCTGGGGATGGGGATGAGATGAGGATGGGGATGAGATGAGGATGGGGATGTGTCCTGCCCACGGCCTGGCCCCACGAGTGGCCCCAGCTGTCAGATTGCTTCCCAGCCCCTCGGCGAAGTCGCCAACACGGCGCTGATGTGCGCCGAGGCGGGCAGGGAATGGCGCTGCTCTGCCAGTGGGAACAGCAGGGAGAAAATGGGAGAAAAGCACTGTGACACAGCGGGGATGTGCCCAGCCCTCCCAGCTTCTCCTTTTCCCCATAGGGCTGAAGGACCGCATCCCCTTGGGAGGAGCACGAAGGGTTAAGGATGCTCTGTCTCTTAAACTCCCCACGTCCCCCCCACGCGCTCCCACCACCCTCTTCCTCGCTGGCCACTCACTAATTGAGACAGCTTCAGCCCTTGCCTCCCTCCTCTCCCCCTGGGGCTGAGCTGCCTCTTCCCAGGGGGAGCACATTGTCTGCTCCAGCCTGGTTGATGTAATCCCTAAGCCCGAACAATACTTCCCCACCCCGCTCCTGCTGAAAGGGTATTAGTTGCCCAATGAGATAATTACTCCCCAGGCCACCATAATCATCGTGCCCGGCCAGCCGCTTTCCCCTGTCCTGTGGTGCCCATTTTGTGTGTTCAGGGCGCTCCATAGCACCGTCAGGACCCCAAATGCCTGCTGATCCAACAGCAGAATAGAGCAGAGAAGAGGGATGCTGCTGAGATGCTGCATTCGGCTCATTGAGGGCAGCCCCATTGCCCCTTTCACCCCAAAATGTCACCCATGGGTGGGGGTTGGGGTGCCAGTGGGCGCAGGATGAGGATCTCCGAATGTGCTGGGATACTGGGGCCGTGCCAGCAGTGCCACAGCGCTCAGCTCCTGATGGGGCACGGGTGGGATGAGCCCATTCCTGGGATTTGGAATTTCCCAATTTCATATCCCTGGTTTGGTCCTCGCTGACGAATATCCAGGCAAAAATCTGGGGAGGGGAAGGGAGGGTGGCAAAACTCCACTTTTTAATTCAATACTGGTGTTTGTGCCGTGTATTCTTTCGAAAAACAGAATTTCAGCAATTGCTGAAACTATCCCAAGTGATAGGATCGATGAGAACAGTTTCCTGAATTGGCTGAACAGGAAATAAGCCGTGTTCTCAGCTCCCGCCTGCAGCCCGAGGAATGGAGCCGGGGCTGCCTTCACTCCGAGGTGCTGCACGCGGGGACATCAGCATGAAAACGGGGTAAAAGGGACCTGACTGGGGATGCCCCAATGAGAGCCAGGTTAACCCTGTGCTTTGTGGCTGTGATGATGGGGCTGGGCTCCCATCCCGCGATGCCGGCACAGAGCAACGCAGCAGCAGCGATCGTCCCGAGGAGGTTGGGCTGAGCCCGTCCTGAGGAGCGGCGCTGGGGGCACCTGGGGGTGCGGGGGAGATGCAAACCCTCTTTGCGGCTCTAAGGTTGATGATTCGGGTTGGAGGATGCTCTCCGGGTTTTGCAAGGTGGGACAGGTGCACGGAATGCGTTGTGTGAACACACAGCAGTGTGGGGACCCCTCCCCAAACGCTGATGGGACGGCGGCTGCTGGCGCGGGGCTGCGCCAGGCCAATGCTGAGAGGAGCGGCGAGGGACGCTGCCGGCCGCTCCTCCCCGTCCCTTTTCTTGGCCGATCTCTTCTGACAGACAAACACGGTTTCTTTCTCCGAAACAAAGTCCTTGTCCAGCCGAGCACACAAAGCGGATCCATTATCCGATGGGGGACAGAAAGGAGGGGCTGGGGGGGGGGTTGAGGAGGGGGGGGGGCTGCCGGCGCACAATGCACACAAGTGGCGCGCGGGGCCGCCCCTATTGTGTCTGGGCAGGAAGGGCCGGGACCCACGGCGCGGCCCCGTGAATGGCAGCATTGTGTCTGAGCCTTCGTCGCCTTGGGCGTCCCCGGCCCCCTGTCCCCCCCCCCCCCCGCCTCCCCCCGAGCTCCTGCCGCCTGTCTGTGGCAGAGCCCGACCCGCTCCCCTGGGTGGGGAAAGCTGCCGTTCTCTGTTTTTGGGGTCGTAGAATCCCGTTGGGCACTACAAGGGATGGTTGGCCAAAGGGGTGTTGGATGGGTTGGATGGTGGGGAGCGAAGGAAATAGCCCCAAAGGTGTCAACTGTGGGTGGAGTGGGGACTGAGAGGGTTGAAGTCCTCTGTGCCCAGCACAGAGAAGGGATTTTTGGGGCACAGATGTGCTGATTTGGGCAGGATGAGGCATCTCATCACTGACACATCTAAAGGGAAAGGTTTGTCTCAGTCCGGATGTGACTGGGACGTTGATGGAGCCGATCGATGCTCCCGCAACCCATGGTGCAGAGACGAAATGGAAGCTGCTCCCCAAGCAACGGCCTGCATCCCAGCTCTGCTCTGCCACCATATCCCAGGAGGAACATTTTGGTGGGCAAAGGACGATGGAATCATCGAATGGTTTGGATTGGAAAGGATCTCAAAGATGGCTCACAGCTGTGTGTGATGGCTTTGTGCTGGCTGCCTGCTGGAGGTGGCCATGGTGCCCCATATCCCACACTCAGTGACAGCCCTGGCTAGGAGCAGCAGGGTCCTGGGGACTCCAGGCTGTCAGCATAGGGCGAGCAGCAATCTGTCCCCTCTGTCCGACCTCACCGTTTCTTTCCTTGCGAGGTAACTCGAAGGAAAACGGTGCTTCCAGCTCTTGCAGCGATGCGGGCAGCCAGGCAGCACCTCATGCACTGCTCATCTTGTTGTTCTGTTTGCAGAGGGGAAATCCCCGCATCGCTCCCATCGCTCCCATCCAGCAGCAGCCACCGCAGGCAACGGGGGACAGGGAGCAGCGGGGACAGCGGGGAGACAACCCTATGGCAGCACCCTCAGAATCCAGGGGGAGATGTGCCCTGCCAGGACCTGGTGCTGTGGGTTTGCAGCCACAAATCTGGGCATGGGTCCAGGGGATGGGAGGTGCAGCTGCAACCCCAGCGTGACTCAGAGATGGGACTGCACCCATATTCCACCAGGGATGCTCCAGAGCCTCCTGGATGCGGTAAGTTTGGGTTTCCTTCTTTATTTCTTGCGTCTTTTATTTAAAAATCCTCTCTGAAAATTGCACCAAAGGTCTGTGCCATTGGTAACAGCTTCTGGTTAACGTTGCTTTCTCCCTATTTGCTTTCTAATGTACATGTTGAATCTTCTCTATATGACTCAAAACATCATTTTCTGTGATCAAACAGCATAACAAGGACTCTCCCTCCATCTCCTCTTGCTTTCCCCCAGCCAGGATTGCATCTTCCCCCAGAACCCCCCGTTCTGCTCCATCCCACCCACCTGTGCTGGCAGACACTGGATTCAGTGACATGAGCACCTCCCATCTCCTTTGGATGCTTGTTTTAGGGTATCATTTAAATCTGTGCAGAGGATGGAGATGGCGATGGAGATGAGGATGAGGATGGAGATGGGGAGGAGTGCAGCCATTGAGCATCCCTGTGAGTTAGTCAAGGGAAGAGCCTGCAGCCCCTGCAGCTCAGTGCTTTGCACGTGACAGCAGAGCTGCCCGTGGCAGCAGCAAAACAACTCGCACCTTCCCCAGGGCTGCGTGGCACAGGCGCTGCGGGTCACCCACACTCCCAGAGGGATTTCTTCTTCCTCATCTCCATTGCAGGATTTGGGTCCTCACTTCTGTTCCCCCCCAGCTGCACGTTGAGGGGGTGAGCAGCATTATCCCTCGTTTTCCCTCTCTAAAAGCTGCATTTGGGGCCACGGGTGCACGGGGTGGCAAAACCCACATCTGCCGGCACCGTCCCGCGCAGACCCCAAGCACTCTGCCCACCGCCATCGCAGCTCTGCCCCCCTCCCATCCCTTTTTCCTCCGTCCCTTTATTCCAGTGCCCCTTCTCCCCATCCCGCTGTCAGTGATGGGGTGGGGGTGGCCGGGCCCCTCGGTGCCGTCCCTGTGCCCGGCGGTGCCCCCAGCAGCTGCTCAGCGCCGCGGGCGAACCGCCCTCCGCCTCGCTCTAAGATGGCCGGCGGCCCCAAAATGGTGCTGAGCATGAGACGCCATCTGCAAGGCTGGTCCCACGCCCGCCGTGGCCTTTTTATGCAAAGGGGAATTAATTAGATTTGAATATGGTAATTAAGCCATCAAGCCCGCCGGTGCTACGAGGTCCCTTCTTTTCTTCGGGCTTTCTTCTCGCCCCTCTCTCCCGCCGCCCCTTAACCCTTCCCCCTCCGCTGGTGCACCCACAGCACCGCTCGTGCATCCTAATGAAACGCCGCTGCCGAGATGTGCCCTCGCCACCCCGTTCTCAGGGTTCTGTCTGTCCTTGGGACTCCATCCGTCCGTCCATCCCTATGGGTTGAGCGCGACGGCTGCGCATCCCTCCCCAAAAATCCCCGTGGTCGCGTAGGGATGGCCGCCCAGAATCGGGCCATGCGTCGCTTTGGGGTTTCAATGTCTGATAGGTGCGGTGGGAAATCGTTCCCAAATCCATTCCCCCCAGTGCTGGGCTGTGTTTTAAGCCCTTCAGATCCTCAAGGTGCTCTCGAGTGGTTTTTCTTTTCCACGCTTTGGCTCCGGGCCGTGGGGCGCTGCTGATACCCAACCGCTGTGCGTCGGGATTTCCGCCCCATATTTTGTGCTTAAAAGGAAAAATAATAGAAAATGGAATGTGCCCCACATGTCTGCATCCAGGAAATTATTATTATCTTTTTAAACTGAGAATTAAAGGTTTTCCCATCCCTGCGTTCCTTGCTTGCAGCCCCGCACACAGCTTCTAAGCCGGGTGATGGTGCCAAGATGGGAGCACAGCACGCAGGGATCTGAGCAGGGAAACAAATCCCAGGAATATTTTTTTACAGATATTCATCTCCATAAGGAAAAAATATATTTTTTTCTTCTCTTTTTCGTGCTCAAGAAGGAAAAGAAAAAAATGGGGAAAACCTGCAGGAGCTCAGAGATGCCTCTGGGCGCTTTCTGAATGAGAAAACTTGGATGGGCGGCTCTTAAAAATAGGGATCTTTGGAACGGGGTCACTTTTGGTGAAACTTTTAACTGTGCTGGCAATCTGCATCAAGATTGAAACAAAATAAAACAGGATTACACATGTATATATGTGTTGTACATATAGATACGGGATGCCATCCTGCACACAGGCGTTATATGTGTGTTTATATGTGCAGTGCACAGTGTGAGCCTCCTGCCCAGGCTGCTCGGGTTGGAGCCCACCGCTGCTGCTCGTTAGGACTCCTTTTACACAGAGCAGAAGGGTCGGGACGCAGGGATGGGGCAAAACTCATCTGTTTGAGGCTACGCTGCGACTTTCCAGCTCTTCGCCCCCGGGAGCAGTTCGGTGGCTGCAGCATCGCGCCGCCCTCCCGCTCGCTGGGAGCATCCAGGGGTTTAATCCAAGCTGGCACCGCTGCCCGCGGGAGGGGCGGCCCCGGGCTGGAGCCCCCGCGCCCCCCCAGCCCTGACCTACATAGCGGGATGCGGCCACCTGAGCGGCCCCGAGCCACCCGCGCCAGCTGCTGCGCGCAGGGACAGGCGCCCGTCCTCCGCATTTCCTCAGGGCTCAGTTTGAGAGAAATAAGGGAGAAACGGGTTTTCTCGCTGCCGGTCCCAGAGGGCTGCTCAGGATGCCGTTGGGTACTGAGCTGCAGGCTCTGCCCCATCCTCACCCCGTGGCACTGGGATGGTGGCGGTGTCTTTCTTGCCCAAGTGCTGGTAGCATCTCCTGGGCTGCATTTCTCATCTGTGTGAATGTGGGCACAAGCCTCAGGGGCGTTCATCCCCGCTGCCACCGCTCTGCAGAGCCCTCCTATAAAGCAGAGCGAGGGAAAACAAGTGGGGAATGAGGGAGGGGGATAGAAAAGGGAAAGCTGACAAACAGGAGAGGAAAGGCAGCGGTGGAGATAACCGTGGGACAGATAACGCCGAGCACAGAGGGGAAATGCAGGAGGGCTGCTGGCAGATTGAGGAGAGGTGGGAAAGGGGGAGTGAGGACAGAGTGCAGTGGGGCCTGGGGGTGGCAGTGGTGGCAGGGGGGTCCGTGCCACGCTGGGATAACCCAAAGTCAGGCAGCGTCGCCGTGGCCCCACTGCCGACCCCCAAAACTCCCAGCAGAGCCGTTGGCGGATGGGCACTGAAGGCGGTGGGGCTGCGCCTCCCTCACCACACGAAGCCTTCCTGCAGGATTTTCTCCCCATCCCGCTCACCCCGCCTTCCCGCAATGCCACGTGGATTCCCCGCGGCACAGCAAAACAAGCGAAGACGTTTTCTTTTGTCTCGGCTGCTGCTTGGCCGCGTGTCTGCGGCTCTACGCCACCTTGGCCTCCTCCCCTCCATTCACAATTTCCTTCCCATTCCCGTGGTGAGAGAATAGGGACAAACCTTTCTTTTCTTCTTTCCTTCCTTTCTTTTCCTTTCTTGCCTTCTCTCTTTCTCTTTCACTCTTTCTTTTTCTCTTTCTTTCTTCCTTTTCCTTTTTCTTTTTTTTCTTTTTCTTCTCTTCCTCCCTCCCTCCCTCCTTCCCTCTCTCCTTCCTTTCTTCCTCGCTTCTTTCCTTCCTTTCTCCCTCCCTTCCCCCTTTCCTTCCCCCCTTCCTTCTTCCCTCCCTCCTTTCCCTCCTTCCTTCCTTCCTTCCTTCCTTTTTTTTTTTTTTTAAATTTAAAGCAATTGCAACTTAAATAAAGTCAGCATCCAGGAGGTGTGAAAAGACAGAAGGTGACGTGGAGCTGCCCCAATCCCAGCTCTGGCCATGGGTTTGGCCGTGGCTGAGGATCCCCAGGCACAGCGCCCACCTGGGCTCAGTGCTCCTCATTATCCCTCTCAGCTCCCGTAACCATTTATGCCACTTCTGTGCAAAAAAAAATAATAAATCAGTGATGGATGTGCTGGGAAGGGCTCAGCATCGGGGGGAGAGAGGGGAAAAAGGGGGGAGGTTGGAGAGAGCTTAAAAATTACAGTGGGAATTAGCAGGAGTCTAAGCTGTTGTTTGCGCTGCCCATTAGCATCTGCCTATTTATCTGTCACCAGATCCTCGTGGCATCCATCCATCCATCTGGGTCCTTGTCAGTCTGTCTGCCTACCTAATTATCCATTAGCATGGCAAAGCCCCGTGACAGCGGTCCTGGCGAGTCAGACACGAGACCACCTCATCTGCCCTTGCCATCGCCCGGATCCATTTATGAGCATGAACTGCCAAAACTGGGCTCAGAACGGCCCCAACAGCGCTGCCTGGGGAGATGCAGAGCAGGGTTGGTCCGTGGGGTGTTACTGTGTGCGCCGTGTGCTCACACACCAACATGCTGTGTGTGTGTGTGTGTGTGTGTGTGTGTGACACACCGTGTGCTTTCGCTGCTCATCGATGCTCCATCTTGGTTAGATGAGAGAAAATCAGAGCCAGCGTGCTGGTGGGGCTGCGATGGGCACAGCGTTGGTGCAATGGGTGCAGTGATGGGCACTGTGTTGGTTCCATGGGTGCTGTGGTGGTGCAGTGGGCATTGTAGTGGTACAATGGGTGTTATAGTGGTGCAGTGGGCTCTGTGTTGGTTCCATGGGCTCTGTGTTGGTTCCATGGGCTCTGCGTTGGTGCAGTGGGCGTTGTAGTGGTGCAGTGGTCACTTTGTTGGTGCAGTGGGCACTGTGCAGGCACAATGGGCACTGGCTGTACCTCGCCATGCGTCCAGCAGCCCCGGTGCCGTTGGCTCTTTGTGCCCGTGCCGCCGCGTGGGTTTCTTTGTTCAGGCAGCAGCAGTGGGCAGGTTCCCCCTCCCCGCCTGCCCACGGCCCTGCTCAGCCCGAGGAGCAAATCAGCGGCGTTTGCATATTCAGAGCAGGTGGGGGCCCATATGCCTAAGATGCACCAGACAAAATTAGCCACCATAATCATAATCAACTGTGCCGTTGTGCTGGGGGAAGGGAGAGGTTGGCAGACAAGCCTGATAATTATGAAGCTCAGCATGTGCGCAGCGGTTTTGCAACAATTATGCCTAGCTCAGCAAGCCGGCAATGATGCTTGTTACAACAACCCTCAATCTGCAGCCCGCCCTCCGGTCGTGTGCTCCCAGGAGGGCTGTGCTGCACCAGGGGTGCCGTCCGTGGTGGGGAAGGGGACACGAGGATGGGGATGGGAACGGGAGGACAGTGTGGGGTGGTGGCCGGACCCCATCCTGCTGTCCAGCCCGCCTGGCCAAGCCGTGGCAGTTGGAGGAACCATCCTGCCCAGCAGCTCGCTGCATGGAGAGCATTGCAACCCCTCTACATAAAGGAGCTCTGGAGCTCCACTTGCACCAAACGGGTTTATTTTTGCCTCCCAGGACTTTTTCCCTTTCCCACCCTCCTCCTCTCGTCTGTGCAGCTCGGTGGTGGCAGGAGGTGACACTCCAGATCCATCCCCAGCCCGGTGCTGGCAGGGCGGTGTCATGCAGCATTTCCCTGAACGAGCCCTGGGGAAGGGAACGGCTCGAGATGCTCTGTGGTGCAATGAGGAGCAGCCCCTGCTCTGTGTCCTTGGGAAGCAGTGGTGGCAGGGTGCAGCCAGCAGAGGAGAGGGGAAATAAAGCAGTTTCCTCTTTTAAATACGCTGGGAGCTGCCCCAGCTCAGGCCAGCTGGACTCAGGGGTGGTGCTGGGGTGCATCCCCCAGTGCACTGCAGATGGAGGCACTGATGCTGCAGCCATTCCCTATGGGTGAGGTTGGCTTCCGTGCAGAGGGCACAGTGCTCTCCTGAAATTGTGTTGCCAGCTGCAATCTGGGCATTTCAACCTGAATTTGGGGTTTGCAGCACAACCCATGGCCTCACAATGCTGCAGCGATGTGGGGTTGGAGCTCAGCATGTGTGGAAATCACGGCTGTGCTCTCCCCAGCATCTCTCCTCCTTCCACTCACCTCCTGCATGTGAGGGAGGACCCTTCCCCAGGTGCAGTTATGGGGATCATGCAGCCCAACAGGAGAGATTTGCCCATGCACCTGCAGCGTCCCAAGAGCATTTCTGCCCATTACCTCCCAGTCTGTTGAACGGAAAGATGCTTCAAACCAGCACAGAAACGTTCTCAGCACTGGAGATGGCTCCGCTCTGCAATGGAGATCAGATGGGCTCTGCTTTGTTCCAAATGAGACAGTAGGAGAGATGCTAAAGGGACCATTTGGTTCATTTATCCCATGGCTGGCACAGAATCGTTCCCAGGGCACTTCCCAAAATCCCACAGAACACATCCACCCTGTGGGCATTCCCGACATCCCTGAAGCCCCAGGAGCACACAGAGGTTTGCACGGACGTGCCGAGGTCCCACTGCCTCTCCCCATCCTTTGGGACAGGCTGCATTTTGCTGATGTAAAAGGATTTCAAGGCAGATGTTCCAATGTCTGTTGTCATTGGGGCAGTCAGAGCACGGGGTTTGGGGATCAAATGGGACAATGCCAAGGGCGCAGACACACGATGGCTGTACTTTGTGCACGGCGCCAGCTCTGTGTTGCGCCCAGGATGGAGCATTTGGGGCACCTGGGCTGCTCTGCCCCTCCGCTTTGGCTTTCACGGCTGGAGGAATCATTGGAGGGAAATGCAGCAAAATAACTCAGAAATGTGTATTTTTTTTCCTGCCTTTCCCACTCCCAAAGCTGCTGTTGGGAGCAGAGCAGCCTTGCAAGACTTGGGGGAAGCAAGGACATTCCCCCACCTGTTTGCTTTTCAACTATTTTCTTTTCAGCAACAGCTGAAGAGCAGCAACTTGCTGGACTATAAATTCCCAAATTCCCCTGATCCTGAGCACAGCTTTTATTCAGATGCAGGCGGCTGAGCGGGGGAGAAGGTGACCACCGGCTCCATAAATATTATATGGGGCGACGGCGCTGCGCGGGGCCGTGGGCGCAGACAAAGCGCGCATTGAGCCGCTGGCCCAGCTGCTGCGGGCGGCCAGGATGGGGGTCAAGGTCAGAGGTGGCCCTGTGCACATTATCCCCCCCCCCCCCAGCCGCTTTCCCCATGTCCATGCCATAAAGTGGAGCGGCTGCTGCTGGCTGTCCCAGCGGGGTCGTGCAGGAGGGGAAACTGAGGCACCGTGCAACGACGCGCCGGTGCTTTAATCTCCTGGGGATCCTATGGGGATCCCTGTTTATATCTGCCTTCACTGTGGGTTTATCCATGGAGGGACCATGGGGGGGCTTTGGGGTGCTCCAAGGGCAGCCGAACCCATCCAGGTTCAATTCTGCTGCCGTGCAAACTTGGATTTTAGAATATTTTACTCCCTTTCAGGCAATCCCTTAGCAACGCTTGTTTCCATGGCAAAGAGCGGAGAACCTCGGCGCTGATGCTGAGCTTTGCCTCAAACTCCTGTTCTGATCTTGCTCCAGGTCCATGTATGGGGATGGAGCCGGGACAAGGCAGTGCCCATCCTGCACTGGGCACAAGGAGCCCTGAGCACAGGGAGCTCCTGCAGGAAGGGAAGGGGGAGCTCAGCTCCATCCCTGTGAGCCCCACGCTGGGGGAGGGTTGTGGGGCATCTCCAAGCCTCACTGAGAGCAAATGAGGTGCAGTTAGCAGCTGGGGCAGATCTTCAGAGATCATCCCTTCCAACCAAACCACTGTATGGCTCTGTCATTCCTATTGTAAGAAATACCCCCAAAGGCACACAAGGTGAAGCACCTCTGGGATGATGCTGCCAGCTCCCCATTCCCCAGGAAGGCCCTGGGGTTAAACCCAGGGAGTTAGGGGATAGGATGAGAGCTGTTATCCTGGGAAAGCACTTATGACTGAGGGGACTTTTCCTGAGTGCAAACCCAGTGCTCAGACTTGGGATTTGGTCACGGTTTCCATTTCAGTCGCACCCAAAGGCTGATGGCTGCTCACTGGTGGCAGTGTGAGGGCTGGGAATGCTGCAGGGCCGGCGGGGCTGCGGTGCTCGTGCTCCTTCCCAAAGGCAACAACACACTCCAAAATCATCATCATCGTTCCTGCAGAAAATCCAGACGTAGAGGATGTTTTTTAGCTTTCAAAAATCCCAGCACCACTCACAGCGTTTTGTAGGGAGCAGACTCAGGTTGGATATTCCATTTCTCAGTGGAGAGCACCCTGCCTTGGTGGCCAGTCCCAGAATGGGTCTGTTTGGGACGATGCTCAGGTCCAAGCACCAGGGATTATGCAGGGTCTCCCATTTTCTTCCCCAGTATCAGCATTTCCACGAGGAGAACCCCCTCAGCTCAGCCATTGGTGCTTTTGGTGATATTTAAGGCCATGCTGAACACTCCATCTGCAGCTGATCCCTGCAGGTCACAGTGCTGATATCAGGAGGTGCCTTCTTGCCTGGGCATGGGCACCTGGTGCCAACATGCCCCATTCACAGCCATACAAACACCTCTATTCTTCATTTACATCGAATAAAACACACTTTTTCTAAAAAGAAGCAGGGAGGATGCAGCCGCCATCCTTTTCTCTTCTCAAGGATGGGCAGAATTCAGCACGAAGTTGCTCACCGTGCGCCCGCTTCCTCTCCACAATCAAAATCTTTGCAGTCCTGCAGTATTTTCCTTTGTATCCCACAGCAAAAGAGCCTTGAGAGGAGCCTCGTGCAGCTGTTCAGTGGGCAGCCCCAGTGCCAGCAGCATTGCACCAGGGGCAAAGGGCAAACTGCATCCACCCCCATCCCCAGCAAAGGGGCAGCGCTGCTGCTGGGCACCGATCGCACCGTGGTGCAGGGGATGGCCACACCACGGCCCTCTCATCCTTGCTCCTGGAGGAGGAAAGGAGATCCTCCTCCCCTGCTTTTATTTTGCTGCAACGGGCGCTACTTCTTGCAGTGCTCCCAAAGGAGTCTTAAAAACTCCCAAATCTGACAGCTGAAACCGGCTCTCGCTCTGCTCATTTCCAAGTGCTCACCAGCCCTGCTTTATTTACGCCTCTTGTTGATGCCCCCGTCCCCCCACCCCCAGCCCTGGCTTTCTTCATGCACACACACAGCACCAGGCTCTGCCGTGCTGCTGGGAAGGGGCAAAATTAATCCCTATGGAAATTTATTGAAATTAATTCCCCGCTCGGACACTCAAGCTGTTCCCAGCCCGGCTTTTCCCAGGGCAGAGCAGCCGGGGAGGAGGGAACAGGACGGGGGCCCCGGTTCCCACCTGTGTGGAGCAGTGGGATTGGGATCTTCTCATTCCCTCTGCATTTAGGATCTGCTGAGACCCTCATCCCAGCCCAGCCCCTGCACCGAGCTCAGGTGGAGCAGCATCACCCCATAGGGCTGTCACAGGAGGGCACATGGGGTGGCACTGGGGCAGAGCCAGCACTGCATTGAATCCCAAGCCCATAAGGGAGTGGAAGCAATACCCCCAGAATGGGGCTCTGCAGCATCTGCATCCCACAGACAAGGTTCCTTTGAGATCAGGCACAGACGTGGCCTCGTCAGCGCCGGAGAAATGGCTGGAGGTGGGAGTGGGGGCACAGCCTGAGTTTGCAGAGAGCATCCTCATGGATGGGAGGATGAACCCTCACCCCAAAACCTCATTGGAGGCAGGGATCGGGGATCGGGGCTGGGTGAAGCAATGGAACAGGCACTTGGCGGGGATTTATGCCATGCAGCACTTGTCAGTGCAGGTTTAGCACCCCATAAAGCAGCGCTGAAGGCCGAACGTGAAGGGAGAACACAAAGATGAGCAATTAAGGAGCGAATTCAGGTCCCACCAAGGGAGGGATGCATCGGTGGGGAAGGAGTGTGGGATGGAACCGGGATGCTGATGCTCTGTGTCCCTCCACAGGAACAGGGATTTGCTGACTGCATCCCACAGACACAGTGCTGGATCCCCCTCGGCTGACCCATGGCATGAGGACACAGCTGAGAACACCACTGTTTTTCCCCAGGACAGCCTGTTTGCAGCACATCCAGCGCAAGGCACAGCTCTTGGTGAGGATCTGGGGGCAGCACCCACCTTTCTGCACACTGGGATGTGATGTTTGTCCACACTGCCAGGATGGGCTCTGATCAGAGGGTGGGTGGTGGCACTGTCACCTCCTGGGGATGGGACTCTGGCAGTGTCCATCGAGGGCTCACACCCATTTCTCCCTTTAACAGGTGATGTGAGAGGACGCCGTGTGGTCTGGATGGCCAAGAATGGCTGGAAAAGAGCCCAGGCACTGACTGAAATGTGGGCAGGGTCCGGGCAGGTCCCCTCCCTGTCCCCAGGGTAAATTCTTACTCTGTCCCATCACTGGACCCTGGGGGTCCTGGGGCACAGAGCTGCAACCACTGCACCCAAGGCACCGGGAGACAAGACCTGCAGCAAGTGGAGGTGAAAAGGAAAAACAACAAGTATATTAAAGGTGTTGAAAGCCTACAGCAGTGCCACAGCCTGGTCTCCCTTGTGTTGCTGATGTTGGAGCAGAATTTTCCTATAAGCCACCCCAAAACTCCTTCCCCAGGGTCCCCAGCCCTGCAGAAGCTGTCCCAGCCCCCTTGGGAGCCAGCAACCATCCCTGCACAGCCACTGTGCTGCAGGACACAGCCATGGGATCAGCTCCTGTGCCTCTCCTGTGTGCAGTCTCCCTCTCTTCTATCTCAGTCCAACGCTGGGAACCGGGCCCAGCTCTGCTTTGCCAAAGCCTGGTAGCAGTTGTGGCACTGGGGGGACTCACAGTGGGGACAGGAGGGGCACCAGCACCCACCGCTCCCACCCCTCCCCAACTTATGCCACCCCCCCCAGGACTCACTGCAGCTCCCAGCTCCCACCTGCGTGGCTTTAACTCAAATTCCCAGCTGAGCCTGGAAACCCATCCCCTGCAGCTCCAAAACCAGGAGCACTGGTGTCTGTGAGCCTGAGTTCTTACTCACTGTCAGGATGCCCAAGCTGCAGATCCAACCTTGGATCTGGAGAGGGCTCCGAGCTCCCCTAGGACTCCACCATCAGCTTTGACACTTTGGGACGAGCACCAAAACGCAGCGCTGCTCCATGTGGGTGCAGCTCAGGGCTGTCCTCTCCCAAACCCATCGCACCGGCACCGCACGCGCCTGCAGCAGCATCCCACCACCCAAATATTGAGCCGTGCATTCAGTCACCCCGCCGAGGGCCGGGGCAGCGCGGCTGAAGGAGCGTGGCAGTTTGTTATGCTAACCGAGGGGGGCTCCGCTCGGGGGACGTGTCGGAGAGGTCTGAAGAGCAAGGAGTTCACAGGCCCTCTCCCTTTGTCATGCTAAAAGTGCAACACAGAAAATATATACAGGCAGCTGCTCAATGGAGCGTGAAATACAAGTGATTTCTCCGGGAGCTCTGGGTAATGCAATGCAGCCCAGACAATGCCCACCGCAGCCCCACCGCCTTTGTGCGAGATGGAAAACTTCGGCGGGGGGAAACAGGACGGCAGCTCTGAACCCACAGCTGCCCCAGAGGGCAAAGTCCCTGAGAGGGTCCCCAACACCCACCCATAGGGACCCCAACAACCGTAGGGTCAATAACACCCATACGGACCCCAACACCCATAGGGTCCCTAACGCTCATAGGGTCCCCAACAGCCATAGGGTTCGTAACGCTCATAAGGTCTCCAGCATCCATGGGGCTCTCTGCCATAGGATGGATGGGCACTCCGCTGCCACATCCCTGGGATCGGCTCTGGGATGCGGCCCCAGCAGCACTGGGGACGTGGCCAGGCCTGGCACGCTGTCCCCGAGCACGGGGTGGGGACCCCGTTAACGGCACGCCGACATCCCAGCAGAGCCGAGCACCGCCCGCGGCAGCAGCTCCTATTGCTGATGCAAATTGGAGCATCCCGCAGGAGGAGGGAGCGGTGTAAAATCAGTCCTCAAAGGAGCTTTTGTGTCTCCGGGGCTGAGGTGCTCAGAACATCCATCTTTCCCCTTTCCCTTTTTTTTTTTTTGGAACTGAAACCCGACACTGAGCCGAGGGGGGTTGGCGGGGGGGTTCCCGGGGCCCCGAATTCGTTCCAGGCACCGACATCCCCCCGGTGCATCCCCTGCGAGGGGTGGGGGTCCGGGGGGTGGGGGGGTCGGGACACGGGCGGTGCTGGGGGCGGGGGGCTCTGCTCGTGGTGAGGGCGCCCGGCAGTCAGCAGAGGGGGGCTCGGGGGCGCAGTAACCCGTGAGCTCGGCCCTATCGTTGGAGGGCTGCGCAGGTCCGGGGGTGTCTGGGGAGGTTGCTGCTGCCCTCCGCCCCGGGCCGGGTACCCCAACCCACGGGAGACGCTCGGGGCACGGGCGGAAGCGACATCTAGCGGGAACGCGTCCCGTCGCCCGGAAGATCGATATCCATGGCAACCCCTGGGCATCGCCCCAGCCCGGCCCGGGGGCACCGGCAGCGCCAGGGACCCCCCCCCGTTGGGGTGAACTGGTGCCCATAGCGAGGTCAGAGAGGTCAGCGTGAAGTGCTCTCGAGCACCGTGCTGGGCCCGGGTCACCCCGGAGTGCCAGGAGCAACGCACGATGCTGTTTGCAATGCGCGAAGCTCTTTGCAATGCACGAAGCTGTTTGCAACGCGCGCAGCGATGCACGGTACGGTTTGCAGCACACAGAGCGATGCACGCTGCACAGACCCTTCCCCTGCCGTCAGACAGCGCTGCCCTGGCATTGCCCACTTTGTCCCCTCCGGTGTCACAGGGCAGCAAGGGGGTCAAATGCATCAAATGCATCAAACGGGAAACTCGTGCAGAAGGAGCCGCAGCTTTCAGAGCTGTGCGCACCTCTGCACTCCGAGCACAACAACCGCGGGGCTGCGCGGGCATTGCAAAGCCTCCCTTCGTGCACACGTGCAGCACACAGGGCGCACGCACGATGCACACACACGCACACGCTCCGCAGGGCTGCACGCACGGAACGCAAACACGGCACGGAACCACAGCTCCCAGCAGGCAGCGCCCGCGGAACAGACCGCCAGCAGAGGGCCCGCCCCCCCCCCCCCGGGGACGCTGCCTTTCCATTGGTCAAAGAGCTGCCAATCGTCACGAGGACAGCGTCGGATTGGCCAGCTGGGAGAAGGGATGGAGGGTGGGCTTCCTGTGGCCGCCTTTGCGCTGACCCCAGCATGGTGAGAGCGGGGCGGGGGGTGCAAGGCCTGGGGGGGGGGGGAGGGGGTACATGGCTGCCCGGGGGAGGTGCATGAAGAGGAGGGAATGCTCAAAGGTGTGTGAACGGGCTGTCCCGAGGGGGTTACGTTTAGGGGGTTGCATGTTCAGGGTGCTCCGGTGTGGGTGAGTGCCTAGGGGTGTTGCTGGGTTCGTGCTCCGGGCTGCATAGCCGAGCCTGTGCCGGGAGGGTGCACGGCCGGAGGTGTTGCATGGTGGGTGCATGATAAGGGTGCGTGGCCAAGGCTGTCCCGGGGAGTGCACAAGCAGGGGTTGCACATCCAAGTTGGATCGAGGGGAGTCCGTGCTCAAGGGGTGCACGGCCAAAGGTGGGCTGTCCTGGGGGGCTGCATCTGGGGGATTGCATGCCCAGTGTGCTCGAAAGTGACTGGTGCATGCCCAGGGCTGTACGCATGCCTGGGTTGTCCCACAGCCCCTTTGCTGCTGGGGGCTCCCCCGGCACAGAGGGGCTCCAGGCAGGGTTGTGGCAATGCAAACCCTGAACCATCCCCGTGCAGGCGGTGATGGGGGTGCAGGTGGTGGTGAGCCTGCTGGCAGCGAGCATCATGCAGAAGTTGGCCCCGCACTGCTCTTTCGCTCGCTGGCTGCTCTGCAATGGCAGGTATGCCCCCCCCCCGGCCCTTCATCCACAGGGTTTGGGGTAAACCCGGCCCTGCTGACTCCTGCTGCTGTGCAGCCTGCACCGCTACAAGCACCCATCAGAAGAGGAGCTCCGTGCCTTGGCAGGGAAGCAGCGCCCCAAGACCAAGCGGGACAGGTCAGCACTGCAGACACCCAGTGGGGGTGGTGGGAGTGATCCCCAGTGTTGGGTTCCCCTTGAGCTGCCTGAGGGTACCAGGGGTCCCTGCTGTCAACGGGCTGAAGTTCAAGAAGGCTGAGTGCCAGTTCTGCACTTGGGTCACAACAACCCCATGCGTCCCTACAAGGCAGAGCGATGGGAGGGAGCGATGCGGATGGGTCAGGTGGGACTTGGCGATCGTAGAGACCTTTTCCAACCTTCCTGATTTTATGATGAGGAGCTCCCAGACAGGGATGCGCAACGCTGGGGGACGCGAGGCGCACTGCAGCTCTGTGCCCAGTTCCCCAAGCCCATCCCTTGCAGGAGGATGAATGGTGTGACAGATGACAAGCCGCTCTCAGTGCCCCGTGACATCGACCTGCACCTGGACACCTCCCCCATCACCGCCGTGGATGCTCTCGGTACCTCCCAGCGCCCTTCTCCCCCTGCACCCAGCCCCATTTGGTGACCCACAGCCACAGTGGTGACATCTCCTCACGGCCTGCAGTGCTGCGCTATTTCCTGGAGTACCAATGGTTCGTGGACTTTGCCGTCTACGCCACTGCTGTGTACGTCTTCACCGAGGGCTACAGCTGCGTGGTGGAGCCACAGAGGGAGATGAACCTCGGGGTGCTCTGGTGCCTGCTCACCGTCTTCTTCTCCATGTATCCTTGTGCCTGCTGCTGCTCTTTTTGCTCCTTTTCCTTTATTATTATTATTTTTTTTGCAATGAAACGCCATTTGGGGTAGAAGATGAAAACTGATGGACTTACAAAGCTTTGCTGCTGAGCTGTGCCCAGCAAGAGCCTTCCCTATGGGCCTAACGGCATGGATGGTGTGAGGGTCCCACTGGTGTGGGGGTTGTCCCTGCAGCCCCCCATTTCCTTGACAGCCCCCTGCCTTCAGAAAGGTCTTCTTCATGGTGATGCGCCATTACTTCCGCTCAGAGGAGGGCGGCGAGCGCTCCGTCTGCCTCACCTTCGCCTTCTTCTTCGTCCTCCTGGCCATGGTGGTCCTGGTGGTCCGCGAGGACTATCTGGAGTTCGGCCTGGAGCCCGGTGGGTGCGGGGAGCCGGGGTGAGGTGGGCGGCCCTGGGCATCCACTGACGGCTGTGTGCTGCCCACAGGGCTGGACAGTGTCAGCAGCAACCTGGAGAGCATCCTGAAGCCACGGGGGTGGGACTGGACGTGAGTTGATTTCAGGATGGGAAATGGTGGTTTATTTTTGGAGATTGCTTTGAAAACGGTGCTTTGTCCCTCTGTGACCCAAAGGACAGAGGGTCCCCCACAGCTCTGTGGGATTGGGGTCAAGCCGTTTCCCCGCCTTCCCTTGTTTTTCTGCAGGCTGCCCCTCGCCAAGCTGGCCTTCAAGCTGGGGCTGGTGGCCCTCTGCTCCTTCCTCGGTGCCTGCCTGACCTTCCCGGGGCTGCGCCTGGCCCAGACGCATCTCGATGCCCTCCGGATGGCAGCCGACAGACCTCTGGCCCAGTTGGGTGACACTGCAGTGTGGGGAGGGGGCATAGGAGCCGGGACACCCCCGGTTCTGCTGTGGTGGCAGAGAGTGAGGGGGGCCGGGAGAGGGAGGAGACGGGGACGCGGCTGTGCCTGATGTCTGCGCCGCAGGGTTCTGCTCCATGTGAGTTTCCTGGCTCCGGTACTGGTGGTGGTGATGTGGATCAGGCCCATCTCACGGGACTTCCTGCTGCACGCGCCCATGGGCAAACAGACGGTGCAGATGTGAGTGGAGCACGGGGGGCAACGGCCTTCCTCTGAGGGGAAACTGAGGCACGGGCGCACCTCGTCCCCATTCCTTCCCTGGGAGATTCCGGAGCGTGGGACCCCCCCCGGCAACCCCGTCCTCTCCCCCCACGCAGCCTGTCGGACTCAGCCTACAACACGGCGCGGCTCTGGGCCGTGGTGGGGCTGTGTGGGCTGCGCCTGGCGGCCACCCGTCCCCACCTGCAGGCTTACCTGTGCCTGGCCGAGCGCTGGGTGCAGCAGATGCGGAAGGAAGCGGGACGCATCGCCGCCGTGGAAATCCAGCGCAAGGTGCGTGCCGGGGGGCCGGGCTGAGGGTTGGCTGTCAGCCACACCGCTGATGGCCGTCTGTGCGCAGATCACGAGGATTTACTGCTACGTGCCCGTGGTCAGCCTGCAGTACCTGGGGCCCATCATCCTCACCCTGCACTGCGCGCTGCTGCTCAAGACGTTGGGTGAGTCACCGCCGGGCTCAGCTGCAAGGCTCAGGGCTGGGGACATGGGGACTGACCCTCCCCCCCCCTCTGTCTACCGGCCCCTCTGCCCCACAGGGCACCACTCGTGGGGGCTGTACCCGGAGTCCCCTTCCGTCCCCATGGCGGTGGCCATGACAGCTTCGCATCCTGGTGGTGAGGATGGAGAGGACGTGCGTGTGGCAGTGGAGCAGATCACGGGCGTGCTGGGCGGCATCCTCACCCCGCTCTTCTTCCGTGGACTCTTTGCCTTCCTCACCTGGTGGGTGGCCGCGTGCCAGGTCGTCACCAGCCTCTTCGGCCTCTACTTCCACCAGCACCTGGCCGTGTCCTGACTGGGGGAGCTGGGAGCCGTGCTCGTGTCCCATGCCTGTGGGGTGTTTGTCTTCGTCACCTCACTCCCACCTCGGTTGGTTTCCCTGCTTCCATGTGCCTTTGGGACATGGGGACGCTCCTGCAGCCGGCTCTTGGCAGGATGGGTTTTATGCATGGGGGTGCAGCAGTGCATTGCCTCTCCCCTTCTGCCAGCCATCACCGCTGTGCCTGTCCCCATTGCTCCGGCCCCATGCAGTGACATTAGAGCCAGGTTCCCACAGTGGGGTTTGCTGCTGCCGGCTCCAAACCATTGCCCAAAGCTCTGCTGCCAGCAGGGATCCCAGCAGGGACTGTCACAGTGCGGTGGGTTTGGGGCAGCAGCCTCATTTCCCGGAACAGACTTTGGGGTTTGCTCTGCGTAGTTTGCCTCCCCTGGCTGACTGTGTGTGTCTTTATAGGGTCTCTGCTCCTCCCAGTGAGGTCAGAGCTCTTGGGGTGGTCCCCTCTGCTTGGTGTGAAATCCTTCGGACCAGCAACTTTGGCTGTTGGCTGTTTTAGAAATAAATAACCCAGAGCTCGTTTGATCATCCCAGTGCTGCTGCTTTGTGTTTTGCTGCCCCGAAGCCCCTCTTGGAAGTGCTCTGGCAGCAAGGGGTCAAGGCTTGTCCTGGGAACACAACCAGGCCAACATGGCTCTGCTCATCCCAGCGGGGTTAGGGGCTATGGGGTACACAGCCCTCCTGCAGCTCCAATGGGCTCCTGGAGGCAGCAGCACGGTGGGTGCTGGTCCAGCTGCATGTAAAAGGATTAGCAGGTCTGGGCTGCTCAGAGAAAGGAGAGGGGCTCTGATCCTATTTGATAGCCTTGTAATGGTCTTAATTCCCTCTTGCTAAGGGCCGAGATGAGAAAGCAGCTCTCTGCCCGGTGTTAACAGAGCTAATCCAGACAGCCTTCCTCCAGCAGTATCCAAACAGCAGAAAAATAAAGGGGAAATTCCCCTCTTGCAAAGGGATGGGAAAACCTGAGCCCAGAACAACACCCTGGATGAGCAGAAGGCAAAGAGAAATTGAGCTCCAGCAGCACTGTCACCAAGGAGCAGGGAAAGGTGCAAGGAGGGAGATTCCCCTAGGGCCGGGATGCAAAGAGGCTTGTCCCATTAAGAGCCAGCCCAACTGCCTTGATGGCTCATTTATCTAATTTTCCTGAAGCATGTGCAGGAAGCAGCCGGAGGCTGAGCTCAGGGAAGGCTGGCAGCAGGAGGAGGGTTGCTAAGGCCTGGGGTTGTGCTGCAGTCAGACATGCAGACAGTTCCTCCCCAGAGATCTGCCCAGACGTGACCCTCTCAGGCAGGGACAATGACTGATAGACTCGCCAAGAGCAGGAGACAGATCCACCAGCAATGAAATTGGGCCACATCAAATAAAATGAGAGAGCCCCCCATCTTTCTCTCCCTAGAATTATTTCCCTCCTTGTATCTTTGCTTTATTTGGGTGACGGTACAGACTGGGCTCTGCTCCACAAAGGGCTCTCAGCAGAGAGGAGCAGCTGGGACCGAGCAGCTTTGTGCTGCAGAGGCTCTGCTGGCACCAGGATGCCCTGCTGTGACCTGGGGTTGGCCTTACATCGCCCCTATTGCCATGGTGCACACCTACCTCCAGCTGCCAACGAGTTCCTGGAGGTCCTCCTTTGTGCCCCAGGGCAGGGAGGAAAGCAGCAAACCCTGCTCCCATCTCACCTGGGATCCCCTCGCTCCCACCCCAAGTGGGATCCCGTTGCCACCCTTACTGAGCATTGCTGACCCCCAGTTCGTTCTGTGCTCAGCACCACAAACATGGATGGGGAAGCAAACCCCAAACCCCAATTAAGCAGAGGAGGAGATGCCAACCTTCAATTGCAGGATCGAAGCAGCGGCTGCAGGGAAGGTGGATATGAGGGCTGTTGTTCAGCTCTGCCTCAGGCTTCCTGCAAGGATTGGTGCACATTTTGCAGCCCGTGGTGGCCAGTTTCCCTGGGGATGTAGCAGGGAGTGCAGAGGATTGCTATACAGGGCTGGATCCATCCCCACTGCCCAGCAAGGAGCAGAGACAGCAAAGCACCACCACCCTACAGCCACACGAGGCCTGAAAGGCAGCTGAAAGCACCGAAAACCCCAAGAGCTGAGCAGGACTGAGCAGAGCGGGGGGACCCCAACTTGGGGGAAGCCACCGGGCCATGGCTAAGCCGACAGTGCCACCTGCTGCCACTGCACACCCATCCCCATCCCACTCTGCAGCGCTGGGGATGGGCACTGCTGGGAGAAGAGCCACGATGCTTTGAGGCAGTTGCTGAGCTGCTCTTCCCCATCTTCTGTGGCGTTCAGGTGGGAGCTGCGGGCACAGAGATGTGGCAGAAGCACGAGGAGGACGTGCAGCCCCAGCCCTGACATCACCACGTTCAGTCCATCAGTAAATCCACCCAACGTGCCACGCTTCTCTCTTGTGACGATGCGCAAAGTGCAACAGAAAGGGCCCTTCACAGCCTGCAAAGTCAATTAAATTTTTTATTAAATATACATCCTCTCTTGGCACAAATCTTAAAATATATAAACATTATATACCAAAGTGTCTTCACTGCAATAAAATAGAATTCCAGATCCAAGAAAAGCAGTCAGAAATTGACGCACGCACACACACTGATGGTGAGGACACGTCTGGACAAAAGGCAGTTAACAGTGTTTGTGTTAATATATGCATAGACCACACAGGCAGCAAGCAGTGCTGGGACACCCTGCATCCACCACACGGCGTGCAGAGCAGTGGGAAGCACCAGCCCTGCCATAGCAAAGGCTGTCGTGCAGCACAGCTCCAGACCTCCTCCTCTGCACCAGCCCAGCAGAAAAGGGCTGGATAATGCTCATCCTATGCCTTTCAGTGACTTCATGCCCCTGCTATCTTTGCCTGCAGCATCAGCTCTTCCCACATTGCTTGCACAGAGCGCAGCACTGCGTGGAGGTGCCCAAAGAGGAGCTGGTGAGCAGCAGCACCTTGCAATGAGCCAAGGAAAGGCGTGAGGCTGGGCAAGGAACCCAAGAACCTTCCCCAAACCTTCTGCCCCTTTACCTCACGCCTTTCCCTTCCTGCCCCGTGCAGAACTCTCCTTGCCCATGAGCAGGACTGTTTCGGGGATCACTACCAAAGCTCCAGTTTTGTCACTCTAGATGCATTTCACTGGACCTGATTTTCTCGAAGTGCAAGTGCAGAACTAAAGGTGCAGAAGCGGGAAGAAAAGACGAGGAAAATAATAATAAAAGCACAGGTGAACGTTTGGCAGTAATGCATTCGAGAGAAGTAAGATTCATGGCTTGAAAATTAAAGCAAGGAATTGAACGTGGGGTAGTAAATTAGTTTTAAAGAAAAGAAGAACCGGAGGATATTCCTGTTAGGCTTTTCTCTCTCAGAGCTGAAGGAATGGCTCTTGGCTGGCACCTCCCCTTCCCAATGTGTGCCCAGAGCTCCTCAGGCATTCATTCCGGGCAGCACAGAGACCTGGAACGTATCGCAATTCACACAAAGATTAAGAGAAGGGAAGAGAACACTCCGTTTCTCCTCTCGTACATTCAAACCAAGGAAAAAGAAAGAGCTATTCAAAACAGCCCACAGCAGTGACACAGTTATTCTCTCGCCCAAGAAATAAAAGCACCAAAACAATTACAGACTGAACTCAGATCTCTCTCTGAATAAGCTCTCAGTCTGCAGAACTTGGAGAAATGTGTTTGGCTGACAGCTCACTGAATTAAAATCAGGTGTAGCTGCTAATGAAGGAACAGCTTCCCTCAGCTCAGCACTTCCAAGCCAGGCTGTGCTTCAGGTCTCCATCCTCAGCTCAGCCCTCAGGCACCAGCCAGGCTGTGAGGTGCCACAAACCCCCCCCTCCATAGGATTTCCATTCACCAACACTCCAGCTGCACACCCAGCACGGCAGGAGGTGCCCTGCCTCATAAGACAAGAACTGCAGCATCTGCCCCAACCACCTACCACAGTGCAGAGCACAGGAGCCTGCCCGAGCTCAGAAGGCACAGCTCAGCATCCTCTGCTGTCACTACAGAAGTCACCTGTGCAAAGGACTGCGCTCCGAACCAGCAGCCTCCAAGCTGAGCAGAACTCAGTGCAGGTTGTCTATATGGCGGGATATGCAAGCACACACCTACAACAGCCACTGCTTACACTCTTCATTGCTGGTCTGCGCCTCGCTCCTGCTGAGATGCCCCAGCACCTCCTCACCAGGCCAAGCGAGACCGAAGCAAGAGCAGAAGTAATTGGCTTCTCCATTGGAGAAAAGAAATCAGAGCTCTTGCAAAGGACTGAACGTTTCACCCAGTGAAGAAAACGGCTGATCGTCTTCCATTATCAAGGGAGTGAAAAGACAGAGAACTCATGGCTGTCATCTCTAACGACTCTTACGGAGACACCTAACGTTTAGTTACAAGGTGAGATGGTGACTGCAGTCAAGTTTCACAACGGAAATCATCGCTGGTGGGCTCAGAGGCAGAAATCTCTGAGGTTCACACCCTGCCCATCCACGAGCATTACAGTGGGATCGATCCCCGTCTTCTGGCACCAACACACACACTAAACTGCAGGAGGCTGCCCACCACGTCCACCAAATGGAAGCACAAGTGCTCAGTTCCTAGGGAAATATTTGGCATTAGAAGCGAGTTATGCTCCGAAGAACAAGTGCAAAGACAAAAGAAAGGAAAAAGCTATTTCTACCAGTTGTGCAATTACCTCCATTCCCATTAATAAAGCTGTGACACGAGGGTCAAACTACAGTGACTAAAATATATACACCAGAGAAGGACAGCCTTTAGATTATGCCTTATTTTTTCTTTTATATGTTATCTCCCCTCTACATGGGTAGTATCAGCTGGGAAGGGATTTTTCATCTTGGCTTGTGGAATGGGATTCCCAGAGAACTCTAAAGCTCGCTGTGACCTCTTGCACTCCAAATTTAATACAGGAACAGAACATAAGACAAAGCCACCCTCAGATCTCCATTTCTCCGAAGCCTGACTTGAAATAGAAACAATGAAAGGTACTCTATCATTCATTTTCAAATTGCAACTGGAAATGATTGGCACTAGACATAAGTCCTGAGGAGCCCGTTCTCCTGAGGACACGGTCCAGAGGAACTCAAGGACTGAAAGCAAGTGGGGTTAGGTGTGCATTAAGAACACAGCAGGCACCAAAGGACAGCAGCTGTTGGGAAGCAGGGCCACCAGACAAAACCAGCCTTTGGGAGCAGCTCAGCCTGCATCACGTGTGCATCTCTGAGACGTTTGTTCCTGCAACGTGCATAAAGCAGCAACAGTAATACTGAAGGACATAACTGCTGAAAATTTCAGTATGTAACAGTTTCTCTTCTTGCCTAGGGCACTACAGCCAAATCCCTTGGAGAACAGCTGCCTTTAAGACCGTGACGGCAACGGAAGGGTTCTGACGGCCTGAAAGCACTGCTGCAGTTTGATCCAATCCAGTCTGTGATCCCAGGCACAGCCCCCATCAATGACACTGACAGCAAACATGAGAATCTGATTTACAAAACTGCTCAGAACTTTCCTCCCCTGCTGCCTACAGTCTTTGGTAATCTCAGGGGAACGCTGCACGCAAGGGAGATTTCATGCAACTCAACCCAGAAAGGAAAAACAACATCTGCAAACGGGCAGCTCTTCCAGCCAGAGCTCACACACAGCTTCCAGAAGAAAAGAAGTGACCCGGACCTGTGAAATCCTGCTGCGTCCTGTTTTACAGAACTCGGCGCTCACAGGTCAGAGGAACGTGGAATTCCTGACAGATTAACTGGAATATTGCACTTGGCAGATTGCCTCCAGCAGCGCACAGTAAGAACCGCCTCCCAGGACCGTGCTGACTTCCCACATTCAGGAGTTCATTCCAACAGCACCGAGTCCCCTCTCTCTCTCTCTCTCATCCCCGCTCCATCTGCCCAGAGAGCAGACGTGGAGCGCAGCAGCACTGTTGTTTGTTTGAGAGGCTCCACTCCCAGCATCAAAGGACAAAGCAGGAGGATGAGGCAGCTCCTGGAGAGGACGCCGTTCTGCGGAGCGGCGGAAAGGATTTCGTTTAGGGGAGGGTTAGTTGCAGGTTGAGGTTTCAAAACGACGCAGAGGCTCATTAAAAAAAAGAAAACCAAACAACAGCACGAAAGGAACAAACAAACAAGAAAGGTAAGCTCTCAGCTGCGGGAGAGCACGTGCAGAGCGAGGGAACGCTAGCATTGCTCTTTCTACACGTGTCGTACTTTTCTCCAGCGAGGGCTGTGGGGATTAAGCTACTACCTTTCAACATTAGTGCTGTGCTGTAATTTACGGAGAAGGATCTGCGTCAGGTCAAAGGTTGTGAAGCTTATTCCCACTGCAATCGGACCTTTGACCCAATTCATGCTGAGTCCTTTGTACAAACCACGGATTAGTCCCTCTTCTCTTATAATCTCCTGCATGGTGAGAAGGATGGAGCTGTACGTGTGTCCCATCACCCCCGCCGTCTGCATTCGCCTGCGAACCACATCCAGGGGGTAAGATGCCGACTGGCCGATCAAACCTGCACAGGCACCGAACAAAAGCCGCTCCGGAGGGGATGGCTGCGATTTCCCACTGTGATCTGGGAAAGAGAAAGCAGCAGAGTGTGGAAAGCTGCTTGGCACAACCGTGTGACTGAGGTCAAGTGGGCCAAGAGCCAAGGAGAGGACCGAGGGCCAGGGCTCCCGGGATCTTGTTTCCAATTTGGATGTTAGCTGACTTGGGAAGCAACCACGTCCCCTCTGCACTCGGGGTTTGCAGGAAGGCAAAAGATGGAAATGGATGCTGCTCTCCTGCAGCTCGCCCTCTTCAAAGTCTGGGGATGGGGAAAGGGAGGCGCAGGGCACCTTCCACGAGCACAGAACTTCACAATTGGCTTCAAGGCCAGGAAGAGGACTTGCACCACGGAATTCAAACACCTGAAATTGGCCCCAAACCTTCACCATTCCATTCTAAAGCCAAAAAAAACAAAGGATCCATTACCTGCATGCAGTTTCTTCAGTGTCTCATAGGTGAAAAAGCTAAGCCCGGCATACGGAATCACTCCAAGGATGGTTGGTGTAAATCCCCTATACAGTGTTTTCAATCCTTCCTCTCGGGATATTCGGATGAAGACATGAACAATATTGCTGTACCTAGCATGCAGACACAGGAAAAGCAAATCTGCGCTAGTTAGTGCCTGCACATCCGGGCAATGTTTCCAATAGAGCTTTCTGAAGGATCAACAATTAATTAATTTGGTTCTGAGCTCATCAGACAGCTCAGAAAAGATTTCAGAAACCTATCTGCAAGTGGAGAAGCCAGTCCCCAGCTCTCCTCCAGCCCCACTGCAATATGCTGTCCTGTCTGTTCGGTCTCCCTGAGGCACTTTGCCTGACGGCCTCCCAGCAAGCAGGTTTTTCTGGGAAGGTTTTTGTGCATCCATCTCCTTCCAGTCCCAGGACTAAGCAGGGCTCTGGGCATTTCATCAGTGCTCAGACCCACGCAGTAACAACGTTTATTACACCAAAGGCTCCGAGCAAGAAGTGACCCAGAAAATGAGAATAAAACCATCTGACCTTAAAAGAAAGCTCTGTGTTTGTTCGTGGTGGTGGTACTTGCTTTCATTAGGCACTTACATCTCCTTCGGCGTGACAGCCATTCGAGCACGGACCATATCCAAGGGGTAGGTTAACATGGCAGCCGTTGTGCCTGCCAGAGAGCCAGCAATGAATCGAGGAAAGGGTGTCAGCGCTCTAAAGTAAGGTGAGAGAAGAAACCAAACAGATCACCTGGAGATGGTAATGCGGGGTGGCTTTTCAGCAGGACTCTACCAGCTACTGAATCCCTTCCCTGTCTGTACTTCAGAGAGCTGGCTGGGTACAAGTTGGAGCAGCTGTGGTTTGCCACAGCAATTCCAAACTGAGGTCTCAGAGGACACTGAGGACAGCACGCCTGACCTGGGCTGTCTCAGACACTGCGTGCCCAAGAGCAAGAGGCTCGGGCTGCAAGCACATAGGAAGGGCTCAGCTAGCAGCAGAAGGCTGGGCCTCGTTGCTTCTCCTGCAAAGAAACGCTCTTTGCTTTGTCTGCCCACTCTCAGCATAGGGAAGCATTAACTCAACATCTAGGCCACTTCTTGCTCACGCCTCTAGAAAACAGAGTCCACCTCTGTGCAGGACTACAGACCCAGCCCTCTCAGCACACTGCTCTGCAAAGCCATTGCAGGAGGGGCTGGCACAACCCTGCACTGAGAGCTTTCAGCCCAGCAGGCCTGCAGAAAGCAGAGAATCGTGCTCCTTCCCTGCGACCCACAAAACGCCCCGTCCTCCTCCGCAAGGATCAAAGCCAAGCTGCATCTTACTTTCCCTGGAAGCCGTAGTAGCTCCCCAGGAGCTGCTTGTACTCCTCGTGTGCACAGAACTGAATGGCAGCGTAAGGGATCACGCGCACCATGGTGGCCGAGTTCCCCCGCCAGAGGCTCCAGAAGCCCTCGTTGAGGTAGGTGTGATAAATCAGCCTGTAGGCTTCCTGCAGGCAACAGAGCAAAGGTCAGACGGGACATCATGATAAGAGGAGTCCAAACAATAGAAGGGGAAAAGGTGGCCCTATAGCTTAACCCCTCCAAAGCCTCCCTGCCCCCTGCCCCAGTGAGCCGATGTCAGCTGTTACAGCCTGGCTCCAAAATGAGACAACTGAAACCTCTTCTCTAGGGAGACTGATTCACATACGTTAGAGCAAAAACAGCAGGAGCTGGGAAAACAGAGCTTTACATCTTTGTTTGCTCTCTGAGGGGAAGGCACAGAGCTGGACTGATGTTTTTTACAGCCCAAATTAATCTTCTTAGTATAAGACAGAAGCATTTGGATTATACATATTAGCACAGCACGCACGGAATAGCTGTAATGCACATGCAGGAGAACATCCAGCATGCCACGAGAGGGATCAGCGTCCCCGTTCACATTTCCTATGCATCCTGAAACAGCTCCGGGGGGAAAGAAGCAACCACAGGAGGAAAAGGGAAAAGCTCAGTCACATCTCCTGCCACATCACAGGTAGGACCTACAGAATGAGGATCGGGTCTCCTGCATGCCTGGCAAGGGGCAAAAACATCAGCAAGGTGCTATCAATACTATTTCCAATCCTTCCCTCTGTGCTCTTTCACTACGAGTGCTGCTCACGAAACCCAGGTAAGCCACAAACAAACAAAAGGTGACATTACTACCATTACTCAAACATTTTGGAGAACAGGAGACAGACACATCACCTCACCTTGGCAGAAAATCTTTTTGAAGACACTAGAAAGAAAAAGCGAGCGTTAGGTCTCAGTACACTTAGATGGATCAAAGAAACCACAGCTGCATTTTAGCTGAGAAATACGAGTAAAAGCAGAAGAATTAATGCAAGAAACAAAAAAAATGGTGATTCTCTGTAAGCAACAAAGGCTGCCCCAAGGTGAGCGCTCACCAGCAGCAGAGCAGGAGTTCATTTCTCCATCTGCTGTTGCAAAATCGCTCCATTTGTCACTTCTTAATTTAAAGGGCTAAAAAAAGCAAATCACAACAGCAATTAAAGAGGGGCAGGAGCCAAGCACGGATTTGAGCAGCACATTTGCACACACAGGTTGCAGCCTAATGCCAAACCGCCGCCCGGCGCAGTGCTGTTAGCGGAGCTCCACGCTACGATGGTTTCATCCTCACAAAACTCAGACAAACACTCTGCTTCTTTTCTTGCATCCATTCAAATTGACAGCATCTCTTTAAGTATGTAACACGGGAGGCCTGGGGAAGCCAGCTTTATTTGGCAGGCAGCAGCTCTGCTTTGTAACATCCCTGCAGCAGGAAGGAAACCCAGGCGAAAACCCGGACAGCAACGCTAATGAAACGTGGTTCCAATTAAGTCTCTGTTGCAGTTTCTTTCAAACTCCTTTGAGACTTGTAACCTCTCAAGTGTGTCAAACAATCACATGCAAATACATTTTCACTGCGTTGCTCCTTTATGTAATTCAAAGCTTCTTTTTTTTGCCTTTTTTTTTTTAATAACTAAAACCGCTCCGATAACCGCTCCAAGCTGACTCTGCAATGGAAAAGAAACCTCTTCCCCACGCCCATGGGAATTCAGTCCTCGGATCAAAGGACAGCCTCCCACATTTACATGACCCCCAGATGCTTTCCCTGCTCACAGGAAGGGAACGGGGCCGTGGTGGAGGCCTCCAGCACAGCAAGAGAGCGGGACACCCATTGGATAAGAAATTGGGCAGAACGGGCAGCTTTTAGTTATATCCTCTGCAGCAAGTTTAATGGGCCAAACCAAACAGGCCCCGCACAACACGCAGGGCTGGATGTGTTAATTGTGATTTATACGGACAGCTGATGACTCATCCCAATTCGGCAGCTCCCATCTCACCTCTGATCCTGACATCCCAACCTCAGATGAACCGCAGTGCTCATTCTGCTGGGAAAGCACAGCACGTCCCCAGCGCTCACAGACGCAGCCCAGGCTGAGCTCCCTGCAGCCTCACCTCCCTCATCTATATCCCTGCCACGCCAAGATTGGAAGTCACGTCAAATGAAAGTCAATTTGAAATTAAATCTCGTCCAGGGATTACAGTAAACCTGCCCAATTCATTTAATCTGGGATGTCAACTGGATTTAAAACTCTCGGCCTCACCAAATGTTTATTCTACCAACTGGCTGTGCCCTTCCCATCGGGGCAATGAACACAGCTGGAGGCTCTCATGCTTAAATGGGGGATCTGGGAGGAGCCCATGGTGGGGCTGGACCCCAAACCCCACTCCATGTACAAGCTGCTTCTATTCCAATTAGCTGCGTGTCATCATCGGTTACACACTAAGTTGGAGAGTTCCAAAAAGCATTTTGCAATACAAAGCTAGGTATGCCAGCTTCACTGCATCCTGTAGACACTTTTCATAATCAATCTCGACTCCAGCCACATCCAGCTGGAATAAAACACAACTTATTAGAAAATGGTGCACATGTGAGCAGGCACTGCCTGGCCTCCAGCAAGCAGCTCCGTCACCTCCTCCCGTTTCCACTACCTAACCTCACTCCCTTTCCCTTCACTTTGTTTCTCCAAATTGAAGCACAGAAATCTGAAGTGCTATCACTCATCCCTTCGAATGCAGCTCTTCCACTGCCCAGCTGCTCTGCACCGTCCCTTATAGCATGGAACTCACAAGCTGCAGCCAACTGTCCCCAGCCAGCAGTGCATGCAGCACACTGAACCTGCACTGCACTGAAATAGCAAAGCTCTTGCTGACTACCACGAGACCTGGACCCAGACCGTCCAGATGAACAGCTGACTGACATCTGCAATAATCCCACCAAAAACCAAACAATAGGTTTTCAGACTCGATGCGCTGTGGCTTTGTGGCACTGTCACTGCTCTGTCACATCCCACCCACTCCTTTCAGGTTGGGGGACATTCTGGCTGGATGCGTTTGGAGCTGGTTTGGCTTCTGGTAGCAATAATGTCAGAGTGGCTTGCAAAAGCCAGCAGGACTTACCCTGAAACATGATTTTTGTCCTATCCAGTGGAGCTACTGCAGTTTTGGCAACAGCACCAGCCAGTGCACCGGACATCAGGGAGTTAAGCACTTTCTTCTGCTCCTGGATACCCTGGAACAAAGCACTGCTCAGTGTGACAGTTAATCCTGAAGAGGAGTTGCAACATTTTACCTTTGCTACAGCATTTCCTCCCACCCAGGGACGTGGATGAACCAAACTCAGGTGTGAGCATCCCCTTTATCCTGCAATCTGTCCCATTAGCAAACATAAGCTCCACAATACAGCAACCCAATCACACGCTCACATTTCAGTGCAGAATCTCAATGCTGTATCACTCTAAATTGTTTTGTCGGGTTGTTTGCAAGGACTTCTCTGTCCCTTTCAGCCCAATGTAGAAACGTTCCCTACCTGCTAACATAATAAGAATGCTTTTGATTCTCTTGAGACAGCTAAAAATCAGTGTGGGTGTTTTGGAAATGTGAACATTCCCTTCAAAACAGGGAATAAAATGTAAATTCCAAGTGCAATAAATTCCTGGCCAAATCACCACGAGCAAAGATTAGATAGGTCTGCAAAACACAAAGTTCCAAGGTTCTCTCTTACGTGTGCTGCATTTCCCCTGCTCAGATTTCTACAGGCCATGTCACTGCTTATGACTGAACCAGGCACAAAGGTGCATTGCTCTCTTGCCCTTGCACCAACACACAAACCCACTTTGTCCCCAGGATCTCAGGAATAAAACACTGCAGGCTTCCCGCTATGATAAATGGAATGGAAGTGTTTCTGTTATTGACATTCCTGCCACAGCTCATATTTATAAAGCAGCTATCTTCTCGTAACACATGGGCAGAAAGCGAGTAAATGACTTGAAATCCAACACCGTGAAGGTTATGGGCTGAGAGACAAGTCAAATCGAGGCTTAAGAATGTTAACTTCTGATATGCTTTGTGTTTTCGTGGAGGAGTTAACGCCTCTCCCCTCCCAACCAGCACGTTTCCCAGCTAAAACATTAATTTCTTACTACAAAAACACGCAGAGGGGAAAATGGAAGGGAATCAATCCCTGCTGATCCGGTGCCACACGCGCAGGCAGCGCTGTGAGAACTTCAGACCGAGTTTTGGCTCCGGTCCTCCAGCAAAGTCATTCCACGCGAGCAGAAACCCTGAGCTAAAGCAGAGCAAGGGTCAGCAGCACCTTCCCCTCTGGTTTTCCTAACGGGAGTCCGTGACAGCAGCAGGAGCACTGAGAGCACTGAGAGCAGCCCTCCTGGCTCTGCTCCCAGCTCTGCCAGCTCCCATGTAATAAGACACAACCCTGAACGAGGAGCACAGCCCTGCTTGCCCGTCAGCCCAAGGGCTGGAGCTGCTCAGCCATCCTCAAAGTGCAGTTACACATTACATGGCTTGGATGTCCCAAATCCCACTGAGATGCTCCCCCTGCAATCACTCAGCTCTTGGTTCACCCCACGGCACACTGCCCCCAAGCTCTGGCTCGTACCTCTGCTGGAAGATGAGCTGATGCAGTTGGCTCCACATCCTGCCCTTTGAAATCCACTTGACCTTCTCTCACACCATTACCCATACCAGTTGCACTTCCAAGTGGGCAGAAGGGCTCCGGCTCCTGAATGGAAAACAAGAACAAAATAAGCATTAGCATCAGTGGTAGCAAATACTCAGGTCATAAAATAGCTGGAAGGGAAGGGAAGGGCCAGCTCCAACCCCAAGCTTCCAGGAGTCCATCCTTGGAGATGGAAGTGCGTGTACGGCAGGGATGGGGCAGGGGGAATGCTCTGGTGCTACCTAGAACTGTGTTGTTGACCATATTCATTCTTTTCTCTCCCAAGGAACTCAGATGCAAGGTCCAAAACCAAATGCATGATTTCTAAGGGTGAAGCAATCGACCCTGTTCTGTTCTCTTCCATTGCTTACAGCGAACATTCAGCTTGCCACTCATTTCAATTGCTCTGCATCACTCAGATACTAGAAAAGATGTACAGAAATTTAAAACCCAGTTCTGGAAAATGGAAATAAATACCCCTAGCAGTACATCCCCAAAGGCACTGGGGGTTATTCTAAGGGACAGACAGCTCCAGTGCCCCACACGTGCCCTCAGTGCTGCATGGATGACATTACAGCAGCATGCTGAGCACAGCACGTTGCTGGCTGCAGGGCTCCCTTCCTGCACAGCTGCAGTGAAAGATGGCCCTCCGAGCTCAGCACTGCTTCACAGATGGGGTGTAGCTACAAAGATCTGCTCTCTGAGCAACAAGATTGCTCCAACAGCCATTTTTCCACAGCTTCCATTCGAGGAATGTGAGCTTGGGAAACCTGGATTCCCCAGCTGCTCCTCGGCATCCTGCAGCAAGTTGCTTCATCTCTGCCCCATCCCATACCTGGGAAACCTGAGGCACAACAGCTTGCTTACTGCAAAATGCCACCTTTTATTTCTCCTCCTTTTTAACAACCTCTAGCCATTAAATGCTTGTCAGCACCTTTCAGACTTGCTGATCTGTTGGTTTTTTTTTCTTCCCCTTGCATCGCTCTCATAAATTAGTGCCAGACTTCACTCTCAAAACCCCCTTGGCTGCAGCAGAGATGTTAACACAGAGCCAGAGAAGGCTCAGCCTTGGCTGTATTGGTGCATGACCAATTTGTGGTGATGGAGCTGCATGCAGCCCACACTCACGCTGTCCTTCACACTGACACCATTTGCAGGAGCTCCATGCAGACACCGCGTGCTCACAGCTCCTGGGGGTGTCTTCCAAAAGAGGAGCTCAAATAACTGCTCAAATAACTCCACTCTGCAATGAAAGAGAGCCCAAAGCACGACCCCAGCAGCAGCAACGTTGGCACTGGGGAAGTTCTGTTGTGGAGGTCTGGTCCCATCAGACCACGTGCACAGATATCCCCATATGGTGGAGGTGGTTCCTCATGGAGTCGTTCTGACGACTGCAGCCTGCTGATTGCTTCTAATTACTACCTGCCGTTAGCTCCTTCTCGTCTGACAGAGCTGGAACTGCAAAGCAGCGCCCTTCAGCAGAGCAGGGAGAGCTCCTGGGCTGATATTATCCCCAGGAGAAATGTAGGTCACAATATCAGATTGATCTCTACCAAAAATAAACCCACCGAAATAGAACTCGTGCTGAAGAGCTTCGGAATGCAACGTGCAACTGCTTTAAAACGGGACTCTGAAGGATGATTGAGAAAGATGACTGAAAGGAAACCTCTAATCCTAAACTGCTATTATTAAGCTTGGATCTATTTTGGAAGATGCACACATGTGAAGGCGATCTCTGTTTGCTCAACCATCTTGTCTTTGATGCTATTCAGAGCTGTTTTCCCCTCTACTTTCAGTGCCTGATCCTACAGCACCTGTCCACATATATGCAAGCCCTACATTTGTGGAGCCTTAAATGCACAAGCAGCATCTATTCCTTGCAGTCCCATTTGCTCCCTGCAAAGCAATGCAGCAGTGCCTTGTTTTGGAGGTGGGTTGGATTCTGACTTCTGGGAGTTACCAAGTTCTGTGTTGTTACAAGTGATGACACACAGCACAGACAGAAAATAAAGCTTTGCTTTTCAGTTTCAGCCCAAGTTTGGAGGGCTCAGCCATTAGGAAGCAGCCATTATCTGGCATGCATACACACACATGTACACAGATGAGCATCAGTCTCTTTATTAAGCAATCCACAGAAACTCAATACAGAGCAGCTGGACATGCTTTCAGCCCTCACTCTCCATCCAGCCCTCACACATTTATCGCTCGCGTTTCCAAAGCCACGGGGAACAAGAAGAAAAAAAGCAAGGCTGCAGCTGAGATTTGCTTTTTGTAACACATTGCTGCATTATTTCTGCTGCTGTTACACAAACCCTCACTGCAGATCCACAGAGGACCCCTCAGCAGAGCTGCCCCGTCCCCTCGCAGGATCATCAGAAAGGAGAACTGCTGAACAGGAGTTCAAAAGTTAAAGAGGTTTAATGAGTAACACCCGCAGTGCTGTTACAGCAGAGCCCAGGGCCAGCACCCAGCGCAGCAATCAGAGCACGGCAAAGATTCTTCATCGCCAAAGAAAAGACTCAGATTGGTATCCATTCCCATATTCCACAATTAAGCCTTATTTAGGAGTTTGGTTTGACATCAGTCCAGCCCAGAAAAAGGCTGGGGCTGGCACTAATGGCACAGCTGGCACAGGAGGGAATCCTGCTGCCCACCCCACCGACAGCCCAGTGCTGCCATTCTGCCACACCTGAACAGCCCTGATTACAGCAAAGCATCTTCACCACCTTCAGCCCCAGACATTGCAGCTTCACATCACAACGCAGCCAGAAAGCAGCAAAGCCTGGCACCCGGCCCAGAGACACATCAGCACCAAAATCCACATTTGTCTGATGCTCCTGATAGAATCCCAACCTGTCAGAAAGCACAACTGCTCCCACATGCCAGCCAGCCAGCAGGAATACAGCAAAGCAAGCAGCCACCACCAGCAGCACCCATTGCCAACAGAGCTGCTCTCCGGGATGCACCCACTGCTCCCCCACTGCCCCGCTATGGGACGCCCAGCTCCCTATAAATCAAAGCCCTGCTGGGTTCCATGCAGGTGAAGTCACCCGCACACGACTCCATTCGGACCCATCAGCTTCCTTCATTAATTAGCAGCTACCCACTTCCGGATTTTTCTTTTTTCTTTTTCTTTTTTCCTTTATTGCACCATTTACGTCTCCGCATCACCAATAAAAGCGTAGAGTTCAAGTAGGGAAAAAAAGAAAGCTCAGAGAGCTCCGGCAAAAACTCTCACCCGCTTTCCTAGGCAGGCTGGAGTGAAGCAGCGCCCCGGGAAGCTGCTGCATTAGGTTCCCTTCAGTTGTTAAACTGAGCAATTGAGGCTGACAGAGGCAGAGCTGCACCGCAATCACCGCCGCCTCAAATTCACCCTTGGAGCAAAAGCATCTCAGAAAAATCACAGGAGGAGGGGGATGAGCTCCGCTGGGCGATCCCCCGAGGTCCCTCATTGCCTTCCAGTTTGATTAAGCCATTAAAAATCAAACCCAGCGATGCCCTGCAGGCTCAGCTCCCATCAGTCACATTCATCTTCCGGGTGCTTTCAGATCCGATCCCAAAACACGAGCTAGGAGCAGCCCGTTGTGTTTTCCCTTTAAAAGTCTGTACAGAAGCTGTCAGCACAATTTGGAAGACCCGCTGACAACCTAATTAGAAGACTCACTAAATGATGGTACCTGGAATCATTTAGTTTTTTTTGGGGGGGCTTCTTTGCAAAGAACAAAATAAATGCTTCTCCTGCTTCCGTCCCCCAGCCACAACTCAGATAAATGGATGGAGGAGAAGGATCCAAACTCTTTGCTGGTTTTCAGTTACCTGCCTGCTCCTGGGAACACCTCAGCTGTGCCTTCCACAGCCAAGAGCTGAAGAACTGTTTGTATCTGCAAGACAACTTTGTCTGAAGGGGAACAAAGCACCTGAAGGGGATGGAATGGCAGAGAGCTGCTGAGTCTGAGTTTGTCACAGACCTCCTCCTTCAGAGGCAGCAAGCAGAAAACAGCAAAACAGGCACAGACAGCCCTGAGGGACGACCCCAGCACGGCCAAAGCCTTCCAGTTCAAGCAGAGATAGGTGGAAACATGAACAACCCCTGGTCAAACAGGAGCGATCTTTGCCCAGAACCATTTCAACAAAACAACCAATCATTATCATCTCCTTGCTAAAATCCCACTGCGAAAAAAAGAACAAACTCAAAGTCTAAGAAGAAGCCACAGGTGGGTACCATTTCCCACAGTGCTGCTGCAGGCCCTGCTTGCACACAGTGTGAGCACCTGAGAGCTCAGTGCAGTCCTGCAGCCCAGCAGCACCAACCCACCCACAGCACAGACACAGCGAGGAGGAGCAAATCTGATGCCTCTCTGGAGAGCAAAGATCACCAACACTCACCTACGTTGTCAGCTGGAGCAAGCTGCTCACGTTGCAGTTCAGCTTTCCATACAAGAAGTCATCTTCTTTCATAAGACAGCAGGAATATCTCTGTGTCACTCTTGGTGAAAGAACACTGCTGTGGCAACCAGTGGCATCGGTGTAAACCTCAATGCAGCTTCATACGGTTGGGAGCAAAGTCACCAGCAGAAAGTTATTTCTGGTTCCTGAGCTTCTTCCTAAGAGGAAACCTGTCTGACCTGTATGGAACCCATCTGCTCCACCAAGTGAGCACACTCACGGCTGCACTGCTGCTCATCTTACATTCCAGGTGACCTCTGCACAAAACACACCCTGGCACACGTTCTGCTGGGACTGCCTGACTCAATGCACAAACTGCAGCTGCAGGTCAACAAAAAGCAATGGCTGCAGCTCCTGGCTCATCCCACGGTGCTGTCAAGGGCTGAAAGTCCTCTGCCAGAAACTGAAGCAGCCGCTGGGGCCGGAAAGCTCCTGAAATGCAACAGCCTGGACAGACCCCAGCCCCATACACAGCTGCTCTCTTTGAGACAACATTCACAGCTTCCTACTCAATAACCAGGGAAACAAAACCAACTGCTGAGAGCCCATGGCTGTGCTGGAGTGGGAAGATGCTCAGAATGCAGCCCTGGGGTTTGGGACACTCAAATATCCCATTATTTCACCCAGATGAGGTTGGTGTCCCTGCATCAGCCTGCTGGTACCCCTGCTCCTGAACACACACAGCCTTTTCCAAACTGGAGCCACTTGGAAACCAGAACGTTTTCAGAACGCTCCAAACGCATCACAGCACATTAAAAAAAGCATGGTGAAAAAGCACAATGTCCACAAACCATTCTCCAATCAGTGACCGGAGCCAAGTGACAGCACGCTCCAAACCCTCTGTGTGCAATTAGCTCAATGAGCCGCCAGCAGGAAGGTGGCAGTCAGCAAACAGCCATCCCGGACCCCTCCGAACGCCCGGCCAGGGGCACCGAGAGGGCAGCAGAGAGAACAGAACGGCACTCAGCAACTCTGCACGAGCACTTGCAGAGCTCACCGTGCGTCTTAAACACAACATGAGACACTTCTTCCATTTGGACGTTGGAAGGTAAAGAGGAAAAGCCAGCCCTGCACTGTAAGTTTGGGCTCAGGCTGGAGAGAGATAAAAGCAGAAGTTGGAAAGAGACCTCCGTGTTTAACGCCCTCCGCGTCCCCCGGGTGTCCGCACAGCGCAGCAAAGCACGCTCGCGTCGTCCTCACGTCCAACTTAGGAAACAGAACGAGCACAGTTTGCATCAAAGCGCGCATCGGGAGATTGAGAGCGGCTTTGAGCCGGAGGTGCGGGATGGAACAGAGAGGAGCGGGGGGACCGGAGCGGCACGGGGGGACGGGTGGGGACGGCGAGGGATGGGCGGGCAGGGAACGGCGGGGAGCGCAGGGGAAGGGATGGGGAGGAACGGGTGACGGAGGTGGGCGAGGACAGAGAGCACAGGGACGGGATCGGCGGGGACAGACGGCAACGGCCGAGCAAAGGGACGCGCAGGGTTCAGGGCCGGCCCGCAGCCCGCCGCTCTCCACCGAACCGGGCCGAGCTGCGCCGTCCTTGCGCGGCCCCTCCCGCAGCGCGGCCGAGGAGCGAACGGAGCGCTGACCCCGCGCGAGGCCGCGGCGATGTCACCCGCCTCCGTGAGCGTCCGCCGAGCCCTCGGACCCGACGCGACGCTGACGTTCTCCCGGAGCCGCGCCGCACCCAGCGGCCCGCACTCACCGGCTCGGCTCCGCTCCGCTCGGCGCCGCCGCACCGCCGTCGCCTCCCGGCCGCCAGGCCTCCCCCTCCCCCGCAGCGCCTGCGGAGGCGGGTCTTTCGGTGCAGGGCGACCAATCGCAGCCCCGGAGCGAGGGGCGCGGGCGGTGCCGCGCGCGTTGAGTGGCCGAGCGGCGGCAGAGGGGCGGGAGCGGCAGCCAATGAGCGGCGGGAGGGGGCGGGCTGCGTCGGAGCGCCCGGGAGAGGCGGGGTGCGCCAGGCGCTGCGCGGCGATGGAACGCGCAGATCCCGCGCACGATGCGCGCAGGACGCCGCGCAGCGCTGCTGGCACCCCGCGGGCTGTGCGACGGCCCTGAGCCGCGTCCCGCGTGGCGGGTACCGTGCGCAGCCTCCGTGTCGCACATGGCAGCGCGCCGCGTGTCACGCTCGGTTATAGCGACCTCTGGGGCAGCGCGCGGCGCTCCGTCCGGCTGTCCCCGGGTGCAGCAGCTCATAGACGGCTCATAGACGGCCCATACGCCGCCCACGTGCCCCCGTGGCAGCATGCCACACTCGGCCTGCAGCCGTGACCCCGCAGGGCTTTGCCCCACAGCCCTTTCACCCCGATCTGTCCCTTCCCAGTGCCCCAGTTGAGGCTAAAATAGACGGAAAACAAAGACCAGCCTTCCCATTTCTATGGAACCCCGCCTGGAGCAGGGCTGGCCGAGACGCTGCTCAGCACCATCAGTCCCAACACGGGGCACTCAGGACCTCGGGGTCTCCTCTGCAGATCTTCCTCCTGCTCTGCCCCATGGCAGTGGGGCCCCTTCCGCAGAATATCAGGGCTACAGGGGCGGGGAACACACAGACACACCACACTTAGCACAACAGGGAGAAGGGAGAGCCAGGCGGCCTCTCCCACAAACGTGGGATTAGTTAGCATTCGTGGCCTCTGAAGAACCTGCCTCTGCTGCCTGCTGATAACGCAGAGCTGCAGCAGGGCTTACTTACAAATTCAGCACTGAGGCATTCCTGCCATCTTTCTTTTCCCATCTCCAAGGTGGCTCTATGAAGAACCAACCACCCTTGCAATTTTTTTAAGTGTTTTGTGGAATCAACACTTCTATGAGAAGTATCACACTAGAAAACATTCACATACAGCAGCAGTGCACAGGAAGGTCCTATCAGCAGCCAGCACAGCACAGTGAGTCACAGGAACCACTGGCTGGAGGCACAAAGGCCTTCAGCAGTGACTGGGGAAGCTTTCTGTATGCTTCACCTCTGTAATGCTCCAAAGTCCACAGCTGATTTCAGACCAAGAGGTGCTCAGCCTCTTCGTTACAATTACAGCTCTCAGGATTCTGGAAAGCACTGCTCTGCTAAGAGAGAACCAAAGTGTGGGCTCCCCAGCACAGCTTCCTGCTGTGTGCCACCACTGCCGGATTGTTCCTGCTTTGACATCACCATCCTCACCCCCAGTCCCTGACTTGCTCATCTTACTGGAACAGAACAGGGTTTTTCCTCCTGGAAGCAAATAGCAATGTCCTAAAGCATGTTGTTTTAGGCCACACTATTCAGAATCCTCACTTGATTTTGTTAAAATGTTACGTCGGCTGAAAATCCAAAACAAAGAAGCAACACAGAATATGGTGAGCAGTAAAATAAGTTAGTAGAACAGCACAACAGGACAGAACACATTCACGAATTATGGGATTCCTCCTCATCCATCCCATTAGCAGAGCAGGCTGCTGGCTTCCATCAGCACAGGGCAGACAAAACAACCAGAGCAAGTTGCCATAGCACACATCAATATCCTCCTTGGCTCTTACTGCAGAGCACACGGGAACAGCTCTCTCCTGTACACAAGTAACACACATAATGTGGGGGGGAAGCAGATCATCTTCAGGCGCTACATGATTCAAGGAATGATTACTATACAGAGCTGATTTGCAGCCTGTGAATGCACAAAGCCATTCCAGCTGCATCTCCCCCCAAAAAAAACTTCACTGCAGCCTCACAAGCCAGGCATTTGCTTCAGATATTCCAGTCCAGTTGTAACAGCAAATTAATCCATGCCACTTTGTTTCTCCCCTTAGACTTCACGTACATAAGATGCCTTTAAGCTGTGTTGCTCAGGAGATGGATGATTCACTGTGCCAGGCTCCCCTTCTGGCCTGTCCACAGCTCTCTGAGCTCCACTTTGCAGCCCAGGTCTCGCAGTGCAGCTTTGGCCACATCATCGCAGTCCTTGTGCGTCGCACGAGCTTCTGTTATCAGGTCCTCAGCTCCCATCTCTAAGATGGGCTGGGAATAGTCTCGGCTCCGGGAAACCAGGTTGCGGATCAGCATGCAGGCCTGTTTCTGAGAGAGAGGTAAATGGGAGAGATTAGCACCTGGGCAAGCAAATGTGAGATGCTACAGACAGCAACAAACTGCTTTCTAGAAGAATGAAACTCATAGAAAAAGTACGGTTGCTGTTTTACAATGTTTATAAAAGACCACCAGTAAGAAAGTTGCTGATGTTCCAACAGCACTCAGACAACACCAAGTACTTCTAAAATAACACTAAGACATAATGTTTCTTTGACAATGGACCCACCTTTTCACTCCCATGTATGCTTTTTCCTGTCATGTTCCTGCAGAAGCTTGAGCTGCTCTTTCACAGTATTTCCTACAGGGTGGCTCTGACAAAGCCTCCCTTTCCCTGCTCTTTTTGAGGGTAACAGAAGTAATGCCTTCAGTTGAAGCACGGCGTTCTGCAGCCACCTGAATCTCAGTTGATGTGGATTTGAAACTCAAACTAAGTTTTGCTCTGATCACATCAGGATGGCAGGTCTAGTTGTACCATTTATATGCAGGACCCCCTATCTCCTAAGCAGCTCAACACTTTGTAGCTGTCGCCAACGAAGCAGTGAACACAAACAACACCAATCTTGACTGAATAATCAAGAGGCAAATACCTGTACAGCCACTTCTCGTGGGTGTGCTTTCATAGCCTGAAGAGCTGCCAGTGCCCCTCCACCTTCCATGATGACGTTACAGTTCTCAGGTTTGCGCAGCGCCAACACGCACAGTGCTGCACAACCCTGCTCACAGATCTACAAGACAAAGAGCAAGCACTCACTGCCTAGAAATGCTGCTTTGACAAAAGAACATTTCAAAGAGTCCAGAGTTCTCTTTTCCTGCCTGGGGACTTGTTTAATAAATAATACTATTCATAATAGCAGTCTTTAGTTTCTTCCTGAAACATCGTGCTTCTCTGAGATGTAAAGTGAGTTTCATATGGTAATTTACAACAGATTTGACATAACTTCAGTAGGGGCTGACCTGCAGACCTGGAGGTATAAAACACTGTATCTACTCTGATACCAGCCTGATTCATGGATGAGAAAAAAGTACAGCACAGTCGATATGAGCCTTTACATTTACACAGATGTATGGCAAAGCATGCACTTACCCACTCCATATCACAGGTATGTTAAAGGTTCAGTGCACTGTTCAGGTTACAAAAGTGCAATCATTTCACATGCATACATAGGGAGCATCTGCTCTCAGCAGAGCTGTTTACCACAAGTCAGAGCAGAGCTGTGGATTGCTATATAAATGACATAATGATATATATATGACATGATATAATGACAAGACCCCTGCATTACACAGCCCAAAGCCCTCTGCTCCCAGCCTCTGTGGGAGACCATCATCAAGCAATTAGCTGCATACCTGAGGGTTGGCAAGGTGATGGCTTATGGCGAGCACAATCAGGTCGGTTCCACCAGCAGTAACTATGGCATCTTTCACATCATCATTTCCTGCAATGGCTCGGATGGCACTCAGCACCTGCTTCACCACATCCTGCGTTCACCAAGGAAAAGAACAGCTTAGAAAGCAGCAGGAAAAATCTTGCAGTGTTTTGAGTCGCCTACAACATCCCCCAGCAGCTCCACTCAGTTTTAATGCCCAGCTACAAACTCCTCAGCAGTTCAGATGTCAGGTATGCTTTCTTCTGTACAAAAGGTTTCCAAAGACATTTATAGAATCAGTCAATCCTCTTGAACCTCTTCTAGTTGAATGGTAGAAAACCAGAAGCTCAGCTTGTCTGGGACCAAGCAGAACTCTGCTTTTAGACTGGGGAGGACAGAAGAAATAACCACAAGCATGGGGTTCAATTACACCATTATTAAATGACAGAGCACATACAGAACAACATTGCATGTGAAGCTTTAAATAGAGGTAAATGGGATCAACACTTGGGTTTCAACACTAAATGGATCTAAAATTATGTGTTAAGACCCACTCAAAGCCAGGATTTGAAAAATCGAAACTGCTGCATTATTTTCAGCCCCCCAAATACATTCTGTATTACTCACTGGATGATCAATGCTGTCAGCCAGGAGAGAGACCATAAAATTTAAGCCCCCAAGGTCCACAATTTCTTGGCAGAATTCATTCCTGACAGAGAGGCGAGAAAGGGTGGCACACAGTTCACTGAGAACACTGCAGTTATCTGTGAACGCTGTGAAGGAGAGATGAAGGAGTATGAGCCAGGAGGCCTGCGAGCAGATTCAAGGAGTTGTGCTTTTCTCCATTTGAAGAACAAACAAACAAAAAACAACACAGCACCCGAGGAAGCAGCTAATTCCCACTTAGAACAGATTATCACAGATGGCATTTTGCTTGCTCTGTGTCTAGACAGGGAGAGTATCTTTCCTTGGCAGAATGCAGCACCTCAGCAAGGACGCTGTGTCTGTAGTCCTGCACTGGGCTGTGAAGTACTTCCTAGACAGACTGACAGACAGCTCTGTAACTGTCACCCCGGTCCTGCCAATAGCCTCCAGAGCATTCGCTGTATTTCTTTCTTGGGGCAAACTCCAAAGGAGTCAGACCACTTAAGTACCAAATTTCCAAAATATCGCTGTGGAGCCTGAAGTTACGAAGCACAGTTTTAGGATAAGAAAGCACAGAGGATTCAAAATTAGGACCAACAGTCGCAGGGCGAATTTTACCTTTTGCAGCTTCGATGAGAACTCGTAAGCCATCATTTTCCAACACGATCATCTTGGCGTGATCATGAGCATGGCCAAAGGGCACACGGATGTCATCATCAAACGTCATGATCCTGAGAGCAGACGAGGCCGTTCGGACGACGTCAGCGCTGTCCCCGTGCAGGACGATGGCTCCGGTCAGCAGCGGCAGAACGCCACCCTTCACAAAGTCCTGCCTGTTCTGCTCGTGTTTCAGACAGGCGTGCCGAATGCATCGGATCCCAGCCAGCGTCATTTCAGCATCCTCCTTATATTCTCTCAGAGTTTGTAGCAGCAGATCCTGGCCGGCGGAGTCAAGTAGATCTGGCTGCCCGTCCAACATGGCAGACAGAGTATTAAAGGCTTTCAGCATTAAATTCCTGTCTCCTGAGGCCAACTGGCAGGCAGAGAATACCACAGGATAGGCACCATTCTGTCCTGCCAGGTAACGGAAAGCCAGCTGTTCTTTGCACTGGTCAGTGAAGACCACCAGCTGCTCAGCCATTTCAGCGAGATCAGAGTCAGCAACACATCTCCCAAGGGAATCTAAAGTCTGAAAAAAGAAAATGAGATTTATTTTTCAATCCGAGGTGTATAGGAGCAAGAGCGGTTTATTTTGGTCATTATTATAAATTAACACATTTGAGTATTTAAATTAATTGGACAAAGCTAAGAAACAGCTGGCTTAAAGAGCAGTGTTTTGTCTGCATAAAACCCATGGAGGAACTCCATACAGAAGGAGAAGTTATGCTTCATGATCCTCAGTCTGTTGCTTCTGTTGCTTCAATGAGCAGTTAACCTCACATCCAGAAGACAGCACAGAGTTGCAGCCTTACCAGCAGAACTTCATGCTTTTGCCCATTCTCAGAGGCCGGCTGCCGCACAGCTTTGATAATATTGCTTAAATCAACACCTAAAAGGAAAAAGAGAAATAAGAAGAACGTTAATTACGGGAGCTTAAGCAAGCAGAGAGCAAAGAGAAGCTGGCTGTAATGCAGATCAGTGCAGAAAACATCAAAGATTTGTCACCAGGAGATCTCACCCTAAATAAACACCAATTAGGAGCAGCAAAAAATCTCCATTTTGTTCATCAAGCCGCGTTCTGCAGTTTGACTAAGAGCCGTTTTTCAGCCATAGCCCCTCCACAAAACCAGGCTTCCGTGCCCCGCTTTACAAAGGCTTCGCCCCCCCGCTGGCCATGCGGTACCTTGGGACTCGAACTGCTGCACCGCCTCCCTCACGGCCTCCTCGGGATCCATCTCGAACTCCGCGATGTTTTCCTGTACGGCCTCATCGAACGTTTCCTGGGCGATGTGTTTGGAGCCCATGGCAGCGCTGGGGGAAAAGCCGCAAACGGGTGGTGCCGTTTTTCCTCAATGCAGAAACGCTCGACGCCGAAAACGCGTGGGGCTTTTTAACGGCTAAAGGCAAACGGGCGAAGATTTCCGAGCCTCAACGCTGCGATGCGGGGCGGCCGGCCCCAAAGCCGGCTCAGCCGCTCGCTCTGTCCCCGCAGAAGGCTCGGATCGCGGCTCAGGCTCTGTTCGAGCCCCCAGCCCCCGGCCCCCAGTCCCACCCGGCACCCGCCGCGCCGCTCCCCGTCGCCCGCCTGACAAAGGGCCGCGGGCTGATCCTGACCCTCTTCGGCCGCCGTATGCAGCCGACCCCACCTCCAACTCGAGGACGCACGCGTTAAAAAAGTCACGCCAACCTCTGCAGGGCGAAGAAATGTGGAGCGAAAAAGCTCCCGGGTGCTCCGAGTGCGCATGCGCACGCTACCGCCATGCTCCGGCATCGGGTCCAGAGCTCTGCGCAGGCGCACTGAGGGGAGCTAACAGTCGCGCCGCAGCGGGCGCAGGACGCCACGCTCCCGCTCTGTCACTCCTCGTTCCCTCCCGCGCCGCCCGCCCCGGTCCGCACCTTCGCTGTCAGTTCCGCGCCGTCCCTCAGCAGCGCTGCGTTCGCGCTGCGCCTGCGCCGCGCACGCGTGGGAAAGGGGGGCGGGAGCGGGGGCAGCGCGGGGGCCGCTGGGAAATCGCCGTGCGGGGCGGCTGCGGCAGCGCGGCGGGGCGCCGCCTCAGCGAGGGAAGGGCCGGCTGGGGCGGGGCGGGCCAGGCCTCCCGCCGAGCAAGGGGTCGGAGCGCGGGAGGTGCCGCCGTTCCCTCGGGCCGGGCCGCCCGGTGCCGGGTGAGCGGAGCTTTGTGGTGTTTCGCTGCAGGGAAGATGGCCTCGCGGCGGATCACGCGGGAGACGTTCGATGCGGCGGTGCAGGACAAAGTGAAGCGGTACCGCGCGGAGCGGGGCGGGGCGGCGCGAGAGGCGATGCGGCGCTTCAAAGGTAACGGGAGGCGAGGCGGGGAGCTGCGCTGCTGCGCTGCCAAAAACCGCCGCCTTTTGGGGCTGGCGGCTCGGCGCGGCCGCCGATGTTTTAAAACGGAGGGCAAATATCGGGTAAAAAACGAATTTCACACAAAGGAAATCGTGTGTGAGCCGGGGCTGCTGGGCCGGGCCTTTGCAGCCTCGGAGGCTTTGTGTGGTTTTTGTGGTGAAAGCTGTGGTGAACGGGCGCGAAACGCGTCCTTCTGTCTTCTAAAGCTCCTGTTGGAGAGGTGTGGAAAAATGGCGTGGGTTCCATCTGCAGGAGGCAGGGAGCTTTAAAATGAAATCTCTTCTGCTCGAGTCGTCGTATCTTAAACAAACGACTTAATTTGGTTTGATTTTATTTTATTTTTTTTTTCCTCCGAGCATCTTTTGCCTTCCAAACATAAATACTGGAATGGGGATTCCTGGGTTCTGTACAGGAAATTCCATCATTTCTGCCTTTATTGTTGTCATCCTGGTGGTTGTGTCTGTAGCAGATATTATTTGCTGTTCTGCTGTGGAATTCTGACATCGGGTGTTAGAACAGAATGTGAATATTCTGATCCTTTTACACAGAGAAATCCCTGTGTGAGCATTATGTACATTGAAATCTTCCTGGGTAGGAAGTAGGGAGTGAGAAGGAAGGAAGCTTTATGGCAGAACTTGTGTTTCAGACTTAATAAATTGCTTTGTAATGTCTCTGTAGGCTTTTTTAGTCATTCGGTGCTTTTTGCTGTTATGAATTGTTTAATGCATCCAGGAAAACACATCAGTGTGTTTTTTGTCATTGCAGCTCATTCAAGGCCAGCCCCGAGACCAAGGTATGAAGACAGCTTTCATGATGATGGGAGATACGACGATGCCCAGCACCATTCACACGATGACTGGACTGAGAACCCTAGAGATGAGTATCCAGGACCTTCTTACAGACCTGCGAGCCCCCTCATAAGGAAAGCTAACTACTACCATGAGCAGTTTGGCCACCCGGCGTCTCGTGACCGGGAATACGGGCACCCAGCAGCACGGGAGCGGGAGTACGGGCGGCCGGCTTCTCGTGGCCGGGAATATGGGCACCCCCTGCCTCGGGACCGGGAGTACGGGGGCCTGGCTTCTCATGATCAGGACTATGGATATCCTGACTCTTGGGAAGCTACCGGACCACACGAAACTGACTTTAGTTCTACAGATATTTTAGGTGATTTTAGATCACCTGGACTCATGGAAGATGAATATGGCAACATGGAAAGTCAGGAGTATGATGTAGACTTCGGAATTCAATCCGACAGTGAGTTCCGACCCCCAATACGGAGGGGCAGCATTGGCAGGGGAAGAGCCCTGCGAGGGAGGCGAATTACAAGGGGCACTATTAAGGCTAAGCTATTCAAAGGAGACATCAAAACCCCTCTAAAGAAATGGAACACTAAAAAACTGCAGCCAGGCCCTGATCAGAAGCCAACTGTGCAGCCTGATCAAATGGCAGAAACTGCTGACCGACCCAACCAGAGGCCGGTGGCCATCCAGCACCCCAATCAGAAGCTGCCTCCACAGCCTAATCAGAGGCCAGCTATGGCAGCCCCAAGGCCTATTCTCAGGCTCCCGAAGCCTGCACACGTTTTCAGAAATCTCAATTTTGAGCTCGTGGACAAGTCTGACATTTTCTCGACGTTTGGAGTACAAATCATAAAATGGGCTGGATTTCACACAATAAAAAACGATGCGGAATTTTCTCGACTCTTTGGAGCTCTCTTTGAGCTGGAGACAGAAACATGTGCAAAGATGCTTGCTTCGTTCAAATGCTCCTTAAAGCCAGAACACAGAGATTATTGTTTCTTTACTATCAAGAGTTTACAACATGCTGCTTTGAAAACTCCCAAGGTGGACAATGAGTTTTTAAATATGCTGTTGGACAAGGGTGCTGTGAAAACAAAGAACTGCTTCTTTGAAATAATAAAACCTTTTGATAAATATATAATGAGGCTACAAGACCGCCTGCTAAAGGGTGTCACGCCTCTGCTTATGGCCTGCAATGCTTATGAATTAAGCATTAAGACAAACGGATTTGGTAACCCCAGAGAAATGGCGAGTGCTTTTGAGACCACTGTTTCTCTTTGTCGTAAGTCTTTAGCACTTCTGGGTCAGACCTTTGCATTAGCATCTGTTTTCAGGCAAGAGAAAATACTGGAAGCTGTAGGGCTACAGGAAATGGCTCCAGCACCAACCCTGTTCCCAAACTTTGATGATTCGACATTGTTTGGAAGAGAATACATTGAGAACTTAAAGGCTTGGTTGGAGAAAAGTGGATATCCAATTCAGATGAAAAAAGCTGAAGCAGAGTCCACGGTGCAGCTTAAAAAACCCTCTCCTGAGACAAAAGTTAAAAGTGAGTGAATCATTGTAAGATTATTTGCAGCATGTGATCTCTTTATTTGTCAGTAGTTCGTTGTCTTGTCGCTACAGCTTTACAAGTTCACAAATAACAAACTGGGAATTCCACGTAAATCACAGGCAGTGCTGAGGCAGTGAATGCTGCCTGCTTAGCTGTGGCTTTCTGCCCTGTGCCTGCTTGTGCAGGTGAAAGCGTGTCTCCTTCCTCCCCTCTCCCACGTCACCTCATCTGCCCTCCCCCCAACTTGTCACCTTGGGGATGGAGAGGCTGGGGCCACCTCTGTTGCTGGCTGCATGATGGGAGAAGTGTTTGCAGAGAGGAGAAGTCAGAGATGTTATGTTATGGCTTTATCAGCTGCAGGCACGTCCTTAGAGCTGTCGATTGACTGCGTTTTGTTTTTTCCCACAGTCCCACAGCGAGCTGATCGGGAAATGGTAGAAACCATCGAACAGCTCGTGAATAGCATTGTTTCAGGAACCTTGTCTGCCAAAGAGAGAAATGCTCAAAAGAACTGTCCTGAATATTGGTAGGTGTGTTTGAACGCTATGCCCTAATACTGCCTTGCTCTGCTCCACTGAAGGTATTTGGAATATGTTTCATTAAATTCCATATTTCGTTCGGTGGATGTAAGATTGAAGCCTATAGTGTATGTAGTTAAGCTGTTTGAAAATGTTTCTGCAGCCTCTTGTCCTCCCTGACATCCCTGGAAATTGTCTTCTTGCCTTTGTTTTAGTAGACCACGTTCTGTTTGCTCTGTCAGTAATGACTGTGCTGATCCAAGTAGGATATGTTCACGTCAACTTACATCTACAAGGTGGAAGTAAATAAATGCAGTTAATATGTGGTCATGTAGCAGACTTATGGGTGTAGTATTTTACGTTGGGAAATCAAAGGTGAAGCACTTACTGTTAGTACAGCAGTATCTCTGCACATGTGAATTGCAGCATGGCTGATTAATTACTAGCCAAATGATTTATGTCCAAACCATCATTTATTTGCTTGGCCTACTTTATTGCTTTAGAAATGGAGTTGCTTTAGTGGCTGGTGTATAACCCTGGAGAAAAAAGATCAAATACTACTGAGTTTCTGATCTGAGAATTCGAAATGAGTTGTGCTTTTGGCTTAGGCTTTTGTTTTATGTATATGATTTTATTTAGGTTCTTGTCTGATGAAGATAGTCTAGAATACAAATATTACAGACTGAAGTTGTCAGAGGTGCAAAGAAAGACATCGTCAGGAGAGGAAGCAGGTGGGGAGGGCAGAGCACTGGAAGAATCTGCCACAGAATCAGTCAGGGCCATGTTGTATGCCAGGAAGGTCGCAAGCATTAAGAGAAGGCTGTTCAAAAGGAGAAGGACTGGAGTTACTGCACAGCGTGGAATTCGAGGAAGGAAGGTGAGGAGAACGACCACAGGGACACAGACTTTGCTGTCAGCTGGTACAGTGCTGAAACAGCAAGACAAGCATCTTCAAGGGTCGGTCCAGTCAGAGCCTTCTGTATCAGAAACCACCACGTGTGAGAAGAATTCTTCTCTTGGTCCATCATCCTCCCAATGTGGCACCAGCTCAGAGGTCCCTCTGCCATCAGAAGGAAGGGTGGATTCAGAGGATTTACTGGCACCGCCTGAACTTTTCTCATCATTGCCCTGTCAGTTTCCTGATGGTAAGTGACAATTCAAGATTAGATTTTAAATAGCAAATTGTGTGGGAAAGGAATTTCGTAGGATGTTGTGCTGGAAATTCTAATGGCATTTGTTCAACTGGAGTAGATGGTTCTGAACTGTATTGTGATCTTCCAGCAATGCAGATTTTGCATGAAGCTGTGGATAATGAGTGATCTGTTTCCTGCAGTGGATGCTAAAACGATGGAGACAGCTGAGAAGCTTGCCAAGTTTGTTGCTCAGGTAGGACCAGAAATTGAGCAGTTCAGCATAGACAACAGTGCGGATAACCCGGACCTTTGGTGAGTAGCCTGGACTTTCATCTGTGTCAGAAGCCCAAGTTATCTGCTTGCATCTCAAAATAGTATTCTGTCAAAGTATTTTACGTTTTGTTATGTTTTTCTTTAAAATGAGGCTTTGCTCACTGGTGGCTTAAGTGCTGTAGTGTAAATTAGAGGTGTTTCACTGTTGTACTTTGCCAACAGCCGTGGAGCCCTGGGATCTCGTCTGTCTCCCTCAGAATCAGTTAACCTATTTCTGTATGCGTGTGACTGCAGCTTGGAGGAGCTGGAGTCTTTCCTGGGGTTTGCTGCTTCCCTTTTGTGTGATCTGAAGGCAGCTTTTTGCCTTACTTTCACATCTGCACAGTGAAGATCATTGCACTGAATTCTTTACAGCACATTCTAGGAGCTGCGCTCTGTAAGAATTAAGGAGAATGATTGCAGTACTTGGCACGTGCAGAGGAATTGTGTGATTCTTCACAAACATACCTGGGATGACCAGAGATTTGTTTGAAGTATCTTGCTTCCAGATAAGAAAATGTTCCTGATAATATTTTCACTGCGATTTTTGTCCAGGTTTCTACAGGATCGAAACAGTTCTGCTTTCAAGTTCTACCGCATGAAGGTCTATGAGTTATGTCCCTCTATTAACTTCAGTGATGTGAAGGAAGCAAATGATGCTGGGGAAGATGCTAAACCTGAAGAGAGAAATGTGGATATCTCAGAGGAGGAGGAAGAGGAAGAAGAAGAAGAGGAGGACAATGAGGAGGAAGCCGAGTTTGAGGAGGATATTTCCCGACCTTTGGAAGAAATGGAGCAAGCTGAGGAGGGAGAAGATGATGATATCTCAGCAGGTAGAAGTGTGGAAAACCTTGCTGAAGAGATGATTTCCAAAACAGGAGAGGAAATTTCAACAGGTGAAACACAGCTTGCTACATCATCTGATGGTGCTATACCAAATCTGTCAACACAGGCATCAGCTCCTGCCACTGGAACCCTGTTTCCCCGCAAGAGAATCAGCAGCAAGTCTCTGAAAGTTGGTATGATTCCTGCGTCTAAAAGGATATGCCTCATAGAAGAGCCAAAAGGTGAGCGTGACTTGGGAGGTATTTTGAACATAGGGCTACAGAATTTGTGTATCATATGTACTTTATTACTGATTGTCAGTGAAAGAATTACATCTCAGCAATAGGAAAATAAATACAGTTTTCACTTGAGCTGACAAAGGCAAAACAGAGTAAATGGTGTAACAGTTCTTGTATTGTGGCACAATAGCAGAGTTTGCTTTGAGGTTACCTGCATCAAACATCACCCCTCAACACTCAGTGTTGAGTGCATGGGAATGCTGCCTTCCCTCTGCAGCTTGGAAAAACAGCGTCGTCACTTCTGCAGGTTCAGTTCATCAGTGTGTGGTGGGTTTGGCAGATTGAAATACGGCACTGAGCTCACCTGGAATGTTTGACTGTCTGGGTTGGCCTGTCAGATTCTGTCAGAACAGCCACAGTGGTGGAGGGGGGTCGTGGCAGTCTGAGAATTGAGAGATAAGGAGCTTAAAACTGATCATATGTGCCTTACAGCTGCTCTAACAAATGTCTTCTCTCTGTGTAATGATTGTTACTGGTGAAGGTTGTCGTTTGTGGTATGAAAGTGATATAAAATAACCTCATTTCAGTCCAGAAGTGAAAGATTTGAAGTCCTTAATATATTTGTCAGTGGATTGTTGCTGGCAAGATGTGTATGAAACTAAATACTGGAGTGCCCTTAATTCTTTCTTTTTTTTTTTTTTTGCTACTGAGGTGTGAAGTGTCTCCGTTTGGTTTGGTTTCATTCTGATACTTCTTGATTCTGATCCTAGGCCAGCATACTAAGTTAGAGTCCCAATTGATCGTGTACTTTTGAGTTCTGTATTAAAACGTGGTTTTCTTTACAGCTGTTTCTTGTCTTTGATTTGACTTGCAGTTCATGAACCTGTCAGAATTGCTTATGATCGACCTCGTGGCTGCCCTGTTACAAAGAAGAAGAAGGTAAAGAACTCTTCTGGTTTGCATTTCATTCTGGGGATCTGAAAATCAGCTGTGCATACAGGAGACAGCCTCTGACAACTGGACATTTTATGATTAAAAGACTGTTGAGCTGTGTGTTAATGTGTGAGGAAAAAAGTCAAGAAATGAGAGCATTGCTGGAAAGTATTATTGAAAAATTGAAAAATAGCAGCAGCTTGTTTGCTGCAGTAATAGGGATTCAGTAGTCAGATCATTCGGTGTTTGCTACTAAAAAACATAACTGCATTTCAAAATATGAAAGTGTGCTCTATCACAGTGTAATGAAGCAGTTTCTGAACCTGAAATATATTTGCTGATTTATTTATTGTTATAAACTAACAAGGCACATACTTGCTCTTAGGTTTTTTTCTGTGTGGCTTCAGGGAGTATCTTTGTTTCTCTGCTTTTTTTTTTTTTTTTTTTTCCCTCTCCACAGAAACCAAAAGATTTAGAATTTTCACACAAGAAACTGACAAACAGAAATGTAGGTTTCCAGATGCTTCAGAAGATGGGCTGGCAAGAAGGACATGGCCTGGGTACACGAGGAAAAGGAATCAGAGAGCCTGTGAAAGTGTATGTAATGGGAACAAACTGCAGAAATCTGGCAGCTGTGGAACAGGCTGGGATCCTAGTAGTAACTATTTCTATCTTAACCCTCCTTGATGTGGCCAATTCCGTGTTTTGTTTCCTTCTTGATGTGGTCTTTGGCCTCAGCAAAGTAGAGCGTGCAGACCTCACGCGTTTTTGTGGCCAGGCTGAGCACAGTCTGGTCTGGAAGTTGGCTGTTCCTTGCTGTGCGCTTTGACATCACTGAAGTCGCAGTGCGAACGCTGCGGTGTGTGGACGCTTTCAAAAGATACCTGGGTTCCCCTATTATTCAGGAGATGGTTTTGTTTGCTATATTTAGTTGTTTTTGTTTTTAATACCTGCTATCTTGGGGATCTCCTTGCCAACATGCTAGGTGTGTAAGATATAAATAGACTCTGGGAATATCATGCACAGTACTCCCTAGGTGTAGGCAACAACATCATTTTCACTGTAAATATGTGATTCATTCCATTGCGTGCTAAAAGAGGTAAGTGTGCCAGAAGGTAAGTGTGCTTCTTCCTTTAAAATGTGCTTCTGTTTTTGAATCTTCGCTTTGTCTTTTAAAGTTGCTGTATCCTGTGTCTATTGCTGAGGAATGGGCATCAACTCCCTGACTGAATAAGGAGGCAGAATCAATTTACTTGTCTCTAAACCCCTATGCCAAGCTTTCTAGTCCGTACATGGAATTTGTGGGTTAATGTTCTCTTTGTGCCTTTGACAGTACTGGTCATTTTAGTTGGTGGCATACTTCCAGTTGTTTGCTTTCTCTTTTTGTGATGGTTCCCTATGGTCCAGTGGCCATTACTGTATTTTTTTCCATTGATCTTTCATCTGCAACAATTGGACAATGAGAAAGCAGCCAACCTCTCTTCCAGCTCTCTTGTGCTCACAAGTGTCAGAACCTTGGGTTCTTCACCTCAAAACTTGTTGGGACCAAATATATCGTCAACATTTTCATTTCTATAGCTCCTGGCACAAGTCTTGCTGCACAGCTAATAGTAAGCTATTTAATTGGTTTTGGTCTGATAGTTAACCCCTCATATTCTAAACATTTCTGTCCATCTTTAAGAACCAGTTTTTTAGTAAGTGAAAATAGTGTTTTGCCAGTCTGAGTCCATTACTTTATCACCCATAAAGTGATTTAGAGCAGTGAAGGTTTGTTTTTCTTAGAACTTACCTTCTGTCGAGGTAAGTCCGAGTCATTGATTGTTTTCATGGTGTCCACCTCTCTTTACTTTCCAGTCAAAATCATTCTTTGGAAAATACTTGAAGCTCATCTGGGTGAGAATGAAACCGGTGCAACTTAATGTTTTACTTTCCTGTTGCTTTGTTACAGTGCAGAGTGTTTGGGTTTTTGTTCCCTGTGGTTAAACTGCAGCCTTTGCTCTTGCCTCACCTTTTCAAGCTGCCGACTCCTCTGCTGATGACTTGTTTCAAGTCGGCATGCTGTCTCATCTTCTCTTAGCAAAAGGTGATGGATTGGTAATGGTAGGCGCTCCAATTCCAGTGTAGCACTTATATCAAACAACGTGTAGCACTTTTCTGTCTGAAAGTAATAAATTCAGTTACATCAGTTGTCACACAGCGGAACTTGGGGCTCTTTTTTATTGGAGAAGCTTAAGGCTTTTCTTTGAAAGGCTGCTGGGGCAACTCATATTTTTGTTGCTGTAAAAGAATGAATTTCTCAAATGAATTGAGAGGTGACCCCTCAAGGAAATGATGGCTACAAATGTTTTGAATGGAGTTTCGTACCAATCTTAAGTTACTGTTCCCTATCTGGAGAACTTAGTTGGCACAGCTATGAGTCTCCCCAGTTCAAAAGGAAAAACAGAATCCAGGATTTGTAACATGGACTGTGAAGTGGAATTTGCTTGTTGGAGTCTGTGAATATTCTTTTGCAATGGTACAACGGCCTGCTTGGCTGAAGTGGACCTGTTACTGCAGAATTTAGATAAGAACCATTTCTCTTGATTCTGCTTAAGGTTCTCAGACTAATTTTAGTACATGGGTCAGAAAGTTTTTCCCACTTCATGTAATGAAATCTTTAATGGGTAACAGTAATATGATGAACGCAGAGGATAAAACTGGCACATTCCTGTGGCAGACTTTTCACTAATCTTAGCTTTGTAATGCCTGTGTTCTATGCACAAAGCCAGAGAAAGATGTTTTTGTTAACTATTTGTGTCTCCACATTCTTGTGGCTCATCTGCCCCCATCTACCTCCAGTGCAGAATGCTGTTTTATAGTGTTGAGGCCTGTCTGCACCTGTTGGCATGTTTGGGTGAAGAGAAGGAAGTTAGCTCTTATTTCATATTTCACCTGAAAGGTCAGGAGCTCTGGGTTTGGCTGTGATGTCTGCCATGCAAGGCTTTAGCTTGCTTTGGGTACTAGAAATTTCAAGCAAGCAGCACTACGTTCCCTTGGTAAAAATTTCATCTTTCATCCAGGGTTCTGTGATGTTTCCTCCTTATTCCTCAAAGTCTCTGACTTCTGTCACTTTTGAAGTGTGAGAAACAAGGCAATTTTTGCCATCCTTTCAGCAGGTGATCTCATCTACTCCAAATAAAGCGGTTAACGTAAGAATTTGATCTGTTAGGTAACTCTGTCTTCACCGTCCCTCAATATCCTCGGAGTGGTTTCTTCCAGTGGGTGTTTGCATGTGTAATGGGAGGTGGGAGTTGTTTTACACTGATGTCAGGTGCTGAGTCTCTGCTCCCCTTCTCCCCTGAGCGAAGCAGAGTTACTTTTTCCTCAGGTTGTGTCTGTTGGAAGGTATTGTTTAGATCTCTTCTGCACGTTGTCAAATGTAACAGAAACAGTGTATTCTAACTATTCATTTTACTCCCTAGGGGTGCTACCTCTGCAGGGGAGGGCTTGGGTGTTGCAGGGGAAGAAAATAAAGAAGATGCATTTGATGTTTTCCGTCAAAGAATGATACAAATGTACAGGCAGAAAAGAGCAAGTAAGTAGGTATGTGCAATGGACAAGTCTGCTTTGTGAATTCCTGCAAACATTAAAATACCAGGTTTTTAAAGTCGTCTTTTACCAAGAAAATATTGTTTCCATGAGTATATCTGGCTTCTTAACGTTTCATGAAAACCCAGACCTACCTTGAGCTGCTGAATTACCCCAAATCTTACTTTCTAGGTGTGGCATAAGAGATTTGCTCGTTAGAAAGAGCACGGATATGCAAAGGCTGCGGCGTGAAAGTCTTCAGCAGAGTGCCAGTGTGAAGAACGCTTTGTTCTGTAGTAGTGGACTGGAACGCTTATGAATTATGATTTTCCAAGATTAAAGTTAGTCTTGTATTTAATTGTGCAAGCTAACAACTTGGATATCATCTCCTGAGGGAGAAACAACTGTTTTGTTCTTGGAAGTGCCAGTTTTCCTCTTAGGCCACGTTTGCCTGTTTTGAAGTGAGGCAGCTTACTACCAACAGAAACAGCAACGTTACCATTGCGACTAGCCTGCTTTGGCTCTGTTCCTTTTGGAAGCTGAGAACCTTCTCAAACTAAAAACTCATTACCAGGCAGTTCAGTTTGTGCTTTGCTGCATGTTATTGATGGGCTCATCTTCTCATCTGCTTTTCGAGTCTGCCTAAAGCAGTTTCCTTTCCTCCACATGCCAGTTTCAAGAAGAATCTGGACCCACCTGCTTATTTTATATAGGATTCTATACTTGAAGTGTAGGATGAATAAGTAAGTTCATTTGAGTCTGAGAGTGCTGAAATCTTCCTTGGAAACATTGGCTGCTAAGGTTTTCCATTGTAGCAAACAAGCAGTGCATATTTTATATGTACTTTTTGATTTTACACAAGTTTGCAGCTCTTGTTCAACCAATTCTTGAATAATAGCTTTCCTATTCAAGGAAGTTTAAGCCATGACCAGGTGTGATTTGTGTGTTTGCAGAAAATACTGGAGAAGATACTTGGAAATCAAATAATCCAAAGTCATCTGGAAGTGGACCATCAGTTTTGTAAGACCATCAGTTTAGAGAGTAATTTCTGTTTCTATTAAATATTGGCTTTGCAGAAGTTTTCATTGGAAAACCCCATGCAATAAGACAAAAAGCTTGTAATTCTGAGGGACTATTTCAAATGAGAGAGAAGACTGGATTAACCTACTCTGCTTCAACAAAAAGCAATTCCTAACTTCTTGGTGAAGCAGCTCTGAAGACATGAAAGATTTAGCAGTGTTACCACAAATAAACATTCAAAGTCTGATCATTCATCTTTTTCAGACAAGCGCATCAACAAGAGCTCTGTGACTGGATTACTGAAAGTGGCAGGATGTCATGCACTTTTTTAACATGCTTCTCCATCTTTACCTTCCTAAAATTAGTTAAAAGTCTTCACTTGAATATTACAGTACCAAAACCTACTTCACTGAAGTTCTCTTTAAAGATTTCATCTTGAGCTGACGCATGTTTTGCTTATTAGGAGCGAGTGCTGTCTTGCTGATGTTCCCATCCTGCATCATGCTTCCTCACAGAGCAAAGAGCTTGTGCCCTCCACCGTAGTGTAGCAGCACCTCAAGCTCCTAACTGACAAATACACAACAAAGTGTGCTCTTCAGTTACAAACGTGCCTGTGTCTGCTGTTTAAAGAACATTATATACTCTCCATTACAAACCCTGCTGGTTGAAAGGGAGTTTATTTGTTTCCGTTCTGTAGCAACAAACTTTTTCTGGCCTGTAACAACCATCATGAATGCAAGCCTTTTTTCTTTATGGTTTGGGTTTGTGAAACTAAAAGAAACAGCGTCATGTTTTGGTGTAATTTTCTGATCACTGTTTTAGTTGCTTTGAAGCACGCTGATCACTACATAAAACCATAATGGCAGGTGCAGAAAAATACCACGCTGCTAGTTCTGTTTTTCCATGGACATCACATGTCTTCACCTTTACGTTAACAAGGAGCTGAAGCACGAAGACCATAAATACACATAAGTTTATCTGGTTATCACATTTAATTAAAGACATTTGATGGTCTGGAGATTTCTGTAGGCTTTACTTTACTTGGAGATGCTTTAAATCCATAAATGTTTTGTACCTACTTTAAAGGACATCAGTCATGGTGTTTGGTGGTGCCTGTTAAGTTCCCAGCTGGGTGTATTCTTCACTGCCTCTCTTCTGTGCCTGGTTAGCAGTTATGTAATCCGAAACGTGAGCCTATGGCTAACTATCAGTCACTGTGTTTTACAGTGACAGTCTGGAACTGATGTTGTTGGCTTCTGAGTTATTTCTCAAAAGGGATCAGTTTTTCCTTTAGTTCCATTGATGAAGCTGCCAGTTTTTCTGTTCACAGCTTTTATTATTTCCTTGCAAACTTCCAGTTAACCTCCTCTTTAACATTTGCGTTTTGGTAGCGTTCTTATTATGTGTTGCACTACTTGCAGAAAGGCACAAGGCAGTGTCGTTTCACGCTGGATTGAAATCCAGCCTCTCAGCCTAGATCAGCATTCTGCGCTGCTCTGACTTAACCCGAGTTTGGCCGCAGTCCCATTTGGGTGCCTTTGCTAAACGCCTGCTTGCCCAATCTGGGAAAACTCTTGGTATCCAGATTGGAAAAGGGTACCTTCCTTTCTGATTGCAGTTCAATTTAGAGTGCAATGCTGTCTTGAAACTAAAAGTGAAAATCTTAACCTGCTACTCTGGATGGCTGTAGTTACAGTATGGTCTGTCTTTCTTGTGCCAAACTTTAATTTTGGACAAGACATCAACAGAGCAGTATTGGTGCTGAGATTCCAGTGTTGCTCTCTCGTGAGTTACGATTTGCCACTTTTATCTTGTGTTACCAAGAGATGACCTTATGCTCCTTTTGCAAAAGGAATTTCCTTTTATTTTGACCTGCTTTTGCAGGCAGCTCTGATTTGAAAATTTAAATATGTACATATGCAACATTTGTTATGCAGATACATTGCCTTGTTGAAAGTTTACTAGCTTCTTTTCTGTTATTTTAGTTCCAGGCTCTCTTCCATGAAGACTGCAAGCTTCAGTGAACATTTTAACTAACTGCAGTGGTGTGTCTACTGTCTTTTGGTTGGGTTTTTTCTGTTGTTTTTTTGTTTTGTTTTTGTTTGGTTTTTTTGCTTGTTTGTTTTGCCATTAATCTTGCAGAGCAATTTGCTAGTTTCTGTTCCATGCAAATTGGCAGTAGCATTTAGCTAGTAACATTAGATGCTTATGTTATTGGGTAACTGACGTTTCCTTTCAGTGTAAGTAAAACTGTTAGCATTGTTAATCTTTTAATATCTGCAATAAATATAGAACTAAACACTATGTGGTTTAAATGTTTTGCTTGTGAGTTTGGCCGTTCGTAAGAGATGTGCATCATTTTTGGCACTAACAAGTGGAATTGAGATTATGCAGTGTTATGTTAATGTAAAGCAGGATTTTAGTGTGTGAGGGAAGGAAGGTCCCTCTGTTTCTGTGCTGCTAAAAGCTTCTGTTGAGAACAGCCACGAAATCATTTCTTAGTTACTTCTTCACGTGGCTTCCAGTGTATTAAACCCATACACAGCAGTGTTAGTCTCCAAATGAACGCCAGAACCGTTGTGCTCCAGTTAGAATGCCAGTTTTACTTTTTATCCGCAGTCGTTTCCAGTTTTCTTCATGTTCTGACTTTAAGACAGCAAAACTTTCTGCATATATGTGTGGTTTATTGCCTTTAAATTTGAATTCCTTCTTTAGATGGGATACGAGGAGAAAAAAAAACCGCAGCAAACTGAAATTTAACAGTTGTGCAGCCAGGTTCTGTTGAGAGCTGAAGTGCACATATTTATTTGCTAAGGATACAGGCTGAGTCTCCTGTCCCTTGCTTTTACACTGACACCTATGGCAAGATTTACTAGACACACTCGAGTCCCAGCTCTGCCTTTTTCCTCTGTTTTTCTCCTTTCCCTTTAAACAGTTGTTACACGTGTAAGGACCTGGTTCTAGAAGAAGGGTGTTTGCTCTCATTGGAGAGGAATGAGGAGATCCCTGTTTTGGGGAGGTGTTTTAACAGAGTGAAGAACTGTAGTTGCTAATACGCCATTTGGAGTAATTGTGTTGAAATCATATGAGGGGTTTTTTTTGTTTGTTTTGTCTCTGAGGCTTTCCTTTGTTGTAACACCAGTTACGTTTTTCCTATTTATTGTTTGTTTTTTGACAACGCTCCGTCATCCTTAGCGTGAACGCTTCATCTGTGCCGAGATGTTACTTCTCAGAATCGATGTACGGTACTTTTTTCCTATTCCATTTTGCTTTGAAGTTCATCACGATGTGTCATGCTAAAAAAGAAAAGTCTGGATTCAGAAATTCAAATGTTATTTGTTTGGATTGTTTTCTATGCTACGAACAGGTATATTTTCTAATTAAAAATAAATTCTCCAAAGTCCTGTCGCATCCTTCTTTCTGCATATCTCACAACTGAGTGGCCGATCACAACCGGGCTGTAGATCTGGGCAGTAATGAGCTCCTCAGATGAGAACATGCTCAAAGAGCAACAGGGGACTTCTGGGATAAATGGCTTTTGTCAACTTTGTCACGGAGGTGACTTGCTCAATTGCAGCAAGCGTGGAAAATGTTTGTGTTGTCTGTGGGCAATAAAGTTACTGCTGGTCAGGAAAGCGCTGGCACACGGTGTGTTCTCTGAGCTTCTTGTGCCTCGTTCCTGCCATTAGAAGGCTGTGCTCGTTTTCTTGAAGATTGCCTCCTAGCAAAGCTGTGCTCCGAGGGGCAGGTTGGGTTTCGTTGGATAACAACACAACAGAAAAGCAGCAAATGGAATGCAAGGAAATCTTATTTTTAACAGCTGCCCGCTTGGCAGAACTTCCTTACAGCCTGGTTTGTTGTTGGGGTTAACAGTCTGTACAGGTTTGCAAGACCTCTAGAGACAGAGCTGGTGGATAGGAAGTCAGAAGTACGAAAAACCATCCGTAAGGAGAAAGGACTGAGAACCCAAAGCTCTGCCTTTGATGCCCTGTCAGTCGCTGTGTGTTTACTGGCAGGGTTCTGCTCATCTGCAGTGCTCCCCACACAGAGCAGCCCAGGCTTTATTTCGCTCCTTATCCATCAGTCACTGAGAAGACACAAATCAGCTTCACGCGTATTTGATTTGTATGTCTTTTCCAAACTCATAGCTTACTCCTGCACATAAGCAGTGCATAAAACTGTATCATAGAAACGATAAAGAAAAACGAATTGTTCTGCGTGTCATTTGACACAGAAATGAAAAGCAACCGCTCCTGCTGACTATCAGTAGCTCGGTCCTAACACTGCTCGAGAAACCAGCGTCAGTAAAAGAAAAAGTTCAATTAGGGACCGACGATAATGATTTTCTTCGGGTTTCCACACAACGCACCTCACGCGACACCGCCTTCCCGCCCGCAGGCGGGGAGCGTCACGTGAGCGCAGCGCGGGGCGCCAACGGGCGCGGGGCTGAGGGAGGGGCCGCCATCTTGGGGTCCGTGGGCTGAGGGGAGCCGGCCTCGGGCGCTGCGGTGCGGGCTGCTGGGTGCGTTCTTAGCGGGGTGGGATGATGTGTGGTTGAGGGATAGCTGGAGGAGGCTAACGGGGCATGACTGCCCTGCCACAGCCTCGGGATGTGGTCCCCGAGGGAAGGGGTCGAAGCTGAATTTGCTGTGGGAATCAGGGTTGGAATTGAGGTTTGTCCACTGCAATACAGGTGAGATGGGATGGCTGTGAATGCGTGGTGTTTTGAGCAGCCATCCTAGGGGCTGAGATCAATGCTGATCAGAAGAAATTGGTTCTCAAATGCCACGGTCTGTGCTGCTGGCCCAGAAAATGCCTCAGCCAAGGTGTGGGCAGTGTCTGTCCATGGCAGTCACAGCCTGGGTTACAATACAGTGGCAGACATTTATTTAATAGCATTCTCAAGTTTCCAACGTGATTTATTAACTTCATTTAATTCCTAAAGTTACTTCATTTGGCTTACATCAGTGGTTTCCTCAGGTGTTGCCATTTGCACACAGTTGAAATTGGAAAAAGCACAGATTCTTTACAAAAAGAGGTGTGGAAGCTGGCGTTGTGCTTTCTGTAATTGCAGGTGACTGCTGCCTAGCACTGGTTTTGCTTGGGATTTGCTGGAGCACTTTAAAGGTTTACTGCCAAGATTATCAGGAAATACCTGCTTTGGAGGTTGTCAGCAGGACATCTTCAAGAACCATGAAGAAATTGTGATTATAACAAGGAGTAAAAGCTGGGAAAAACGTTTTTCTAGTTGAGTCTCAGGAAATGGGTGGCACTGCTGTTGTCCTTTGTCTTGTTTTGCAATTAATGCAAGAGGTAAAAGCATCTGTTGGGAACTGCATTCCCAGAAAAACAGTAAAATACCAAAGTAAGTGAAAAGGAGTCATTTGATGAGCAGAAAGAAACATAAAACAGTACTGGGGGTTCATTTCTTACTAGGGGCAGGAAGGAATGCTATTGACTGTCTCACCCCAGTGTTTTACTTGCATTTATGTAAATGACTCAGGAACACCCAAATGTAGTGTAATAATGATAGTGTTGTTTATTCTTCCTGTGTTAAATTGGGGAAAGAATATACATATGCTTATCTGAATACTTTGGATTATTTAGAAACTCTTTTGGAAGTACATATAAGCTTTCACATTGCTTGGTTATTATTTATTTTCAACCTGGAATTCTTACTACATAACACTGAGTTCCCAGTGATAATTTGCTTTAAAATAACGTCTGTGTTTCATAGCTCTAAATGCAGAAATGTTTGTGAAAGAAGGCTTGTCCAATGTCTCCGCTCTCCTTGTGGATGAAGAAACTGATAGGCTGTTTGTTGGAGGCAGGGATGTAATATCTGCCCTGGATTTGAATAACATTTCCAGAGAAACTGCCAGGGTAAGTGAAGGACCTGCCTTCATTTTCAGCCTTTTTTCAAATCAAAGCAAAACTTTGACTGTGGATTTATTTATTTGGATGTAATATGCTGATTTTAACATATATAATTTTACATTTCAAATCCTGAAGCTTTATTGCTAACTCTTATTTTTGAGGCCCCTTTTATACCTCTATCCAGGTTGTTTTTTACAGCACCTTGCACTTTACACAGGCATCTAGAAAAGTGCTTATATACCTCAGTGTATTCAATGTTAAGTTTCCTTTGATTTTCTTTTTACGCGTAATTTTGAGCTAAGTTTTGCAGCATACCAACTAAGAAGCCCACTCTGTAGGAACACTGGTTGGCTACGCAGGAAAGACAGCTGGAATGTATTCGTAGAGGCAAGGACAAGGTGGGTGAAACCTTAGTTTCCTCCCCCAGCTTATTAGCTAAAATCAAAATGGCTGCAGTTTGATGTTTCTTTTTAGTAAAGAACTAAAATCAAGTTCATTTAAACCTGTTGGTTTCTTTGTGTGCTGCTAAGGCAAGAAAATTTTCGCATGCAATCTGTCACAGGATTTAAGTGTGCTCTTTTGTTTTGTTTCATTGTTTCAGATAAGGTGCCAAAACTACATCCTCGTCCTGCGTAAGATCAATGATTCCCACCTGTATGTCTGTGGGACAAACGCCTATCACCCGCTGTGTGACCACATGGTAATTAGATCTGAATGTGGGTTTTACTTGAAGGAGCTCAAGTTGTGGCAGATTTTTAAACGCCTTTCTAAGAATGTTTCATTTGAAAATTCATAACTCTCCTGGTTCTCTCAGAAACACGTGAAACACCAAGATGCCCAGATGCTGTTTCTTTTTGCATGAGATTCACATTTCTGTAGTTACTTCTGTGATTGTTTTCCTTTAAGCGCATTTGCCAGTTGTTAATTCATTGCCAATTTGCCAATGTTAATACACTGAAAGGGTGTTTTCTTCATCCTATCAAAGTGATTGCTTGCCTTAGGTTATCCAGAGGACAAAGATGCATTTGCAAGGAAGAGCTGAAGAGAGCAGAGGGAAGTGTCCTTTTGAGCCAACTCTGAAACATGCAGCTGTTTTTGTAGGTGTGTTTTCACTGATGTACAGCCTTGAAGACTTTTTGTTATCTTCATTCTGCTTTTGAATAACAACCCATTTGTTCCTTAAGATTTGCCTTTGTATTTTAAAATAAAGTACTTGATGCTTTTAGTTTTCTCCAAACCTTTACAGATGGGGCATTTTACTCAGCTACTTCAAATAATTTCTTGGGAACAGAACCTATAATACTTCGCAGCATGCAAAATCCTGTAAGAACAGAATTTAAAACGTCTTGGCTAAATGGTAAGAAGCTTTATGCATACTTCAGGCTCAAGAGAGCATCTGTTGGTGTGTGATCCATCTCTAGAATGTAACAGTGTGTTATGTTGGGTTGGCAGTGGCCTGAAATGGGAATTCAAAACGTTGTGCCTGAGATCTGCAGTGATGAGGCAAGCCTCTGCCTCTCTCCATTTAAAACGCAATTCCTTCTTTTAATTTTTCATATTCATAAATACTTTTCAGCTCTTAACTTTAATTAGACTTACTGTTAAATCAATATCTGCTGTTTGTGAGTTTTCTTAGTGCTAACTTAAATTGCTTTTTGTATTTATGCATTTCAGAACCAAGCTTTGTTGGCATGGAAATAGTACCTGAAAGTGAGTTTAGTCCAGATGGAGATGATGATAAAATTTATGTGTTCTTCACTGAAACAGCTGTTGAGTTTGAATTCTATGACAAGATTCTGGTGTCCAGAATTGCCCGAATCTGCAAAGTTAGTGTTTGAAATATAAAGATTTTGTTTACAGTATTTCAGATGAAGTTTTGTAGTTGAGCGTTTAATGTTGGTTTAGCCAAACAAAATTCGGTATGTTTTACTCCTGAATTTTCTCTCTCTTTTCTTTCACGCTAGAACAGAACCAGCTGCTCAGCTTGCATTTGACATTTAAACCTTTTTTCTAGGTCTTAGAACTGAGATTTGTATTGAAAGGACAGCTATATTTCTTTTACTACAGCAACATTATCAGATGATAATCTACATTTTATGTGTTGCAGTGTTGATGGTGTTCTTTTATTTAGGGTGACCTTGGTGGGAAGCGCTTACTGCAGAGAAGATGGACTTCGTTTTTAAAAGCCCGACTTTCCTGCTCCGTTCCAGAACTCGACTTCCATTTCAATATCATTCAGGACATCTTTTTCCTTAGGAGAGGGAAGTGGCAGGACAGCGTCTTTTACGGAATTTTTTCCCAGCAGTGGTAAGATAGAGGGCTTCATGTGCTGCTGAGTGTGTGATGAGCTGAATAAGGGCTCTGCTTCGGTTTTAACAGCCTGGGCCTTGTGGTGTTCACTCAGAACAAGGAGCTCTCAGCTGCTTACTCTGCTGTTTAATTGGCCCGTGTTTGTTTTTCTTACAGCACGATCATTCTGAGCAAACGTTGTCACCTTCTGAAACAAGATGGGATTGGTTCCAAGACCATCAACTGAGCACTAATCCAAAGCTGTTACTAAGTCAGATCTCGAGAGTTATGTTTTCTCCACTCAGATAGTGGAGTAATTATGTTCAAAATTGCATAATTAATTACACAAAGCCCTGGGTTCTGGTGTACGCTGCAGTACAGGAAATACCTGACATTTCAGGGTGCAGAATTATTCTTCTGTTCCAAAAGCAGCATTTGTCATGGCCTGCTTGTATGTGTGATGTTCTGTGAAAACAAAGCCAGAACTCCAGACTGCTTTCATGTTCTACGATTTGCTGACTTTTTCTTACTGCTCTGAGTAAGACAAAGTGTCTCCAACTTTGCCTGTCAAAAAATACCAAAGTAGCCATGAGTAACTTGCATGGTTTGTCAAAGCATCAGGATGCTCAGAATGCAGTTCATCAGCACTGCATGGCTTAACCTGCTGCCACCTGTTCACCTGTCAGCTTATTCCTGCTGGCAGGTTCTGTTCTCTGTCACAGCGTTTATTCCTTTGGGTGTGGTAAAGAGACACAGAATTTGTCTAAAAGGTGCTCGTTTTGTTACCTATTCCAATTTATTGGAGGGTGGTTATATGATTTTTAATAGAAACCTATTTAATACAGTATTTTGTGAATGTCTTTGTTTTATTCCTTCAGGGAATCGTGAAAACTGCAACATAGAAATAGGTATTTTTTTACTTTCACATGTGTGCATTGTGGTTACTTTCCACTACTTCTTTCTATATACGTTTGTTCTTTCAATCTGGTTATTTTGTAGTGTTTCTTCCCATATAAAACCTGCTTTTATTTTGCAGGAGTTCTGTTTCTTTCTTCTCAGGGGCAGGTTGGACGTATCAGCTGTGTGTGCGTACAGCATGGCAGGCATTCAGGAAGCCTTCTCCAAAGGAAGCTACAGGGGCCCCATAGCTGTGGAGCATTCCCACGTTAGATGGGTGGCCTTTAGAGGAGAGGTGCCAGTTCCACGTCCTGGTGCTGTAAATACAATTTTCCTTGTACTAATTAAACAATAGTTGCTCTCATCTTTTTTTTTTGGTAGCAAAGCATGAGTGCCTGTTTTACCAATATAAATGCTGTGTTTCTAGTCAGCAGAGAGCTGCTCGCTCTGTCACAGGCTTCTCTTAGGACAGCTGCTCTGCAGTTCTGTTCTGCAGGAGCTGTGGGGTTATTAACTGGTTTGTTTGAGGAAATCATGACTGTTCATGTTTGGAGCTAAATGGAAATACCAGGATTTAGAAGAAAATTCAGTGTTTTTCACATACCTTGCTGCGATGTAAAAGCAATTGTAATCAGTTGTAACGTGTTTTGTTTCCAGTGTATTGATAATTTTGCCCGGAATCTGGGGTATAATACATCTTCTGACCTGCCTGACAAAGTCCTGCAGTTTGCTAGAGATCACCCTCTGATGGATGGCGCTGTAAATCCAGTCGGTGGTAGGCCAGCACTGCTGAAGAGGAGCTCAAACTACACCAGGATTGTGGTAGACAGAGTTACTGGCCTGGATAAGCAGACCTACGATGTTATGTTTCTAGGAACAGGTGAGGGTTTTAATTTTAGAAGATATTATTCATCTTTCTGTATTTTGTGACAGATTTTTTTGCGCTTCAAAAAAATAACAGAATTCATTAGCTTTGTTTGAAGTTTTGCATTCAGGAGCTGTCTTGCTGGTTGAATATTTTCATATCAGTTAGATTAAATGGTTTTGGCTTGTTGGACATTAAAAGGTTCTCTTTAGAAACTTTCCATATCAAAGGAGACTTCACAGAACGATATTTGCAAATTCAGGGATTGTTTGAGGTCTTTTTTCTCCGGGGGGAAAAAAAAAAAGATTATTAAAAGAAAAAATAAACATTGCTTTGAAGAATTTCATAAATTCCTTATGCCCAGGAATGTCTGCTCCATCTCACCTAATTGGAATGTGAATTATCAGGCTAAAATGTTATGCAATGTTTAAACAAGTCCATAGATAAAAATGCATTTATTTTTATGTAGATGATGGATATTTGCATAAAGCTCTCAATTGCGATGGAGAAATGTTCATTGTGGAAGAGCTGCAGCTGTTTCTGTCCCCTGAGCCTGTGCAGTTCCTGCAGCTGTCTGCTAAAAAGGTAGAGCTGCTGTCCCTGCGCATGGGAAGTGACTGCTGTAATGACTTGCCTCAGGCCTGGCTCTTCTCTAGTGTTCTTCTGACCTTAGGTAGCCTGTAAATACCTCGTAATTCTGTTTCCATCACATATGAGCTAATAACACAATGCATGTTTTTATCTATAGAAAAAGAGCATGTTAGTGTAAGAATGTTATTTATTGCAAGCCTTATGGTCATTAAAAGAAATAGGGAAGGAACTCTATTGTTTTACATGTTACACAGAGCTGTTTTTTCTTATTTATATCAGCATCCATTCCTTCAAGGATTTTAGTTTACTGTGTTTTTTTTTTAATAACTACTAGGAAATAATATAATCCACGTTAGAAAATAACAATCTAAAATCTCATTCACCATTATGAAACGAAACCTCCCTCCTGTGTTTCTAGGGGATGCTCTATGTGGGGTCCCCGTCTGCAGTGCTGCAGCTTCCAGTTTCGGGCTGCCAGCGCTACAAGCGCTGCTTGGATTGCGTCCTGGCCAGGGACCCATACTGCGCCTGGTCTCAGGCTGCCCGTGCCTGTGTTCTGCTGCCACATCAGCCTGCTGGTACACAGTAAGTCACAGAATCACAGAATTGTGGGGCTTGGAAGGGACCTCCAGAGATCATTGAGTCCAACCCCCCTGCCAAAGCAGGTTCCCTACAGCAGGTCGCACAGGTCGGCATCCAGGCAGGTCATTCAGGTCTGCCAGATTGCTTTATAAGTGCGCTCCTACTGCCTGCAACACAAAACTGGGGTGGTTCCTAGAAATGGTGGAACATCTCTCTGGTTGTTACAGTTCTGTTGATGTTTTTATTTTCCCAGGAATTTAATCCAAAATGTGAAATATGGGGATGCTTCTGGCTGCCTTAGTGCAGGTATGTGAGCTTTTATTTGACAAATGAGTCTTCTAACATCATGCAACTGAAATGTTTGTTCAGCATGTGGTCACTGGGATCCTTACACTATAGAAAACCACAGTATTACAATCATACTCATTGTTACTCTTTGTGAATAATAAAGATAGGGAAAAAAAACCCACAATTAGTACCACCTAATGATCTTAACCCTTTCAGTCAGGCTGAAACTCAGGAAGCAGGGGTGTGTGTGTGTGTGTGTGTGTTCGTTTCCCTCCCACGTGCACTGCAGAAATCACATGGTGCATTAGCTGTCCTATTAAATCTGTCACTGCTTTTAGGATGCTGTTCTGCAGGCAGATCACAAAAGCTATTCAAAAGTACACTTAAAAAGAAGATGATTTGTTATCAGCCATTGAAAATACTTATTTTTAGTGAAATTGGTATTCTTTTAAATGTGGAATTTCACGTGTGTGTTGTTATTCATTGACTTTGTAATGAGTTGCAAGGTGCATGGCTTCTGTCAGTGTCACAAAATCTCTCTCTTACCTCCCCTTATGTCTTTTTAAAGTCTGTTGTCTGTAATCTTGTCTGAGAGTACACCACAAATGACACTAGGGCACTCCTTGGGCCAATAGAGAAACTTTAAAATACCTAATATAAACATTTCACAGATCTACACGGACAGATCCGTGAAGCTGTGTCATTAACAAATAGAAGAACTGAGGCATACAAAGATTGATCTGTTTATGTGTGCCCACATTTGAAGGTGAGCCAAAAGCACATTAAAACTTCTGGTCCCGTATCTTTTGGTTACACCTCAGCAGGAGTAAGGCCAGCAGAGGCACCCTGCCCCTGTGTTGGACCTCTTAGTCGTGGGATTGCTTTGTCTTTGCTTATGTGTCCATTACCTGTTTTCAGACTGGCAGGTTCAGTGGTGTGTTCTGAGCATGCATCTGCTTTTGTACGTTCAGCTAAATCTTCGGTGTTCTTACTTAAAACATTATCTTCATAATTGCAGAGAATGATGTGAGAAAACACCTCTTTACTCTTGGAAACAATGTTCATCTTAAATGTGTTCCTCTTTCAAATCTGGCAAGAGTAGTGTGGAAGTTCAATGGGAGCCGAATTCAGGATAAGGACTCTAAATACCTCCTGTATGATGGAGGCATAGCAATATTTAATGCGACAGCGGCTGAGACTGGATTCTATGATTGCCTCTCAGTAGAGACATCCAGAGCAAAGGAATTCTTTGTCACTGTGGCCCGTTATGCCCTTTATGCACAGCAGAGTACAGAGAAGGCAAATGTTAATGCTGCAACAGATGGCAATAACGAAGGAGAAGCTGTGGGATTTCAGTCCTCAGTATCAACTTATTTACTGAAAGACGCACCAAAACAGAAATCTGTGGGCAGCCAAAAGGAGAATCTTGTTTTAAAACTCCTGGGTGCAGGTTTTGCTCTTCTTTTCTTTTTCTTGTTCATTTGGAATTTCTACAAGGGCCATATATCTCTGCCTTGGAGGATCGGAGAGACCAGCTCCAAAGACACCAATGCAGACTTGGAAAATCCAGAACTGACCACAGAAAGATCAGAGGCTGTAAGAGAGAGCTCAGCAGTACAAGCAGACGTGCCTTGTCTTAATGAATAAATGCTTGTGAGTTTTCCTCAAGGAGTGCAGCGCAGTGCAGTGTGTGCAGCTCGTGGAGCTGCTTGCTTCAGATGAGGTTTCCTGCTAAGGAATGTGGAATGTCAATTTGGGTAGGAGTCAGAAGCTCAGAACTGAAGGTGACAAGCAGCATTGTGCGTCGCACAGTCGTGTTAGCAGCTGGTACTTTTAAAAGCAAAATGCCTTTTTGACACATTAGAACCATAAGAATAAATTTTTTTTTTTATCAAAAATTGACACTGATCCACTTTTTTGTATTGTTGGAGTCGCCCAATTACAGAAGTTAATACTTCAGAAGCTAATAATACTTAGCATTTAGTGCCTTTCACCTTCAGACTTTGTGTTTAATCTACGAATAGCAACTAATTAAGTCTCCCAATGTCCCGAGAGGTTGCTACTACCCTCATTTTTCATCAGGTTAGATTACTTGTCACTGACCATAGTATTGGTGTCAGATCCAATGCTTTGTTAGAAGTCCCTGAGTCGTCTTCACATCTTTCTCTATTTTTCTCTCTTTTCTCTTTATTTAACTGTTTTTAAAACTTCCCATACATTTATTTTTCTAATGTGCTTTTAGTGATACTGTGATGCATCTTTTCTGTGCAGAAGAGTCGTGAACTGACGTAAATACTGCCTAAATTGTTGGGGATTTATTGCTGAGGTTTGGTCAGAACTCCAGCTGTGCAGCTCCTTTTGTTAAAGGAGCTGAAAGTTGAATTGCAAGTTGCATTGAAAAGTTGAGCATTTTTTTTCTGAAACTCTTTTTCATTTTTCAAATAAAAGTTCTCTTACATTTTCTTGTTTGGAAAATAACACGGATTCTCGGCCTTTGGATTCCTGAAGAGAAGGCTGTGCTGCCTCACTCAGAGCGTGGACAAGAACTCTGGAATGGACATCTGAAAATTAAAGACTGTTCTGTTGGTGAGCTGTGCTGCCTGTCAGTAACCACCAGCGCAGAGCAGAAACTGGATCTGAGGGGCTCTGAAGTGTCTCAGAGTTTGAAAGGGAAGCGACTTCCTTGCAGGGTTCTGTTACCAGTATTCCTTCTCCCTCCCTGCATTTTATGGCAATTAACGATGCAGATGGGACGTGATGTGTGATAACGGAGGAAGTGATCGAAATTTCCATGCTTCCCTCTGGGAACTCAGTCGTTTCCCTCGGTGGAAGGAGATGCAGATGGAATACAGAACCCCATTTCAGAAAATCCTCACAAGGCTACCAGCGTTTGGTTTTAGTTCAATTCCTGCTGATCTAATTACCCTAATTTAAACGTGTAAAATAATTAGCTTCAAGGAGTTGCAGATAAGTTGCCGTTAACAGGTCGATATGAAAGATACTGTGCCCTACTTTCATTAGTATCCTCAGTGCACTTCTAGTCCTTGTGTCGTTGGTTCCCATGTTGCACATAGGAAGGGCAGAGAACAGGAAGCAGGAGCATTGCTGGTGCTCAGTACTGCCGGGGCAGAGCTGGAGCTGCTGGTTCCATTGCCAGCTCAAAGCATCTGCAGCTGCTCCAACTCACGTCCTGCCCTCACCCATCTGAGCACAGCAGAGCACTGGGCAAACATTCCTTCCCCACAGCCCCCAGCACAGCTCAGCTCTCCTGGTTCCAGCAGTCTGTGCTTGTAGCTGCTGCCATCGTTTCAAGCAGAGCTCGGACTTCATCTGATGTTACGCTTAAAATTTTTGGCAGCAAACTGTAGCCCCAAATGTAAGCAATAGCAAAGACACAGGAGACAAAGAATTACACCTGCCTCAGTAAACCTCCCTTTTAAATGCCTTAGGGAAAAGAGTGGAGTTGAAATGCTGAAAGCAGAGCGTGAAGTGTTGGTTTGTGCCGTTAATATTGAGTTACAGCACTGCTCCCACCTTTTATTGCAAAATTACTCGTACAAAGCTTACAACTTTGGTGCAAGTTCTAAAATGGTTAATGCATGGAGAAATTAATGCGCAGAACTGCATGGGATTAACAAAATCTCTCTTGGGAACATTTCCCATTAAAGTGCCCTGATAAGTAAAGAGCATAAATGAGGTGGGGATGATCCAGCAGCGTCACTCAGCAGCGCTGTCTGCTTATGAGAGGCTTCGTTAGAATAGTGGGATGTTTTAAGGTGATGCAGGCATTTGTGGGAGCTGAGCAGTGGTGTTCAGTGAGGATCTGAGTGGAATGCTGGAGGAAATGCAGGAATGCTGTTGTGCCAAAGCCGCACTTCAGGTTCATTACTGGACCTGCTCTAAAAACCTGTAAAACTGCGTGTGTGCTCATGCACTCATCCACAGCCTCACAGTTTCTGATGTAATTTACTTAAAGCTGAGAATAACTGCAGTTGATACCACTCCACTCTGATCTCTGTCACAAGCGACAAAATACGCAGCGCTCACAAGCAGGCCTCCATCCTGTTTGTCTTACATGTGGGAATGCCGGGCTGGGTGCACTTTGGGCCTTGCCTACAGAACAGCTGCTGTGTGCAGAATCTCTACTCTGAGCTGTTGGATAGAGGCTACAAAAGAGCAGGTGTGAAATATCCATTCCTGGATGGGCCTTCTGCTGCCTTCAGCAGGCCGGATCGCCGCTGTGTCTGCCCTTGTGGTTGGAAATGCTGCTTTTCCCCAGGCTGACCTGTTCAGCTCCTGCTCCCAGCCCTCAGGCCGTGCTGTACCTGTGCTGGCTCAACTGGAAAGCACTTGTTCAAAGTTTATTTCTGCTGGGGAGCTTTTATGGCTGCGTTAGAGTCACGCTGAATGCTTTTCTTTGATGAATGGATTGCAGCACTTTGATTCTTTCAAAATGGAGCAGTTCTTTCTCATGGCTTTGCTGTGAGCCCTCTGCCATTGTTCAGTGAGCTGGGCACCTCTCTGCCCCTGGGTACCTCAGCCGAGGGCTGTCGGCTCCTTGGGCACGCTGGCACTGCCTGCTCTCTACCGAGGCTCCTTCCCCAAGCCTGCCCAGCATCCCTTCTTCCAGGGGTGTTTCACTATTTCCTGAGAGTATTCGTGCCATGTGTTAACTTTCCGCTTGTATGAACTGCATCACGAAAGACAGAACAAGGAGCCACCTGTTTGTGATAGAATATATCTAGACTAAGATTGCAGGGGATTTTTGTTTGCTTTTTGGTTGTTTTTTTTTTTTTGGGGGGGGGGAGGGGGATTGGAGGCAGAGGGGGCTGTTGTTGTTGTTTTCCTTTTCCCTGTGGGTAGCCAGAACCCCTTCAGTAACCGTGATCCAGCAGCGTTCGGCCTGTGGTGCCCAGCTGTGCCCCTGGGCTGTGCCCGGCTGTGGCACTCAGCTGTGCCCGCTTTGCTCGGCAGCGCCCAGCTCTGCTCGCTGTGCCCGGCAGGTGGTGCCGCCGAGCCGGCGCCGGCCCCTGGAATAAAGTCGAGAGAAGGAGCGGAGAAATGTGACCGAGATGGGGCAGTTGGTGAAGGGAGGAAGCGAATAGGAGAGAGAAAGAAAGAAAAAAAAAACACGAAAAACTACAACACGAGAGAGAACAAAGAAATCGCGATCCTGGAGGACGAGCGGCAGCGGTGGCTGGGCTTTTGGGCTGCGGGGAGAAACTTGCGGTGCTGCCGGAGCAGCAGCGAGCAGACGGCTTTGTCTGAAAGCGCTTGCAAAAGCACCACCTAATCCTGCTGCTCCCCTCCCATGCTGAAGGGAAGGAGGGAGCCCGGGAGCCAGAACGCAGGGGGAGCTGCTGGGGAGCGCAGCGGCCGGGGCAGCGCCCGACATCCCCGCCGAGCGCCCGGGGCCGCCGCTGGGTTTGGGCTCCCGCAGGTCGGGGGGCTCCGGGCCGCCCCTGCCCTCGCTGCTCCGCGCGGCCGGCGGTTGCCGGGCGTTGGAAACCGACCGCAAAGCTAGCAGATTTCAAAGTGAAATTCCGGAGGAAATTTAAAGAGCATCCGGATCCGGAGAGAGACAGAGAAAGAAAGAGGAAGGGAGAAATAAATCACAACGTGGAGAGAATCTAAGGCAGCTGAAGAAAGGACGGGAGAGAAAAGAAGCTGACGCCCAGGCAGAGATGGGGTGAGACTGGCACTTTATTATTCTTGAATTGCATTTATTATTCATGGCAGCTGAGCTATTTTTAACGTAACTGCAAAAGAAATGGTTTTATATTGCTTTTTTTTTTCCCCACACACCATGAGCTTTAAAGTTTAGTCTTAGCTTTTCATTTTTTTGTTATTAAAAAGTACATAATTGCAAGTCTCTGCAACTTCTGTAAATGAACTCATGTGTAAGGGAAGCCTCTAGTGATACATTTGTTGTACAAAACCCAAAGTGTGAGCCTGGGTGGGTCTGGGCTGTGTTCACAAACTTTTCCAGAAGTTGGGAGTGAAGAGATTTTATTCAGCTGTGGTCACTTTGGCGCTCAGGAAAATGGATCCTGTTTGCATTTCTGAGTGGGTACACAGCTGATTGAAAACCTCTGCTCCAGTGTTCTGTAATGAAATAATGCTGTGTGGATGTGGCAGTGGGTTTTGGCATGGAAACAGGAGCTTAGCCTGGTATTTAATTTATGCCCTATTTATAAATCTCAGTCATGTAAGTTGAAGGACCTGACACACTGTTGGGAGTTTCTTGTGTATTAAACTCTTGGTGGCTGTTTGAAAGCGTACTGGATCTGTCTGATCAACCCCCTCCACTTGTGTGGGTTTGGCATTACAACACAAATAAGTGAGATTCTTAGAGGCTTGTTTTCCCCTTGCTGATATTCCTCATAGACTGTGTAGATAAAACAGTCAAGCAGGCAGACACACCTTCAAGACACAGAACTGGTAGAGGCGAGGAATCAGAAGTGACAGCAGTGTGAAGCAGGCATAGAGCCTTTGAAGTTGGCAGGGTATGTGCTAATCCAGGTTAAAGTGGCCTTGTTTTCCTGTAACTTTTCCTGTGATGCACAAAGTTACGGTAAAACTTCTGGAAGTGCCAGGAAGGGCGTAGCAGGCAGGCAGCTTGTGACAGCACAGCGTATTTCCCAGAGGTGGGAATGAACCCTGCTTGGAACAGCCACGGTTAACAGCAGTCGTTGTGACTTCAGACCACCAGCTCCCAGGGAAGAAGCTCTGAGCTCAGTCTGCTTGGATCTCCCTGTGTAGCAGTGTACTAACAAAACTAAGCCAGAGATGACATTTCCACCCAAAATTCCGTATTTCCACTTATCTCCTGAGTTAAAAGGTCTTCTTACTTGTTCGTTGATCACATGGGGATATTAAGTAGCTTTCAGCAGCAGTTCGATTCCTCTCAATACAAAAGATTAAAAGTGTACCACCTTCAAATGACGTTCTGGCTTGTTCTGTTGGCTTTAGTTAACTTATTTTTGAAGCAGGGATTCTGAGCTTTGTTCCTCCATATTTAATGTTTTTGGTAACATCACATTCTGGTTTCCACAGACAAACTGTCCTTGGACTCTTGTGTTAACACATCAGCACTTCCCCTCTGAAGAATATAGTTGTAACTAACACCTGATTGAGAGGGAAGTGAATGTAGTTGGATCCAGCTGAGACTTCAGTAGGCACTTACATTTCTCTGACTGCTAACTGCATAGAAGACAGAAGCACAAGTAGGTAAACTTCTAATCGGATCAGTGTAGTTTTCCCATTTGTCCCATTTATCAAAGAATTCACCCGCTCATGTGTAGTGCCACTGCACTGTGAGCAGCAGCTAGAGCTGCCCCTTGTGCTGGTTGTGCTCCTGGAGCTCTTGTGAGTACGGGTTGAAAATGGCAGCAGACCTCAAGGAGCTGAGGGAAAGCAGGCATGTGTGCCTGTCAGATGGGTCCTGTGGCTTGCAGTCAAGAAGCAGAGGTAGAATCCATTTTGGAGTTCATGTCTGTGTCCATTTCTTTGGTTCTCTTTATTACTGAAAGTGTTTTTTTCTGGAATGTATGAAGAATTGTTCAGTTTCAGTGTAGCTCTGCTGCTTTCTAACTGTATTTGCTCTACAGACTTCCAGCAGTGCATCAAAAGAAAGAACTGCTGATGCTCAGTAGCAGAATAGTTGTCTGAGGAAAGTGAATGTGTAGGTTGTGTTACAGACACCCAGCTGCAGTGTTCAGCAATCAAGATGCTCTGTAAATAGAGACTGGTTTTTGAGAGAGGGTAAAGAAAATAACAAGGATAAGGATACGTATGCCTTTAAACGCCCTTGATCCCCGTTCTCTCTGCCTGACCTTGCGTGCTTGCTGCTGTTCCCAACAGGAGCATATTCAGCCAGGATTCCTTTGCTGCCCTTTATCTGCAGGCAGGCCAGGAGGCAGCTGCTTTTCATTCCTGTGCTAAACCCTGCTGGGTAATCTCTTGGGAGTTGGGGGAGGCCACAGGGAAAGCAGCCCACAGGCAGCTTCCAGCTAACGCTGCTGGAGCTTCACTGCTCAGCCTTCCCTGTGTGGCTGCCAGTAGAGAAGTCTGGTCTCTGCTGGTCCCACCTGGACTCCAGCAGCATCTGAGCATTTCGCCCAAGGTGACCTGATGCAGCAGTGGATGAAAGCAAGGCTGTAGCTAAGAGGGCCTGAAAACCTGCCTGGTGTTTGGAGCAAAGGGCTGTGAGCGAGCCTTCCCAAACTTTGTTACTACGGCAGTTCAGTGTCTACTGATCACGTCCTGCAGGCCGGTACCCAAATCCTAGCAGGCAGTATCCATGCACGGCCTCTGCACCCATTTGTGAGGAAGCAATAGCTTCCATAGGCTGTGGAGGTAGTGAGACCCAGTCCCTGACTTGGGAAAAGTTAGATTTTCAGAAAACAGGCAATGAGGAAGAAATGAGGTTTGATTCTGCAGTCCTGTGAGTCCACACTTCCTCAGAAAGCACTGACATGCAGTCGTCAGCTATTCAGGCTGCTGAGGGAAGATAAAAGGAAACAAAGATAGACAGCAGTGGAGAAGGAAACTGGTTCTCACATCCTCTCTATGCTCCAGTTCTGCCTTTTGAAATACCGGGTCCTGGTGGGCTGAAATGCATTCCCCCCCAGCCCCTCCCTCAAATTACCCAGCACCACACTGCACACTGGGCTTTTTACATGAGAGTGCTGGCTCTGATCAGCAGCAGGCAGAGCCCTGACGCAGCCAGCACGGCCTCCCAGCTGACTCAGCGTGGTGCTGGGCCGGGCGCCAGAGCTGAGCCACGTATCTTTGGTGCTCACATGCTCTCACGTACCCCCATCTGCTCTGCACAAGCTGGACCCGTCCAGGAAAGTTGTCCTTGGAGAGAAAGAACTTTAGAGAAGATAGCAGTGAGAACTGCAAAGTTCCCACCACAGCAGCTGGGAAATCCTTACCCAATGCTGTCCATGGACCTTTATGGGATGACTTCTTTTCTGGGGATTTACATGGCTGTGCATTGAGCCCAGCCGCAGGGCACAGTGCAAAAATATGTTCCTAGGTCTCTGTGCTCCTGAAGGTGTTCTTCTGCTATCACACCCCAGAGCTGCTCCCTGCCCTTGTGCCTGTGCACTGTTGTGCCCATCGTTCACAGAAACCAACGATTCTGCTGGTACTTTGTGGTTCCTCATACGGCATTTTTGTCTTGGTTTTTAGATGAAGGGGGGCTACGGACTGCCTGGATGCAGAGCGAGATATTTAAAATTATCACCTTCTCTGCATCCAAATGCAGAGACTTCTTTGTCTGACAAGTAAATGAATGTCCCTGCAAAGAGAAGCTGCAATGAGAGAGGGGGGGAACAGCACGTGAACCTGTAGAGGTGCCCTTGGCTGAACCCCATCCAGGAACACCAAGGCAAATGCAGTTAATGAGGACCAAGCTCAGCCTCCTCGGCACATCCCAGCTGCTGCTTTAAACAGCATCTGTTCGGGGAATGGTGACTCTAAAAGCTTTCCTTTCCAAAGCACATATAACAAGATTTCTTTCTGGTCATGCAGCAAAGGGGGCAGGTGGGCAGGAGGTAGTAAGTAATTTGGTTTACTAAATAGGTGTGTTTCGGGTGGGTAGACAGGATTGTGAGGCCAGAATTGCTAAGGAGAAAAAAATAAAAGATTCTCAGTAGGAAAAATCCCCCAGATTGCACAGGAAAAATGGAGAAAAACAAGGACACAAAGCATCAGCCAAATGCAGTGGTGCAGGCAGAAACACTTCCCCACGCCCTGTGTAGAAGCTACTGAGCAAAGACGTTGCTGGGTGCCATAAAAGATCTGAAGCAAAGAGTGTTTAAAGAAAAAAAAATAATAAAAGGGTTTATTTTATTCTTCTGCCTCTTTTCCTTTCAAAGAGGTCTGGCAGGAAGGCTGTATTTTAGCAGTTGCCCTTAGGGTTGGGAACCCACTGAGGGGAGCGAGCCTGTAACTGTCAAATGGGCTTTTCCTAAAGAGGTGGTATTTGCACTGGAAATACTCCCCAAAAGTAAATGCAGCAAAGCATCATTTCTCTGAGAAGACCATGCTGTGTGAAGAACCCAACAGGCAGCTGAAAATGAGAAGACAGCACGCAATGAAACACAGAAGCTGCCACAGTGCCTGAAATTCAGGCTCAGAGATAAATGTCTTGCTGAACGTTTCTTCCAAAGCCTGGCTGTCACATCCTGCAACACAAACTGTTCCTTAGAATGGAGGATGTTGCTTCATAGCATTTTACACTGGGTGTTGTGGCTGGAGGTGGCAGTGGGAACGTGCTCTGTTCCCAGCTCTGTCTATGCCTTCTGTGGTCTAAATGGAAAAATCACTTCGCTTTTTGATTTCTATTTGGTTATTAGATCCATCTGCTGGATTGGGAGTATTTATCTAGTGAGGATTAGAGAAAATGCTTTGTAAAATCCTGCCATTAAAGACATGTCAAGCAAAGGAATTGGTGGTGATTCCCCACTGCAGGTGTAGATGTGTGTTGAGAGCTCTGTGTGATGGTCTGTGTGGTAGAGCTGGACAGACAAGCTCCATGCTGTCAGGAGCTCTGCTTCAGCTTGGATGCTGTGCTGTGGTGCCTGGGGAGGTGCTGCTCCACGTGGCACCTGCACTGCAGTGCTCCAGGGCAACAGAGCTGGTGCCAGCCCCTGGTGCTGCCCCTGAACAGCTGTAGCTGCAGGCCCGTTTGGAGGGGCCTCCTTGGGAGGTGGCTTATATCCTTTTCTGTTGCAGGGAAGATTCTCTGGCGCATTCTGTCTGCAGAAGCACTGGATTTCTTCAGAACATCTTACATAGGAACAGGCTTGCAGGCCTATAAAGAGCCTGTATCCAGCTAGGACACTCGAGGACAGTCCGTAAATCTACTGACATATGTGTTCAGATTACACAGAATTGGAGAGCAGCACTGGTTTTAATCTCATCCAGGTTTTGGTACTTTTTCTGCTCAGCATACCCCACAGGTGAAATATGGCACTAGTGCAAGGGAGTGAACTGATGCCATCTGTACCTCTTTGACACATGCCATTGCTTGCAGGGTATTCTCCTCCAGGCTCTTGGCAGCTTAGTGATGTGTCCCAGCACGGTGAGGCCCCTTGCTCAGTGCTGGCCAACTCAGTTCCTTTGGCTCTCTCAGTCCTTGCAATTCTACTGGGGCCATAAAATAAGAGGACAAATAATGATCTGCTCGTTGCAATGGTGAAATAAGCAGCTATTCATTAAGAAATCAATTTGGACATTGTAGTAATGAGAATAGTATAAGAATCAAGGTAGAAATGAGACCAGCATGCATTTTTTGTATGCCATCTTAATGACCACTGGGTCGAACTCCATTCGGTGAGCAAATCAGCTATGATTGATCCATCCCTTCTGCTCCCATGTCATCCCCAGACACCCAGTGACCTTCTTCCAGCTTCTCTAAGGAGAATCAACAAAAGGAGGTAGCTGAGTTTGTGCTCAGACAACATCCTGGAGCCAGGTGCTTTGGTGTTACAAAGAACAGCTGGATTAGTTGTTACAGGGACTCCTAGCCGGGAGCAGGAAAAGAAGAGGCAGCATTTAGGGATGTGTGGTGAACCTAGTTTAGGCACTTAAAAGGGGAAAGAGAACTGTAGTGGGAAAAAGAACACGGCAGTTTGAATCCTAGGCACTTTCAGGACTATTTTTAAATGCTTTGTAGTGTTTTTGGAGACAAGGGGCCAGCAGCTCGGCCAGAAGCAAGCTGATCACAGGTGGGTGTTCTTCAGACAGTACCTCGCTCGTGCATCTCAGATACAGCTTTCAGCACCTTTTCCTGCTCTGAACCTCCAGCAGGGATGCCAGTGCCCTGCAGCATTCCTTGCGCCCCCTCCTTGCAAACCCACTCAGCTGTGCCGAGCTGTGCCAAGCCCTGCTGTGGTTCTGCTGAGAAACTTCAGAGAGGGTAAGGTGGAGCTCCCTGGTGCCTTGTTAGATGCGTACCCTCGATCTGCAGGCTGCACAGGCTCTGTTGTCAGGACCTTCCCAGAGCTGCTCACCTCCCCTATTCCCACACCAGTGTAGTCTCAATTCCTTGCTTTTTATTCCCCTCTTGCAGTTACTGCTGCCTGCTATTTCTCTTGTGCTTCACCGTTTAGACCCTAGGAGAGCTTTTGTTGTGTAATGTCTGCTTTAACCTTGTCAAACAAGTATGTGAGTACTGAAAGGAAGGCTTCCACACTTCCATTGCATCCTGTGCAATACGTTATTTTACTACCTAGATATATTCTGTATCATTTTGCTGGATTTACAAAACCGTCTTTTTTTCCCCCTCCACAAGAAAGGAGTGTGAACATCTCAGTGCTGTTCCCAAGCAGAGCACAAAGCTCTCCTCGATCATTACCTACAGAGCTTCAGGAACTGCTTCCTAGAAAGCATTGTTCACATGCCAGGCTGCTGCTGTACTCAGGTGGTTATGAGGAGCCAATAACATGCTGGTCTCATAATGCTATCTTAAAAATCCATTATTAGGAACTTGCAAATTGGCAGCAATTGTTCCTGTTTACGGTAAGGAAAGGGGAGATGTGAAACAGAATTTTGGGAGATTCTGCATATTTTAATTCTCTCAGAGGGAGATGGGTGCTGGAGTTCCCTCCTTGGCACCAAGTAGGCAGGTGGAGTCATAGACGTGCCCTGCTGCTGCTGCTGGCAGTTTGCTTTCTGTTGGAAGCAAAGCACATCTGGTGTATCTCTCAGCTTGCTGGTGAAGTCTGTGCGACTTTCACATTTGTAACTGAAAGGGAAAGACCTGTCAGAGACAGCATGAAGTCTTGTTGCTCTGGGGAAGACCATAAGGCAGGAACAAACATATGAGAAGTGTTGAGACAGCAGTGATCACAGAATGGCATGAAAGCAGAGCTCCCTTCCCACTGACACCAACAGTGGTGCAAATTTCAGCATACCTGGCGCATAGCTCCTTGTACCTGAGAGCAGGGAACGGGCATGCATGCCTCATCTGTGTTCTGGGTAAGCAAGCAGCCAAGTCAGCCTCGTGCAAGTGGAAAAAACGTAAGCAAACCACTGTGAAGATTCTGATATTCTGATAGACGTTCCAGTGGCATTTTATTTTCCGTTCCTGGTGTTAAGAGGGAAAGTAATACCCAGGTGCTACTACAGCACTGTTGCTGCAATCAGAGAAGGAAAATCTCCAGGAGGGTCTGGGAGCTCGGTCAGGGCACGTGGCAGGGGCCATCAGATCCACTGCTTGGTCTGAAACCCGCTGCAGTCAGCAGGATGGTTTCCATTGATTCCAGGAGCAGACGTTGCTGCTGAGCACAGGAATAACTGCTGTGCGTGTGAGGGGTGATCTCTGAGCAGGGCTTTCCATCATGGTGTCACTGCAGCCAGTGTCACGTGTGCATGACTGGAAACATTAGAGCCTTCCAGGCTCCTCCATGGCCCACTCCCAACAGCTGGCTCTTGCTGCCAGAGGGATTTGCTCCAGTTACACAGCTCACCCAATTATCTCCCATGACAGGGAAAGAAAACTTGCTCAGTGATGAGAGATCGTTACAAATTACAAGCTCTGTGAGTTTGGGACAAACGAACCCCCTGAGTGCTGCCTGGTTGAACACTGTCTGTGTTCTGTGTGATAAATAACAGCTGACTTTTTCCATCGCTAGGAAATGAATCACTGTGGAGGCAAAACCAAAAAGGAGTCTCAATCCAGCTAGGAGACCTGAGAAGGAAGCTGCTGGAGGAGAGACGTATACTAACTCCACTGGCCTGTGGCCTGTCTTACACTTACTAACAAATGTCAACAACTAGGTAATGTCCTTCCTTTGTTCTTTCTGACACTGGCCCAGGACTTGGGCGCTAAGGCACAGAAATGTTCATTTTCCCCAGCTCTGTAAATTCTGTGTCTTGAAGGATAAGTCATGATCCATGTAAATTATAGTAACTGTTAGTGCAGCCCAGAGAATTTGAGTCTTATTTGAAAAAAAAGCTGTGGCTGAATTAAACCAGACAGAGGGAATGTACAGAAATATCTGGTTCAGACCCTTGCACAGGCTTCTTCTGAACAAGAGAGCTGAGTCAGGACTGTAACCAGTGGACAAAGCTGGAAAAAGGGAGGTCAAAGGGAGAATTTTATTTCCTTCCTAAGTTTTGTCGATGCATTCAGAAAGCACCAGGTACAGTCATCATCTTGTTCTCTTCATTGCAGCTGTGAGAACTTAAAATAGGCTGGAAATAAATTTCTGGATTTCGGGGACTTGCATGTCACAGGATTGTGGCTATGCTTTGTTTGCAGCTGTTTTATCCAGACAAGAAGTCATGGGATACATCCAACCACATCAGACCTCACTCAATTGAAGTGTGGAAATGGCCAGTGCCTTGGGTTTTAAACAAAGTAAAATGGAGACTGCAAGCCCTGATGCACCTGGTCTGTTGTGTCATGGAAACATTTCTTCCTGCCTCTTGAAATGCTCAGATTACATCCTGATGCCTGAGATTCAGTTCCTTAGTTCAGCTTAGATATTACTGGTTACAGAATCCAGGCACTACTTGCTTTCGTGCAGCAGCTGCACATTGTGTGGTGAAGTGCTTCCTTTAATTCATTCTTAAGTGACTTGCTTTTAATCCTGCAGCATGACCTCTCACTGCAGGATGTGCTTCCCAAGCATGAGTCAAGGGAGGAAGAGCTGTGCTGAGGGGAAGGCACTTGTGTTCACAGCCCAAACCCATCCTCCATCTATTCATCCGTCCGCTTTCCCAGAGCTCCAGGTCAGAGATATCTTGTGAAGGGCAAGCAGCATAGCAGCCAGAGAATCATATAGCTGGTGAAGTCACCATGAACTGTTTGCTCATGTGCCAAGGGATAGTGAAAGAAAACTTCAAATCTGGCTAAAAATAATATAACCACTAATTATTAGCTTAACTTTGCCACAGCAGCTGTGTTGTGTAGGACCATCTGGTAGACAGAACACGAGATTGTGATGTCCTGTTTGTGTTTCTACCTGCAAGCTGAATGCTGATCCCTGGGTGAATGTGTGAGTAAGGCTTGCTAACCTTGGGGTGCTGTTGCTGCTATGACGAGGCTGTGGTCTTTAGAAATGTGTGAAGACAACGGAGCAGGACAGAGAAGATCTAGAGGAAGGTAAAAACTTCTGCCTATAGTTAAACATCCTTGGTAGCTTTGTTACTATGTCCATATGAGCTACTGTGCTTAGCTCCCACTGTCACATATCTCTAGATTGGAGGCCAATAGCAGAAGTGCCACTGGGGATGCATAACACAATGCAAGTGCCAGAAAGTCGGTCCACTTCCCCCATTGCTCAGCTTCCCCTCTGCCCTTACAGCTCTGTTCATTTCTGTTGCAGGGAGCAGCCAATCTTCAGCACCAGAGCCCATGTTTTCCAAATTGACCCTGCTACCAAAAGAAACTGGATCCCCGCCAGCAAACACGCCTTGACTGTCTCCTATTTTTACGATGCCACGCGCAACGTGTACCGGATCATCAGTGTGGGGGGCACCAAGGTAGGGAGCATTAGCTGACAGCATCACAGCTGGAAAGCAAGTTTGTCTCCAACTGATGTCTGTTCTGGATGCTTTGTGTCACGTTGATTAGTTTCCAGCATGGGGCACTCTGGTGTCTTTACTACAAGGAATAGAAGATAAAGCACTGCCTCCATGCTTCAATGTACTCAGTATGGACACTAGGCTCTGTGCTAATGAGAAGTGTGCTTTCTTGTCTCTCGCTCCTTGGCTCTTTCCTCTCTGAGCATGCAAAAGAGATCTTTCTGAGAGCCTTGATCCTGTGCTGAAACTGACCCATGTAGACAGAAGGAACAAACAGAGGTGCTGCAGTCTGTTCAGTCACTACCCCCAAGACAAGGTTAATTCTCCCTAAACTGCTCTTGATAGAGATTTTTCTGACTTGTTTCTGAAGACCTCCAGTGGCAGAGATTCTTGCAATCTTCTTAAGCAGTTCATTGTGTTGCTACTCTAACCAACAGTGTTCTGTAATAGCTTGTGCTAAGTGCAGTTTCAGCCTTTTACTTCTTGTTTTTTTAATTCCTACTTGCCATGAAAGTGAAGAACATCAGAAAGTTGTTCAGTCCCCAGAGGCATTCTGCATCTTTTCTTCTAGCAATGGAGGCCCAATAAAGATTGTAACATTCAGGCTTTCTTATTTATTTTTTTCTTACAGTAGACAAAAAGATTCACACCTGTTTGTGTTTCACAGCTAGACTAGAAAGACTTTTAGTCACCAGAACCCTGAATAGCTGTTTTATTAAAAGAGAGTCTCTACCCTGAGTTCCAAGAGTGCTCAGTGATTGTGGTGATCCCACACAAACCCTGGGGCAGCAGAACGGAGTTCTCTCTAACTCATTTTTGCCTCTCTCCACAGGCAATCATCAACAGCACCATCACCCCCAACATGACCTTCACAAAGACATCCCAGAAATTTGGACAGTGGGCAGACAGCCGAGCCAACACAGTGTATGGACTGGGTTTTGCTTCAGAGCAGCACCTCTCCCAGGTAATGTGGCAGATGCTGGTAGAGACCTGATCCCAGTAAGAAAAATGTCCCTGAAACCCAGAAGGGGAGATCAGACTCAGGAGGAAAAAGAAACATTGGGGTCCTGATGTAGTGCTGTTCCCAGTGTGCTAAAACCTAATTCAAGATGCAAAGATATGAGGAAATGGTTTAAAGTAATCCTTGTAGAGCTTCTTGATTGTTACAAAATGAATTTGGACTTAGGGCTCCATGAGTATTTAGCTGCTCGCACAGTTCTGAGTGCTGGAATCATGGGCAGGTAGGGGCTATTTCCTCACTTTTAATATTAATTGAAGTAGAAAGCACATAAAATGAAATAACAAAGGGAGGAGTGACCCAGACATAGATTCTAATTTGTTCTACATTTCAGTTTAGCAGCAGAGTGACTTTTCTGCTTCCTTCCAGTTCGCAGAGAAGTTCCAGGAGGTGAAAGAAGCAGCACGTTTGGCAAGGGAGAAGTCCCAGGATAAAACAGAACTGACCAATCCTGCCCTGAGTATCACATCTCACCAGGTAATGCTTGGGGATGTGCAGGGATAAAGCTTACTGCAGAGCAGGGCTGCTAGGGAAGATGGTCACTGTGCTGATCTCCTCTAGTAACTTTTGCTTCTGTCTTTTCTGCCCACAAGCTTTCTTGATAGACACTGAGGTTGGAGGTTCTCTTTCAGATGACACCTGTGACCCTGATGTCACTCTGCTGAAGCACATGAAGTGGATAAAATGATTTCTGCTTAAGTGGAGTTCTTGGAAGGTTTACACTCCTCCCTCTTTGCCAGTTCAACATTTGTCTTGATAAAACCATGCTGGAGGAGGTTTTGGGTTTTCTGTCAGTGGTGACGGTAGTGGTTTTTGGCTTTATTTTCTTTAGAGTTACTGGCTCTCTGTGGACTCAGTGTGACAGTAATAGGCAAGCAACATGCAAGAATGCATGCTGCCTGGCTGAAGAAGATAGGAGAAAAGATACGTGGCATTTCCAGCCATTTTTGTTCCCTTGCTGGGGCTGCAGGGGAGTTCCTCTCTCAAGTGTCTCTGGTAGCTGATGGTCTCAGAAAGACAAAGTGATTTCTTAGCACTGGTGACTGGGGAGTCCCTGCTATATTTCTTCCATTTCTGCCCTGCTTCCACTGTTGAAGAGAAGGAGCTGTGCTATCCCTGCAGAAATCACTACCTTGGACCTTGGGGAAATCTTCACTAAGAGATGCAAGCATGACAACCAGTCATTCAATTTCATTTTTCCCCAGACCAGAAAGCTGAAGCCCGTCACTTATCATTCTCACATTTGTCACACTTGCAATTGCTGCCTGTCCCTGTATAACTAAATCAATTCCAGCAGCAGGAGCGTGGAGAGCAGAGGATAAGCTGTGGAGATGTCTACGCATCTTTTTCTCACATTGCAGCAGTTTGGCATTGATGGTGAAGTTGCCCTCCCAAGTAGTGCTCTCCAGGGGTGGCTATGGATTTCACTGAGCTCCTGGCAGAAGGAGAGGAGCTGTGGGATGGAGGATGCTGCGTTCTCTGGGTTGAATACAGATGGAATGGCAGCAGGAGGAGGAGGGAGTGTGAACAGTACCTTGGCCTGCAGGGAAAAAAGGGGGAGGTAGAGGCAGTGGCTCTCAAGAGACTGGAAATGTCATGTGGAATGGAAAAATGGGCAAAACCCACCTGGATTTTGGCTCCCACTGTCTTAGTCCCATCTTAATATGTGGCACATGAGTAAGAGTTGAATAGAGCATTCGTAACAGAACCAAGACAGATTCATGGTCAGCTGCAACTATGAGAGCTTCCCTGGCTGGGAGGCAAGCAGAGAGTGGAGAAACACTCTGCTGTTCTGTTTATATCAGGCTGTGTGCAACAGATGTCACAATAGGATGTGTCCATTTCCCATGCACAGCAGAAGGTATGAGGTGATCAGAAGGTGATCTGGCACACATCTTGGAAGTGGCCTTAAGGCTCAGTTCATTCTTTGTACTTGACTCAGCAGTGCTAAAATGGCCTCAGTGTAAGCCTATGCTCACCCTTCCCATTCAGCATGCCTCATCTCACCACGGGAGAGCTCACACATAGGTATGCATGACCCCTGCCTGCAGCCATCTGGCAGCCAGCACTCAGCACATGCAGCGTTTGCTGCCGTGTGGGCATGCAGGCCTTGTCCTGCTTCCCCCAGCCTGTACACACATCATCTCCTACTACTGGTTTGCAGTCCCTGCGTTAATGCAGCTTCAAACATGAGCTTCATCCTTCAATAATTGATCGTTTTTCTGTTTGCAAGTGAGCAGAGAGCAGGCCTGTCTCCTGACATTAAATCAGGGTTCTCTGATTTTCTGCATTTGCACTAGCTAATTTAGGCTTCAGACTTAAGAGGAAATCCCAGGACAGCAGTTCTCTCCCATCCCCTAGTACCTTTTAGGTCAATCCCCATCTTGTTTTAGCATCTCCATCACAGAGTAACTGTGGGTACTGCGAGTAGCAAAACATTGTGGAGCATCTTCAACTGCTACCAGTTTCAGCTGAACTCACAGGAGCAACAGACCAGAACAAAAACTTCTGCACCTTGCCTGCCTCCGTTTCTCCACCTACAAAAAGAGCTTTGTGGGGCAAGATGAGGCAGGGTTGTATCTTGCAGGTCTTGCTTCTCGATTGCCCTCTGGAAGGCTTCTTGAAGCTGGTGTTCAATACATCTTGTGGCCCAGTCTGGCTCTATTTTTAGATGTCAGATGACTCTGAAGACAGGTGGCTGTCCTTATCACAGGCTTTTAAGGGCTACCTATCAACTCCAGTGGGCTCACCAGCCACCTGGTCTCGCAGCCCTCAACTAAGAATCCCAAAGTCTCATTACGCAGAGTCTTTTTATAGTTTGCCACGTCTGTGCCAAGTTTCTTTCCTGCTATGAAGGGAGACCATGAAGACAGGGTCTTCTGGAGGGAAGGATATAAAGATTGCTTTGGATTTTGCATGTTCATCGCTGCTCTGCTGTCAGTTTCCCTCAGGCTGGGAGGATGAATCCATCTCTTCTAGCTCCGATCTTCTAGCTCCGATAGCACAGGAACAGGGAGGTATTAGAGAAAGGGGTGTACTTTAGGAGTATGAGTCTTTTCTTCCACGCTTTGAAAAGTGAGTGACAGTAGCAGAGCTTCCCTCCCTTGAGCCCCACAGTTGCAGTGGTACATGGTGTCTTAATTCAGTGTACTGAAACGAGCTGCAACTGAACACAGGTGGCATAGCTAGGTCTGTGTTCAGAGTGCATTAAGCCTTTGAACTGCTCTGAGAACCAGCAAGAAAATCGTGTTAAGAATTCAGTAAAACCCTGAAACAGCCAGCTTGAGCAACTTGGCACGTTGGGCACAGCCATGGGACTCAAATTACAGGCTGTAACATCACTGGCATTTGTCAAGGGAAAGCTGAGGGCCAGAGAATCCAGTACCTCAAGTCAGGAGGGAGGAAGAGCTGTGTGGGCAAGCTGTGAGCCCACCTGTTCAGGGTGTCTGTGCACTGGGATCACTGCCCCAACATAGCATGGAGGCAGGGAAAGGGAAGACGTGAGAGCAGAGCATCTGCTGGAAGAGCTGAGCAGGACAGACACCAGCTCCCCTGTCCAAGAGAAAGCCCTGTGTCTGTGCATTTCTGAAGTCATAATTACACCATGATTGATTCTGCTGAGCTATACATGAGGGTCTTTGCCATGACTTGCCATGTAAATGTTGTGCACAGCACTATAGGAGCTGACATTGAAAGCTGGGGTCTCGCACACAAACACAGGAAATGAGAGCCAGCCCTGTGAACCCAGGTTGTGAATGAGTCTGCAGGAATCCGGTGGCCACAGTTTTTCTTTGCTGCCCTATGATAACCACCTCTTCCTCATCCCTCAGGTACTTCCCAGCCCCATCATCAGCTCAAATGGACCAGGAGAAGATAAACTATTCAGGAGCCAAAGTGCTGATGTTGAGATAAGCACAGAGAAGGAGCGTCTGAAGAAGATGCTTTCAGAAGGGTGAGGCTGCTATGAGTTCCTGGCTTCTAAATTCTCTGTTCTGGCAGGATTTGGAGCATGTTCTGTTCTCCTAGTGCTCATAGAGCTCCTAAATAACCATGTGATCTCAGCTCAAACTGACAAGATTTGATGGGGGTCAAACTGCTGACCCCATAATACTTGTTTAGTTAGCCAAAGAATGCTCTGAGTTTGCTGTTGCCCAAACCTTCCACTGTAACAATTTCCTTTCTCCCCAGGTGAAAGTTTTTTTTCAGTTCAGGGGTGAAATCTGTTATTCCTGCAGGATGGGAAGGAGAACAGGAGAACGCTTTGAGTCTGCAGCAGGGATGAGTTCACACCACTTATCTACAAATCAGTAGTTTGTGATACCAGAAGATGTTCACACTTTTCCAGCTGGCCTAAGGCTGCATTTGTGTTAATTCCCCTGATGATTCCAGCAAAGTCCCTGCTGCTTCTGCTCTTTGTTCAAAAGACTCTGGGCTGGATTCTACCCTGCGGCTCCTGCTGAGCTCCCAGCTGAACACTTAGAATATTTTTAAATTAAAAGCAAGTGTCCTTTGCTGCCTTCTCCCGAGTTGGGTGGTAGAGTTTTACTCAAAGCAAACCCAGATCCAACAGGGATTTAAAACTGGATTCACAATCCTACATTGCCAACCCCCCCCCAACCATTAATCGCACTGTGTGGTTTCTGCAGTTTCAAGAAAACACACGTGACCTTGAAGTTGAATATTATCAGAGGATAAAGGAAAGAAAGCAGATTCAAGGATTGGAGGATACATTTAAATTTGAGAAGTGAGACAAAAAGCAAATAAAAAGCTGTGCAGGGTAGAGAGCTGCCCAGCATCTCCAGGAGCATGATTTCAGTGCACATTTGCAATACGAGGAAACGAAACCTTCTGTGATTCTGTGATAATAAGACTCTCAAGCTGTCCTGCATGCTTCCCTATTCTTTTACACAGCTCCGTGAGTGAGGTCCAGTGGGAAGCTGAATTCTTTAGCCTTCAGGACAACAACAGCAAACTTGTGGCTGCTCTCCATGAAGCCAATGCCAATGTGGACCAGTGGAAGAAGCAGCTGGCTGCGTATCAAGAGGAGACGGAAACACTGCGGCAGCGGGTGAGCAGAGGAGGGCCCTTGTAGAACAGGTCAGAGGAAACCCTGTTCCAGAGCCAGATGGTGCCCTTGACCCCGTTCTCCCATCAGTTTTCATGGGTGTCAAATTCAGGATGCTGTGTGAGTCTGGCAGGGAAGATGTGTCAAGGAATAAGGTCACGCAACCAGGGGCCTCTCACAAGAGCTCCTTTATTCTGCAGAGCAAGCTGAGAGTGTGCTGAGTCCTTGTAGATAAAGGGAGGAAACCAGAACACTAAGTTAGAATACTGGCTTCCCTTCATATTTCTCCAAGGTAGTTCCTAGCTGCCAGCTCTGCTGAGTAAGGCCTGTTTTCCTCCAGAGCTGGGCATCAGGACAGCCTTTTGGCTGCTGGCACGAAGGATGAATATTGCTCTATCTGCTATAATTAGCTGGAATCTAAGCTGTAACATCATGAAACGGGGGTTGCACAGTACAAACAAGCACTTGTTCAGCTGGAATAATAGCATCTTTTGACCTACGTAATGTCAAAGAGGTCGCAGATCAACTGAGGAGGCCTGTGTGCAACTGGGCAGAGGAGTGACAGTCACATGGCTGGGTTTCTTGGAAGGGAGGAACTGCAGTGTATTCAAGAAAGCATGTTAGGACAGTTGGAATTGCTCTGGAAAAGGACTCTGGAGCCCTGGAGAAGGAAGCATAAAAGCATTTCACTTCTAGTGCATTCAAAAGACAGCAGGGTTTTATAGCAATTAACAGCTGTTCCCACTTGATGGCTGTTGTGTGGCCAGTTTGTGCAGTAAACAACCATCCCTCAGGATTCACTGTGCCTATTCCTAATTCTCAGCAGAGGAGTCAGACAGTAAAAGAGTTGTACAGAGCAAATTTTCTCTTCTGCAACAGGAGCCTGCCTTAAGTATAACTGAGATCTTGGCTGTGCCTACACATATGTGCATTTTTCAGGGCTGGCTGGCATGAGCTTCCATTTCCTTGCCATCGCTCTGTGAATTCTCAGCTGTTTGGTGGCTGTTCTCATAGCCAGGAGACAGGAGTTAGGCTTTCATGAGTGAGGGGCAGCCAGTGGGGACTTTGTAGGATCACACAATAAACAAACTCATTGGAACATCCAGACAGTTGTCTCCAAACCAGGACGTTGTGGGACCAGAGCTGGTTGATTCTGGCTGTAACTATGTGAGCCTCACAGCTCGTGGCCACGGTTACATGAATCCTAGTGCAGGCTGCCCTTGTTTGTGGGAAAGTGTTTGGATTCAAGTGTGTCCATGTGAGAGTACTCAGTGCTGGAGCTGCACTTGCAAAGCTCAGCACAGGCCCTTTGAGAGCTCAGCCCTCATCAGCAGCTGCTGCAGACTTTCTGAATAGCCTTTAAAAATGAATCTTGTCATGAATAATTTAAGCCACTGGGCTGAATTTTTTGGGAATGGGAAGCACACTTGGACAAACCCTTCCTGCTGGCTCTGCTGTGACTGAACTGCAGTAACTCCCTTGCCCACAGCAGTATCAATCTGGGGCTGTAAATGGTGCTGGATCTGGCCATTGCTATGAACTATGGGCTCGTGTGCTTGATGTCAGCCAGTCAGAATTTACTGTAAGTGCAAGACTGAAGGAGAAAGCAGAGATGGAGACTCTAAACAGGATTTTGCTGCAGTGTGTGTTTGTGTATGATCTATGCAGAGCAGAAGGAGGGACATTTTTTTCCCAGTAGCCACAGGATTTGAGCTGTTACCCTGTTGCAAGCTCAGTTGTGTTTGCAAGAGATCCAGAACGTGACAGAAAATGCCTGTTAGTAATAAGATGTGGGGACATTCCTGTGTCTCTAAGCATAACTCCCTTCCTTCTGTGTAGGTAGCAGAACTGGAGTCACAGGGGGCTCATGACTCCTCCAGTGAGAACAACAAGGAAGAGCTGAGCCAAACCCTGGAAGAACTGGAACTGCTGATCAAGGCTAAAGATGAGGTAATATCCCCATGAAGCAGAGATCTGAATTCTGCTGAATCTGGGTGGCCTGTCAATCACCAACACCCTGTCTGTTATTCATAGCTTCTCTGAGATCAGATACCTCATGCTGTTGCACATGATGCTACACAAGCCAGGAGCCTTCATAAGCCAGCACAGGACAGGGGCTTAGAGAGGGGCAATAGGTGCAATGAAATGGAGATTTGAAAAAGAGCATTAAGGAAGCCAAACTTTTGAGCTGCGTATGGTTATATGATCTTTGCAGCAAGGGAAAGAGCTTTTGTTGAGATCTGTGGTGGGAGCTGGCCCTCCTGGGACAAAGGTGGATCTGGTGTGATGCTCTTCCCCCTTGTGTTTTAGGAGATTCAGATGCTGAAAAGCCAAAAATGCGGCCGATGGGAAGCAGAGGGCGAGCGTGAGGAGACACTACAGAAGCTCCAGGTAATGATGGCAGGTCTGGGACACCTCTGCACTTGGAGCAGAGAGACCATTTTTCCTTTGAGCTTAAGAGTAAATGTCAGCGCTGCCAAACTGAACGCTGCCTCTGGGTGATGGGGACTCGTCCTTGTCTCTGCCTTCCTCCACCCAATTTGTGTCCCTCAGAGATTAGACAGGATGCCATCAGCGGGCAGTGGCAAACCCAACCTGCACATACTCTCCTCTACCCCTTGCTGTAGACCTGGCGTGGGACACAAGTGGGATGGTGGCATCCTGTGACCTGTCCATCTCTCTGAAGTCTTGCTCAGCCTGCTGGATGGCCAGCAATGGCTGAGGGAAAAGAGCTATGGCTCAGTCTGGCTGGCAGGAGGGATGCAAGCTGCTCTGCACCTCAGGGCAGGGACACAGATGGAAGCACGATCTGTGCAGTCTCTGGGGGCACTGCCTGCGTTTGCTTATCTGAGTTACTGAAGAAGGAGGGGATCTGTCACAGGGCTCAGCCCTGCACCCAGACACTGCTTTTCATGCCAAGATAGTATTTCTAAACATCAAATGCCATCAGTCTTGAAGATCAGTTTGTGAGAAATCCACATCACTCGCACCAGTTCAAACCTCATGCAGATGGCTGGGTCAGGGGACACACGTTCACATGGATTTGCATGCTGGCATGCTGTGGCTTAATGTAGGCAGGGCCCCTGTGAGAGAGCTGATGCGGAGCTGCGATGTCTGGGTGTGGGCAGCTTTGTGCTGGGCTGCTGATGGAACTGTTTGGTGGAGATAAGTGTGGAGATCTGTGAGCAGCACCTATCGGTGCTGGGGCAGCCACCTCACTGCAGTTGTGTCCTTTGGCAGGAGCTGGAGGCACGCAATGCAGAGCTGGAGCGCCGCCTTCACCTGGCCGAGCAGACACTGGCGGAGACCCTGTCTGAGAGGGAGAAGATCCAGAATGAGGTCACCAAGGTGGCAGAGATAATGGACGTGAAGATTTTTGAGCTCAGTGAGATCCGGCAAGGACTAGCTAAGCTGGTGGAGAGCAACTGAGCAGCAGCAAGCTCAGAGGAGACACCTCCGGAGGAGGGGAGCCTGACCTGGGACTGGTTGCTGACAGCAAATTTGATCACAGAACAGCCTTGAGGTCTGTTTGGGCAGGATATGCCAACATACCAGCAGCTGCCTGGACAGTGTGGTGACCAGCTGCAGCCACTTACTGCCCACTGAACAACGAGCTGGAGAGCAGAGAGGCCCTGAGCTCCTGTATCCTCCACAGGAAGCATCTACAAGTCACAGCCAGGCCTCTCTGGACCCTGTCGTGGCTGTGGCACAGTCCAGAGACAGCAGCTGTCCCTCTGCTGCCTTCCCAGCCTCCCTGCTGCCACAGTGTCTCCATTTTTACAGTTTTCTAGGGGAAGGGGCTGAGCAGCCTTTGCATTTTTTTCAGTAGTTTTTTAGGGAACCACTTGCCTTTTGCGAAATAAGCTGCTTATTTCCCAACTTAGGGAGGGAAAAGAAGTGTCAGCACTTTGAGGACATCACTAGCTCCTTTTCCAGCCTAACTACATGGTGTCTTCTAACAGGATGCAACAACACCGGTTGCTGTCAGGAGCTTTCAGAGGTAGCAGAGTCCCCAGTGCAGAGCAGGGTACTTGTCTGTCCAAGTGCTGTTCAGTTCCAGCCTCCAGATGAAAAAGAACTGCAGAAAAAGCTCTTATTAGTTGAACGCAGTGGGATTTAATGAATTCTTAAAACTTCTTTAAGCTGAGAGCAGAGGCCTGGTTGGGAAAGGAGCATCTGAGAAATGGGACGTGCCCGAGGGGATGGCCAACCAACTGCTAGATTGGCATCTCTCCTGGCCTCTGAGGGCTGTAGTTAATTGAAATTAAATGGAGCAAATCACAGTTGCTCTTGTTTGGGTTTTTTTTTTCCTCTCTTTTATATAGGGAAACAGTCCACAGAGATGTCCTGCTCTCTGTCAGATGAGCAGTGTTCCTTTTGAAGGGTACAGGTCCCAGCTTGCCATGCTTATCCAGATTCAATGAGAACAGGAGGCATTTGGAGCATGCTGGGACCAGTGCCCTGCAGGGCCTGTGGGAAGTCTGTGGGTTACTGTAGATGTTGTGTAGTTGTAAGAATCGAGCAAGGCCTGAGGGAGACACTGCAGAAACCTGGAAAGTCGTGTCTCCCTCATGGTGTCCTGTGAGTCCCCATAGTTTCTTAGGAGCATGCATAGCCCTGTGCTGAATGACAAAGCAGTGTCTGTGTAGAAGTAGATAGTAACCTTACAGGAGTGCTGATTTGGACTTTGTGTTGTTTTTTGCCCTCTTTGCTGCTATAGATCAGGCAAAGACAGCAGTAATCCTGGGAATGTTTCCCAGGTCTGCAGAAACTGTAATTACTTAGCAAGCACCGGCTGCCATGTAATGCCTTCTCTGCATCCAGACAATCCTGGGCAGACCAGCATCAAGGCAGCGCAGTTCCTCAGGGCCTCCCTCTCCTTTCACTCACCTGGTGACCAAGAGAGGAACCCACATCTTCTGCCTGCAAGTTGGGACAGGACTAGGTCTGGCACCTTGGGAATCTGCTGGAGTGGAGAATTGCTGGTGACTCTGTGCTGGATTGTGTCTAGGCAAAGCCCATCCCTTGCACAGGGGTGATGAGGAAACACTGAAATTTCCAGACCTGTGTAGCCAGGGAGGGGCATTTCTGTTTGGAGGTTTTCAGGTTAGTTTTCTTCTTGTTGTTGTTTTTCTCTCTCTCTCTCTTTTTTTTTTTTTTAATTATTATTCTGTTGTTTTTGTTGCTATTAGTTTCTATTTTATTTTGTTTTGCATGAGGAGTTCTCACAGCTGTATAGGGGTGGAGCTGTTGTAATAGTATTTGTTTCAGGGTGTTTAAGAAGGGAAGAAAGCAAGCAGGCTGGCAAAGCTTTCTGGGGACTTGTGTACACAACCCATGCCAGTGTTCACATTTTATCCCAGCAGGAGCAGCCTTCTTTGAAATAGAGATCAGCTCCAAGAAAGGTGTGTTTCGTCTGCATCTGTTACTGTAATGCGGGGTGATGGAGGTGGGGCTTGGAGTATGAAAGAAAAAGTAAGCAAAAGTTTACATTCTGGTTGTCTCTGCTCTCTCACACTTCTTTTCCATGGCTGTGACTCACAAGGTAGAGCTGAATACAGATTCTTGCATTTGGCTGGTGTCCATTTCATAGTTCTGCCTGTGCTCTGCATCTGTGGCTCCGTTGTCCTGCTCATTGATCAGGGCTGACCTGGCCAGCGCCACACCTGGGTGAGTCAGCTCTGCTCAGGGAGGCTGCTCCCAAGAGCCAAGGGGGAGGACAGAGAGTCAAGCTGCTGCATGACTGAGTAGGAGAGAGGCAGATGCAGCTGCAGCACGGTGCTTCAGAGAGTACCTGCTGTCTGCTGCTTTCCCCCAGGACCTGCCTTGACCAGGGTCAGGCAGCAGTGCAGGGTGAGAACTGGCTCTTAGGTTATTAAGTCTCTTCTAGTCCTATACGTATTTCATGCCCTCAAGCTGAAGGCTGCCATACTCAGTGCTGTCTGCCTCTTGAAACTTGGAGCTGCCCAGCTGCCAGCTCCATGACAGGATGCAGGACGTGCATCCCTGCACACAGCATACCTTGAGGCCAGCAGTACTCTGCATGCATTTGCTGTGCCCTGCTTTTTCTTGTAGTCACATTCTCTGTGCTTCCTTGCACTTCCATTGTCAAGAACCAGAAACAGAGGTCATTTTACTTTAGACACTTCCCCAGGGTACTAGATGCAATTCTCTTCCTTGCCAGAATAATCTGAATAGTGGCTTTTTTATGAGATCTGTCCTGTGCTCAGCATTTGTTAAAAGTCTTTTACAGAGGCATTGCAGGGCAGTGTGATGGATGGTTCTGGGAGGCACTTTCCTTTGCAGTCTTCCCTCTTCTAAACTAATGAAAACCCATTCATCACCATCTATTTCCACAAATGCCCTAAATCTGCAGCTAGCGATGAGGCAGGTCTACTGGAGATAAAATAGCAGCAAAGCACTAATTCTATCTGCCCCATTCTAATGAGTGTTTAAAAAGGAGTCCCATAGTGTTCCAGAACAACAGCCCTCTAACGTGTCCCCACCGTGCCCTTTCCAGCCCTCATTCGTTCCCCATTTATGCTTCTCTTGCTTCAAAAGAAGAGAATCTTGTGTTACAAAAGCCAGTTTTGAATGGCAAGACTGCAGTTTGTTTGCTTCTGTCTCACAGTAACAATTACTGTCAGGAACTAAATAACAGTTGCTTCCTTGCTGGAGGAAAAATGCTACTGATTGCAGGTACCTTGAGAGACCTAATTCTTTTAGCAAATGAGGTTCTTAATTATTTATGGAAAACCTAGGCAGAACGTTAATGAAGAGAACATGGGGAAAATGGTTCACATGAGACGAAGATGCAAACAAAAAATGTTGCAGCCATATTGTCCTGGCACAAGGTTCTGAGGAGTACAGCAGTGAGTCTGATCTGCTCTGAATGTGGACCTGAGACAAGGCCTTTCTGGCCAGCTCTGCAAGAGGAAACGAAGCTTTGCTATGACAGGACGTGCCAATAATAGAGCCTCAGAAAAAGGATGTCTAATGCAAACTCCATCTGACAGATGCAGACCTCCCAGGCTGAATGGGAATGCAAGTTCAGTGCAGGGCAAGAGCAGGCCTGGCAGTCAGGATGCCAGACCACCACCAGCTCTCTCTGCAACCTCCCTTGTCTTTCCAGGCTTTCATTCCTGCTCCATAAAGTAATCAACCTTCCCACAGGGCTGTTGGACCTCAATTACTGGCATCTACAAGGTGCCTGAAAAGCCAAGGGAAGGAAAGGCCAGCGCAGGGTGGGCTGATTAATACCTTAAGTCTGGGAGTGATTATGAAGGAGGTAAGATCTTTCCAAAATAATGCCATACAGCCCCCTTGATGATGTGTGATGTGGCTTTAGGTAATCTCATAGCAAAGCTCTTAACATACTGACTTCCATACCTGTATTTTTCTAAGAGCACACTGAAGCAAATTCTTGCTGGAGGGGAAGCAGCTGGGCACTTTGTCTTAAATTGCCAAAGGATCAGACATGGGGGAGTTGGTGATCAAATAGCACCAAAATAGGTGAGCTAACCCTTTTGAGCTCCCTGCATCTGGGCTGGGATACAGAAATCAGATGGTCTGTTACTTGGAGGGGAGGTTATTTTTAGTTCAGAGATTCTCTGTTTACACTTGACAGCACAGGCAAGCATCCTCTGTGAGTGCATCCCCCACTCCTTCCACATGCAGGCACTGGAAGACAATTTGTGTGCACCAGAGAAGGCACGGCAATTAAATGTGTGTTTTGGAAGATGTCCATGAGCACATAATAAAGCCCCAAACTCTAGTGAGCTTCACAGTCTCCTTTCCCAGAGTAATTTATAATTATTATCGTTATTAGATTGTGGTGTGTAAAGGCAGTCTCTGCTCCAAGGGAAAAGAACATGAGCTACAGCACTAATCATCTCTGCCTCCTCCATCAGCTTCCCACCACCCTACCAAGAAAGCAGCAGCTGGAGTCATTCTGGAAATGAGATACTTACCGTAAGAACAACACTCCAGACAATAGATGTGTCAGCTCTAGCAACAGGTAATCTAAAGGAGCAACATTTTCACATTTCAGTCAGTTCACAACTGTTTCAGTGCTCACAGCCTCTCAGCTCCCCAGCTAAGCACAAGCCTGGGGAGTGAGAATCAAAGAAACCAAATTCAATTTCCTCAGATGCTGCTGTCAACTTCAGCTGTAGGGAGTTGCTGGGTGGAAGGGAATGGGAGGCTGGTATCAGTTTTGTCCCCGGGGTGTGGAGCGAACGGCTCTGCAGCACTGACTGTTCCTAGAGCCACTTTTCTCATAGGTCATATCCCATTTATTATGGGATTTGCATGGGCTGCCACAAATGTGAATTTTCACCCCTTTCTGAAGTACCCCACCTTGCAGATTTTTTTTTTTTGTAATACCTGTGTGCCCCAGAATGATCAGAGCAGTCCCTCTGCCTCACTACTCTCTCTATGCTGTTACAGGCATATTTTTCCCAAGTGCTGGTAGAACAGCAAGTGAGAGAGGATGCTGTCTTAGGCTCTGCCTTATGTTTCCAGCAGTAGCAAGCTAACAGGGTTTCAAATCCTGTCAGACAACAGACAGAAAAAGGCACATGTGAGAAAAGTAATTTCCCTGTAGCTTTACTGGTTGGAGATACTAAAGTCCTGACCTTGTTATGGGCAGATGAAAACACTGTTTGAGTCTACAAATTGTTGGCATTGATGCCACCTCTCATGTGGTCTATTATGTCTAAAAGCAGTACAGCTTATGATGTTTGGGCCTGGGAGTGCAAGAGTGACACTGGGAAGTTCAGTATCCTACAACAGGAATCTGTGCTTACCCTCAGTAGGTAGTAAGGGAGGGTTTGGAATTTCAGTGAAAAAACTGCAAAGGTCTGTCTAGCAGAAGAGCCCTAGAATGGAGAGGATGCCGAAACTGTGATGGAGCGTTGCAGGGACACAGGATCAGACCTGCCCTGCAACTAAAGGGAAAATGCCAAGGCTTGATGCACTGACCCAGGATAATCCTGCTAGCAGCACCAGGCAGCTGGGGCCTGCCTGCTGCACGAGCAAAGGCTCAGGCACAGGGCAGCCCTGCTCCCTCACTGTCTCCATGTTTTCTTAAACTAAATCTTTAATATCCAGCTACCCAGCCAAGAGGCCTTGTGCTGTGTTTCCCTCTGAACAAGGATCGGAGCCAGCAGCGTGTCCAGAGCACAGAAGCTGCCATCTACTGGCTAACCTGGCAGGGCTCCCCCGGGAGAAGGCTGTTTCTGGTAGGAAAGCTTGTTAAGCAGCTTTTTTAAAGGCTTTTAAAACAGCTGAGCTTGTGTTCACAAAGAACATCCAAAGGTAAAGCAGCAGCTGACGGCGTACGCTGAACCAGCGAGATGTCAGGACAGCTCAGAGAACCCACGTGAAAGTGCAGCTGCATTAAATGCTCATGGAGATGGTGCACCAAGTGCAGCCCCTAAAAGGCATGAGGTGGTTCAGCCCAGTGCAAGGGCAGCATGTCCTGCCTGAAGGAGAATCAGTAGTGCTGGGCAGAGCCTTGCAGCATCAGGCTAATGCTGCCTCTGGGTGGCATATATCTTCTATCAGAAAGATGGGGGGTTTCTGGCCAGAGGGAAGTGTGTTGGCTGGCAGCTGGAAATGGCTGCACCTGCAGCCAGCAGCAGCAAAGCTGAAATAAACTCCAATGCAGCTCTGCTGTCTCAGCAGAGATAAATCTGAAGCTCAGCCCAAAGTCTCTTTAATTACAGTCTTTGCTTTGCCACAGAAGTCCAGAGCTTTCCTGCTCAATGCAGTATCTGTATGTGAAAGAAATGCCAGCTCCTGAAGGTGACTGCTGCATCCCTACACCTGTCTCCACATCCACATTTCCTTGTTTGGCAAAACTGCCATTGTGGAGCATCTACCAAATACTGTACATCTGACTTTGGGAGGATCCCTGCATTGCTGTTTAAAGGAGATGGCATTTCCCATCTCCCTGCAAAACTTCTGGGAAGCACTCCTCGCATACATCCTCCCCAAGGGAGGCAGATATTCCAGGAGCAGAGAAATACTTCCTAAACCACTCACAAAACAGCCATTGTTGGCTATGGACCCATCAGCGTATAGGCTGCACAGAACTGTCAGAACAAGGTAGGAGCTGGAGGTGTACGTGCTTTTTACACCTGGGCAAGACAGGAGGAGAAGGCAGGATGGCAGAGGAGCAGGACCGTCCCACTGCACACACCTGGCACGGCCCACACCCCACTGCCACGTTCAGCATCCAAACGTGATCTGGGTGAGAGAAGGCAGAATCTGAGATGCTGAATCGAAAAGGGTTTCCATAGCAACTCAGCCAGGGAAACCCTCCCCGAGTTGGGGAGCTGTGCTGAGACACAGCCGTTCCACGGCCAATTCTTGCACAGCACTTGCAGAGAGAAGTGTAGCAAGTGCCTCCTTGGGGGAACAGGTGAGGGGATCTGTCTACAAAGGAGGGCAGAATTACAGCCAAGAAACAATCTAGCCTGTTAAGAGAAGCAGGTCATTATATATAAGACCCCGCTCCCGAGAGGGGGATCCCAAAGGCTTATGATGATGATTGGAAACCTCAGAACAAAATATCCTTGGAGGGCAGTAATGATAGCACATGCAGGAATGTCACTGTCACCCAATGTCCTTTAGCCCTGGGCAGACGTAAATTACAGTGGGAATTTAAGGCTTCTTTCTACATCCCAGTTGACACAGCAATCTCTTTTTCTACTTGGCCACTCCCAAGATTGACTGCAGCAAGAACATCTAGGCAGCGCTACAGAGAGCTCTTACTGCCAGCACATCTTACCTTCACAGAGAAGGCTGCTCAAGAAAGACAAGAGATGTATTAAAAGGAATTTTGAATAAAGCTTTAAGACAAGAGCCTTGATCAAACTCCACATGTCACATTCTGCTGGAAGGAGATGAACAGAGAAACCCCCCACCAGGCTGAAGCAAAGAGACTTCAGATAGGTTAAGAAGGGTTTGCAAGAGGAGGAGGGGAGCTACTGACACTCAAAAGCAGTATCACCACCCTCTCCAGGAAGGCAAGAGCAGCCTGTCCCAGAGAGGATGTCTCTTTAATCTGCAGCTAATAGGCTTGCTCCACAAATTAGCATGCACGAGGCTGTAGCAGCATTTAGTATTCAGAAAGCATCAGTCTGATACAAACCTATTTGCTGCTGCTACTGCAGCAGCTGCCAGGAGTGACAGTGAGCTGATACAAGGCAGACTATTGAGTGCTTTTTCCTTCCTGGAGGGCACCCAAGGGGACAAAGCCAGTAATGCAGTTCAGGCATCTCCTAACTCGAGTACCACACCCATCTCATCCCACACCAGCCACAAGGCACACAGGTGGATGCGTACCTCTCAAGTCTCAGTCAATGCTGTGCTCCTGCATGCAATGAATGCACCGTGGGGCTCTGCTGTGCGTGGCTGTGGGAGTTTTCTTCAAGGAAATACCAGATTTCCTCTGCAAGACCTCACTGTGTGCAGCCTACATTCAAGTCAGGTAAAAGCACCCTAGGGGTCTGCATGCTTCCAGAAAAGGAGCTGGGCTCAGATTGCACAAAGGGACTGAAGACTTGAACACCTACAAGAAGCTCAGTACTCATCCAGCCTGTTGAAGTAAGACTGATTTTTATCTCCAAACCACTTACCACAAAAGGTACTTCACCCCTCCTGTGAGCTCCCACAACAATACTTGCACGTGTTGAAGGTCAGCTGTCCAGTTGCTTGTTGCAGAACTATTTATTTGGATGCTGACCAGAGAAATTATTTTTGTAAGCCAGAGGATAGAAACTACAGTTCTTCAGTCTCAAATTAGAGGAAGTTCTGAACATTAAAGAAGGCACTAAGGGTGAAACCTGAGCAGAGCTTTGAACTGATCATCTGCAGAAACAGGAGTCCTGGAAGCCCAGGTCACTGAGCGAGCTGCAGCTCTGCTATCCCCATGGAGCAGACAATCAGAGGCAAGAGTGCCACTTCAACATAAAGCAGAATTATGGTGAGGTTTCCCCAGGACCAGCCACACAATACAACCTCTCCATGTGTTCTAGGAGTTTTCCTCTCAGAAAAACCTGGACTATGGTACACACACAGGCTGAGCTCATCCTGTCAATTTATTTTTAGACTCTGGCTCAGGGGAGAATCTGTTGATATAAACAACTGTGAGTGGCAAGCACCAGCCCACGAAAGGGAAATTAAACTGACTGAATGAAGGGGAAGAGAGAGAGGATCTTTATTTCCCTTTGTATCACCAGGAATTCTGGTCTGGCCTCTCCTTTACCAGAGGAAGGAAACACACTCTTGAAAAGACTTTCTTTCAGGAGATTGACCGAGCCTGTCAGGAAGGGCCCAAGCCAGCAGCACTACACAGAGAGGAAAAGTAATGGGGACAGTTCATCAGTGTCCCTTCTCCCCTCATCCACCTTCCCCACACTCTCCAATACTGGTTTCAGGTCAAAGTGTTCACATAAAAATTCTTGGATCCCAGTATTCCCAAAGCAGCAGCAACACCAGGGCAGTCTGAGCCAACCAGCAGAGCTCCCACACTTCCTCCATCAATGGGAGGCCAAGGATGTTATTTCTCTTCCTTAGCCTGCAGTTTGTTCCGCCGCTCCATTTTCTTCTGTAGTTTCCTCTTCACCTGCAGTTGCTTTTTTTCCTGCAGTGTCTGCTGGACCTTCTCACGGAATTTATTGTTTTTCTTCTTGATCTTGGCCAGCTCTGCCTTCCTTTTTTCCTCCAGATCTGGATCCTGCAACGGCAAATGCCAGGACACTTAGTGATATGCACTGGACAGTGCAGTTCCTTGCCTTTGCTAGATGCCCACTCTGCTTTCAAACGCACGGCTGAGAGGGTTGCTGAAGTCAGACACTGTTCCAACACATTTTTCAATACCAGTTGTCCTTTAAGGTAAACTTCACCACCCCAAAGAGGAGGGGAGAGGCAGATCACAGCAGCGAGGCAGGAACTGTCATTTCTTTTCCATGTCACGAGCATTATACCAGCTACCAATCAAAACTGTTTACATAGCAGCAACTCTCACCTTTCCTTCAAGGATCATTTGTTTCCGCTTATTTATTTCCTTCTTCTCGTCAAAATCCATGTACTCCAGTTCCTACCAAAGAAAAAATACAGCAGAGCAATCAGTATCCAAGCACTGAGTTGACACAGAGAAAAGCAGTCCTGCTTCACTCAGCAGAATCTCAGCAGCGTGGCACATTTGGTAGCTTGCAGGCCTTCCCCCGGCTACCAGCCTCCAGCCCCAGCACTCAGCAGCACTTAACTGCTCCAAGTGTGCAGTAATAGAACTTAGGGAAGCTAAATCAAACAAAACCCCCACTATGGCAAATAGTGAAGTGCTTCCACTAGAAGAAGGAACAAAAACTCGGAATTATGTGCTTAAAAGAAAACTGCATATACAGAACCTGGTATTAGTCACCAGCAAATCTCTTGGCTGCCTAAGATTTCCTGTCCTCTGAACAAAGGAGCTTCATGTTTGCACACTTACTATTTCACACTCCCTCCTTGTAACATTCACATGGTTAAGGATGTCAAGCACCAGTTTCTCTTCCACAGAAAACTCCTGCAGCTTCAGTTCTAAATTAGGATGAGACATTTACACACATGGCTGGTTATGAAATCCAGAGGCAGGTTCTCAACTAATAAGTAACCTACATAGTTCCACTGACTACGAGTAGACTTGTTGTCATAAGTTATGACCACTGTCACTTCTGCAGGCCCACAGCAAAGGATTACATCCTCCCTTCTGCAATTCCTGTAGTAAAATATGTTGCCTTTATTGGGCCTATTTCCTTTAATAAAGGATGAAGTCTGTGCTCTTTTCATTCACCTCAGCATAGACAGCAGCAAGGAAGTAAGAAAAAAAAGCTGTCTGCTTTAATAAAAAGGCTACAAAATATGTTTGACAGGCAGTTTCTCCTCCACTAGAAACAGCAAGAACAAAACTGATGGAGGTTCAAGAACTCCTATTCCTTTCTGATCTTTGGCTGCACAGGAAAGAGAAACCATTTTTATGCTGCTCTTCTGAACCACACATCCTGGTAGATAAAATCCAGGCTGCAAGTACCACAGCCACAAAAACAATTCTACACCTTAGCAGTATTAATGTTCCCCACTTACTGATCTCCTCCTCGATAGCGTGCACAAGATGGATGTCATACTGTGTCACCATTGTAATAGAGATTCCGTTCCGACCTGCATGATGAAAACGCAGTGACACACGAATCCTGACAAGCAGAGGGAAAGGAGGCCTAAACCATGCCAAATTCCATCCATCTCCATGAGTCAACCTAGCACATTGTGGTGACAGGATGCTCTAAAGGGTCTTTATTTGCTCTGAGAAAGCAGTTAAGTATTGGTGCAGATCAGACACAAGATCAGCTATCCTTGCAATCTGAAGGCACGATGCTGAGCCAGCAATCTGAGCAGACTTGGCATTGACTGAGAAGACTGTACTGCAGCTGCTGTGAAGGTTTCTCACACTCATTCGGGGTACTGAGATCCCAGTTTTAGCCAAGTGCAGCACTGCTGCAAGGGGTGCAGTTTGCCCCACTCACCTGCACGGGCTGTCCGGCCAACCCGGTGAATGTAGATTTTTGGCAGGCCTGGAGTGTTGTGGTTGATGACAACTTGTACAGTAGGAATGTCCAAGCCTCTGCAATGCAGGGAGAGAGAACAGAAGCTGATAAACTTAAATATAAAATCTAAGTTCCTGATCTTTGCTTTGTCCAAGAGCCTAATGTTCTCATAAACAGAGTGTTTATTAATAAGCTGCAGCTATTCTAGGACAAATTCTCATATCATGCAACTCTCCAACAATCATAGAACGGGAGGACCTGCCATACATGTCACCTGATATTCTCTCCTGGATCAAGAGAACAAACTAAGCTCTGTAGAAATCACTGTCCTGCAAGAATACACACACCTGAGGCAGTACAAGAAGACAGGATCATAACTACATTACCTAAAACAGGCCCCAAAACACAGCTTAGACATATTCTGTAATGGTAAATGAACAATCCTGTCCTACCTCCACGGGCAGAGTTTAAAGCTCTCTTGTTAAACTCACCTTAATCTCTACAGTAATTCTGATGCTTTAAAAGCAGGGTCAAGGCCTTTGCAACAGAGACTGCAGTTTCCTCTTACCTGGCAGCAACATCTGTAGCAATAAGAATCTTAAAGATGCTGGATTTGAACTTTGCTAAAGCTGCAAATCGTTGCCGCTGGAAAAGGAGAATCCTGGATTAGGGATGTTGTGACCCACAGCAGCTGACCCAGAGAGCTGTTTGGCTCAGGGATCCAGCTAGAAGCACCCACCTCCCACACTTGTCCCATCACTCACCTGTTTCATCATGGAATGCAGAGCTACAGAAGGAAAACTGAACTTTCTAAGCATCATATTCAGGATTTGACATTCCCTTGAAAGGAAAAAAAACACAATTAAAAAAATCAAAATACACCAGGCAAACAGAAAGCTGACCGATCAAGACAGAGCTGGGATTCCTCTGGAAGCCCTCACAGTACAGCTACTACAGTGTGCTTAGTTACTGAAGCACCGTGACAGAGCAGGGAACGGGACACCCACACCTCACTCGCTCAACCCTGAGAGGGTGACTGGATTCCCACTTGCACCCAGGGGAATGTCACCAGCACCACGTCTCAGTCCCCAGCAATGTCAGCAACCTGAAGGAATGAATAGCACAGGACAGCAGACTCTTCCCCACCATTTTCCAGTATCCATCAGCAAAAGGAAAGGTGGCTGCAGGGAAGTAAAAGTAGCTTGACCTTCCAGCGTGCTACATTTCTGAGTGGCCCTGCAGTCCCAGGCTGCTCAAAAAAAGGTGCTCTTCTACCAAATTGCAGTACAGATTGAGAAAGCAAACATCAGCATAGCTTAAGAGCAGTACAGTAGGAATTTGGAATCTGAATTAGAATCACAAAAGCACCTCTACAGTAAAAGCCATCACTAGGAAAAATTCCACTTACTTGCAGGTTTTGGTAAAAATAATGATAGACCAGTCTTCATGCTCATCCTGGAAGGTCTGGATTAAATGGACAAGGTATGCATCCTTAACTGCTTCGGGTACAAGCAAGTAACGCTGGTCCAGTTCATCTACTGTCCGCACCCTGTTGGGAAGGGACAATAAAGCACTAAAATCCACAGCTTTGGCAAGAGAAAATGGAACACAAGAGATGTAAGAGACAGTAAGAAGAGAACAGAGAAAAAGCAGGATCCCACGTGTGGCAGAGCAGAGACGCACGTACTCGGATGCAGCCTCCCAGAAGAAAGGTCTGTTCATGGCCAGGCTCTTCAGCTCATTCAGCGTATCGGTCAGCGTGGCGCTGAACAGCAGCGTCTGCCTGCGTGCTGGAACAGCCTCCAGAATCACCTCTAGGTCTGCCGTGAAGTCAGCACAGCCCTGCTCCAACAACCGGTCAGCTTCATCCAACACCTCGACACAGCCACAAATAGATGAGATCATCTGCAAGTGTTCTTACAAAACCAAAAGCCTTAAAAAGCGGGGAAGGATATTTTAAAAGAGTGAAAAATCTGCCCTACCAAGAATTTGAGCTTTTTAAGGCTGAAAGTGTTGGAACTGCGAAGATGATCTGCCAGCCTGCCAGGCGTCGCGATGACAACGTGGGGTTTGCGGGAGAGCTCCAGGGCCTGTGCCACCATGTCTGCAGTGAGAAACATGCAGCCATGTTACAGGAGATTGAACCCTATAAGCATACAGTGTGCGTGGCTGGAAAACATCGCTCTGACTTCCACCAGCCTCAAAGAGGAACACCGTGGACACATCAGCACGGAGAAGCACGCTGGCCATTCTGCTCGTCCCCAGCCTGCCCATGTTGGTGTCTCAGTGCCACTCACCCAGGCCGCCCACCACCACGCAGTCCTTCAGGCCCAGCGGCTTCCCCAGCACACGGAACTGCTCTGCGATCTGGTAGGCCAGCTCCCTGCAAGGAGGGTAGGGCTAAGCGGGGGAAGTGGGGACACCGGACGTCAGGCAGGGGACTCCGGGGCTGCTCCATACCTGGTGGGCGTTAGCACCAGGCAGAAAATGCCATAGGGATCTTCGGAGAGCACCTGCAACACCGGCAGCACGAAAGCTGCCGTCTTCCCGCTACCCGTCTTGGCGCAGCCGAGGCAGTCACGGCCTAAGTGGGAGCGGGGTTAGGGTGAAGAACGTGAACGACGGGAACGACGCGGAACGGCGGGGGACCAAGGGACCGCACTCACCCTGCAGTATTGGCGGGATGCAGGAGGCCTGCACGGGCGTAGGCCGGCTCAGCCCCATCTGCCGCGCCTGCTCCACCAGCCACGGAGCCAATCCCAGCTCCCTGAACGCAGCCATGCCGCTGCTCACTCAACCCCAGTGACTTCCGGCCGCTTTCGCGCTCTCATTGGCTGCCTCCTGCTGGCCCCGTCCAGCCCGCCTTGTCCGGCAGCTGCTTCCGGCGCCCTGGTGACGTCACATCCTCCTCGCGTGGCTATTGGCTGCGGCTGATATCTCCATGGAGACGGCGGCTCCCGGCAGCCCTCGGGGCTCAGCCGCTTCCGGAGACGTGTCTGGAACGGGGAAATGGCGGCCGGGGCGGGCGCGGGTCCCGCCGGGCAGGGCGGCGAGGCGGATGAGCTTTTTGACGTGAAGAACAGCTTCTATATTGGGGCTTACCAGGCCGCCATCAACGAGGCGCAGAGGATCAAGGTAGGGGCGGCTCGGAGGGGGCTCAGGATGTGCCTCGGCCCGGGGTCGGTGCCTCTCCGTGGGGCTGCCCCCTCTCAGCCGCACCGGGTGCTGGCGGCGCGGACTCCCCGAGCGCCCTTCGGCCTCGCCCCTCACGGCTTGGGCTGTTTTCGAAAGGGAGATTTCGTGTGTGTCCTGGCTGCCTCCTGTTGGGTTTTGATGGACGGGTGTTGAGTTCTTGTTTCTTGTCCTCTTTTCAGCCGTCCAGCCCTGAGAAGGAAGCGGAGAGGGACGTTTTCTTGTTCAGAGCCTACATTGCCCAGGTGAGTCTGCAGAGGCTGGATTTGCAGCAGAATAATCTGACTGCGGGGCTGCAGTTGGGCAGGCTGTGAATCTGAGTGCAGTTACACAACTGGGTGATAATTCTAGGTTTTCTTTCTTCAATAGAGAAAATATGGTGTGGTACTGGATGAAATTAAAGCTAATGCCAGTCCCGAGCTCCAAGCAGTGCGGATGTTTGCAGAATATCTTTCAAATGAGAGTCAAAGGTAAACCTGATAATAAGCTGGAAATCAAACTTTGTCTGACAGGGAATGTGTTTCTATGTGGGAAGTTTGTAGAAGTGTGGTTTTTATTACGTGTGGCTGCAGTTTTGCCACAAAAAGGTAGATTTTCTGATGGCAAGGTATTTAAAACATCTCTGTATTCTCACCTACGCTGTTACAGAGATGCGATTGTTGCTGATTTGGACAAAAAAATGGCAAAAAGTGTTGATGTGGCCAATACCACTTTCTTGCTGATGGCTGCTTCAATCTATTTCCATGACAAAAATCCTGATGCAGCTCTACGAACTCTACATCAAGGGGAGAGTTTGGAATGGTAAGTGTAACTTGATCTGGCATCTCTGAGGAGTGTGTTAGCAAAGTCTCTTACCTAGGGAGAGTGGTAATAGAAATGTCCAAGGTTTGGCTTGTCTCAGACGAGCCTTGAAACCATTGAGACACTGTTTAGAGGTTTGCCTTTGAAGTTGTGAGTGATACGGTGCACAGCCTACAATATCGAATCTATTGCTCCCTTGTGAAACTTAAGAATCTGGTTCATTGATCTGTGTGTATTCAGAATTGCTGAAGTGAGTGCTATGGCTGTACAGCAGGAGAGCAGCTGGAAGCATGCTGCCCTGCTCTGAGCCCTGCTGTGAGCACTGCCAGCTTTGTTGGCTGCCTCGTGCCTTGGCCCTGGCACAGTAGTGCACCCTGTTACACAGCAGGCTCCTAACAAAGCACAAGCAATGATAAAACATGCCATCACTAGAGTTGATTTGCTTTTGTTGCAGCATGGCGATGATGATCCAGATTCTTCTAAAGCTTGACAGACTTGATCTGGCTCGGTGAGTAAGTTTGTGTCTGTTGTTTCTGAATAGTGAGCATAAAGTGCTTTGAATCTCTGGGCCTGGGTTTCTTCCTTCCCTTACAGAAGTAAAACAGCTCTTTCACAGCTTGTCTTGGTAAAACATGAGGAGGTAATTATGCCTCGTGAGCAGTTTGATCTGGCTGTTTTGCTATGGAGGTGAAAGAGCTTGACAAAGAAGACTACAGCTTTCTGTTTGTGTCTTAGGGAACTGTGAGACAGTTGTGTTCCTTTTATGCAACTCCCACTTTTGCATCTGCAGCAAGGAGCTTAAGAAGATGCAGGAGCAAGATGAAGATGCGACCCTCACTCAGCTGGCTACTGCCTGGGTGAACCTGGCTATAGTGAGTATCCCTGGCCTACAGCATCTGAGAAACAGCACTCAGACAAGACTCTGTGCCTTCTTTGTGATCCCTGTTTTCACATCATGCTTTCAGAAAAGCATGCAGGTTTTTTTGTTGTTGTTGTTTCAAAGCAAATCCCACGTGTAACAGGACAGTGCTACCTAAACTCAGTGTAATAAAATGCTCTTAATCAGCCCTCCCATTCAAGGAAATCTGTCTCTGCAGAGATAGAAATCGGCCTTTTGCCCAGTTACCAAATCTCATTAAACCTTTTGGTGCCTGCAACTGGTTGGCAAGAAACTGTATTGTAATCAAGAGTTTCAAACAGTCAACCAACAACATACGGCTGGTAGCCTGGATGTCAGGTGTTTGAAACCAAACAGTCTCCTGAAATTCAGTAAATTCTGAGGTATGCATGCAGTAACCTGTTACAGTGCTATTAAGAGTTTTTTAGTGTTCATTTTGTCTTGTTATTAAATTCTTGTACATCTCTGTGCCCCTACAAAAGCATGAGGCTGAGTTTTCTTTCAGATCCCATTTTTCCCTAGGGAAACTCACCCTCTGCTCAGTGCAAGCTGCTGCATCTAGAAGCTCTCTGAAGCTGGGACATTTTGAAAAGCCAGGTGCCTGTACCTGGGTTTAATTATGAAATCTCATTTCATGATCTTTTATTACGTTATTATGATGTTCTTCCAGACATGAAATCAGTGCTCTGAAGTGGTTCTTTTGAAATGGTTTTCTTTCTCTTTGAATGAGAACCTTGATCTTTTGATCATTTAAGTGCTTCTTAGTATTGAATGCTTTTGTGTTTCTTTCATCTGTAGTCTTACAGTGATCTCCCATGTGAGAGGAGATCACGTGAATGACGGCAGCTCATTTCATTTTATAACCCTTCACATGAACTTCGTGGCCCCTTTCTTCAACCACAGAAAGAACACACAGCCTTCTTGACAATGCACGGTGAAACTGCATGCCTGTGTCCTTTTGCAGGGCGGTGAGAAGTTGCAAGATGCCTATTACATCTTCCAAGAGATGGCAGACAAATGCTCCTCCACTCTGCTCCTGCTTAACGGGCAGGCAGCCTGCTACATGGCTCAGGGCAAGTGGGATGACGCAGAGGGAGCGCTGCAGGAGGCACTGGACAAGGTACTTGCTGGTTTCAGGCAGATTAGCCTGAATCTGAATATCTCTTAGGCACAGCAAACAGAACAGCAAGGAGCTTCACCACTGTGCTTTGTGAAAATGTTCCTAAGAGTGGTTTGCTGTTAACAACTGCCTTTTCTTCTACTTTGCCTGTTCAGTAAAGTGAGCTGTGGGCTTGTCAGTTCGCTGCCAGTTGTTACCCTTGGCCGTGGAAGGGTAAGTCACAAAGAAGTGACTTTTTGTTTCCAGGACAGCAGCCATCCTGAGACCTTGATCAACTTCGTTGTCCTGTCACAACACCTGGGCAAACCACCAGAGGTGAGGCTTATTTTATGGTACTCGAGAAGCAGCTCGGCCTGGGGACAGGCTGTGTGCTCCTGCTGTGGGTGAGAACTTCAGCAGCCCTGTGTTCTCATCGGGATTAGAGTTAACAAAACAAAATAGTTGTGGAGTTTTGGGGCATGGGGGAAATTCAGTATTCAATAAAGTCTGGGAACGCAGCTGTTGTAGGCAGTGGTGTGTGCTTAGAGGAGAGCCTGGGTGGAGAAGGAAATCTCCAAGTTCTGAGCTTGGTTTTCTCTGTTTGTTAAATCTGCTATGGAAGGTCTTACTGCTTTTAAATGGGGCTGCTAATTTTCAAAGTGCTGAAGAACTCAGCTCTTTGCTCATTGAGAACAAAGTCATAGAAGTATTGTTTTAAACTTTCTGGCTTTTCTTCGTGTTCTTCCAGTATTTAAATTTCCCTTTTTCCTCCCATCAGGTTACAAACCGTTATTTGTCACAGCTGAAGGATGCACATAAGAATCATCCGTTCATAAAGGAGTATCAGGCAAAGGTACTGGCTATTTTCCAATATGAAACTGAGTTTGTAATGACTTACACCAGCAAGATGGGGCGGGGGGATGACTTGCTGTGAGCATGACTACAGTTCTAAACAGGCAGATCCATTTCTTCAGCATCTCACCACTGCCAGCAGATTTTCTGGCCCTTGTGAGATGTTGGGAAATACCCAGCGTCCAGGTTGAGTGTATTTATGCCAAGTATATGAACAAAACGTAACTGAATGTGGGGTACATCTGGAAAGAAATGCTTTGAGGTCCATCTGACCCAGATTACAAACTTGTTTGTTAGCGTGGGACGCTGTGCTTAAATGGGGGAAATCTTCTGGATGAGAGAGAATTCAGGGGACGGGCAGAGGGAGGTAATGGAGAAAGAAGAAAGAAACAAATGGAAATGATTGAGAGCAGACCCAGGCAGTTTGCTTTTTAGAGTTCATTTTGCCTTGGTGAATTGCTGCAGGGTTTGAAATGTGTTCGTTTTGTTTCTGCTTTGAAGGAGAATGACTTTGAGCGACTCGCCATGCAGTATGCCCCCAGCGCCTGAGGAGGAACGGGGCAGCAGATCTGCTCTGTGGTACCTGGGAAGCAGGGTTGGTTCCTCAGAACCCTTCTGGTAACATGGAAAAATGCCCTTTGCAAGTGGGTCTGGCTTAACTCAGCGTGGCAGGGTCTGCAATCCAGGAAACCGTTGCTGAGTTTGTATATAATGTGTAGCTGCTCTAACCTGGGAGCCAAAAAGCCTCTTCTGGCTTCTGGGGTTTTCAACTCTGTTTAAAACACAGCGCGAATCAAGTTTGCAACACTGTACCTTAAACATTCCTAATAAAGCCTTTTCTGGCTCTGTGTGCCCCTTAATTTACACCCCGAGACTCAAGTTAATTCCGTTGTGGGACTGAGCCCTGTTGTGCTGAGGGTGGAATCCCTATGGGGAGAGCATGAAGTCTCAGATTTCAGTGCAGGGTGAATCCCGAGTTACGGCTGTTCTTTCGGTTTGGTGGTGGCTCCTTTTAGGTTAACATCCTCTGGAAGAAGGATGCACAGCTGTAGGGGTTACTGCTGGTGAGAGGGAAAGCTTCCCCAGAATAGAAATAATCCAATCGTAACAGGCTCAGCCCTGATCTTAAGTTGATAAATGCAACATCTCGTGTCCTGCAGCCAGGAAAGCATTAGGTTTTTCTTTAACGAAGTGCATCCTGCAGTACTGGGGAAGTGTTTGCCCCCAGCCGTTCCTGAGAACGTGGTGGTTGGTGCACCTGACACGTAATGGACATGAGGAACAGAGCACTGTGTGGTTTTATGCCTTGGACTCCTGTGCAGCATTTCAGGCTGCCTTTTGTGTCGAGATACGAGGAGCAGATGTCCGTCCGGAACCCTCAGCGGGGCCTCCTGAGCTGCAATGTTTGATTTATCTTCTGAATTATCTTTTGGAAAACGTTTTCGGGAGAGGGAGAAGAGGGGGTTTATGCTACACTGCAAACGGTCTGAATGGCGTTTCCTTTGTGCCCACCTCGCAGCCATTGCTCTGAAAGAGCTCATTGTCTCTTGCCTTGGCTTGTTTAGCAAGCAGCTCTTTTCAGTGAGGGGTTTTTCGTGGTCCAGTCTTGAATGAATGTTTCCTTTGTGGAGCTGTCTGAGCGAGATGTGAAAGGGGCTTGTGTGCTCAGGGCAGCCATTGCCCACTTGATGGGCCATGATAAATTGACTTAAAAATGTAAACAATAAAAGCAAGTGGCGGAGAAGGAGCCAAACCTGTCAGTGTGAGAATAGGGGAACGTGTTGTTCAAACCTGTGAGAGGAATGAGTTTGTGTTTCCTCTTTGCTGCCTGGGACCAATTAGAGAAGTTCCAAAGAACTTGAAGGCAGAATGAGTCGGCGGTGGGACTTTCAGATGGCTTAAAACTCCTATTTCTTCAACTTACAATTCCACAGATGGGTTTTCTCTTTATGAGTGATCATTTGTCTGTCTCTGCTAACAGGGAGCCTTACTGCTGCACTTGAGGTTGTCATTGAGGTGCATTGGGCACCAATTGCTGCTCCGTGGCTGATGCACAGCACAGCTGTGCTGCTCCAATGCATTGCTCTGAGGTTCCTGTGCTGCCTCAGCAAGGAGAGAATTTGTGTCAGCATTTCAGGAGAACCTTCGTCTTAAACCTTGCAAAGCAAACGTTTGAGCTGTGGATGGCGATCGATTTGACTGCTGTTAATTGTGAGCTCCTTGTTGATGAGATTTCTGCTGTATGAACAGCAGTGTGTGCTGGAACGCAGGCTGCCCAACTCGGGAGGAGGTGCTCGGTAAGGGCTGGCATAAGGGCTGGCCCCGAGGCAGGGTTTGCATTTCTCCAGGTGCATCTCCTTACCCCACAGCCTTTTTGATCCGTGGCCGAACTTCGGCACCTGTTGTAACCGTGACGGGGTGGTGGGAACGAGCGAGGAGAGGAGAAAGAGGACAAATTCCTGCTGTGCGAGGCTTTTGCGAGACCGGTGGAACAGAGGGAAGCGCGGAGAATCGTTTACAGAATAATAATAAGGAGTGGACGTGAGGATGTTGAACGCGGAGGGCTCTGCAGGGTGGCGTCGCCGGGCTGCTGACGGCATCCTGCAGGGCACAGCTGCTCCCGCCGCCCCGTCACGAGGTGCCATCTGAAATCCCGGTGTTTTTGCCGGCGGGTCTCGCTGTCGCCGTGCCCGCTGTGGGGGCCATCGTTGGAGAGAGCGATCGCGTCGCTTTCCGCGTTAGAAATTTCAGCGTAGCTTCATTCAGCCCGCTGCCAGGCCCCCTATGAGCCGCCGCTCATTAGCAGGCACCGGCCGGAGCGCGGAGGCTCCTCCCGTGGGCGGCTCCATGGCCCGGTAACGGCGGGGGCCGGGGGGGGGGCCGGGCCGACCCGCTCTGCGCGGAGCCTGCGCGGTGCCGCCGGGCACGGCGGGGCGATGGGCGAGCGACGCTGAGCGCCATGCGGGGCTCCGAGCCCATGCCCGGCTACGGGCAGCTGCTGCGGCGCGGATACGGCAGCCTGGTGGCGGCCGCGCGGGGCTGCGCGGACTGCGGCTGGGAGCTGTCGAGGAGGACGTGGGCCGAGAACGCGCACCTGCGCTGGGGAGAAGTGCTGCTGTGCGGGCTGTGCGCGCTGGGTTGGACCGTGCTGCGCCGCGCCGCCGCCCGCCGCGTCTTTCGGGTCAGTACCGCGGGATGCGGGAGGGCTCCGGTCCTCCTTTCCCGGGGCTGCGGCTCGTTCCGACGCCCTGCCCTGAGGTTAAACCCCGCGGGTTGCGCGGCTGAGCGCCTCTCCCGCTGCGGTCGAATCCTCCTTGCGCAGAGCGGCCGCTCCTCGCCCCGCAGGGCTCCATCCCGAGCTCGCAGAGAAGCGTGCTGTTCTTCTAGGGAGCTCGGGTGGTTTGTGTGGGAAGAATCCGTCCCCCGGGGCCGCGTGCCGTGAGGGGGCATTGCGGTCCCGCCCCGGGCAGCATCCTGCAGGGCAGAGCGTCGCCGGAGGGCCGGGGGTCCCGTTGCACGGGAGAGCTCTATCCGCGCTGTGTAACGGGGTCGGGTAGGGGGCCGGGGATTATTTCTTGCAGGTGCTCAAAGGATCAGGCCACGTTTCTCAGCATCAGCTGCGGTTTGTGTGAAAAATGTCCTTCCCCGCTTTCCTTCCCTGGCGCGGCAGTGGGGTTGGCTGCGTGCTGCAGTGCTGGGCTGACCTTCAGAGCTGGGGATGCAGGGTGCTTGCATGCAGGTTGCTCAGCCCCCGGTTGGGTTTGCTGACCATCATCCCCGGTAGTGCTGTGCTTTGTGAGGAGCAGAATGAACAGGACTTCCCTGAGAATGAAGAACAGTCCCGTTTAATTTTATTTTGTTTTTTATTTTTTGCTGTGGAAAGCATCCATAATGAATTGAGCCCTACTGCTTCCTTTCTGATGCTGTCCCAGCAGTAGCAATTTCTTCTTCTCTGCCTTCCCAGAGAGGTGCTGTTGCTCTGCAGTGCCGTTCCTGCAGCCTTGAGAGGATTGCAACAGCAGAACTAACGCAGGCGTTGCGTGTTGGGTCAGGTGGGAGTCCTCAGCTCTCAGCTGTTTTCTCATCTCCCGGGAGCACAGCAGCACACAGCCTGGAGCAGTGATGGGAGCGCAGGGCTCCTTGTGCCTGCGTGGGCCAGGCCGCGTGCCCTGGGGAAATCACTTCCTTCAGAAACTGTTTCAGAGATTGAAGAGAGCTACCTTGCATCCTGCAATTAGGCCATCAGGACTTACGTTGCTGAGGCCTCCAAAGCAGCTCTGCTTTTGCTTTTCAGAGTTGCTTTTGCTTATCCAGTGGAGCTGGAGCCTGACCTTGTGCAAAGTTCCAGTCCAAGGCCTCTGGAGCCATTGGAAGCTGATGGTTAGGCAAGGTGTCAGTGATAATGGGATGGCTTTCTGTGCAGGGCTGTTTCCCCTCATTCCCTGCAGCCCCATCTGCCTGGGGCTGCTGATGGGATGCACCCAGTGCCTGGGAGCTCTGGGCTGGAGGTGATGATAGGTCTGCTGTAACAAACGGGGTGTGTTCCCTTCATGCTCCAGTTTCTCCTTGTAAAAGGCCCAGCTTTACAGAGCGAGAAGTAATCAGAGTGTGAAAAAAGCTCTTGGAGCTGTGCAGTCCTCTCCGTGCCCTCGGAGGACACTTGGCAGTGTGCACCAATGCTGAGGTATTGTTCCCAGGGAGAAGTGGGTCATGTTTGTAATTGCAGAGGAGCAAGGAGGGTTCATCAGAGCCAGTTCTTGTGGCTACGCCTGCGTTTGCTGCAGGGGTGAGCGGGTGTGAGATAGCATCAGTTTCCTCCCAGCGGAGAGGTGGAGGGGTGGCAGCAGTGAGAGACAACTGTGTGTGTATTTACTTCCAATTGAAGAACTTGAAGCATTTCTCTATTTGTTCTGCTGGACTTAGTATGGGAAAATCTGGGGACTGTGGCTGTCCTCACCAGCCTTTGGCAGGTTTTATGAGACAGGTTTGTATTGCGTGCCTCCTGCGTGGGCAGCGGGGCATCCAGCAAGAAGCTTCCTCACTTGGGGAAAAGTCAGTGAGAAAGTAAAACCCTCTTGCTTAACGCTGGAAGGAAACTTGTCCCACGTTCAGGACTGCCTCCCAGTGCAGACTCAGAGCATCCTTCCTCCTTTTGAATGCCTTCACATTCCCTGCAAGAACTGAAATACAGTTATGAAAATGAATGCACTCTGTGTCCGGAGAATGCTACTTTCCTGTGTGCTGCTTATAAATAATAGATCTTGCAGCTTGAATTGTAACTGTGTGTCTGCAGAGGAAGTGACTCTTACCGTGAGACCTTGAGGCCTGAACCACGCCGTGCATCTCACTTTGCTCTGGCCGCTCCTCTGTGAGATGAGTGCCTTGAAGCCATGCAGCTCTTCCTGTGCTATTTGCATTGCCCCACTTTTCTCTGTGGGAGCAGCAGGGCAGCGGTTTTGTTTCTCACCACAGCAGCATTTAACCTTTGTCACGAAACATCTGACTGAAGAAGCAGTGGAGTCTGTGCGTGATGGAGGGGGTTGGTTAGGGTCTGAGAGCGTGTGCTTCTCACCCATTGAAACTGCTGGGTCTGTGTGTTAGAGGTGGTTTTCCCATCATCCTTAGAGCAAAGATAATTTTTGCCCGTCGTCTCTTTTTCACAGGATCCTTGCTTGGTGTGAAAATGGAAAAGAGTTGTTTTGGTGTAGGAAGGATCCCAAGTAGCTGAGCAAATGTGGATTAGCAGACAGGGAGAGTCCCCGACGGCTGGTGTGTGGAGTGGCTGCAGGCACTCTGAGAGTTGGGTTAAAGAGCAGCAACCTGAGCATCCCTGTGTGAGCTGAGCATCCGCAGGGCAGCTGACAGCCAAGTGCATTCTGTTCTGAATGAAAGCTCCAGTTCTGCCTCTGAATCTGATGGCTGTCAGGTCCCCCCTGCTGCCTTTTCTCTGCAGTGGGTGAATGTTTTCTGTTTTAGGCCCACTAGTCAGCTTGCTGCCTCGGTGGCATAATTTGTAGGACGTTGCAGTGTCTTCTGCAAGGAGAAGTATTTTGCACATTGGAAAATGGCTCTGAAAACAGAGTTTCTAGAGGAGTGCTACCGTATCGTCTCACCACTGATGTGGAAGCTGGAAAGCAATGCTCCCTATTCTCCCTCTCAGTGATTTATGTAACTTCTCTCCATTTTACAGTATTGTCAAGGCTTGGTTTTTTTCCAAACCCCAGAACAGGGCATGTGAATTGAAGGGAACGATTGCTGTCCCCAAACCCACCACCCAGAGCAGCCCTTGCTGCTGGCTCTTCCGCACCCACCTCCCCGGCTCATCCCACTGCGCTCTGCTCAGCATTTGAAGCACAAACTGTGGCAGCTCAACAGGGGAACCACAACAATGGGCCTTTTCTTCACTCTGGGAGCGAAGCCGCAGGTCTCCGAGCGGGGGCTGCCCTCCCCGTGCTGCTGTGTCAGCACTCAGGCATGAGAAGGTTATTCAGCCCCCGCAGCACCCTGTTGGCAGCTGTGTTGGGTCTCCAGAGAGTGTCTGCTATTGCTTTTCTCTCCGTGGGGGAAATTTGACTGCTTGCAGAGGAACCGAGGAAGAAATAATGTCTTTTGGCTTGCTGCAATTGTCACAGTGCGTTTCGTCACATTTATCTGGGAAGTGTTGTCCAGAGCCCAGCCCAGCTTCCCTGTGCCTTTGCTGAGAAACCGAGGTGCTGAGAGGCTGTAACAAGCTGTGATTCATAACCTGTCGCTGCAAACCTGCCAGGTTGCTGGGAGGACTCCTGCCCTGCTGCAGTAGCTGCCCGCAGATTTAAGGGGATGCTCTGCTTTTCTCCAGTGCCCCAGGCTGCAGGAGGGGTGTGAGTGTGTTTGGTTTTTTCTCTGAGTATGTATTTTTTGACACTTCTCTGGAGCTGTGGGCAGCAGCCGTTTCCATTTGGTTTTTCTTTCCCTCCAGCTCCAAGCTGCTCTCACAGTGCTCTCGCCCGCTGCTGTGCTCTTTCCCAGTCCCCAGGTTGTGCCAGGCAGTGCGGGGGAGCTGGCGCAGCCCTCCCACCCTGTTTCCCATTAATTTTACAAGTGAATCAGAAGGTTCTTGTGAAGGTTTGTGTGGGAGTATCGTGGAGGTAGGAAGAGCCGGTCGTCCTTTAAGAGCAGCCCCATTACATCACTTGCCAAGAGCTTTGGGCTCTTTCAGCCGGAGCCAGATCCACTGCTCCAGCAGCAGCACCCGTTGCCCTTAGCAACAGGCATCTCCGTGCTGTTGCCATGGGGACGACAGCTGGGTAGCAGGAGGGCATCTCCTGCCTTGCGCATCTCCTACCTCACACGTCTCCTGCCCTGAGGACAGGTTTGCCAGGTTTGCTGCACTGTTACAACCTCTGCCAAGGGCCCGAGCCTCCAGAAACGGCTGGCCCAGCAGGATGTGCTGAGTGATAGCCCTTGTCGTCAGCTCTGCCTGCCTGGAATAGAAATGTAAGTTGCCCTCACCCTTTTCAGGTGGGGAACTGAGGTGCAGAGATGCAGCTGAGTGACTTGGCTGGTGACTGACAGCACTGCTGCAACGGGGTCGTGGGGTTGAGCCCTGTGTCCTAAATCCAGTCCCTAATGAAGAGCACAGGAGTGGCAAAGGTCTGCCTTGGCAAAGTGTTGAGCTGCCCCCGCAGCTGAGCTGCTTCTCTGCTCCACTTTATGGAGATACAAATAATTCATGCTTTCTGGGCTTGGGACTTTCTGTCTCTGCATTATTCATTCACCCTTCAAGCTTCCTTCTCTTTTTCCTGCCGTGGCTCCTGTTGGAAGAGGCTTTGGCAGCAGTGTGTTCTCAGCCACGCTGTGAATGCAGGATGCACGGGGAGGCCGGCGCTGCCCCTCTTTGGCTGCAGGGGCTGTGGGCAGCTTGGCAGAGCACTTGGGGCTGCTGCTTCCAGGTCGGAATTTCCCAGCGCTGCTCTAAGCTCAGAACAAAGCACTTTTAGACCGAGAGTGGAGTCCTTTGAAAGCCTGACACAGAGAGGGGCTAAAAGCCAGGCGGGCCTCTGCCTGGGGACAGCTGGAGCCTTAATATAGCCTTTGAGCATCAAGGAGCCAGGCGCGGGCTGCAGAAAGTGCTGACCTGGGGCAGGGTATGGTTACTTTGCAAGCGTTTTGTTTTCATCTCTGGCTTATCTCTCCCAGTGGAGCTCCCCCACCCGGGGCCTCGGGGTGTGTTATCTGTTTCAGGAGAGGCAATTCCTGCTGGACGCTGAGTGATGCTCTGCTGCAGCCGGGTGGAGGCTGCTGGGACTGGTAGGGCCCTGTCAGTCTCATGATTAGAAGCAGAGATGGTGTCTGGTGTTGCTCAGCTGCCACTGAGGGAAAACATCAGCGCTGAGAGCCATGGCTGAGCTGAGGGCGCTCGCTCATCCTGCGGAGCGCTCATGATCTGATCCGGAACAGCTCATGCTATCCTTCATTTCCTGGGGAGCTGAGCTGTTTAAAATGCTGGAGCTTTGCTTTCATTGTGATTTCTGAGCAGCCCCCGGCCCCTCGCTCTCTTGCTGTTGCGAAGTATGAGTATCAAAAATCAGGTGCACTACTCATCATCCTCAGCATCGTGGGGAACTTGAAGTGAGAAAGTTTCATTCTTAATAGAACGAGTGATCCACTGAGCTGCTCGTCCCCTCCTTCATCACTTTGGCCATATTTGGGGAGGCTTTGCCTCCTGTCTCTGAGTCCTGACCAGCAGGAAGGGTGCTGCAAACCAGAGGAGTGAAAAACAAGCCAGCTGTGGGTGAGCCTGGGGTGAGGGAGCAGGAGGAGCAGCCCTTACACACACATTACATGCAGAGTTGCTCCCTCCGGTGCTGGCTGTGCAGGAGGATGCTGTGCCCCGCTGCTTGGAAAGCAGCAGCAGCAGCTGTGTTCAGGACTCAGCAGAACCATCACTTCCTCCCTTGAAAGGTTCTTTTCTGGGACCTGGCAGCACTGCAAAGTCCAAATGCATAGGGTGGTATTGTTAGAGCTTCCTCTTCTGGATTTCCTTATGCAGATGGGACTTGATTTTATTACAGTTGTATTGATTCTGTTCTGCAAAAGCAAGTTGTGGTCAGCCCTGCTCCTGGAGCCAGGGTGATGGAGTGATGCCCAGACCCTGGGATGCGTGCTGTAGATTTCCTCCTTCTCTGCAAGGCTCTGCTTTTGCAGCTTTCCAATGTGGCCAAGGCAGAGTGGATGAATCTCCAACTTTGCGTTTTTCCCCGCTTTAGGCTCTTTCTCGGACCTCGTAGCTCAAGCTGTAAAGAAAACCAAAATAATGAGACTCACGTCCTTGGTTTTGTCCTCTCTGGCAGTGCCTGCAGAGTGCGGTGTTGGAGTCCCTTAGGGATTCTGTGAGCTTTGTGCTGGGCTCCTCGGGGTCTCCTTGCCTTGTGGTGACACATCTCCCTTCTCCTTACAGCCCTTCGGTGAGTGGTGCAAGCTGCAGCCAAAAGATGCTGCCAAGATGCCTGAGAGTGCCTGGAAGCTGCTTTTCTACACAATATCCTGGTCCTATGGCTGCTACCTGCTGTTCTTCACTGATTACCCCTTCTTCTACGACCCACCGTCCGTTTTTTATGGTACAGTAAGAGTCAGGGAGAAGGGGGTGTGCAGTAGGATGTTCAGGTTCATAGGAAACCTGAGTTGAACGAGGGAACTGAAGTTGGTGGGAGAGAAATTCTCAGACCAAGCCTCCACATTAACTTTTCTGTGATGATTTTAGTGCAGAACAGGCCGCCTCTATTACTTTGTTACAGAGAGGGTGTCACCTAGTGGCTGTTGCAGACAGCAGGGTCTGGGTTTTGGCTACGGAGCAAAGAGGGGTTGAGGAGTTAGAGAAGGAGGGAAGTAAATCAGGGCTTCTACCCTACGTCCCTGAGTGGGAATGGGTCTGATGCCAGAGGAGGAGTCTGGGAGCCAGGATGCCTGGGTCCTCTTCCAGAATTCACCTTGTTTTCATCTGGGAAGTCCTGAGTGGAAGCTGAGCACAGCAAAGTGCTGACAGGCGCCCAGGGCAGCTCTGCTGCTGTTGGCTCCTGGCTGTTTGCGCTCCTCTGTGATGTTGATGAGGGCTCTGGGTTCACCCTGGGTGTCTTTCTCCCATTTTAGACTGGAAGAAGGGCATGGATGTGCCCACGGACATCGCTATCGCCTACCTGTTGCAGTGCAGCTTCTATGGGCACTCCATCTATGCCACTGCCTACATGGACACGTGGCGCAAGGACTCCGTTGTCATGCTGCTCCACCACGTGGTTGCTCTGACCCTTATAGCCTTCTCCTACGCTTTCAGGTGAGGGTCTTGGCTGTCGTGCTGTCCCCCTGTGCTGTACCTGTGCCAGCCTTGGGCAGCGTGCAGCAAAGGCTGTGGCTTTTCTGTGCTCCCATGCATCTCCTGTGTATGGGGGACTCACCCAGGGCTGGCGCAGATTCTTCCCACCTCTAACCCTGCACTCCCACAGCAATCCCAGTGCTCACAAACCGTTGCATAGTGCAGACCTGCCCTGCAGCCTGCTGCCACGCTGTGCCTTCCCAGGCCTTGTTCTGTGCTGTTCACAGAGCCCAGCTGCTTATGGTGCGGGGGGCGATGTGTGCTGTGTGCTGACGCAGACCCGGTGGTCCACATCTCCCTCCCTCCCTGTTCCCCTTTCCTGTAGGTACCACAACGTGGGCATCCTCGTGCTCTTCCTGCATGATGTTAATGACGTGCAGCTGGAATTCACTAAGCTCAATGTCTACTTCAAGCACCGGGGGGGTGTCTACCATCGGCTCAACGACATCATCTCCAACATTGGCTGCCTCACCTTCAGTGTCAGCTGGTGAGTTTGTCTGCCTACCCAGCCCTGATCCCACTTCCAGCTATCCTTGCCAGCTTTTGCAGTCCCCCTGGTGCCCCGGGGTACAGCCTGCTGGGTGTGTGTGCATGGGAACGAGTTGTTTCTATAAACTATTTGGGAAGAGGTTCCTGCAGAGCCTGACCCCATGCTGGGCTTGGAATCCTTCTGTAGTCACTTTGCCGTCTGTCACCACAGAAGTGCCTGTGAAATTTTGCTTGCAGCATGACAAATGACCCCAGGGGAGGAGGAGCTGTTCCCATTTTCCCACTCATTTGGTTTTAGCATTAATAAACAATTTTTGTGGGTTGGGTTTTTTTTTTTTTTCTTCTTCTTTTTTATTTTATTTATTTTTTTTTTGAAGAAGCAAATGGGATGTGGGCCTCAGATCTCAGCCCTGCTGCTCCTCCTGGGGAAAGGCAGGAGAGAAAGATGAAGAGCAGAGATAAATTACTCACAGGTTGTCACTCCTGGTGCATCCCTTTGTCTCCTTCCTCCCTCTCTGCAGGCTTCTCTGAAAAGGAGAGGTGGCAACAGGAGCGATTGATATGAGGGGGAAGGAGAACCAGGAAGGTTTTGAGTGATAAACAAGGGATGCACAGAACTAAGAAAACCTTCCAGCTGTACTCCTCTGCTGTGCCCCCATCCAGCTGAGAAAATCTGCACTGTAGAATTCCCTCTACTCTGAGAAAGCCATTGCTCAGCCTGGTGCTGGTGCTCAGCCTGTGGCAGTAGTACCCTCACTGATGTACCTGCGTGTGTGAAGTCTTAGAACCGGGCCTTTAAACCCAAATCAGATGCCAGGGGCTGGGACTGCCAGCTGCAAGAGGAGCTGACAAGGGAGGCTGTGCTGGAGGCAGCTGCTCTGGGAATCCCTGGGGGCCATTAATCCCACCCTGCTCCCTCTGCCCTGGCAGGTTTTGGTTCCGTCTCTACTGGTTTCCCCTCAAGGTGCTCTACGCCACTTGCTACTCCAGCCTCCAGTCGGTTCCTAATATCCCCTTCTATTTCTTCTTCAATGCTCTGCTCCTTGTCCTCACTCTGATGAACATCTACTGGTTTCTGGTGAGTAGGGGAAGCTCAGCCACCCCTGCGCTGCCTCTCCTGCCTCAACTGCCGCTGTGCAATGCTTGCTGCCTGCCTCTCCAGGGTGGCTGTGGGAGCTGCAGGCATGGGGGAAGCGTGGGGTTTGAGAGGGGAGGGAGGAGGGCAGCGCCCAGAGGGCTTCTTGGTGCTGGAATGGAGAATGTCTCAGCCCAGGGATCTGGGGGAAGGGATTGTAGCAGACTGTCATTGCCCCGGGGGCTCCTTGGCACTGGAGCAGGTGGGAATGTGGCACAGGGACACAGGCACAAAAGCCATGGCATCTCGTGAAGTTCTGGGGGAGGGGTGAGGCTGAACGCTGGGCTGGGTGGCAGCTGCATCCATTGTCTGGGGGTGATGAAATCAGTCAAAATGGCATTTGTAGGAGCTTTGTCCACCCCTATGGGAGCTGCTGAAGGGGCTGAAGGCAGCAGAGGAACGCCCCATGCAGCAGATGGGATGGAGCGGGCTGGGTGGAACAGCTCTGGGCCTGGGGTTGTGGCTGATGGTGCCTTTCCCCCTGCAGTACATCGTCCTGTTTGTGGCCAAGGTGCTGATGGGGCAGGTGCACGAGGTGAATGACGTGCGTGAGTACGATGTGGAGGACAGCAAGAAAACCACAGCGGGCAAGAAGAAAGAGAGTGGGCTCCAGCTGCCCAATGCTCTGAAAGAAGGGTGCGTGGGCAGGGGTGGGGACATGGGCAGCACCTCTGGGTTGGGAGAAGGGAAGATGCTGTGGAGCAGCATTCAAAGCATCCACCACTGGGCTGGAAAAGAGAAGGATGTCTTGATGCAGAGTGTAAAAAATAGCTGCAGGGAAGAACTTTGTGTCTCCACATCCCAGCACTGCGGTGTCTGTCCACCTTTGTCCCATGGATCCTCACCTTTCCCTTCCCCTCCTCACCAGCAGAACTGGCTGTGTGTGACATTGCTCCCCCTGAGCAGCATCTGCTGTTTGTGTGGAGCACAAAGTCAGGTGAGCTGCCGGATCCTGTAAAGCAGGTCTGACTGATGGGACCAGCCTCAAAATGCCTGCATGAGCCTGTTATGGCAGATCAGCAGTGATGTGTGAGAGTAAGGGAGAGACAGTCAGTGCAGAGGCCCAAGCTCATTGTCTGCTGTGCTCTCATTCACAGGATGCACCTGAAGAACGGACTTGTGAAAGACAAGCGGTTATAAGAGAGTGGCTGCTGCAGCCTGGCTGGATCTGGGGACTGAGCCAGGACCCTACGCTCAATCCCAGCAAATGAAAGGCACAAGAAGAGCTTAATCCCCAACGCCCCTTCATCCCCTGCCTGGAGCCGGGGAAGAGATGCCACTGATGGAACAGGCCCCTGCCAGGCCTTGCCTGTGACCAGGCTTCACCTGATGCTGTGTACTTTCTGTAGCCTGTACGTGCTGGTTCAGTTGAGAGGCAGTGGCTTTGCTGGTCCAGGTAGGATTTGGAGCTGGCTTTAGGTCCCCTGGTGCTTCCTCTTTCACTCCATCCATCCCTCAGCTATTCTCAGTCTCTTTGTGATTTCTCCTGTTGTTTGCATTGGCCCCTCCCCACCACTCTGCCTCAGCAGCACTGAAGGGTTCTCTGATGCAGTGTCAGGTGGGGAGGGAAACGTCCTCTCCCCCATTGGCACTGCAGTATCAGGCATAGGGAACCCAAAGCCAGCTCTGCTCCTGGAGCCAGCAGGCAGCAGAGAGGTGAAGCAGTGCACTTCTGGGCCTTGCTGACCTGGAGGGGTCTCTAACTCGGAGATGTCTGTGCTTCTCTGGAGGCTGCAGCATGCAGCACAGTTCTCTCGTGCAGGTCTTCCTGGAAACCCAGCCCTACAGCATTATTCCGGCCCAGGATGAGGGCCAGGACATCTTGTTCGCTTAAAAAGCCCATGTAAGAGATATCTGCAGACTCTTGCCCAGCAACGTCTGCTTGCTTGAGTGAAGAGCAGTCAATCTCTGCTGCCTGTGCTGGTTTTCCAGGCAGCGTTGACCCGAGCCTGGTGGGGTCTGGGGGCTGGGGCTGACCCAGCACAGAGCTCCCCCTGGTTGGAATCAGTAGGCAGTGGTAGGATACTGGATGCATCAACTCCAGGCATCATAGGTTGACTAATTATTATTTTTTTTAATTTTATTTTTTACTGTTTGATCTCTTTATGTTGATTTGACTCACTGCTGCCACGTGAGCCTCAGGGAAACTGAAAGCAAAATGTGACTTTGGCTTGATGGAAACTGCCAAGCTGTGGCAGGATGCGTCACCTTGTAATTTCCTAGCAGAGTTTCAGAGGGCTCTATCTGTGTGCTTTAGTTTCTTGGCTTTTGAACTGGATTTGCAGGAAGGAGGAAACGAAGGAAGCTGAATCTCAGTGTGTTGGAGTGCTGGGCACTGGCACTGCTTGGGTTGCAGCATTTGGTGTGTGTGTGCCTGAGCGGGGGGACCCTGTGTGGGAAGTGGGTGCTGGTTGCTGTCTGTGCACCTGGGCTGGGGGAAGATGGTGGGAGCTGAAGGGCAGAGCTTGAAGATGTGCTGTGCTGGAAGTTAACAGCGTTTGGAGAGAAGTGTTAAACACTGTGATTGAGGAGCTGATTGGAGAGGAGGCAGTGAGAGAAGCCCGGACTGAGCAGCGTCTCCCCGGTCTGGGTGGAGTGGCCACCAGATCTGCCCTTCTCCAGGGCACGGGGAGCAGCTCGGCGTGCTGGCAGCATTGCTGCTGCGTGGAACTTCTTGTTGGACCTCAATGGGGTGGAGATGCAGAAGGGGAGGGAGCTCTGAGCTGCTCTCCTGCCACAGCCTCAAAGGGTTAAAAGGCCCCAGGGAGCCAGGGGGGACCGTTCACACCCTCTGCCCAATCCTGGGAATCCCTGTGTGCTAATTGAGCACTAACGAGATCAAAGGCTCCCATCAGGCAATCATCACCCCCTGGCCCTGTCTTCAGTGCAGCTGGCAGTGGGTCCTGTGCACAGCGCTGCTCTTTGTCTGTGGTCAGGAAAGCGGAGTGATGTGGCCTCTCCCTGTGCGTGCCAGCTTTGGAGCTGGCCTCGCCTGGGCTCTCCTTACTGTGAGTCTGGGGATGGATTTAAGTTTACAGGAAAGTTTGCTGTTAAAATCCCTGGGTCTGAGCGTGAAGCCCAGCCCCAAAATCCCCATTCCGGTGCCATCTGTTCTCTGGCGGATCTTCCAGAAGAGAAAGAGCTCTCCTGCAACAAACAGAGACCCGGTGGATGGTTGTAGAGTGGAAGAGTTTAACGTCCCTGGGAACATCATCCGTGTCTTCGCTGACCAAGGTACAGAAATGCTGCCGTTTGAGTCCTGCCTTTTGAAAGCCTCTCGGTGGTCTGGGCTGGGAATGGCTGGGGGAGGACAGGGCAGCAGCCAGAAGTGGTTTCTGAGACCAGTCTTGCCTGTGTATGGTCTGATCTGTGAGCGTGTTGTAGGTAATGATGTTAGAGTTCGGGCTCCCTGCTTCGGGTGGAGGCAGATGCTCAGCAATCCTGCTGGGTCCTGTCCCCATTCTCCTTTTGGTCCTCCTGCCTCGGGCTGCTCTGAGCCATTCCTTTATGTGGCAGCTGCTTTGTCAATGCCATCAGCATCTCAAGGCACGATTGGGTTCTGTTGAGCTCAGATTTCCAGTGGAAATCTAGGGCTGGCTTTCACAGGCAGCTCGTCACTTCAGTCCGTTTGCTGCTATCCGCCCTCCTTTCCCTCCATCCTCTAACAACGCTTCTGCCCCGGGGGCGATGCTGACAGTTTTCTGCAGGCTGTGCTGTGGGGCTGATGGCCCCATCCCAGGCGCTGTCATCTTGATCCAGCAGCTGTGGATGTGTAGAGCTGCCTGTCTCTGCTCTGCCCGTCTTCCTCTTCGTGTGCAGCCAGGAGCTTGATCGACTACTGGGAGGCTGATCCTGCTCGCCATAAGGGGGTTCAGACACCACCACCTCTATTTCTTCTTCTCCATCAGGCCACTTCATTCACAGCACACAGCCCCATCCGCTGCTGTGTCTGCAGAAGCGTCTGTACTTTAACCTCTCTGTGCTGGAGGAGGGTGAGCGCCTGACGATGGCTCAGCTGGAGCTCAAGTTCAGCCACAACTCGTACCACAGCCCGGGCCGGGGGCAGGGCTTTGAGCTGCGGCTGTACCGCAGCTGCCAGGTGCCACTGAGGGGGACGCCGTCCCTGGAGCGAGGCCGCAAGCTGCTGGTGGAGCAGTCCTTCGCCCGCCTGCACAAGTCTCTGCTCTTCAACCTGAGCGATGTGGCAAAGGACTGGACAACTCACAGCAGGAACCTGGGCTTGATCCTGGAGATCGCGGTGAGCGGAGACGGAGCCTCAGCCCCGCTGAGCGCAGGGCCACAGGGCCTCTGTGCCGGCATCGACTCGTTCCTGGATGCCTCTCTCCTGGTGGTGACCCTCAGCCAGCAGCAGTGCGGGGCATCCAGGAGGAGGAGGAGCGCTTACAACGTCCCCATCACACCGAGCAACCTCTGCAAGCCCCGGCGCCTTTACATCAGCTTCAGTGACGTCGGCTGGGAGAACTGGATCATCGCCCCGCAGGGCTACATGGCCAACTACTGCCTGGGCGAGTGCCCCTTCCCCCTGACGGCTGAGCTCAACAGCACCAACCACGCCATCCTGCAGACCATGGTGCACTCACTGGACCCGGAGGGGACACCCCAGCCCTGCTGCGTCCCCGTCAGGCTGTCCCCCATCTCCATCCTCTACTATGACAACAGTGACAACGTGGTGCTGAGGCACTACGAGGACATGGTGGTGGATGAGTGCGGCTGCAGATAGAGGAGTGGTTGTGGGTATGCGCCGTGGGGGACACGGAATGATTGATGGAATAAATCCAAGTGTGATAAATGCCCTCTGTGCTGGTGCTTAGGGAGTTTGCTACTGGGACAAGGAGGTCAGAGCTCCCCTCTGTGCTGCCTTCCTCACGTGCAGGCAGAGAGGAGGTCTGCATGACGGGATGGTGACAGGGCTGGTTTAGTGGCCGTGCTGTGCTGGGTGCCCTGAGATGCTCTGTCAGAGCCTGCAGGTGGTGACGGGGTTATGATCAGGTCTGACCCTGGGTGCTGCTCAGCCATCCGCTGTGGGTGGCAGAGACACCAGGCTGGGAATCCCGGCCTCCGCCTGTGCCTGGCAGAGCAGCTGCTGGGCTTTGTTGTTTTCAGCTTTCTGCAGCTTAGGCGATGCAAAACGAAATGACAAATTTGAAGTGATGCTGGCAGGTTCAGCTGCAGCAGCTCTGGTCCAACTGCAGGAAGAGGTATGGTGTCGTGACGCGAGCTGTGTCCGACTGAATCCCTTCCCCGGGGCAGTGGAGGCTGTGGGACAGCGGTGCTTCTGCTTCACACCTGAGCTGCATGTTGGTGTACTTGGAGCCGAGTTCCCTCTAGCACTGCTTTTTGTTCAGCCCCCATTCACCTGTTGTGGAGGATTTGTCTGCATCAGCCTCTGTGGAGCAGCACCGCAGGGGAGGCGCTGTGGCTGAGGAAGGAGAGCAGGGGCACGCAGTGCCATGTGTGCAGCAGTCGGTGGCGTTTTGACCCCCCCAGCTCCCTCTGCTGCAGCACAGCGCCAAATTCAGCTCGCTGAGCGAAGCAGTGAGTGCAGGCAGCAGCAGCTTTGCACAGCAGTATTACAACCCTCGTAACGCAGGCACAACGTTAATAATGCACATACGCTTTTGGGGGTTGTGATTTATTTGGCTTTTAGGTTTTTTTAGTTTTTTTTTTTTTTTTTTTTGAGGATTTGTGGACAGATCTGCAGCTCTTGGCTGTGCTCCTCAGTCCATTGCAGCAGTTGCTCTCGCAGTGTTCAATGCCATGGCAGTGCTGCGTGCTGCTCCTCCAGCAGAGGCTTTCCTGGCACCGCTGCAGCTTTGCTGTTTTTTGGGGGTGGGGGGAGCAGACAAGGAATCTGAGTTAACTTGAATTATTTTTTTTGAAATATGAGCCTGACAGCACAGCCTGGACTGTTTTTCTTTGTACCTGCTGTGTTGTCTCAAGATCTGATGAAGTATTGCCGAGTGCAGCTCCAAGGAAGCACTGAGGGTTTGAACCACTGCCGGAGCTGCAGAGGAGCGTCTTCCTGCAGCACTGCCCTGCTGCCACTCCTGAACCAGGCTGAGTAGCTGGAGAGCAGCCCTTAGCTGTAGCACTCACCTTCAGCTTCCCCCCAGCCAGCAGTAACCCCTAACGTAGCGCAGAGAAAGCAGCGCCCACCACTGAAGGCTTTAAGAGCTTTGAGTGGGCCGTAACCCAGCAGGAGCCGTTTTCCTTCTCTCCCCATTAAAACAGGAGGGATTTACAAACCCCTCCTCTCCTTTTGGTGGCTGGAGCAGACTGAGGGATGCAGAGCTGTTGCTGGAGCCAGGCTGAGCACCCACCCAGGATCTGCATTTGCTTCCCCCCGTCCGCTCTGCCCCCCCCCCCCCCCCTCCCCCCACTTTTGTACCAGTCTGTGTTTAAAGGAAGTAATAAACTTGAAGTTTCTACAATCATACTAAGTTTTAATGAATGGTGCATGGTTTCCTCATTGAAAGGTAGGGGGCCACCGTGAATGCAAGAGCTGTTTATTAATATTTTATTGATGACAAACAGGTTTAAAACAAACTGAGACAAAATCAAAAGAGTAACAGCGTGCTAGCACTGATGTCTGGATTTATAAAACTCAGAGTAACTGCTACAAAGGAAAAAAAACAGCAGAAGCAGAGGCAGGCATTCCCATCAGTGAAATAAAGGGGGGAGGGCGGAGGAGGGGGTTACATTACTCAATGGATTGCATTGCACAGAGGGTTACAGCTTCAACCTATCTGAAAAGTCTATGCAGCTACGCAGCCTACAGAAGGAAAAAAAAAAAATTAAAAAAGCCCTTCGGCAATGTTAATAAATAAAACAGTCCATCTCACAAGGAAGGAAGGTGGCCTGTGTCTCCATTCTTTCGCATTGTAGAAGTCTAAACGCTGGAGGCTTTTTATGAGCAAAGAATGGTTTTCGTTTCTGGAAAATTGGAGTTTATTTTGCAGTTCTTGAACCACGTTCACTGCAGGACTGAACACAAATGCTGAACACCTGTTCCATTCTATGTGCACGCTACTCACGTTTGTGGGTATGCTACACCAGGTCTGTGCTGGGGAAGAGACACTCCTGAAAACTACAGCAAATACAGGTGATGAAAGCGGGTCAACACTCTACAGAAAGGACAGTGATGAAAGGGCTTTCCCCCCAGATACAAAAAGTGGGTTTTACATCGCTTAAGTACATTCATATGAGAGGTATTTCGAGTTCCCCCCCCAAAAAAGACTAGAAACACTTGGAGCCCTTTGATAGAACGCTAACTTAATTCCAACCTTACAAACCCCGAGGTCAGAATCGCTCTGCTCGTCTCTGCCTGGTTGGGAGGCTGAGGTTGGCAGTTTGGGATCCGACCCAACCGGGTCTGCAGGAGCTGTGATTCTCTGCGCCGTTTCTAAAAAGGTTTAGACACCAATAAAATGCTCCCAGTGTTCCCATATGACTTATTTAAGATATGGGTACAACTCAGAAATTGGATGGCTTCTCTTATGTGCTGTTCTCAGTTCTGACTTCCAGCTATTTCTTCAGCCAGCACCGATGGCACAGCTGGGTGCACTACCTGACAAAGCAGCTCCGGGTTTGTTCTGCAACACCTGAACCTCGGCTATCTGCGTTCATCACCGAAGAAGCCACACAAAAGCCTACCCCGTTATCTCTAATTGTACCCATCTATCAGAGGCCACCTTCCAACAACTGCCTGCTTTGTCCATTTCTCCAACCTGCTTCGGTAACATTGTAGTCTTTACTTCAAAACCAATATAATCCCCAGTTTCCACTACTTCTTCCCCCCAGCTGAGGGAGCAGTAAAGCAGGCCTGTTAGCATCCTTTCCTCCAGGGCCGAAGGGCACAGGAACCCATCCCCTTTCAAGCGCAAAGTTCATCTCACAGAAAGGCTTGTTTTTCACAGAGTAGAGTCCAGACAGTAGCCAATTAAAGCATACAGAAAACACTTCGAAACCCTCCTCCTGCTCGAGCGCGCAGGCTCCTTCCATCTAACTGCTATCCGATGTAGGAAGAAGAGGCTGATTGCTGCAACTGTAAATCACACTGAAAGTTCTCAAGGTTGGTGCTCTAATTTAGTTTTGTTTTACACTTTTTGTGAGCTTCTCAGAACAAGGATCTCCCAGGTCCACCACTAAGAATTCAGAGACAAACTTCTAAAAATTCAGTGCTCCTTTGAAAGAATCTCTTTAAAACCACCTTGTCACGAAAGACCCATTCAGAATGCGGGCGGCACGATGACACTAGGATTTCAGAGCCAGCGCTGGACAACAAAACCTCCATCTCAGAGTTGAGCATCAGCTACGTTCCGCTGGATTTCTGCTTGGCCTGCTGTCAACTTAGGAACTCTCTCTCAGATACTCTGCTTCTAAAATGTAAACAGTTACTGCTAAAATATAGTACCCCTTGAGAACAACTCTGAGATGAGGGTTTTCCTCTCCCCATCTGCTCTGAAAAGTAATGCCCTGCTCGCAAAGAGAAGTATGGAATGAAGTGAAACCTGCTTAAGGCCCTTCTCTCGAGCTTCTTGGACTGGGGGAGCAGGGACTCAGCTGACCACTCATTGCAGGGTGAGTTGCCTTCCCCGTGAGGCGCCAGCCAGTCCGTCGTTGCTCTCTCTCCTCTCCGGTCAGTCTCCTTGTCTCAGTGAGCTAGCAGTGGGCTCTCTCGCGCGCTCTCCTTTCTCTCTCTCTCTCTCTCTCCTCTCCGTTGGTTGGTTTCTTTCTCCTGTTGATCTCACACAGTGGTGCTTCAGTTTTAGCAGTGGAAAACAGGTATCCATTTTATTTTATTTTTTTTATTACCCAGAATAAAATGCTGATGAACTAAGCTCCACACAAGCTTAGCTCTTCTTCCTCAACCTGAAAGCGAGAAAGCAGAACAAGAGTTGCATGACAGCCATCAGGAAACGGTTCTCAAGAGCTCCTATGAGGCAGGAGGGCAGAGGGGCGAGCGCAGAGCTTACACTCTAATACTGTGACAGTCCCGTCACTCCGCCATGTTGATACGCGCGTTCCCCCTGGTAGGTGGAGTCCTGTGACAGCGCCACGTCAATCTGAGACTTGAACTCATCACCAAGGTAACTGTCCTGGAAACGAGAGCGCGTGTCAAGCAGCACCAAGCTCCATGGGACCCCACAGAGCAGCCAACGTTAAAGAAAAAGCAACTTTTGGGTTTTAAAGTTCAGCCCCGTTCTGCTGCAGAATTGCTATAAGCTTCCAGCAGCACAAGGCAGCTGGAAGGGCAGCGGCTGAACGTCAGGGCTTGGGGTGAAATTGGTATGCAGCTCTGAGTTCTTTTGCTCAAGTATATTTTTGAAGCCCACCAAGTAGAAGGTAAGAAATGCTGCGGCCAAATTAACTGAAAATGGTTTAGTTTCTACTTTCCTCAACTCTAAGAAACAGAGATGTGCACACAAACAGAACACTGACATAAAACCCAGGAAAAAGGGCAGACCGACCGTGCATCACTGCTTACCTGTGATAATTCTGGTTGGGAGAGCCCAGGCTGACTCATCTGAGATGGCTGACTCATGGAGATATACCCCTGAGTCAGTGGACCCTGGGAGAAGGGCTGGGACACCACGTCTTGGCTCGCCTGGCTATTGGGAAGGTTTGATTGACTCGTTCCAGGAATCCCAAAACGATTTTTCTGGCGCCCACCACGACCGGTCTTCCCTTTGGGTGCCCCACGTCCTGGAAAAGCATTTATCCAAACCAACAGTGAGAAGCTTTACAAGCGTGTGAGAATCAGATGCTTCTACAAAGACTTGACGACTCGCTTCAGGCAACGCTTCTCATGGTGCTCAGTGCAGTAGGTGCAAAGAAATACAAGTTCACTCTCATCAGCACCGAAAGCATTATCCCACATCAGACCCACGCCGTGCCTTTGGCACTGTGCCCCCTGGCCCCATACCTGCAGCCGGGCCGTTGGCCTGCCCGAAGTACCCTGGTGGGGGCATTGGGGGCATCACGAGGTTGAAGGGGATGGGAATGTTCATAGCAGTGACGTGGCTGGGGCCTGCACTGATCATCCCGATCTGGTCGTGGGTTTGGAAGTACATGTTGGATGGGCGCCCTGGGGAGGGGGAAGTCACAGTTATTTCAAGCATCCCAAATACCCTGAAATTCACAGTCCTGCTTTTAACGGTAATGGGAGGACTTTAAGGAGGAAAAATAATACAAACAAAGGACAAGTCATCACTGCCACGAACCTGTGGGATTCGTAGCTCCCCATTTATCCCACACTCCCAAGTCTCAAAGAGACACAAGCAGTAGCCCCAATCCCATCACTCTTCTACAGTGCCATTCACCATTCCTACAACGCTGATAGCCCCCCTCACTCCTTATCTGCTCTTCAGACCAGGGAGTAACAGACGTTACTGCAACGTCAGGGGCAGCAAAATCCCTCCTCAAGAATTCCAACACCACGATCATTTTCAGTTTTTAACCCCCACGTTTTTCTGTATTTAAACATTTAAACATTTGCAGTTTGTAAGACATCCAACCCCAGGGACTAAGTGAAGAAATGGTGAATGGCGTTAATGCTGACAGCTTCTTTACCTTGACTGCTCCGGTCATAGACGGATCCTGGAATAATAGCTTCACGTGCATCATACATGGCAGTGGTCATGAAGCGGGCGCCCTGAAAGCATGGGAGGAGTTGGACAAAGCTTTAGCATCGAGCTGCACACTGTCACCGACTGCAAGGTGGGTAAAAACTCAGCAAAACCTCACAGATACTGTTTCTAATGTGAGAAAAACATCCAGCCATCGTCTCAACCACATGCTGACAACTCTCAACAGAAGTGCTTGTAAAAGCCTTAAGGAATGCTTGTATAACGAACTTACACAAAGTAATTGCACCATGTTTCATGCATCTCAGAAGTCACCCCATGTAAAATTCTGCAGTGCATAAAGACAAACTGCTTCACTTAGAAACTGCAGTTTACTTTGCTACAGCCCATTTACTGGGCAACACAGGTGTGTGAGGGCATGGAGGTGTCTGTTTATTCCATCCACTTATGGCTGTCAATGCTCAGTTACCTGCCACAGACATCTGAGAAACAGGAAAGGCCAACTTACTGGGTTGATGGTGTTGACAAGTTTTCGGGGCTTGCTGAATTGCATGAGGCTCTCCCGGAGGTTATTCAGTGGTCCTTCCACCAGAACCTTCTGCTCCTTGTAGTAATTCAGCAGGTGATTCCAAAGTGGTTGTTTAGACAGAGCTTTCGGGTTCCCAACAATAATTACCCCATACCTATGGAAGAACAAACAGCGAAACTAAGATCAGCTTACAGAACAGGACAAAGAACTCCAGAGAAGCCTGTGACAGGAAGTATAGGAGACCCTGACCCAACTGTTCCTGTATACAAAGGATTTCTGTACACTTGGAAGCTTGTGATTCCTGAGAGGCTGGCCGCAGCAATCTCCTGCCTTCTCCAGGCTTGTCAAACACGTCACCATGCTCACCAGCCACGTTACATTGTTTTAGAACTGAGCAGATACCAAGGGAAGCCAACCAGCGCACTGCTGACTTCTCAGCAGCTTCCCTTCTTAGCAACCAAACTCATTCTAAGAAAAGGAAAACTGTAACAACGGCTGCTGAGACAGAAAGGAGCGAGTGAAGGGCAGACTACTTCTGTCCTGCAGACAAAGGGGATGAGCATGCTGGACTCTACACTCTCCCAGTACAAAACAGGAATGCTGACTGATTTAAGACTGCTCTTGTAAAGTTGAATCATTTCCATACTCCCTTCAAGGCTCCCTTTAAACAGGCAGAGGAACAGGCTTACCACCCTCAGAACACAGCCCTTAGTAGCTCCCCTCTAAAACAGAAGATCTGTCCAATTTTACCTTACCTTGCTCTTGTAAGAGCCACATTAAGACGCCTGGGGTCATTCAGAAATCCTATCCCTTGGTGTTCATTGGCCCTCACACAAGACAGGATAATAAAGTCCTTCTCTCGTCCTTGGAAGGCATCCACGCTTGCAATTTCTACTTCCTAACACAGAGGAGAACACGTAAATCATGGAAGCACGTAAGGGCTGTACTACCAACAGGTTTACAAGGCTACTGGCTGCACACTAACAGTTCCATCATTTGGGAAAGGTGCTGTTTTTTGTCATGCCAGATGATCTGATAATTCCACTGCCCACTAACGAGCTTTCCTAAGGGAGAATGGAGAGTCTCAGTTTAAGACAAAGAATTTTATGTTCATGTCCTTTATGGTGCTTGCATTTCCCCCCTACAACTGGCACCTGCTTCAGACAGCAGCCCTTCTCCAAGTGCACTGCCAGAACGAATTTGGCTATCCCAAAACCTCACAGCAATACAGCTGCAGATCAGTACTGCTGCTCCCAGCCACTGAGAAGCCTGAATCAGAGGGACACATCATCCCTAGCAGGAGCAGAAGTATTTCCACCAATTTTTGCTTCAATGAAAACACTGCCCAATTATTTCAATTATTGCAAAAGAAACTGCATTAAACACCTAAGCAGCTTGTCTGTAGTGTAGCAATGTGTTGTAGTGTGTGGTGGAGGAGGTCCACTCAGAGGACACACTCCTAAGGAAACAAATGGCTGAACATTAGAATTTATGGTGTTCAACTTCCTGTGTGTCTCCCAGCTTGAGACATTTTTCCACAGCTGAAGCACTGCTGACCTTTCCCTTCTGTGCCTCAATGAGCCTCAGAGGATGGACTCATCCAAGCTCTCCTTTCAACAGAACCTCACTGGGCTTTCTCCATTATTTGGCAAACTGCTCTCCTCAAACTTACTGGCATTTGCTAACTCCTGCATTACCTTCCCTTGAACTATTTTACCTAAGGTCAATTAAAATGCTCAGAAGTTACTGAAGAATAAACAAATTTGGTCTGAGAAGCCAGAACAAAAATGAAAGCATTTGAGTTTCACAGTGTCTCAGCTTCTCAGCTTCTTTCTACCATCAAAGGTTCTCTTGTTTGTGCAATGACTCCATACCTGGTAAAGTTTTGTATGCAAGGAACCACTGAACTGCATGTACTGCACCAGATAGGATCGCTGGCCTTCATAAGGAGTAATAATGCCAATCTGATCAGGTTTGGCACCAGCTTTCAGAAGCTTTGTAGTTATCTTCTCCACGTTGGCAGCTTCCGTTCTAGAAAAAAAAAGATTCATTTATTTAATTACAGCATTAGGTCTAAACATTTTCAGTGAATGGGGATAGAAAACCTCAACACGTGTGCTGTGCCTTCTTTCACAAAGGCTCCTTCAGAAGGAGATCATTTTTACACCACGGCACTCTGCCACTCAAATATTAGTTCAGCTTAAGCTCTGCAAGAACATTCCCTGCTATCACCTCTCGCTACAAACAGATGCTCTCAGCCAAAAGTTCACACCTCAGAAGAGGTCACAACGCACACTGATCCTGGAATCTACATCCACCTTTTCAGTACTGCACAACTAAACTTCCTGGAGAAGCAGAACTCAGAACGGCCATCACTCTTCTGAAATGCAGTTCTCAGAGTTAAATGTATGCTTGTACTTTGAGTGAGACCAGGAGAAGTGTTCCAGCCTGCTGTACAAACAGATCCTTCAGTTCTTTTATCTTGAAGTTTTAAATATAGAACGTTTTTGAACGCCATTGCTCTGTGAGCCAACAGTTGTGCCATTTGTTTGTGCACAGTCTGCCTTGCTGCATTCAGCACTCCTGCACACACAATTCAAGCAGCAGACAGGTTAAAAATATCACAGCAGATACATTTTGTAAGCTGGTCTGGTTCTTCCTTCCAGGCACGCAAACAAATGCATGTAAAGCAAAGGAGCAGTGTTAGAAGCTCATTCACTGGAAAAGTTTGGATGTGCAGAACAAAGGGATAGGAAAAAAATGAAATTCCCAGCTCTCCACTGCTCTCTTGCTACCTTCTCCTCTTTCAACATCCACCCATTAGGACTTCGTTTCAGGAGCTACTGGAATTCAAGCTTTGAAATGGGCCTCAACCAGCACTTCCTGGGTGCAAAACGCAGTCAGTTTGCTTCTGTTTTGAATTTATGCCTTTTATATAAGGCACTTAATTGTCCCACACTCATACTATCAGTATTTCTATGTAAATCTCAGTATTGATTTTTACCTGTTCAAGTAAGAGGTGCCTGAGCTGGCGATTTCTTCCTGCCCTTGTGTAACATAGAAAAACATTGGCTTGTCTGGCTGCGGCCACTGGAAATCAAACCCTTTCTTCACACGGTCAGCTGAAGAGCACAAAAGTAATGAAGTTAATACTGCTGTACTAGAAAATCACTTTCACAGCAATGCCTCAAAGAGCCAAAGCCATCAGGGTGGCGGCAGTTCCCTTGCTAACTGAACAACAAAAAAAAACTCATCTGAATTAAAGAATTTTTCCTTCAATCCTTAATGAACTGAAGAGAAAGGAATCTGCAGGAAATGCCATTCTTACTCACCTGCAGTGACACCATTCTGGAGCGAACCCTCATAGAAGATGTTGGATGGGAAAGCACTCAGGGCCGGGTGCATGCGGTACTGCACCTGCAGGCGGATGGGGCGAATCCCCAGCACCACCAGCCTCTCAAACAGGGACTGAGACAGGCCTGCCTTGGCAGCTTTCTTACACATCACAACAGGCCCCAGCTGGCAGTGGTCACCTACAAGAATAAGCTGTGGAAAAGAAAAATTCACTGCTGATGACAGTGCAGGTACCAGAGTTTGGATTTTCTGCCCAAACTCCTGCTTCACCTATTCATAAATCAGACTTTAAAGGGAATCCAGCGGCTCCTACCTGCTTTGCTCCCAGCACAACTGGCACCATGCACTCTGGCTCAGTGGCCTGGGTGCTTTCATCGATCAGAATGGAGCGGAACTGCATTTTTGCAAGCCTTGGATCACCAGCTCCCACACACGTGCAACAGATCACATCTGCATTCTGAGACAGAAACACAACCCAAATCAATCAAGTGGGATAAGAGAACACTTTCATACAGAAGGCCACTGAATACCATCCCAGGAATCTCGCCCTAAGTTAAACTGTGTTCTGATAGCTGCCAACAAATTGCAGCTAAGTGGGAGAAGGCAGTAACAGGACTGTTGTATCTGGTGGAACTTTACCATGAGCAATTCACGCTCTGCTGTTCGTTTCAGCGCACGGTAGCGTTTCTCATCGGCAGATGACAGTTCTCCAGTTTCATCTTTAAGTTGTTGCAGCTTCTGAAGCTCTGGCATGCTGCAAAAATGGAATTTCGCATTATAATCTAATTAACAACAGCTCCAGCTCACAGTGAAGCTCTTTACATATTGCCACAGAAACAAGAAAACGTATTTGCAAAACTAAAAATGACTTTTGTACAGAGCAAAATATATACCATCACTGCCAGAGCTGTTAAAACAACTGCATCCATCACAACACCCGAGGTTTGGGTTTTTTGGGGTTCTTCCCCTCTGCCCCTCCTTACCTATCCATGTTTCTGATCTGGTTATGCAGTGCCAAGAAGGATACAGGTGAGTCAATTGCCTCACGGCTTTTAGCACACAGCCGAACCACTTTCAGACCAGTCTGATGGATCTTCTCTGTCAACTGATCTACAGCAATGTTACTTGGAGCACACACTAACACAGGCCTTGGGGGAAAAAAAAGGCAAAAAAGTCTCAGTGAACTGTAAGCTTCTTCCTGCAACAGAGTGTTAACACACATGCTCCCTAAAAATAAGCTACCGATGAGTATCTTCTGATTTAAGCTCAGATCTTCACAGAACACATTTCTAGCAAGTCTTTCCAGTTCAAGGATACAGACTGCTTAAGTGCTTAAATGTGAGCTGATTCTCTGGACCAATCACGAGGTAACCTCACGCATAAAGATTCAGAGAAGTTCTTACCCATTGCCCTGTCTAGCCAGATGATAGACAATGGTAGCTGATGTCACTGTTTTTCCAGTACCAGGGGGACCCTGGATAAGGCTCAGAGGACGCTGCAGGACGGTCTTCACAGCATAAACCTGTGGAATTATTTTAATGCTATTCAGTATTCCTTGCACAGGAAATTACAAGGTCGTTCAACCTTCAATCATAAATCCTCCATTGTATTCTTTGCATGTAGAAAGAAGGAACATGAGGGTACCTGAGAATGGTTGAGATCAGGAAGTCCTTGTGCTGTGAAGCGCTTTGGCAACTGGCATTTAATAATAACATCTTCCACCTCGTGGCCCAACAGTTTGTGATAGATGTATCCTGACACTGAAGTCTCATCCACAGCAAATGTTTTTAAAGCACTCTGCATTCTGAAATGAGCAAAGGACAAAAAAATAGAACCGAATCAGGATTACCTCAGATGAAATTATGCACAAGAGTAGAAGTTAATCAGCCATCAGACAAATTAAAGCCTATCTTTTGGAAAAAAGACAATGCAGAGATCTGACAACAGAATTAAGAGACCAAACATTAGACTTCCAGAACACGGATCTTTGTTTCCCCAGTGTGCATCCTACAAACTGTAACCACAAGCCTGCAGTGGAACTGGGCTCTGACAGTTTGCAGTGGAAGTTTTAGGTGCAAGATATGAATAAAAGCTGTACTCAGTACCTCTATTTAAGGACAACAAACTCCTATCTCACAACATGCACTGCAGACACACCTCAAGCCCACAGACCCCACAGCTGATCCAGCTTCCTTGAAACTTCAGTTTATCAAAGTGATTCAAAATTGAGGAGATAAATAAGAACGCAGAGCGCTTCATGCCTGCATTAACAAACAGAACCTCAGACGTTTTTCTTCTTACATCCCAAATGCTACTAAGCTTGAGGTTCATTTTTCACCTTGGATCCACAGGTTACATGAATGTACTGCCAAAGTCCCTGAACGTACTTTCAAAGTGAGAAACACTGACAGCCCGGAATTCAACTGAACGTCACCACCTCTAACAACACTTAGAGCTGCTGCTCTGAGAAGCAGGCACCACGTTCATGACCTTGATGCATTCAGCACACTCCCTCTGATTGCTGGTATAATGAAGCAATACATCACCTCTCGTTCAAAAACCCCACTGAAGTTAGAAGGAAAAATACACACCTACTGAACCCATTATCTGCTGAGTTTAAGTGCTTTCTCAGTACCTGTCAAATGAAGTAGACTTCCACACAAAATCCACTTGGAAGTTGTGAGTAACCTCCACTGGGGCTCCAACGCTGCTCCTCAGCTCGATGGCAATCTCATCACCATAATCTGTAGAACCTCGTTAAGTAGTAATCTGCAGCAAACATCTGAATGGTATTTTTCCCGATTTCCATTTATTCAGAAGGCGCCCGCTAATCACAATGGTTTCAAAATTACTTATGTACACAATTTAGGAGTTCCTCAGAGATAATTTAACCTTAAGGCTCACTAAGTAAAGGATACTATCAGGAACTTTGATAACATGGCCGATTCCTTTCCACAGAGGGGCCAGGTCTCCTTTGTACCTCAAGCAGATCTCATCTCCTTGCATAAGACGCATATCTACAAAGGAGAGAGAAAATAATCTCAGAACATCCACAGCAACAAAAACCTACAGGACTATCTCATACCCCAGGCCACTGCAGTTCTTTAAATGCTGATGTTATTCACCAGGTACAAAAACCAGACAAAACACGCAGCTGAGCTGTCATTACCTGAATCAGTCTTTGGCAGAGTGAAATAAGCAATTCTTTTCTTATTCAAGCCCAGGTCCCATCTGACTGTGATGTTATCTTGGGTCTAACAGTAAAGAAAGAGCACATATTATGTTCTTAAAGAGCTGCTTATCAACTACCACAATCCTCACGGTTCTAAACTTCAAAACAGTGGAGAAACACAAAACTTGCTGTTCCTCTGTCACCAAACAAACTTCTGTGTTTATCACTATGGGCTGTACTCACACCACCTGCAGAAGTTCGTTCTGTTTCAAAGACAATGTATTTAGTTAATGAGAAATGTGTTGGCATCACCACCTGTGTCAGTTTTGTAAAAACTCTTCAGTGTCCCCAACATGTTACAAGCTTGACTGGGAAGTGACTGGTGCAAAGGTAAGTGAATGTTGTGAGGAAAAGAACGTAACAGAAGGTGGCCAAGAAGCAGTTCTGACAAAGAATACAATTCCAGGAGAGACAAACTTTGAATTCAGAAGACCTTAAGTGATGTTTCAAAGTTTTCCCTGTGATCGCACATTAATATTACTGTTAATTACTGTCATGTCTTTATTACAGTAATATTACATTTATTTCATTTTAGTTTTTCCTTCCATTCTACTAAGTGAGAGAACTGGTCAGAATTCCCCTCTAACAGGCATTTTTCAAGCAGATTACCTGAGACTCCTTAAGCTTCTTGTCATAGTCTGCCTCAAGCTTGACTAGAGGACCAAATATATTTTGGTATTGATAAGCATCTTCGTATCTAAGCAGGACGTGCTGTGGCTCTTCATCAACACCAGGCTTTTCTAAGTCCTCAAGGGTTGCAGATGGATTTTCCTAAGATTTAACACACAAGAGTGCTGTTTCAAAGTTTTAAGCACAAACAAGTGATAATAAACTGCTAAAACCATGCTGAAGTGTTATGTCATGCTCACCTACATGCAGCAAAGTTTGTTTTGCATTAACAGGTACATAAAAAGCTCTGAAAAAGCAGTGACTGACTACAGACTGACTGACAGAACCTGAAGATGAAGCTTTCCTACTTTAACACGTGATTTCTCTAGTCAATTCCCAGTTGTGTTGCTTGTCAAAAGGGAAAGGTTTGAACTTCATGTATATTAGGCTCTGTTTCCTGCCTTACACTGCTGCTAAAACAGCCTTGTCCCTCCTTTTAAGACACAAAACCAGCACTGAGTGAAACATCATTGGTATTTGAAAAGTGGGAAATACCTTCCAGAGTTCTTCCAGTTTGTTGATCTGCTGAGCTGTAATCTGACGTGCTCTCAGCTGCTCCTGCTCAGATGGAATCTTTACCAGCCACGAGAGGAAACAGCGATCTTGGATAAGAGGCTGCCACTGTGAACTGTCCCAGTTTATATCCTTTAAACTGCTCTGACTTGCACATGGCTGCCTGCACAACCAAAATATTGAGAAAAATTATTAGACGACTGTAAGGGAATCTACCAAAGCATAAGAACATGTTTAACACATTCTTCAAACACGCCTGGTTAAAAGAAGAAAGCCAACACCAGTGGCCTGCTGAGCCAATTCATCAGTTCCTGCACTTGGTACTTCAACACTGCAGAGGCAAGGTATCCTAAACATTAGTTCTCCTGTATTTCTACAACTGAAAAAAGCTCAGCATCTCAAATACTAAATGTGACACAGTGATAAAAGGAGACCAGAGTGTAAAACCAGGTACCAAGTGAAAGCCGAGGGTTGCCATTTAGAAATCCAGTTGTGCAACACTTAAACACTGCAATAAATTCTCTCACCTGCACAGCAAAACAACCACAGAGTCTGCCTTAGCTGGAATAAAGCCAAGGAGAAACACATTACGACACCCGCAGTTGTAACATTCCAGGACAGTCTCTCCTAGAGGCCCATCTTTATGGAGAGTCACCTCCTTGCACTTCGCTCTCACCAGATGGTTGACAATGTGGCTGAAACCAGAGAGGATCCGTATTTATAAGCAGTCAATATGAAAACCAGATTTAGTCCTAACTTTATGTAACACAGCAATTCAGTCATTATTAAGAGATAAACAAAAACCTATTCATACTCTGGCAGACTTTAATAATCTCCTGCTCTTTTCATCCAGGCCAAGATGACTGCTAAGAGTTTCAGTATTTCTCCACGAATTTCTGCACGAATACTTCAAAGTGAATGTGAAAGAAGGGGCAACGTACAAGAAATTTATTGCTGTTTGGAAGCAGCTTCCTGAAGCTCCACAGAGCACAGCATCTGTTACAATTTTCTGCAAGAGCACAGGGGGAAGAAGCAGTGAGCTCAAGCCCAAAAGTCGTTCAAGTTGTGCTGAGGTGGAGCTGTAAAAGCTCATAACAGGAAAATGTAGAGGTTGGAGGCTCACATTCAAGTCACGAGAATTCGACATCGTGGAAAATGTAAGTCACACCCATTATGCATTTCAAAACAAACACTACAGCAAGTTTGCCCATCTCATTTCCATCATTTAATCATTTACCTGCCAGATGTATTTCCACGCCCATTACAGAACCACTTTTTGCTGGTGTTGCAGTAAACCACACAGGCAGGGTCATGGATACCACAGTAACTGGAATTAAAACGAGATGAGGAAGTCATTGGGAAATTATTTATGGGACAATGCAAAAACAAGATCTGAATTACCCAGAAGTGTACAAAATAAGGGGAAGTAAAAATCAGGAATCATGAGAGTGGCTGGAAGTACCAAACACACGAGTTAAACTTCTGGTTTGAGGCAAGCTCTTTAACTATTTCCACCATTACCATTTCTAGGAAGGCTCAACTCTGCAGCCCTTAGAAGAGAGGCCCAGGAGCTCAGCAGAGCAGCACTGTCAGCGCACACAGGAGCTCAGCAGAGGGCACTCACTGCCTGCCAGCAGGCAGCTGCCTCCAGGGAAGCTGCTTTCAAAATTCCAACCATCCTCTGAGCACTTCATGCCCCCACCTTCTGGAAGCAGCCAGCCTGATGCAAAGATCAGGTCTCACCTGCAAGCATGCACAGGAAGATCCTTTGTATAGTAAGTATCTTCTTCATCTTCTTCAAAGTTCAGCTCTGCCAGAAGCTGGCTGGTTTTAGCGACGTTATCATCCACTGCTCCGTTCTGCAGAATGCCATCAGGTCCATTAACCTGCAGTACAAGGTCAGTGCTCAGGTCATACTACCAAAACACGCTCAGAACAAAGCCAAGAGCGGGAATCCCTACTTTGCTGTGTAAAAACTTGTCTTGAATTCAGGAAGTTCTCAGAAGAACAGAAAACCGATGAGTTGGAAATACAGCCTACATCTACCAAAAATCATCATATATACGTTGTATATAATTGATACTTGCTTCATCAGCTCCTACTTTACAGGAATACTGAAGTGTCAATTCACACAACTAAATTACTTTTCTTCAGATTATGTTTTGTCTATCCACCAAACCAGAAGCACAACTTCACAACATGACAACAGGAAGCAGGGGACCAAGACCTACTCCAATGCACACCTAAGGAAAAGCCAGAGCCAGAAATAACAGAAGCTGGTTCTCAGCAGACTGCCCAGCTCCCCAAGCAGCATCATTTGTGCAAGGCATACCACCTGCACTGCATGCAACCAAACACATACCTGTGTAATGCACCAGGTGTGACAACCACCACTGCATTACCCAAACATTGCTTTAGCCACCACACTATTTCCTTCAAAACAAAGAGGCTTCTTTAAGTTACCCAGGAAACACACAAACTCCATTCAAACTAACACAGCCCAAGCTCTCAGAGCAGTGCCTTTCACAGGCTGCCTGGCTAAGGCAGCACACACACAGCAGGTGCTCCCTCTTTGCACTGACTTTGCTACCTGCCAGAACCACAAAGTTCCGCGTCAGCACATTTGACACATCAAGCCCTGGTCCTGTTAAAAATAACTCCATTTTGGCAATACTTAGCACAGTGCTTTTACCACCAGGAAGGAGCACCAACAGGTGTGAATGTCACAAATCAGACTTCAGCATAACTCAAGCAGCCATTGTCCCTTGGGACTCCTTGGCTTCCAGTTCCATTCGGCCACAGCAACCACAGCTCTGCAGACCGACTGTCACGGCAGGAGCTGCAGCAGCTCAACATTTAATAGCATCTTCAGAGCTGCTCTAATGCAAACATCAACTTTAAATACAGTGATATTAAAGAAAATATGAACATAGCTTATTAATTGATCTTAGAATAGGTGGAGACTAATGGAACAAGTTAACCCAAACTTCTTAGAAGTGTGGAGAGGACACTCCCAGGGCAGGTGCTGTCAGCCTGCTCTCAAGAGGCCTCACATGCCATTACTGACGTTAGCTGACAAGCACCATCCATTTTTTTGGAAGCTTGCATATCATTCAGGGCTGTCGAGCAAGCAGCCAGTGCAATTGCAGAGCCCTTTTTTTTTTTTTTAAGGCAGGAGAGCAGAAGGAATGGCAGCACACACAGATCTCTCGTCCTACATCAGCACAGCACTCGGGCGCGCAGTGATGTCAGCACGACGGCACCCATCTGTCAGCAGCAGGACCCAGCAGCCGGGCCGTGCCTCAGCAGGCACACAGGAAGGAAGTGGCCCAACTATTGTTCTCAACTTGCTGCCATGTCAGCCTGCGTGCGCGTTATTAAAATCTGGCAGCACCAGCTGTTGTGTAAGATTTGGGGGGGGATTCTCTATTTTAAATGTGTTGACTGAAACTTCTGGCACAGCAAGTTTAGCAGCCACGCCAAGCAACCTGCACGGCTCTGAGAGCTGCTGGTTCCTCCCCTGCTCCTCACAGGTCTCCACGGTCCTGCTGCACACAGCAGCAGTGCTTGGGGGAGCTGAGCCGCACTCCAGCACGGCAGCTGACCCAATTAACACCGCAGCAAGCAGTGACCGTGCGGAGCCCCAGCTGGGTGACAGCAGCTTCCTCGCCATTCTTCTGGCTGATGTGCCCACCCACACAGCAGCTCATCAACAGGCAACAGCCATCAGCACAGCTGCACTTTAAAGCAGTACGTGTCAGGCTGCAGCAAGAGAAACGACAACAGCTAGGCAAGGATTCTGCTGGGATCTTGCTACCAGACAGCGCTCAGCTGTGGCACTGCACCCCAGCACTGTGCAGCACACACGGCACGGCCAGGCATGCCGCCCTGGCACAGGGAAGTTTTTCTCACGCTTTAGAAAAACACACACTTGTGGATTTGCACAACTATTTGTTGTTGGGAGAGACTCCACTGACACCGTGTGACATTCGCGGCGCCGTAAAATCTGTTGTGCTTATTTGATCTCCCTTTCAGAACGAGGGAAGGTGCATTGCTGAGAGCATTCAGCCTCACGGCAGCACAGAGCTGTTTCACAACGGGGGTCCGAGCAGCATTTGCTAACACCGAGGCTGGGGACTGCAGGAAACCCCAAGCCAGCAGCAGGGCTCGCCATGCCCACACTCAGGGCACCACCAAGCGGGCTCCCAGCACCAGGCACAGAGAAACATGCTGCCTCCTCCCACCAGAACCGAGTCCTGGCCCGAGGGAGCAGGGAAACAGTGTGGATATGATCAGAATTTATCTTATTGCAAATCAAATATGCTAATTAGTTTGTCTAATCATCAGAAAACTGTATTTCCACTGTTTACAGAAAACAGGAGGCGTTGCTCCTGCATTGCTTAACCTCTGCCTGCCTTTTGTCACTCAGACACTAATCCGTGGTAACAGCATCCTCTTAAACTGTTAGTTAAGTATATGCTGAGAAACAAAGCTTTCAGAGCAAGGCTCAAAGAATGCTTTCTAAAGAAACGAGGGGCTCTGCACTGCCCAACTCATCTTTCAATGAGTTTCATTTCAATCCACAGGGCACTAAAAAGGTATCAGAAAATGGAACAGGAGTAAAAAATAATATCCCTTCCATGTTTATCAGGATGAAATAATACTTATTCCAACTTTGTTCACAATCACAGTCAAACTAGGCAAAATCGTATGCAGCCTGGGAGATTTAGATTTAGATACGCTCCTGCCAAAAGGCATTAACGAGCTCACATTATCTACCCGAGGAGGCAGAACCTCCCTGAGAATCCTTCAGCCGGCCCCTTTCTGATCTCAGCGCTGATGAGAACGCTGAAAGGCAGAGCTCCAAACAGAGCACAGGCGCTGGGTTTCGCTGAGCTCCGACATCACCGTGCTCCCAAATCCCCACTGGAACAACAGCCTCCCCTACCCCAAATTTACACAGCATGGGGACAACTGCAAAACCCTGCACTGAAATAAAAGCACTCAGCCATTACAAACATCCTCTGCTTCCTGCCTGCCAGGACGGATGCTTACAGACACGCTCATACCTGGATGTGCTCTCCAGATTTTCCTTTTTCCCTTCTTACTTCAAAGGCTTTTCAAACATGTTTAGACAAAAAGCAAAACGAATCCTCTTCCCTTGCCTTCTGCACTCTCAGACTCATTCTGGGGCGGTTTTTCTTCTTCTATCCAAACTCTTTACTGAGAGTTCTAGAATGATCACAACCATCAGAGCTTTAAAAACTACGATTTTACTCCAAACACCTTTTTAATCAAATAACACACGCACTAACTACAAACACAAAAACACTAACTACAAACTACAAACACAAGCAACAATTCAAACGGGAAAAAGGCTTGTTTTGCCCAACAGAACTCAAGAGCTACAAGTAAACACAAAATAAAGCAAACAGCCCACAAGAGCTCAGCTCTAAATCCACATTATGAACACTGACTGGAGAGAGTCCCAGCACAGCCCTGGGCCTGGGCCCAGCACTGAGGCAGCACAATTCCACCTGCCCTGCACACCTGAGGCTGCCATTCACTCACTGCTTTAAGTTTACTCATTTCTGTGTCACTTACAGACCCCAACAGATCAGTCTTGGAAAATAAAGTTAAAAAAAAAAAAAACGAATCCCCTCTGACTGCTTTTGGTGCAGGATGAGGAGCTGTTATCTACAGCATTTCAATTCCTCCAGCGTTCTGAAACGCAGACAATCTACAAACATTTAATTGTTAACACCAGAACTACTTAACAATTTATAACGATATAATGGAACTTAATACATTCCAAGATATACAAGAGCAGCCCAACTTTTAAAAAAGCACAAAACAGCCTCTCAGGTGTGGCTTTCGGGCTTCTTTTCTCCTGCTATAGACAGTCAAGAAGCAACACAAGGACAAGCAGCGTTTCCTTTTATAACACTTCTTAGTTTCTGGCTGCACAGCCCAGTTCCCTCTTTTCTTTCACTTCTGCGAAGTGTTAAAGCGGAATCCCGGCCCTCATCGGGCGGCGTTAAGAATTCTCCCCTTTCTCAGCCTCGAGGACCTCCGCACACCAACCGCAGGCACTACGGGCTGTCACTGCCCTACAGCCCCAAACAAAGCCGCCCGGCAACCCCGCAAAGAGAAAGAGGCCCTCTCGGAAAGGACCCGCTTTCTGTCAGAAAGAAATCCAGCTCCGCTTTCAGAGCGCTCAACTCCTCACAACCAAAGAGGAGGCGGAGGCGCGTTCGTTTCAACAAGAAAACAAACCGAAATCCTTCCACCCCGGCAGCGCTCCTCGCTCCGTATCGCGACTATCGGGACAGCACGGCGATATCGCGACTATCGCGACAGCCCCGCTCCCGCAGGCCCCGCCGCCCTGGCCCAGCGCTTCCCCTCTCGCCCCGCTCCCGCCCGCCCCTTCCGCGCTCCCCCCGGTGGCGGCGCCGCCTCACCCCGCCCCCCCCCCCGGCACCCCGCGGCGGCCTCACCTGGGCCTCGATGGGGCCTGCAGGGCCCTGCCCCGCTCCCGGAGCGCCTTGGGCCTGGCCGGGCCCCGCCTGCCCGGCTCCGGGCGGGGTTTGGGTCTGGCTGGGGAGGGTGAAGTCGGTGAACTCGAACTCGGAGCCCTGCGTGTCGGCGCCGAGCAGCTCGGCCTCCTCTGTGTCCAGGAAGGTGAGGGTCTGCGAGCTGGGGCCGTACGCTTCCACGCTCATGGCGGCGGCGGTAGAGAAGAGAAGCGGCGCTTCCGCGCGCTCCCCCCGCCTCGGCCGGGCCGCGCCTCACGGAGCCCGGGCGCCGCGCTACGCTAGCGGCGGGATCCGCCGCGCACACCAGGCCGCGCCCCCGAGAACCGACCGCCGAAGAGACCCCCGCTGCCCCGCTCGGGCGGCCCCGAACGCGGCCGGACCGACGGCGGAAGGAGCCGGAGCCGGGGAACGGAACCGAGAGCCCCGAGACGCCGCGAGAGGAACCGTCCGGCCGCCGCGCGCCAGGCCAGCAGCGGTGACGCGGAGCGCACGGCGGACGCCAGCACGGCCCGTGCGCGTGGGCGGGTGACGCAGCACGCACACCTGGGAGGGCACGGCGGGAGGGGGCGGGGCTGCGCGCGGAAGGCGCGAAGGAGCGCGCGGCGCGAACCGCCTGAAGAGCGGAGGGGGGGGAGAACTGGGGACGCGTTGGGGGCGCTGTCCGTTCGCGCCTAAAGGAGGGGTTAAACGCCCCCCTCCCCGACAGGGCTCTCTCGCGAGGGGGGCGGAGCCTGATCGCTGATTGACTGCTGCCACAGCCAATGAGCCCTCGAGCTGAGGAGGAAGGGCGGGCTGTGGCGGCAGAAGGGCCAGTGGCGGCGCGCGGTGGAGGGGTGGGGGTGTTTGTGAGGGGAGCGGGGCTGTGTGGAGCCCTTCTTGCCCTTACTGGTGCTCCTGCAGTCTGCCCGCCTCAGTGGAAGTGCGGTGTCTGTGGTGATGGAGGCATAGCCGGGGCCTGCAGCGTTCTGAGGCGGGTGATAAGAAGGCTCTGGTGTCACAGTAATGCCAGCTGTAAAACCCATCATAGCTGCACTGCTCTGTGTGACTGGTAATGGAGGGCTGAACTGTCATAGGGGGAGTTGGGCGGCCTGTGGAGGTTCTGTGTGTTGTGTGGGGGTGGGCATTCAGTCTGTAAATAAAGGTGGTTTGGGGGTTGGCAGCCCTCATCTCAGCATGCTTCAATCATCACCAAACTCATCTCTTTTGAGGTAACTCCCAGGCGTTGTGAGAAGCACTGGCAGGAAAAGCTGGTGCTGGTTCTGTTTTCCCCACTGAAGCCTTCAGCCATAACATGCACACGAATATTGGCTTTTTAAGTAACTTCAATTTTATTCTTGCTTTTGGTGTAGGGTAAAGCTTAGAACGGAAACGTCTGCCGCATTTGCAGCTTTTAAGCTGAAAAGGTTTAAATGAAGATTGGAAAGGATCTCAATGCACCAAGAACAGGAGGGGGAAATGAAGATGGAGAGAGAATCCAGGAGTCACTGCATCTACTCATGGTTTGTGTTTGTGTTGAGCTTTAAGCTATGAAGGGGCAGACTTACCAGTAGGTTATCGTAGATGTAGCTTAATTTAAAGTAGGCTAATTAAGCAAAACAATAGATAGAATGGAAATTTGGTTGTGAGGTTATGACTGCCGTGTTAGCTACAGTTTAACGTGGTGACATCAAGGTAAGTCAGCATACACTCATATGTAATTTCATACATTATGTTGAGACTTTTGATTCTTCAAGTTGAATCACAGCTACATTAAACCCACTTGTAGTCTGACTGGAAAGCGTCCACAGGTGAATTGATACTTCCTAAAAACCATCTGGAAATTATTTGTTTTGTAATTCAGAGGGAAGCATAACTGCAAAAAAAACAGGAAGGAAATGAGATCTATTTTGAAGATTGCATTTATAAAACCAGGTAGGTTGTTTTGTATGGACACATATTTATGAATAAGCAGACCGCTCTTGCAACGTTTGTCCAGTTTACAGAATCATCAGGAGGTTTGGAAAGCAAAGCTTTGATGCGCTACCGTATTTTTTTTCCCTCCCCCTACGTAAGACAGAAAATAAGAATGCTTTTAAAGAGAAAGAAAACTCATTGAAGACTGCAGACCCCGTTGTCCCTGTGCTATCAGAAGGTTGTTTTGGCTTCTGCTGCGCTGAGGATCGTGCTGCTGTCTGAGGTGCTGAAGCCAGAGGGCTGCCAGGGGGTCCTGGAGATCCCCATGTACCTACGGTGTGCCTGGTGCCCCTGCTACACAAGTCAAAACTACACCCACTGTGATTTGAGTGTGGGAAGACTGTAGTTCATGTGGATGTGTTTGATGAGGGGTTTAAGTGGCAATCAGTTGTGACCATTGGGCTCTTGGTTAAAATAGGGAGACTGTAATCAGTCTTTAGACCAGCACAGAGGTGTGGCTTGCGAGAAAGATACATGTGAATTTTATGACATTAATGCTTAATGGTAGGCCACTGCATTCTGGAAATTCTTTGAAAGACTTTGGTATATTTGAAGATGAGCACGTGTGCAGTCTACACTGCAATGCTTCCTGGATGATATTCTATTTGTGTAAGCATTATTTTGTGAAAGTTTTGCCTTTAAATCTGGGCTAATGCAAAGAGGTGCCACTTGGACTCGTTGGTCTTTATTGTTGTGCATCCAATATGAAATTCAAAAGGGTAACACTCTAAAAACAGGAGCACGTTGTCTGAGAATGATGGTGCTTCACCATTTTTATGCATGATTAGAATCTAGAATTCACAGGACGTGCTTAGCCATAAGAAGCTGTTCAAGAGAACTAATGTGAGTGAATTCAGTTTGTTAGAAAGATTCTTTCTGCTTGCTTGCATGAGATTGGAAGTTTAAGGTGGTTATCTTGAAGAGGTGATAATAAAGGTTCCTGATGATGTAAGCGTAAAACGGAAGCATGCAGCAGTTTAGCTGTTGATAGAAATAATGCATTCGTGACTCAAAATAGTTGGCTGTGCCTGAAAATTCTCCTTGAGATTAATTTCCATTCCAGCACACGCTATCGCTGGGATTTGATAACATCCTCCATCCAGGACTGCACAAGAGAAGTCTGAAATCAAGCTGTGATGAAAAGGAACGAACTGATTGGTCTCTGCAAGCTCCGAGCCATGGAGATAGAGTTAGAAAGTGTCATGATGACGTGAAGGGTTGAAAGCCAATCGAATGGAGCGTGAGGGATCTGCCAAACTGCTATTTCAGATGGCAGAGCCGGCTAAAGAAACCGTGTATTTTTATCCTGGGAGACAACAGTTCAGATTAGGGGAAAATAAACATGAAGTTGAAATCAGATTTTCTTGGCACGGCACTTCAGGAGTGCTTGCACATTAACGTGTGATGATATTGTCTCTATAATAAGTACCATGGTTGTGCAATATGTTAACATGTTATAAAATGAGAAATACAACCCATTAATTTATTATGCCTATTTAATCACTTTGTCTTCGTGCCTGCTCTGTTATTTCCACACATCTGCTTTTTAACATCATTTTCTGTTTAATGTTCAGTAACTTGCATTGTTTTAAAGGTTCTTAATTTTCTGTCTGCTTTTTCCTTTTGCTCTCCTCTTTTCTAGGTCTTCAGATGAAAATCCCGTGCAGTTTTACTTAGGTTATCAATCTTTTGTTTTTTAAAAATGCACCAGAAACGCAGCAGCAAAGCACAGATCCTTGAAGGCTATGAATTCGCCGTTCCATTGCAGATGTTACAGTTCTGCTCGGCTGCCACAAGAGGGACGTAGAAGGAAAGCTAAGATAACCGGGCAGAAAAAAACAAACCGAAAGAACAGCTTCATGCAGGTTCTTAGCAACATACGTTTTGCTTTTGTTTAGAGAGATCTTGTGGGATCATAACATATCTATAGTTTCCTCCACCCCTAATAATCTTTAAAAGCTTTATAGACCTTAGAAAATGTGTTAATAAGCATTAATGGCTAAAATGGATCTTTTCCCAGAACTCCACAATCTTTCCTCAGCGTTTTCCTGCTGGAATGTCTGTAGCAGTGCTGGGACAGGGTGTGGTTGGGCTGGCTGTGTTTCTGTTCCATCTCTAGCTATTGGACAACAAATACAGCAGAGTTTAATAGGCATATGGGCAAGAAGGTTATGGAGCTATTTTTGTTTACTTCTATTTAATTTTCACAAATTAATGGGTGATGATGCACATGTCCTAAGATCAGAGCTCATATAAATGCCTTCACGAAACAAGAGGACCATAAAAACCTTTTAAGCAAATACTGAAGGATTTATTGGGCTATTGTGGCATTAAAAAGCACAGTCTTGCACGCAGTAGATTGGAAGTAATGCACATGTATATTTTAGGATCTGCATCGTATTAATGCCTGATGTCAGTAAAGCTTTACTTCAGCCATTGTGAGGCAGAGGCAAAGCTAGCTGGGCATGTGGCTTCATCTGAGCAGTAATACAGGAAGAAAGGGCTGTTCTGAATAAAATTATAACAATTTTATGAACTTTAGTCCCTAATGCTTAAATTTGTATAACAAGTATTTTAACATCACATTAGAAGATCTCTGTCAAGTGATACTAGATTGAAGTCTTCTTTAAAAAGCCCTTTAATCCATAAAAATGCTTTCACAAGCTGAAAGCACATCAGAGAAGTATTATTGTGTGAATGTAAAAATTTCTCTAAGGTGCCAGGAATCTGAGTGCACCACTAAATGCAACCCAGCTTTGATTTCAAGACTGCAAATAACGTGGTATTGAAAACTCACAGAAAAGGGCTTTCGCTCGCTGCCAGTGGAATCTGGATGCTTTTATCCTTTAGCAAAGTGTAATGTTTCTGTTTCGACCGATTTGTTTGCAGCTTCAGCTGCACTGTGGCTGTGAAAAACTGTTCCTGAAGCAAACTGGATGAGGACTTTAAAGCAGTGGAGGAAAAGGAGGAGAAGATCTTGACATTTCTTCAGTGATCTCGGATGGAGAAGATACTTAGATATGAAGGTGATGAATGACACGTGAAGATAATAGCAGTGTATGAAACTAGCTATAAACTCTGTGCTACAAACCAGTTTTCCTTCCCTGTCTAAGCTAAGTGGGTAGTAAAAAGCTAATAAACCATGAAAATGTAATTTGATGTTGAAGCACTACTTAAAAAGCCTTTAGCTCAGTAGAAAATTGGAAATCCTTCCCCCCAAAATGTACTCAAATGCCTTTTACCTCTTGTTCCTTGTAAATAGCTGAAGTGTGTGGTCATCCTAAACAATGCCACGTTAGCACTGGATCTGACTTCGGTGAACGTATGGAGGGGAAAAACCTTTTTAAAAACAGAGCTGCTGGGGTTTTTATTGCAGTTTTAGCTTGCAAAAGTACTGGGTGAAATGAGCCACTGCTGTATAACTGGCCGCAGATGTCAGATTGCTCACAAAAAAGCACGGTTTTTAAAATCCAAGGAAAATAGCTGGAAATAGTGGATATATTCCTGAAGATATTTGAGAGTTGCTTGTGAGGTTTGCCTTTTGGAGGAGTTCTGGAAGAAGCAGACTCGTTAGAAATATTCTGTTTCTGAAAGGGCATCGTCTTCTCTTGAAGTGGGGTTTCTTCAAACCAGATGTTGTTGTATCTCAGCTGAAAAACAAATTTTGAATCTCTTGGTTAACTACAAAGAGAGTACATGTTTCTTTGTTTTAATGCCTGGCAGTTTTCCTGGGCAGACGGAGGAGCAGTGAGGTTATTTTGGTATAATGTAAAATCCAGTTCTTCGCAAGGAGTTTTGATGTGTTTGAATGGTGTGGGCTGGTGTCTCCCTCTGTTTCAGTGGAGAAAACAGAAGAGTGGTGCTTTTTCAGGTTACCCAGTGTCTTGTTTAAGGTATAAATACCTTGATTTTAGCAGTGTGATTTCTGATGTGATAACAGCTTGCTTTCTTCTCAAAGCATTGCTGCTTTACAAACCTTTTTTTATTTTTCTTCCTTTTTTAACTTTCAGGGAAGGGAACTTGCAAGGAGTTAAACGTGAGGCTCTTTTTTGTAAAGAATATATTTAAGAGAACAAATAATTTGAAGAAGTCTGAGTGTTTTTTTTTCTTTTGTGTCCCTACCTGTTTTTTTCCTTCTCTACTTCTTTAAATGAATAGCTTACTTGCATTCTCTATATATAAAGTAAATGCTTCCAAGCTAAACCTTCTTCCTGCTGTGGGAAAAGTCTGTTAATTTGGCACTTGTCTTAAAAATGAAATAACGTAAGTAATCCAATAATTAGGTGCGTTGCCCTTTGGGCTTTGTTGTGTGTCTGAACTGCTCTGAAGCTGAACGTGTAAGAACACGTGTTTAGCCACATAATGTGGCTGCATGATTTAATATGAGTGGTTCAGATTCCTGTTGGCCTACACACCTGCATCCAGAGTGGTTCTTGTCATGAAATAACAGCCGTTTGGTTTTCTGCTCTCCAGCTCCCAAGGATTAACACGTTTTCGTGGACACCTCAGTTCTTTTTGATGTGAAATGCAGATTTTGAGACCAAGACCTTATCTTTCCACTGCCAATATTGAAGCTCCAGGAATCAGCAAGAATGAAACTTTCATACAGCTGTAGCAGCTATAGGTAGGACATGCAGTACAAACAGCTTCTTTCTTGCTTGCCTGAAAAAGAAAAAAAATTCTAGAATTGAGGGAGACCAAATATATTAGGTGTTGCAGTAGTTTTCCTGTGATGGAAGCCCTTCCATTGAAAATCTTGTATTTCTGATGTTTTGGGGTGAGTACAGGGCAGAAAGAGGTTGGGTGCTGAACCAGACTGGTTTTGGGATGGAGAAGCTTGCTTAAAGTGGAAAGAATGTTTTCCTTGCAGCATCTAGTGGATTTGAGGAGGAACCAAGCCAGTACTGAGCACAGGTCATGAATGGTTACAGTGTAGCTGTGTAATGCCTTCCCAGAACTCATGAGTTCCTTGGAAATGTACCCAGGCCGCTGGTGGCATTTTGTCAAACAGTGCATGAAAAGATCCCGAGGCCGCAGGGTCCCAGGTTTTAACAGTACTGAGAGTGAATGATTTCATTTATTATGCCATCTGCTTCCTAAATGCAGCGGGCTTAAGTGGATTTGCTTCTATTTGCTCAAAAAAGAGTTTCCAAGTGTCAGATTGATGATATGGAGTGTTTCCTATAGCTCCTTTGCATGCCCATGCTGGTTTTGCCTTTTTCGGTGCAGTTTCATAGCCTGCTCCTCAGCTGCTAAGCCAGGGCAGAGGAAAAGCCATTTTCCCACCCCAGGCTGCTGCTGGTTCCTGGGACTTCCTCACGCTGGCTGATTTAAGACCCACCAGCATGCCTTGGGAGCATCCACACCCTGATGGCAGCACCTTGGGGCTTTCTCTGGACCAAATCCAACCTGCCCTCTGCTAGGTTTCCAACAGTGCTTCCAAATGGCTAACCTTTGCTTTTGGCTCTGCTCTGCCTCCTGCGTGAAGGGCAGCCAGTGTGACAATGAATGAATGGAAAGGTTCTGGAAGTGCTATGAAAAGAGGAGTCCTTCCCCCCTGCTCCCTCTGGTGTCATGCAGACTAGCAGTTATCAAGTGGTGCCATCTGAGATTCATGATGAAGAGGCTAAAATGGAAATGGAATTTGCTTGAATTCCTGGACCCTGAGCAGGGTTCATGGCAACCCTTTGAACCCATTACGGAGTCTGGAAACTGTGAACTGGGTCTGTTTTTACTAAAAATGAATTACCAGACTTAATTTATGGTCAAACAGAAGTTTTCACATTGTTTTTCAGTTTTGGTCCAGAAAATCCAAGAGTCCTATGTCATGTGGAAGAAACCCAGAGCACAGAAACATTGCACGCAGTTGTTAGCAAATGTTATTAAGAGAAATGAAATGCTATGCCTTTATTTCAGCTATCGTATGAAGATTGAGCAAAGGTGCTCTGGGAAGCCTGCTGGCAAGTAAGTGGCATTCCAATCTCAGACAAGATGCGAACATATTAGGCCACTTTCTTGGCTGCAGGTTATTATATGACTTTACTGGAAGAAATTATTGCAAAAAGGATCTGAAAATCTGCAAAGCAGTAATTCTAAGCAGCACTTTGGTAATGATGTCATTTAAACAAAAAGTAATATGAAGCGTTGGGCAGTGACCTCCTTTGGATCAAGAGCAACACAAGGCCGCTAGCCAAAATGCAGGAGAAGCTGCACGGTACAATGAAAGTGTTGTGGAAAGTCCAAAGCATGTAAGGCCAAGGTCAAGTACAAAAAGAGCGTATTGGGATGACCCTAGGAGTGGCAGAATAAACAGTGCAGTATTTTCTACTGCAAAGATGTAGAAGGAGGTGGAGTGGAGGAAGCCATTTGTAATTCTAGTCATGAACTGTGGACGTTTACGATCGGTCTGTAAGTGTTTGAGTACGAAACCAAATCATGGGCTAGCTGGAGCATTGGAAGACTGAATGATGGCTGTGATATCACACTGATCTTAAACTATTTGTTCTTTTGGAACTTAAGTCCAGTTCTAACTTGCATCTGCCTCTTCTCTACTGAGGAGGCAGAAAAGCTGAAATGAAACAAGGGACATTATTCTTGATGGATATGAGGAAACATCAGAAATACCTTGTAAAAACTGTGTTATTGTAGATTTTTTCGTAATGGAATGACCCAGTATGGAAGCACAAGTGTCTGTATTGAAGGATCAAACTAAGGTATGGAGATTAACCCTTTGTGTTATGTCTGCGTAGCTCTAACTCAGTTCATCTATGAATGGCTGGAGGCCTGATCAGCTTTGGAGGCTCCACATGCCTCACCCTTCTTCCCCTCTCTGTATCACTCATTCTGTGTTCCGCTAGAGGCCACCACAAACCTCATCTGAAAAAAAAAACCAGAAAGGGAGGGGGCATCTGCAGGAATAAATGGCAACAGTTCTTATTTTATAGCGAGGTTTAGAAGTGCAACTCAGATCTTCTTAGAACAGTTTCTCTTCCCGCTGTGTTAGGAGTAACTCCCAGATGTGACTTGAAGCCAGCAAATGATCTCAGGCAGTGAGATCAGATTTTGCTGAGTATACAGGGTTAGGCATGTTCATTGCTCTCCTTCCAGAAGGTCTCCTATCCAAACCATGCATTGACATTTGATTTCCTTGGGAACATTGGCCTTCACAGTAGCCTTTACAGCATTTGTGTATAGAAACCCACGGTTACAACGTTGTCTCTTGCCTTGCCAGTGGAGAATTGCTTTTGTGATGGCTATTTATTCACCTGAGGCGTGGGGTTCCTGGAATTGTGTGTGCTTTCCTGGAAGAAGTGTTGAACAGTGTAATGGTTTGTGCAGAAAGCATTCAAAGACTGAAGCAATATCAAGGAGAGACAAGGCAGCTGGACTTCAGGGAGAGCTCTCAGATTCCACTCCATGATAGGTATTTCTCTGGCCATCACTGTCTCAGGAACTCAGAGTCGCTTACACCCAAAGTGTTTTGGCTTGAATAAAGGTTAATGGGAGAAACTGAGTGCTGTGCTGGCCAAAAGCAATTGGCCTTTATTGAGGGAAGCATTGCAAAAATACAGGGGATCGAACTTCTGGTTTCCATGTGGAATTAGAATTAGTGAAATCTTGTGACTGTGGCAATTAGATGCCATCTGTGTCCTTGCAGTCTTTGGAAGGAGGAAGTTTAAATGAAGCAAGGACTTAACTGTGAATCTTTACCCACATCTCGATACTGAAAAATATTGTGAAAAAGATTGATTTTACTTTTGTGGCTGTTTTTCAGATTTGGGTGGGGTCAGCAAAGGGAATTGCCAGAAATCTCCAGAGCCAGTTCATTCCTGTGAGATTTCTGGTCTGATATTTTCTTGAAAACTCGAGAGGTTTGGATTACTCTCCAGACTTCATCTTTCTGGAGAGCTTCCCACTGCTTTTTAAGCCTGTGTACACGAATGCCATTTTTCCATTTCTCTAGGGGAGAAAATAAACCATAGTCTGAATGATGCTGAATTTTCCTCTGAGTTTATAAATGATCTAGAAAGGAGCAGAAATTTCAAATAAAGCCAGTAATCTGTAATGTCTCAAAGCTTATGAAAGTAAAATGGGCACGAAAAGAGATCTGTGGTGAGGTGGGCTGATGCTGTAGCATAGCAGGGAAGGCGCGTGTTTACCAGCCGGTTCCCTCCACAATCAGTGACAGTGATGAAACCATAAATGTTCACAAACTGTTCACTTTGAGCTAATAGGCTTCTTGAATTGATCCTCTTGACTTGCACCTGCTAATAACTTCCTAGGTAGCCTGGACAAGGAGTTCCCTTCAGCACTGAGAAAGCTGCAGTTTGGATCGTGTTCTTAAGTCATACCTGGCTGCTTTCGGGCCTGAGTGGGGAGATACTTCTGCATGAGAGCAGCTGAGTATTTAACAGTTATCTAACCAAATGCAGATGAGGGCTCAGCTGCCTGGATCTGCGCTATTCTTTGTGTTTGAAAATCCACCTTCATGTTGTATGAGATCTCTCTTTTGAGGGAGACAAAGTGATCCTGCTCCTGAGGACGATACCTGTCCTCCCCCACCCCCGGAGCGTGGGCCTCGTGAGCATCTTTGTCTATTCATCCGTATGACAGCTGCAATTATCTTTGACAGAAAGCCTGTGGAATGCCTCAGGCAAGCACTGGAAGTGGGGACAGCAGTGTGGAGAATGTTCTGCCTTGTGATGGGATGGGCTCTGTCTAGAAGGCGCTGGGTTTGTCAGCCTCTGCTTATCCTCGAGGATTCTTTTGTGGTCAAGGCTTTGGGTGCAATGAGGGCACAAAAGGCAGCTTTCAGGAAGACAATTCATTTGTGTTTGTTCAAAATCTAACCCAGTTATTTACAGCAGTTGAAGTGAGGTATAAGCAAAAAAGATTGAAAGACAATGTTCTGCTTTACCACCACCATAGAATTGTATTTCTTTTTTTTTTTTAATTAAAGCTCTGCTATAATGATAACCATGTATATTTTTTCACATTAAAGATTCTCATTTTTCTACACGGATAAAGAAGCCCTTGCAGATACAGCCTTGACAATCTGCTGGTTCTTCTTATCTCCCTATTCTTTGTGCCCTTCATGGCTCTGACATTCATCTTGATTCCTTGACAACTGAAGAAAGCACTTACACCTGGAGACTTTTCCCTGTAATTCATAAAGGCTACTTTTCCACGCTGCTCTTGTGTAAGGAAAGGTCAGATTTCTGTGTGCAAGTATTAAACTATTCATACTAAAACTGAACTTAAGTGTAGCCTCCTGAGACAAGGAGTGTTACATTTTATGATCAACTTCTTTCTTCCCTTTCTCTGAACCATCCAGTATTTTGAAGAATTGAGTTTGGAGGAAGCAGTGCTCAGGCTTCTGACCTGGTGCCTTCAGCATCCCTATAGTCAGTGAAGATGAGAGGGTGATTCAGTTAATCCTTTGTGACTACTCTTCCTCTGTGTACAATATAACTTAATTTCCACAGCTGAAAAAGTTCATATTTCTTGCAAGAGCTGATTGCAGTTTTTATTTTTTTGCAGGGTGCCATAACAGTGGACTTTTAATTGCTGGTGTCCTGAAAAGACCTGATTGCTTGGTACTGCTTCTGCTTATTTCCAGCTGTTAAATCACACTGGATATCATCCTTCTGGTTTTTGGTGTTATTTGTGTGTGTAGAGGGAGGTTTGTTCTTGGTTGGTTTTTTTTTAATGTAAACAGTAGAGCTAATTGCTATGGAGAGGATATATGAAAATAAGCAAATGAGAAGAAAAAATGGCCCCTGTTACAGACAGTGAAAGTGGAAGTGTCAAGAGAGCTATCATTAATCTTAAATCAACACTTAGTAAAAAGCTACAACTTCTTACTGCCTGTATCCAGAAGGCTTGGACAGATCTGCTTAATATAACTTCTGGCATGGAAATGTTTTTGATGTTCCCCTGAGGTGTCCACAGAAAGGACAGCTTTGTGGTCTGCAGCTAGAAGGTCCAGCGTGTTGGAAAAGGTAACTTACCACCTCATACTTCTGAGGCAGAATAAACTGTGAAGTTGAAATTTTCTCTGTGGATCTTTGGGATGAGACCACAGAAAGCACAGTTCTGTCTCCTGTGAACGGATGCTAACCATTCCTTGGCTCTCTCTCTGAAAAGCGTGGTTTTCTCTGGAGTCCCAAGCCAAATGTTTCTCTTTTTTTTTTCTGCTGTTCTGCACTCTGTTATATATTTGGCTGTGCTCTCTGTCCCAAAGGTGTCTATGTTCTGGTGGTATGAGGTATGAATAAGTTGTCAAGTTCTTTGGGATCTTCCCTGATGAAAGGCACGATGGAAACTTGATCTTTTTTTGAAGCTACATGGCACAGCGCTAACGGCGTGTGCCAGCTTGTGGCTAGCAGGCAGTGATCTGAGGACAGCAAATTCCCATCTATGTGATGTCTGTGTATATGATACAGAAATAGCATTATTCATACACAGTATGTGCATTTATGTGCAGCTACTGAACCAAGCACGTGTAGACAGCTCTAGCATCGTATCAAGGTGGAGTTCCAGGGCCCCTCATGTTAAGTATTCGGCCTGCAAAGGGGTCGATGCCAGACATTATGAAACTTTGGTAGGGTGATCAAAAGCAAGTCATTGCTCCTGAGGACAGGTCTCAAGGCTATTAAAAAGTCTACGTGCTGTCTGCCCACCTACATGTGTGATCTCAGAGCCCTGAGCACTTCCAGTCCCCTCAGTAATGAGACAATTCCTGTTTGTACTGTTGCTGAAGACCCCTGGATTACACAATAGGAAGATTTGACCAGGGAGATGGATTATATACATCATTTAGGGGAAAGGAAAAACCAGCCTGCTTACAAGAGCTTTTGTTTTTAAGGTTTGCCATCCCTGAGAGTTTTTGGAAGTGACTGAGTGCATACTGAGCAACGAGTGAAAGCAATCAGGAAAGCTGTGTTATTGTCATTATGACTCTGGGAGGTGTCTTTTAGTAGCGAAAACCAAAAAGGGAGACCACGGCCAAAACAGTTTTACTGCAAGAACTGCATGCTCCAAGCATTAATGATGCTCCCAACAATAATTTCCAGCAAGACATGATGGCTTAACCATCGCATCAGTTTGCATCTCCTTTGGTCAAAACAGCCTTCAGTCTTCTTTTTCTTTTCTTTTTTTTTTTCCAGTACAATTCAGTTAATTATTCCCAGTTCCCTCAATGAGTCTGAGCTCCCACTGGCTCTTGGAGCAATAGTAGCTCATTGTTGCAAATGAGCTTAATCCAGTGTTAGAAGTCTTTATTGTCTATAATAGAAAATGGCATGAATAGTAAAGGAAAAAATGTGAGATGTTTCCTGTAAGGTTTTAACAACCCTCCTGGGTGCACGATTACAACATGTGCTGGGGAATAGTTTTGAGCAGGGTGGCGGTGAGGAGAAGGAGCTCTGGCAGCAATTTACACCCCCATCTGTAAGCCTCGTTACAGCGAGCTGCTTGAGAAGGGGAAGATGGGACACAGCTCTTCTCAGTCTGGATGTGCCACTGCTTTTCAGTCCTTTGCCCTTCTGATTTGTCAGTTTGTCTCTGGCAGGCTTAAATGAGAGGCTTAACGAAGCCGAATGAGGGCTGATATGGAATTTGTGGGCTTACGGAAGCACTTTGCTTGGCCTCCTGCCCTCAGTTTTGTCGAGTTTCAGTTCCAGGTGTTTCGTTCTTTTCAGACAGATCTGTGATGACACCACATCTGACGTATTTTGGAAGGGGATTATCAGTGTGAGACCCAGGAGTGGAGAATATCTGATGGTGCTATGGTCTGTCTACAGATGACAAAGTTCTGGACCATATTTTCAATGGAGAACAATGCTCAGGGTGGTTCTGTATTCAAGATCCTGTATTTCAGCCTTTCTTCACATAGACCTCAGACCTACCTTATAGATTTTTCACCAGTCCTGTCACTGGCCTTGTCTCCTATTTCTGATGAGTCCTCAGATGGAGCTGCTAGTAAGTTACGCAGCAGTCTTCCTCAGAAGAATGTTGTGGCAATGAAGACCGAAACATTTGTTGTGTTGGCTGTTTAAGAGCAAAAATAGTGGAAAACCCCAAGTCAGGTCATGCTGGTTCTGTCACTGGTGCTGAGGGCTAAGAGTTAAGGCTAAAACAAAGAGTTGGAATGTGTTTTCAGCTCATCTGCCTTTTATGTGGGAGTCGTCCCACAAATGTTGGAAGTAATCTCTGCAGCTTTTTTTCATAAACCATTTTCAGCTATTTCTATACCCTATCTTAAAGTTGTTGGTGTTTTCTCACATTCTAAAACTCTTAAGAAATTGGTCAGGGAAAAACTGGTGTCCCATTAAAAGTCAGATTTTCAGATGCAGAAAGGGTAAAAGAAAGCAAATTCCTAATAGTGTTGCAGGAATAAGCAGCAAAGCTGACCCTTCTGAGCTCTAATCTTCAAGGATGGCCTCATTTTCTGTACTCTGATGCAGTGACCTCCTCTCAGGGGACTTCCCTGTCACAGGGTTCTAATTGATTTGATGCTGCAGCTGTGGCCACTGTTATGTCATTCTGCTTATAGCCACAGTAGATTGCGTAACTGTTTTTAGTTCATCTCAATGACTTCACTGATATTACTCAAATTCCATTAGTAGAGTAGAAAACGAGGAGAATTAATGATAAAGTTAACATAGTGCACCATGGAGCCATGCCCATTTATTATATTTTTGCAGGCTTGGTTCTCTGTCATTGCAGTTTGCCATTGATTAATTGAAAGGAACATTAAAAGTACTTAAAAAAGGTCTTCAGTCAACTTCAGTATCTTGCTTCCCTTAGAGATTTGAAGTTAAGAGACATAAACCAGATTTCAGCAAGCTGTAACTCTTCAAACCAGTCACAGAGCACGACCTTGACTGGATTATTGCATCTTGCACTGAATGAAGCATGTGGAGAGGAGGTGAGGCTGTTATTCTGTATTGACTGATGGAGTTTTCTTACAATATTTGCTTCACTGTACATTTTGATGTACAAATAGTGAATCTGCCTTTCCTAAAGCACTGGTGTTGTTATTTGCATTACTTAGTTCCGACCTAAACTTTGTTACCTTGGGGCCACAAATAGTTCTAAACATAAATCATTTAAGAATCCTGTTTGTTGAGATTGTGTTTTAGCAACAGATGAAATAAGTGTACATAACCAAGCTGTAAAATCATGTTTTGCAGATTTCTGAAGATAGAAGTTTGTTTTGGCTGGAAACACTCAGCAGAAAGGTAGGACAGGACTAATGATTCTGCTCACTGCTGGGCCTGACCTTCACTGTCCAGTCCTTTCCACAATATCCATCTTTAGAATTTGCAAATGTTCATCCATGGCATTCAGAATGAGGAGATGCTGAGAAGTTCCAATGCACTGGGCTTATTACTGATCTACACGTGAGTGAAATGGAAGTGAGCGCTGAGTGCATGTGTCAGCTTGGTTCAACTCCATTTGTAGTCTCATAGTCCACCAGAACAGAGAATGCATCTTCCATGACATTGACAGTTTTATTTGTGGTGGCATGTAATAAAAATTATGACTGACTATGATTTAGTTCAGACTTCAAGACTCACAGTTGACAGTCTGCAATGACTGTGACCATTTTTTATCTCCACCTTTTACAGTGGATGTATGAAAGCTGGAAACCTAGCTTTAATGCGTGAGCATTACCAGGCTCGTGTAAAACTACTGAATTGAAATGCATGTCTTCTCATATATAATGCTTTAAAGAAGGTACTGATCTGCTCTGTGTGCACAGTAAGAAAAACAGTGGGCCTAAAGAGCATCCCTTGGAAACATTTTCTAGCAGTGGGAATATAAAGCATTGGAAGGTTTCCTGAGCTGGTTGTGGAGCTTCTATCACTGGAGGCTTTTAAGAACAAGGCAGAGAAATCTGACTCAAGAATGCCATAGATACTACTGATCCCCTATGGGAGAGAAGGTGGAAAATATTTTTAAATCCTTACTGGTTATCTTCTAGAATGATTTTTTTTCTTATGGCCATAAATACATAAGAATTAACTGTAAAACACTTAACATATTACTTTGGAGACTGGAGGTGTTTTTCACTTATTTTTAGAACTTGACCTTAAGACTGAAAAATAACTTTTTCCTTCTGACTTTTGTTCTTTGCCTGGCAAACTTTAGTTAAAAACACAGAGATGGAAAATATTTAAACTTTTAACTAGCAGGAGCTTTTCTTCTTGTTGTTTGTTTGTGTGCTAGCTCGTTTGTGATGTCAGCTCCAGTCAGGGGAAAAAGGTGTAACTAACTTGGCACTGCACAGAGTGCAAAAATAGTTATGCCAAAGCCCACATAAACACTATCTACTGCTCAGTGTTATTAATTTATTTTTATCAGTAATACTTAAAAAAAACCATGCTATTGACAAACCTGGAAGATGTTTCTCCATCAGATAATAATAATAAGTTCAAGTACATCATCCACTCTTGGACTTGCCCTTTTACACAGGAGCAGGTACCCAGAATGAATCACGTCATGACCGAACGCTTTCTGACCTACTGTTGTGTGTTGAAGCAGCATTACAGCAATGATTTATGGGATTTCTGGCCCTTAGATCCCAATATAGAAAGATGAAGAATGAGTCCAAGGAAAATAAGGGTAGGAATGACCTCATTTTGTGGAGACACCATGTCTTGGTCAACTTCAGAAAGCTGTGAAGAAATGAGCTGTGTTTTTCTCTGTGCAGTTATTTTATCACCATCAATGAAAAGGTTCCAGAATCTGTTGCAGAATAAAGAGAAGTGACTTCAGGTTTCTAGAACATAAAGATGCACTGATGGCTGCCTTCATATGCAGAAGACATCATTTATAATTAGCACAGTGTAAATATAATAGGCCTTGGTTCAGTTCATTTGGAGTAAGTGATCAGTAAGCACTATTTTGTCAGCATCCTGTCCCACACCAATTGTTGCTGAGGAAAACTGATGTCATTTCTGAGCAGTGAACATTCCTCACATCACTGAGTTTGAGGACTTGCAGCTTCTAAATACCAGCAGTTTCTGTCTTGTGCTGTCACGTATCAGCAGACATGTAGAGGTAACATGCTTCATGTGTTCAGTTTAATCTCCAGCCTCCACTAATAAATTAATTACAAGTGACTTTTGGAAGGGAAAACAGATGGTGATGAGCTTGCAGATTGTCCATGTCACCTAAGTTCTCCTTTGCCTCCCTATGAAGCGAGCCAGCGTCTCTGCTGGTAGCCTGTAATGTTTTAAATCCTTTGTCTTGCAGCTTGTCCATACAATGTATTTGAAAGAGTGAGGTTCTCTGCTTACCACTCATCCTTCACGGTGACTTGAAGAGTTTGGGAGCTTTCTTCTTTTTCTGCCAATTATTTGAATTTCTTCAGTCCGTAGTAAAACCAAAGGAAATAGTCTAACTTCTCTGCATTCTGACTTGGAGTTAGTTTGAATGCTGAATAATGGGCATAATTTAAAAACTTGTGAATTTTAGACAAAACGTGATCACCAGTTTATAGTATTGCAACAGGGTTTGTGATTCTGAGCAGCTGAAAGTGTTCAGCAAAAGGCTGAGCTCTGTGCAGGAGAATCATGTCTCCTCTTGACACATTGCTCTTTCTGGACGCAAACACTGCTCCCTTGTTGGCTGGGGGTCACGCTGTTTTACAAGCTAGCTTCACATGGCCTCAAAAATGGTTGTTTCTAGGCAGCCCAGAAAAAATGGTTTCCTTTTTTTGGCCTCTGAAGGCTTAGAAACATACAAGAATCCAGTTATTTAGATAATGGGCTTTCAAGCAACATCTTTATTAGGTGTCTGAGTTTAAGGCTTTTTGAATGTAGGTTTATTTGGTTCTATGTCTTGATACCATCAGGTAATGCTCCATTTGGATAGCAGAAAATGTATTCTTATTTTATGTGCCTTGTATTAAATGGTTCCTTTTTTTCCCCATTTACTATAAACCTCCATGGTCGATTTGATCTTTGGATTCACAACCAGAAGTCACTTGCTGTGCATAACATGAGGTGACATGTTCCAGACAAGAAGAATCATGGAAATGCCACCTAGGTAAGGTAGGCAAACTAACTTAATGTTTAGTATAAATTTACTTGGTGAGAAAATGTAAAATCTGTCTGCTGCAGCACTCCTGTAATATAAAAGTAACACTTGTCTGCACACTGTGCTGAACATGCGTGCTCAGCAGTGCCTGCAGGACTGCACGGTTACCTTCCAGAATTGTGCATAGCCACAGGGATGGGAACTTTTTCCTGAATATGGGAGGTCTGAGGCCAAAATGAGGACAAAAGCCTTCTGTCAATTCTGTCAATATCCAAATATTCTGCTTCTATAACACTTTAAAGACTGAACTACTGTTTTCTGGGGCTTTCCTGTCTGTGGTGTCCCGAAGGATTTGGGATGATCAGCACACTAATAGATTTCATAATCAAACAGTGAGAATGTGTGATCAAGAATGTCACTGCTCCGCAGACTCACCTTTTTGACAGGCCGTGGTTTAACTTGCAGTTTCCTTCATGTAATAGCTTTAAGATTTTTGGGGGGGGTGAATTTTCTTTGACTGCCCTGCATGGATTTCTCCATCTGCTCTGTGTCCTCTGGTGCAAAGTGCTGGATTTAGACTGACTGAGGGAAACTGCTGGACTGAGGCTCATTCTTTCACAGACAAGAAGCAGCACAGTCTCCCTTCCTTTCATGCTGTCACCTCTGCACTGCATCCTTTTAGACAAGCCTGGGTAGGGGGGGAATGAAAATGTCAGCCTGTAAGGACCGGTCCATTCTCGAGATCCCTTACTGAAAATGGTGTGATAGCCCCTCTTTGGAACTGGAAGATGGCTCAGTAATTCTACCCCAAGCGTGAGTGGTAAAGCTGCCTTGGGGCGTTTTGAGAGCCCTTTCTGAAACTCCACTGGGGTCCAGATGTCTCATAGCTTTTGTGATCTTGTGAGTAGTTTTAGAAGGAAAATCTGTGAGGTTTAGGGATATGAATCATCCGTCTATCCTGTGTCCATGAAGAAGAAATAAAAACCTTGGTCCAAAAAAAATCCATTTAATTCTGGAATTTTCTGACCTATTTTGGTGCAAGCCGATCTAAAAAAAAAAAAATTAAACTACTCTCCTGATGAGTTTCTCATATTGTTTACTTTTGTAACGTTCTCTGTGGAATAGCAGCCAGAAATGACGTCCACCCGTCGTCCAGCATCAGAGAATAAGAACTTCAGAGGAAGGAATGCAACTTCATAAATAGGAAACCACAGATACTAATGGGGAGCAGAGGCAAACCTGCAGGTTAAAAAGTAGTTGCAAGAGAAGCTCAGACATCCACACTGCGTGGAGATTCAAAGATGATTTCAGCTCTAGCCTTTGTTTTTCTCCTCTGCCTCTCCTGTCCTTTTTCATCATGTCAGCAGAGAAGAGCAGGTAAGAAATTCTGATTTTTCTCTATATTTTCTGGACTCTGTTTTCTAGGCTGCTCTCAATATTCTGTTTTGCAGCAGGGGATGAGCAAGAAGATAACATTTCAGCTACATCTGCTGAAGCCTGAAAGCTGTGCTTAGGGATTTTGTAGTCCTGCATGAAACTTGAAGCTGAACTCTGTAAATGTTCAGTCTTAGATTTTCCCCCCTTTCCTGCCTAATTAGTGATGTATTTTTAAGAAAAGCATTTATCTTGGGGCAAATGGCAACGTTGTGTTCTGTAATGACCTACAAGAGACAATTTATATTAATGTGTGTTGCATGTGATTAAGAAAAAAGCTCATGCAGGATGTTCTGTAGCAGGAGCCTTGGATATTCTCTCTGCTTGTGCATCTAGAGCTTAGAGTAGCCCTAATTTCTAGGAACTTAGCCATGCTTACTTCAGCTTAATTCATTACAGAAGTTCCACTTCTCTCAACAGCCTGTTAGGGGACGTTCAGCATCAAGAACTGTACCAAGAGAATCAAATGCATGCTGGTGGAAAGAGAATGAGCCCATAGAGAAAGGTGCATCGTAACAGAAATGTCTGCAAGTGTATAGATTTAGTTTGGGAATTGCTCCTGAGTGGCTGACTCATTATTGTGAATTTGAAACTTAAAACACATTAAAAACAAAACTAATTTTGACATATATCTTGCTGTTAGGAATGGAAAATTCTTCCATAACAAAAATAACAAAGCTGCCTGAAGTCTTGATATAGAGCTTATTCAAAACTCCTTTTTGAAGTTCAAACCATGTGCAAGCTCCTTGTTTTCAGTAAAATAAGGAATGTCATTTTCATTCACTCTATCTTAGAATTTGCAGTGCTTTCTGTTTAGTTCCCAAACCAAAAAGTACTGGAGAAGGTACAAATATTCCTCAAGTCCTCTTGGTTCTGTGCGGGGAAACCCACGAGGCTTTCAGGCTCATGTATCACCTGAGTTGTGCTCAGCAGCAGGGCTGACACGCTGCCTCTGCTGCTGGCACAGTCTTCATGCCTGCAAGAAGCAGACCCCAACTGCAGCTACTTTTCCCCTGCTTGTTTGCCTCGTGTTTGGTAGAAGGCACTGCTATTCCTGTCTTCATAAAGATTTGCTTGCACTGTAGGGAAGGTGTGACATCTGTTAGTAGATTCATTAATCTAGGAAAGCTTTGAGAAACAAGGCTGTACTTTCTCATGGCAGTCAGGAGAATGCTGGAGTTGAACTTTCTGTCCAGTTGTTTTTAAATATTCATATTTTCATATATATTTTTAGAAACAGTAAGCAACTTCCATTCATTCTTTCAGAGCTAAGATGAAGAGCATGGACTAGATGTTTAGCATGCCTCAGTAGATGAGGCAAGTCTACAATCTATTATCTGAGAAAGAAAACTCACGCATGGGTGCAGATGTACCTTTTGTGTCCCAAAGCCACTGCAGAGCAATCTGAAACTACCCAAAATGAACCCAGCTTTGTGCAGCAAGAAGTCTGAGCCTCCAGAACAGGCAATGTAACAGCTGAGGTGCTAGTTTTCCACATGCAGTGCTTGGCAGCACATTTGGGATAGGCTCAGCAAGGAGCTTTGATTTACGTGTGCCCTTCAGAGTAACTTTCACAGCACTGAATTATTAATGTGCTTCTTTTGGCAGCAAAGGCTTCCAACCTGTGAACTGCTCAGACGACGCCAGATTAACAGCTACCACAACTTGGCTGCCAGGACAATTTGTTTGCTGAGAGGTAGCTGTTACCTGAGTGACAAGCTTGGCTGATTATCACCGCCAAGAGCAAATCCTTGCTTGTGTGCAAGTCTTTATTACTTCCGAGCAAGCCTCCAGTTAGGAACTGGGAGAAACTGGTGTCGAGGGTTCTGTGTCTTTAATATTAAATATAAGTTCACGGTATAAGTTGATTTGTACTGCTAACAGCTCTTCTCTGTTTTTCCCAACCATTGTGTCTTGGTAGGAATTGAAGTTGGGCCTGAAATGCTGGAAGAGATGAGAGAAACTAACCGTGTGTTAATGGAAGTTCGAGACTTGTTGAAACAGCAGGTAAGTGAGGAAGGGATCCGATCCTGGTTTGGTGCTCAAGATCAGTCACTGAATCTTCTGCCTTCAGTGCTGAGTTCTGGGATGGGGAGGTCCTGTTGGGTGACAGAATTATTGCTCTGAACAACAGGGTCAAGAGGTGGTCTCACAATTAGTTCTGTTGTTCTGAGAAAAAGTAGATTCATCTGATTCTGCTGCTTGGAACTATGTCTGCTGACAGGCAGTGTATGCAGAGAATGAGCTCTTAAAAAAAAAGACACACAGTAGAAGTGTATTTGACTGGAAAAACAAGTCAGTTTTTCCTTGGTTTTGTGGGCACTTGAAATCAGTAACGTCCAAAGTTGGAAGGTGGAAGAGACCTTTCAGCTGTCCGTTAGGGTCCTGGAAAGGAAAATTATATGGAGTCTAAACAAGCCCTGTATTCACTTTCCTCTTGTTGTTTTAATCCTAAGCCTTTCTGGCTCTGGTATTTTCTTAGGGAATTTGGAACTTCTTGGGTGCTTAGATCCTTTCCCCTTTTTACGAGGAGATGGTGGTTTGTCTGCTCAACTCTTTTAGGTATAGAAAAAGGTTCCGTTCTCCCTTTATCCATTCTGGGAGCTGAGGGCAGCAGCTTTGGCCTGCCAGCTAATTGGAATGGCAGACAGGCCTGTGTGCCAGTGCAAACTGGGCGGCCTGTAATCTGCAAAAACATCTGTTGCATTGAGTTACTCTCAAATTTCAGGCTTCTGCATAAATACCCAGTGTTTACTAGGAATCAGGTCAGACATGGTTCCTGGCAGCCTGGAGCAATGATTTCCAGTGTTCCCTTCCAGCTTAGTGCTTACACTCCATATAGATTTTCTATTTGTTCTTTCTCTCACTCTTGCCACCTACTTTTTTTTTTTTTTTTTTAATCCATGGGCTTTTTTTAATGGCACTTTCAAGCAAACTCTTCCTGAGAAGACAAACTGACACGTGTCACTGGGAAGCCAGGAGGAGGCACTTCATAACGTCTTAATTTGTGCAAAGATTTTCTAAAACTCACTTTTTCTTGATTCATCATCTGGAGATGCTGGCAGTCAGGACAGCAAAAGACGTAATAATGAAAGCCCAGGTCTCGTCTCCTGAGCCAAAGGCTGAAGAGTTCTCAGCACAAAGGAACCTCTGATATTCATGAGCAGCTCCCCCACGTCTCCCCTCTGCGTTCTGTCACCCACTCTAATGGGACACATTCTGGGGATCTGGGTTAGCCATACCTCTGCATTAACTGTTCACAATACATAACCCTGACCACGTTGGAGGAAAGAGAGAATCGAACATAGAATGAAATCTTGCTGCCAGTGGAAGCTGGCAGAGAGACACGAGCAGATGATTTTATCCAAGTACAAAGTGAAATGTCTTTAATAGTGGAAACACGAAGTCCATAGGGCATGTAGGGGTGGTCACACACTGTGCCTGAGCATTGGCTGTCAAAAGCCAATAAGGCTTTTTCAGGAAAGAAGCCTGCTAAGGTTTCTGTCTAAGATGCTACAGTCGTGAACATTTTAGCTTATTTTTGCCTGTCCCAAATTCCAACAGCGTCTTTTCACTGCCAATGCAACAGATAATCTCTTTGTTGAAGAAAGCTTGAAGGAATAGGAGGCTAGAGGAGAACAGAGGAAGTCTGGAATAAGGAGCCTTTGTGAATAGGTTCAAAATGTCTCTACACCAAAAATTGGTATAAATGAGGTCAGAGAAGACCTGTGTTTTATAGAAGTGGCACACAGGAGATCCTTTCCCTGACTTTGTCTATGCAGTGTCTGAGCTGCAGATCACAGAGTCACAGAATCACTAAGGTTGGGAAAGACCTCCAAGATCACCCAGTCCAACTGTCTACCTACCACCAATATTTCCCCATTAAAACGTGTCCCTCATTACCACATCTTGAACACTTCCAGGGATGGTGACTCAACCAATTCCTTGGGCAGCCCATTCCAGAGCCTGACCACTCTTTTGGAGAAGAAATTTTTCCTAACATCCAACATGAATCTCCCCTGGCACAACTTGAGGCCATTCCCTCTAATCCTAAATGATGCACACCTCTCTAGAACTGTTAATTCAGATTTTCTAGAGAAGACACAAGTGAAGTAGATCCCTTTCTGTCCATGGCACTTCTTTGTGTGTTTTGAGTGTTTCCGGCATCTGTAATAGAACAGTTCTATCTAGCTAGCCTGTAGGAATACTCCAGTAGGGAGAACAAGCCACCTCAGCTTCCACAATGTCTACAGCATAGACTTAGGGGTAAGAATTAATTTGTTTGTAAGTAGCTGTGCACTCTCAGACACCCTGTTTTCTGTCAGTGGGACCATTAGCTTGCGTGGCAGCAAAACTCAGCCTTTGGCCAAGTGGTGATTCTTGTTTTCTTCCAGATTAAGGAGATAACATTCCTGAAGAACACAGTCATGGAGTGTGATGCCTGTGGTGAGTTACTGAGTTGAGCCCTATATTCAGCTGTTTCCTCCATGTGCTTCATACCTTTGTGTCCAAACAAGTAGTAAAACGCCATATGTGACCATCTGCCCTAAGGAATTGGCTTGTTTCACAGCCACCCGAGTGTCAGAGAGTAATTCTTGGTGTGAGTGATGCTTTTTTTCCCCCATGGCATTCTGCACACACGGAGCAGCGTTGCGTGCTGATCTCACGGTTCAGTGGCAATTGCAGTTATTACCCCTTTGCTGAGCATGGAGTGCAGAAGCAGCATGAAAAATCTCATCTCTTTCCAGCAAATCTTCTGCGTTTGCTCACGTCCACCGTTTCTAAAATAAACTTTATTAACGGTTCTGTGACACGCAGTGCTGTGCTTCTCAGGGTAGCTGTGTTCAGAAAGCTGCCCAACCCCATTTCTTATAGCCCAGCCCATGGCCTGTGTTAGGATTGCCTGGGAATGCACACCGGCTGTCCTGCGGGACACAGCTGGCTACTCTTGAGCTGAGCATGGAAGAGAACATCACCCCCAGGAGGCTCTGCTCTGCTACTCGTTCCATCTGATGTTGTCACCTTCCAAGCAAAAAGGGTGTTCGCAGAGGATTCAGGAAACAGGGTCATAAATTCTCCCATGTACATCTTGCCCTCTGTTCCTCGCTAAATGGTTTTTCTGGACTGGAACTTGCTTCCAATCGATCTGACTTGCAGAAAGCACGGTTCGTGGAGATGCTCTGTTATTTGCCAGTACATTTGAAGGGCGGAGCAAGAGCTGTTTCTCCATTTGGAGAGATTGTGCTTTTGCTGGAAAAGAGATTAGCCAAAGCTTCTGGGACCTGTAGTGCAGAAATGTATTCATCCACACCAATTGTTTTAGTAACTCACTCATAAAGCTGTCTTGAACTTTCTCTCTGTTACCTGATCTCTGACTTCCCCACTCGGTTTGTGCTGTTTGTGTGTTCTTCCCTGTACTTCTTGTGGTAGAATTGGAGCTGCTTTTCACCGTGCATTGAACGATGTGGCTCACAGCAGTTATATGTGCTTCTCTTATTGTTTCTCAGAAAGAGCAGCATTAAGAGAGAAAGCCTCTGTTTTAGTGAAGATTTTATCGGTGCTAATATAGAGTGTTGGGTTTTCTGTTTGTTTGTTTCAGACTTTTAAAACCAGGCAATTAAGCCAGGGAAAGCAGAAGGAAGAAGTCCCCTAGGGCAGTGCATGTGGGAGATCAGTGACAACTCTAGCTTCTAGAAAGTTTATTCACAGTCCTGAGTTAGTCTTCAGTGAAGTTTTGGCTTCCAGCCCTCTGCAGCACTTCCCAGACTTCAGCCTGTGCTGTGTGGGTTGTGCTTCAGCCAGGTGTCTGGGTCTGTGCTTCCAGTGGGATGTAGATGCAGAGGAACCGGGGAGAGAGCTGTTCTCTGTGGAACTCCAAAAGCAAAGGCATTACACGAAAAGGAGGGCAGCACGACAGGAGTTTTGGAATAGGAGGGAAGACTTCTGGATTAATTCATTTATTTTGGTCTGCTCTGACTCAGAGATCAGTCCAGCTGCTGCTTCTGGCTTCCCTTTTCTCTGTTTGCAAAGCGAAGCTGCAGCTGCTTAACTCTTAAAAAGCTACAAGGAAACGTCCTGTGGGTGAGACACACTGAAATCTCCTGAGACAACAGGACCAGCTTTGGATAGGGTCTGGCAAAGATAACGCCTTCCTTCATCTTGCTTTTGTCCCCTAGGCATACACACTGAAGCGACAGGCCCTCTCATCACTGTGACACAGTTTAACAGATGTGTCCCAAACCCCTGCTTCCCTGGAGTGCCCTGCACTGAGACCAGCACTGGCTTCCGCTGCGGACCCTGTCCCCCAGGTTACTCAGGGAATGGGTCCCAGTGCACAGATATCAATGAGGTAAGAAACAAGGAGGATGGGCTGGCAGTCACAAAGTGGCCTCGCTGTTCTTGAAGTGCTGCGAGTTCATCTTGTGGCTGCAGAGGAAAGCCTTGCAGTTCCCCTAGGAGCTGCAGCTCAACAGAAACATCATTTCAGTGGAACAAAGTCTGTTCCTCACCCTGCCTCAGTCTGTGTCCATGTTGATTTTATATCCAGTACAGCAAGGCATTTATTTCTAAAAAAGACAGGCTCCAATAAAATAAATCTTTTGGTCGCAGAAAGGTGATTTTGGAATACTAAAAAAATCCCCTTTGGCCTTAAAATCTTTTGAGCTAGTGGCTGATGAGTTGTTAGAGATAAGATTTATTATGTGTGGAGCAGAATCAAATGCTATCCAAATACTCCTTTATACAGTAAATCTTAGCACACCACATGTATTGCTTCATTTCTGCCTTGAAATTAAACCTTGCTAGGCAGATATTGTTTCACTTTTTTCTTCTTTTACATTCAGTGTGGTATTTAATCATGTTTATTTTGTCTGTATTCAAAGCTTTACTCAGCCATTCATTTTCTGTCTCCAAAAGATTCCTTAGTTCTGTGGTTCCCAAATCGTAGTCTCATTCTCCACTGTTAGTCCATCTTACAAAGCCATACCACCTCTGTGCCATTTATAGCAGTTTAAAAACCTGCTGAACCTAAGAAGGTTTACAGGACATTTTGAGGCTGATGATAATCTGTTAGCCACCAAAATGTGGAAAGTGCTGTATCAATGGAAAGCATCTGCTAGCACAGAGCATAAGAATTCACTGAAAATAATAACGTGTTGGAGGAATAAAGCAGGCAGCAATATCAGCTTTGGAAGCATAATTGCTTCCCAGAGTAGTAAACAAACAACTGTTGTTTTTCAAAGGCAGTTTAAGAAATCACCCAGTTCTCTGGATTCAGAGACTGCCAGGAAGAAGATTGTGAAGCGAAGCCAGCACTTTGCCTGGGCAATTGATGTCACCTACAAAGAATTAGTCTTGAGATTTTATTTGTTTTACTTGTCTGCACATACTGAGAAATGAACAACTGAGGCTGGGAAGCTGCATTTTCCACTTGTAAGGAAAGCCAGCAACTTCTATGCATTTTTGTTTTGTTCTTAGAAAATAAAAGCACAATAGCTGGATCTTACCCAGCAAGGCCTGCTTTGGGAACTGCCTTCACAACCGGCCCTGAGCGAGCCTGCCTCACAGTTCTGTACAACTTCCTTCTTGTTTACAGTGCAGTGCAAACCCCTGCTTCCCAAAGGTCCAGTGCATTAACACCGCTCCTGGCTTCCGCTGTGATCCTTGCCCTCCTGGCTTCACTGGGCAAACGGTCGAAGGAGTTGGACTAGCTTATGCCAGGGCCAACAAACAGGTAAGGCACAGAAACTCCTCCTTCAGAAACCATCCACTCTTTTCCCTCTGTTATGTAATTAATTCAAGGGTCCTGGAGCCCTCAGAGAAATTGGAGGGACCTACAAGATAGCTGTGTCATACTGGTGGTAAGGTTGATGCAGTGACAGGAAAGAGTTGCCAAGGCCATCCGAGCACGTCAGCAGCAAAGCACCCCGCTCTTAGATCCCAGTGCTGCCGAATTGATGCTGGTCAGAATGCCACGTCTGTGACAGGTGTGAGGCTGTGAATCCAGCCTGAGGAGTCCCCCATGTTTGGAGGGATTTGATGCAGCTGGTGGGTACCCAGCTCCTTGTATGGACAGATCCTGTCAGATTAAAACTCAAACAACAAAGGAAAGCTAACACCTAGTCCTACCATGGTATATAAGAACATATTGACAAAAGCAAGAATGGCTTGCAGCTTGTATTATTTAGAGAGCTGCTAGCTGGACATAGGACACGGTCTTTGACCTTCTTGCTCCACTTACTCTCTTCTATCCTTTTACAGTGAGCAGATACGCTGACAGCTCAGCTCAGAGCTAAGCTATTTCATCAGGCTAAAATCTCTGGTGACCCCTTAGAGGTTGGACACCTTGCTTGGGGTCAGGAATGTTTCTGGGACTTGGCTCAATCTTGTCTCAAGGAAAACTCTGAGCTCTCAGTGCCAGTAAGGCGTGCTGGGAGCTTTGTTTCTGCAATCATCCTGCAATCTGACCATCATACTTGTTGAAGAGTGAACTTAAGGTCTATTTTGTTCTTCCTGGGTAGGTTTGCACTGACATCAATGAATGTGAGACAGGTGCTGCCAGAAATTGCGTCCCAAATTCCATCTGTATCAATACACGGGTAAGTATTACTGAAAAGCCTCACAGAAATCCCCCTTCCCTGGGTTCTGGGGCCTCTGTTACTGTGGCAATCCAGCACCTGGGGAGAGGTTACAGGAGTTTGCCCAGACTCATAGTTAATTCCCTATTACTTTTTCCTACAGGGATCCTACAAGTGCGGAGCTTGTAAACCTGGCTTTGTTGGGGATCAAATCACCGGCTGCAAGAGCCAGACAGGGAGACTCTGCCCTAACGGCGAAGTCAGCCCGTGCCACGAGAAAGCACAGTGCATCGTGGAGCGGGACGGCTCCATCTCCTGCGCGGTAAGGCCGAGCCTCCCTGCCCTGCGATCCGCTCCTGCCGTTTCTCCTGCGCTGTGCTCGCTCTCCCGGGTCTGCCACTGCCCTCTCCTGGAGAGCATTGCCTTGTCGGCTCCCAGTGCTCCCTGCTGACACCTGGGCTGCGGCGATCTCCCTGGGTGACCTCAGGGGTGTGCGCTGCTCCTGACACCTCAGATTCTCTGTGCTGTTAGTTTGGGTTTGTTTGCTGTTTTTATTTTGTTCTTGTTTTGAATTGTTTTAAGCGCTATAAATCTTAAATCTTGGAGCATTACTCGCAGCTGAAAAAGCAGACAAACCATTCGATCTCCTGATCCAAAGTTCTGCTGATGCATCTGCCCGTATGATCTTAGAAACAAGCAGAGAAGTTGTATTTGAATTACTTGAAAATGCCATTTTCAGCTGAAGTGTCTCTTTCAGGTGACATTTCACCTGTAGAGCATTGCGTATCTGGCTTTGCAGTGTGTTCTGCTGGTTCTCATGCAAAGCCTTCAGTTGTGGAAGCATTACCCCTACCAGGGGACTCACCAGCAGCCTCGCTTCGTTTATCTGCTCTCTTCCAGTGCCTTGTGGGGTGGGCAGGGAATGGCTACATCTGTGGGAAGGATACAGACATTGATGGAGTCCCTGATGAAAAGCTGCGCTGCTCTGACAAGAAGTGCCGCAAGGTGAGGTGCAGCTCTCACAGACTGTTAGAAACAGTCCATCATGGGAGCGCTAAGCCAGAAGTGGGTGATTCCTATTTGAGGGCAGGCCTCACCCTGCCTTTGATGCTGTTGAAATCCTGCTCAGCGTGCAGAATTCAGAAAGGTTCCATGGCATGCACAGCTTGGCTGCCTGCCCTGCCGCTTCATCCTTCCTTTCCTTTCAGGATAACTGCATGACTGTCCCCAACTCTGGCCAGGAGGATGCAGACAGGGACGGAATTGGAGATGCCTGTGACGACGATGCTGATGGAGATGGGATATTAAATGCCGAGGTTTGAATTCTACAGCTTATTCTGTCACACCCAAATACACTGAGAGGTCCTGCAGAGCAAATTGCCTGCAGCTTTAATGTGAACACAGAGAGCCCTCAGCAAATCCCCCTCTCCTGCAGGACAACTGCGTGTACACCCGCAATGCAGACCAGCGCAATGCAGACAAGGATAACTTTGGGGATGCCTGTGACAACTGTCGCCAAGTGAAGAACGATGACCAACGGGACATTGATGGCGATGGGAAAGGAGATGAGTGTGACGATGACATAGATGGAGATGGTAAGAGCAGCTGCAGCTGTCCCGATATCAGAACAAGACAGCTGGTCAGCATGAAGCTGTAGATCCTCGTAACAGGTACCGGCACTCAGAGGCTTAAAGAACTTCTATCTGCTGGCATGAAGGACGCTTCTGTTTTAAAACGTCCAGATGAGCAGTCAAGCCAGTATCCTTCAGAGTTCAGTTCTCGTAGGGTTAAAGTTCTATCTTCAGGATGATGCTAACAATTTTTCATAGCACTTTTATTGTATGCAGTTAAAGCCAAACCTGTTTCAGGCTTCAGAAAGATGAACGACACAAACTGAAGTCAGCCCGGACAAGGACAGTACTTTGTGCTATGATTTCAACTTGTGAAGAAGTGTAGGGCTATCCAAGTTGTTAGAAGCTGCTGCCTCAGTGCAGTGTGTGTCAGGGCTGCGTTCTGGGAGAAAAAACACCACCACTGGCTGCCTTTGGGAGCAGTCTGTGAGCTAGTGATGCTGTATTTGCACAAAGCCTGCTTTCAAAAGCCAAAAATCACAATGGCTGCTGGCCTGAAACATACATATTTATTTACAGATTATTTCCAGTGCATCTAGTGCTGTTTGGGTCTCGCTACTTCCTGCCAAGTAGCTCCCTGCTGGCATGATCTGCTGGTGCAGTAGGTAGATGCAGGGAAGTGGGAAGTGAAGTCATGCAGCTTACCAATTAGGTCGTTCCTTTCCTGTCTCAGACCTTCAAAAGACACTGTCTAAATCTTCCATGTCAAATAGCCAAGGTTAACTTGGACTTGTTCTTTAATTATGTAGACGTCTAGTGTAGAGAAAAGAGAATCTGTCATAGTTTAGGGAACCGCAGACGGCTTCATCGTCACCCTCCTGGCCGCTCATTCCTGCACAGCTCCAGGTTGGAGTCGCATTCCTCAGTTCTTCAGCTCTTCCTCAGGATGCAGTTAGGGACATTTCCTCTCAGGTTCCTGTATGGACAGCAGCATGCTTAGTGTCTGTGAGGATGCAGTCTGCAGTACGTTTTAAGGTCAGCTGCTGCTGTTGGCCTTCCTCCATCAAGTCAAAACCGTTGCCTGATTGCACAGATCCAGCCGCCCTCGACATCTGTCACCTCTTACATCCCAAAGAGATCTTGCTGCATGTACTGGAATATTGGCTTGATGGGTTCTCTGCATGTTTTACAGGAATCAAAAATCCAACAGACAACTGTAGAAGAGTTCCTAACCCTGATCAAAAAGACACTGATGGTGATGGAGTAGGAGATATGTGCGACAGCTGCCCGACAGTCAGTAACCCAGACCAGGTAAGGAAGCACTTCCACTTTTGCAGTGTTACAGCTTTCTCTCACTGCAGACAGTGCTCACACCATCTGCCTGAAGTAGGTTTGGAAAGACAGACACTCAGAGTCATCAGGACAAGGTGCAGGAACTCTCCCACTGTTGTGAGCTCCGTTTCCAATCTGAACAACAATGCCAACATCTCTCTTCTTTCTCCTTTAAAGCCCAATTCTCCCACTGACCCATGTTTAAATGATTCTCGCTTTATTTCCCCAGAAAGATACTGATCATGATCTCGTGGGAGATGTCTGTGACACCAACCAGGACAGGTGAGATCTTACTGCAAATATTGTACTTGAGTTGTATGGAATTTTGGGGACACAGGCATGGAAGGCATGCATCAGTAAACACGACAAGTCAGCTTGGCCTTAATTTGTGTCTTTTTATTCAAACAAGGGAGGTGGAATTTCCTTCTAACTTCAGAAAACTTGCTCCTGGAAGTACCAAGCCCAAGGCCTGGCAGCTGTGAGCTTGCTGACAGCTGCTTGCTTTTCATTAGCTGCCCCCACAAATTTGTTCATGGACTACAGCTGGAATATTTCTGATCTATTTGTTTGTGCAACGAAAGCTCAAGACATTAAAAGGCCAAATCACCAACTGCCCCTGTTCCTGTAGAGGATCCCAGCTGCTAGAAAGGGCGTGCAAGCTTCTGGGGGAAAACAAAGTAAGTGGAAGCTCTTTAGCTGTATAATGCATTTTCTTCCCCAGCGATGGCGATGGCCACCAAGACACAAGGGATAACTGCCCCTCAGTGCCTAACAGCTCCCAGGTGGACACAGACAATGACGGACTAGGAGATGAATGTGATGATGATGATGACAATGATGGGATTCCAGATGAGAAGCCTCCAGGCCCTGACAACTGTCGGCTTGTCCCTAACCCTGGCCAAGAAGATTCGGATGGTGAGGGAAACGTAATCACATCAGCTGCAGGGTTCTCCTTTCCTAGAGGCTGATATGTAGACCTTCAGGAAGTAAGACCTCCCCAGTACTGACTGGAGACAGTTCTACATCATGTTCAAATCGCCAATAACACTGACATCAGAATGATATTTGGGAAAAGTTCTCTTCCAGAAGTACCTACGGTGTGAGGTGCTGCTCCTCTTCATAGCTTTCCTACAAGCAGGAGGTGGTGTCAGGGTTTCTTCCCTGCTGACAAAAAGGAGGAGCGCAGCCATGCTCTGAACATCTCTTATCCTTGTATAGACATGTCTTCCTTCAGCTGTGCTAGCCAAAAGCTAGCTGAGTAAAACTTAGGTGCAAAGGGTAGGGGAAATTGAAAGCTTGCTTATTCTGTTGTCTCTCAGGTGATGGTGTGGGAAATCTTTGTGAAGAGGACTTTGACAGAGACATGGTGATTGACAGAATTGATGTGTGCCCAGAGAACGCAGAAGTGACGCTAACTGACTTCAGGGCTTTCCAGACAGTCGTGCTGGACCCTGAGGGCGATGCACAGATTGACCCCAACTGGATTGTCCTTAACCAGGTAGGACACTGCTCCAGAACTGGGCAGCAGGTGTGGTGGTAGCAAGCCTGTACAAAATTGGATGCAGTTTTCATTAAAAGCATGCAGGCCTGATGCCTCTGTTCAGTAATGCCCTGGTCGTAGATAGAGGCCTACCTCTGGGGTACCTCTCTGCTCATTTAACAAGAGGGTTGGAGACACTAATTAGACAACCTTCATCTTTCACAGGGCATGGAAATTGTCCAAACCATGAACAGCGATCCTGGCTTGGCTGTAGGTGAGGCACTTATTTTTCTGCTATTAAAAAATTATTGTGCACCTCACAGCACAGCTTTTAAAACTATTTCAGATGGTGCATAATGATCCCATGTATCCTGGAAAATATTGTTTGCAGTAAGCAGAGTCTTCGGATTTAGCTTAGTAAAGTCTGCCACCCCCATCTGAATCTGGGGAGAAACGGATCGATGTTTTACCTCAGAACGCAGAGATTTTGCTTTCCTACCAACTGCAGGTTACACAGCATTCAATGGAGTGGACTTTGAGGGCACATTCCATGTCAACACTGCCACAGATGACGATTATGCCGGCTTCATATTTGGCTACCAGGACAGTTCCAGCTTCTACGTGGTCATGTGGAAGCAGATGGAGCAGACATACTGGCAGGCAAACCCCTTCCGAGCAGTCGCAGAACCTGGTATTCAGCTGAAGGTAAAGAAAGCACTGACAAAGAAGTCAGCAGTGGATTTTGGTCTTTCTTAGCTGTGCTTTGATGCACGCCGTGGGGCAGCTCTTTATCCACATTCCACCACTCTTCTCCACGTTAGGCAGTGAAGTCCAAAACAGGCCCAGGTGAGTATCTGCGCAACTCCCTCTGGCACACTGGGGACACCACAGACCAAGTCAAGCTGCTGTGGAAGGACCCCCGCAACTCCGGCTGGAAGGACAAGACGTCGTACCGCTGGTTCCTGCAACACCGGCCCCAGGTTGGATACATCAGGTGAGGGGTTCCCAGCCTCCTCTGCATGGCTGAGCAGAAGTTCGGCACGGAAAGCAAGCATCTCCAGTGCAGTTCTGTGGTAAAGAGGAGGCAGAGTGACTGGGGAACCATTTCTGTGAGCGCCTCAATCTCGTCTCCATGTCCCACACGCCTGTTCTCTCTAGAGCTCGCTTCTATGAAGGCCCCGAGGTCGTAGCAGACACTGGAGTTGTCCTTGACACAACTATGCGAGGAGGGCGCCTGGGCGTCTTCTGCTTCTCCCAAGAGAACATTATTTGGTCAAACCTGCGCTACCGCTGCAACGGTGAGTTGGTGTGAAGGTCGAACAAGAAGTTGTTGCCATTTTGCTTGAACAAGTCAATCTACGGTTGGAGTAGGGCATATCAAGCAGTAGCCTAATTCTACTTTTCATTTCTGCTCCTAATCTGTATTTACTTTTATCTCCTTAGATACCATTCCAGAAGACTATGAAACATTTAAAGTTCAGCAAGACTAACCTGACTTTTAAATGTCCAACAAAATCTGCTTATAAAAAAGTGCTCAGCTGCCCCACTGTTGCCTCTGGTATACTGTATAAAGAACTGTAAGTCATATACCACTGCACTCTGCACAGCACCAAGTGTCACTGCACTATCTGGCATGTTTCCTACAACAGCAACTTTCCTGTAAATGCTACCAAATCCTCTTGGAACAGCAGAAGCACAGACGTCAAGTGTGCCTCGAAGCCTGTGCTGCTGTTCTCTGCACTACGTGGAGAAAGATGTGCTGAGAAGCTACTGCAGTAGCTGAATTGTTTGACTAAGATTAGCGTGGATGATTCCCTGGACTTTTTTCCCCACTCCAAGGCTCTCAAATGTAAATGTTGTCTTTTTCAAGACCTACCAAAGCAAACCCAGCACAAGTCTGAAAGGGTCACAGAAAGCCAAGTCCAATGTCCAAGTTGCTCACAAAGTATTAAATAAAAAAAAAGCACTTTAGGGAGAGTATCTTTGTTCTGGAATGTTGGATAATAAATACTCGAATAGACTTCTCCTTGCTCACGTGCACGTTGCTTTTTTCCTCTTCTGAAACTTTTCCATTACTGATACATAAGAAAGAAACCCTCAAAAGCTGAATGCGAGAGGATGGCTGGAGAGCCTCAGCTGAATTAATGGTTCTGTTAGCAATATGAATACACAGGGAGAGTTTTTTCAGTCAAGAAGCTTCCTCTAGCGAGCCCATCCCACCTCGTTCTTGCAGATAAGCAGCAGCTGATTTCAGAATGATAAGCAGAGGCCTTGCACTCAGTTTGTGTTACGACACCGTGCCAGAACTCCAAGGAGCAGCCGAGGACGAGGGAAAGCTGAAGCCATCCCTACTAAGAGGGGCTCACGTGGGCTGGGTGCAGCAGAGGCTCACAAAGGGCTTCTGCAGTTGGTAAGCTGGAAAGTCTGAAGTCCTGCAGTTCTGAGGTCTCAGTCTCGTCCAGCTCAACAGTTACCAAGCAGCATTAAAAAACAAAGGCCCCGTTTTGCTAGATGATTCATGCAAGCAGCTCACACCAGTTATAGTGAAACTTACGGGTTCATCAGAAAGGCAGCTCCTGCTGAACACTTCACTGCAGTTTTGTAAGCTAGAATGAGGCTGCATGGCAAACGCTGCTCCTGGTTACCATCCAGTGCAGCTTCTGTGACATGGTACCAAACGAGCAAGGTGTGAGCAGAGCTTTCCTCCTGCAAAGCTCGTGGCTAAAAGCACGTCTCACCAAGCCCAGGTCTGCGCAGCACAGCGGAGTTGAGTTCACACTCAGAGGCAGCAGCACGAGCAGAGATGTGCAGGAAGAACCCACTGGTGTAAGTGGCCCTAAAGGCTGCTGGCTGATCGCAGCGCTTGCAGGACATCTCCATCCACCATTGCAAGGTTGTCACAAAGACACACACTGAGTTTTCCTCCTTCCACAGGCAGCCATGCAAATGAGCCCAAATTACAGCCAGCCCCAATTATACACAGCAGCTCTCAGTGCTCCAGGAATGCTCCGTAGCTTCTAAGAAACCACTTCCAGCACGGCGTGGCCACAGGTGGTGCACAGATTTGTTTTCCATAGCTGTCAGAAGCCAACTAACCCAAATGTTTCGCTGTTTGTTTGTAAACACCAACAGACCGACAGTGGAAACCTTCAGACCAAAAAGCAAACAAGGAACACAACAAGAAAAAGCAAAGCAGCCAGAGACAAAAACATTTCAACTTTTATTACATTTCATTTACAAATAATGCAAAGATACAAAGACAAAAGCCTTCACACAAAAAAGAAAAGGTTGAAAAGAATGTACATTTAGTTGAGCTGCTTTTTCACATCATTTCTCAGATTGCAAACACTTAAAGCCAACTTCAGTTTTCCACTTTACCTATAGAAAAAACACAATAAATAAAACTTTTATGTCGCAGGGACAATTTTTCCAGCGTTCCTGTGCCACCAACACTGTAGCTGAATATAGGATTGCATATATCAGTGAAATAATCCACAAATTAGTTTAATAGAAAAAGTTAACTTGTAAAGAACAGTATATTATACTGTCTCTGAAAATGCATAAATCTGACGTTTTTTTCCCAAGCTCAACGAACGACATAAAGTTGTTTTTAGCTGCCAGTCTGTGAGAGAAGCTGCCAAAAGCAGCTGTATTTAATTTGATTAAAATCCAACCTCCCCTCCTAAGCACTGTCACATTGAACTTCCACTTCTTCTACGAGGAATCCCTCCACAGATGGGGGCTCTGTTCAGGTAACAAGAAAAAGCTGCTGAAAGTCCTAATTCCTCCCAAAAGAAAACCTCAGCATCTACTGCCTTATTAGTTAATAGCTGGCTGGAATACAATATTTCAATTGCTACGCTGCATAATGCTGAGCAGAGATCAGTGGATGTGCGGCACTGAGATGGTCTGAAGGACGCCCAGGATCAGTGAGTGCTGCAGTGCTGCTGAAACAAACCCTGCCCCCGGCGCCCAGCTCCATCCGCCTCACCAGCAACTTCATGCTCATCAGCTCCACCTGCTCATCTTCCCTGCGTTTCAAGTCTGCTGGATCTCCAGGCTGAGCCACGTTAACCCTTTCCTGCCAGACAGAGCCTTGGAACATCGCACGTAAGCGAAGGTTTTCGCTAACTGCTGCTTTTCTGCCTTGACCGAGAGCCGGAGCAGACGGCGCCGCCTTCAACGCTCGCCCTCTGCACAGCAGAGCTCAGCTCCGTTTCTGGACGCTGACGTCCCGTTCCTGAAGGGAACATGGACTCTCCACCTCTACGGCTGCAGAACGCAGTTCTCAAATTGGATTTATGAACTGGATTTTAGAACCTTCTGCCCCTTTTTTTTTCTAAACCACGGCATAAAAACTGTGCTGACCGATGCGCAGGACATGCAAAGGAGCCGTTTGGCCGCACAGACACAGCAGCTCAGAAGGCAGAACGAGATCAGCACTGTGAGCAGAGCCTATCAGAGCCAGCAGCACATCTGCTTTCTGCTGGACCCACAGATGTGGCGCACCCAGAACCTGCCCCCCTTCCAAAGGTTCGGTCGGTGCTATTCCCAATACAAACCCCTTTGCACGAGCTGAAGCTTCATCCCAGACCTCCCCTCACCAAGCGTCAGTGGTGACAATTTAAGCTTCTATTGCACATTCAGCTGCAGGATGGACCGACCTGCACAGGTCTCCGATGGAGCAGGGGGAGATCTGTGCCCACTCTGCAGCCCTCAATTCCCACGCAGAGCTGCGTGCTGCATCTGCTCCATCCGCCCGCGTTTGTTTGTTGAAGGCTATTCTAAAGCGGGCCAGGAGATGAAACCTGGATCATATTGGTTTAACTGTGTCCCCCCAAAGCCTCCTGGGGTTACGTAAACGTGGAGTAGAAGAGCACAGTGTCGCAGGTCAGCGCTCTGCTCTCCAGCACACAAACACCCCTGGTCCCCATTGCTGCGAGGCCACCTCGCTCTCATTTGCCACACTCAAACTAAGAAAGACACCACAAAACGGGATCCAACGTGTGTTAACAACCCAATGACTTCAACAGAAAAAAAGCCACGCCGACAGGAACGTGTCTGCTAAGCCACAGCTGGGGGAGGGCCGGGCGCTTCTGCTTCTTTTGAATTTGCTCATTACAGGGGGGTGGGTGGCACGGACAGACAGACAGCGTTCCTCCAAACAGCATCCGGACGAGCTCAAAAACACAACAAAGCAGCGAAACGCAGCACAGCTCCAGTCTATGGTGGGAGGTGACCTGGCTGCCACTCCTCAGCAGCTCAGCGCTGCTCAGTCCCAACCATCGGCTCAAAGCAAAGGAAAATTCATCAGGACCAACACAGCACAGACAGAACCCAGCGCCCGCCCCGACCCTGGCAGGCAGCAGCAGAACCTCTTCAAAGCAGCCAACAATTGGTGACAGCTGAGATATCAACACGTCCACACCAAAACATGCCCTACAACGTGTGCCCTGCTTCAGTGACGGAGCACGAGAAGGGAAAGCGATGGCAGAACAAAAGCGGTCTGTGCCAGCACAGTGCCACAGCATCACTCATCAAAACCCATCAAACCCATCGGCTCTGTTGGAACACAGCAGCAGCCACGAAGGGGAAACAGCATCTGTCTGCACAGTTACATCGTAAAAGAAAAAAAGGGGAGATTGAGGAATTTGTATGAGCTGAAGGCAGGAAAATTAAGGAGTAAAACAGTCAAACCTATCATCTCCACTGCCATCCTATCATCTGCTGTAAGAGCCGTCTGAGGTGCTGTCACTGCTGTGTCTCACTTGTGTGACAATGATGGCAGAAATGCCATCAGAAGAGCAGTGAGGAAAACACCTCAGATCCCACAGAGATCCGTCCCTGCAGCCCTGCTGGCCGCAGCCGCAGCCCAGCACCGAGGGCTCCCTGCGGACAGGGGGACGCTTGGCAGCAGAACAGAGCCCTGCTCACATCTGTCAGACCTTTCCTCCAAGGCAGAGGCAGAATATGAGAACAAAACGTTGGCTGCTGAATGAACCAAACGGTGCTTTTTGCCAAATCGCTCCGCTTCCTCAACTGGCTCCAGGCTCCTTCCCAGCAGTGCTCACAGCTGCGCCCCCACTGCAGACCAGCGCTGCTCCAGAGCCCTTTGCTACGGCTGAACCCGGAATGCGGTGACTGGGAAGGCTGAAATTCAGAGAGAAGTTCAGAGCTGCCCAACAAATCACCCAGGAAATGGCAGAGGGAGCAACAGCCCGACAGCGAACTCAACGCGCCGGGCCAAGGAGATGCGCTGCACCTGGAACCTGAGGACGGGAGGACGCACAGCCGCCATCCACAAGCAGCTGCAGGGGGAAGCAGACGGCTGCTCCGCTCCTGACTTCTGGTCTCATTACCTTCACCTGCAGAAATCCACAGCGCTCACAGACTCTTCCCATCCCTAAAGCAGAGAACCTGCAACAAGCAAAGAGCGAAGCCATCGCCACCAGCAATGGGAGAGGAGAAGAGAGGAGGGAGAGGCTGCGCTGCTCCCAGGAGAACGCGGGTAAGAGCTCAGCCCAGGCTCCCTGCAGCCACTTCCCACACCTTCCCTTCTGCACCGACTCCCCAGCACTGCTCTGCTACGCGCTGCCCCTCTGACAGCACGGCTCCACCTCCCAAAGAAACCAGGCGGTGCATTTTACCCCTTCAGGCCTTTATTTTGATAAAATCGGTCAAGCCCACATAAGGCAACAGACACCACAGTTCAAACCGCCCCCCTCCCCCGGCGGAAAATAAAATAAATAACACAAATGAAGAGAGTACGTAATGTAGTGTTTCGTTCTGCAGTATAGAAATTCCACACAATGATTCCGTTTAAAAAGGTAAAAATGATTTATAGTACACAGTAATCATGTCATCGTGGTGCCCGCATAGAAAACCGACATGCAATCCATGCCTACACTGCGCAGTATAAATAAGATGCAACTAGAAATACAAAGGACAGGAACACTACAAATCAGCGTTAGGGGTTTTTTTTCCCCCATTTGGGTTTTTTTTGTTGTTGTTTTTCTGTTTTTTAAAAAGAACACAGACGGAACAGACGCTACCTGCGCTCTCACAGCCATCACAGTGACGGGGGCTCTGCTGCCCACAGGAATGCATGCTGTGCTCCCGGCCGGGCTCTGCTCTCTGCACAGGGGGGCATCGGCCCCGGAGCCCCTTTGAAGGGCGCACGCAGCTGGGCTGAGCAGAGCAGAACGCAGAGGGCGGCTCGCTCTCGGTTGGTCCGCAAACACTTTTGCCGAGCGGTTCTCAGGACGCTTCCTCAGAAACCCTTTTGTTTGTTTGTTTCGTAAAGGTAACAAAATACACAAAGGGTCGAAATCCTCCTTCGGTCAACTGACAGCCTCTGTCTGGAACCCCTTCTCCCCCCTCCTCTTTCAAAGAAGAAAAATGGGACCCGCAGGGGTTTTTCTGTACAGAAGGGTTTGCGGCTGAGCGCGGGCGAAGGGCTGCTGCCATGCAAAGCCGGAGCGCGGGGTGGGACGGGGCTGCGCTGCCGCACGGCGCAGGGAGCGGAGCTGAGCCCGAGGAGCCGCCGCAGGACCAGCAGGGCCAGCAGGGCCCCCGCCTGCAGGAGCAGCGCAAACCTGGATTTCTTTTGAAGGTCACAGTATTCCATACACTGAAAGTTCGTTCCTATGGATCCCCCGTTCATTGGCAAACGCAACGGCCCACCTGGGGAGCTCTCTCCACATATTGATATAAAGCACGCTGCGCAGAGGGGCCGGGTTCATTCAGCAGGGACGTTCAGATGGGAACTCCGACCCCACACAGCTTTGGGGTTATTAAACTGAACAAGGTCTAAATGATAGCGGCAGCTTCTTGCTGCACGGCTTCTCCTCCCGCTCTGACATCCGAGGGCAGCAGCTCCCAGCGCTCCCACGTTTGAGCTGAGATCAGAGCTCACAGCTCGTGAACCACAACCACCAACCAGCGCGGCTCCCCTCCGCGTTTCCACCCCCAGCTCCAGGGCTGCTCTCACGCACGCAGTGGCAACGCAGATCAGGAGGGGTGGCAGCCCCTCAGCACAGCGCTCAGTGCTGGGACCTCATCCTCCCCTCCTGCAAGGAAGGAACAAATCCTGCACCTCTCAGCCACGTGGTCCCGAATTTGGACAGTTGCATCCAGATGTGATTTTTGTTGTTGTTGTTGTTTTAAATTAAGGCCATTTTAAATGTCTACTTACAAGTCTAATAAACAAGATCTCTTATATACACGTGTAGTTTAAAAAAAAAAAACCTCAGAAGGTAGCATTTAGCAACAGCTCCCTGTGAAAGTCTCCAGTTAGGAATCTCATCTCCATTCGGAAGTGACTGGTTTTAAAAAAATAGATCACAAACGAGAACCGACATGCAAATGTCTAAGAGTCATTGGAACGAGAGAGCGACACGGACAGGAATCCCACCGAGGAAGGACAGAACTGCAAGGGACACGCGGACGGCGAGAGCAGCTCCCACCTCCCCCCACACCGCACCTCTGCGGCCGCCCCGAAGCAAAGGGCTCCGCAGCAGCGATTTGATGGCACTCCTCCCAGTCGGGGCCACCCTTTGGTTTTCTCACATTGAAAAAAGCATCAGCGACCCGAAATGCGGGCGCTGGGAGTTGGGCGCAGGGCGCGCGTCCCGACAGCCGCTGCTGACAACGGGGGGGATCTTCCAGTTGCAGAGACGGACGCGGGGAAGCGATGGAAAGAAAAACAGGTTTAGTGCAAATGGTCCAAACGAACGGCACCAAGGCGAGCAAACGGCCCGGCACACAGATCCCAGCGGCGGCTCCGCGCTGCAGCGTTTGCACGAATGTCAGGACGGCGTCCCGCCGATTTCTGGAAGCACACAGAAACGTGTATAACTCATTAGGAGCGGGGCAGCCCCCGAGCAGCTCCAAACCCCAACGGGAGCGGGGAGAAGCGCTGCAGGGCTCTGCTCAAAGCCGGCAGCAGCTGGCAATGGACGAAACGCAAAGCTCTGAGTGCACGCAGAGCAGGCCTGGGCTGGGCAGTGCCAGCAAGGAACACGGCTCGTCTGGGAATGGCAACTACAAGGGCTCCTTAATTGAGGTGCTTTAATTTAACGTGGGCCTTCCGCCCCTCCTGCATGGAGCTGCCCCTCGCTGCCTCATTCACCACAGAATGGTTGCTTTGTTAATGACACCTAAATAATGCCAGCTCCTAACCTTGCTGAGGAGGGGCAGGCGCTGAGAGCCCAGCACGGCGCCTCCTTCGCTGTCGCACCAACAGCGCCATAACAGCGCCAGCAGCGATGCTCCCAAAGAACCTTTCAACACATCCTTCCGACCAGGCAGAGCCCTGGAGTGCAGACAGAACCCCTGCAGCTCATCAGCTGCACAGCAGCACGGCCAGCAGGCAGCAAAGGACGCTGTAATGCAGCGCCCAGCCGCACCGCAGCAACGAGGACCAACAGGAGTCACCTGCTGTGGTCACCAGGAGCCCAAGGCGCTGCTGGCGCCGCGCTGCCCGGCTGTGGGGGGGCTGAGCAGATTCACCCCACGCTGAAAGGAGCCCCTGCACCCCGACCGCTCTGCTCCAGCACGGCGGAGGGAACCCTCACCCTCAGCTCCCTGCTGCTCAAGGTCCGTTTAGAATTCCAGTTAGTTAAAAATACCTATATATATATAATATATATAATATATTTCTGGAATAAAAACACAAAAAGATGTACAAGTATTACATAGAGTGCTTCAGTTGGCGGTATGTAGTTCAGCTACTTTGCTAATATCCAAATACTTAAATTAAAAAAAAATAAATCATAAATAACGGTAACAGAATAAGTAATGGATAAGAATAAAAAATAAAACCCAGTTGTGGTGATTTCAGCCGGGCTCTGCTGGAGAAACGCCCCTGTGCTGCCCAGGAGCCCCTCACTGAGCAAAGCCAGACCTCTGCTCTGCGCCTGCCCTCCTGCCTGCCTCCAGCTGCTTCAAAACGCCCCGATCCTCCCTCCGTGCTCATCAAGTAATGAATTATAGTACTTTCTTGTGTGCTCAGAAATGCCATATATATGTATACATATATATAAATATATATATTACATATATATATCTCTTTTTAAATTTTTTTTTTAAGAAAAAAGCTTTGAAAATAGTGTTTACAGTCGCCGGCTGCCAAGGCCGCGGGGCGGCTCCTCCGCGCGCAGTTTGCTCAGGGCAGGGAGGCAGAAGGACGCGAGGAGCCTGCAGACAAACATCGACCAAGGAAGAAGCGCTCGCCCTACGAAGCAGCTGGCACAAAGCAGAGCCACAGCGCGGGAGCTCCCTGCCCCCAGAGATTTGCTTCCCGACGGTGGGGGACGAGGGGGCGCCGCCGGGTGCCTCCCCCCGCTCCGACCACAGCCAGAATTTGGTTCGGTAGAGAGAATCAATTTTCCCTTGGCTGCGGACCCCCCTCGCCTGCCCGGAGCCCCCTTCTAGTGCAAAGGTAAACTGACAACGCCGGAGCTTTGGTGGGGGAGGGGGGACTCTGGAGAGGAGAAGGCTGAGGAAACTCCTTGCTCGTTAATGGCGATGAGTGGACAAGGGGCGAAATACGGCGCGACAGGGAGCGGGGGTCTGCAGCGCTGCAAGCTCAGAACAACAAGCTTTACTCATTGAACACGGTGCGCAGGACGGAGCTCCGGCTCTCGGCAGCCCCGGCTCTGCCACGACTGACCCACGGCCTCTGCTCCGGCTGATCCAGGAACGACCCCCGCTGCCGAGCTCCCGGCGCCCCACGTCACAGCCGGTCCATCCGGAACGTGTCCTCTGTGGCGGGGTCGGTGAGGACCATGTCCGGGTCGTTGAGCATGTGCAGTCCATCCAGGGTTAAAGGGTCAATTTTGAGTTCATCCAAAGGAAACTGGGAATCGGCGTCGAAGCTGACGTCGCCCACTCCTGCCAAAGAGCTGGTCAGTTCTTTCGATAAGCTGGGAGGAGATTCTCCTGTCACTGCGGGGAAGAGGGACAGAAAGGCAGCGGCGTTGGCCTCATGTATCCTCCAGGCACGACATTAAGACACAGCAAAAAAAAAAATACAGAGCCAGCCTGGTGTAATTCCTGAATCATTTACTGAGCTGCAGCTCACACAAATCTGTCCTCGTTTCCAGCCGGATGAACTACAGATCTGTCAGAGCACCTCGATGACACAACACAAAGCAAAACTCATCTAAGTGCATTTGGGGCTACAAAGAGACAACGCTCGGGGCTCCGCTCTCCTTTGCTTTAGGAACAATTAGCTCAGTTTGCATTATTCTCATCAGTATGAGCCCCCAGCTGAAGGATGGATTCAACTCCAGCTTTTTCAGTGACCTATGCAGAAACTGCTTCCAAATGTCCAACTGCGACCAGATTCTCCACCGTATGGAACACTGAAATAATCCCTGCAGGCGAGTTCGGGCAGAGGAAGGAGCTCAGCTCTCGTGGATGCGTGAGCCAGCAGCAGGGCGCTGCGCCGATGGCAGGGATGGAGCAGGAGCCCCACAGCCGGGAACTCAGCGCCGACACGAGCTGAAACCGAGCCCCAAAGAGCAGCGACCCCCAGCTCCTGCCCAGCTCTCCCCAGCCAAGGCAGCACCGCGCAGCCGGGCTCTGCGAAGCGCGGGGTTTGCTCACCTGTCAGGATGATGTTGGGGATGTTCCCGTGGCTGGAGTAGCTGAGCTGCGGCGAGTCCTGCAGGCTGCCGTGGCTGCCGGTGAGGCCCATCATTGCTGCCTGGGAGTAGTTAAGCGTGGAGCAGGGGCTGTACAGGCTGTTGGAACTAATGGCGTTTTCTATCATGTTAAACTGTTCGAGCTGAAGACCAAGGCACAAAGGAATTGTTACTTCCAACCATCGGGAAAGGCAGCAGAAATAACTTACAGAGCTCAAGGATGGGAAGGGGTGTGAAGAAAGGCAGGCAAACAAATTCATCTTTAGGTTTGTTGGTCAAAATATTGGTGCAGCTTCATTTAACTCTCCAGAACACTTCACTGCCAAATTGGGAACGTGGGGAAATGCCAAAATAAAGGCGGCGCTTTCGTGACTGTAAGCGGTAGCTTTAAAACAAAGCAGGAAGGAAGAAGAAACAAAACCAATTCATGCTACCGCCTGGGGCCTCTGCCCACCCAGCACCGCCTCAGAGGCATTTTACCTGGAAGGCATTTTACCTGCTGCCAGAGCCTTGTCATTATTCCTAATCCAATCAACTCGGCAGAACACATTTAGAAACATCTGCTATGTTGGCTCAGAGGGAGGAATGGGGACGGAGAAGTTGGGATGGGGGGAAGACAAGAGATCCCTACGTGTTGCAAAGGGAAAGTAAGAAAGTAAAATTAAAAGGACAGAGCGTGATCTTACACAGAATAACCAGTAGCTGAATTATATTTATTTTAAGCTGAAAGTGGCCAAGACAGCTGAAAGTCGGAGATGAATTTGCTCACCTGATGGGATAGGGCATTAGCCTGCCTAGCTGTCATCTGCTGATCATAATAGGAGTCACCAAATACACTCCCCAGAATGGAAGAATGCTGAAAACAAAACAGAGTCTTTATGGTGCAAAGGTCTCAGACAGAGGAACCCACGGTGTGCAGCGGCCCGAGCCCACGGCCGGCGCCTCCAGCTGGGCGCCGCTCAGCGCTCCCTGCAGAGCCAGCTGCACCACGCAGCCCTGCGAGGGCACAAAGACACGACCAGGGACCCAACAAACTGCCTGGAGGACACACGACACGAAGCTGCTGAGGGACGAATGCAGACGAGCGCGTCGGGCCGCACGAGGAACACGGATCACCGCGACTGCGTGTGAAGGACAGCCTGCGTGCAATGGCGGCCAGCCCCGCAGCACCGCGCCGATCTCCGGCACGGCGCAGCCCTGCAGCCCTGCAGCTCCCTGCCGCAGCCCAGCTGCACTCTGTGCTGCAGCTGCAGATCAGAAGAGCCGCGGCGAAGCACGACCGGCAGCTCTGTGCAAGCAGCCGGGCAGAGCTGCACCCCCTGCTGACTCTGCCGGTTCCTCCAGCAAGATGGAGCGACCAGAGCTGCGGGTCAGCGCTCCAACGCTGCTCAGCACTGCCCTGGAGCTGCCACGAAGCAACGACTCCTGATCCACAACCACCACCAGCCCACGTGGGGACGGGGCTCCGTAAAACTGATCTGTGTGGAGACTCTGCTTAAGCCCTGGGGGGGAAAAGACAACAGAAGATTTCACGTGGCGTTTTCCAGATGCTTTAGCTATGTATCTAGGCTCCGAATCTTCTCCCTGTGAGCACTGGCAGCATGTGATGCTAAGCTACAGCACCAGAGAGGCAATTCAGCTGCAGCAGCACAGGGAGAAGCGCTGAGCACAGCTCAGGGTGCTGGGATGTGGGACGTGTCCCCAACAGCACACAGAACATCTCACATCTCACGCTGCGTCCTCCTCCACCCGCAGCACATCTCAGCTTACCTGCAGGCTGCACGCAAGGAGGGTGAGTTTGGTACAAAACTCCCCACGAGAGGAGAAAAGCAGGAAAGCAGCACTATAATATTCCTTTCAAAGCTAACAAAAGCCATCCTGCCTTCAGGCAGAACCCTTGGCTGTCCCACGAGAGTGTGGCCTCAGGGAAGGAGCGAGAGCTGCCAGATTGCTGTGGCAGGAGATCACAGCAGGATTTCTCCGGAGGAAACGCTCAAACCAAATGGAGCCACTCTTCCTACACAGCCTGAGCCCTGAATACAGACAGAAATAAAGTCCCAACTCACTGCATTCACTTATGATCTGTCACAGCTACGACTGCAGAACTACAATGGGATCTTTGTGACTCAATGCCCTCCTCAGAAAGAGGTGAAAATGGGAAACTGCTGCTCCTGGGAGCGTCCTCCTGTCCTCCCATGCGTCCCACTGCAGCAGCAGGGTGGAATCCAACTGCAGAGTAACAGGCACACGGCGCCTGGTGGCAGAAAGCAAAGCCCTCCTGCAGAAGCTGCACTTGATAACTAAACATGCTCTGCTTCATTACCACACTGATAAGTTGCCTGCTGCCCAGCTATCCTCAGATCAGCACTTCTGTGCTACTCCAACTCAGCCCCGTCCAGCTGACCATCCGTAACCCTGCAGCACAGCAGGACAGACCCCATCCCCTGCGCTGCAGGGCTCTGCGAAGCCTGACGGAGATTTCTGTCTGTTCTGACAGAGGACTGCACTCAGGACACCGCTGCTCAGTGTGAACCAGAGCTGCTCTGGATAACAGCTGTGCTTCCAGCACTGATCCGAGCGCTCCGAGGAGGACGGAGGTCTGGGTATTTTCCTGCCAGCTCCGCCATCTCTTTGGTGCGGAGCTTTAAGCAGGGCGCAACCTCAGACCTTCGCATCCTGCTAAGCGCTGCTCCCATCCCCAAAGCACTGGGAAACACCAAGAACAGGGAACAAACCCGCTTGTGCCAGCCTACATCCAGGCCTGCTAACCAAACTCACAGGCCCACGCTGCTTCTCAGCCCTGAAGCACGCCACTTGTTGCATTTGTAAGCACTGCAACTCCCAGAGGAAATCAACTGGAAATGTCATTACGTCAACACTGCGGAGTCCCGGGATAATTTACTGACAACTCTGTGAAGAACATCTTGCTAACACCATGTCCTACAGAAACGCTAGATGAGGTCTGTTTTGTCAACAGTTCATCTTCTTGGGTTAATGATGTGGTGACTGCAAGGAGAAAAAGAAAACAAAACCACAAACCCCTGGCTTAAATTATTAGCCTAAAAATACATACCATGTATGCAGCATTCAGCCATTCCACTAAAAAATAAAGCAGATTTCTATCTAATTGGAATCGTACGCCAGGTGTTAGAGGAGGAAAGCACGAGCCACTGCCAGTGAAAAGCCATGCACACACAAAGCTGAGAACTACAAGCAGAGCTTTTCAATTTGTGTTGGAACAGGAAGACCTCCAGGTAACAAGCAGACAGCTAAAACACGAGAGCAAATCGATCAAGAGATGTGGAAAGATGAAAAGCAACTTCTGGTGAATGAACCATACGTGGCATGGCACTAACACTGCAGTGGGAAGCTGCAGGATGAGTTGACCTGGAAGTAATGGGAGAAAAAGGAGGGAGTGCTGTCCTGGCTGCACCTCCTTGACTGCACGCTCGTTAGCCAGAGGCAGACAGCTCCACAGCGGGCAGCTCTGCTGCTGGAACCAACCTGCTGCTACTGCTCTGCAGATCCCACTACCTGGGAGCTGCCCCCATAATCACTACCTGCGTTGTTTGCTTTGTTCCTGAGCTGTTTCCTCAGTGACAACAGGCTTCCCCCAAGGGCTACGAGCCTGTGGACCAAACCAAGAGCCACTGAGAAGTCAAAGGGGAAAGAAAAATCACATAATCAAAACTTCCTGGGCTGCACAAGTGCCCTCCAGAGCTGGGAACACACAGCAAGGCTGCCTGCAGCTCTGCTCCTCGTGCCAGCCAGCAAAGTCAAGCTCGCTTGCTTCCTTTGAGGTGCAACAGAACTGCCAGAAAAAAAAAAGTTAACAAGCAATTAAGCAAGGGTTAGGGAAAATGCAGACAGCCCTGACACCCTGCTCTGTGCCGAGCTGACCACTGACCCTCCTGTGGCTGAAGGCAGGGAGAAGGGCAGCTTCTGCTTCAGAACCAGGAAGGGGCAGCACTTACTTAGACAGGATCCTCCTTACAGCCTGAAGCGTGAAATCCTGAAGCAGAAAATGGATTTTCTGCCCCTGTTGTGATGCTCTGTAAGAATTCTGCTCACCTTGTTCCTACAGGTGGGATTTGGGAACGGAGCAGCCCCACAAACTACTCACAAGCACCCCCTCTCCCTGCCACCCTCACCTGCAGCTCCTACACAACACTGCTCATGGGGGGATCTTCCTGCAGCTGCTGTCTGCCCCAAAGCAGTAACTGAGCGTTGCGGTGCCCCAGTAAGCAGCTTGGGTCAATGAAAAGGCAATTCACCAGCTATAGAAAAACTCTGGAACGGAATGAAACCGCACACGAGATGAGACATCAGTAATGCATGAGGCACACACACTCACAGTGAGACAACTATGGGTCAGTAATGGAGAGACTCAACTAAAACAGACACAAGAAGCAAGGCCTGTGGAAGCACAGAGTCCCTTACTTGAGGGGAGCTGCCAGGAGAGAAGCCTTGATTGGAGACAGGAGAGGTGGGAGACTGGTTGGCTGGGGAGCCAGCATTACTGCGGTACTGCTGGAGTGAAGCCTACAGAACAACACAGAATTAGAGACCATGGGCTTGATGGAAGGCTGGAAAATTAGCAACTTTTGGTGAACGCAGCTTGAGGAAGCTGGGAGAAACCGTCCTCTTCAGCACTCGTCAGCTCTACACGGAGGCAAGATTGCTGTGAGTAATGCCACAGGAGGGAGAGCGAAGGGGTGAGCGCGGCACAGACCCTGCGCACGGTGCTGCTGCAGGGCAGCCCAACTCTTCAAATACTTTTTCTTTGTTCAGTTTCCAGCTAAACTCAATTTTGAAAAGTCTGGTAGGTAGCAATGTGGGGAAAAGCAGTCTCAAAATCTCAGCATAACTTCATTTATTCTCTGTTGCGTTCGCCATACACGCACATTCTCACCTCGTGTTTACAACACACTCAGAGTCCGTCTCACATTACTCTGCCCTGTCTGAAATAGCCTGGCTGTGTCACCAAGATGGAAGCCCATGTCTAACCACAAGGACTGAAATCCTCCTCGAAGCTGCTCTGAGCCCAGGACATGCAGCACACGTCGTCTGAGAATTCCCACTGCGTTCTGTGGGCTCACATCAGTGATGCTGACACTGTTCTCAACCTTCCTGACAAAGTCTTTGCAGAGCTTTGCCTTTTTGGTTTTTTGTCACAGAGAATCCCTGACCTGAACAAATTACAGCTCTCCAAAGCACCTGAATAGAACACAGACAGCAAGAACAGCTCTTTGCACAGCACCCTACAAGTTAAGGTGATAAAGAAGTTAAGGATGAGGAAAGCAACACAGAAAGCAGAGAATGGAAATCAGAATCACCTGTCCTGGTAGCCATGTGGGCTTAGAACACTGGGACAGTTCGAGTGCATTGGAATCCTTTCCACCACTGCTTTGTCCTTTCCCTTTAACCCTGGCATGAAAGCAGCTCCTTCCAGGAAGCATTTACCAGCACAGACTGTCAACTTTCCTCCACAAAGCAACCCACAACCTGTGCTCCACCATCACAGACTGAGCTCCTCCTGTTACCCAGCGGCTGCCAGGAGGGTCACACAACCAGACCTGGCAGAGCAGGGCGGTGGGCAGAGCACAGCTGTCCCCAGTTTTTAGGAGTGCAGGTTAGCAGCTTCTGTACCAAAGCCCCACGTGTCCATCGTGCTTTGGCTGTGCACTCATTTAACAGCCTGACAGCCTATCCTTGCAGGACGTGCTGTAGAATCATAGGATGGCTGGGGTTGAAAAGGAGCACAGCGCTCCCCCAGTTCGAACCCCCTGCTGTGTGCAGGTCGCCAACCAGCAGCCCATGCTGCCCAGAGCCACATCCAGCCTGGCCCTGAATGCCTGCAGGGATGGGGATCCACAGCCTCCTTGGGCAGCCTGTGCCAATGAAGCACTACAAGCACTGATATCCACAGTTTGAGCTGGTCTCACCAAACAGAGCTGCAGGGAACACCATGTTAGGAAACTACAGCCACTGAGCACACGCTCTAAAGCCAACTGCTGTCTACAAAGCACCTGAAGGCACATTAAATCGAAGCACTCTCAGTGCATTCAGACTGCACGGCACCACGTTTTCGGGACAGAAGTGCCACATTTCCAGCCCTGCCCCAGCTTACCGAGTTGATGTCTATTCCCATGGACGGCTGGCTCTGGCTCTGGCTGCCCGGAGGAGACTGCGGGATGGTGGAAGGTACTGTGACGGAGAGCGGGGGCAGCTGAGTTCCTCGCTGTAAACCAGAAGTCTGCATTAACGGAGTGTTCTGAGGCAGGCTGCTCACCACCTGGGGCTGCTGCTGCTGCTGGGAAGTCGTCTGGGTAAAAAACGGGTACGGGGGAAGCTGCTGCTCCAGAGACAACGCATCCATCGCCACGGCCTTCAAAAGAAGAATCAGAGTCACCCGGGCTGCCTGGGAACTCCCTCTAATTGTCGGACGCTCCGTCTCCAGGCGCTCCTACCTGAGTGATGGGTGACAGAGGGGAAAGCGTAGGAGACATCTGCTGCGACTGCGGCCGCCTCGAGTCCGCGCTCAGCGACAGTGGGCTGACGTTGGGCTGCCGGTGCTGCTGGGACGGAGCTGGAGGTGTCATCCCTGCCAGGAAGGGACAAAGCAGCTCAGAGGGCAGCGGGGCAACGGCACACAGGGACAGGGGCTCCCTCTGCTGTGAAACGCGTGGCGCAGATCGACAGCACCTCGACACAAAGCTGGCTGGTGTGCAATGAATTCTGTCAGGCTAAAGAGCATCGGGAAGAGAGGAAGACCCTCGAGGTTTATCCCAGACCTCAGCTGGTCACAGTCGGTCAGGACTGGGCAGACAGCAACTTGAAATTGCAATGGGCAGAGCAGCACTGCTCTGCAGAAACACTCAGAGCCATTCTCACAGGGAACTCAGGAGCAGCACCTTCTGCTCCATTTGTAGGAGCTCCAGCTTCAGGAAGAAGATAACGGATATGCAGTGAGACCAATCAGAGGGCACTTGTGATATAAAGAAACCCAAACGCCTATTTAATGGAAAGTGCAGAAGTCAAACTGGTTACACAGGATGTACACCATTTCTAATGGCACACCAGCACACAGGGAGGCAGGAAATATCCCTCACGCTCTACAGAACCTTACAGGGGCTATGGGCACACAACTCAAGTAGTGCAGTTTTACTCCAATCCCAGACAAAACCTGCAAGTTTTGAAACCTCTCTATTTTCGGCCTCACCCAAGAGGAACCGAGGCACCCTGTAAAGCAATTCCAGGACAATCTAGCTAGTGAGCTTTTCTTTCAGAGCTGCCAGAAAGGAGGAATTCACAAAAACCTGAGAGCTCCTCGGCACTTGGCAGCTGCTCAAGGCTTCCAGGCAGGCTGCCAGAAAGCCAGGAAGCCCAGGCTGCCAAGGAGCCAGCAGGCAAACCGGCTCCCAAGGCTGCCTGGCGGCCCGCGCGATGTTTGCAGAAATCAGCACTGCCTCACGGGCCGTGTGAGCAACTGACAAACGCACAAATGTGCAGCCTGAGCTGCTGGCAGCTCCTCACAACCCGACAGGTGCTCCTCCCCACCTTTTCCTGGGGCTGCCACAGGCCTGTCTGCACAGCACACAGCTCCTGCCACAGACCCAAAAGCATTTACGTGTTCAGCTAAAGATCTACAAGATAAGGAGAGGAAGGATTGAGAAAATGGGTTTTAAAAAGCTCCACAGTGAGTATATCGTTGTTTAAACTATGGGACGGGGTCCAATGAGAAGCAGAAGAACCACCAGTGAGTGCACCCTGCTCATCCGCAGTATCTTCCGTAGATCAGGAAATGTTTTCAAAGCAATTACAAACCAACCCGTTTGGTTTCATCCCATTTACTTTGCTAATTGCGGGTAGTGAAAAAGGACAAGAAAAAAAAAACAAACCAAACAAAAACCTCAGCAGCCCCATCTGGCCTCGCTCCGCAGAAGAAGTTTGTCCCCTCCATGCACACTGCCTGCCTTCACGCACACTTGCTGAGCTCTGCGTGAGCGACAGCTCATCTCCGGAGTGCTGTGCAGCCTGTTTGGAGAGCAGAAAGCTCACTGCACAGCACTGTGCTCCTCATTTGTGCTCAAACCTAACAGCTGAGCCATAGCACCACATTAACCCGATTAGAATTCTTTCCTTTCTGCAGTATAAGAGCAGGTTTATAAGCAGGGAAGTAAATCCTGCCTAACACAGGAAATACACATCTGCTATTTTTGGACAAAGCACTTTTTTCCTGTTCTAGGAGTCAAGTGACTGCAGCCAGCACCAGCAATACAGCAGGTAACACAATGCACAGCTATTCTCAGGCAGAACCCAGTGAAACGATGAAACAAACAGCAAGCAGCACTTCAGGCCGTTTGCTTCAGTTAACAACTCCTGAAATTATCTGCTACTTCTTAAAAACCAAACTTCAGAACTGCCAAAGCCCAAAAGCCCCAGCAAACACCGCTCAGCCCCACTGTGCTGAACTGCTGGGAGGTGCTGGGATGGATGCGGTGCTGCTCCCACAGCCCTCCCCTGTTGTACCCTGACGAGCTGGGATACTTTCAAGAATCAGGCAATCAAATGCACAAAAACCAGCACACCTTGTAAGGCTCTGTGCTGCTGTGACTGCTCAGAAGATAAAATTTGCTTCAGGGGAAGCGAGGAAATGTTCTCTCTTCAAAAGAATCCTCACGGTGGAAAAAAATAACATCCTCAAGGAATGAAAACCAAAGGTCTACTTTAGGTACTTCCACAATGCAAACGGTGTGGGGATTAAGCACAATTAATTACAAGAGGGGGGCGCCCTGAATGCTGCTGTTTGTCCTGTACCAGTCCACCAGCAGTGCAGAACCACCCAGCAGTGCAGCTTCAGGCCACGGGGCAGAGGTGGGAGGCAGGAGAGCCGCAGCAGCGCAGAGCCAGACCTTACCCTGAGTGGCAGTGCTGATGCCCAGGTGAGTCAGGTTGGCAGCAAGGTTCCCAGTGCTGTTGGAGCTGCTCAGGGCAGGGAAGGTGGATTCCTCGGGGTCTAACGGCGTGGGGAGGGGGGAAGGGAAATGGATGTTTGTCAGGTCCGGCAGGGAGCCGCCCGTGTTATGCGTAGCAGGAATCAGGGTTGTAGTGTTGTCCTGGTCAGCTGATGGAAAGATGCTAAAAAAGGGAGAGAGGAAACAAAGCCACCGCTCAGTCGAAATTTCATCCTGGGCAGATCTGTACAAAATGAGTTGCAAAAAGGGAGATGCACACACGGAAACATTAACTGGTCTACCGAAACTACAAGCTGAGACATGGCAGCCAAGGGGACACCAGCAGCAGCTTTGGCTTATTTTACATCTGTTCCACATTTAAACAGCCAAAGGCTGTCGCAGAAAACTCAAACGTTCAAGGTACAACATTCTTTCCTAAAGATCTCAGTGCTCTCTAAAACGAATTGCTCAAAACTTACTTGATTCCTGGAACTTCACATGATTTAGGTCTTGATGACCCAGTCTAAAATAGAAGGAAGACATTTTTATAGGCAAAGATATTGCTAGGAATTAATGCTTATGACACAGTTTACTCAGAAAATCTTATTTAATTCATTTCTAAAGAAGAGCTGTTCTCCTACACACCAGTTCTGTGAAGGTCTCAGAAAAGACCTGCCATCTTTTTGCTTTACCAGCCCAGCAAGGCTCAGATTTCAGTAAGAGTTTCTCCTAATATAATCAAAATGCATACAAAGAGCCTTTCTGATCTAATGTATTGTGATTTGCTGCTAAACATAGAACGTAATTCTAATCTCCGCAAGCAGTTTGCCTTGATTGGCAATATTTAGAGCATTAGTTTACCTAAATACGTTTAGGAAATGAAAGCTCTGTACTTTGAAATAGGAGATTCCTACCTTTTTAGTGTCCCATCCTTGCTTAGAGAGGGCTTTGTCTGCCTCAGAGGTGGCTTCCTCCATTCCAGGGACAGTCAGCAGCAGAACTAAAGCAAAGGGGAAACAAAGGGCAGCTTCTCAGAAATCAGTTTTCAGCTCAGCAGCATCACTGCTCCACAGAGCCCCGCGAGCTCCTCTCACTCAGCAGAAGCACAGCGCTGCTCAGCACCACAATCACAGCAGACACGAGGCGCACAGCGCCCAGCAGCGCTTTAAAGTGTTTGCCTCCAAGTTCACCCCCTTGCAAGTAAATGGAAAAAGGTGCCCTCAGAGCTGGTTCTTCCCTCCCTCTTGCATTTTGCACAAGTGACAGACATCTGTTACATCTAATGGGTGGCCAAGAGGACAAGCCCTGAAGGGCAAAACCCAAACCACATCCCCTGGGATAGAGAAGCACTACGAAGCTGTCCTTCTCCAAGTTCCAAGCACGTTTGATCAAAGGAAACAGCAAGGTGGCAAAACACAGCAAAACAAAGTCCACTAAGAGAGATGTAACAGCAGCCCTTCAAACTGATGATGAGGAGAGTTCCATGTTTGAACCCAAATTTATGCAATACCATCTGAGATGATTTCTATTCCATGTTTTACGGCTCCAGAAGCATCTCTGGAGGAGCTGCAGTACAGTGCACACACATCTGAGCTTTAGCATCACCCACCTCTGCTGTTTCAGGAGTACATTTCTCTCAGCTGATTTAGGAGCATTAACGTATTTCGTGCACTGACAGCAGAAGCAAAGGCCAGCAGAGGGCACCAAAACGGTGAGTGCCTGAGGGCTGTGCTGCTCCTTGGTTGTAGAGGTACCATCAGAGAGCCGTTGGGAAGCAGGGCCTCTCACAGCACTGCTCACAGACTCGAAACCTTGCCACTCTGTGACAGTTCCTTCATTCCCCCCATGGCACCATGCTTACATAAGAGGGAAACACTGCCTGCCACCCCAAGGAAGCAGGGCTCCAGGACAACAGCCCAGGTGATCTGGTGCTGCTTCTGACAGTGTGCACACACTGCAGGACTGAAGTTCTGTCAGAGCAGCCAATGCATCCTGCTGAGCAACTGCACGTGAAGAATTACACTCAAACCCTCGAGGCTTTTATGATGGATTTGCAGCTCTTCACATCAGCTTACTTTGCCAGAAAAAAAAAGTTCAGCAGCCTTTAATATTTCAATGCATGATCAATTTCCAGAATTTCATTTCTCATAGTAGTATTGAATGAAGTCAACTGTGAGAAACTCCTTTGAAGTCATCAGTGTAACACTGACAAATTAGGACCCATATCCTACTGACCTCTTTTCTGCTGCATGTCCTGCGACCCTCCTGAAAAAGATTCCTGTTGCGCTGGAGTCATCGTGCTCTGGTGCAAGGCAGAGTCTGAATTTGTCCTGAGGGGAAGGCAGAAAAAAGGAAAAATTGATCATCAGCTCCTCTAAGTGAATAAAGCTCCATCTCAGATAAATGCAGCCAACTCAGGGAAATCTTGTTCAAAAACAAAATCTATTTTCGGTAAATACCAGACATCATTTCTTTGTGAAGCAATCAATTTACAGAAATAATTAGTTCAAGGTTGAGAAGTAATTGTTCCAATAACGGGATTGAGAGGGATACAGGAAAAGCCACAGCTAGAAAATAATTTGATAAGCTTTGTTGAGGTGGAGCACGATCAAATAACGGCTCAGGCCCAAAGCTTCTTACACATCCTCTGGTTACGCCAAACTTTAAAGGAAAGCCTTCCTTCAACACCTTTAAAAAGATCACAGCACCTCACACCTCAGTCTTAAAGGCCGCTCATCTCAGTGAATAACGACAGGAAAAAAGAAATGGGGCTCCACACCCCGCCACTGATGGCAGCTCTCACGGCCAGCAGCAGCAGAGGGCGGTGAGGCCGTGCTGCACATCAGAGCTCTGCAAACCCCGCAGCCCTGCGCTCTGCTGCGTACCAACCTTCTCCAGCTCGTGTCGGACGGAGGTGACAGATACACAGTGCCGTACGGACAGCTGTCCACGTGAGGAGGCAGTTAAGGGCAAGAACGCCTGGGTACGAAATCCACTCCTAAGGAGGAGCTCCAATTCCCCTGTCGAAGCACTAAGCTCACAGGAGACATGCCAAGCAGACCCCAATGGGGGACATATGGACTTTAAGAACGCTGGAAACAGAAATACTATTTTGCTCGTTGGAATATTTAAGCAATAGGACAATCACCTCCCTTTCCCCCTTCTGAGCATCTAACGAGAAAGCAGCAGCCCTCCCGTCCTGCTTACCCCCCCCGGCCCCATCGAACCAGTGTGACCATGGCCAATTTGAAGCCAGTGAGCAATAAAAAGCCAATTCATCTTCACGACCAGCAAAAAGAAACAGCGCCGAGATGTTAAACGGGTGAATCAGCCGGTCATAAAAGGCACACTGAGCTGCAGAGCATTATTCTGGTTTGGATCTGCCCAGTTTTGAAGGGAAACTCGGCTTCACAAGAACCGCTTTGTGTTTCCCATCAAAGGAGCTCAGTCCCTTCCAGCTCCGTGAGCGCCGAGGAACGGCTGCAGGGCACTCAGGAGTTTGCAGAGCAGATCACGGCTCAGGAAAGCAGGTGGCAGCAACGGCACGGAGACGGGGAGCAACTGTGCTGACAGGTGAGGAGAGGAGGAAGAAGAGAACTCCAACAGCTCCAACAGGTGACCCGGTGGGAAGGGAGGCTCTCCCTGCCCGGCTCACAGAGCAAAGGATATTTGCCTGCCGTGTTTGTCCACTGACAGCGGGCGGCGGTGCGGCGATCCCAGCCGGTTCCGGTCCCGATAAACTCGATCCACCAAACCGTGGTGCCGAGTTGTTCTGCTCGTGTCCAGCCCGGATGACTGAAAAGGAGTCTGAGAGAGATGAGCGGGGTCATAAGCAGAAAAACACACACACGAGCCATCTGCCCAGAGTTTGTTTATGTCGTGCTAGAGGTTCTACCATTTTAAGCAATAAAACCCAGGAAAGATATGGATAAATGTTGGCACCTACGTTTTTTTCTCCACTTTCACTATAGCCGTGGGAAGCAATTACCAGGGCCATCTCCCAGAGATCAGAGGTGAGCAGAGGCAGACTGTGGGCTCTGCCCTCGCATCCATCAGCGCTGCTCTCCAACCTTTGCATCTCTACAACAGCCGAAGTGGCAGCGACAGCAGCTGCCTGCTGCTGCGTGCATTCCTGGGTGCAGCATGCAGCATGCATCCAGAAGGAACATGCTGACATCCAGAGCTGGAAGAACACGGGCAGGAGAAGATGCAGGACGAGGATGCGCAGAGATCCTAACACTCTCAAGCCTTCCTCTCACCTCTCCTTTCGGCATGATGATTTTAAGGGGACACTGACAACATTAAGGAAAAAAAGACACAAAAAAAAAAAAAGCAGTTTCCTTCCTCCTCTGTCTGGAAAAAGCTCCTGCGCTCGGCATCTCAGGAGAGGCTTTTATTTCATTCGGGTTGCACAGTGAACAGAGCTGGATGCATTCCCTCTCAATCTTATCAGCGCCTCCGTCCCACAGAGCGCCTGCTTGTCAGCAGCCCATCCCAGGACTGAGGTGCCCCAGGGAGGGCAGGGAAGATGAATTCCCACGCTGAGCTGACAGCTCTCACTTCAAAAGCCCTCTGCAGTCTGTGTGCGCAGGGCGGGGGGAAGGCAGCACCGACCTCTGCTCCCACCCCACCAGCAGCAGATGCAGCTCTGGGGCCGCACAGCCCTCCCCTCCCTGCCAGTGCCATCAGCTTTGCTGAGTCCAACACCACCTGCCTGGAAATCCAAAACTTCCTCCTCCATGCAGGTACTGCACAAACTCGCTGCCCTGCCTGCTGAGCCATGCAGCCCCCTGCCTTCCACGCTCACCTTATTTCACTTCAAAGCGCCCAGCTGAGGCTGCTGAGATCTAAAAAGAAATTTGTTTTGTGTTTGTTTTGAACCGTTCTGTTTGCAGTAACTCCTTCAAGCGCCGTCCTACTATTTTTAACTCTTTTCTTTTCAGCAGCAACCACTTTGCTCCCCTCTGGACATACCCAGCCTGTATCAGTGTCCATGGATGCAGAGTCCATGCTGTATCCTGCCCAAGGGCCAACGCTGCGTGCAGCAGAACATCCCAGTCAGCATCAGCAGAGCACAGTGCCCTGTAACACACTCCTGACTGCAGAGCACAGATCTGCTGCAGCTCCTTAACGAGCACGGCATCCTTGCACCAATACTCAGAAATCTCAAGGCAGAGCATCTCAATTTCAAGTCATTGCTTCAATCTGCTGAAGGTGCTAAGCAATGCTCCAGTTCTGTCTAGCTGGCGCCATGCAGAACTGACCCCTTGAAGGCTGTGAAGCCTGCAGGTCAGCGCAAAGCCAACAGGAGAAGCACTTCCCAGCGCCAGTGATCTCAAATGCAAAGTGAACCAAAAGAGAAGCCGGCCTGCAGCACTGCATTGCCAGACTCACCTGCACCTTCAAAGGAAGCCAGCACGCACTGGCACACAAAGCTGCACGCAAGGCAGCTTTTCCTCAAGTTTTATGACACCACTCACACATAAAAGTACAACAAAAATCTCATCTGAGTGCAGCCTTGGCACAAGGAAGCAAGGAGTGTCCCTGCCACACCTGGCGAGGAACTTCGGGGCGATGCTGCTCTCTGGCTTTGCAGGCACAAAAATCCCAAGTCAATCCCTAACTTGCTTGAGAAAAATGGGAAAGATGACAAAAAACAGATCCTTGGGAAAGGTACACCTGGAACTGCTTCTCTTCCCTCAAATGTTCTCCACGGTTTGAGATCAGAACCACAACTCTGCAAAACATGAGGAAAAAGCCCAAATACAGACAGGAAGGAAAAAGCTCAGAGCTCTACAGCAACAGTGTCCCTTTAAGATTTACTGAGGCATCGACTGAAGAAATCAAAAGCAGTGAGGCGGAAGAGGGGGAAGCGAGGAGCAGCCCCCAGCACCCGCCCTGGGCGACAAGCAGCACGTGGGGATCATTCTGCCCTTCCCAACGGAGTTCAACATGCAGGCTGAGTGCACATGCTCAGAGATTGCTTAAATCAGGCCAAGACAGTGCCAAGGAGCCACCGTCTGCACCAAATGAATCCCCCATAAATCATAAGGAATCACATGACAGCCCACAGCGAGTCCAGAGAGGCTGCAACAGGAATTGTTATGCATGTTCCAAACCGGGATGCATGGCAACACCCGTATTTATGTGACAGACCAGAACTCCTTCCCAGCCGGTGAATCAAATAAATACTGTGCATACCAGGAAAAGTGTAACGTGTGCTCAAATACGTATCTACCTGGGCAAACAGAACACCAGTGCTAAATACGTATCTGCACAAACCTAAATACTTGTTTACCAAAGAGACGGGAACTGCTCCAAAGGTTTCTGCCAGAGCTCCGTTGTGCTGCAATGCAAAGAACCAAGATGCTCAGACACCGCTGTGCAGTGCAGCAGCTGCCCCTGCCCCACACGCTGCACAGGGATCCCTGCAAATCTCATGGCACCTCAGCTTAAAACTGAAAAGTCTGGGAAGCGCCCAGCGGTGATCAAACAACGCCATGCTGCTCGCCTAACAGTGCCCAATTTTATTGATGCAAAAATCACATTAAAAACCCGGAGTTTAAATCTGTTTCTGCATCCTCCTCTCTCATCACTCACAAACGCCCGAATGCTTCCTTAGGAGAACTCTGCTAGCTTCAGAATGGAATGACCCAATGTAACAGCTGTCCCACAACAGCCAGCAAGGACAACTATGCTGAAACTCTGCTGAAAGGAACCTACAACCCTGAGCCTCCTCAGCACGATGCTGACCAAACCTGGGGGCCTTAAGGCCAGATGCCTGTGAGCAACACCGCAGACTGCAGGGTTTGCCACCTCAGGAGCTGCACTCCCTGCAGGCCACTACATGGAAGTGGCTGCTTGCCTCTCCTCTTGTATGAGATTTAAGCTCTTAAGAACATCCCTGAGTTCAGCTGCCCACAAGGACTTCAGAAAAGCAATGACTTCTCATTAAGCCAGCCTTGATCAGAAAACCACAACCTACCACATTTATTTCTCACCGCATCCTGGCAAGATAAAAAGTGCTACTGCTCAAACAAGGTGAGCTAATGCACACGTTTTGGTTACCTTGAGCACCCTAAGCCAACCAAAACAGAAATCAGGAGTCCCAGAAGTCCCAGTGTCTAATCCTATGCACTGCACACCTTCTAACATACACAGCAGAACTTTGTACAAAGCCTGAGCTCCTGCTCCCAGTGTCACAGCAGCAGCTGCTACACCCCTCTGCTCACTGCCAGCCCAGAGCGATCTGACAGTTCTCAAATCTGTTTTGCCCCATTCTCCCTCTTCCTCCCCCTAAAATCCCACACGTTGTTCCCACGCAACATGCTCACTGCCCTGGGCTGCATTCCTCAGCACTTCCTTCTATCAACCCTTGCCACATCACCTCCCATTATCCCCTTCTACTTCTGTTTCAAGTCTGCTGCACCTCTGCAGATCTCACTGTGAATTTGGTACCACGCAACAACAGAAAAAGTCACCGCTGACTGCTGCTGAAACTGCATTGTGCCTCCCTGCTCTTGACACAAACACAACAAAACCAAGGACAGCAGAACAAACATCACCAGCTCCATCCACTCATCCCATACACAACCATCCTCCATCCAAAAAATAAAAATAAAAAAGCAACAATTTTTACAGCATTGCTGCATGGTGGGGCCACGGTGCTGTGCTCTGAACCAGCAGCTACTGACAAAGCTCATAACATAGTCCAGAAGCACCCCAATGAAACTCACCTGGAAGGGCAGATCCATGGCACTGTTTCCAATCTGATTCACATTTGGCAGGGACCCACCGTAGTACTGGCCACGACTCTGTCCTAGTTGCAAATATTGGGTTTTCTGCAGCTGTAACTAAAAGAAAACAAGGAGGAAAGTGTAAGGGTAACACCGTTGCTTTTCAGCTGTTTTAATTAATTCAGTTCTTCCCCGTCTCACTGATCACCACCTGCAGCAGTGTGGACACCACTCCTCCGCCACACAGAGCCTTTGTGACAGCACCCAGGCCCTGCTGTGCACTCAGCAATCGCATTCCATTTCCCACAAAGGACATGGAAGCACACGGTCCTTCTGCCACCTGCTGCACTGCAAAGCAGGAGTAAAGGACCTGTATCAGCCTAACACCAAACCCAACCAGCTGGGCACACGCACAGCCGACGTGTGAGGCAGTCAGATCAGTGTGTGCTTTAACCAAACACATTCAGTAGCAATCTAGGTAACGGAGATGCTTGCTTCCCACCACCAGGCAAGTGTTCTTGTTGCCTGGCCCAGGACAGGGCAGTGACACAGGTTTTCGAGACAAAAAGAGACAGAAAAATGAAGCCACCGAAGCTCTGCTTTACAGCAATGCAGCTCAGCTTGCAGCCATCTGAACACAGCACTCCCACCCCCAGGAGGCACCTTCCAAGGCGAGGAGCTGCAGCTCAGCACTGTGCCTCCATAGGGTGCCTCTCCTCCCAATCCAGAGCAGCACGGATTTTATCAGCTGTGTTGTTCCTCACTGGCTGTCAGCTGGCTGCTTCTGCACTCTGAGATGCAAGAACATTCCTTGATGGGTAGCAAAGAATTGTTTAAAGCCTGAACGTTCAGCTCTTGGACTAGGTGCAGCGTGGTTGCCAAGGCACCGTAGTGTGTACATCAACAAATCTGGTTTAGTTCCACTCAAAGAGGTCTTACAGCCTTTGCCTCTCAATGCCAGAATTTTGAAGAGCAAAGTTTGGAAAAGTACTAGAAAACAAAGGGCATCACCCAAACTGGATGTTGATATGCGTGCTTTGTTTCTTTACCCTTTCTTAAAGCAAAGGAAACGGCACTACAGCTTCACCATTCTGCCTCTGAGGTGGAGCAGAGTTGTTTCCAGCACGGTGAGGCAGAGCCACGCTGCTCGTGTTGGCAGTGAGGTCAAAGCAGAGCCCTGTGCTCAGCAGCGGTGGTGGGAGTGGGGCTGAGCAGAGCTGCTGGCGACGTACAGGGAGGAGCCAAAGGACCCGTGCTGATGGCGTGCCAGCACTTCTGGGTCCAAACAGAACACCTGAATCAGACAGCTCAGAGATCCCAGCCACAAAGCACCACCCGGACCCCCCCACCCCGCGCTTCCATCCCTGGCACACCGTTACAACACACACACAGCAGAGCAGAGGAGCACCACGCTGTTCCAGCCTCTGGCGCAGAGCTGCGATGCGCAGCGTTGGGACGAGCTGTGCTTTTTGCCTGCTCTGTCCATATGGTTTTGTTGCTGCAAAAAGGCTCGCTTGGGATTGGTGCCAAACGTGAAGTAAGTGCTTCAACAGGTGCTGGTCTCTCCGAAGGAGCCTCATAAAGGCATGCTGGGCTGGGGGGTTGCTTCACGTCCCCAGCAGGTACGCAGCACAACGTAACGGGGAGGTCACCACCATTTGTCTTCCAACTACACTTAAACATGGAAACGAGGAAACACGGGAGATGAAGAATTACAGCAGACCTCAGAATCGACCTGGTTATGCAGCTCCATGTGCCATTCACCAGTGCTCCCTTCAATAAACGCTTTTGGAGCTCCGTGCCAGAACTTTACTGCTACCCTGTAACACTGCAGGCTCTGTTTGCTTCTTCAGTGCTCACCTCCTGCATTCATCCCCTGAGCCACAAGAACTCAGCGAGCTGCACTGCAGCATTGCCATCCCTGTGCTCCGTGCCCAAGGTAAGAGCTGCTGGCAGCAGAACAGCACCAGCTCTGGCCTGAGGCAGCTGGAGGGCAAAGGAAAAAGCCATCCTTGGTCACAGCACCTCATTTCTGCTGAGCATGGCTGCTCCAGAGGAACGCCTCCCGTCGGACAGACCCTGACCAGAGCTCTCATTTCCCTCTGCCAGCATTTCTCTTCCTGTACTTCGAAAGGCTTTAAGCCAGAAACCAATTTGGAGCTATTTTGTCACCAAAACATTTCCGTGCATGCAGTTTTTTAGCATAGCTGTACGCGTTCCCTAAATAAAAGCACTGGTTCACCCCTGGCTCCATAGATCTGTAGTTCTATTACAGCCAACACGTAATCCCTGCAGCTGGGGTTACCGCCTGCATGGCAGCATCTTGGCAGCCAAGAGGGAAGGGACAGCCTGCTTTCCATGCAGCAAGCAGGAACCTGCAAGCAACGTTAGCAGTGCTCTTCCAGAAATTGGCTGCTATGGGAATGCATTGATACAAAATACCTCAGTGCTTCCAATGAGGCTGGGCTGCAGTTTGCTGTGCATGCAGCTGTGTGTGCACAGAGCCTTCAGTTACACGGGGAGAAGGACAAAAAGGAGGGAAACACAACCCCAACAGCGCATCCAGTTTTCCTACCGCCTTTCTGAGCGTCCAAAAATATGCAGGTGGGAATCAAGGGGAGCATTTATTACAACGCAGCACATCGCCTTCTCGAAATCCCCTCCCCTTGAAAAATATAAATAAAATTTGGGGCACACGGCAAAGCTGAGCGCAGAACTCAGCTGTCACCAAGGGCAGATCTGACCCTAGAACGCAGAGAAGCAAACGTCCTGCAAAATGCCCCTTTTCATACACAGCTTTGACTCCCATAAGGGCAGTAAAAGGGTGGGGTGTCCTTTCGACCAAAAAAATAACGCTATCTGCTGAGTACAGGAAGTCAGATCTCACGATAACTGCTCTGCTGCTGGTTTGCAGTTTCCATTCGAAACTTTCTTACCAATTTCAGCTTCCCACTTTAAAGGTGTTCTCTGTATCTGCCAAGGCCAATAAGCAGAAAACAAGTGCAGGTGCAACTTACAAATGCGTTACTGTGTCTGAATTGGAAATTAAGTTACATTTAAAGGATTAACTCAAAGCTTTAATGACCATCTTAAGGGTAAACTGTGCTGCTCCGACCTGCACAAGGCTTGTCAGCCTGCTGCTCCCAGGGCTGCAGGAAGGAGATCAGGGCCTTTCCAAGGCACAGAGAGAAACTTCCTCCTGCCCTGCAAGACAGCAGAAGGGAGAGACTCCAGAACTCCCAATCTGGCTTCTTTCTCCAGCGTGAAATCCAACATGAAGTTAAACAAACCCTCCAGACAAGTCAGCACCGCGGTGGAATCCCAGTGGAAGCATTTTCTTCAAAGGGAGATTTCTTGCCATTCACAATCCTCATGTTGATAAGAAAAGCAAACAGTCTTAAAAAGAAAGATCAGTTAACGTCCACTTAATGACTCGCAGTTACTGCATTTGGACTTGGTGGGAATACAGCCATCAGAAATCACCCAATTAGCCATGCAGCCACCACACGAAGTTCTTTATGTCTGTCTCTGCCTTGCTGGAACTGCCCAGCAGATCCCTGAGTGCTGCGGCCCCCAGCAGGGCTCAGCTCCTCCCTCACGTTCACCATTTTCTGCTGATGTTCTGTATTTGTACCATGAACTGAATTCTTGAAACGTTTGCTGTTTGATTTCTGAAGTTCACACACATTGGGATCATGGATTCACAGGATGGCCTGGGTTGCAAAGGAGCACGATGCTCTCCTGGTTCCAACCCCCTGCTGTGTGCAGGTCACCAACCAGCAGCCCAGGCTGCCCAGAGCCACATCCAGCCTGGCCCTGAATGCCTGCAGGGATGGGGATCCACCGCCTCCTTGGGGTAACAGCTCATCTATTAAAGCTGCCCCTTCAGGAAAGTCGTCTGGAATTTACTTAATCAAATACGGATTCAACAATCCATAGGAGAGAAGCCTGCTATGCTGAGGAAGGGAAAACTCTTGGCCGTGTCTCATTAACTGCATCCAAAAGCAGAGCACACCTAAGCAGGGGACTTTGTTCTGTTACTCCTGAATAATCAACCATTGGCGGCAGCCACGAAAAGCAAACCTGCACTGATGGAAAAAGCACGGCCAGCTTCCTCACCGCCCCTCCTGGCTGATGGAGACAGGATTCACAGATGAGTTTGTTAACGAAGAAGAGAATCCCTCGCAATTCTTTCTCCTCTGGGCTGTCACAATCAGGAAGAAGCTGCAGCGAGCCAGCTTTTGAAAGCAACTTATTTCCTGCAGTTTCAAGTACCGATCCAACAGCAGCAGAGGATCCAAACGCACAGCTGTTCCTCCCAGGAAGACTGGTAAAGGAAATGAAGTCTGAAGTGCAGAGGAAAGGTATAATCCGCAGTGATAGCAGCTGCTCTGTCTGGGCCACTTGGGACTTAAAATATTCCATCATTATAACACAACATTTTGCAACGGGTTTTTTGAGTTTTAGTGTGTTTTTCTTGTCATGAAAGCAAAGATTTTAACACTGGCTGGGAACAGACAAGTGCGGACAAGCGGAGAGAAAGTTTCCCTTGTTGCTGCTGCCAATCTCCTTTGGCCTCCCGGCGCTGTTACCGTCCTGGTGCAACAGACACTGCGGAGAAGAGCACTACCAAGCCAAAACAGGAAGCCAAACGTCTACTACAAACTAACTGAAAATCACCACGAGAAAATCCAGACGTGTGCTATGAACCGGATCTGAACCCAGGCTTCTAGAACTGCTACATCATTGTTTACTCCTCCATCACTCTAACTGTCACTTAAGTCGCTTGCAAGTATTTGTTCCATTATCACACTGACGTTTTGGGACACCAACAACGCAAACAGCCCTGCAGGCCAGTCCAAGCGTAGCCAATGATACAAATTCAAGCAAAAGATATTTGCTGGTTTTTTGTTTGTTTTTTTTTTAAGAACCGAGATCTGTTGCAATGCACTGGAATTCAGCAGCCACAGGAGCACAAGAGCTGCATCTCAGCCACACCGCAGGGCTCCACAACAAACCCTGCAGAGCAGAGCAGCCTCGGCACCGCACTGCCTTTCGGACGGCTGTGCTTCACCAACACACATCCAAGGACTGATGGTTTTCTGGTTTTCCTTTCATAGAGGCTTTAGAAATTAACAACGGGATGTGACATTCGAGCACCAGAACCAAAGGGATTCACAGCACGGGAGGGGAGGCAGAACTCTGCCCCTCCACCTCACAGAGCCCCCAGAAGTGCTCCCCATAAATCAAACTGGAAAGCAGAAGCGGATTTCTGCATGAATGAAAGCATCCAGTCAGAGGATAGGGGTCAGCAAGCTGGCTAACTTCTGATTTTAAGTACCTGATTAAGCTGAAAGATTTCCTGGTACACAAGGCTGCAATTCCAGCTGCTTACAGTAAGCACGAGCTCTCTTCCACAGGAGCACCAGCATGGGTTCCTTCTGTCTGCAGATAAGCCTCTGCACACTCAGGCTGTACTGAATGATTCCGTGCTTTGGAAAGGAGAAAGGAGATGAGAAGTTCTTACTCCTCCTGTCTGTAACAACGTGAGCCGCTCGGGGACCACCTGAAGTCATTTCACCTTTGCAGTCATTGCACCCACAGAGCCAAGAGCTGCAGGTAGGACTGTGTGCCCTGGGCACAGCGTGGTGCTGCTGGGGGCTCTCCCTCGAACCCAACTCGGGCACAGAGCCGCACTGCAGAGCACAGAGTGGGGAGAAGGCAATGCTGCACAGCGCAGAGCCCACGCAGCCCCACGGTGCACAGCATCACTACTGCACACCAACCTGAAACAAACTTCTCCCAACTGGTAACCCTAGCTAAAAGCATTATAATCCAGTTAAATAAATTTCATTCATAAGAGATGAAATATATACTGATCAGCAAAGCTTAAGCAGGGATCGCTTGAGTCCCTGCCAACGAGCAATCGCTGCACTTTTAGCACTCCAAGAGAGCCAATTATTACTCATGAGTTCATGATGTTTTCTTCACCTTCCTGTTGAAGAGATTATTTAAGACCTCAAATCACTTAACTGGATTGTTTTGTCCTGTTATGAGTCATCTACAAATTCCAAGGCACCATTAGATTCTCCTTCACGGGCTGAAACCAACTCCCCAGATTGCCTCAGCTCTACAGCTTGGAGGAAACGGGGCTATAAAAATTACACCCATCCCCAGACCCCCATCCCCAGGTGTCTTCTAGAGTTCGTGTGAAAGCGAAAAGATCTCACCTCCTCGTATACAATTACTATTTATAAACCACCCCGAGTCCACATCACGCTCCAGGCCAAAAACCCTTCTTCCTGTAAACCCAAAGAGACCAAAACGGAACGCTTCACTGCTGCAGGAAGAAAGAAGAGCTGGGGGGAGGGAGGAAGGCAGCATTCAGCACCGAACTTCTGTTTTTATTTGCCATTTCTGTGTTTTGTGCCAGCAGAACTTTCTTACACATCAGCTGCACGTAGCTGCCTCCATCAAATGAGCCAGCATGCAGCACTGGGAGTCCTGGGGGCTGTGGGCAAAGAACCCCCACCAGCAAATCCTGCAGCATCTGAGTAATGATAACAATTAAATTTAGCACGCGGGCTGTCACTCCATGTTTAAGAAACACTCTGCTATTGCTGGGGAACAAAGGTTTACTGTTTGAGACTTCACAGTCACAACCGAGTCGCAAGGAAAAACAGGATACAGCACAACTCACGCCTTAAAATAGTGGCTGTTCCTCAGAGTTCTGCTCTATCACCGGGCAGGGAGCCAAGCCGAGCTACAATATGAACCAAACCTGATTTGCACTGCTTTTAAAAACAAAACCAGATCCCATGGCAGCTCCGAAAGCACCGCCCTTCTGTTCTGAAAGGCTTTCAGCAGGAGAAAGGCATGTGTGCGGCCCAGAGCTGCGCACAACGCTTCGGAGGGGACCTCCACATGAATCCATTGACTGCCTGATAGAAAACCCCTGGCTTTTAGGATATATTTACGTTCACTCGAGGTCTGACTGTTGTCCCGGCGGTCGTTACTTCCTAGCAGTGTGCTTTAAAGAAAGCACTGCTCAGAGCAGAGCACCACAAGCTGCTCGATGGGCACGACCCCAGAGTAGGAATGTCCACTACACCAAAATCACCCCTAAGCCATAACCCCCTCCTGCTATTGAAATACCTCAGGAAGACGAAATAAAAGCGGAGATGCCCTCATTAAGCAAGACAAAAATAGCTTTTCTGCTCCGTTTTTTATTTTTAGCAAAAGGCTGACAATTCAGTTACGTAACCCTACACGACGTGCGAGCGCTGGACCAGCAGGGCGTGCTGCCACTCGGAAGGGGAGCAGCTCCCAGGAGCACAGCCAGCTCCCAGCACAGTGCTGTGCAGAGCTGTGCCACCACGGCCTCAGCAGGTGCACAGTGAACTCCTCCATCGGCAGAACAGCGGGCTGCGCAGCGCTGTTACCTGCACCGATCCCTTGTGCTGCTCCCACTGCGTGCAGCAGCAGGCCTTCGCACTGCAGCTTCTCGAGATGAAGCTCCGGACCACTGTCAGAGCATTGCAATCACCTGGCGTTACAGGCAGTGTTCTCTGAACGCAAAACGCCCCGACAAAGCAAGGACTTCGCTGCAGAAGTGAAAAACCGAACGGCAACGAGAAGTCAGTGAGACATGAGAAAGTGAGCAGGGTGGAAATGTGCACAGAATGAGCGCTGCCTTCCTCTCCCTCGGGGAAAAACGCCACGGAGTTGAGGGGAGCGGAGCCTCGTGGAGCTGGGAGCGAAGGGCTGCAGGAGGGTGATGGCTGGGTGCACAGATGGACAAGGCAGAGCCCAGCAGCACCACGCAGCCACCAGCAGCTGCTGAACGGCCGCCATCAACACGACCTGTGCATGCCTGCGAGGAAAGGAAACGGGTGAGAAGTCAACTCCAAAACTCACCGTCTTCTCCTTTCCCACTCGTTTTGCCCCTTAATCCAGGGGACTCAGAGATGGCAGGAAGGCTCTGCACTGCTTCACCTACGAGATGCTGCTCAGCCACAATGCATCCCAAGTGCAGCACAGCACGATGACAGGCAATCAGAGCTGCAGCAGCATCACCTCCCTGCACAGACACGCACTGGGGAAAGCAACTCCAATGGCTTCTCTTTGAAACTCTGACTGTTCAAACAAAATCATTTCAACATGAAAATCGTTGAGTGTCAACATAAATCCACCAGAACTGCACCATACAAAATAATGGAGCAGCCCAGCAGAGCTCTCAGAGATTTTCCCAGTTTTCAAAAAGAAACAAGAAGCAGAACTAACAGTGGGGGAGCAGAGCACACGTCTTGAGGAAAGGCACCTGGAATGCAGCACTGGGATCAGCAGCACCAACGTGTGGTGTCAGAACACCTTCCTTCTCCTTTCCTTTGGGATTTAAGGCCCAGTTTTTGAGGGTGGGTGCTGTTATGTGATAGCAAAGGACTGTTGTGGCACAAGGGGAATGTTCAGTTCCGAGGAAATCACGTGCAGAACAGGACTACTACCTGTTTCTACTACTCCATCACAGTGTTATGAAGCAGCAATGAGATCACAACAGCTCCACTGCTCTGCAGAGCACCAAAGGAGAGCTCGACAGAAATCTTACCCCCAGATATCACTTACATGGCACTAATCATCCTATGCAAATCATTTAAAGCAAATCGAAGCAACATTTTAAACTTTAACTCCCACGCACTATCAGATACGCAAATCTTAGCTAATGAGTTAATAAATACTTACAGCTTGGCTGCCACCTCGAGTTTACACGAAAGCCTTCGGGACTGCAAGTCTGTATGGGAACGCACGTAGTTTGGGCCGAAAGGGAAACAAAGGGCAGCAGCACGAAGGCCACAACGCCTTGCTGCCACAAAATGCACATGGCTGCAAGCTGCCGCTTGCTACCAAAATCCACCTCAGCCCTGCCAGCAGCCAGACAGCCCAACTCCAAAGGAACGGCTCCACCAGCACGTCCACAGCGACACGGGGAGAAACGCCAGCCATCACAACCAGAAAGGCTGTTTTAAAGAAGGCAGCTTGTTTCCTTCAGCTGCAGTTTCCTGCAGGCTGGGAAGTGGCCCACAGTACTGAGAGAGCAGCACACCAGGCAGAGTATTGATGGAATGCACCATTAGGGGCTGATCGATGCTTTCATGGAAATTGACAAAATTCAGCCCAAGAAAACACTCCTCAGCAATTAGAGACAAAGAAGAGAAAGCCAAGACAAATATTACGCCTTTAAGCCATCTTGCCTCAATCCCCATTGACCACACAGGAGAAGATGCCCACTTCTTGCCCAATTAGCATCTCGTTTCTGCTACCGCAGAGCGGCCAGAAGTGCCGGGTAATTTCCCGAATTAATGCCAGCACATTATTCAGATTAATCAAGAATCAGCTCCTTATGCTGACTGACAGTTGTCCACAGCAGGTTTGGAGCTCCGCCGTTTGCAGCTGCAACTCAAATCATCACCACCCCGCAGCGCAATCTGTAAACAAGAGGCCAAAAAGAAATGGGTGCCCACACCTGAGAGCTGCCAGGATCTGAGCTCCGAGCACAGCTCAGCTCTGGGCCAACAGCTCTGCAATCCACTCGAGGGAAAAACCCAACAGAGAGGGGAAGGGCTGACAGCTCCGAACTCTGCTCTGACAAAATGAGTAACTTCTAGAAATGCAAATTACTGCAAATATTCCCTGCTGCTGAAGCAACTCTGAAACGCAGCGCAGTGAGCAGTTCCACGTGTTCATCCATTGAACTGCACACAGCACACTGAGATGCACCAGGAGCACGATTCCAGTCGGTGTGCTGGGGATGCTGGATGCTTGCAGCACCAGGTGATGCTGTGTGCAGGAGCGGATGCGCTCTGAGAGCAGCAGCACGCGGCCGCAACGCACCTTAATGATGGAAGCATGAAAAAAGCCGCTGTCTTCTTAGAAAAACAACACAAGAAAAACCCGAGTGGGCTCCCAGCAGAAAGGCTGCCCTGCTGAGTGCAGCACGGCTATCAGCAGCTGTTTACCTTGGGCAGCTCAGGGCAAGGAAGGAGGCAGAGCAGGGAACAGAGATCCTTTGTGCCCCCGCGGAGCTCATCTGCACATCTGCACCGATTCGGCCCTGCCTTAAGGCTCTCACACTCCCTGCAGTGTGTGCTATTCCAGCCCAGCACAGCTCGGTTCAGATCAGCAGGTTGCCCTGCTCCAGCTGCCCATGGCACTTCTGAGCCCTGCAGCTGGCATAACGGAGCACAGCACTGGGCAGAGCCACAGCCAGAGCAACACTGCTGCACAAGGGGAGCTCCCTGTTGCCTGGAACACAGCACTCAGGGCTGACAGCACCCAACCTCTGCTCGAGGGCTGAGTTCTGGTTCTGTTGCGCTTCTTCCACATCTCTCAGTCACACCAAAGCACCATCTCGCACTTGGAATTTCTTCTGTACCAAATTAGTTAATAAAAGATATCGGGAACCACTACAACCACCATCAGTGCTTGCCATTTTTTAAAGCAGAGATCAGCAGTGCTGATTGGAGTAAGCTTTTAAACACTGCTTTGCATGCTACCTACATGTGATGGACAGCTGCGATGCACAAAGACCTTCTGATCTCTCCTAGCGCTCCTGCCTCTGCTTCAGCGCCAAGAAATCAAACGTGGTGCCATTGAGGAACAGTGGCTATCAGGAGAGGTCCTCTTCTGAGCAGAGAGGTTTGCAGCAGCTCACAGATGCTTTCCACACACTGCTGTGTGATGGAGAGGCCGCAGGCAGTGCTGGAATTGTGCAGCTCGTTTCCAAACATCATTGTTCACCTGCTTTCCTTTCCTGCCCGCTTTCCCTGCAGCAGCAGCAGCCCACTTCCCTGCTGTGTGTGGGGCCAGGAGGTTCGGGGGGCTTCTCTTTAAGGCTGCAAAATCCATGTGAGGGAATTCAAACACAGCCCCAGCCAGAATCCCACAGTACCTCCCACAGTATAGGTGATAAACGAATAAATAAGCGGCCCTGGAAACTCGAGAGCATTTCTAGCTGAAGAGGAACTGCCTTCAAAATGCAGGTGACAAGCTTTAAAAACTTAAATGCTTTAATGTAGGGCTCTTGAGATGAGATTTGAAGAGCTCAGCACTCTGTGTCACCCTGCACGGCACCGTCTTGTTAACTGCACCTTCAGGAGGCAGCAGCAGCTTTGTGTGCAGGAGCACCATCAGCATCCCTGTGCTGTGTTACAGCAGGAATCGAGAGCAGGCCCTGGTAAACAGCTCAAATCAGCACAGTCCTGAAATCTCATGCTTTGCATTAAAAAGAAAAAAAAAAAGGGAACAGAATCATCAGCAGAATACAGGAGTCACACAGAGCGAACTCCCCCTCTTCTCACCCACTTAGTTACTATGGGACTCGCTGAAATCTCTGGATTATAAACATGAAGGTCCCACTCACAAGACAATTAAGCAGATCCAGTGCTTCTATCAGCCACCCACCTGCGAGGCTCTCTGCAAGCTCTGTGGCTGCAGAAAAGCTGGAATTGCACTGGGCAGCTGAAAGACAGCAATTTGTAGCTCCTGAGCACAGCATGAGTATTATACATATATACACACATATTTACCATCTGAACGGCAAGGGCAACAGAGAAGAAAAGGACTTAATATCACATTCTGTCTTGTCTTGGACAAGAAAGAAGCACAGCAACGCACAAATCTCAGATGGACTCAACAGTTAAATGGATGGTGGGCTCCCAAGTGAGAAAGCAAGCCCAGAAACAGCACGGCTATGCACAAGAAATGGTGGAACAGTAGTTTTGTGCCTCTGCTGCGACCAGTAACTAACAATAAAGGAGACAAGAGAGTAAACACTGCAAAAAGACAATTACTAATAATGCAAAAGCAACAGAAATTTTGGGCTGCTTCCACACACTGAGTAACGCGTTTTCAAATGACAGCACAGCGCTGCCTGCCAAATGAAAATGAGAGCAAACAGCAAAGTTGTGCTTAACCCCTTTTTGCTTTTATACTGCATTTTAAACACAGATGAAATCATGGAATTCAGAAAAAGTCTACAAAGGAGACATTTTACTCAGCTGTTCGGTCAGCGTTTCCATCACTTCAGTACCCAGAATCCTCAGACAACTCATTCATCTTGGGTCCTTTTCTCAGCACCGGGTTCTCGAAAATGAGAAGGGTTTGCATTTGCAAATCCTGGATTAGAAGCACTCAGATGTGGGAGAAACCAGCTTAGCATTCTGACTTACGGACATCCTTATCCTGCAGGAGGCAAACGCCAAACCTGAGGGCGAAGGGAAGAACCGCTGCGGGCTTCAAGAACTGCAGCAGCAGCCAAGCAACGGCCATCGAAAGGCAAAACCCACAGGAGATGGAGCTGCACCAGACGTTCAAGGCACAGAGAACTCCACGACTGCAAACAGCTCCAAACTGCCCTCGCTGCTTTCCCAGCATAACTCCAGCACGGCACCCTGCACGACGCACCAGCAGACGCGCAGTGCAGCCCCGGCCTCGCACCTCTGCAGCCACATGCCTTTGTTTTCCCTCTGAGCAGCGGCACCAAGTGAAAACAAATATTTACCCTGCCCTGACACCCAGCACTGAAAGGAGAGGTTTTACTGCACATCCAACTGCACGTTCTCTTGCTCGGCCGCAAATAAGCTCGTAAATGTTCCTTCAGCAGTTGGAAGAGAAACGAAAACGTTGACACAAGCAGGTGAGACCAGAAGAGCTGTGATACCCGCGGATCTCAACCAGCAAACGCATCTGACATTTGGCAAAGGCACTTCACTGCGCCGCTCGTTTCCAACCACGGGCTTTGCAGAGGCAGAGCCACGGAGGATCACAAAGCACAGCAATTCGCATCCAGAGGGAGCAGAATCAGAGCCACACGGCCCAGCAGCTCCCGCTGAGCATCCGCAGGTCTGTGTGCCCGGGGTTCTGAGAGGAGACCCCCCAGCTCCGGGTTCGCCTCAGAAGGAAAACACCTTTGGAGCGGGGCCTGTCACAGCGTGAGGGATGCAGACCCTGCTCAGCCCCTCCCGACGCCCTGTGGGGCTCCCCCTGCCCCTCCCCACGTCCCTCCTGAAACCCGAGGCCCCCCCCCCAAACACACACACACACACAGAGCGAACCCCGCTCTGGGGGGCACCGGGACTCGAACCCGCGGCGCTTTGGTTCCGCCCGGCAGTGGGGGCGGCGCGCTGCCCCCCGCCCCGAACTGAGAACATCGCCCTCCCCCACCGCCAGGGGGCGCTGTTCGCCGCCCCGCCCGCGCTGCTGCCCCCGGGGCCGGGGGGCGCCGCCGCCGCCGCCCTTCCTCCTCCTCATCCTCCTCCTCATCCTTCTCCTCTCCCTCCTCCTTCTCCTCCCCCTCCCGCCCCCCCACCACACCCGCTGCCACCACCGGGGGCGCGCGTCGGGCAGCGGCGGGGGGGCCGCGTGCGATTTGCGGCGCTGCCTCACCCGATGGGCGCGGGTCAGGCTCAAGTCCTTCATGACCTCCTCGAAGGCCGCCGTCTCCTCCGCCTGCTTCTGGTTGTGCAGCGCGATCTTCTCGCTGAATTTCCGCGGGTTGTTCGAGGCCGCCATCTTCCCCCGTCCGCATCCCCCTCCCCGCGCCGGAGGGGGCGAGGCGCATGCGCCGGGCGGGCCGGGCGGGCGGGCGGAGGGCCTCAAGGCGCATGCGCGGCGGCGGGAGGGGGCGGCGAGGAGGCGGAGGGACGCATGCGCGGAGGCGGCGGCGGCGAGAGCGGGAGGAGGCGTCTGGAGCCGCGCGTGCGCAGTAGAGGGGCTTCCCTCGACGGCGGGGTGAGGAGGGGGCGCGCGGTGCGCATGCGCGCTGAGGCGTTCGGCTATCGCTCGCTGCTCGCCGCCCTCAGCGTTGTGAGGAGATCGCGCCGTTTCATTTTAGGGAGCGGCTCCCGTTGAGCCGCAATGGAGTTAAGGAGGAATAAGTTCTAAAAAACCATGCACGTTTGAAGCAAAAACAAATAAACAAGAAAATCTGTCTTATGTTTCTGTCTAGTTACGGAGAGGACGGTTGGCCCGCTGTTTCTCCCTTCAGAAAATGGAGGCTGAGGTCTCCCCTCACAGCACTGCGGGGTGGAAGCGAGGAGCCCGTGGGCCGTCACCCAGCCACCATCGGGGATGGCAGCCACGGTAGGATTCCTTAGCAGGTCCTGTACGAAAGAGCTGCTCCCACTCTGCCATCGCTGCCTCCTGGTGCAGGATAGGATGAACGAAGCAGTGGCCGGAACCTGCGCTGAGCACCGGGCAGAGGCGCTGCTGCTGGCGCTGTGTGGGTGCTGGTCTGTGGGGCTCCGGTCTGTGGGCCCACAGGTGAAGCAGCTGCTGCAGCCGCCCTACTCCAACCTGCACAGAACTGAGCCGTCCTCCCGTGTGGGCGCTGCCGATTCCCCCAGCGTCGCCTTTTGCTTCTCGGTGAGCCCGAGTGCAGCAGCAGCAGGCTGATGTCCTCCTGGAGGTGTGGATGAGCTGACATGCCGCCCTGCTGGCTGCAGGTTTCCAAACACCGGCTGAGGCCGCTGAGCCATTGATTCCAGCTGTGTTAACATCGGATTGGTGCAAAGCACTGCGATATGTGAGCCGCACCATTAGGCAGTAATAAATCCTGACAGCGCTGCTTCCTCACACCCACATGCTGCCCTTCACGCTTTCTTTTTTATGAAGCAACGGAGATAACAGCAGGTGCTCCCCTGCTCTGGAGCATCACCTCAGCCCTGAGCGGCGCTTCCTCCTGTAACCCAATCCTGTAAGGGTTGGGAGATCAGAGCAAAGAAATCAGACGCTGCTCTCACTTCCACTATCGATCACCTCCGCGGCCCCGTCTCAGTCGGTTTATCAGCCACTGATAAGCACTTCCTGCCCACGTAAAAAGAGACTGTAATTATCCACCACTGCAAGGCTGCAGGAGATGGATGGATGAAACTCAGCTCGGCAACCGTCAGGTGAGCGTTAGCAATAGCCATGTCGTACTCTAGATTCTAGCTGCCAGCTTGCACTCAAAGTTTATCATGTGATAAGAAAGAGCTTTGTGGAGAAGGGAGCTGGGGCTTAGAAGACCATCCAGGCCATTTCCTTGCAGGATCAGCCATGTCATTCCTGACAGATGTTAGCCTAACCTGTTCCTGTATTTCTGACCAGGCATAAACAGCCAGCACTCATTTTCAGACAAATACCCTCTAGCTGTGTACATGAACAGCACATGACCTGCAAAAAATTGGTCTGTCACACTAAAAGCATAGAAACCTCAAGATTTAACACTAAGATACCCATTATCCACATTGTTTTTGCTTGAGAAGTGAGATAACGATAAGTAATCTGTTAAATTGCACTGGATTTAATACTATAGGTGGTAATAACGAGTATCTACAGACCCAGCTGTCACTCTGCCTTTTGCGGTGCCAAAAGATTAAGTGCCTCAGATGAAACTTGATAAATTTTTCCCTCTTGGATCTCACAAGATTGAAGAGAGTGAAATCTCCCCTCTGACGGCTCTCCAGCTCTGGGTTTGTGGGGAAGGAACACAGATGGCCAGGCGGGGAGGGAGGGGGGTCGACTTCCTCTCTTTGGAAGACTCCCTTCTCTCATTGTTTTGCCTGTGCAGCTTTATCAGATTGAATTCCATTGTGCAATCTGGGCCCTGCTTCTGATCTTAATGTCTCTGATTTTAAAACAGTTTGCGTAACTAACTTCTCTTTAATACAACACTTGTGTTTGCTGAGCTGCTTCTGGAATTTCTCACCCACTCACAGCTCCTCATTTTGGGGTGTGGGTGGATCTGAATGGCTGCTAAGTGCATGACCTAGCAGACAATGTAAATCTTGACTGCATTAAGACATTGGCAAGGAGACGTTTAAGATTGGTGCCAGGTTTCCTTCTTCCTCCACTGAAGGAGATATGCCATGTCTTTGACAAAATGATGAGCTCATACCATAAGTATTATTTATGTCTCCCGCCGTCTTCACCTTGAGCACATATGGGGCCATGTGAGAACAACTTGATCTCACTAGAAAGCTGCGATGGGTTCCCCTGAGACTGCAGTTCTATCTCTCCCAGCCTTCCAGACGTGTTATGAAAAAGTTTCTTGTAAATGAGAATCAGAGCTTTGCTCCGAAGCAAACAAAGAGTCATTGGAGGACTGGGGTGTTGTGCTCACATCTGCTTTTGTTGCAAACAACTCCTTACTGAGCAAGCTGCAGCTTCTTAAAGCAGATGCGGCCGAGAGCGAGCGGGTTGCAGGGGGGAGGCTTTGTTTACTTATCACTTGTTTGGTATCCTCTGGATCCTTCGGAATTGCGCTGGCAGATGAGATCCAGCTACTTCCCTATTCTCCCTTAGAGGCTCCAGAGGAAGGTGTGAGGTTGAACAGCTTACACAACAGCACAGCAGTGTGAGCCGTGCCTTGATCCACAAGTAAGCTGGCCGTTTTTTTTTCCCTTTTGCTTACAGACACAAAGATTTTGATCTCTCGCGCTTCCTGCTTAATGTTCCCGCTGACTGACGTTCCCACTACCCCCAAAGAATATCCTGTGAACCCCACAGAGTCCGTCGTTTCAGTGTTATTTTGAACTAAGCTCCAACTCGCGCTGTCAGAGGGCGAACACTTTCTTGTTTCACCCAGCACTTCTCCTGTTTTTCTTTAATGTAAGAGATCCTCGCTTCCAGAGGGCAGCACTTAAATCAGCACCTCTGCACCACGCATCAAATCCCATGAGCAGCCCAAGCAAACCGAACTGGGGTCACATGCAATGCTTGGCTCTGCTCTCCTGCAAGGAGTGTGGGGAGATCCCTGCTCTGAGCACCAGTTTTCCCTGACGATGCCACCACCATCCTTCCAGCTTTAGTTTCTCCACCGTTCCCTGTAAATTCTAAACTTACAGAAAGAAAGCAAACACTGGCTGCTGAAAGATATTATTCTCATTTCTACAAGGCTTATCTTCTGGTGCTCTGTAATACCTTGGCAACCCCACAGAGGATTCTAGTCCGGTTATTTTTCCCAGAATCGAGGCCTGGCTTCGTGCCACGCTGAAGCAAGAAGTATTCCCATGATGCTAAGGTGACACAAGCTGATAAAGCAGCAGCCACTTTTCGTCCTTCCCAAGATAACCCTTGAATAGGAGGCAAAGCTTTCGATGCAGGCACGCTCACAGTCAGCACTCAAAGGTGAGGCGCCCTTAAGATTTGTGCACGTTGCTGAAACAAACAGGAAACTGGGAAATACTTTTTAACCACTGAGAGATCACAGCATTGCAAATCAGGGGCAGATCTCCCTGCTGCTACCTTCAAGCAGAAATACGCTACAGCAAAAATATCAAACTGTTAACCATTTGTTTCAGTCGTGGCTAATAGGCTTCACATAGTTAACTCCCTGACTACTCTTCTGGTTTATAACCCTGCTGGTAAAACCAGCCCCTGCTATTTGCAGGCCTTAGCACATATGTTTACCTGTAAGTTAAAGGCTCATCTTGTGCTTTTTTACGCTGAAGATATTAAAAAGGGTGAGGGAAAATCTGTTTGCAGATACTGATAATGTTTGCATGAAAACTCGACGACCAGTGAGACAAACACCGCAGTCCAATCCAGGCACCTCTTAGTTACAATCGTTTCAGTAGAGCAGGAGTGCCACACAAAGTCCATTGCTCAGCAGGTGAGGAAGCAGCCCCACAGTCCCATTTCGCTGGCTCCTGTGACTGATTTCACTCTCTTTGCCCTACACAAGAGCAGCACAGACTGCTCCGTGAGGACTGCTTTCCCGGGACAGCAGAGCAGTGCGCTGTGAGACCGAAGCTTTTCTCCTGTGATGCAGCATTTCTAAGAAGTTCCTTTCTCCTCTCGGATGGGAGCAGCGAGTCGTTCACTGCAACTCTAATTGCTGCTCTGCAAAATCCCCAAAAGGAATGTAACAACTTGTTTCTCACTGTGAAAATGGCAGGATCTCCACTGCAAGCTTTAAGCCTTCGGCTGAATACCTGCCGAACATCTGGCCTGGGATCAAGGCTTGCTGCCCTGCTACAGTGGGTGGACACACTGCTAGATTAATACTACCAGCAGGGCTGATGGAGTCCTTTCCTTCCTCCTCTTACCCCCAGTAAGAACAGCAGCTGCAGCCTGAAAGAACACACCAGTCTGTCAGAAAGACTCAGATACCACACGAAAAAGCCTCAAGCACAGCATGGCCCCATGGAAAGCAGAGAAGGGCTGCAGCAAGCAGCGTGGGACACGTGCTGCACAGAATGCACAGCTCATGAGTGAGCGAATACGTGCACATGGGGGGCATCTCTGGACCTAAACCTGAACCTTTTCTACCTGGTATATGCTTTGGTTTTCTTCCTAAGAAACAGCAAGCACGTATGTTTGGCACAAACATGTGAGATCCCCAAAGCGTGCAAAATTAAGGTCCAGACATGCTACCTGCACCACAGGGCAAATGTCTCTTTTCCAAACCTCAGCAAAATCCATACGTTCCTTCTAAATCCAGTTGTGAGCCGCTGTCCTGGAGGCAGTAATACTGAGTGCAGGTACTGATAGTGCCAAGCAGTAAATCTGCACCCACGGGGAGCACGCAGTTCAACCAGAGCCCACGGCGAGGGGAAAATAACCAGCAACCAAAGGAAAAAGGAAGCACCTCAAGCAAACAATTGCAAACCTTGCAGGGAGACACAGATTAGAAGTCTGATTAGAACCACCAGATAACCACATGTAAAACTGGGCTTTAAGTGCATTTTCAAAGCGTTGTGACCGGAAGACATAGATCAAAAATGTTACATCCATCTGCAGGGATGGATTCTGCTCTAGGCTCTCCAGTGTTAATGCACTGCAACTCCAGTGAGTTCAAAGGGATTGCTGCAGATATAAAGCAGGGTAGCCAGAAGCACTGGCTGGTAGCCTGCATAAACAAGCAAAAAAGATTTTCATTTTTTAAGAAGCCATAAAAAATAGTTGGAGCTAATTATGTGACAGGGGGCTGGGTGTGAAATAGCAACTGCAGAGCCTCAGGGATCAAGACAAGAACCTTTGATTTGCTCTCTTCAGCTTATAAAGTCCTCTGAATACTTCTGCTCTAACAGCTTTTCTTCTTTCCACTGCAAGCTGCACACATTACTCTGATGCTGCTCTCTGGAGGCCCCCACCGTTGCTCTGTATGAAATCTCACTCCTTTGTCTTACAATCTGAGGCTGATTTCAGGTTGCAGAGCTAAACCAGCAGCTGTCTCCAAGCAGAAAGCCCATTTCGTGTTCACCTGATGGAGCAGCAGCGTTAGAGCAGCTGAAACCACGACCACCCCGTGAGCAAAGCTTCAAACTCCTCTCCAGAACTCCCTGAAGTTGAAATATTAATCTGGAAAGCACTGAACGCGTGTTTCTGAAGCTCAGTTATGAGCTTGGAACGAGAAACAAAAGTTCTGCAGCCTGTGGGCTGACACTGTGCCTACTCAGTATTAAAATGCAGAGCAGAATCTAAGCTGTCTCTGCAGAAAAATAACTTCAGGGAAGAAATATCTGTGTTACGTATGCGCTCCCAGGTGAAATGCAAGAGGAGTGAGCCCTCCTAGCAGCTCTGCTCCTCACCCTCCCGACATGCCGACACACCAGGCTAGACAGTAAATTTATTCAGCCACATCCATTTCTCCCGGTCCTTAAGTCACAAGTGGTGAAATCTCATTCATTTATGCAAGCAACTGGAAGATTTATTGTAAATAAAAGTTCTGCGCATTACACAACTGGCTCAAAATCATAATTAGAGTTGCACTGGGAAACATGTTTTATTTATTCTGACAGTAGTCTGGCTTCAATAATCATAGTATGATAAATGCTCCTGAAGTTTGCAGAGTTTCAGCAACTCCCGAGCTTATCACAGACGTGGAAGTGAAAACATCTGAATAGGTTTGATGTGGCTTACAAGAGGTCCTGAGCAGTTCTGTTGCATAGCATCATTTTACATCAGCACCAGGCTACCAAGTGCTGGTGGGAGTGTCCTCCTTCACTGTAAATCAAAGAAATGAGATGTTCTGCTGCCTCTAAACTTCCGAGACCTCCTCCCAAAAGCTGGGCCACGTCTGCACGAATTAGTGAGGTTCTGTGCAGGGAGAAATGACAGTGGATTGCCGAGCCGGCAGACCCTCTGGAAAAGGGTCAGTGACACCATTAATAGGATGCAGACATTCCCCAGCTCTAGCTGTTCTGCACCCTGCCAAGAGTTCTAGTGCTTTCTTCCTTTATAGTTTTAAGCACAATTTCAGGCCCATAAAACATCAGAGAAGACAGAAGCTCTTATCCCAGCCCCGACAGCGGCCCTGACGGCACACGCACCGCGAATACCTGAGCTAACGATGCTGTGCTCTCGCCGGTCTCCATCTGTTCAAAGGTATTTTCAAACATACCAAATCAGGTTTTACCCCGACAGCATTTACTGCAGCTCTGAGACTAATAAATGGCTCTGAGTGCAATCAAACATTTAGCTGGCTTTGTTCATTCTTGAAGAAGAGCGGAGCCCTGCCTCCTTGCTCCTCAGGCAGAGCATCCTCAGCTGCACTTGCTCCAGTCCATCCGCAGAGCCAGATCACTTCAGCGTTCACCAAGAGCCCGATCCAGCCATCAGATTCATTCAGCGCAGAGAATCGAAGCAGTTTATTCTCAGGATACCACACAGGGTATGCATGGAGCGGCCCAGAGCCACAGCTTTGCACTTCACAGGAGTCGAACAAACGCCATCAGTACAGATCATACCACTGTCACAAATACTTTTGCCAGCCTGTGCTCAATTCAGAGCAGCTGGAGTCCTTCCAGGCCACGTTACAAAAAATAATTGTTTATATCGCTATCAAAAGAACGTCCTGGTAACCAGGAGAGGTGGAACCCTGCAGCACAGTGCTGCAAGTCCCAGCGAGAGGACGTGGAAACCGTTCTCAGCACCTGCTCTGCAGTGCCCACAGATGGGAGCGGTGGCACCAGGAGAGCTGGCTGCACTGCACACCACAGAAGCAGAGCTTGCCCACTTGACTTCAGCATTCTGAACACCAGCGAGCACTTTCCATCCATTTATTATTGGCAAACCAGCAGATAGATAGAAACAAACCAAACTGTGCATCATTTTAACTGAAATTTCAAATGCAGAAATGAGCTGAGGTCTGAGCACTCAAAAGTGCTTCCATGGTCAGAAATATCCTTAAGTGAATCTGAGGTACGGAGTTCATGCTTTGCACAGCCCTGATGAGTGATTCATCCGCCACACAGACATCAGACGTTGTCTCTAAGGGTTACAGCACGGCATTTATTTAACCAGCAGAACGCAACAGTTTCTCTGAAAAGAAGGCTACCTCCATCAAAACCCAACTTCCACAGGTACAAAACAAAGCCCTTGAAACAGAATGCCTGGTAAAGGAAGAAACTTCAACTTCATTTCTCAGTCAAAATTAATTAGAAAAAAAATGGCTTGGAGGAAAGGACAGTTCAAGAAATAACAGTATTCTGTGCAGCAGAATTTCACAAAAATGACAGAGCCGTCTTGAAACCAATCTCTTAATTTAAAACACCCACCAGCAACAGAGGCCATTCGCCTGGACTTCCATCTCGTCACGAAACCCAGGCTCCTCTTTACAAGTCAAGAGAGAAAACCCTCCAGCAGGTGAATGAGCAGCACCCACCTCCCTGTGCAGAACGGGCTGGGTGATGCGTGCAGGCAGGTCCTGCGCAGCCCCTGGGTGCTCCCTGCTTCAGCCTGTGTTGGGTCAGCCCAGACAGCAGCTGCCGAGCTCTTATTGCCAGTGAAGCCAAACAAATTTTTGGCAGCTATAAAAAATCGTGCTCGTTTCTGTGTGATCAAGTTATCAACATGGCTTTAGTGCTGTGAACCAAGGATGCCCCAGTTAAGGGAGAATTTCTGGACAAGAATATCATGCTGATGTCCGGAGGGGGTGAGCAGGGGATCTGGAATTGTGGTGTAATCCAAACAGGGAAGAACCAACAGAGGCTAGAGGTGTGCAGGGGTAAGCATTCCCCTTGTACGAGGGGAAAAACAAAGCAAATCACCTCTGAAAAGCAAGGATCTGCTTTCCCAGCCCAAGCACCTGAGCTCTTCCAGCTCCCGCTGTCTCTTTATTGCTTCTGGAGGTCAGTGTGTTATACAGGTTTTGGTTTTTTTTTCTTTGCTAAAAAACAACAAATCGACACACAATGATTTTTGGAGCTATTAGTAAAAATCACACCTGAACTCTTTGAAACATACCACAGTACTTAGTGACTCCTGAGCTGTCAATGTTTGCAATGTGTAATATTGTTAAAAATATGGAAAGTTGGCAGAATGCATTCCCACCCCCCTCCCCACACACACACTTTTCAGATAAAGAAAAAAAGAGAAAAGCTTTTTCCAGCTGTAACATCTGCTAAGTCTAACTAGCTGACAAGTGCTTCTGACAAAGCACGCTTGCCAGAACACTATGTAAGAGAAGAGGAGGGACTTCACAGAGGAGGGAACGCAAGCTATTTTTCTCCTTCCCTCGCCCAGAAAACGCACGATGCCATTTGCAAACAAGGAAAACGACACGCCATCCCAACGACATGCAACACGAGGCGACCCCACGGCCAGCACAGCAGCTCAGTTATCTCTGCGTCGTGATCTGTGGCAGTATCACAGGAGCACATGCTATCCCAGCAAAAGACTCTGGAAAATGCAGGTCCCTTTCCCATTCATCAGTTTCTGTGTTGTACACCTGCACAATGCTCGTGACGTTGTTCAGATGCCAGTTGTACCCCCCTACGATGTAAATCTTTTTTTCTAGCAAACAACAGCCGGCTTCCGACTGACCTGCGCGCATGGGGCTCACTGTTGTCCATTGGTCTGTTTCAGGCACATAATATTCCACGGCCAAAACATCGAAACAACGGTCAACGTGGTCCATGCGGCCTCCCAGAGCGTAAATCCTATTATTTGCACTGACCATGGCATGCAGGACTCTGGGTTCGTTCATCGGGGTTTTAAACTCCCACTGATCCGCGGCCGGGTCGTAGCAGTGCAGGGCCTTTTTATCTTCCACCGAAATCCCGTACCCACCCGATATGTACAGCTTGTCCCCCACCGTGGCCCCGGCGTGCCCCCACGTCCTGCGCTTCAGGGAGCACACGTAAGTCCACTCGTTGTCTTTGGGGCAGTACTTCTCCACAGAAGCCAAGCTCCCCGAGCGGTTCCTCCCGCCCGTGGCGTACACCATGCCGTGCAGGACGTTCAGCTGGAACTGGATCCTGCTCTCCTGCATGGCCTGGATTCGCAGCCACTGGTTGAGGTGAGGATCGTAACGGTAGCAGATATCAACCGCTCCTTCGCCGCTCCGGTACTGCAGGTGTTGCCCCCCTACGATGTAGACAAAGTTGTCCAGCACGGCCACGCAGGAATGGCTGCTGCCCACCTCCATCTCCGTCAGCTCCTTGAACTGGCGCCCGCCGGCGTCAGGCAGGCAGAACACCTTGCAGCTGACGGTGCGGTCGTTGTCGGTGTAAGGAGTGCCGCCGAAGGTGACGAGGGACAGGACGTCGGAGCGGATGGTGGTGCGGGGGGACTGCATCTCGTGCTGCCGGAAAGGCAGGATCTGGTAATTGAAGGCCTCCAGCAAGTACTGCCGGCACAGGACGTCCTCCACCATGATGTCAAAGGTCTGCACGTTGTCCACCAGCTCGGAGGACTTCATGAGCGGGAAGCGGATGTGGCAGAGCACCTGGCTGGCGCTGGCACGGCGCGTGGGGTCGTACTGCAGCCAGCGGACGGCGGCGCGGAACAGGTCGATCTCGCTGCAGCTTTGCAGCTTATTGCTCTGCAGGAAGAAAACGAGGCGCTCCAGAGGCAGGTGGAGGAAATCCTCCTCCTCGGAGATCTGGAGGAAATGCCTGAAGGTGAATGCATCGACGGATTCCTTTAAGGAGGCGAGGCTAAAGGTGGTGGCCATCTGCCCGATATTGAGACACGTTTCTACGCTCATGGCAGATTTCAGGAATTCCTCGCAGAGCTCCACGACAGGCACCATCTGGAGGAAGACAGCAGCTCCCAGAACGTCCTGAATGCAGTCAAGATCCAGAGTCACTTCAGCACTGTACGCGAAGTCTATGATGTGTTTCAGTCCCTTTGCAGATACACCTTTCAGTTCGATCACGTCTTGGCTGGCTTCTCTCATCCCGCCTGTGAACATCGCCCTGGAGGTCAAGAACACAAACAAAAATTTCCCCCTCTTTAATAGCGCGTCAATGATGTAATACTTCTCATTTTTTTTAAACATACTGAACCTCTTAGGAAGGATGGGGGGGGGGGGAATAAATCAAGGCTAAATCTCTAAAAGCCGGGAGAAAAAAGAAAAAAAAGAGCATGCAATTACTGATATACAGCTTGCATAAACAACGCACTGAGAAGTCACATTCAGCTATCGCAGTTGGGTTTGTCAGTGCTGCTTCACCGGCACTGGATGCAGGAATGGTTCCCAGGACAAAGCGCCAGGAAGTGGTCAGAGCCATCAGAGCAGGGAGCGCTGTGTGCTGGACCAAAGGAGCCTTGATATTCAGCAGCCAAAAGCAACAGTGGGATCTGCAGCAGCACAGGCTGGCATCCGTAACTCTAACTTCCTGATTTTCAACTATGCAGGATTTGTGAGCGTAAAGAAGAAAATACTTTGGGGAGACATCCATGCTCAGAAGTCAGCGAGCCCCTGAGCTGGCCTGAGAGGGGCCTTCAGGCAACGCCATCGCACCGGAGGTGAGTTTGCCAAGGGCTTCAACGCTGCCATTGCAAACAGAATTTACACAAGGCTTTGGTCATTACAACAGAACCTCCTCTCCAAGGCTCCTTCCCAATGCCTTATGAAAACAGGAGTTGCGACCACTTCAGAAAACGTCTGTTATGTTGCAGTACGACAGCAGGGGGCTGGAAGGCAATTAAAAAAGAAAAAAACACAACGATTTTCTTACAGCACAGCTGCAAGCACATCAGTTGACCAGGCCAGGCTGAGATTAGGCCCTCGATCACCTCCTTGGGAGGCTTCTAAATTCCACAGGAAGCGCATACCACGCCGAGCACTGCGCAGGCATCTCATAAACTGCTGCTCTGAAGCAGGGCTGCGTTTCCCAGGCACGGGGCCTGCAGGCGTGATGGGGACATAAGTGCACATTGTTTTTTATAGGTTTACATTACGTTTCAGCAGTTTTTGTTACATATTGGTGGCTGGGGGGCAAAGGTTTGCGCTGTGTGTAGCATTCAACAAGCAGCAGCAGAGCGATTCTGCGGAAGGCAAAGTCAAACCAGGTTGCTGAAGAACGGTGACACGTGGTTTCACCACCCAGCATCGCTGTACAAACATCACAGCAAGCCTACAAAGGCTGTCACACCAAAGACCGTTCAAACTGCCTGCACATTTTAGGCCATTTTTTCACCATTGATAACCTACTTTTTCATGTCTGAGAGGTGAATTCACTGTGAAGGCACACTGTCAGAGCTGCAACGACTTTAAGATACAAATTGCTCAGAGCAAATGCTGAACAGACCTTCTTCCTCTTTAGCATCAACACAGGAATAGAGAAATACCTTGGGAGTGCTATCAAAAGACAGGAGTTCCAAGTTTCCTGTCCAAACCAGGCTAGAAGAACTGCTGCCGTCCAGCACAACCCTACAGAAAGCTAAACGACCTAAATAAGGAAATATCTGCACATGAAATCAGTTTTCTGTAACCGAGTGACCAGGAACGCTGTTCGCAATTATTTGTCCATACAGCAGATGAGAGCACTCTGCTAAAATCCCCCTGCAGATCCCATGTCACCAAACAGCAAGCTGCCTGATCCCCTGCCCCAGAGGAGATGCAGGCATGTGTGTGTGCTCATGCATTAGCTGTACAGAGCTGGCTGTGCACAAGCAAAGGAAAGCATCGCCGTTGCCATGATGAAGACAAACCACCAAATAAAATGCCATTCCTTGAAAAAGTGTTATGGTTTTAAAACGCTGATGGTATAAATGCTTCAAGTTCACTCTTTTCCCTCCCCTCTTCTGCATAAAGTGCATTTTCAAAAGCTAGATTATTCTGCCATTGTTCCCCAGGACAACCTTACTTAATGCCACAGACCTTATAGCAAGAAACCCACTCAGCAATTACATTTCAACAAGGGAAAACACACTAACAGTGGCACTGCATACAGCATTTATGAATACAAATAGTGCTATTAGCATTTGGTGGAAGATCAGCTCCATCATTAATTGCATGCCTGTTAGGGAGAGCGATAAGCTCGGAAGGTTTATGTTACCGAGGGGAGTCAGAAGGGAGAGAGAAGGGAACAGCCTGGAAAATGTGAGGGTCCTTAAGAAGGACACCATTGGAGCAGCTGAAGAACTGGGATATTCGAGGCCTACGTGCCGTGCTCCTGGTCACCTGCTCAGGTCAGGAAGGAACCTGCGTGTCAAGGGGCTGCTGAATGGGGAGAGAACCCCGTGCCACAGAACTGTCAGACAAGACTTTAATGGAGGCAAGATGGATGAACTCCATTTTTCACTTTAGACTGAACTCCCTGCTCTGCAATTGGTTCACCGTGCCTTCATTTGGCAAAGGAAGCTCATCTCCATGCTTTGGCTTTCTACAGACACAGAGAGGGACAGCCGTTCCCTATGGGCTGGGGAACACACGCACAAAACGCCTCATCCTCCTCGGGGTGGCTTCAAGATCTGCCCTCGAGATGGGTCTCAGCCCAGGGGCTGCGGCAGAACAACCTCATCAGAACGCAGAGGGACAGACCCCACAGCTCCACACGCCTCCAGGGAATCCCACTGACACGTGTGGTGCAAACCATACCTCAAAGGGCTGTGGGGAGTGATGCTGGGGCACGGTGGGGAGGTCGGGGTAGGAGAGGATGGGGAAACAGAAACCAAGGGGAGAGGTAACAGTGCCTGCTTCCCTATCAGATTCTCACCTGAAATAGTCACTGCAGGCAGCCAAGACAACTTTATGAACCTGAAACACTTCATTATTTATAGTGAGGATGACATCAAGCAGCTGAGCCTGAGCTCGGAGCGAGGCCAGTCCCTGCAGTAGAGTGGTGCTGTGGCCAGGAGCAGAGAACGTGCATTTCAGGGTGCTGTTCTTGTCAGCCATGCTAAAAACAGAACAAGAGAGACAGGCTGGTTTTAAATTAAAACAATATGTGGTATACCTACAAAGCATGCTGGGGGAGATACTGTAACACAAAGCAGTTTGAAAGCAAATTCCCAGCTCGACAGCCACACAGACCATCATGACATCAGTACCTCGGTTGTATTCCCTTATCCCAGCACAAAAGACACATCCAAAACGTTCACTTGCACTCGTGTGTTACTGACAACCTGTCACGCCGCAGCACACGTGGGCTTTGGGACCAGCCAAACATCAGTAAGAAGGGCCAACATCTCCATGAACAGAGGTGTCCACGCACTGCTGCTACCCCAGAGTCCACCCTGACCTCGACTTCAACCACGAGACTGACTCACAGTTGCTTATTCTTCTCACCACCTAACCTAAGTGCAGCTGTTAGATATTCCGGACCGTCCAAGGACGGCCCTGCTCGCCCTGTTTGATCCTTTCCTTATGCCTGACCCTCCTGAGAAGAGCAGAATATTGCACAGACCGGCTGCTCTAACTAACGTCAACTGTTTGAACTGCACTGTAAACAATCCCCTCCCAGTGTAAATATTTCCTTGGTTTTCCCAATGCCTCTCACACATGTTCCTCGGTGCGTGGAGCATCGCTCCTGCGTTCACTTGGCCTCGAATGCACTTGTCGGTGAGAACGCTGCATTTGGAGGTGAACAGCAGCAGCAACTCTGCACGAGTGGGAAGGACACTGCGACACTCTGTGCTCCCCTGAAGGTAAGCCCAGTTGTGCTGCAGGTTTCCTGAGCCAACCCAGGGCAGTGCGTCCCACAGCTGTGCGCTGCTCTCACACCGACTGAAGGAGAAATCTGAGGCTCACTCGCAAACTTCATCCAACTCTGAACTAGTTTTCTGGATCAACATCCCATGTTCTCTGAATTCTTCTGGGAAGAAAACACACAAGAACCAGTCAGTATTCAGGATGGATCTTAGCTTTTCAGAAGCCACCTGCTATCGGGGCTCTATGTTTTCAAGGGATGTTTTAGGGAAGCGTGACGTGAAAAAAGATCACAAATAGATGACAACGAATCTGGAAAACAGCATTTCGTGTCCACAAATCCACACCATCTGCTAACAACCAACCCGGAGAGATCACCACTGCCACCACAGCAGGAGCCACACACAGAGGACCAAACAAGTAGGTGAGGTCAGAGGAGCGTGTGGGAGATGGGATAACAAGATGGGGCTGTAAACAACCCTCAGACGATAAGGAACAATAGACAGGACTTGCAACTTGCCTCACTTATCAGACTGCAATTTCCTGCAAGCTTTAGAGAACAGGCAGGCCAGGGGACATCTGTCACATCCATCAGAGCCCTGGGGAGCCAACGCAGCTCCGCAGTGCTTTGGGATGCTGCGGGATGCAGCGATGCATTTTTGCAGTCTGCTTCGAAACTGCGCCCCAAAATCCATGCGGGTTCTTACTGGGATGGCTGACAGCACTCGGCTGTGCTTCCCCTGAAATCCCTCCCTCCGAGTCAGAGCATGGAGAACGCCGTCCAGCTACAACATCCTTCCCCTAATAGAAAGGATTAGCAGAAAGGCAGTTGCTGACAAGACCCTTATCCATGACTTCGAGAGCCAAGAAACATCTCTGCACTCCCACTCCTCCCGTGGCGGAGGAAAAAAGCGATTGGAGGGAGCGACTACATGAATATTCATCGTGTCAAACTCATTTGACTCCTCTCTTCAGAGCAATCCGCAACATCACAGTGAGGAAACGGCCTTGTCCTGCACGCTGCCCTCCCCAGGCCAGCTCTCGCTGCCCTGAATGCACAGGTAAAGCACACCCGAGGGATGGCAGCCCCACAGCTCACTGCAGCCTCCTTCAGCTCCATCTCCTGCAGGATTCTTCCCATGGCAGTTTTCTTCACTGGCTCCTTTTCCCGGTGCTGGCGTAAGGATTTACCCACAGACGACTGCTGTACCCACAGAATGGCACAGCCCTCCCCGTGGGGGTGCCTCTCCAAACAGCACCTGAACAGACAGCCCTCCCTTTGCTTTTTTCTCAACTAACTTCCACAGCCACTGCTAATAACCAGAGAATAAACTTAGAGAAGATATTTCTGGGCTACAAGAAAAGAGTTTGTATGTGCTGCAGTTCATTTCACCAGTAATTGTGAGCAGCAACCCCAGGAGAGCTCCCCACATGGGTCCTTTCTCCCTATTACACAGCAGTGACACAATCTTCCAGGTAAAAGAGGCAAAACAAACCAAAACCCAACAGTAAGAGAAGCACTGCTAATGTCCAGCTTCATTCATTCTGAAAGAGACATTTCAGAAGAAGCTCATGTGAGCTGGAAGCAAGATAAACCTGAAAAACCATGAGGAATCAGTAGGAAACTTCACAAACAAAAAAGAAGAAAAAGAGGGAGAAGAAAACAGCAGCAGAGTTTGCAGCATGGGTGGCAGGAAGGGGCCTGCAGCAGAAGCTGCCACCCCCAGGCACAGCCCCATCAGCACCCAGCTCCGCTCCGCTTGCTGGAGGTGGAGAGCAAAGCAGCAGTGGGATGCCAGAGGGAAACCAGCACAAAAGGAGGCCTTGAACGTTTGAAAGTGCCTTTGTGAGGCTGCCTCTATCCAAAGCACAGTGTATGAATATGCCGTGCATTTGTTGCTTAACACTTTGTTACAGAAGCAGCAGCCTTGCAGACAAACTTGAGCGGAGCTGCATCTCCTTCCCAGCAGTTCAGAACATCCTTTGAGATAAAAGCCATTCATCAAGCACAATAAAGTGTTTATTCTGCTCCTTCCCCCTGCCCTTATGGGTGCAGGCAGGGCTCTCAAGCTTCTGGAATTTTCCTCATTTCTCCATCTTTGCTCTCAAGAAGACGGCAGAGCTTTGCAGGGCTCCTGTGCCCACAGTGTGCTGCAGTGGGGCTGAGCAGTGCCACAGCAACACGGCTGCGCCCCGCTGCAATCCTGCTCTGAAAGATGTAAAAAGGAAGAGTGTCGGCCACGGCATCCCATGGGCTGCACGGCTGTCTGACAACGGCGACACGATGGGGGTCTTTAACATGAATACATCAATACAAAGGCGACTTCACCAGGACAGAAACCCCACTTTCCGTATGGGAAGAGCTGAAGAGGCATCTTCACATGAGTACCGCTGCATCCACGGCACAAATGGAGGCGATACAGGTTGGTTTCGTAGCTGGATTTCAATGCAGACACTGAGAAGACGGACTACTTGCCTTGGGCAGCCCTCTCCAAGACCACTGACATCACTGACAACTGGTTGTCAAGAAGGGACTGCCAGGGACAAGTAATGGGATAGAGGATTTGTCTCCAAGCCACTGTTCTGAAGCCAGATTGCTTTCAATCCTCTCCAGTCACTGCAGGACAGAGCTCAGCACAGATCCGTGACCACAGCTTGGGGACAACCGACACCAACCCGCGTGCATGAGGAGAAGGTGAAAGCGAGGGCTAAGGGAGCTGCTGCAGGCAGACAGCAGGCAGGGAAGGCAAACAAGCCCAGAATTTTTCCTCTTGCTGCTGCCCTTATTGCAGCACCATGGCTGTGTGCTCCTTCTCACCCCAAGCGCTGCCCACATCCTAACTGTCATGTTCCCAAGCAAGGACTGCTTGATGTCAGACCCAAAACAGATACAGTGAGGAAGCATCAGAACACGGGGCTGGATGCTCACGAGACCTCAAAGCCGATGGGCTGGGACATTTGAGGGCCTTCAAGAACTGCCAGCCCTGATGGCGACGTTCCGCCCGCCGCACCGACCTCAGCCTCACCCGTGCTCTGCTCTCAGGACAGCTGGCCCTGCTCTGCCTCCCCTGTTCTGCACAGCACCGGCCGTAATCCAAGATGCATTTCAAGCTAATGAATCATTTCACTTTTTTTTTTTTTTTTGAACCAAATCTGTACTGATGATTAAAAACATCAAAGCGAGAATTAAAGGCTTACGAAGCATGAGTTCATATTTCAGCGTGTTTGTAACTCCTGCACAAGTACAAACAGAGGGAGCCACACCAGGAAACACTTCAGCCGTGGAATCAAAGAGAAAAAATTCTTTTGCTACACAAGTGCCTGGCCTTTTGCTACTCTTCCTTCATCACATGGTCCTCCATGGAAGGAGGGATGGTTGTGGTGCTAGCATCGCTCTGCATCCCTGCTCAGCATCCCTGCTCAGCATCCCTGCTCATATCCACCCACGTTTTCCTGCTCTCTGGGCAGGTGGTGCTCGGTAATGTTTCATACAGGAGGAACTCAAGGGGCTTGGCAAGATTTCCAAGCAGGGCAACCTTCCAGCCTCTACAGTAAACACTTGCTCTGAAGGCAGGACCCCGCGGGGCATGGCTGGGGTACAAAAGAGGACAGAGGAAAAGCAGCAGCTTGTGTGTGTTCACATAAAGTACGCGGTGCCACATAAACAAAGGGCTTGGGATTGCAAAACAGCCGGCCAGGCACCTTCTGAGCACTCCAGCCTGCAACAGCTTTTATGGCGAGAGCAACAGAACCACCACAAAGCTGCAGTGACTTTATTTAGCACGTACAGCGTGAATATTGAGGGCTCTGCTCAAGAATAAGTTTGAAAGGCAGCATTATAGATACTTCAATAACGCAAATCATTTAATGCCCTCAGTTTCACGCCTAAGTGAAAAACACATTCAGGTTCTGATTTTTAAACTACAATTAAGACACATAAAATCAAAACAAAAGTCAAACTCCCTCAGATAAGTCACCGGTAGCCATGGTTACTGCAATATCTCAGATCCTAAGGCTCCCTATCACATGCCCCAATGCTGAAGAGGAGCTTTTGGCACCCTGCTCTCCCCCCCCAGTGCCACAGCAGCCCCGTGGGTGCAAGCAGAGCTGCACTGTAAGGATTGCTGCCCCTGGAGCCCCCCAGCAGCACAGCACTGCCACAGAACCCCCAGGAACTGCACCTGCCATTGAGTCCTTAGCAAATGCAACAGCAATTAGCACGGCAGCTAATTAAATGTTAACGCACTGAGTGAAGGCAATGGTTCCGTCATCTTTAGAAAGACACGTGAGCAAAACCTCTTTGCTCCCTTTTCCACCTCCTCCCCTTAATTCCTCCTCTTTCCCTCCTCTGCCTCCACTCATTTTCCCTCTTGTTGACACCCTCTTGTTCATCAAAAGCAGTAAATGCAAGTGGAAAGCCTGAGACCAACATCTCTGTTCAGAAGTGACACGCCATGTGGGGTGCTCAGATGAAGATCATGGATGAGTTCGAGCTTTAGAAAGATTTCATGCTTTGTGGGGAAAAATGGTCTTCTGCAAAACGTCTCAAAGTGAACAGTGAGAATTCAGCAGCGGTTTGAAAAACCTTTTGTCTTTTAAACTTCCAGTCTCAAAGTTACAGTTAATGTCTGGAGAAGGGAGAACCATACAGAGTCACTACTGTCAGTTCTGAATCTGGTCCTCCCCATCCACTTACTGCTTGTACTTCAGCATCCTCCAGCCCACCTGTCCCAAAGCTGGAGCCAAGGAAACCCCCAGGACCCAACTGCAAGGCAGAGGTCTTTTCAACTTCTTTGTCTTAATATTACTGTTATTTTTGTATCAGGAGAAGTTTGAACATGTCTGCATCTCCTTCTTGTTTGCTTTCCGACTGGGTGCAGGCAGAACCCAGCGCACACACAGATATTCTGCCTAGACTTCCATCGTAGGTTGTCTGCAAGCCAAAGGAGGTGGGATTTGGGTTTCTGCTACAAGCGCTAATGAAACTGGATGTCTGTCAAAAGCTGGCTGGTGAAATGGTGCATTGGAGCATGGAACAAAAAAGTGGAGGGCGAGACATCCGAACACATTAAACTCTGTGCCACCTCGTGGAGTTTCAACGTGAGGCGATGGTCAGTACAGGCTGCACCCGGACAAATGGTGAGAAAAAGAAAAGAAAAAAGAACGAGATTCTTCAAAATGCTTCTGCATCAGAGCCAGGCTCATCTCTGTGCCACCACCAGCAGTGCCACCACCACCAACCTGTGCTTTCACAGTGCCTGAAGGTGCCATCCCCAAACCTTACAGCAATCGGATTCCTGTCGGCCCCAAAGCCGATCCCACTGAGCCTGGAGCAAACTGAGCCCACACAAAAGTCACTCAGAGCACATAAATCACTGTGGCAGCCATGGGCAGCAGTGCAGCCAGCTGCCCCCTCCTGCTCCCAGCTCCAGGACCACCAGAAGCACAGCAGATCTCACACTGCACACACTGTGACCATATTCCCACGCTGCATGGCTCCCAACGCACTGTGATGCTGTTTGAAGGCAGCGCTGCCAGCAGCCGGTTCTCCCACCACGTGCCCTTACAGTCAAACCCTGGCTTGAAAAGAAAGCAAGCGAGACCAAATCAGAGGTACCAGAAGCCCAGACCTCTGCAGCACATCCCTGTCCTCGTTCAGCCCCCAGAGCTGCAGCGGGTGCCTCCTGCACCCCCACCCACCGCCCCTGCAGCACCAGCAGCAGCTGAGCAAAAGCTGGGAGGCACCCAGTGGTGCTGGGATGCACAGCACAGCCACCAGGACCACCCCAAAGGGACACGGCTGGGCTGCTGCCTTCACTGTGGTCAGCAAGGTGGGATCCCTTTTTTGCATTCAGAGAGGGAGTGGTGGAACTCAGCTGCTCTGAGGCACTGCCTGCGCCGGCCAAAAATCCAGCAGGTCCCGTCCCAGCCTCCCAGCTCATCACAAGGCAGCAGCTCCTTCAGTCTTCACCCTTCAGTCAGGGATGGCCCATTTCAGCCCCTCTTGCAATTCAGAGCAGAAAGGGACCCCTCCAGCCCACACAACCACACTGATCCCTTTGCTCCACGTGAGAAACTGAGGACAGCTTCAAAACCCGACCATGCGCTCCTCAGAGCAGCGCTCGCCTCAGCCCATTTCTGCAGCACCCTACAGCATTTTCCAGGCAGCGCTGCAATAGAGGTGACAGCAGTGCGGTCACAGAGTGGTGCTGGAGCAGGCAGGGAGCAGCAGAGCCACGCTGCCGTGACCCACAGCACGCTGCTCCTCCTCACTCCACTCCTCCACCCTCCAGCCGACCGCCCCGAGCAGCCAGGGATCTCAAGCAAAAGCAATGCGAAGCGATGGAACAGCAGGCAGGGCAAGAAACCCCCACCATGGCTTTTAAGCAAGCTGGAGAAAGCACTTCTTGCAGCAGATGCAAACAGCTGCCCCAGCACTTGGCACCGTAACACCAATTCCAGTTCAGTTCCATGAGCAGATCTCACCACCACGGCCGCCTGCAGCTGCTTCCCTCCTTACCTGCACCTCCCACGTACCTGCAGACAGGTGTGGGCCCATCCCAAACATCCACACACCTTCCTGGGCAGCTTGGCTCCATGCACACCTCACACCACAACAACGCAACCCAGGGCAGCCACAAGTGCAGAACAGCCCTTCCCCAATTTTCCTCATCTGCACTGATTCCTCTGCATGTCCAGAATTCATCTTCCATACAAATAAGGAACTGGAAGAGACACTGCAGCCTTCGCCTCACGGTGTGAGACTTCTCTACAGAGCCACCAATACTGAGCAAGAGAAAAACCTGTGCAGAATCACTGGGTTTTTCTTCTGGTCTAAATAAAGCCTCCAGCTCAAAAGTCTCCCAACACTGAACAAGAAAGCAGCAGTGATTTTTTACAGCGATTCAATCAGAGTGTAAACATTTCCATGTCTACCAGATCTAACAACTACATCTGCTTTTCAGTTGCCACGTGGCAGAGTGCAGGACGCACAAACCACACAAAACTTCGCATGGTTGCAAAAGGAAAGAATGTCCAAGCAAAGACCGAAGCCGTGCGAGGTTACAGCAGCACGGAGGTGAGGCCGACAGCCCCTGCTGCGATCCTCCTTCACCTGATTGCCTCGCCGTGCCCTGCCGACCTGCTGTCCCTCTGGGAGCAGTGGGGTTAGGGGAGCTCAGGCTGCCTTCCTCTCGATGTGAACACACATGTACTCACAGATAAGAGGGACCTGCAGGTCCCCCATCCATCCGTTCTGGTTTTGACAGGTGGGATCGCTTTCGGCAGCGTGTAACAGCATTAGGGAGGGCTTTGAGGAGTGTTTGTACAGCCCGGCTGCCCTCCTTTCCTCATGGGATCAACCCAGGCTGGAGAGACACAGCCCTCCCCAGCAGCACATCTGGGCACCCCAATTAACTCCTGCTTGAAGGCCTACGTGATGGCATCCATCCATGCACCCGAAAGATGTTTTCCCTGTACCTCTGTGTGACCTCACGTGGTGCTTTGTGAGCAACGCTGCACAGTTCACACATCTCACTGCCTTCCCCGACTCAGGGCACAACGGCCGCAGAGTTTCTGCTGCTGGTTCTGCTCACCAAACCCAAAGTGCATCCCTGTGAGCAGCACCGAGCACAGCTTCACCAGCAGGGTAACACTGCAGCTCCTTCCGTGCAAGGCAAAACACGAAACCAGCTGTAGCTCAGGAAACTATTAACAGGGAAAGGAGGAAAAAAAACAACAAAGTTTATTTCAAAAGGGAAGATTTGGGCTGTTTGCTTTTATTTATAAGAAGAAATCTAACCACGTGCTGTTAAAACAACAAAGCAATATGCAAGAAGAATGCTGCAGAGGACACAAACGTGCTGTGAGTGCTTCTCCCGCATGCACACGTCCCAAACAAACCGGGTGCAGAGCAGTGGCTGCGCTTCACACCATCACAGCCCCAAAGCTCCTGCCATGCTCAGAGCACGGGGCTGAGGGGCTCCCTGCACCCTCGTCCTGCCCTGGGCAGCGCATGGCACGTTGCCCTCCTGAGCCACGCGGTCGCAATTCCAAAGATGGAAATTCTGCCCGTGCTGTTTGGGTAACGGCACCAGCGAAATGGCATGTGCAAGGAACGGCGAGGCAGGGCTCCATCCTCTGCCTCAGAGAGCAAATATTCAGTAAGTGGAAAAGGTCAGGGGCAGAAGGAGCTGTCGAGGAGGCACTTTTGGGTCGGACGGGGCCCTGAGATTCTCCTCTTACTGCACGGAGGCCGTGCTGTGTCTCCAGTGTCCCCCGCAGGCTTCTCCCCATATCCTCCAATAAATCCATCACTTCAAACGTGACGCTGACATCCAGCGAGAAGCGGCTCTCACTCTCACGTTTCACCCGGCTTTTAGTTTTAAATTATCCACGAAAACAAACCTACGGACACACAGAGCGCCGCGGGGCCGCTGCCCCATCGCGGGGCGGTTCATCCCAGCCCGAAACAAACCGCTGCCATCCCGCAGCGCCTCGGGGCAGCGACCCGCGGACAGACGGACGGCGCGGCCTTCTGAGCGCTGCCGGCTCCGTGCTGAAGGAACCGCAGAGCACAGCGCGATGCGTCCGTGCTGCGGGGAGAGCGCCCCGCACCGCATCGCCCCGCACCGCCCGGCTGTGCCGCTCGGGGCCGCGTGGCTGCACCGCAGGCCGGGCCGAACTGAGCGCCAGCACCGCGCTGACGGAGCCGCGGAGCTCCCGCAGCGCTCGGAGCGACGAACGCCGACCGGGGCGGCCCGGCCGCGGAGGCGGAAAACGAAGGAAGAACGAAGCGCGGCGCGGCCGGAGCCGAGCGGCCCGCCGTACAGCGCGAGCCCCGCCCGCCCCGCGCCCACCCGAGCCGCTCCCCGCTCCCGGCCCCGCGGCCCCGCGGCTCCGCCCCGACCCCGCGCCGCGCCGGGCCCCGCTCACCTGCTGGGCCGCTCCGCTCCGAACTCCGCACCTCCGGACTCCGCCATCTTCGCTGCGCCGCCGCGGCCGGGCCGGGCTGGGAGGCGGCGGGCGCCGCGTTAAAGGCGCAGCGGCGAGCGGGGATCGGGGAGCCGCTCCGCCACCGCCGGGGGTCACCGCGGAGCGGCCTCGGGAAACGCGGGGACCGCGGGTGGCGGCGCCCGGAACGGCTGCGCGGTGCCGCGGCCCGGGGGAGCGGAGCGGCTTTGGGTCCGAGATGGGGGTGGGGGTGGCGCTGAGCCGCACGGCGCCGTGGCTGCGCGCTGCGGCCGCTCGTTTTGTGAGCGCGGCCTCGCGGTGACCCGCAGCCGGGTGCTGAACGATTTCCATCGGGACTCCGTGCGTGAAATGCCTTCTGGGTTACGTGGTTACATGGCCCCTGGCCTGGGGACGGACCTGCCTGCGTTGAGGGCAGTCAGTGGAGCCCAACAACCACCCAACCTCAGCCACCACGGAACCCCAGGCACCACCCAACCTGAACAACCACCCAACCTCAACAGTCAGACAAGCTCTCAATGACCACCCAACCCCAACAACAACCCAACCCCAGCTACTGCCAAACCTTAACAACCACCCAACCCCAGCAACCACCCAACCTTAACAACCACCCAACCTCAACAACCACCCAACCTCAACAACCACCCAACCCCAGCAACCACCCAACCTTAACAACCACCGACTTCAACAACCAAACAACCTCAACGGCCACCCAACCCCAACCACCCAACCTTAACTACCCAACCCCAACCCTCGCCCAGCCATCCATCCTGGACCAGGCTTTGAGGTGAAGCCCGTGCTGTGTGGGCGCAGCACTGCACTGCAGAGGATGCCGTTCTGTTGTCACACCTGATGTCCTCGTTGCCTTCCCATGGCCATGCCCGTGGCCTGGCCTCATGTGCTGTGTAATTTCTCAAGCCGCCGCGCATCTGGAGGCGGCGGATGGGCAGGAGGGCATTCCACTGCCAGTGGAAATCCGGAAATTATTCATTCTGGTGGCTCTGCCAACGAGCGTGGGTAAATCCCTTTGATTTCCCATGCCTCGGCATCCACATCTGTATAAGGGAAAGGGGGAATAAATGGGCTTGGAAAGCCGTGAAAACACCCTTTCAAGTCAGCCTGATGAAAACTTCATGTTCTGCAGCCCTCTGCTTCAAGGAGAGGAATCTATTTCAGAGGCAACGCTGTGTCTTTTTCCTATTTAAACCTTCTAAATCTGCTGGAGCATTAAAAATATTTGGCATTTCCACAGCACATTTCATTCCCAGCTCCAAATGCGTTTTACAGACATTCATTAATTAAGCCCCATGAAACCTTTGGGAGAAAGGGAAGCAGGACTCATTAATTTGCTGTTTGTGTGGCTGCGGTGCCACCGCGCCGTGCTGCGCTTTGGGATCGCTGCTCCTGCCACCCCCAGCCCTCATCCTGCAGCACCAGCCCCATCCATTCCGCCCTGCTTCCTCCCGGGCCGCTTTCTCTCTGCAGCTCCCCCTTCCTCTTTACCAGCTTCACACTTCACACCTCCGCATTTCATTTTTCAGGTTTCTGTGTCCATTATCACAAGCACTTTTGTTTCAGGCCGCGGTTCCAACCTGGCCCTGCTGCCACCCGGCCCTCAGCGCTGCACCTCTGCTTCCCGGCAGGAAAAGCACCGCATGCTGTAAATGCCTTTCACATGTTCCCCAGATCCCAGTTAAACAGAACCCCCGAAGTCTCCCAAAAGCATGAAAAATGCATTTATACGACGCTGGAAGGGAGATGTGTTCCATAACAGCTCTGCTGACCAGGCGTGCTGACTTGTGTCATGCGGAGAGGGAAGCAGAGGGGGTATTTCGTGTTGCTCCAGACTGCCGATGGGACTCCATCTCTCGCAGCAGATCCAGGAACTTCCTCGTTACCGTTATTGTTTGATTTTATGGGCCATTTGATATTTATTTTTATTCCTATTCATTATTTGTTGAGTGCACTCAGCCCCATCCCCACGGAGCCTGACTTATATCTAAGGTGATTTTTACGAGCAGCGTTAGCGCAGCAGCACTGCTGTAATGCATTGATCCTGCACGCAGCCGCCAGGGCAGCCCAGCTCTCCTACTGTGGAGAGCTGCGATCCCCCCATAAAAGCCCAAATCCAACTTACAGGGGAAGAAACAAAGGGATCAGCCCCAAACTTTGCACATCCCTCATTTTCCTGAGGCTCGCTGTAAGCCGTCGGGATGTTGGAGCCCCACAGGCACGAGGCCCAGCCCTGGGCCTGCTCAGCACCCCCGAGCTCCCTCCTGTCACAGCCTCAAGTCCCACATCTGTGCTCCACATCTGCCCCGGCACTGCAGACTCCCCATAAAGTCCTGGGCTTCCCCCCCCCCACATTTGTCCCACTAATGCCCAGCAGCAGCTCTGCACACTGCTGTTGCTCAGCTCCATTGGCTGTGGGTGCAGGCAGCCATCAGATGGAGCTTTTTTTCCCAATTCCTGCTACATTCTCCCCAACACAACGCAGCCCCTCGCCTCCCCTCACGCTGTCGGTACAGAGGAGCAGTTGGGTGACCTCTCTTGCTCGCTGTCTCCACACAGCGCCAGCACCAGCGCTGCTCCGTCTCCTGCTGGCACAGTGCTGGTGCCACTTCTGGTGCTGGTGCCATTTCTGGTGCCGGCAATCGCATCCTTCTCCGTTCCTGGTTGGCTGCTCCCCCTAATCCCCGTGTAATCCCAGCAAGCACATGAGCTGGGGAAGCAAACGGGCTGGGGCAGGCCCGCACGTACCAGGGCCGTTCCCTTCCCCTTCCTTCCATTTCACCCCATCAGGACGCCCTGCTCGTGTCTCCTCACCGCCGCAATCTGGCACAGAGATGCTCCCGGTGCCTCCCGGGGGGCTGTGAGCACGGCACACCCCCTCCTCCTCCCTCACAGTGCTCCCGTAGGGCACAGAGCAGCTCAGCACAGAGCTGAAGCAACGGTGCGTCACAGCATCCTTGCTGGGATGGAGACCCCCGGCTCCTTGGCCAGGGGAAAGCACGGCCGTCGCATCCCGTACAGCCAACAGCTGTGTCCGTGCACCCATAGGTGTAGGCACGGCCGTGCCCTGCAAGCTGGAGGCCAGCTGGAGCGGAAAACCGGCAGCGGTGCCACGTGGGCTCTGCTTTGCGGGGCGGCTGCACGACACCCGGCGTCCTTCCGCTCCCAGCGCCGCCTTCAGCGTCGCTCTCCGTCCCCAGCGCCGTCCGACAGAGCCGCGATGCAGCAGAGCGGCCCGGCCCGGCTCGCACGTGTCGTCCCCCGGTGAGCAGCGGGTTGCTCCGCCGCCGGGCGCCCAGCAGGTGCTGCGGGAAGCCGTTCCCACCCGCGCGGCCAAACCGCAGCCATACGGCCGCGCTCCCCCTGACCAGCTTGGCTGCGCTCCTCACCTGGCAGAAGAACACACGGCAGCGAGAATAAACACGGAGGGAAGCGAAAGCCCCTCGCGGCCCAACGCACGCGGTCTGTGTTCCAAGAAGTAATGAAGCCCAGGGAATGGAAAATTAATGTCACTTGGCGGCCGGCGGAGGCACGCAGCGCAGTGCCGGCTGCGGATGGGGCGCTCCGGCCAGCGGCACCGCGCCGATCCCTGCCGCCTGGACACGGGAAAGGATTTGGCTTTGTTGCTCCCCCTCTCCCCCGAGCCGTCCCTCGAGCTGGGCTGGAATGTGCGTGGTAGGGACAGAACCAATCCCATTAGCACCAGGAGATTGTTTTTCGTTTGGTTTTCCTGTTGCTGAATCACCCGCGGCTCTTCTCCTCCCGGGGGGGGGGGGATGTGGAGAGGAGGATGGGCAGCTGATTCCCCCCCCACCGGCAGCCGGTCCGACCCATCCTCATCCTCACTCCTCTGGTGAAGGTTTACCCCCCCCCCAGAGCCCCAGCCCGATGAAGTTGCTCGGGACAGCAGCGGTGTGGCCGCGCATTGAGCAGAGAGCGGTGAGGACGCAGGCAGCCCTTCCCCAGACGAGGAGCTCGGGCCCTCTTTCCATCATCTTCAAAACACGCGCTCTGTGAAGGCCCAAAACCGCCGCTTCCTCCCCATTGTGTTCCCTTATCAAAGCCCTTCATTCCTCGCTGTGAGCCGCGGAGAAGCCTTGTGTGGCTGCTCTGTGCTCTGTGCCCAGCCGGCCCTGCTGGGAAGGAGCGGGGGGAGCAGCGGGTGCAGCCCCCCCGTCCATGGATCGAACTGCCATGGACACAGCGGGGTGCACGAAGGGGGCTTTGGGGACCCTTCCCCACCCCCCCTCCCCCCATCCCAGCCCTGGGTTTCTGCCCCATCAGCTCCCGGGGAGGGAAATCCGTGCGTGAACGCACGGCAGCGTGTGAGCGGCGGTGGAGCGGGGCCAGCTCAGGGCAGCTGAGATTTCAGTGGAGCAGGGAGGGGGGCGCCCCTGGGGGGTGGAAAAGGCAGCGGCAGCGGCAGCCGGACCCAGCGGGGCTGCGAGCGGCGGCACCGAGCGGCACGGGCACCGAACGGCGGCACGGCACGAACCGGGCGATGCTTCGAGGTGCACCGTGGGGTGCTGGGGGGGGGCAGCTCGCCGCTTCCCCCCGGCTTTTTGGCGGCCGTGGGGCCGCCGCTGGCCTCAGCGCGGCTGACAGTCCCCACCTACCGGCCTGCGCTTCCCTCCCGAGCGTGGCTGAGCTGGAGCCGGTGGGGAGGACGTGGCCCTTCGCAGCCCCCGATGCCCACCGTGTGGTGAGGGCGCGATCCCACCTCTCCTCCCCGTGGCATCGCTCCTGGCACATGGGGCCACACACTGCGATTTTTGCTTTCCCCGTGAAAAACTTGCAAGGAGGGAACGAGGAGGAAAAAGGCGTCGGGTGGAACTCAGCCCGGCTGCCTGCAGGGGGGTGGAACCAGCGGATTTCATGCGTCTCTCCTCACTGCAGCGGGGTCCCTCCTCACCTGCTCCTTCCTGGGCACGGCTCCCTGCGCCCCGCGCCAGCAGTGAGGAATCTGATCCAGCCTGAAGGCGAGGAGTCTGTTTGCAGCCCCGTCCCAGGAGGGACCGCCGGAGCCCGCGGCGCTCAGGGTCTGCCAGCTGTCCGTCCCACCTCCCCCTGCTCCGGGGGCATTCGGGCAATAAGGGGTTAATGGGTAATGAGGGATCGGGGGGTTGTTGGGGGGCAATGCTGTGCCGTGGGCTTCCCACCAAGGGTTCCCGAAGGGCTTTGTCCCCTTCTGCTCCATCGCCGGGTGCCGGCATCCTCACCAACTCCCCGAGCTGCACACGGGAGGTGTGGGTGGAAAGCAGCAGCGCTGAGACGTGCAGTGAGGGGGGGGTTCGCCTCGGGACCCCCACCTCGGGGACACAGACGGGCTGCAGAACAGCTCTGCTGCGAACGGGGCTCTGTGGGGGAAGGCGTGCGTGTGCACGGCAGCCCTCGCGCTGCGCCGCCTTACAGCCATCCGCGCTGCTTCTTGCACGGAGCCGGGACCGACCCCGCACCCCCGGGGCTCAGACCCACACCCAGAAGCCAGCGGGCCAACCCTGGTACAAACCTTTTATTTCTCCTCCCGTGTCCGACCCGCGCTCTGCTCGCGGTGTGGCGCCAGGTTTGTTTCCTGTGCCCATCTCAGAGTGTGGGAGGGGGGGAACTGCTGGAGGGGACGCTGCACCCCTGGGACGCTGCAAATGAGGGGGGGTCGGGACAAGACAGACTGCACCAACACCGAGCTGAGCTGCCAGAAAGCAACACCAAGAAGGGCACCACAACTATGAACACGAGACCCCCACCCGCTCCCCAACCCTGATATGTTCACTGTGATATGGAGCAGCACAAAATTGATGGGGCTGGGGGACACCTCCAGGGATGCCCCCTCACCCCACAGCGACACACATCACTGCCCCCCGACATGGGGCGAGCGTAGGAACCGACGGGAGGGGGCACGGGCAATAAGTTACTCTGTACCACGTGTTGGGAGGAGGTGGGGGGCTGGGTGCCACCACGGCGTGTCCGGGACTGGCAGACTGCATGCCGGTGCGAATCAAACACAGAACAATGCACAAAGTGATGGAGATGGGGAGAGGGGAGATGGCCCCGTGTGCCCTGAGCACTGCTGCGGGGGGGGGGGCTGCACAACGGGGCCCCCCGGACACCGGCCCTCATCCCTCACGGGGGCACGAGGTCAGTGCCACCCGGTCCTGCCCTGTGGGATGCTGTGGAGATGCGCTGGATGGATCATCCCAGGAACGAGAGGATGGGAAACGTCACTCTGTCACCAGCCGGTGCCCCCCGCCGGTGTCACGGAGTGGAGAGAGAGCACAGAACCATCAGAGCGTCCTGCAGCCCCCGCCAGGGCCCGGCCGGGTGCTCACATGGGCACGGGGGCGGCGGATCGGCTGCTCTCTCCGCTTTGGCTGCCAACACCAAATCCATTGGCCACGTTCCGGCTCCCGCGGGGCCATCGGCGGAAGGGAGTTCCCAGGGCCGGGGCCGGCGCCGCGGGGGCTCAGCCCGAGGTGGGGGCCGGGCTGTGCCGAGCCAAAGCCCCCCAGGCGCTGCCTCTGCCCCGCTGGAGCCGTGCCCGGAGGGGGGGCCGGGGCCGCGCTCCCCCCTTCCATGCTGGCGGTGGTCGCTGGGCTCTGGGCAGCGGGAATGCAGAGTGCAGCAGTGCTGACGGAGGGGGAAAGTTCCAGGCTGTGGCCGATGGAGGCAGAGGGATGGGGTGGGAAGGGGGACCGGCATGGGGACAGTGAAGTGATGAGGAGGTGATGGGGAGAGGTGGAGCACTACAGGATGGTCTTGTCCAGGTCGACCTTGAGTGGCAGCGGCCCCACATCCTCACCGTGTGTGGGGCACAGAGTGACGGCGATGACGGGTGGCAGTGGGAACACACTGGGGCCACGCAGGTCCTCCAGGCACTCCCTGTCTCCATTGATGCTCAGAGGCTGAAAAACAGCAGAGGGCACCGTGTGACCTTGGGCCTCACTGTCCCCAGCCTGCAGACGATGCAGCACCGACGCATAACACCCACGAATGCAGCACCCACAGCATAACAGCAGCACAGGGGCGGCCACCAGGCCGGCCCATACCTGAGTCCTGACGTGCTGCTCGGGGGCGGTCACCAGGCTGGCACAGCTCAGCCACAGCATCACCACGATGGAGAGGAAGAGGCAGGCGGCCAGGATCCAGCGGGGGAGGCCCGAGCGCCTGTAGCACCCCCGAACCCCAGAGAAATGGGGCTGCATTATGGCACTGCACTGGGTATGGGAAGGGGGTCCCCGCAGCCCCCGACACCTACTTGGCCATGCAGCCCAGGAAGTCGTGCTCTGGCTGTGGGGTGTCCATGGGTTTGGCTTTGCCCCACGGCTCCTTCTTGGGGGGGGACTTTTCCTCCTTCTGCTGGGGGCCTGGAAGCAAGAGAAGCAGTGCTGAGAGCGGGCATCACTGTGCGAAGTGCAGGGTGCAGGGTGAGTGGTGCAAGGTGTGAGTTGTGAGGTGCACAGTGCTGGCCGTGTTCCCCTGGTGGCTCGCTCCCTGCAGGGGGTGCACAGAGTTCCTGCAGCTCCTTGCAATGTGTGCCATGGGTTTGGGAAGCAGATCAGAGCCACAATTTGTTCCACTCTGGTGGGATCTGAAGCTGCCAGGAGGGCCCCTGACCCAGACAACAGCAGAGCAGTCCCTCACCTGTGTGGGGTTGGGGGGAGTGGGCATCGTTCCCTGGTTCAGGCCACTCTGGTTGAGTCATCTGAGCTTCGGGCAGCGGGAACTCGATGTGGGGCTGCGACTGGAGGAGGGGAGAAGCAGTCAGCATGAGGGCCCCATCCCATCCAGTCCCCAGCAGAAAGGGCTTGGGACCCCCACCTGGAACACCACCACTTTCCCATCGTCCGCCTGCAGGTAGAAGGTCCACGTGGAGGAGATGAAGCTGTGGGCAGAGCTGACGATGTCGGTGCAGAAAGAGGAGACCAAATCCAGCACCGAGAGCGACGGCGCCTCCACCTCTGCGCTCTGCAAAGCAGCGGGGACGCGGCGTCACCTCAACCCCCCCCATCAAACAGCACCATGCAGGGACACGGCTGCGCCGAGCCCAGCGCTCCTCCAGAGCCCCGTTCCCACACCCCGCAGCCACCAGGGGCCCCTTTGGGACGGACGCCCCCCCCCGGCCCCATCCCGCGGTGTCCCCCCGGCCCCGTGCTCCCCCAGCGGCTCAGGGCGTTCCCGCTGGCAGTGTCCCCATGCCCCGGATTTTTGGCCGTTGTGGCAGTTTGTTATTTTTAACGCATCCCTGCAGGAATCTGCCGCTCCCCGCCGGCGTTTTGCCGACCGCCCCTCGCGCGGTCAGAGCGGCGCACGGGAAAGAAATAGGTCAGATGCTGTCTCTAATTATTCTGCTAAATCTGCCCGGCCCGACCGTCTGGGAAACGCAAAGCAGCGCTGGGGGCGACGCTGTGTCCGTCCCTGGGCTCTGCCCAGTGGAAATGGGATGGAATGGAGTTTTTGGGACCCTCCGCTTTGGCCCTGCTCCCTACAGCACCGCCTCGCTCTGCGCCGAGAGCCCCTTCCTTGGGCTGAAGGCTCGCTTAATTAATTGGGCAAAAGCTGCATTAATTAAACACGGGAAGGAAAGCGTTGATAATTGCTGGGAAGGATCAAAACCCGGGGAATCCACACCAGCGCTCAGCCCACACCTCCCACCCTTGGAACCCACAGCAGAGCCGGGCGGCAGCGGGGGGCACCAGCCCACCCCCCTCACCTGCTCCTTCCTCTGCACGTGGGGCAGCTGCTCGCGGCACCCGGTCCTGCAGCCCCACTGCTCCTCCTCTCCAACGTAGGCCTCGGCGCACGCTGCAGGGCGGGGGTGTGGGGTGAGGATGGAGGGGGGGCAGATCCCCACAGGGGACGCCGGTGCCACCCGCGCCTCCCCGCCTGCACCCATGGGCTGTATGGGATGCAGCGGTGCAGCGGAGGTGTCGGGGTGGGGAGAACCCATTTGGGGTGAGGGGGGGGCGCTCACCTGCCTCACATTCAGCCCTGGTGCTGTTCAGCCCCGCGCTCGCATCCACAAAGTGACAGATGGAGAACAGCCGGCAGCCGCGGTGACAGGCGCTGAGCACAGCGTCCTGCAGGCACAGGGCACAGAGCTGGCACACAGCGCGGCCGGGGGCTGCATCCGACCCCCAGCGTGGCCCCCCCAGGAGACTGCCACACTATGGGGGGCTGCCACCAGCCCCACTGCACCCATAGAGCTGTCAGAGCACTGGGGTCTGTGTCCTGAGAGGATGTGGCACGGCCCTGTGTCGCTGTTGGGCATCCCATATGGGATTCCCTTCTGGAAGGGCTGTGGGGGGTGTATGGGTATGGGGGGGGTGCACACGTTGGGGGGGAGTGCATGGCACTGCGTGCATGGGATCTGCACGCATGGGAGGAGGTTTTCATGCATAGGAGGGCTGTGCACGCATTTGAGGGTTTGCATGCATGGGGCTGTGCGTGCGTTTGGGGTGCGCGCATGGGGGCTGCGTGCTGGGGGGGGGTTTGTAATACACTGAGAGGCTGTGAAAGCAACATTCCGTGTGTGCCTGCGCTGGGGGGGGATCCACCGTGGGGAGGGGCCTATGGGTGCCGGGGGGGTCCATGACACGTACAGTGGGCCCAGATGGGTGCAGCTCCTCCCTCCCCCCTCCCTGCCTCCGGGCAGCGCGGTCCGTCAGGGCTGTTCTACCCGCGGCGGTGTCACGGATCTGCGGCCTCATTCAGCCCCACCGCCGGGGTCGAACCCCCTGCGTTCTCCCCTCCCCACCCCCCTCCCTTCAGCCTCAGTACGGCCCCGTTATCCCCGTTATCTCGGTCCCGATCCGGGGCTCTCAGCGCTCACTTCGCACTCCACCTCCTCACCGCGGCCCCCACCGCCCCCGGGGGATGGGGGGGCTCCGTGACAGGGATACAGAAGGAGATCCCAAAGCAGAATGGGACCCCTGGAGGCACTCAGGCCTGGGGATGGGGACAGCAGTGCAGACACCCCCAGCCCGGGGGGGGTTGCCGGGGGGGCTCAGCAGGGGGGGAACACGCTGACAACCACCCCCCCCCCCCGGTAGCTGCAGGCCCAGACTGCTTGCGGGCAGCGTTGCCCGGTGCTGCCGGTACCCCCCCGCGGCGCTCCCGGTTCCCGGTGCATCCCCCGGTGCCACGGATGCTCCCCCCCGCTTCCCCCCGATGCCCTCAGTGCTCCCTCCCGGTGCTCTGAACACCTCCGGTACCCCTCCCCGGTTCTCCCGGTACCCCCCCGCTGCTCCGGGTCCTTCCCCCCGCCATCCCCCTCAACCTCCCCCCCCCCCCGCCCACTCACCGCCGCCCGGGGCTGCACGCTGCGGCCGCACTGCCGCTGACAGGGGCCGGTGTCCCCGAGCTGCGCCGAGAACGGATCTCCCCCGGCGGCGGCGGTGACGGTGGCGGCGGTGAGCGCGAGGCCGAGCGCGAGCAGCGCGGGGGGGCGCGGGGCCGCCATGGCGGGGACGGAACGGAGCGGAGCGGAGAGGAGATGCCACCGCCGCCGTTCGGCCCCGCCGTGACGCGCCGTGCGCCGGGCGGGGGCGGCGGGGGGAGCCGGGGGGGGAACCGCAGTGCCGCAGCTCCGCCGGTACCGGAACCCCCGGAGAGGGTGCGTGGCACAGGGGGATGAGGGGGTGGTAGGAGAACACGGGCAGTAAAGGGTTAATGGCGGGGGGGGGGGGGGGGCCAGAAGGGACTGAGGGGGTCCGGAGGGACACGGAGGTGTGGGAGGATCGAGGGATGCGAGGACACGGGGGGGGGGGGGGGGGCATGAGGATGGGGGGCTGCATGGGGAGCAGGAGGTGTGGGGGAATCCCGGGGGGGAGATGAAGTGGGGCTGGAGGATGTGGGGGGACACAGGGGGTCGCAAAGCAATGCTGGGAACCTCGGGACGTGGGGGGGACTCTGGGGCCACGAGGGGACACGGACAGAGGCAGGGAGACCGGGGGGGACACGGGGACATGGAGGGGGAGCGGGGCACGTGGGGGCTGCAGAGGGGCGGGGGGCACTCAGGCTCTGCTGGCCATCACCCCCCCCCCGGGCAGCACCCCGCACATCTCCGCTCCCCGCGGATTTCCCACCCCCCCCCCCCGGGCTCAGCGCAGCGCCCGGCCCCAGATTTACGGCTTTTATTTCGCAGGGCTTAGCAGACATCAAAGCGTGGGCTCGGCCTCGCGCTCCCGGCCCTGCCCGTCTCCCTTATTGATGGCAGCACCCCAACGCGGGGGGGAGGGAGGAGGAGGGCGGGGGGCTCCACCACCCCCGGCCCTAATGGGGAACTCATGGCCGGAGCGCTGCCGGGGGGCTCCGTTGGGCCCCTCCATCAGCCCGCTGCTCCTCCAGCCCGTGCGCCTCGTTAGGAGCGGTGGGAGGAACGTGCTCTGGAGGGGCTCGGGTTGGCTGCGCTCCCCCAGCCCCCTCCCAGGCCCTCCTCCACCCCCCCCAGCCCTGCAATCTCCTGTCCGGCGCCGCTGACAAATGGCGAAGTAAATGGGACAGATTGGGGACTGCTGCCGTAAATCACAGCGCGGTGCTGCAGGTGGGTCCCCATCAGCTGTGGGGCAGAGCTGGGGCTGCTGCCAGCGGGGGGGGGGGGGGGAAGGGACGGGGGGGGCACAGAACCTGATGGTCTGAGCGCTGGTGGTGCCAGCACTGGGGCAACGGGGCACCGGGGGCAATGAGGGAAAAAAATGGGGGCAATGGGAGCGATGAGAGCAGTGGGGGCAATGGAGGCACTGGGGTTACTGGGAGCATGGAGGGGGCACTGGGAGCACTGGGAGCACTGGGAGCGCTGCCAGAGCCGCTCCCCACACCGCCCGCCCTCTGCCTGGCACCGTCCCACACTCTCAGCCCCTCCACTCGTGTTTTAATAGAAAAAAACAGAGCCCCTCCCGGGCATTAAAACACCACCGTTGGCAAATATTGACTGTGGGTGACCCCCCCCCCCCTTGGCACTCTGCAGAGCCTCTCAACGCCTTTTGCATTTATCAGTGACCCACATTCCTCCTGCAGCACTCTGTGCCCAATTGGGAGCGGTGCCCCCACGCCCCCCCCAAACCCCACTCCCCATTTTGGTTTTTTTCCCATCGGCGTCGGCGCTGCGCAGGCGGGGGCCGCAGGGTGGGGGCGGCACGGAAGGGGTTAAAGCAGTTATAAATTACCCGACGGACGGACGTGGAAATGCTACAGAGAGGAATAGAAGGAAAACTCGGCCCGCTGGATTCTTGGCATTTCCAGCCTCTTTATTTGTCCCACAGGTCACTTCAGAAGGATGCAGGCGGTCAGACAGCTCCGCTGCGCCCGTCCCTGGGCCGTGCTGGGGGGGGGGTCTGCGTTGTGCACCCTGCCCCCCCTGCAGCCACGTGTGCCCACGTCTGAGGAGCGCCGTGCCGGGAGTCACTGGTGGGGCTCATGGGGGGGGATGCGCTGTGGGGAGGGCGGCATTTTGGGGTGACGTTGGGGAGGTGACACTACGGAGTGACGGTGAAGGGGGGTGGCAGCACTTCGGGCCCATCGGGGGGCAGCCGTGGCCGCCCAGCCCCGCTCGGTGCCGTGGGCAGAGCGCTGCGCACTCAGCGCTGCAAAGGTCACCGCCAAAGGGCAGCAGCTCCATACGGAGCTCCGCTGACTCAGACGGCGCTGCCGCGATCCCGCTGCGCCCGGTCCCCGTCCCCACACCGGGTGTCACCGCCCCGCTGCTGCCCTGACCCCGTCCCGCTCCCCGCCCCGCCCTCGCCATCCCCAGCGATGACACGGAGGTGCCCCCAATGGGGTCCCTCTCCTCAACACCGCCGTCCCCTCCGTGACACCGTCAACCCCCCCCCCCCCTTCACCCACAGGGACCCCACGCGGCCCCGCTCCGGCTGCCCCCCCCCGGCGCTGGCAGGCGCGGAGCTGGGGCGGCACTTTCCCATGCTGGGTGTCTCCCTCAGGCTGACATTTTTGGGAAATTTCAACGAAAACACTTCGGAAGGTTCCAACAAAACGGGACGATGGGAAAAGGCATAAAGGCATTGTTTTGTCTCTTTTTTTTTTTTTTCCCTCCTTTTTTTTTTTTGTTTTCTTTTTTCGTTTTTTTCAATCTGTGCCGCCCCTTCGGATGGGCTCCAGCCGCACGCTGCTTCCATTCCCCACTGCTGTCACCTCTGTCCCCACGCGACGTCACGCTGTCCTGCGTGGCGTCACCCCACGCTGCCAGTCCTCTCCCCACGCAGCCCTGTGAGCAGCACAGCCACACTGTGGGGGGGAGGAGGGCTGATCCTAACTCTCACTGTCACCCCGTGCCTCAGGTGTTCCCTGTCGCAGATCCCGTCCCCATCCCAAGATCAGAGTCAGGGCCGGGGGTCCCGTCCCCCCCCCACATCCCCTCCTCTGGAGGAAGGGTTGGGGACGGTTGGGGTGCGGTACGGCCCAGGTGTCCCCAACACGAGGGGGGGGCGGCTGTCAGCACCCCCTCTGCCTCATCCCACTCTGCTCTGCCGCAGGGACACACGGATGGGGACGGTGCCACCGCCGGGAGCTGCTGGCCCGGGGCTCGGTGCCGTCGCTCCAGTCGGGAACACGAGCTGCGCCACCTGCGGCGTCACGGCCGCCCACCGCTGAGTCCTCGCGTCCCCAGGGGCACCGCGGAGTCCCTCGAGGCATTTTCTCCACTTCTGTTGTTACTGGAAGGGAACCTCGGGGTTGTCTCGGAGAAAAAAAGACGGGGTTTAGGGGGAAAATATTCCACTAAACAAAACCAAGCCCAGAAAACAGCCCCGAGGGCTCCACCGCACCGCGCGGGGATGAGGCGCGGGGGGAGCGGCCCCGGGGGCGCGGGAGTGTCCGGGCGGCAGCGCTGAGTCACGGCGGGACGGGACGGGACGGGACGGCTCTCCCCCATCTACCGGACGGGGGGGCACCGGGCACCGGGCACAGCGCATCCCGCGGCGGAGGGGCGGCGGAGGCGGCGGGCACTGCGGGCACAGAGCCGGCATCGGAGCGGCCCCCGAGGACCGGTGCCTTTCTGCCCCCCGGGGGCGGTCCCGGGCCGGGCGGGGCGGGGCGAGGGCGGCATTTAGGGCTTTGGCAGAGCGGGGGCTGCTCAGACTTGTTCGCGACTTCCCCGGACGTGTCGGTGCGCTCCGCCGCTGTGGGCACCGACGGGCACCGACCCTACCCCCCCCCCCCCATGCCGGCCATGCCGGCCCTTCTACCGCTGCTGTTGCTGTGCCTGCGGCTGCTCCGCGCTGAGCCGCCCGCGTGTGAGTACGGCCTGGTGGGGTTCGGGGGGGCCGTGCCAGAGCGGACGCCGTCGGGGCTGGGATTGGGGTTGGGGTTGGGGCGGGCGCTGCGCGGGGACCCCCGGCTCTGTGCCGCCGCTCTCCTCCCCTCTCTCCTTTCTCCTCTCCCCCTTCCCTCATTCATTCCGGTCCTTGTGCCCCCCCCACCCCCCCACTTCCTCCCCCCGCCTTTCCGGGTTGCGTCCCCCCGGGGCTGCGCTCCCCTCCCGCGGGGCGATGGGAACCACCCGCCCCACTCCCTCCTCGGGACGGAGAGTGACGGGAACCCCTGGCAGCGCCCGACCCCCCTCCCTGTGCCCGACAGCGAACAATGGGACCCCCCCCTCCCCCCCTCCCGCATACTCCCCCCCCAGGGGAGACTTGTCCCCCACCCATCGCCCCCTGGGAGCCGTGTGTCCCCTCCTCTCCCCATGGCGCAACCCCTCCGGATCGCCGTCTCCTGCGGAGCAGCGCAGCTCCGCTCCCCCACCCCGGACAATGGACCCCCCCCTCCGTCTGGAGAACAATAGCGAACCCCACACGGCGATCCACGACCCCCCCGGCCCGCAGGGCTGACCTTCCCCAAAGCCCCCGGAGAACAATAGGCGCCCCTTTCCCCCCATGGAGAACAATGAGCCCCCCCCCTCCCCGTCCCAGAGAACAATGAATCCCCCCTTCTCCCCCATCAGAACAATAGGGAGCGCCCACCCCTGCGGAGAACAACGGATCGCCCTCAAAAAAGGAGAGCGGGTCCCTGGAGGGGGTTCCTTACGGGGGGGGTGGGAGGGGGGAGTTGGGGACAGACGTGGAGATGCCACACCTGGGGTGGGTTCTGCGCTGGGGTCCAGCGGCGGTGCCTTGGGGTCCCGCGAGGCTGCGAGCGCGGAGCGGCCCCATTCGCGTTCCCCACGGCTGGAGGTTCGGCTCCTCGGGGCGATGTTCGCCCAGCGCGTCCCGGCCCGGGGTGGCACCGTGGTGGCACCGCGGTCCCCATCCCGCCCCGCGTCCATCGGCTCGCGTGCCCCGAGCGCTGCGGGTCATTCACGGGAAGAATCACGGAGCGCTGATCGGGGCTGGGCTGCGAAAGCAGCCGCGGCGGAGAAGCAAAACGCGGTGGGAGCGAGAAGGGAAAGCGCTCTCCGGGTTCTCACGTTGCCCGTAGGGCTGCGGGGTGGCACAGCGCTCCAGAGCTCGGCCCCACCGCCGCTCCCCCGCCCCACGGCCGCAGGGACCCCCGGGTCCCGTCCCGCCGAGCGGTGACCCCGCGCTCCCCACCTCCTTTGTCCCACGGTCGGAGTTCGGTCCCGCGGCCCCGACGTGCGGCAGCGCTGGAACGGGCGCAGCCAAATCTCCTTTTAGAGAGCGAAGTTCCGCGCTGGAATGCCGCGAGCCGAGGGACGGGCATCAGAACCGCCATCGGCGGAGGAGAGGGCGAGAGGGGGGGAGCGCAGCGGGACGCGGCCCCGTCTCTTCACACCCATTTCGCTTGATTTTTTTTCAGCGCCGCCCAAATCTCCTTTTGTTCTTCGGAGCAATCGTTGCTTTCGGTCTCCGCGAGCCCCAATAAACGTGTCGGAGCTCTCGGACGCTGAGCGGGGGGTTTCCCTTTTCTCTCGCAGCCCTTAAAACGCCTCGATGTAAAACCGAAAGGCGATCCGGCCCTTCGGAAGAGGAGCGCAAACGTTCCCGACACCCTGAAATGTGCTTTTACTTTATGGCGTTACTTAACACCTGAGCAGCATTTGTTTTTTTTACAATAGGAAGGCAATAAAACCCCGGGCAGGTATTCTCGCTGCGCATTCCACCACCCCCCGGCCCGCTCCGCTCCCATCTGAAAACTTCACACTTTTCCCTTTTATAACACATGTGGCTGCGAAAGAAAAAGGAATGACTGCGAGAGGAGAAAAGCCAAAGGGACGCGGCCCGTGAGCGGCGTGCTTTGTGCTGCAGGCGGTCGGATCGGCTGCGGTTGGGGCCGAGGGCTGCCCGTGGGGGGGCTGAGGGGTGGTGGGGGCTGCAGCCCACCCGGGTGTGGGGGCTGTTCGGAGCCCCCCCCCCAGCACTGCGGGGCACGCGGGGCCGCACTGAGCTGCCGCTGAAAGCCGATCGGGGCCGGGAGGTCGGAGGGGAGCGGAGGTCGAGGCGCTTTCCGGGAGGTAATTAGCAATATTAGCCCGGCACGCGCGGCCCCGCAGCGCCTCGGCAACGAGTGCTGGGGGATGTCAGCCCCGGGTCGTTTTCCCCTGCGGAACGTGCGAGCAGCCCGCTGTGCTTTGAAGCCTTTCCGTGCGCGGTTTGCTCTCCTCCCAAAGCAGGGAAGCGAGGGCGATGGGCGCCGGGGGGTCCCGGTAGAGGATGTGGGTCCCCCCCAACCCCGCAGCGCGGTGCAGCAGCAGCACATGGTTTGCGTTAGGGTGCTCAGCGCTGCGGTGCTCGCCGCGGAGCAACAGAAAGCCAAAAAACCAAACCGCCCCCAAACTTTCCATTGTTGCTTTCCAATGGGGGGAAAAAGCCGGAGCCCGGCCGCAAAGCGGGCACGGAGCGATGCGCACCGGGCACCCGACGGCACCGCAGCCCACGGGGAGCTCCACGGTGCCGTGCTGCGCCGCGCATCGCTCCCCTTCCTGTTGTCTCCGGCCGCAGACCCTGCAGTGATCTCCCCTCAGGACCCCACGCTGCTCATCGGTTCCTCCCTGACCGCCACCTGCACCGTCAGCGCCGACCTCCGCCTGCGCGCGCAGGACCTGTACTGGACGCTGAACGGCCGCCGTCTGCCCGCCGCCTCCTACGCCGCCCTCGGCCCCACCACGCTCAGCGTGGCCCTCGCCCGCCTCAACGGCTCCCGGCAGCAGTCGGGGGACAACCTGGTGTGCCACAGCCGTGACGGCGGCATCCTGGCCGGCTCCTGCCTCTATGTTGGACGTACGTCGGGCGCGTCCGTCCATCTCCATCGTGCTGCCGTTGCCCCTCGGCGCAGCGCTGTCGCCCCAAGGCCGCGCGGCGCTTTTGGCACCTCGTGCTGAAATTACAGTTGTCCGAATCAATAATCGTTAAGATTTTATCTCGGGCTATTTTAAGGATGATTTTACGTTCTAAGAATACAGAGGCTTAACTGGGAACAGAGCGCTTATTTTTATTTATTTATTTCGGTTGCTGTTCCCAAAAGAAAACAGCTCTGTTGCTCAGCACGGGCTGCAGTCCTCCGCTGCCCCGTGGGGCTGGTGGGGGTCTCGGCGACGCCAACCTTGCGGGGCCGTTGCTGACACCGTCCCCATGGCCGCCCCCAGTAGGCAATGGCTTGCAGAGGCAGCGTTGCGCTCCCTTCGGGTGCCGCTCACGGAGCCCCTTCACGTCTCGTTGTCCCTTTGTCCTCTTCCAGTACCCCCGGAAAAACCAGTCAACATCTCCTGCTGGTCCAAGAACATGAAGGACCTCACCTGCACGTGGGCCCCAGGGACGGAGGGGGAGACCTTCCTGCACACCAACTACACGCTCAAGTACAAGCTCCGGTAGGCGCCCGCGGGTGGATTCCTTCCCTTCCTCCCAGTGTGAACGTGGGATTTTGAGGGCTTACAGGGGGAGCTTCGGGGCAGCGTGGGGACGGAAACCCAACACCGCTGCTGACGGCGTTAAGTGGTGGATAAACGAGGCGCGGGCCCGGCGCCGTGCTTTCCTTGGGCAGGTGTGCGGGTCCCGCTGGGCTCACAGCCCCGGGGCTGTGCTCATCACAGGTGGTACGGCCGCGACAACACGTGCCAGGAATACCACACGGCCGGGCCCTACTCCTGCCACATCCCCAAGGACCTGGCCCTCTTCACGCCCTATGAGATCTGGGTGGAGGCCTCCAACCGGCTGGGGGTGGCCGTGTCCGACGTCGTCATGTTGGACATCCTCGATGTGGGTGAGTGTTGGGTTCCAGGGCCCGGGGGGGGGGGAGGCGGGTCGGTCTCAAACCATGAGGGTGGTTGGGGTCGGGTCGGAGCCGAGTGGTGTTGGATTGGCTCTGAGCCCATCGGGAACTGCTGCCCCATGTGCCCGCAGTCACCACCGACCCGCCGTCCGACGTGCACGTCAGCCGCGTGGGGGACCTGGAGGACCAGCTGAGCGTGCGCTGGAGCTCCCCGCCGGCGCTGAAGGATTTCCTCTTCCAAGCCAAGTACCAGATCCAGTACCGCGTAGAGGACAGCTCGGAGTGGAAGGTTGGGGGGCAGCAACGGGGCGGTGTTGCCCAGCTGTGGGTCGGTGCCGGGGTTCTGAGCCCTGCCCTCGCTCTGTAGGTGGTGGATGATGTGGGCAACCAGACCTCGTGCCGCCTGGCAGGGCTGCGCCCCGGCACCGTCTACTTCGTCCAGGTGCGCTGCAACCCCTTCGGCATCTACGGCTCCAAGAAGGCCGGCATCTGGAGCGACTGGAGCAACCCCACGGCCGCCTCCACGCCGCGCAGCGGTGAGCGCTGCTGCCTGAGCCCCCTCCCCAGCTGCTCCCCCCCTTTCCTGTGCACGCACTGAGGCCGTTCCCGCTGTGTGCCCGGCACCTGGATTTCTTGCAAAGGAGCCAATTCCCCACTCTGATTTCCCGGCGGGGAGGCGGAGAGCCACGCGTTTCCCTACCCCAGGTTCCTCCCTCTGCTCCTTGCACTGCGAATGGGCCGCCAGCGCCGCTCTGAGCCCCCGTCCCCTCCCTGTCCCCGCAGAGCGCACGGCGGGGGGCTGCGACCCCAAGGGAGGCGAGCAGAACACGACGCTGCGGCGGGAGCTGAAGCAGTTCTTTGGGTGGGTGAAGAAACACTCCTACGGCTGCTCCAACCTCAGCATCAAGCTGTACGACCAGTGGCGCGTGTGGCTGCAGAAATCCCACAAAACACGCAACCAGGTAGGTAAGGAGCCTTTCACACTTCTTTCTCCCCGCTGCGGGGCTGCGGACCCCCCTGGTGTCCCCCTCTCCGAGGGTGGCCTCGAAGCAGGGCCCTGCTCTCTCTGCAGGTTCTACCCGGCGATAAGTTGTAGCCCCCCCAGGGCTGAGCGCCGGCAGCACCGCACCGGGTGCCCAAAGCCCCCCCGGGGCCGCCCGCCCCGTCCCTGCCACCACAGCGCGCTGGGGGGGGGCTCAGCAGTGGCCGGAGCTCGGCACGGCTCTGCAACCCGCTGCAGGGGGGTTTTGCCCGGGGGGGAGGCTGGGGCTGGCCTTGGCAGCCCCCTGGGGGAGGTGGCGGTGCCACGCGCCCCCCAGGAGCACAGTCCCCATGGCAGCGAAGGGACCCCCCAGCCTCACCTGGAGCCTTTGTTCCTTAACCACGACCTGGAGCAGCAATTGGGGTGAAGGGGGGGGGGGGTGGAGGCTCCCCGTGGCCCCCGAACCTGGAGGGTGCAGCCCTCCCCCCAAGGATGCAGTTTGGGCGTTTTGGAGGGGCCACGGGTGCCCATGGGGCCGCGTGTGAGTGCGCGGGGGTTCTGTCCCCAGAGAGCTGCGTGGGGCTGGTTTGAGGCTGCTGGGGTTTGCCCAGTGCTTGCTCTGATTTTGATTCAAACCAGCCTTATTTTGGTTACATTTCAGTCAATTAGGAACAGATTTAAGCTTAATGCCAATAAACCTCGTTAAACCCCACCGGGGCCTGCGTCAGTGGAGCAGCAGCAGCGCGCGGGGATGGGGACGCAGCGGGCAGCCAAGCTCTGGGACGGGGCCACATCCATGTCACCACATGCCTGGGCTCCTCGGGGGACCGATCTGGGGACACGGACATGGGTGGTGATAAGGGAGGGTACAAACCCTATGGACCACACGGCTCAGGGGATGTTTTTATTGAAGGTGACCACAAAAGGTGTGGGCTGGGTGTTGTCTCCATCCTCAGCGCCAGCCCCGGGTGTCTGCAGGGCAGAGGATGTCCCCAGGGCAGCGATGGCAGTGTTTGTCCCCTTGGGACACCCAGGGGGCTCAGAGAAAAGGGTCCCCTGGTTCCAAGCCCCGCTGCGCTCAGCAGAAAGTGGGCACAGCTCCAGCCCCGCGTGCACCCACCTGCAGAGGGATGCTCAGGATGTGGGGGGGCTCCCCTGCTGAGCGATGGGGCCGGGCTGGGGGGTCAGGTGCCCACCTCGCCAGGGGTGGGAGTGGGGCAGGGGGCCCCGCAGCGCTCTGCTGTACGGCCCCTTCAGCCATTCCCACGGGGACGCCCATCACTCGGCTTCTTCCGAATCGTACTTGAGGTCTTGGAGAATTTCGCTGATTGCCTCGATGGTTTTAATTAGCCTACAAGAGCGGATGGAAACTATAAATAAAGCCCATATGGAGCGTATTATCCGGGCCGCCTCGCGCTCCCCGCGCTGTTTATGAAACACTCAGCCCAGGGAGGCTGATGGGAGCGCGGCCGCGCGGCATCGCCAAACAATCCGGAGGGCTCCAAACAAGAGCTCTTTTGAAGGCGCCATCTGGGCCCCCTCCGGCCCCGCTGGAGGGAAGGGAGGGTGGGGAGGGGGATCCCAGCCCCAAAAGGAGGGGAGCAGGGGGTGCCCACCGACCTGTGCTTGAGCTCCCGCACCTCCTGCTGATGGGTTTCCACGCCGGGCTCATCCTGCACCCGCTGCCGGGCCAGCTGGAGCTGTGCTGTCTGCAGGGGGACGCACGGGGGCTGAGCCCACCCCGTTCAGGTGGCAGCGGGACCCCTCCCACCCCCCTCCCACCCCCCGTGCCCGGCGCTCACCAGCTGCAGCTTTTCCTGCTCGCGCTCCTGGAGGCGGGTGAGGTGCTGGGCCAGGTCGGGGCGGCCGAGTTCACCCCGCAGGCGGCCCTGGAGCTGCAGCACCTCGCGGGAGATGCCGCTGAAGGCCGCCGTCACCTCGTGCACCAACTGCCGGTAGCGAGGGAAGTCGTAGTGCGGGGCGCTGCTCAGGTATGCGCGGTGACCTCTGGGGAATGAAGGCAGAAGCAAGGCAGCAAAAAAATGTCACCGTGGCCACGCAGTGCCGTTCCCGGTGCTCACACCGGGGTGATCGTTTGGTTTCCCGTTGCCCTTCTGTGCCCCGTTCCGTACGGATGTGTAGAGGAGGGATGGGGGAATCCATCCCCGAGGGGTCCCGTCCCGGTACTCACTCCTCGAACAGCCGGTACGTCTCCACGCGCTCCCCCTGCAGAGCGTAGAAGCGCTGAAGCAGCGCCCGCAGCGCCTCGTCGGTCTGCGTGGACAGAGAGGGCCGTGGGGCACCGGCACAGCGCTGCTGCCCGCACCGCTCCCACCCCGCGTGTTCGGTTCTGCCGGGCCGGAACCGCGCACGGAGCGCCCGACCTCCGCCGTGCCGCTACCGGAGCGCCCGGTCACGCGTGCACAGCCCGGCTCCGGTACGTCGGGACCCCCAGTCCCGTGAAACCGGGCGGCTATCGGCACCCCCGCCCCGCTCACCATGGCCGGGGCCGCTCCCGGAGCGGAGCGGAACGCGCAGGCCCGGCGGGGGCGGAGCACGGCGCAACGCGGCACCGCCGCCACCTGCAGGCATCGCCGGGCAGCGCCTCGGTTCCCCCCCCCCCCTTCTCCCCCGCAGGAGCCTTCAGTCCCACCCCGAGCACCAGGACAGAGCGCAGTTCCGGCGCGCTCCCTGCCGCGGCCTCGTGTTTATGGAAAAGCACCCCGTTTGGGTACAAAGGACAGGACAGGGTTTGAACACAGATGCTTTATTAGGAGAGCACAGTGCGGTGCAGAGCAGCTCTATTTGACCTTCTTCTTGGGGCGCAGGTTGTTGGTGTGGCCACACTTCTTCTTGCGGCAGTTGACAGCGCGGGGATGGAGGCGAGCATAGCACCTGGAAGGGAGCACAGAGCCCATCACCGGGGGGCCTAAAGCCTCTCCTGGGGGGGCGCTGATGAATTGCAGCACTTGGAGAGCATGGCTGGGGTATAAACAAGGGGGTATAAATGGGCTGATATGGGCACCCCCAAACCAGGGCCGTACTTGCGGCAGATCATCTTATCGCAGTTGTACTTCTGGGCCAGCTGCCGCAGGGAGGGCTCAATGATGCCCCCGCGCAGACGCAGCACCAGATGCAGGGTGGACTCTGAAATAGAGATAAACATCACTGGGGGGGCCGAGAAGCAGCCGAACCCAGCTGCAAGCCCACACTGGGCCCAGCAACGGCACCTTTCTGGATGTTGTAGTCGGCGAGTGTGCGGCCATCCTCCAACTGCTTCCCTGCGAAGATCAGGCGCTGCTGGTCGGGGGGAATCCCTGCGGGGGAGAACCGTTAAATGAGAGGTGAGGGGGGGAAGAAGGAGGGAGAGGCAGGAGCAGCCGCTGGGACTCCTGGCTAAACGCACCTTCCTTGTCCTGGATCTTAGCCTTGACGTTCTCGATGGTGTCATTGGGTTCCACCTCCAAGGTGATGGTTTTGCCCGTCAGCGTCTTCACAAAGATCTGCATTTTGGCACCGGTCCGCCTGGAAGGGATTGAGGGGGGGGCGGGGGGGGCCAGCAGCCGCGTCACCCTCCAGGCCGACGCTCCCACCTTCCAGGCCGACGCTCCCACCACCGCCGTCCCAACGCCGGATCGCGGCTCCCCGACCTCCCCCACCCGCCCCAGGACCGAATCCCGCTCCTTAACACCCCCCGCTCGCCCCCAATCCCCGTTCCCAACACGCAGCCCGGCCCATCCGCACGCACCGCCTCGCCTCGCCGCCGAGAAAAGAGCGACCGGAACCGGAAGTCGCCCCTCGTGACGTCACTTCCGTTCCGCCCTCCCACTTCCGCGCAGCCGCAATGCGCGACCGGGCAGCGCCTCGGTGCGGTGTGGGGGAGCCGATCGGGGCTCGGTACCGGCGTGGTTCGGTCTGGGTTCGGTTCTCCGTCCCTGCGTCCCGCTGCCTCCGTTCCAAACTGTCCCAGCCGCCGTATCTCCCGCAGGCAACAGCAAGCCAGGCCCTGGCTGTGCCCCCCTCCCCCCCCAGCATCTCAGGACCGTCCCGGCAGCTGCATCCGCAGCTGCCGGGACGGTCCTGAGATGCTGGGGGGGGAGGGGGGCACAGCCGAGGTTGGGACAGCGAGGGACGCTGAGCCTTTCCCCTTTTCCTGCCACACCAGACCCTGCTGAAGAGACCCCCGTTCTTTCCTACAGCCCCATTAGGTAGGTGAAGGCTGCTCTCAGCCTGTGCTTGCAGGGAAGCTGTTCCATCCCTCAGACCACCATTGTGGCACTCCTCTGGATGCGTTTCCATGCATCTCCCGTACTGAAGACTCCACATCTGGACGCAGAATTCCAGGTGAGGTCTCACCAGAGCAGAGGAACAGATTCCCTCCCCGACCTGCTGGCCACGCTGCTTTGGATACCCAGGATACCATATCCTGAGCTGTGAGGGAACACTGCTGGCTTGTGTCCAGCTCGCCATCCACCTCTGACTCTTCTGGACACGCACACAAGAAAGGACAGGAGGCTTTTCAAATCCTCGTTTTACTCATTTGCCCATGTTAAGTTGCAGGATTTGCGCTACAATAGCAGGTTTGAGGCAGTCGGAGGGACCCTTCACCCCCTTCTTCACTCAGCCATCTCTTCCCAAAAATAAATGGCCAAAGGAACACACAAATATAAATACAAGATAAGAGAGTTCTCGGGGGCCCCAGGGATGGGGCAGAGCCACGTGCCTTAGTCCAGGTCGTTGGCAGTGTCTTCGTCTGTCAGACTCTGTCCGTTCACAGCCGGTAAATCGTACTGGCCCTGTGATAAATCCTCAAAATCCTGACTCATGGTGGGAGAGATGATGTCAGGGCTCGTGTCACAGGACTCCGTGCTCTGCTCAGAGGTAGCAATGGTGGTTGTCGTGCTCTTTGGAACCGGGTCGAAGTCATCGTCATCTTCTAGAATAGGAGATTCGTGAATGTCTGGAAAGAAAGACGCAGAGATTAACAGCTGCCTCAGCTGCACACAACACCACGATGCGCTGCGAGGCCGGCTATGGGGGGGGCTTTGGCAGAAGGATTTGCTCCTTTGCTTGTAGCAGTAATCAACAAAAAACGGATCCCACTTAAATGAGCAGCCATTTGTGGCATTGCGATTTCCTGCATCTGCATTCAATATAAGAAAAAAGCTCCCCGGATTCTTAGCACTGCGTGCTGGCAGTCCCAAAGGCCCCGACTCCCAAAGGCAGCACTGAAGGCACATTTGGAGGAGGAGGAACCTTCATGGGGGAAGAGAACCGATGGAACCACTCACTGCTGAAAGCCTCCGGGTACTGCTTGGCCAGCTTCCCCTTCAGCGCCCTGCGGGAGGAGAGAGCCGGGTTCACAGACGGACCCACACAAATCCCTTCGAGGTCCCCCGAGGCCCCCTGTCCATCCCCTCCCACCTCCACCTACCGGATCCGACGGAAGATGCTGTCGAGGTCCTTCTTCATCTCCACCAACGTCTTGGTGTGGTGCAGGAAGCGCTCGTTCATCTGCTGCATGCGGAGGCTCGACAGGTTGTTGAAGTTGAGCAGCATCTCGTTCGTCTTCTCGAAGCGATCCAGCCTGCAGGGGAGCGGCAGTTCCCACGGTTACACGGGGGCACCGAGGGCTGCCGCTCGCACGGGACCCCGCTTCCCCCGGGACTCACATGTTCTTCTGAGCCTGGATGATGGCGTTCACGTCCTCGGCGTTCACCATGCCCAGCACCCGCCCGCAGAACACCCGCGAGGCCGTGGGCTCCATCGCGCCGCTGCCCGCGGGACCCCCGGCCCCCGCCGTGCCCGGTAACGGAGCCCCCCCCCCCTCCCCGCCCGCTTCCCGATAACGGTGCGGGCTCGAGCTCCTCTCGGTAGCCCCGCCCCTCCCGCGGCAGCACCGGGCGCCGCTCCTTTCCCTCTCCCTTCACATGACGGGAGCGGCACCGGCGGCCGCGCCTCGCTTCCGGGTGCGGGGTCACGTCGAGCGCGACCCCGTGGCGTCACCGCGCGCATGCGTCACGGAGCCGGGCCGGAAGTGGTGGAGATTGGGCCGAGGGGGAAACCGGGAGCCGCGGGGCCGCCTCGGTACCGGAGCACAGAGCCGGGGGTTTCCCGGGTGACGGCCCGGCCGCGTGGGGGTTGAGCGCTGCGGGAAACCTCTGTGGGCCTCCTGCACCCACAGCCCTCGGCGGCGGGGCACCGAGAGCTACCGGAGCTACGGGCGGCGGGGACACCGGCCCGGCGGGGGTGCCGGGCCCGCGGAGCAGGTGCGGTGCGGCGGCCCCTTTAAGTCCGCGGCGCGCCGCGCTCGACGCGTCGATGAGGAGCGTCGGCGCCACCCAATGGCGTCGGTGGGGCGGGAGGCAGCGGTCCAATGGGAGCTCGGGGGCGGGGCCGGCGGCCTCGAGTTCGCGGGTAGGTGGGAGCGGCGGGGGGCGCGCGGCGGCCGTTGCTATAGGGGGAGTCCCGGCGCGTGACGGGGCGGTGACGTGGGGACCCCCGTCGGGCGCGCGCGCGGGAGAAAAGCACGTGGTGGAGCGGGGCGCGCGGGGCGGCGCTTCCAGGGGCCGGAACCGGTGCCTCGGGCCTCCCCGGTCCGGCCCCGACAACCCTGCCGGGACAGCCCCGTGCGCTCCGGGAGTGCCGGCGGCCTCATCGCGGTGTCCGTAGCGCCGACTGTTCCTCTCTCCCGCAGGTCGCCGCTCTCCCTGCTCTGCCGCGATGGCTTCCAGCGGGGAGGAGACGAGCGGCGGCTCCCCGAGCCGGGCAGGCGGCGGCACCGAACCGCCCAGCCCTGAACCGGCCGCGGTCGGCGCCTCTCAGCTGGACGGCGCGGAGGATTTCGAGGTTCTGGAGGAGGACGAGGACGACCTGAGCGAGCTGCCGCCGCTGGAGGACGTGGGACGGGCGCGGGGACCGCTGCGGGAGGGCGCCCAGTCCTCAGAGCGAGGCCCAGGGGAAGAAGCCGAGGAGCCCCAGGAGTGGCTCGACGTCTTGGGTGAGAGCAGGGCAGGAGGGCGGCAGGGCGTTCGCAGGATGCTTTGACCACCACGAAGGCTGAGGTTGGGTTGGGAGCGGGGTTCTCCCGTTCCCTACTGTGTGCTGATCACCTCCGGCTTCTCTTGGCCCAGGGAGCGGCTTGCTTAAGAAGAAGACACTCGTACCAGGTCAGGGGGTGGAGAGCCGGCCCCGCAAGGGCCAGGATGTGACTGTCCGTCTGAGGGCCATGCTGGAGGATGGCAGTGTGGTGGAGGAGAACCCCAGCCTCAGCTTTACCCTGGGAGACTGCGACGTATTGCAGGTGGGGCTCGGAGGAAGCCGCCCTGATGTGTGCAACTTCGCCTTGGGGGGAGACTTAGGGTTGGTGATGTCCTTGTTGGAGGCAGGATTGGCCCCTTTGCTCACCTTCTGCAACGTTGCTCCCTGTAGGCTCTGGACCTCTGCGTACAGCTTATGGAGATGGGAGAAACAGCTTTGATTATGTCAGATGCCAAGTATTGCTATGGTGTACAGGGCAGGTGAGCATGGAGAGTGTGGAATGAAATAGGGTAGGCCTAAACAGGGCTATGACAGCTATCCCCAGTCCCCTCTACTACAGCCTGTACTGCTGGGGAGCCCCTGTGGCTCTGCTGTCACCTCTGGGATTGGCGGTTTGTAGCAGAGCCAGGCCTGAGCATGGCTTTGTGCCACTGCAGGAGCCCTGACATCCCACCCAACGCAGCACTCACACTGGAGGTGGAGCTGCTGGAGGCTCGGGATGCACCAGACCTGGAGCTGCTCAGTGGGAAGGAGAAGATAGGCCTGGCCAACCGCAAGAGGGAACGAGGCAACTTCTACTACCAGCAGGCAGATTATGTGCTGGCCATCAATTCCTACGACATCGCTCTCAAAGTCATCAGCTCCAGCTCAAAAGGTACCTGCTGCTGCTGTGAGTGAGGGCTGCCTGCGCTTCCTTCCTGTTGTAACCCACCTCTGGGGTCTTTGCAGTTGATTTCACCCCAGATGAAGAGGCTGAGCTGCTGGACGTGAAGGTGAAATGTCTCAACAATCTGGCAGCCTCTCAGCTTAAACTGGACCATTATGAGGCAGCCCTGAAGTCCTGTAACCTTGTTCTGGAGCACCAGCCAGAGAACATCAAGGCACTTTTCCGAAAGGGCAAGGTGAGGTGCTGCCATCCCTGCTGTGTGGCAGGGCTGGGAAGGGGTGGGGACCCCACCTCAGTCACCTCCCTCAACCCCCACCTCACCTTCCAGGTCCTGGCCCAGCAGGGCGAGTACAGAGAGGCCATCCCCATCCTAAAGGCGGCTTTGAAGCTGGAGCCTTCAAACAAGGTAGGCTGGGTGTCCTCAGGGCTCTGTCCTTGTGGCCGTGTTCCTACAAGCCTCGGTGCCCCCCGTAGCTGTCACCAGCCTCCTGTGTGCAGGGCTGGGGCAGCCGTGGGGTGTTGTACCAAGTGCCAGCACCCAGTGCTGCAATACCTGAACACGGCTGAGCTCGTGGGTTCCTTATCGCCACGTTGCGAGACTCTCTTTATGCCCTTTGGCCCCTGTGGTAGCAGGGCTCTCTGCCAGCCCATCTCTGCTTCAGCAGCTCTGCCTGCACGGTCTGCTGGCTTGTGCCATTGCTGCGAGAAGCGAGGCAGAGCAAGTTGTTGCCATCTCACCCAGCAGCCTGCAGTGTGATTCATTGGGTGGCCCCAGCAAGCCCAGACCTCAGTCCAGCGCCCAGGCCGGAGCAATCTGTGGGTCAGGAATTTCCTGTCGGTTAATGATCAGCTGCAGGACTGAAGCCTCGGGGAAGTCAAAAGCCTCAGCAGTGCCAGGAAATGGCCCCAGCAAAAGCGGGGCTGGGAGCAGCAGGGGAGGTGCTGCCTGCAGTGGGGGCTTTGCTCCTGCATTGGCTCCTCAGTTTTATCCGCCTCTGTGGGCGTTTCACCAAAACATCGCAGTTCACCTCGTGTTCCCTGGTGCCTGAAGGTCGTGGGCAGCGTGGGGACTGCAGGTGCTCAGTGGCCTTCAGAGCACCCAGGCAGCTTTGCTCTGAGAGCCCTCCTGGGGAAGGGCATGTGGGATCTCAAAGTCTTGGGCAGCATGGAGGAGGTAGGGGAGCAGAGCTGGGGCTACAGGGATGAGGGATGCTCTCCCTGCTTGTCCTTCATGTCATTGCTGCTGGCAGGGCTGCAGCTCATCAGCTCACCGGAGTGAAGCTTTTAATTGAAAAGGAGCAAAAATCAAAATGCCCAGCAGTGACGTTACTGGTGAAACCACAAACAAATTACTGGCCTTTCCAGCTGCTTACTGGGATTCGCAGGGATGTGGTAGTGCTGCTCCAGACAGCAGCGTTAAACACACATTGGTGAGTCACAGCTATGGCTGCTGCTGGTGAAAACAGACTCGAGAAATGCTCAGCTCCACCTGCCCTTGGATGAGGAAACCTGGTTGTCCGGGGCTGCCAGCACCTCCTAGCTGGTGCAGACCTTCACGTCCCTTTCTAACCCCTCAGAAATTCACCCTTAGGGAGATGCTGTTTGTCCTGCACCAAAACACCAAACCCAGCGAGCTGTTGGGGTGTGTTTGCTGCTGGTACCATGGCTTGGCAGTGCCCTGGCTGCTCGCTGTACTGCTGCTTTGGGGCAGCATCCCCAGCAGAGGGCACAGCATGGCTGTGGCACTGCTGTGCTGCTGCCACCACATTCTGCAGCCACTGCAGGCTGGGGATGTTGGCCCTCGGGTCCCATGGTGCAGGATGCAGCAGGACGTCCGGGTTTTGCCACAGTCTGGTTTCAGAGCATACTTGGTGTAAGCCTGCTTGCCCAGCCTTTTTCCTGATGGAAATGTGGGAGAGCTCAGGCTGGTCTGTCCCCGAGGCAGAAACTTTTCCGCCTCGATTAAAGGAGAAAATCCTCTCCTGATGCCTGCCATCAGCTTCAGGCTCCTCTCTGCACTGCCAGCAGCTGTTCCTTCATGTCACTTCCATAGGAAACAGGCTGTCAGCAAGGAGAAGCTTTGGTGGACAAAAAAGATGGGGCACCTAGAGCTCAGAACTGCATTTTTAGGAGGGCTTGGCAGGATCGCTCCAGAGGGATGATGAAGGTTCTGAGGACTGGGGGGGCCCAGCCTGCTGTTATCTGCACTGTTGTCCCTGTCCCCTCCCCTCCACCCGGGGTTTGATAACCACTGTGCTGCACTCTGCTCCCCAGACCATCCATGCTGAGCTCTCAAAGCTGGTGAAGAAGCACGCGGACCAGAAGACGGTGGAGACGGAGATGTACAGGAAGATGCTTGGGAATCCCAGAGCCAGCAGTGCCCCGGTGAAGTGCAAAGACAAGCTGACCTGGGTAAGGGCTGGTGCTGGCATACAGAGGGATGGCAGAGTTGGAGACACCCCTGGGGACTACAGGGGGGGCGTCCCATAGGGCCAGCGTGGTGCTGCTCCTGGGCAGGGGGCTGTTAAGTGAAGCAGCCCAGGCTGAGGGCCAGGAAATTGCTGATCGCTGCGGTGCTGCCGCTGCTCTGGCTGGCGATGGCAGCTGGAGGCTCTGGACTTTGCTCCCAGCTGGCCGTGCAGGTGGAAAGCGCTGTCAGCTGGGCAGCACATGCTGTCCCCTCGGACGTGCCGGCCACGCGCCGGGCAGAGCCGACGCAGCACTTGCCTTTTTGGGCTGTGTTATCTCGGATGTGTCGGGAGCCGCGCGCTGCCCCACGGCCCTGTGCCAGCAGGCAGGGCTGCACATCCAGGCTGAGGGGCATCCCGTCACATTGCTGATTTCTCTCCCCTTCAGTCCATCCCCTGGAAGTGGCTCTTCGGTGCGACAGCCATCGCGCTTGGTGGCGTGGCCCTGTCTGTGGTCATCGCTGCAAGGAACTGAGGACGGCGGTGGGGAGCCCAGCGCTGGGATGTGCCTCACTCCTGCCAGGGGGTCCATGGGGCTCTGCTCTCTTCCCCGTTCCTTGTGGACTCACAGATGCTCTCCTGGCAGGAGGTTCCACGTCCCCCCTATCCTGACCGTCACCCAGCACCCCCAAACCTCGTCCTGTTGGGGACAGAGCCGCAGGCAAAGCAGAGACCCCGCAGCCCTGAATGCGTCAGGGGCAGCCTGACCTCCCGTGAGTGCTGCACGCAGTGACTGTCCCCAGCAGTGTGTCCCAGGGAGGATGCAGCGAGCCCCGGCACTGCTGTGCTCCTGGCTGTGGGGCTGCTGGACGAAGCTGGCTGGATGTGAGCCCACTGTAAGGGGCGTGGGGTGCCTGGGGCACGTGCAATGAGATTCCCCCTGAGCCGGGGGGCTGCCAGGGAGCCCCAGCTCTGCCCTCCCGCTCCCCCCTCAGCATTTCCACAGAGCGTGCAATGCCCGCAGAGAGCCAAAGAACCCCGTGGGGTGAAGGACACGAAGCATCATAGCAGTGTCCTGGCTGATCCTGTAGGTCTGGCCCTGCGGGGTCCCCATTCTGCCCTGCAGCTCCCCGCAGCCATGGGCCCACAGCAGCCAACTCAGCTCTGCTCCCAGGGTCCATACGCACTGTCCCCCCCCCCCAACTGACTGTGAACTCCCCAATAAAGGACGATTCGTGCACGGCCGGGCCTTGTTCTTTCCACCGTGAGGTGCAGCACTGCAACAGGGGCTGGGAGCGGCTGGTTGGGGGCAGTGGGGAATCTGCTCGGATCGGGAGAGTCACGCACGTGGGAATAAAACAAACTCCGGCCCCAAAGGCTGCCCCTGGGGGGGCTCCCCCTGCCCTTAGTGGGACGGGGGGGCCTGCGTACCTCCAGGCCGTGCCCAGGGGCAGGTGCTCTGCGGGAAGAGCGAGCCCGGGCCCCTCGGGGCGTTGTGCCGGCCGGAGGAGGAGGGGGGGTTTCCCCAACCGCCTCCGGGCACCGCCCGCCCGCAGCCCCCGAGTCCCCCTGCGGCCGCCCCAAACCACCCTTCCCGCCATGCCCCGCGGTCGACATTTTTGCATATCCCCGCCCCTCCCTCTTGTCACCCACTCCGCCGCGGCGTCCAGTGCAGCTCGACCAATGGGAGCGCGCTCTGCCCACCTCCTTCCCCCAGCAACAGGCTCTCCGGATGGGCGGAGCCTCAGGGGCTCCGCCTCCGAACTCTCATGAATAATGCACGAAGGGGGCGTGGCGGCGGCGGAGGCCCCGGCGGCCCAGGCGCGGAGGGGGAGACGGTCCCAAGATGGCGGCGCTGCAGGCGGAGCGAGGGTACGGGCTGTCCTGCGGCCGGCTGGGCCGCGGCACCCGCGTCTCCGTCTTCCACGTGAAGCTGACGGAGAGCGCCCTGCGCGCCTTCGAGAGCTACCAGGCGTGTAAGGTGAGGGGCGGGGGGGCGCGGCACGGCCCCGGCACGAGGCCTTTGGCCGGAGCCCGGCTGTGGAGCGGTGGGCTGGGGGGGGCTGTGGTTTGGGGGGGGGCTCGGCTCCGTGCGGGGCTGGGTTTGATTTCGGGGCCCGGTCTGATTTCGAGGCCGGTTCCCGGTTTGAAGGCCGTGGGGTGGGGGGTGGGGGTTGGCTGTGCCCTTCTCTTACATCTCAGACTTCGGGGGGGGTCCTGGCTTCCCCATGCGGGCGGCGTTGGGATGGGGTAACCCTGCGCTTCCATTGGGGGGGGGGGATTCCTGTCCTCCGGAAAGCCTCGGGGGGTCAGGAGGCGTCGTGTGCCCGCTGGGGAGCCGGGGGGAGGAGAGGGGTGCCGGGGCTGAGCTGTCCGTCCCCCCCCACGTAAATGGCCGTGGAGTGACGGGGGGGGGCGGCGTCCCTCCTCCTCCTCCTCCTCTTCAATGACCGCGGAGCCGCTCCCCCTCCCCCCGGCTACGTGACACCGGGCAGCGCAGGTCCCCCTCCCCCCATAGATGTGGGAGCTGTGGGGTGTCATCCCCCCCACCCCTGTTTCGTGTCTTTCGGGTCCCCCCCCCCCAACCCCGGCTCGTGCTGGGGCCGCGCGTCGCCGTTCCCCGCTGTCTCTGCTGAGCCCCCCCCATCACGGTCCCAGCTCTGTCCTCCCATCCTCTCGCGTTCTTTTCCCCCTTTTCCCCGCATCTCAGTGCCGCCCTTCACCTTCCCAGCAGCCGGAACCCACCGCGCTGCCGGCTCTGTAGGATAAGCCATATGTTGTCACAACACTATTTTTAATTTCGGGTGTGGGTTACATCACAGCCCCGTGTTGGGCAATCAGCCGTGCGAGGACGGACGTAATTACTGTTCCAAGGTTTATCAACTCGTCTTTTAATGAGCTCTTATCGGCGTTATGAGAAGGCAGTGGCGATAGAAGGGGCCTTGGATAGGATGAGGGTTTCAGTTATTTTTCTCTTTAAAATTAACAATGTATATACGTTAAAAATGAAAGGAATGAGGCCTGTGTATTGGGAAGGTCTTTTCCTTTGGGGGAGGGTGAGTAGGAAGGCTCCGGGCAGCTGCGCTCAGTATTTTGGGAAGCTATTCTGGGTCGCGGCGCCGTGAATAGTGGTGTTTATTTTCCAAATGCAGTTCGGTGGCCATCGGCCACTAATGAACTTTGCTTCCTTCCCCGCCACCCAAAGGAGCAGCAGCCGGAGCTGCCGAGCAGGGAGGGACAGCAGTGCTGTTTGTGCAGTGAATAAGGCGGCAATGAGTGGCCGTGAGCACAGGCACTGCGTCGGCCCGCTGAGTTTCCCCACTGATGGGGCAGCGGTGCTGGCACACCTGGGGCGGCTGCAGCTCCTCTGTGATTGAATTTTGGTAAAATGGAAAAAAAATTGCTGGTGGTGTCGTGCTGTACGGCTGGCAGCCCCACGGCCAGCAGTGCTCGGTGCTCCTGCAGCTCCGTGTGTGCAGCCTGGCCCTGCAGCAGGGCGGTGTGCTGCTGTGATGCCTGCAGACAGGGCAACGGCTTCGTTTGGTTGAGTTGTTCTCGGCCTAAGAATGAAGTGTTGGGCTGCATAATCCCAAAGCGATCGCCCCGTCGGGTCTGCTGCTTTGGGTTACAGCACTTGTGTTCCTTTAGTGGAGCTGCGGGGCGATGGAGAGCGGCGTTCATCCCTTTTGGCTGCTGGGATCTGCTGGGTTTCTGTCTCTGGCTGCAGTGCAGGGTGCTGTGCTTGCATGGAAGGAGCAGAACCCGCATCACCTGCTCACACCTCTCAGCAGTCTCTGCCTGCTGGGCTCTGCAGTTGAAGGATGAGCATTTGTAACGTGTCCCAGGCCAGCCTGTGTGCTGGTGTGATGGAGCCAGCCTTGTCCAGCAGCCTAAAACAACGCTCAGCTCTCCAAGGAATGCGCTCTGCCTTGGCTCGCCTGCCTCAGCCGCGCACTGGATGGTCTGGGCACTGCTGGGCCTCCCTGTGCAGCTTCTGTCCCCTCTGCTCCGCCAGGCCAAGCAGCTGGGGTCTGCTGTGCCCCTGCCCTGCTTTCTTCCCGCAGCCTTTGCCCTGGGTCTCCCCCTTCCCGCTCTGTGACAGCTGTGGTGTGACCCCATCAATGCACCTGGGTGCCCCCAGCACACAGTGCTCATCCTTTGCTTTTTGCCCCCGACTTCTGTCAGCATCCCAGCAGTTCTGGGTGGGTGGGTTTGAGCTGAGCACCGCGCTCAGACCCGTGTGCCATCGCAGCCGTCAGCGCTGGGGCCACGCAGAGCTGATGACTATTCCTGGAACTTCCCCGGTGGGAATTTCCCATATTTATCAGAAAATGGCTGTGGTTTTAGGAGCAGCGCTCGCTCAGCAGGTTGCATTCTGATCAAAAAGTGACGTGAGCGCAGCCGTGCGCCTCTCTCCGTGTCCCCAGCGCTGCAAGCTGAGTCCTGGTGAGCTTTGGCAGGTGCACAGATACTCAGTGGGGGCTGAGCTGAGCTGACCCCAGCTCTGCCCCACGCTCTGAACCCGCTGTTGGATCTGTGGTCTGCTGCTGGGGCTCCCCGCGTCCCCTTCCTTCCCCGCAGGATGGTGTGGCAGAAGCTGTTTCCCAAAGGGCTGAGCAGATCCTTTGCAGCCTCTGGTGCTGAAATAACTCCTCCAGAGCTGGGTTTCAGGCTGCTGCGCTTAAAGCCCAAACTACGAAATGAAGGGTCTGTAGAGCAGAGCATCGCGGGTGTCAGAAAGAGAGCGCTGCTCCTTGTGAATCAGAGCTCGCTGAGTTATCTCCGGCTTTCTGCATCATCCCTCTTCTCCCATAACCTGTTTTTTCCTGTCCTGTTAACTCACTGATGCTGTCGTCCGTCAGAATTGAAGCTGTTACGACATCGGGAACATGAGACGGTGACATGAGCGAGTGAATCAGCCCGGAGGAGGCTGGGGAAGGGAGCTGTGCCGCAGCTCAGCCATCAGCAGAAATGGGCCGAGCTCAGCGCTGACCCACAGCTCCCAGCTGAGGGATGGGATGGGGAGAGGCTTCCCATCCTCCCGAGGAATGTTTTGGCCCCCGGTGGTTTCCTTTCAATTATTTAGGGCAGCTTTTTCCTCTCGACCATGCAGCGCTTGGCTCTGCTCAAATTATAGATTCATCTCTATAGTTTTCAAATTGCACGGGGAAGAACCGTCTGTAATTTACATCCAAAGTGACGTACAGTTGCTATGGGATTCGGTGGCAAATTAGAAACCAATTATGCTTTTTTTTTTGTACCAGTGGCAGCAGGCTGCAGCAGTAGTTCTAATTGGTGACGTGCCAAAGGAAGATAGAAACTTTGGGGCAGAATCCCTGGGCCTGAGTGCTTTCTTTCCCCTTTACTTTTTTTTGGTCACGTTCTGTTTTTTATCTGCACCTTAAAAGGATGGCATTCATCAGAGAGACTCAGTTTGGCCTTTTGGTAACTTTCTGCTTTCTAATAATTCCGGGGGGAGCAAACTTGACGTCGAACCCCTTTGGTTTCTATGAAGCTGTTTTTTTAAGGCATGTCACAGGAGCGTTTTGGCGCTCGGATCACTGGATCCCACAGCTGGGCCAGGTGGTCGCCTGCTTTGTCCAGCAGGACTCGACCTGCGCTGCCTTTCAGCTTGCTTTCTCACTGGTTTCGTACTGAGCTGAACCAGCAGTGGGAAAGCAGGCTGCATTTCTATGGCAGCCTCGCGTTTTCGCAGGGCCCGCTGCTGAGCCGCGCGCTCAGGACTCGGCTGCGGGGCCGTGGGGCAGCACGGAGCGCCCCGTCCTGTTCTGTGGGTTGTGTCAGAGCTGCTTGGCGCGGCGCAGGGCTGTTGAAATCGCTCGCTTTGCGCTGTGCTGCCTGCCGGGGGGGCGGGAGGGGGGGTTTGCTTGGAAAAGCATGGAGGTCTCAGTGCTGAATGCACCCATGGGCTCCCAAGCTTGCCGCCCCCCGATCCACGGCAGCTCAGTGCTGTCTGTAACTTCAGAGTGTGAACTCGCAAAGCGTCTCCAAATCCCCGGTGTTTGTGCGTGTTGAAAAATGGGAAGAGACAGCTTGCATGCGTCACTCCCGTGCTCGTTTGTGCCAGCTAATCCACGGGAGGAGAATAGGTTTTGGCTGACGGGGTGGTTTTGCTGCTCGTGCACAATGGGGCGCTGGGACGGCGGGGCTGGAGGTGGGGTGGGCGCACGGCTGCTGTGTGACACAACAGCCAGGGGGAGACGGGATCCCGCCGAGCAATGGGGGCGAATGCTGGTTGCGGAGGAGCCTTGATCTGAAGGGAGCTTCTTTTCTGATGAAAAGAAACGCCTGGTAACGTTGGCTACGCTGATATTCCACACGCAGGCATCGCCAGCGCTGCGCTCCTGCGCCTGACCTAGATGCATGATCCAGGAAAGGAGCTTGGATTTGCTGATAAGAAGAGTTTTCTGTAGTGGCTCAGGCATTGCTTAGAAACCTCCAGTGTACACAAGGCGACTTGTGCCCTCCATGGTAACCCAGGGCTGCCTTCTGACTTCATTTTCTGAAGCCCCTCCGCAGCGCGTGTTGCACCCGCCTCCCTGCCCTGCTCCAGCCAGAAGGCAGTCTGGAAAAGCACAGCTCCGTGCACTCGGTCCCTCCTTTCTTTACATTGGACCAGTGCCTCTTTAATTTAAAGAAACCGGCAGTTGTTTAACTCAAAAAGAGGTCACCGAGTGCAGGGGTGCTGCGAGGCGGCACCGGTGACCCTGCTTGCTTTGCTTTGTGCCGGAGAAACTCTTCTCCTGAAGCCTCCCTGGAAACCAGGAGCCCTTTGGTCCCTCGGTGCCACCAGCACCAGGTGAAGCACATGAGCCAGCTGTGTTCCTTCCTAGCCTGGCGGGATGGAAGGAATGGTCTGCGTCCCTGTGCCCAAAGGATCCATATTTTTCTCAAACCAAAGTGGAAGACTCTAATTGAATCTTTCTTTATATTCTTACTCACCGAGGGCCCGTTCTGCGATGGGCTGCGATCAATACGTGATGTGCCAGTTGTGGTTATTTGAATCATGTTTCCACATTTCAGTGTCTAGACTGGCTGTTTGTGTGTGCTGTGCTCTACCTTTCCAGCTCCGGCGCTGATTTCAGTTGTTTTTGGCTCCTGGTTTCTATGAGAAAGTGAAGCAGGCCGTGTTGCTGTCTTCCACGGTCCCTACAAAGAGGAGAATGCAGGATCTGGTAGAGCATACTTTGCTTTATAAGCTCTGTGCCACTGCTTTGCTCTCTCCTTGAGAACCCCCACGGATGCACCAGGCTGTGCCATGCAGTGACCGCAGGGCAGAGCCTGCAGGTGCACCTCTGTGGTTCCTCTGCAGGAAGAACGTGCAGTGGGCAACAAAACCTGCAATAAATGCTCACTGTAGGACTTAAAAACCTGATAATCCTCATAGATAAGGGCATTTTGGGGGGTCGAAGCAGCCTTTAATGGACTGCAGTTTGTGTGGTTTGCAGTGAGTGGCTCTCCTGCGCGTGCAGGTGTTTGGCTTGTGGTCCCGAGCCTGAGAGCTCAGCCTGGGGCTGAGCTGGGCTGTGTGTGTTCGCTTCGGAGAGCGGAGCTCCTGCTGTGCAGTGACGTGAGTTATGGATAGATGGGTGAAAGAAATCGTGTTCGCAGCTTGTAATTAACTGCTGCGGCTCGCTGCCGTGAAATGTCAAAGGCTTAAGTGCCTCTGAGCCAGGAGCGGCACGCGGAGCACCGGGCTGTGCGTCCCTGCGCCCTCACCAAGGCGGCCCTGCAGCCCCGGCCCTGCTGTGCTGTGGCACCCGGGGGTCGGGATGGGGTGGAGGGGGGAAGCCAGCTGTCCCAGCCTGGGAGCACAGACCTGAGCACCGGGCACGCAGTGCAGCACGGCCCAGCGCAGAGCCGGGAGCGATGGGAGCTGTGCTGGGCGCAGCCTTGGGGCTCTGCTCCGCTCGGCCCTGCTGGCAGCACCGGGTTGTGCTCTGAGCTTTGAGGTGCACTGGGGGAATGCTGGCAGCACCCGCTGGGGCTTCCAACCGCAACTGCGACCTCTGCTCTGCCCGCCTGCAGAATCAAGGACTTCTGCTCCCGTAAACGGTTTCTTAAGCAGTGCATAGGAGCTCGGCCGGCCGGTTTCTTTTGTGGAGCGCAGTGTGTTGCACGGGGCTCCCTGGGTGCATTGCTGCAGCTCCTCGTCCACATCCCAGAAGGAAGCAGGGGAGGAGGATGCAGCCGTGCACTGAGCACAGCCCGGAGCACAGCGGTGGCTCTGCAGCACACGGCTCTGCTCTGGCAATGCTTTCATCTCGAGAAATGTAGCAACGGGAAGGGGGAAGTAATAAAAGGGAAAGCAAGGCACGCTTGCCCTTTATAAAAGTAAATGGGATATCTTAAATCTGTTTCAAATACGCACTTCAGTTGACGTGGAATGTAATGGTGATTAAAACCAATCGCAAACGTTTTTTTTTCCGGAGCGTGATTTGGAAATGGTTATGAATGTAACAAAGGCTTTGTTCCCGATCCACGGGGAAGGCACACGAAGTGCTGCTCCCTGCCTTGCCGTGCAGAACGCTTCCTCTGCTGCCCTGCGCTGTGACAGCGTGTGCCCGCGTTGCCATCTGTGCCATCGCCCTGCAGGTGAGGGGTGTCGTGGCTTCAGTCTCTGGTTGGTTGGCAGCAGCACTGCTGTGTTTTCGCTGCTCTTATCTGAATATTTTTTTTTCCGTGCTTGTTTTTGGAATTGGTCGTAACTTGAGCCTTCACAGCCCTCCTAGAGGGGAGCGAAGAAACGTTGGATTTCTTACTTTATTCTCCTGGTTTTTAGGGGTTGATTTTGCCAGTTCAGAAGAGTATGCTCTTTCTTTCACTGTTTGTCACTTTATTTTTGGAGCAGGTTTGTTCCCAACCACCCTGGCAGTGCAAACAGAAGCGCAGCTGAAACAGAGCAGGTTCTGTGCCTCCGTAGCACAGGGAGCACCTCCAGCCTGCGGCCCCGGCTGCCCCTGCACCCGTATGCCAGGAGGATGAGGGGCTGCACCACCGTGGGTTTGTCAATGCTTGCAGCTGGAGACCTTGGGGTTAGAATCCCTCTGGTGGAAAAACTGTCCTTTGTGAGTGCTTTATTGCTTGTTCTGCCACGGATCAGAGGATGGTTGGGATTGGTAGGGTCCTTGATGATTGTAGAACCATGGAGTGGTTGGGTTGGAAGGGTCCTCGACCATCACAAAACCGTACAATCACAGTGTGGTTGGGTTGGAAGGGACCTTACTGAGCCCCAGCCCTACTCCTGCCCATGGGGTGGGTGGCCTCCCCAGTTGAGGCTGCCCAGGGCCCATCCATGGCTGGCTGCAGCTCTGTGAGGAATGTCTGAAGTTTGAAGAAGAATTTGGGCTCAGCAGTAGTGATGCTTCGCTCCGAGAGTCAATGGGGTGCAGCTGGGCACGAGGAGCAGGCCGGTCTGGGCTTGTTTTCCCTTGTTTTCCTGCACTCAGCAGTGCTGGGTGAGATCTGTCCCAAACCAGTGAGTCAATCTGAGCCCTCAACTGCCTTTCTATATTTTCTCTCGCAAGAAAATCAGCAAAGCCACGTGGCAGATAAGGATCACCCTGGTGCTTCAGAAACTCGCCTAAGCCGTCACTGTGCGCATCTCCAAGTGAATCAGCCCGGTGTCTGAGTACATCCGAAAATAAACGACACTTTCATAAGCAGAGCACTGGGTTGGAAGCGCTGTGTTTTCCGTGGCAGATTGCAGTGGAGGGCAGCTCGTTACAGGGCGGCCTCGGGGCAGCGTTGTTCATTAACCAGCAGCCATCACTGTTTGCCCCACGCGATAAGCGCTGCCGTCACAGCGGCCCTTCGGAGAGAGCTGCTCCTCTTTATGGCTCCTTGCTGCCAGGTGGGGTTCTGCACTGCAGGGCTGCTTGCAATCACTGAAGCCGACTCTTCCTTCTGTTCCTCGCAGCCTGGCAGCGCTGCGCTCGGTGCAGAGGTCGCACAGCGGTGCGATGCTCGCAGTGCGGCTCACAGGGCAGCGCATCCCTCCGTCTCCAGGCAGCTCTCAGCCTCTCTTTCAGTGGCGTAATGGGGTTTTGGTTTCTCGTTATGCAAAGCAGCACAGGTGTCTGCCAGCAGATCCCCTGCTCTCAGAAGCGGAGTGCCAGCAGCCCTCCTGCCGTACCCACGCACTCTCAGAAGCGGAGGCTGACCCTGCACGCACAGCTGTGTCCATGCCGTGGGATGGAGCTCCACGGTTGGCATCCGCTGGCTCTCATAGAGCCACAGAGTTGAAGGAATATTGGAAATATCTTAAAATACTTGTTTTTAGCGGTGCTCTCGCTGGCTGTGCCCATGCAATGTATTTCTGAGGCTGCGATGCTCAGCAGAACTCGTTGTGTAGCTCAGGGCTGCCCCTCTTCCTTCCTCTCAGGCAGGCTTGGAGCTGGCCGACCATCTTGGAATACTTTGGCGTTCTGGAATAAATGGCATTTAAACAAATTCTTACTTTTCAGTATAGCTTCAAGGTTGGGCTTTTTAAACTTTGCCTTCGCTGATGTCTCAAAGCTTTCCAGAAGGGTGAGTTAAATTGTTGGCCCATCCTTAACGTGCTGCTCATTCTTCCTTTGTGCCTTTCCTGCTGTTCTGAAGGCTGTGTGCAGTGCGGGGCCGAGCTGTGCTCTGTGACACAGGCCTGGGGAGGTGGCAGTGCTTTCCTTTGGATGTCCAGAAGCTTTTTGCCTCCTTCTCAGATCTGCCCATGCCTGCAGACTGAGCAAGCAGCCAGCCGGCCTCCTGCAAGAGGCACAGAAATAATCTTTCATGGCATCTCCTGCAAGGGGACGGCTCCTGCAGTGTAAGGAGCAGGAAATCAAATGCCCTGCAATGACTCTTGGCTCACACAGCTGTTAAGTAAAATCTTCAGGGAGAGCAGAGCTGCTGTTCACCTTTTGCAGAGTTGGGAATTGAGGATGATTCAGTTTCCTGCTGCCAGCTGTTTTGGTTGGGTTTTCTTTCAGCCCTTTCCCAACTGAACGAGATCATCTGATGGCTCCAGTAAGACTCTGCAGCAGAGGCTGGCAGGGCTGGCATTGCAGCCGGGCTGGGGGCTGTGCAGGGCCGGAGCTGCGCGGTGCTCGGTGGCCGCGGGACGCAGTGCTGTAGTGGCTCCTCTGCACGATGCTGTTCCTTGTTGAAAGCAGCACTTCAGAACACGGATGTGCAGGGTTTGCTTTCCTGTGCCCACGCTCAGAAACACTGATATTTGCCTTTCTGTTTTCCTGTCTGGGCTGTTGGAAGCGGAGCTGCGCCGCTGGAGCCCACCGAAGTTCCGTGTTGGTATTTCTGTTGGAATCCTTTTCTCCCAGCTGAACAGTGACCTCAGGGTTCTTAGAAAGGACCGTTTTTAGGGCTGTGTTCGTTTGACATTAAAATGCCTTTTCCCAGAGCTCCATTTCAACAGCTCGTGAGTGACAATGGGACCCATTTCTAGTTCTGCACTCAGTCTTTCGCCACGAATTTGCCAACGCAGCGCTATCTTTGTGCGGGCGCTTTGGGAAGTGCTGTTTCGACTTGCTGAGTGCTTTCCCAACTTTATCTGCTACTTCTGCTCTGGGGCACAGCGACGAGAGCCTTCCTGGAAGAGCAGCAGTGCCCCACGGCTGCAGCACTGCGCTGCAGTAAAGGGAACTTCTCTCTTTTGGAGAGACACGTCGGTTGTATTGGAGAGCTGGGTCACCACGTGGGAGCAGCTTGCTGCATTCTGGTAGCTCTTCTGCAGCAGCTGTATGTTCAGTTGAGGATAGCTGTTTGATTACCACCCTGCTGCCATCAGCTGTGCTCTGTGTGGAAAATTGCATGGGGATGCAAATGCTCTTTTCCCCTCTGATCTGTGCACCTCTGGAGAGGTGGGAGTTGGCCATCCGCCTCCCGGCAGCACAGCGACGCTGGGTGCCCCATGTCGTTAGCAGTGAAATAGGTGGGAGGTTGTAATGATTGCAGTGCTGATAATGATCCTCGGCGCTTTGATGGTTGCCTCTCGTCAGCCCTAACGAGCAGCTCTCTCCCCGAGCGCCTGGGAGAGCAGTGAGGAGACAGCAGGGGAGGAGCAGTGCTGCTGGGATGTGTGTCCCACCAGGGCAGCTCTATCTGGAGCCCAGGGGTGAGTCAGGAGCTCAGCGTCCCATCGAGGCCCATTGCTCACAGTGTGTATTTCCTTTTGGTGCAGATAGGTGCTGCTTTCCTGCTCCAACCCGATGAAGAACCTTTTTGAGGTTCTCTGCATGGCCCAGCTCGTTTGTCTGGAAACACAAAGCTTGCATTTTCTCTGGGGACGGCCCATTGCATCCCAGTTGTCCATTTAGGAGTTACTGGAGGGCGCTTTTCTGTGCCTCCCTGCCTTTGTTCCGTGCAGCTGCTTGCTGAGCTGGAGCACTCGCTGGGGGAAGCCTTTGGTTGCTGCAGCCATGCAGCGTGCAGACCATGCCTGGCTGTTTGCATGGAAACTGCTCACAGCACTGCAGAAATGGGGGGTTCCACTGCTGGCAAGCAGAGCGAGCTGCAGGCAAAAATGCTTCTAATTACTTCTCAAAGGAATTGGGCCTCTTTAATTTCTTTCTGAAAGACAACTGCCTAAATGGCACGGACACGTAGCTCTTCTTTTGGATGGCAAAGCGCTGCAGTGCAGCCATGTGCTGCGCCCCACGGAGCTGTGCGTGCAGGGAGCTGGGATTCCCTTGTGGTGTTCGCCATGGGGTCTGGCAGCCACGCAGTGCTGTGGGGCAGTGCTGTGGGGCATTGCCTCGGGGAGCAACGCTCAGCTGTTGGGCTTTGGGTCCCAAACTGCTCTGGATGGGTCCCGTGCTGCTTGTGAGCCCGGTGAGCTCTGGGCTGAGGAAGCAGAGCCGTCCCAGTGTGCGTGAGAGCCGCCCATGGCCAGCTCTGCTCTGTGCCTGCGGGCTGACATCTCAGTGACAGCAGTTTAATTGCGTTGTGCTGTGCTGATGCAGGCTGTTGTGCATGTAGGGCTGAGTTCCTGCTTTACATCTCGGGCACAAAACGATTCCATTTGGCTACAGATGTGTGATGTAATCACAGCCCTCTCTCACCAGACCCTGGCGCAGAGCTGGTTTTGGTGCCGCACGGCATGGAAGCACTGAGATCCCTCTGTGCTCTCCACTCCTCCTAGGCTTGGTGCAGTGGCTCTGCACACAACATGCTGTCTGTCTTATAGGAGCACTCGTGGCTTCTGAACCTTTTGAACCCAAAAAGTTCAAACCACTGAGGAAGTGACGCCGGCGTTGCGCAGCATCGCTCAACCACAGGCGAGGAAGGCAGCGGCGCTCTGCAGCCCGGCCATGGGGACATGGAGACGTCCGGCCTGGAGCTTTGGCTGACATCAGAGATCTTTATCACCTTGTCATCAGTTGCACCGCATTGTGCTCCTGTCTGGAGGTGCTTTGTGGTCTGCACCTGTTTGTGACTTTAGGAAAAACGTGGTTTGTAATGCGTGTGTCTCCAGGTGGGGACGTGCATCCAAGGGAGCTGGAGCCCTGAGCGCCCAGGCACGAGGTTCCTCCATTTCTGTGGGATGGAGTCCCATTGCCACCGGATTCCCGAGGCGTTCCTTGCATTTGAGCAGCAAATCCAGTCTGTGAAAAGGTCTGGGAGGCTTTGTAGTTCAGGTTTACAAAGAGCAGCCCGGCGGTGGGAGTTTGTTACTCTCACATCTCAGCAGACTCCTTGCAGCTGGGATTGAACCGCAGGGAGACAGCGTGGTTCTGTGAGTGATAGATGTGATGTAAAGAGGGAATATTCAGGAGGCTTTTCTCTGGTAGGAGGTAAATGCAAGCCTTGAGGAAGTGGAATGTCCTGGGAGAAGCCCTTTGTCTCTGAGGTGTGTTCAGAGGGGTTTATTTCCACCGGGGTCGGTATTTCTGGCTGCTCCTAATGATCCCCTGGTCTCGGTGTGCGCCAGGAGCTGCCTCTGCTTGCTTTGGTTTTGGTGGCACTTCTCAGAGCATTCAAAACAACAGAAACAAACGTGTAGAACAGAAAGGAGTGACTGCTCTGCACACCTCAGCACGGCTTGGTTTGCTCAGCACCCCTCGGGTGGGCGCTGTGCCCCTGCTTCCCTCTGCGCCCAGCTGGGCTCCGTGGCCGCTCTGTTTATTGGTCTTCCTGGTACTAACTTGAAATGTTTGCATGAAGCTTCGTGTTCTGAAAACCGTTCCCTTGTTCCAAAATAAACAGAGGTGAGCTCTCGTTTGCTCTGTTTGCTCCCTGACATCGGAGGAAATGGACAAATGCACTGGTACTAAGTATAGGCCAGCACTTCCCGTGCAGTGCTGCCTCCAGTACAAATTCCAGTCAGTGCAGAACAGAACTTCTCGAAACAGAGTATTCTTTAATCGTCTGTGTTTCCCTGAAGAAATGGGAGGTGCCCAGCTGCCTGCTTGGCCCCAGGACTGCAGTGCCACGTGCATCCCGTGCCTGGAGCCGTGCCTCTTGCACATGTCAGCTTGTGCCAGCTTGAGAGCAGCGTGCTGGGCCTTTGGGGCCAGGTGCTCCCTTTTGGGTTTAACCTCATGCCTTCAGGAGCAGCACTGCATGCTGGGCTGTGTTTGCAGCCTCACTGCAGCCATGCAGCAGGAGCACAGAGTGCATTGTGCAGTGCAGAGTGCGGCCAGGTGCTCCGTGAGCTCCATCGCGGGCTGTGAGCAGGCAGGAGGCTGTGCAGCACATTGCAGGACTGCCTGCAGTGCAGCAGGTTCTGTGCTTCCTGCTGCTGTCTGCATTGGTACCACCAAGCTGTGCTGGGTCGGGGCAGCGTCAGTGCAGCCACGTGCAGCAGTTGGGTGTCCTGAGTGCTGCTCCTGAGTGGAGCAGTGGGGAGGCAGCTGCAGGCAGGAGGGCACAGGGGTGCACGTTTCCCTTATGGGAAGGTGGGAGGAAGATGGATGTTTTTTTCTTAGATCCGTTCTAGGAAATGGCAACCAGTGCTCCGGGAGTTACAGCAGTAAAGCAGAGCTGAAGTTTGCTCCTTAACTTGCAGGAACGCTCATTTAATTTCTTTTTCTTTAACTGAGCCCATACAAAGATTAGGGAATGTGTAAATTCTGTAACTAGAGCTGATCATGGAACAGTGTGTGGTTGCTCTCAGTGCCACATTCTTTTACGTCCGCGCTCCGTGTTTCTATTCCACTTAAGTAATCCTCCAGAATTAATTGCAGGCCTTCCCCGATCTGTAATTAGCTCTACAAGATCATTTTTCAGGCTTTTTGGCACCCAGATTTCCTATGGTGCATTGATTCGTGCACAGTCTGTGCTGCAGGAGGACCGAGGAGCTGCGCCTGCCTGAGCTTGGAGCAGCAGAGGGGCTGCAGCTGGGAGGAGCAGGCAGGCTGCTGGGCAGAGCAGCAGAGCCTCCGTTTGCCTCCCCATCCAATTGCCAGCATTCTGCTGGAAGAAGTTCACTTTGTGCATTCTCTGAGCTGCCATAAATTTTCCCCTCAAATACTCCCTGTTTAACTCAAAACTTGCATAAGCACTGAGGACACGCAGCGCTCTGCTCTGCGCCGGAGGGAGCCGTGTTGCAGCATCCCTTTCTCTGGAGGTCAGTGGCTGAGAGCAGTGCTTGGAGCTGATGGCATCGTGCTCTCATCCTTTCTCTGCTTCTGCTGCTCCTGCATTTTCTCTCTGTATTTCTGAGCCTTGTTCTTTAAAGAAAAAAAAAGCATAGGTGGAAAATCCAGCTGATTCGTTCGACAGCGGCTGTCTGAGCCTTGTGCTTCTCTAATTCTTCTTTCATTTGTTTTTGTAGGATACTGTGACTTCAAAACCGGTAATCCAGTTTCAAGGAAGCCAAGGGGTAAGTCAGCCCAGGGGCCGCCTGGGGAAGCGCGCGCCGGTTTTGCTTTTGCAGTGATGTGAGCAATCTTTGTCTGTCTGTCCCACTCTGTCTGTCCAACTCCGTCCTGCTCCTGCACACACTCTGAGTTCCTTATGTGGAGGCTGTGCAGCTCAGAGCTGCTCCAGGTCAGAGCCGATGCTGCTTACTGTGCAGGAGCTCTATAAGCTTGCAGCAGGGCCGGGGCTGGACGGACTCCCAGGTGCCTTCCAACCTGGGCCATGCTGTGGTTTGAAAAAGTGATTTGTCTACTTTTTAGATACAGAAAAGCCTGCATTAACTTCAGGTGCTCAACGTAAGGAGAGGGAATGTAAGGTTTGTTTTCAGAACGTGAAGGCAGCTGTGAATAAGAGGTGCTTTTGTGGTGGCCCAGTGGAAGTTTCAGATGTGCTTGAGCTACGCAGGCATTGAAGTCAGGCTGTCCCTCCTTGCTCGTGTGTCAGCCAGGTGGGGCTCCAGCAGAACACGGTGTGGGAGAGCTGCAGGTGAGTGACCAACCTGTGTGCCATTGGGGGAGCAGGCAGCTCAGGTCTGTGTCTGCCTCTTCCTGCACAGCTGCCTGAGCTCTGCCCATCCTCCTCTTTCCTTCGTCTTCCTCGAAGGCAGCATTGTGGTGAAATCAGTGAGAGCAGCTGACACAGCCCCACTGCTGGGATGGGAAGCGTGCCGTGAAGCTGGGCAGTGCTGGGAATGGGGCGTCCAGAGGGGGGGTGAGTGAAAACAGCACCAAAAAAATGGGGATGGAGTCCCTGAGCCCCCTGCTCACAGAGCAGCACCTCGCTACTGCCCCAGCTCCTCGTCAGCAGGTGAATTAATTGTCACAGAGAGGCCAAAAGTAGAGCTCAGCTCTGCGCTTCACTTGGGGCTGTCAGGAAGGCCCTTTGTCCCCACGTTATGATTTTTATAGTGCTGATGGGGAGCTGGCAGCTGTGTCACCATCTGGCTCTTAGCAGAGTGCCTGCCTGCATCAGGGCTGTGCCCTGCTCGTGGGGCTGGCAGTGGGGCTCGAGGCGCTTCCCACCTATGGGAAGATAACAGCATCGATGGAATACGTTCTCAAGTTCTCAAATTCAGCTGATTGCATTAAAACGTTTCCATTTGTGGAAGTACCTTGTGCAGGTTGGGGAGGGCTCTGCCCCTCCAGCTGTGTGCCCAGGAGGGGAGTCCCCAGCATGGGACAGACACAGACTGCGGGAGCGCATCCAGAAGAGGGCTGCAAAAAGGATCCAGGGGGGGCAGGCAGCTCGGTGAGGAGGGCTGAAGGTGTTTCTGTTTTGGTAAAAGCCCACAGAGGGATGAGGTTGGTCAGATCTGCAGGTGCTTACGTGGGGGGAAGCAGAGGAGGGGGCACAGAAAGCCTCCGGTGACGCGGGTGCTCCTGCAGGCTGCTGGGCACGGCTCAGCCCGACGTGAGCGGAAAATGTGACGTTTCCCTTCTTTCTTGGGATGAAGTCGTGTTGGTATAAATAGAGGAAGGTGAAATCGCCATTCAGAATGAGCTGTACACAGATGAATATTACTTGAAAGAAGAAACGCGAGTCACATCTGTGCCGAGCTATTTTTAAGCGCCCATGGTTACTGCTGTACGACTGCACCAAAATTAGGGCTCCCTCCACGCCGTCACCGTGCTGCTGTGGTGGCTCGAGAAACCCTTCTGCTCCAGCTAAAAATAATTCCTCGATAACGGCCGCTTTGCATACGCTGCTCATCTCTGTGCCCAGGCAGCTCTCGCAGATCTGCAGAAGCACCACCAGGGCAGCAGCAGCCGTTCCTGCAGCAGTGCCACAGTTTGCATTGCTTTGCAAACATGCAGGCTTTGCTTTGCAAACATGCAGCCCCGTTTGCTCCTCTTGGCCGTGGGCTCAGCGTGCAGAGCACCCAGAGCTGTGTTTGCTCCCAGCTGCCTGCTGGGGGTAGAAGGGTTTGTTGTCCCCGCTGTAGTCAGGGCTGGGTGCTGTGGGGCAGGTAGGGGCTGGGTGCTCACAGCACTGAGCAGCTCACTGGGTCCATCCCTGCTCCCTGAGCGCACATAAATACAGATCAGTCTGCATCATGCACTGCAGCACCAGAGGGGAGCGGATCTCCCCTTTGTGGATCTGTATTTGAGGCCTCAGTTTGCAGAGCAGAGCCATGGGAGGAGCGCCGTGCAGGTGCTGCTGAGCACACTTGATGCTTGATTAAATATTTAATTTAGCAGCCACGTCACAGCACTGCGAGCCGTGAAATCTCGCTGTGGAATTATAATCCCTCAAAAAAGAGGCAGCACCGGTGCTGCCTGGTGCTCCAGCCTGTGCTGTGCTTAGTGCTGGATCACTAAGTCTAAAGAGACAGGTCTCCAGTGTTTTAAATTGAACATAAACAGGGATTGCAAGTCTGTTTTAAGCCTGAATTGATAGAATTGGGTCAGATTCCTAGAAAAAGATGACTGTGGGCTCTGCTTTGGAGGGCAGCGAGCCACCAGTTCCTACCTCTGTTCTGCTTTCCACTCACCTCTCCATCCCTGCCTCCTCTCCTACCCTCTCACTGCTGCACCGTGACTTGAATCCTGCTTGCAGCTTCTCCCCAGCCTGTGCTTTGCAATCTCCTGCACAGTACTCCACCTGCTTTCCTTGGGTTGGATCCCAGAATGGCTCAGAGCACGCTCATTGCCAAAAAATGGGCTTTTGTGGCAGTGGGGGTGAGCCCAGTTTTTCTCCATCCTCACAGCACATCGCGATTCCCAGGCCGGACCGGCCGACCGAGGTGCGGACTTTCACCTTCTATCTTTCCAACATTGGCAAGGACAGCCCCCAGGGCAGCTTTGACTGCATCCAGCAGTATGTATCCAGGTGAGTGATGCACCAAAAGCAACCCAGCCGTTTCTTAGCTTGTATTTTGTAGAATTGTTTCCTTAACAAACTTGAACAAAACATGGAGTGTTTTTTGAGGTTGGAGAACTTTGCAATCTGTTTGCGTGCGCATTGGGGTAAGCAGAAGAGTCAGGCTTATCTCTCTGCACCCCCCTGTTGCTCCTTAGCACAGCTTCAGCTGTCTGCAGCCGTGGGAGCATCCTCTGCACTGCTTTTCTTTTGCAGCAACGGCAACATCCACCTGGATTGCCTGGGGAGCATACAGGACAAGATCACTGTGTGTGCCACGGACGACTCGTACCAGAAGGCGCGGCAGAGCATGGCGCAGGCGGAGGAGGAGACGCGCAGCCGGAGTGCCATCGTCATTAAGCCTGGGGGCAGATATGTGGGTAAGCAGCACCTGGATGTGGGGGGTGTCCTTGCTGAGGTTGTGCTCCTGTTCGTTTTGCTGCCAGTGACCGAGGTTGAATGTCTTCCACCAACGCCTGGTGGTGTCGTTGGTGTGTCTGGTGAATGGCAGTGCTGGCCTCCTTGCACTGTGACTTCTTGATGGTTTCCATCTCCGCTCGAACCTCTGGCTCTGCGGTCACCCCGGTGTGGCTCTGTCACCAAGCAGTGGTGCAGCACACTGATGCTATCGTGGTCGTCAGCCAGGAGGCCCAATTAGAGCTGCTGGCTGCAGCCTCGGAGGAGCCACCTTATGGTGCCAGCAAAGGGAGAAATCTCTACAGAGGGAATTAAAGTGTGGTGAGTTATCAGTGAGCTCCAGAAGGAGCCTGCGGAGACTGATGGGAGCTGCTCCCTGCTTAACTTCAGCCTGGCCACAAAGTCAGGTCTGTGTGGTCAGCTGTGAGCAGAGCCCAGCTCCACCAGGCCCAGGGGTCTGCAGCCTGCCCCTCTGCAGGGGATGTCTGTGCTGAGTGTGGTGTGTTGCAGCAAGCAGAGCTGACCCTGACTCATTGTTTTATCCGCCAAGTGCTCAAAACTGAGAAATCAGATAGTAATCAGGAAGGAAATGCATTGATTTCCTGTAGACGAGAGGGCTGTTTTGTTTAGCTTATATCTGAGGACGTTACAGTAAGTGGCTGAAGTCGGGCTCAGAAGATTCTCAGAGCAGATTGCTTCCCAGAGGGATGCAGCCCAACTTGCCTTAAAAAATGACAGCTGGAAAGGAGGGCAGTTTACCTGAAACATCAAAACAGGGCAACAGGGAGAGCAGGAGGGGAGAGCAGGAGGGCAGCGTGGGTGCGAAGTGGTGCTTGGTGCATGCAGGCAGTGTGTGGAGGGGGCTGTGCCTATTTGTGCACTGACTGTGTCTGTGTGCACTGCAGTGCGTCCATCCACACGCGATGCTGGACGTGACGCAGTGCTCTGGCCTCAGTTTCTTCTCCCCCCGTTGCTGCCCGTGCTGGCGGCAGCCCCAAGTGGAGATGTCACAATATGTTTTTGCCGTTCACAACCTGGCAGTGAGGGGAGCTGTAGAAGGTTTGTAAATGTTCCCATAGCCCACAGCTGGCGGCGAGGCCCTGCTGACCGCTGGGATGTTTGACGTGGGAGCAGAGCTTCCCCCTCCTCCTGCACAGCCCCACTGCCGCTGGGTTGGACTTCTCTGCATCAGCGTAACAGCGAGCCAGGAAATGGGGACTCGGTTATGCAATCTGCATGTCAGTAAAACAAACAGTGCAGACAGTCACCAGCACCTCCAGATGACTCAGTTGAAAGCATTGCTTCCTAGCAGCGCAGCATTGCCACGCGGAGATAAAGCTCCCGGCTCGCTGCGATAAATGCTGGACGTTGTTTGTCCCAAGGAAGGTCACTTTCCTGAACCAAAGTGCTGTTTCTGCATCCCCACTTTTGTGACCTTGGAACCCTTGCATTTGTTTTGATTTGCTCTTTCTGCCCTTGGTGGCGGGAGCCTGGCCCTGTGACCCGTTCTGTGTTCACAACAGGGGCATTCTCTGAGTTCCGTGCTCTGGTCAGTGCTGTGGGACCTGCGAGGATTCCAGTTCAAGTTGGTTTTTCAATAGGAATGGGAAAAATGAATTCTTGTGTCATGCTGTAAGAAAGCAGGAGCTGCATCTGGGATGGAGCTGAGCTGGGCTGCTGCGAAACGCGGCTGGAGGCAGAGCTGCCGAGTAGCAGAGTTCTTCTATGGGAACAGTCAGCACTAATGAATAGGGAAATGTGTCAGCGTTAGACCCCATTCACGTGGCCGTGCGGCAGAGAGGAGGTGGACCTGGCCCCATAAAGTTCCTATTGTTCTAAAGCAGAAACATCTGCTGGAGCCGCGCTTCTGCTGAGCTCAGCAGCAGGGAGCCGCTGACCGGCTCTGCTCCTTCCACTCCTCCTTTCGACTCCTCTACATAATAATGCCAAACTTTCCTCCTCCTGGGGAGGGAAAAGTGGTGGGATTAACCACGGGGGTACTCACAGTCGGGATAAATGCAGAGCTGGCAGACAAAGGGAGCTTTATGTGAGCTCGTGGCCAGGAGTGCTCCGGTCTCTGGAGCCTGGTGCTGCTGCTGGCTGCGAGTTTGTCGCAAATGGTGCGGCTCACAGGGCGCCACTGGTGGTGCTGAGCTGAGGGGCTGCGTGTCCTTCGGTGTCACCTGGGGGGCTTCATAGCGTGTGATGAACTCCATGTTCGCGTTGACAAACCACTGGCCTTTGCGAGCTGACTGCTGCAGTTCACTGTTCTCGTCTCATTTTAGGCAAAAAGGTTCAGGTGCGTAAGCCTGCGCCAGGAGCTTCCGATGCCGTTCCCTCCAGGAAGCGCCCAACGCCAGTCAACCTTGCCAGTGCAATAAAGAGAGGCAATAGCGCCATTTCTCAGAGGCCCTTCAAAGATAGGGTTGTGCACTTACTGGCACTAAAGCCTTATAAGAAACCTGAACTTATTCTCAGATTGCAGAAGGATGGACTTTCTCAGCAGGACAAGGATTTGCTGGACAACCTTCTGCAGCAGGTTTGTACTCAGATGGAGGCGTCTCCTTAGGTAAAGAGAAACCTCTCCTCAGGAGGGCACTGAATTCTGCTTGGGTGTGAATGCGTGCTGTGCAGCTCAGTTGCTTAAGGGGCACGCAGGTTGGCAGCGGGGGGAGATCCTGACAGAGGCTCTCAGTGTGATGGGAATTGCTGTAACCTATAAATCTGCTCCACTGGTCTTTATTAACGCAGCCACACAGCGGTGTGAGGCGTTTTCCATGTGAAGGAAGGACGTGTCCCTCCGTGCTGAGCTTTGTGTTGCTCCGTGCTTTTCCTGCTCAGCACTGCCCCTGGTTAGGTGTGCAGATCGTGCAGCTTCTTGCTAACCATATTATTTGTATGCCAAGTGGCAAAGCTGTCTCCTGGCTGAATCAGTCCTCAGCACTTTGAGTCATGGTGAAGGTGCCATTTTAGGAATTGCAGTAAACACCTTTCTTGCTCTGGCAGTACCAGACACACCACGGCTATTACCTAAATGCTGCAGCTGCCCTCTTCTGTGTCAGATTGTTTTCATTTCACTCCTTTCCATAGCTGAGATGCACAGCTGACGAGGGGTTCGTTTGCCCTGGGCACAGAGCAGGTCGCTGGGAGTGGCTCCTGCTGCCACAGCTCACTCCCTCCCTACGTTTTAATCCCACAGCCCTTCATTTTCCAGCAGCTCTACAATGCTTTTGCACAGCCTGCCAAGTGCTGGGAGCACATTTAACAGCACTGTCTTTGGTGCTCATCTCCTGGTGATGCTCAGCAGCCCCCAGCAGGTGGTGATGAGCCTGGCTGTGGCTGCAGGTCGCCCCAGTGGAGCTCAGTGCTGGCTTTGCTGCAGCACATGGCCTGTAGGCTCTCCTCCTCCCAGGGCCACCAGTGGCACCGACTAGCTAAAATACGAGGAGTGACAAGCTGCACCTTGGCAACGTGTCTGACTGCATCTAGGTGTGGGCTTCTTTGTGCTCACCCATCATTGCAGGACTCTGTGTTCCTCCTGATGGCCTTTTTGCCTCATTTTGCAAGGTTTCTATTTTTGAGAGGCGTGGGGTGGAGCTTGCAGAGCCCGGCGCAGCAGAATGGGAGGCAGCAGCTCCGGCTGTGTGCAGAGCAGCACAGAGCTGCATCCGCTGCAGAACAGCCCTGCAAGCACTGCCTGCCTTTGCTTTCTGTGCAGGACTTGTTTGCTGGGCTCTCTCAATGCAAAGCACAGTTCCAGCCTTCTTGCCTGTTGGCTCAGGGTGTTGGAAAGCTGACAACTGAAGGGGAAAGCAGTGCTGGCCATGTGAAGCCAGAGCTGCGCTTTTTATTTTTCACTTATCAGGAGCGCTTGGCTCTATTTGGTTTTCCAGCTTTTTGCTTTTAATACCAGGTCAAAATCTTCCCGAAGGCCAACAAGCGAGATTAGCAGCATCTTTCTAATTAAAACTTCCCACTCCCTCACCTGCTTTTCTGAGGTTATTTCATGGCTGTGCAGGTAACAAACTCCCAGGTGCCGCCACTGAGTGCAGCCGGAGCGCAGCAGACCTGCAGCAGTGAATGAGAGCAGCTCGCAGTGCTGGGCTGCAGGCTGGGAGGTGGGCTGCTGCCCTCTGCTCTATGGCAGAACCACAGAGCCCTTGGCCTCGGGAAGGGGAGGCCTCTGAGATGATCTGATCCAACCACCGCTGGGCTCAGGGTCCCTTTCTACATCCATGGAGGGCTTTGCTCTCTTTCTGGTCTCGGCGCTCTGCAGCCTCCCACAGAGGGCTGGCTCACACAGAGCAGCATCAGTGCGTGTTCAGTCCTTGGTTTGTGCTGTCGTCGTGTTTTTCAGACAGCAGCAAGAGGTTAAATTTTCAGTCGTGCTGTGGAAAGACTGATGAAAGTGGGATAACTCGCAGCAAGCTGTTTCCATTCTAACACAATGCTGCCAGTTCCAGCGCTGCTTCCTATCCACGTAGGCACCATGCAGTTCTGCGGGGAAGAGAAACACAATGGGCTTGGATCAAGTGTCACAGAGCTGCTCGTGCTCTTCAAGTGCTCTGAAGTTGCAGCACGGGATTTGGGCACGATGATTTACGTAAAACCCCACGTTGTAAGCTGGGAATCACAAGCTTTGCTGTTCTCTCCCTAAAGCAGTCCTCAGGAAAGTTCTCCTCCATAGAGGGACCCGACCTGCAGTGTGATCTCCCTGCTGCATCCCACCTGCAGGGGATTCTCTGTGCTGCCCCTCCAGACGGAGCTCTGTCTGCTGCTGGGCTGGCGTGGCAGTCAGAGGTTCCCTCCTGCAGCCTTCCTCTCCTCACCCTGTGCTGGTTCAGCTGCTGCGAGCTCCTCTTCCTGCTGGGTTGGCTTCCAAGGACTGCTGCCAACTGATGCTGGACTGTTCCAGCCCATCCAGGCTGAATAATCTGCTTAAGTCCAACTTGTTCCTCAGTCCGTTCCATCACACTGATAAGGCAAAAGAAAAGCAGAGTAAATCTACAAAATTTGGGAGTGGTTTTTATGGTGTCCCCTTGTTCTGGTGCCCCTTCCAACCGCTGAGTGCTGAGAGCTTTGCCTGCGTCTTTTACATCTCTTTTGCTCCAGCAAGTGAGAAATTGAAATTCTAACAGTTTTATGCCAATTACTTTTTGTTGCAGGTGGCAAATCTGAGTGCCAAGGACAGCACTTTCACACTGAAAGACTGTGTCTACAAAGAGGTGCAGAAGGACTGGCCTGGCTATTCTGAAGGAGACCAGCAGCTGCTGAAGAGGATTCTTGTCCGGTAATTATTCCCTCTTCTGTGATATCTGCAGCTTGAGAACGCTGGGCCAGGTTGGTAGCTATAAACTGGGGAGACTCAGCAGAGCTGTGAGCATTTGACATTTAATGTTAAGTAAATCTGTTCTCCAGATGAAGCTGGATAACCTTGAGAATAGCAGAAGTGGGCACAGTCTTCAGTTCCAAGGCTGCCTGCTGCCGTGATTGAAACTCAGAGCTTACCTGGATGGGGTAAAGAGCTGCTGCTGTTAGAGCTTCATGGTGGCTTAAAACACTGGAGTGAGGCCAGCGTGTCCAGGGCAGCTCCATTGAAACTCCTTTCTTTTTGTCCATATCTCCTGGTACAGGACTTCCTGTGCTGTGTTTGCTCAGGGCTGCAGAGAACCAGCAGAGCTCTGCGTCCCTGCGCTCTGCTCCTGCGGCAGCCCTGAGCTCTTTGTTTGGAGAAGTGCTGCTTAATTTCTGCATTGTTCTTCAGGTGCTTTGCTGTGTTTTTCTCCCTCCGTTTTCCTGTGTTGGAAATTCTTTTAGTGTCGGTCGCGTCCCATGTGAGATGTGGCTGCAGAAGCACCAAAGCACTTCTGTAGCACCCCTACAACACGGCTGGTTGTCCTTCTGCCCATCAGCTGTGCTCTGTGCTGACCAAGAGCTGCCTGAATCCAACCCCTGATGGTGATGCAGGTGATGGCGTTGTCCCATCACTTGCTATTTGTCCTCAGGTGAAGCCTCCCAGTCCAGAAGCTGTGAGCTGGCAGGCAGCAGGGATGGGTCTGCAGCTCCCAGATCCCAGCACAACTCTGTGTTTATCTGTGTGCTCCATGGGTTTTTGATGTGTTTATCCCACCTACTTTTTGTCACACAGATAGATGCTGCACCTGAGTTGTTGCTGAGGCAGAACTTCGACCCAAAGTGCAATAAATTAAGCAGAGCATGCACTGTTTGAGTGGTTTCCATGCTTTGAAAGCACAGCTGGCTTGGAGGTGAGACTTTGTCACACCATCTTGCGCTCCAGGTGCTTCAGCATGCTAAAGAGAAACCAAACTGATGCAAATGGTGTCCATGTTGAGTTGTAATAAAATGGGAAAACTCAGCTGCCGTGCAGTCTGTGTGGCTTTCAGCAAAGGTAATTTCTCCCTGTAGAAGGCAGTATTTGCTGCTTTTGTCTGGAACTGTGGCGTTCTGTTATGCGAGGGCCTAAAAATAGAGCTTGGGAAGGATGCATTGCACTGTGCAAACAAAGCCCTGCACAGGTAGTGAGGCTGCAGAGTGGAAAAAACACGTCGGGCTGCGGGCAGGAGGAAAACATGGGCAGAAGGGAGCTGTGCATCCAGCTCTGCTGGTAATGGACACATGGAGAATGGGGAGAGCTGCACCCAGCTCCTCCTGACGTCGTTTTTCCACCCTTTCACCAGTGCACAGAGGTGCTCTGCCGCTGTCAGAGCAGAGCTGTCTTTCATTTGCTTCTTGGAAATCCCTAATTAACGTGTTGGGAGATGATGGGATTTCTCCATCTGGTCGGGAGACATCCAAAGAGCTGCCATGCTGTGCAGGGTGTGGAATTGCGCTGCTCCCCATCCTGTCTTCAGTCTGCCAGTGCTTTTCTAGGTTGATTTGTGCCTTTTGAGATGGTCCTAAATAAGATTGGGCAGAGCAGTGCAGGGCTGCTCTGGAAGGGTAGATAACAGCAGGACGAGGGGAGATGGTTTTAAGATGAAGGAGGGAAGACTGAGGTTGGATATCGGGGGGAAGTTCTTTATGAAGAGGGTGGTGAGGTGCTGGAACAGCTGCCCAGAGAGGCTGTGGATGCCCCGTCCATCCTTGGAGGTGTTTGAGGCCAGGTTGGATGGGGCCCTGGGCAGCCTGGGCTGCTGTGAAGTAGGGGGGTTGGAGCTTTGTGATCCTGGAGGTCCCTTCCAACCTGGGCCGTTCTGTGGCTGCAGGCACCTGGAGGTTCAGGTTTGAGCAGGGCAGGCTTGAATGCATTTTAAAGACCTGGGAACCCAAAGGAGCTGCTGTCAGGGCACCCCCAGCAGTCAGAGCCGTGCGAGGGCACTGTGCTCTGCAGGCAGATCCGAGTGCTGCCCTCTGCCGTGTCGCACAGCGTCTGAGCCCAAATTCTGTTTTTCAGGAAACTCTGCCAGCCCCAGAACAGCAGTGGGTTTCAAGGAGAAGCACCTTCCCTGAGTCCTCCGAAAGACACCGCCAGCTCCAGCTCTCCTCCTCAGGTAGGCACAGCCACCAGCACCCAGCACAGCCACCCAGCACCCAGCACAGCCACCAGCACCCAGCACCCAGCACAGCCACCCAGCACCCAGCACAGCCACCAGCACCCAGCACAGCCACCAGCACCCAGCACAGCCACCCAGCACCCAGCACAGCCACCCAGCACCCAGCACAGCCACCCAGCACCCAGCACAGCCACCCAGTACCCAGCACAGCCACCCAGCACCCAGCACCCAGCACAGCCAGCAGTGGGCACTGCTGCGGGGCCTGAGCTTGTAACTCCTGCACACCTCCACCCATGGGCTGCTCAGTCACTGCTTGTGGGGTTTTTCCCTTAAGTTGGAGTCTAATCCTGGGTTCCTCAGCATCTGCTTCTCCCCTGGCTGCAGGTCTCTGATGGTGTGCTCTCAGCTTTAGTTTAAGGGCTGGATTTTTTAGAAGTGCCTCCATCCCTCTTGGAATTCCAGGGAGAATGTGAGCTTGTGTTTTACTCATTACCAATAATTGACTGGAACGAAGCAGTAATAAGCAGCTCCCAAACACAGCTGAGTTATTAAAAACCTTGACCTTTGCAAGCTAATTGCCGTGACAGCAGGAGCAGGTTGGTCTGCTCTGTGACTTGCTGAGATGCCAGCGCACGGAGCTGTAGGAAGGACATTTTAGCTGGGTCTCCATGCCCGTGAGCTGGGAGGGAGCTGCCTTGGTTGTGTGTGGAGCCGTGTGTCCCACTGCTGAGCCCTGCTGCCTCTGAGCCCTGCTGTTCTCACTCACGCTGCAAAATGCTGCCTTCCTTTCTCTGCTGTGGGTCAGCCCAGACAAGTCGAGTATTTATTCTCCTCCTGCCAATGGAATGTGTAATGCTTACTTGTCTGGACAGACGCACCGGGGATTAGTGGCAGGGAATATTAGCAGGTAAGGAAATTATGTGCTTTCTGGCAGTGAGAGGTAAGCAATTCTCCATTGAGAACAAGAACCACGCAACTTGTTTGCCAAGTGCTCGGTTCCAAATGCACTTTGTTCTGCTGCGGGCGCGTTCCTGGGGAGCAAGGAATGGTCCCCTTCGAGCTGCCTTGGGAAGGGTGGTGCTCTTAGCAGGTGGGCTTTGCTTTGTTCTAAGCTGATTGGAAAGATCACCTGCCTTCTGACTTTGTGTGTTTTGAAAGACACGAAGGTTTGGGGAGGAATTCTTCAGTTCTTGGTTGAACTCTGGGTGGTTGGCTGGTTTGTGTCCAGGATTCTTAATGAAGGAGGGGCAACTGAGCACAGGTTAGTGGTGCTCCCAGCAGTGCCCATTGGGCAGCAGACCGCAGCTGTCACTTTTTGATGCTGGGTGTTAGACAGCTGAAGCTTCCTTTTAGAGAAGGGACGCTCTCCTGCTGGTCCCAGTCTGCAGAGGAGTGGGATTGGGTGGCTTTGTTGGCTGTAGGGAAAGGTAAGGGGAGGGTGGCTGCTGTTGGGTCTGTCTGCTGCTCAGGGAGCTGTGGGCAGTGGGGATGGTTCCTCCTCTGGGAGGTAATGACTGCTGGAACGGTGCTGGAGGCAGAGCTGCAGGGCAGGCAGTGATGCTGCTGAGCCAGTCCGACTGCTGCTGCCCCTGCAGCTCCTGCAGCTCCTGCAGCTCCTGCAGCACAGTCATCCTGATGGGCAGCAGCAGGATCTGTCACTGAGTGCTGTCACTGTGACCCTGCAGCTGGCAAGGAGAAATCGTAACTGGGGGGAAAAGAAGCGAATTGATGGCTCTGGTGCAATGCAGCTGCATGTCCAGCCGTGCTGCTGGGATGGAGCAGAGTTTCCATGTGCAAACAGCCCTGCCTGAGACAGTAAAGAAAGCAATGAAATAGCCAAAAGAAATAGCCCAAACCATCCCTTGCTTTCCGCTGCGCAGAGGTGGACTTTCCATGGGCTCTGAGCAGTGCTGGGCAGTGAGGGGAAACCTGCGTGCTCCCTCTGCTCTGCGGGTAGAGGGATGTTCTGGTCTGGAGCCACGGGGTGTCCTGAGCTGGGAGGACCTGCAAGCATCGCCAGGTCTGGCCCTTAGCTCTGCACAGCGCCACCCAGAGCCTGCCTGCAGGAGATCACTCAGCCTGCTTGAAATGCCTCGTACGGATGCTGCCTCTGTAGGCTGGGAGTCTGTAGCAACTGCTGCTTCCTCGCCTCTTCTGGGAGATGCCCGTCGAGAAGAGGAAGGAGCAGCTGGGAGCCGAGGGCTGCCCTCCTGTGGTGCGCACCAGGCAGGGTTACAGGGGCACAGTGCTCAACAGAACGCAGCCAGAACCCTGAGGGGGGGCACGTGGGGCTGTGCGCGGTGCTGGGGCTTCGGCACGGCTGTGCGCGGCGCCCGTTCTCCTGCAGCCTCCCCTGTTCTGCAGCCCCGCACCCCCCCCTAGCGGTCGCGGTGCTCGAGCTCCGCCAGCGCTCAGATTTCCTTCTCCTTTTTCCTCCGCAGAAACGCTCCCAGCCGCTGGAGTTCATCGATCCCTTGGCCAACAAGAAGCCCCGGATCTCACACCTGGCTCACCGAGCTCAGCCCACCTTCAACGGGAAGCTGAACGCCAACGGGAAGGACGTCCCCGTCCCCATCCCCGTCCCCTCTGCCGCGCTGCCGCCGGCGCTGCCGGAGTCGGTGAGCTCCAGCTCCAGCCTCCCGGAGCTGCCCCGGCCCCACGACCCGCTGGCCGACGTCAGCAACGACCTGAGCCACAACGGCAGAGACTGCGAGGGCGCGGAGCCGGCCGACAGGCTGAGCCTCCCCGCGCCCACAGACTGTGCGCAGACGAGCAAACACAACTGCAGCTCGTATGTGAAAAGCAAGAAAAAATCCAAAAAGCACAAAGACAAAGAGAAAGAGAGGAAGGAGAAGAAAAGCGAAGAGAAGTGCAAAGAGGAGAAGCAGGACTGTGAAGTAATAAAAAATGCTGACTTAGTTAGTGTTCCGCAGGATGCGCCAGGTATGTGCCCAGCTGCCCTTCGTGCTGGCTGCCGTTTCTGCCCCCGATCCATGTGGGGGAAGAGGTGGCCGTGTCCCTTCACGTGCAGGCACTGCCTGGTTGATGGGGTGCCATCAGCGGCCCTGCCTGCAAATCAGCAGTGCTGCTCCTCTCCAAAGAGCCTGGCAGTTCTTTCCTGTTCAGCCTCTGGTGCTGCTCTGACCCACCTCAGCCCGGGTTGTGTTTCTCCTCGCTGAGTGAGAAGCTTTCTTAGTGCACAGGGATGAAAGGCAGACATCAAGACCTGCTGGAAACGCAGCGCTGCTTGATTCCAGACTTGTTTTTGGTGATGGTAACCATCATCGGTGTCGTCATATCAGTCACCTATTGATGGGTAACTGCTGTGAGACGTTAGGCACCAGATTGAATGCAGGAGGTGGGGAGGGCTGGTAGAGAGCTGTGCAGCTGCCTCATCCGGGCTGGAAGCCTCCCTGCTGTCCCCCACTGCCCTGAGCAACAGCAGAACAGTGCAGCTGTTGCTACTGGGACGCAATAGAAGTGTTTTCCATCACGGCAGTGCAGCTCCAGCTCCCTTTTGATGACTTTTCTTGTTCAGTTCCGGCGGGTTCCCCCTGTTTGGGGCAGTGCAGGGACCTGCAGGGTCCTGTCTGCAGACAGTAGGTGGCACTCACAGGCAAAGCAAACCTTCCTTCACCACCACCATCTTCCTCACTCGCATTCTGCATCTTCCTGCCTTCCTTCCCAGCCCCTCAGTCCTGCACCCCAAGCCCTGGGTTTTCCCCACCGAGCTGAGGCAGAGCTGCTGCTGTTGGTGGCAGCACCTCCTCAACTGAAGGCAAAAGCAGAAATGCTTTAGAAATCAATATCTGCACATTGCAGGCAGGTTCAGGAATTCACAGTGCAATTGCACAGAAGTTGAAGAACGCCTACAAGAAAGCTTTTGTGTCTTTTGTTTCTTTTTCAGGTTTAAATGGGACATGCAATAACTCCAGCGTACCGACGTCAACTTCGGACATGCCGGATTATTTATTGTAAGTCACTTTATTGCTCACCAAATGGCTTTGGGGTCACACTGAGAGCTGAAAGCAAGTGATTTGTGTTGGGCTCAGGTGTTGCTTGGTAAACTTCACAGAGTGGGATTAAATAGAGCAAGAAGCCACAAACCCTGTGGTGCTGATGGGTTTTTCCGTCGCAGAGGATTTGCTGCAGGAGGTCAGGTTTAGAGTCATCGTTAAGGCATGAAAGGACCACTGTTAATTGGCTCTTTTCAGTGTAGCTCGAAGGTGCAGCTGTTAAACATGAGCTGCATCCAGGTGCCTTCCAAAGGTGCTGGAGATGCATTCTGTCTGTTCAGCGTGGTTTCTTGTCCCACGTTTGCCACACAGTCGTGCTGAGAGCGTTTTGCAGCGACAGCCGAGCGGCTCTTGTGCTCCTTTGGAGCCTCTGAGCGCTGGAAGCTTCGTGCTCCTGCTGTCCCAAGGTCTGGCACAGATGCAGCACTCCGTGTTGTGTGGGGCAGCAGGAACTGAAGCGCTGTGGCAGTGCTATCTGGGCGTCCTCCCACAGCTCCCAGGCTGTGCCTCTCCCTGATAAGGAACGGCTCATTTCGCACGCAGCTCAGGGCAGCAGCCCTGGCTGTTGTCCCTGTGCTGCTGTGGCACGGATCCCAAGGGACCACATTGGTTCCCAACCTGTCACCCTGCTTTGGCGCCGCAGTGCGTGCACTCTGTGGATGGAGGATGTGGAAACTGATGAAAAATTGTTCTCCCCCTAGAAAATACGCAGCCATTTCCTCTTCGGAGCAGCGTCAGAGTTACAAAAACGACTTCAATGCAGAATACAACGAGTACAGAGACCTGCACGCGCGGATAGAGCGGATAACGCGGCGATTCACACAGCTGGACTCCAAGCTGAAGCAGCTCCTGCAGGGCTCTGAAGAATACAAGGTAGAACAAAGAACCCCTTGGAGCTGAGCTGGGGCTGCTGCATTTTGTGCCGTGAGATGTGGCTGCAGGACGGGCGCACGGCTCTGAGGCTGCTCTTCCAACAGCTCTGTGCTCCTCCGTGGTGGAGCTGGGTGCGCAGCGCAGCGCTTGCTGACGGGGGAAAGGCCTCCCTGAGACTGCAGCCAAAAGCTGCTGGAAGCACTGAGCGCATCCCATAACCAGGCAGAAAAGCCCAGCGTGTGCAGATGGGAGCACAGCAGGGCTGGGAGGGCAGGAGGGCACACGGTCAGCTGCTTCTCTCCCGTCTGCAGTCTTAATAACGTGGTGTTGCTCAGCTCCTGTAACTGAAGTCTCACTGAGTGCAGTGAGCAGATCTCACAGAGTGCCTGTGGTGCTCAATGCTCCCTCCGACACCCTTCTGCTCTTTGGGAAATCTTCCAGTTCCTCACCAAAGTGTTCTTTGTATCTCAGGGCAAAAATGAATCTGAGCTGCAGAGGAAATGTCTGCGATTCTGTCAGTGTGCCGTGGGATTTCGGGGCTGGGGCTGCAGTGGGGCAGTGCTGGGGGTGGGCAGCACGTGGGGGGAGCAGGTGTTGCTCAGAGATACCTGTGTTGCTCAGCTGCTGCTTTGGGTGGCAGAGCTGCTGACAGCTTAGAAATCAATCTGTTACCTTTTCCTTTTCAGACCATCCACGATCAAATCCTACAGGAATATCGGAAAATCAAAAAGGTGAGTGCCAATTTCTGGCCATAAATAAGGCTTCTGGGTGGAGCCCTGAGGGGCTGAAAGGTGCAGGTGCAAATTGCCAAGCACAGAACCCAGCCTCCAAAGCGTGTCAGCACATCTTTGTGCAGCTCGAGCTTGTGCAAGAAGTGCTCCCTTCAGAGAGGGTCTGTGGGTTGTGTGTGTGCAGAGTGTGTGCAGTGCAGTGTGTGTCTGTGCAGTGTGTGTGCAGTGTGTGTGCAGTGTGTGTGCAGTGTGTGTGCAATATGTGTGTGCAGTGTGTGTGCAGTGTGTGTGCAATATGTGTGTGCAGTTTGTGCATTGTGTGCTGGGGAGCTTTCAGCTGTGAGCAGCACGGAGCGAAGGAGGGGACACATGGAATGGGTGCCTCTGCCCCACAAGTGAGAGCAGTTTGTGTCACGTGGGGCCGACGGGCAGCGAGGTGCTGCAGGTCTGGGGCTGCTGTGCCTGGCGGGCACTGAGCTCCCTGCCGGCTGGTTGGACTCAGCGTGGATCCTTTGCTGTGAGCGGTGGTGGAGGTGGCGGCGGTGCAGCGGCACCTTGGGGCTGCGCGTCATCGTCTGCCCTGCAGCGCTGAGCCCTGCCAGCCCCGAGGGGCTCCGAGCTTTGGGCTGAGCTTCCCCAGCTCCGCTCTGCCTTCAGGCCCTCGGATGCTGTGAGCAGACGCAGCTCTGCTCCCTTCGCATCCCTCACGGCGGTTTTTCTTTGCAGACCAATCCCAACTACAGCCAGGAGAAGAACCGCTGCGAATACCTCCACAACAAACTGGCCCACATCAAAAAACTGATAGCAGAGTACGACCAGCAGCAGTTCTGAGCGGTGGGAGGCGCCGTGCGGGGCTGCAGCGGGCCGCCATCCCTTCAGTGCCACTCGGCCCCGCGCACAGATGAGCATCAGTTCTCGGTGGCTGAAGAATTTGGGGATTGCGGACGGGGGCGCGCGGCTGCTCTGCTTCTGGCCCCTCCGAACGCCGGAACGCAAGCGATGGAACTCTGCTTATTTCGAGGCGCTTAAGGGAAATAAATCGCCTGCAGCCACCGAAGCTCCCAAAGGTTAAAAATCAGTAGTTTTCACGGATTCGAGTTTGGCATGAAGTCCGATCGCCCCTCTGGGTCGCAGCCGCTCCTTCCGACGGCGAGGAGCTGCGATGCTGCTGGGGTCCCCGTGGCACCTGCGACTGTTCCTGTTGTGAGCTGTGTGCTCCCAGCACCACCCTGCTCTGTGCTGCCGTGGCTGCGTGGGGACGGATGGACGGACAGACAGACAGACAGGCGGCCGCGGGGCTCTGTGTGCCCCCTGCCCCCCCTGCAGCCCAGCCATGGCGCTGCTGGGCCGCGTCCCGCCGCCCGCCTTTGACTTTTGTAGTTTTGTACCCAGGGCGGCCGATTTTACGACTCGCCGATGAGACTGTGGTCTATTTTTGTATTTAAAACAAACAAACAAAAACGAACGAAAAGGAACAGAAAAAAAAAAAAAAAAAAGAAAAAAGAAAAAAAAATAAGAAAAAATGGCAAAACAAACCAACAGCCACCAACCAACCAAACCCCGACCATCTGCATCTGCAACTGTGCCTCCCTTCTTTCAGGCCCAGCGTTTCCAAGCCTTCCCCCCGTGCTGAGGCGCTGTGGGGCTGAGCTGCAGCGTGGGAGCCGTGGGGCAGCGCTTTCCCAGTGGGGCGCCTCCCCCCGGCTCCTCCCCCGGCCTTTCTTTCTTTTCTGCTTTTTCTTTCTCTTTTTTTTCTTCCTTTAATTTGGACTCTTCGGGGCGCCAGGAAGATGCCAAACAGCACAAAGGTGCCCTTTGAATGCCGCCGTTCCTTTCGGCCCCATCCGTCCCACAGCGCCTTCGGCCCCGGCGGGGAGCAAAGGAGGAAAGCTCTGCTTTCCCTCTGCAGCTCTTCCCTGTTTTCCCACCTCCTCCCATTCCTAAACATCCAAACGGGTCCAGCTGCTGGATGAAACCCAGTGGTAACAAAATTCCCTTCTGCTTGGATGCTTTGTGATGCTCGCGGTGCCCCGGGGGGGAGCAGCGCCCCCAACCAACCCCAGCACCACCAACCCACCCCAGCACCCCCAACCGACCCCAACCCACCCCAGTACCCAAAACCAACCAACCCCAATGCCCCTAACTGACCCCAACATCCCCAACCAACCCTACACCCCCAGCCAACCCACCCCAGCACCCCCAATCAACCCCAACACCCCCAACCGACCTCAACCCACCCCAGTACCCCCAACCCACCCCAGTACCCAAAACCAACCAACCCCATTGCCCCTAACCGACCCCAGCACCCCCAACCAACCCTACACCCCCAGCCCCCCAACCCTCCCCACCACATCCCAGCCCCGGGGCCGATTCCTCCAGCCAACACTTCTCCTCCCTCCCAGTTGCAGTGGGGGTGGTTGGGGTTGGTTTTGTTTGGGTTTTTGTTGTTGTTTTTCTTTTTGGCTTCTCGGGGGGGGGGTGGGGGTGGGGGTGGGGATAGAGATGGATCCCTGATCTTTATACACCCGCTATGAGATATTTTTGCAAACAGAGTTGTATACAGAGATGTATGGTGTCCATTGACGATGTATATTCTGGAACTTCTACAAAAGAAAAAAGAAAAAAAAAAGGAAAAAAAAAAAAAAAAAAAGGAATATAAAAACGGAAAATATTTAATGAGTATCCAAACTGTGAGACCCAATTAGCAGCCAGCGACTTCTCTGCTTCACTTTTCTTTCGGGCTGCGTCGAGGGCCGTAGTCGGATCTGCCTTTTTGTTCTCCCTTGTAGAGATGAGGAAGTTAGGCCAAGGCCAACCCCGTGCTTTTTGGGTGAATAGCAGCCAGTTTAGGTGATTAAGTATGATCTTAACTTATTGATACTGTGTTTTACTTTGTAATATTGTACTGTGGATAAAACTATATTGAGCCATGGAGTTGGAGTTTACAAAAACGAAGCTTTTCACTTTGCCAAAACGTTACGATTTAAAGGCGGCGTAGTCTTCAGCTTTCCTAATCTTTTCTTAAGAGCTCTGGTGTCTTTTTTGTACACTAAAAAAGCTGAATGCTGATTTTGCAACATATAATAAATTCACTGTATTGGGAAACGATGCGAACAATGCGGGCCCATCTTTCATTCCAAACCTGGAAGGGGGAAATGGTGCGGGCTGGGAAAAAGCAACGCGGCGCCGCTGGGGGGAGGCTGGGCTCGGGGCGCAGAGCTGCGCTGCCTTTGGTGGGGCTGCAGCAGCGCCAGGAGCGCAGGCCGCCCTGCGGCGCACCGAGGGGCTCCGGCGGCCGCTCTGGGGTCCCCGCAGCCGGGTTTGGGCTTCGGGGCCGGGAGCGGCGCAGCGCCGCCCTGCGCCCACCGCGGGGTCTCCTCCGCTTCGCGGCCCGAACTCCTCCGCCTCCGGAGCGACGCGGGGATCGCAGGCGGGGCCGAGCGGTGCCGCATCCCGCGCGGAGCGGCTCCAGGTGGGGGCAGAGCCGCCCTCGACGCCCCCGCCCGTCGCTGCGTTCCCGTCCGTCACCCGAGGACGCCGTCGATCCCCGGCCACGTGCGGGTTTCCTCGCTCCGATCGCGGGCTTCCGTCCCCTCCCGGTGTCCCCGGGCGCCTCCTCCGCACCCCCGGCAGCCGCAGACGGGGTCGGGCCGAGCGCTAATGAACTCCGAGTGGAAATTTACTGCGTTCCTTCCGTGCCAACGCCGGGAGGATCGCGGCAGCTTCCCGCTTCTGTGCGCCCGTCGGTGGGCGGCCGCGGTCACGGGGACGCGGGGAACCCCGCGGTGCCGCCCCGAGGCGGTGCGGTCGTTTCCCCCGCGGCGGCTCCGTGTGGCGCCCGGTGCGGGCACAGCGCTGCGGGCCGCTCCGTCTGCGGGGCTGAGCGCCTTTCCCGGCGGCCGGAGGAAGTTGGTTAGGATAACCGGATAAGTGCCCCAGCTCCCCCCCCACCACAACCCCGGCACGCTCGGATGGAGCCGGTCTGTCTGTCCGTCCGTCCCTTCGCACGCGTCCATCCGCCCTCAGGTGCGCGGGTCCTGGAAGGTCACAGCAAAAGGACGCGGGGACGGTGATGGGGACGGCAAAGGGGTGCGGAGGGGAGCATCGCGGAGGGAACGAAACCCGACGGGAAAGGACCGCGAGGACCGCATCCCAGAGGGCACGGAACGGGACCGGAGCCCTCGCGGGGGGGGGGTCGTGGGACGGGGGTCGCGGTGCCATTGCTGCGGGGCCGTGCCGGTCGCCATGGCTGCGCAGCGTTGGGTCCCCGCCAGCCCCGAGCTGCGAGCGGAGGCGTTGGGCACGGAGCCCACGGTGCGAGGGAACAGCGCGGCGTGGGAGGGGTGGGAAGGAACAATGGTGGGAGTTGTGGGAGGGGGGCGAAAGAAAAAAAAAAAAGAAGAAGGAAAGCAGTGGAAAAATACCAGTTCTCGGCCCCTGGCAGCGCTGCCCGGACCCTCCCCGCCCGATGGATTATTGTACAAAGAAATGTTATTTTTGTTTCAATAATTTGCTGAGGCGCTGGAATTCCAACGCGGGGTTCGTTTTGTCCTCTGAGGGAGCATTGTTCCTCCGACGCCCGAGGTCTGGACGGGGCCTTCGGGGCCGCCCGCATCCCCCTCTCCCGGAGGTGTCCCCCCCGTCCCGGCCGTGTTTCCCCCCCCCCCTCCACGTCCCGCAGCCCCGACGCGGCCGCTCCCCGCGCGCTCTGCCCGCTGCTCCCGGTGGTCCCCATCCCCGCTCGCCCCCGCGGAGCCGCAGCCCGTGGCGGGGGGTGGGCGGCGGTCGAGCTGTCCTCACGCCTCGCGGGGAGCGCGGGTGGGGGAGGACGGAGCGCCGGGGGGCCTCGGGGCGTCGCTCCGCTCCGGGGGATGCTTTGACACGGATTCTTCCCCATGGAAACGGGAACCGGGACCTCCTCGCCGTCCCGCCGCCCGTCCGTCGGTGACGGGGACCGAGCGATGCGGTGCCGCGGGGTGTCCCCGCGGGGCTCCGGGATGGCCGAGCCGGGGGCCGCGGGGGGGCACGGGGGGCGGGAGCTCCGGTTCGCGGTGCCCGGGCGCGGTGGCACCGTGGGAGCGGCACCGTGGGAAGGCGCCGGGCCCCCCCGCCGCTCCGGAAGCCGCCGGCGCGGGGCAGTGAATGGGCGGAAGGCAGCGGCGGGACCCCCCGGCCCCGGTGCCACTTCCCCTTCCCGGGTCAACGGCCGCTTTCCCTCCTGGAGGAGACCCGGCCCGGCCCGTCCGCTCCCAGCGCCGGTGAGAGCCCGGGGCGGGGGGGGGAGGGAGAGAACGCACCGGGCCGGGGCTGAGCGGGGGGTCCCCGTCCGGAGTCGCGTTCGGTGTCCCCTCTCGAACCCCCGGTACCGGGGCACGTGCGGGCGGGGGCTGCGGGGGGGGATCCGGCGCCGATGGAAAGTTTTGGGCTGGGCGGGGCCAGGGGGGGCGGGCGCTGGGAGCCGCTTAAGGGCGGGAGCGGAGGGGGAGCCCCGGCCGCGCTCACATCCCCGCGGGGCAGCGCCGGCAGCCGCCCGGCTCCAGGTGAGTGAGGGGGAGGCGGGGGGGGGAACTCCGCGTATCCGTCTGTCCCCCCCCCGCGATGTCGGCCCCGCGATCCGCGTCCCCCCGGCGGCCGCTCTCGTGCCGTCCCCGCGTGCCCCGCAGCGCCCGCTGCCCCCGTGGGAGCGGAGACCGCGCTGCCCCCCCGCTGCCGCCCGCGTACCCGGCGCCCCCCCCCGCCTGGCGGTGTCCCGGGCTCGGGGTCGGCCCCGTCGTTCCGCGCCGTGTCCCAGCGGCGGGGGTCGCGTTTTCTCCCATCCCAGCAGCGGGAACAATGGCAGAGCCCTTCGTGGTGGAGAGCCCCGACGTCGCGTACGGCAAAGACTTCATCGAGGCGCAGTACACGTACAGCACCGCGCACGTCTGCAGGGAGGGCGGTGTCACCAAGGTAGGGGACGCGGGGTCACCCTCGGATGGCATCGCCGGGCCGCCCCGCCGGGTGCCGCCGTCCCGACCGCCCCCCCCCCCTTTGCCGCAGGTCCGGCCCTGCTCCACGCGCTTCACCTTCCGCACGGCGCGGCACGTCCCCCGCCTGGGGCTGATGCTGGTGGGCTGGGGGGGCAACAACGGCACCACGGTGACGGCGGCCGTGTTGGCCAACCGCCTGGGGCTGTCCTGGATGACCAAAACCGGCCGCAAGGTGGGTGTGGGGTGAGGGGTGAGGGGGCAGCCCTGCCGGCTCCCCTCTTTTTGGGGGTGGAGGGGGGGGGGGTTGGGGGATGTTGGGCTCTTTGGAGGTCGCTCACCCTTGCGTTCTGCCCCCCACCTCTAGAAAGCCAACTACTACGGCTCGCTGCTGCAGGCCTCCACCGTATGCCTGGGTGCCGGCCCCGCCGGTGATGTCTACGTGCCATTCCGGGATCTGCTGCCCATGGTGCACCCCAACGACATCGTCTTTGATGGTAGGAAGGGTGCTGGGGTGGGCGGGGGGGAGGGGGCCGCGCACTGAGTGTGACCCCATCCCGCAGGGTGGGACATCTCCTCTCTGAACCTGGCCGAGGCCATGCGGCGCGCCGAGGTGCTGGACTGGGCGCTGCAGGAGCAGCTGTGGCCGCACATGGAGCAGATGAAGCCCCGACCTTCCATCTACATCCCCGAGTTCATCGCCGCCAACCAGGAGGAGCGGGCGGACAACGTGCTGCGGGGCTCCAAGGCTGAGCAGGTGCTGGGGGTGGGGGGGTGGGGGCACACGGGGGCGGCGGGGGGGACGCCACGATGACCTGTCTGCGTCCCCATCCCTGCAGGTGGAGCAGATCCGCAGGGACATCCGGGAGTTCAGGGCGAGCAGCGGGGTGGACAAAGTCATCGTGCTGTGGACGGCCAACACCGAGCGCTTCTGCGATGTGGTGCCAGGGCTGAACGACAGCGCCGACAACCTGCTGCGGGCCATCGAGGTGAGGGGAAGGGGGAGTGGGGGACGTGGAGGGGCTGTGCCGCAGTGCTGAGCCCTCAGTGTCCCCGCAGCGAGGCCTGGAGGTGTCCCCATCCACGCTGTTCGCCGTGGCCAGCATCCTGGAGGGCTGCGCCTACATCAACGGGTCGCCCCAGAACACCTTCGTGCCGGGCGCCGTGGAGTTGGCAGCTCAGCGCCGCGTCTTCATCTGCGGGGACGACTTCAAATCGGGGCAGACGAAGCTGAAGTCGGTGCTGGTGGATTTCCTGGTGGGCGCCGGGCTGAAGGTGCGTTGGGACGTGGAGCCGGGTTGACCTGTCCACCACTGATCCGACTCGATGGTTGCACGGTTCCCTGTTGTACCCTTTGCCCCCCCCCCCAACCCCAGCCCAGGTCCATCGTCAGCTACAACCACCTGGGGAACAACGATGGGAAGAACCTCTCAGCGCCGCAGCAGTTCCGCTCCAAGGAGATTTCCAAGAGCAACGTGGTGGATGACACAGTGCAGGCCAACCCGGTGCTGTACGGCCCGCAGGACAAACCCGACCACTGCGTGAGTGAGCTCTGGGGGGAAGGGGGGGCGCAGAAGGGGGGGTCTGCAGGGGGGGCCGGGTGCTGACGGGGGTCCCTGTGCAGGTGGTGATCAAATACGTGCCCTACGTGGGGGACAGCAAGCGAGCGCTGGACGAATACACCTCGGAGATCATGATGGGAGGCACCAACACCATCGTCATCCACAACACGTGTGAGGTGCGGGGCTGTGGGGAGGGGGGGGATGTGGGGTGCAGCCCTACACCAGGCTCACTGTGACCCCCCCCTGCTCTTCCCCCACCCTCAGGACTCATTGCTGGCCAGCCCCATCATCCTGGACTTGGCCATCCTGACCGAGCTTTGCCAGCGCATCACCTTCTGCACCGACAGCGACCCCGAGTTCCAGAGCTTCCACAGCGTCCTCTCCATCGTCGCCTTCCTCTGCAAAGCCCCCCTGGTGCCCGACGGGACCCCCGTCGTCAACGCGCTCTTCCGTCAGCGCAGCTGCATTGAGAACATCCTGAGGTACCCGCGGGGGGGTCCTGAAGGAGGGGGGGGGGGAAAAGGGGGGCTGTGGGGGGGCCCGGGGGGGGGGGGATGCAGGGATGCGGGGGTCTCCATCCCCAGTGCAGAGGTGCCCAGGTGGGTCCCATTACCTGACATAAGGGGGGGGTCAACCCTACAGTGCTCTGCTATTCGCCCCATTTGGGGGGATGTCGGTGCCCCCCCCCCGCCACCTCCCTCTCCCCTCTCTAGGGCCTGCCTGGGGCTGCCCCCCCAGAACCACATGCTGTTGGAGCACAAGATGCAGCGGCCGCCGCTCGGCCCCAAGCGCTGCTGCCCGGCGGGGGCTGCGTGCCCCATCAGCCCTAAGAAGGCCGCCCCCCCCGCCCAGCTCAACGGCCACCCCGGCACCCCCCGCCCCCCCCTCCACATCGACGGCACCGAATAACGCCCAGCCCCGGGGCCGCGCACCACCCCCCTCCCCCCACCGGCAGCACGGTGGGGGTCTCTGCTGTACGGGGAGGGGGGGGGGGGGGGTCTCCCCACTCTGCCCCCCCCCCCCCACCTTTTGTATTTGAGCTACTTGGGGGGTGGGGGGGGGTGTGATTTGGGTCCCCCCCGGCTCCATGCCAACGTGACACTGTGAAGCTTTGTACCACAATAAACCCCCCCCATCCCCCCCCACTCCCCTCTTCCTGCCGCCCCCCCCCCCCCCCCCTCCGACCCCCCCAAAACCAAACGGCGCCTTCTGAAAAAAATCAAATTACATTTATTGATGCAGGGTCGGTCGGTTGCTTTGCTCTTTTTTCTTTTTTTTTGTCATTTTCATTTTTTTTTTTTTTCGGGGGGGGAGGGGGGGAAAAACCCCTTTTTCTTTTTTTTTTTTTTCTTTTCTTTTTTTTCCTCTTTTTTTTTATTTTTTTTTTCTTTCTTTTTTTTTTTCCTTCCCATCCCCCCCCCCGGGTTTTGTTTCCATAAGCAAGGCTCGCTCTAAAGACTCGGGGCTAAGAAAGAGGGGGGCGCCCTCCTACACAGAACGACTACGGGGGGGGGGGGGGGGGGGGCAGGGGGGTCCCGGCTGCTCCAGGCTGTAACAGGGGGGGGCCGGGGCGCGCGGTAAAGGATGGGGGGGGTGATAAAAGTTGGGGGGGGGAGGCTGAGGTCCTTTCTGATACAAAAGAGAAGGAAAAGGAGGAGAGAAAAAAAGAAACAACCCAAAAAAACCCCAAATCCTTCATATTAAAGTTTCTTTTTTTAAAAGTGGTCCCTGGGGGGGGGGGGGGGGGGGGGATGGTGGGGGGGGCCCCGGTCTGGTGCTCGGGTCGGGGGGGGGTGGGCAGGAAGATCACAGTGCTGGCTGAGCACACAGACGGGGCTGGGGAGGGGGGGGGGGGGGGGAGGGGGGGGGGCTGCTCTGTGCCCCGGAGCTGCCCTTAGAGCTGGGGGGGCTGCAGGGAGGTATGGCTTGGCCCCCCCAGCTCCGCTCAGCCTGGCAGGAAGCCGCTGGGGGTGCAGGGGGGGCTGTGCTGGCTGTGTGCCCCCCCCCCCCCCCATCCCCACGCTGGGGCTTCAGCAGGGATGCAATGTGGCTGCCCCCCCCCTCTTCATGTGACTGGGGGGGGGGAGTTTCTGCCCTTGCAGTGCTGGTGGGGGGGGGGGGGGCGTCTCTCCACAGCTCATTGCAACAGGCAGCAGCCGCTGTTTGGTTGGGGTTTTTTTTTTTGGGGGGGGGGGGGGGAGGGGAGCAAACTGCGACCCCCCCCCAAATAAATACTTCCCCTCCTCCCCCCCCCCCCCCAGCGCTGTGCGGCAGAATGGGGGGGGAAGCACAGGACAGGAAGCAGCTCCCCTACCCCCCCCCCCCCTCCTTTGGGCTCCCTCCTGCCCTGTGCCACCGGGGGGGGGGGGGGGGTCCGGCAGCGGGGGGGGGGGGTCGCAGCCGTGGTTTTCACACGGCGATGAGATTCTGATTTTTTTTTTTCCTTTTAGTGTTTTTTAAGAAGGGGGGAAGAAACGGGGGGGGGGGGGGGGGGGGGGGGGAGAAATGATTTTTTTCCTTTTTTTTTTTTTTTGCAGGGGGGGTTTGCGGTTGGTGGCGCGGTTGGGGGGGGGGGGTTGGTTATTAAATACAGAAAAATTAATTATTATTATTATTTTTTTTTTTTTTTTGGCACCGCGGGGGGGCGTCGGGTTCTCGGCCGGCTTCGGCGCTGGGCTCACACGCTCATTGTCATGCTGGGCGAGTACTAGAAAGAGCGGAGACACCAGAGGGTTAGCGGGCCGGGGGGGGGGGCGCACAGCAACCGGGGGGGGGGTGGGGAGGGGGCCATCCTCACACCTCCGGGATGCTTTGCCACGGCCGGACCCCCTCCGGCACCGGGGGGGGCCGCCACGGGTCGGCCGGAGCTCTGCAGGCTGCCCGTCCCCCCCGGCAGCCCCGACCCCCCCGCGATCCCCGCCCTCTCCGTTTGCCCCCCCGGGCGCCCCCGGAGGTGACCGTCGGCTCCCTTACGCTGTCGCTTTGGAAGGGGTTTAAGAAATTGGTGCCCATCTCGGCGTCGTCCCGCGGGGTGCCGGGGGGGTTGTTCAGCCCCGCCATGTTACTGGGAGAGCTCTGCAAAATTTGGGGGGGGGGGGGGAGGAAAAGACTTAGAGGGAGGGTGGTCCTGAGGTATGGAGTGGGGGTTGTGGTGGGGAGGGTGTGGGGGGGAGGGGTCTTGGGGTACGGAGGGGGGCGATGTGCTGTGCCCCGTGGATGGGGGGGCTCTCAGTGCATGCTGGGGGCTCTGTGCATTCGGGGGGGGGGGGGTCAATCTGTGGGGCTCCCACACGTGAGGGTCTCAGTGCACGACCTCCCCTTGTGCGCAGGGGTGCTGGTGCACGGGGGGCTCCAGTGCACGGGGCGGGGAGGGGGTCCTGGTTCACAGGACTCCTTATCCATGGCTGGGGGGGGGGGAGGCGGGAGTGCCGATGGCTGGGAGGAATCCGGGTTTGTAGGTGGGGAGGGGGGGGGGGGTCCCGGCACACGGGGGCTGCACACTCACCTTGGGCAGCCCATCCATGTCCCCAGAGCCTGCAAAACGACGGCAGTGCTGTCAGCGGCCCCCCAGCCCCTCTGTCGTCCCCCCCCCCCCCTCCTTCCATCCCTCCCCCCCCCGCCAACCCAGCCGTCCCACATCCCTGCGCGGCGCCTGGCAGCCCGCAGATGGAGCTCACGGACTGCAGGACGAGGCACATTGCTGGGCTGCAGCAGCGCCGGCCCCAGCGGGGAGATGGAGGGGAGGGGGAGTATGAATGGGGGGGGAACACCTTGCTTGGGGGGCTGGGGGGAGGGAGGGAGCATGGATTTGGGGCGGGGGGGGGCACCCACCTAAGGATCCGTTCATGTGATGGGGCTCCATGGCGCTCATCCCGCTCATGGGCCCCTCCGGCCCCGGCCCCATTGGGAACTGCAAACAAAGACGGAGTGAGCGAAGGGAGGTGGGCTGGGGACCCCCCCGCGGCCCCCCATCACCAGGCTCACATTTGGCCGGGTCCCCGCCGGCCCGATGGGGTTCATCATGGTGTACATGTTCTCACTGGAGTTGGTGGAATCTGTGGGAAGCACGAGAAGTGGGAGGGGGGCACGAATAAACCTCCCCCCCCCCCCCCCCCCCAAAAACAACACCTCCCCCCCACCCCGGGCACACAGCAGGGGGGGGGGCCACTCACCACCAGGGCTGGGCATGATGGGGGTGCCGGGGGGGCCGCCGCCACCGGGAGGACCCTGGGGGGACAAAGAGGAGATGGAGGTCGGGGGGGGGCACACGGGATCACTGACAGCACAGCCCCCCCCCGTGCCTCCCCCATACTCACCACGTAGTTCCCGGGGGATGAGGAGGAGTAGGCGATCTAGGGGGCAGGAGGGGCAAAAGGAGGGGTCAGCATTGGGCGTGCAGCCCCCCCTCATTGTCCCCCCCACCCCCCCCAATCAAGGCCCCCCCCCCATACTTACAGAGTTGGCACTGGGGTTTGGCCACGGCCCGCGGCCGCCGGGACCCCTGGAAGGGAATGGTTGGAGGTGAGGGAGGGGATGTGGGGGGCTCTGGTGCTGCTGTCCCCGTGCCCTCCCCCCCCCCGTGCCCCCCCCGGTCCCTTACATGTTCATGGTGGGCATGCCGGGGCCGGCCAGCGAGCTGGGGGGGGGGCGCATCCCACTGCCGTAGGTCTGGGGGGAAATGGGGTGAGTGGAGGCTGAGACCCCCCCCCAGCCCACCCACAAATCCACCCCCCTCCCGGTCCCAGCCCCATTCCTGTCCCCACCCCCATTTCAGTCCCCAAATACAGCAGCTCCTCAGCCTTTTCCCATCTGCACACAAACCCATCCCTTTCTTCTCCCCGCCCCCCAGCTCCCCCCTCCCCATCTCTCCCCATCCCCACCCAAATCCTCACCCCCAACCCTGTCTGCCCACAGCCCCCCCACTTTCCCTGTCCCCATCCCATTCCCCATCCCCTCTCTGCCTCCCATCCCCATCCCTAGCACTACCCACACTCAGCTCTCCCTCTCCCTGTTCCCGTTCCATTCCCATCCCCTTTCCCACCCGTGTCCCCCATCTCCATCTCCCCCCACAACCCCTCACCTCCCCGTCCCGTCTGCCCCCCCATCCCCACCCCCTCACCTGCGGTGCCATTCCACCCATGCCTCGGGGGGGGTTCATGCGCTGCATTGGGCCCCCCATGTTCGGATGCCCTGCGCAGAGGAAGGGGGGGGGGGGGGGGAGTGTGAGTGTGCTGACCCCCCCACAGCACCGGGGACGGGACCCCCACTCACCCTGTGCCCGCGCGGCCGGGTCCATGGCGTTGGGCAGCAGCGGCTGAGAGCCGGGGACACCCACAGGTGGCTGCAGGGGAATTGGGGGCAGGGGGGGGTCAGGGCACAGCGGGACCCCCGGTGGAGCTCTGCGCCCCATTGGGGTCTGGCTGCAGGGGGGTGGGGGGTGGGGGGGGGTGGAACCTCACCTGGTTCATCCGCAGTGCAGGGCGGGGGCCGCCGGGGTACCGGGGGGACATGAAGGGCTGCAAGAGAGGAAGGGGAGCCGTGAGAGGAGGGGGGGGATGTGGGGAGGGGGGGCCGGGGGGACAGGCAGCCTTACCTGGGGGTGCGGCCCCATCATGGGGGCGGTGGGGGCGTGGGGGGGAGGCTGAGCGTGCGGCGACGGCTGCGAACCCGGCGGTGCCTTCGGGAGAAACAGAGTTGGGGGTGGGGAGGAGGGGGAGGCAGGGGCTGGGGGCATCACCCAGTGCACCCCCCAGATGTGGGGTCCCCGGCCCGCCCCCAGCTGCACACACACACACTGCAGCCCCAGCAGTTCCCCCATAGCAGCCGTCCCTCCTCCCCTCCATCCCCCCAGGGTACCTGGAAGAAGCCGGGAGGCATGGGCCCCCCCGCCATGCCGTCGCTGGGGGGAAGGCTCCCCATCACCGGGCTGGGCGCCGCCGCTGCGCTCTGCGGGGGAAGGAGAGCTGAGCAAAGGGTCGGCAGCTCCCCCCCACGGCAGGGAGCGGCTCTGTGCCCACCTGCGGCACTGGGGGCCGCTGTGGGGGCACCGCCATCGCGCCCCCCGTCAGCTCTTGGGGCACCGTCCCATCTGTCACCAAGCCCACAGCCACCCCATGCCTCCCCCCCCCCGCGTCCCCAACCACGGCCGGGGCTTTGGGGTCAGCGTGCGAGCGACAGGGCAGCGCGGGGAGAACCGGGGCGATGCCCACCCGTGGGCTGCAGTGGAGCTGGGGGGGGGGGGTTGGGGGGGTCGGTGGGGCTGCAGGGGGGACTGCAGGGGGGCCCGGCCCCTCTCGCCTGCCAGCCCCGCTCCGGGGGGAGCTGTTAAGCAGGGAGGAATGCGCTGCTTTTCCGCTCGGCCCTGCGCTGTCTCTGCCACAACTGGATTCAATTTGGAGAGGAGGAGGGGGAAGGGGGGGGGGGGGGTGGCGCTGCCCCTCCTGCGGGGGGACGGAGGGGAAAAGGGGGGGGGGGGGGGACCAGCATGGGGCGCCACCGCCTGGGGGGGAACCCCGTCGAGCGGAGGGGGCTGAGGGCACAGCGACGGGGCACCGCGGGGAGGGGGGGCCACGTCCCAGCACGGGGACAGCCCTGAGCGCACAGCCACCGCGGGTCACAGCTGGCACAGGGGCGGCGCCGGGACCGCGGCTCACAGCCGGGCTGCACCGCCGAGGATGCGGCTCCCACCGCGCGCATCCACGCCGCGCTCCGGCCGCGCCGTCTGCGCGATCCCGCTGTGGGTCAGGGGGGCGATCGGGGCTTCTCTGCCCCACGGCGCGGGCGCGCACCAGGGCCGCGGGTGCTGGGGGCTGCGGGGGCCCCCACCTCATTTATCAGCCGCGGGATCGGGGCCGGGCCCAGCTGAACTCACTTTACAGCCATGCACAAATCATTTGCAAGACAATGGAGAGTCTGTGCAGGCAGCCAAAACCAACAGCGCCGGAGGCCAGGCAGCCCGGCACCCCACGGCCCCCCCCCCCCCCCCCTCACGGCCCCCCCAGCGCCGCAGCCCCGCGCATTCCTCCCGTTAACCCCTCGGCCCCCACCGCCCCCCGGCCCGGTGCCCTCCGCTGGGTGGAGGTGACGGAGGTGCGGGGTGAGGAGCGAATGTGGGGCGGGGGTCCGGCTGGTGCTCAGGGGTGGAGGACGGAGAAGCGGCGCCCATCGCAGCGGGGTCCAGCGCGGCTCCCTTTGTGGCAGCCAGCGGGGCTCCGTGGCAGAGCCCGGCGTGGCGTCCATCGCAGCACCCGGCCAGAAGCCCCCCCTCCGCAGTGCAGCCCTTCGGGTGCCCCACACGATCCAACCACGGTGCCCCCATCCCGGAGCTCACCGCGATGCCGTCCCTCAACCGGCCACGGCGCTGCACCCATCGCTGTGCACCCCGGCACCCATCCAGGAGCCCAGCACCGCACCCACCGTGCAGCCCCACTGAGGAAGCCGAGGTGGAGCAGCTTCCTATGGCAGCAGGGCCAGTTTGGCAGCTCTCAGCCTGTTGGTGGGGGGGGGGACACACGATCTCTGTCCCTCCTGGGATGGGAGTCCGCACTGCCCCCCCCCCCCATGTGGATGCCCCCACATCTCGGGGTGCCGTGCCCATGGCCACGGGGGTCAGTGCTCGACCTCTGCCCTGCACTGGGGATGGTGCTGACCTCCCCCCCAGCCCCACTCCGAGGTGGGCCCCCCCCAGCCCCCCCAACCCCGCTGCGCTCCCAGCCCAGTGATGCAAAGCAGGAGTTGCCATGGCAACAGGTTGGGGAGTTTCAGCTCCTCCTGCAGCAGCAAGGTCAGGAGGGAGGGAATGGGGGGGGGGAGGGGCCCACAAATGGGGGGGCAGCAGGACCTGAGCTGGGCTGGGGGCCCCGATTGCTGCTGCCCCCCACAAACCCCCCCCCAGCATAAAGAGCAGACCCCCAAGCTCTGTTGTCCCCGCGGTGATATGGGGTCACCGTCCCCACGGTGCCATCAACAGTGTGTGCTCAATGGGGGGGGCTGTGCACACTCCAGTGGGGGGGCACACATCCAAGCGGCCCCCCCAGGAAGGGCACAGAAATCCTGCACGGTGCCACAGTGCTGGGAAGCCCCCATCCAACCTCTGGGCACTGAGGGATGCCAGCCCCCCCCCCCCCAGGCGCTGCTCCCCATTGTCGGGGGGGGTCTCAGCCCTACAGGCCCCCCCCCCCCCATCCCGGTCCCCAGTGCCCAGGCTGCATCTGTGAGCAGTGCCATGGCAACGGGCCCTGACCTGCACCGCCAGCCTCATTAATTCCAGCATGGCAATCAGCGCCGTGCAGCGGGGCCGGGGGCGGCAGGGATGGGGGGGGGGGGGGGGGGGCACTGTGCTGCAGCCCCAAAAGCCCCCGCGCTGTGAGCCTGGGGAGGGGGGGGTGGCAGTGATGGGTGCTGGGGGGGGGGTGCTGAGCAGCACAGAGCACTGGGAGGCACAGGGAAATGGGGGGGGGGGGAGCATCCTGGAGCAGCACAAGCCCTGCATCCCACAGCAGGACACACAGCACCCCCAGCAGCACAGACTCCGCAACCCCCCCACCCCCCAACCCAAGGCATCCTGCTTCATCCCCCCCACCCCGGTGTGCCCCCCACACCACGTGCAGGATTTGGGGTACCCCAGCCCCACAGCACAGCTCTGCATCCCACAGCATCCCACCCCCACTGCCATCCCTGTGGGTACCACAGCATCCTGCATCCCATGGCACCTCCAGCACCACAAACCCTCCTCCCCCCCTCCATCCCATGCAGTCCTGGGGGGGTCCTGCCCCCCCTACCAACACAGAGCAAAGGGGGGAGGGGGACGACAAACCCTGGGGGCCCATTGAGGTCACCGTGCCCAGCACTGGGTACAGAGCACGTCTGCTGGCAGCTCATGGGTTGGTGCGGGGAGGGGGGGGGGACGACGACTCTCCAGCTGTCCCTATGCATCTCAGTGCCCCCAAATCCCTCCCCCATATCCACGCACATCCCCCTGTCCTCATCCCCATCAACGCCAGCCGGAGCCGGGCGCCCCGCGGGGCACAGGGTGGCACTGGGGGGGTTCCGGGGGGGTCACAGCCCGGCCCCTGGGATTACCCCTCCTGGTGCTGTGCAAAATAGGTCAGCGCTGTGCAGGGAGGTGGGGGCTGGCGCTGCACTTAACCCCCAGCGTGCCGCGTCGCCGCGTCCCCACGTCCTCAGGGAGGTGTTTGGGGGGGGGCACAGGGTCTGCCCCCCCATACTCACGTAGTCATGGAAGGCTTTGGCCTCACTCGAGTGCTCGCACGTCTCACGGCGGTCGGGGGCTGCACAGTAGAGGTCCCAGAAGACGCTGCAGGGGGGGACACGAAGCGTCAGGACCCCCCCCCGCTGTGCCCAGGTCCCCCCATAGAGCTGTCAGCCCCATCCCAGGGCTATGGGGGGGGGGGAGGGGAGGCTGAGCCCGACCGCAGTTGAGGCAGTAATGAGGAGTGGATGTGGGGCAGGGGGGGGCACGGGGCTGTGTTCATAGCACCGCTGTGGGGTGGATGGGGTGGGGGGGTCCTGCCCCCCCCCTGCTGCAGTGTTTGCCTGGAGACGGTCGCTATGCACTGCAGCCCAAATTCCTGGGCCCTGACATCAGAAAGCACATCCCAGGATGGGATGGGATGGGATGGGATGGGGTGGGGTGGGGTGGCCCCAAAGCCACCCTCCTCCCTGGCGAGGTGACAGGGATGTGGGGCAGAATGGGGCAGAGCGGTGTGGGGGTGCTGTGGGGCAGCAGGGGGTGATGGGGCTGAGCCCCCCTCATCAGCAGGTTACAGGAAGCAGCTGTGGGGCAGCTCCTGAGCACCCGAAGTTGGGGGGGGGGGGAGGTGGACAGAGTATGCAGGACCCCCCCCCCCCCAGTGTGGGGCTTTGTGCCCTTTGGGGACGGCCAAATTGGATCCAGCTGTGGGGCTGAGCAGTGGGGCCGAGTTTGGGGGGGAGGGGGGGGGGGGGGGGGATGATAGGAAAAGCAGAGCAGCGGTTGCAGGGGGCCCCGGGGGGCAACTCGGGGGACCCCCCATCCCTACTCACCACCACCAGGAGTGCAGGAAGCCCGGCGGTTCTCCCAGCGTGATGTTCTTCTCCCATCGGATCTGCGGGGCACAGAGGGACGCGTGGAGCCGGTCAGAGCCGTGCGGCACCGGCAGGGGGGAGGAGGGGGACGCGCTGGGGGCCGGTGTGACACACGGTGCGACCCCCCCCATAAAACACGGCTCTCACCTCGGACAGGAACGTCTGCGCGGATTTCTGGGCTCCCACGTGCAGGAGGTACTCATAGACGTACAGCGCCAACCTGCAGGGCGGGACGGGGCGGCGCGGTGACACCGGGACGGCGGCGGGGCGGTGCGGGGACACCGCGACGGGAACGGCGCTGCCGGCGGACGCGGCCACGTGCGCGGCTCGGCCCGGTGAGCGCCGCCAGCCCCGCAGCCGGCTGACACCGCACCGGGACCGGCCGCCCGCGGGTGACACGGCGCTGCGGGGCGGAACCGCGTTCGGAGCGTCGCCGCCCGCGTGACACCGCGACCCCGAGGGGGGACGACGCGGGGACACCGCGGGAACCGCGCGGGGACACCGGAGGGACGCCGCGCTCAGCGGCTCCGGGGATCCGTCGGGGGTCGCGCAGCCCCGCAGCCCCGCGGCGGAGCGGTGCGGAGCGGTGCGGAGCGCGGTTCTCCCATCCCCGCCGCGCCGCCGCCGGCCCCGATTCCCGCGGCGGAAACCCCCGCGAAAACTTCCGCGCGTCGCTCCGTCCGTCCGTCCGTCCGTTCCTCCCTCTCCCCCCCCCGCCCCGGGCACTCACTTCTCGCGGGCCTGCCCGTCGGACGGCACGCCGCAGCCCTTGCCCTTGCCGTACATCCTGCACGGCCCCGCTGTCACCGGCGGCGCCCCGCCGCCATCCCGGCCCCGCGCTGCGCCTCGGCCCGGCCCGGCCCGGGGGACCTTGAAACCGCCGCGCGGGGCCGGGGGTCCCCGCAACGCCGCCGCCGCCGCTCCCTCCCCCCGCGCGCGCGGCTGTTCCAGCAACGCCGCCCCCCCCACCCCTCCGTCCCGGCGCTGCTCCTCCTCCGCCCGCGCGGCCGCTCTTAAAAGGGCGATGGCGGAAGGTTAAGGGAGGGGGGGTCCACAAGGGGTGGTGGGCGTGAAGTGACGCGGAGACGCGGATGGGAGGAGGGGGAAGCGATCGGTCGCGTACGCGCGTGGGTGAAGAAAGAGATACGAAGGGGGGGGCGGGAGGGAGGTGGGCACGAAGGGGTGCAGAAGGACACGGACACGAGGGGAAGGACACAGAGCGACAGAAAAGGGTGGACACGCGTGGTGACGGACACGAGGCAGGGAAGACGCGGGGGGGCACGGCCACGAAGGGACAGACGCTGAGAGATGGATGGAGAAGGGCGGGCAGGGAGGGAAGGGCGGGGGGAGAGCAGGGAAGGACGCGGCACGGCGGGGAGCGGGGAGCTCGGAACAGCCGCGAGCGCGACACGCGTGTTTGCGGTGGGCACGCGGGGGGGCCGCGTGTGCACGAGGCCGTGCGTTCGGGCGGCTGCGTGCGCGGCGCTTCCCCCGTCGGCCTGCAGGTGTCAGCCGTGCCCGAGCGCTGAGCCGCGACCCCCGCGGACGCGCGTGGCGGTGGGGCTTTGCGGGGCCGCCCGCAGCCCGGCGGAGCTGCCATGAGCGCCGTTCTGTCCTCTCTGCCACGGCGGCTCTGATCCCAGCTCTGATCCCAACCCGGGACCGAGGGGGATTCCCGGTGCGACCTGAGCTGAGGACCCTGTTGCCGCCCCCGTTTCGGACCCCGTGGGCTCGGTGTCACGGTGTCGCATGGCCCGGCCCACGCTGTGACATCTCACCCAGACTAAAGGTCCTCGTCCCCCCGCGCTCCACCATGGAGGCACGTGAGGCCGTGCAGTGGAGGTGGGCGCTCACCTGGGACCCCCCACCCCAACCCCTGGCGCTGGCACCACCCTGCACCGTGCCCCCCATTCACTGTGCCCCCCATTCACTGTGCCCCCCACGCCCAACCCCACACGCCCTCCTGCCCCCCCCCCCCCGCCATACAGTGCCAGAGCCCCAGCACAGGGGCATTGCTGTGCCTGTGCACCCCAGATGGAAGGAACATTTGCGAGTGGATGAGCAGCAGCAGTGACCCCCCCAGGCCCGGTTACGCCCCACGCAGTGACACGGACCCACAGGGACCGCCCGTTCCTCTTTCTGAGCACAGCAGCCGGCTGCAGGCGAGTCGGGGTGCTGGGTTGGGTGGGGGGCAAACGCAGCCACGGGGACCCCGGCCACGAAGGAAGGGGCTGTGGGCTCTGTTCCTCTGACCCCCTCTTTCCTCCCAGGCGGAGCCATGGGGCGCCCCATAGCGATGCTGCTGCTCCTGATGCTGCTTCCCCACGGCATCGGGGCAACCACCTCGCAGCCCTCGCTGCCGCCGTGCCGCTGCGATGCGGTGGGCAAAGCGCCGGACTCGTGCTCCGGTGCCGATTGCCTCTGCGCTGCGCCCCAAGGCCCCGTCAACGCCTCCGATTTCCACGCACGGGAATGTCGGGACGCCGTGGGGATGGTGGATGCGGCCGCGGGCGGCGGCGTGGCGGCGGTGGCGGTGGGGGTGGCGGTGGGGCTGGGGGCGGTAGGGGTGGCGCTGGGGGTGGTGGTGTGGCGGTGCCGGAGGACGGCGGGCGCTGCGGGGTGGGGGAAGCGGGAGCCCCCTGCAGCCCATGGGCAGCCCCGCTATGTCAGCCGTGAGGCAGAGAGCAGCTCTGCTGCCGTGGGGGTGCGCCTGGCTCCCGATTACGAGAACGTCTTCGTCGGCTCCTACGCGGCCCCCGGCGCAGCCCCGGTGCAGGATGGAGAGCGTGGATGGCAGCAGGAGGGGTACAGGTGAGTCTGCAGAGAGGGGGGGCTGTGGGGGTACGTGGGACCCTCCTGATGGGCTGCATTGGGCCGTCCTGTCTCACTTCATCCCACCCCATCCCACCCCATCCCACCCCATCCCATCCCATCCCATCCCATCCCATCCCATCCCATCCCATCCCATCCCATCCCATCCCATCCCATCCCATCCATCCCATCCATCCCATCCCACATCAGCCATTCATCCCACTCCATCTCATCCTCATCTCCATCCCATCCGCAGTCCGTCCCCATCCCATCCCATCTCAACCCATCCATCCCATCCTACTCCATCTCAACCCAATCTATTGCATCCTCATCCCATCCCACTCAATCCCATCCCCATCCCATTTCAACCCAACCCATCCCACCCCATCCCACCAAACCCAGGGATCAGACACCCGTGGGGCCCTTTCCTCCCCATTCATCCACCCGGGGGTCCGTTCCCATCTCCACGGGGCGCTGCCCCACTGACCCCCTCCCCACAGCCCCCAGGCGCCGCCGGACGATCTCTATTTCCTGGAGAGCGGCGCAGGGGAGCAGCCCATCTACGCCAACACCGGGACCCCCGGAGAGGACATCTATGTCAGCCCCGACCCGTGAGGGCAGCGCCCCGGGGGATTCTGCAGCGCTGGGACGGCGGAGGGGATTTTCCTCTTTTTTTTTTTTTTCTGTTGGTTTTCTTTTTTGCAATGAGAGCAAAACGGCTGCGCCGCCGTTTCCTGCGCGGGGCGGAGGGAGGAAGCGGCCGCTTCTCCTTGGGGTTTGCGCTGCGAAATGGGGACGGGGCGGCGGGACGCGGCGATCCCTGCACGTCGCTCCGGAGCTCCGCGTGACGCCGGGACCGACGGCCCCAAATGCTGCCCTCTGTGAAATCCGACGGCCTGGGACAAAAAATGCCGTTTTTGGACGCTGCTGGCAGTGTGTGGCTGCGAGGTGGGTGGTGACATGGGGGCACCCCGTGTCCCAGCCTCGCACGGGTCCTTGTGATTCTCCACGGTGACATTAAATGTTGGGCTGTCCTCAGTGACCCGTGGGACTCACGGTCTGCTGGAACCCCCCAGGGGCTGTGTGGGGTGCTGGGGGTCCCGTTCCCAGAGCAGAGGTGCCAACAATACGGGTCCCACACTGGCAGGTTCCTATTTCCCAGTCCCTTAAGGCCACGTCCCCATCATGGTGACCCCACGTCCCACATCCATTGAGCTGTGGTCCCCAGAGCCCATAACCCCAGGCTGGAACTCCTCCTGTCCCCCATCCCCATGTCCCCATGTTCCGTATCTCAATGTCCCCGTGTTCCCACATGTCCCTCTTCCCCATGGGTGCCACCTCCAAGTCCCCATGTCCCAGTATCTCCATGTCCCACATCCCCACGTCCCCGTGTCTCTGTACCTCACATCCCCACCCCCATCCCATGTCCCCCATCCCATATTCTCATATGTCACAGCCTCATGTCTCATGTCCCCATCCCCCTGTCCCCCATGTCCCATATCCCTATGTCTCATGCCCCCCGTCCCCATATCTCATGTCCTCATGTCCCCGTCCCCATATCTCATGTCCTCATGTCCCCGTCCCCCTGCCCCCATCCCCTGGCTGTGGGTACCAGTAAATGGGTGCCACATCCCCGATGCGGTCAGGGCTTCCCAGCGCCCGCCCCAAGGCCACAACGGGGGCAAAGTGCTGCTGGAGCGCAGCCCACACATGACTCACCCATGGGTGACGGATTGGGGGCTGGGGGGGGACGTGGCCGCGTGGGGCCGAGCTGCTGGCGCCGTGTTCCCATCACTTTATTCATTTACATCGCGATTGGATTCATAGAAATATATAAATATACCAAAAAAAAAAAAGAATCCCAACAAAGGCGTACAGTGCAATAAATAACGAGCAATAAATAAAGGACTGTATAAAAAAGGCTCAGAGGAGCCGGGGGGGGGTGGGGGTGGGGGGCTCCTCCTGCTGAACCAATGCTTTAAATAAGGGGAGAGGGGAATAAGTTACGGCGTGGAGTGATGGCAGTGGGGTCTGCGGCCCTGGGGTCGGTGCCACCAGGATGGGGTGGGGGCCCTGCAGCAGGAGGTCAGACATCAGCATCGGGAGGCGAGGGGTCCCTGCAGGTGGAGGTGCTGGGTCCATATAGACAGAGATGACGAGTTCCTACATCCGGAGGGGATGGAGCCCTGCAACAGAGCTGCCAGTCCCTGTTTGCAACGATGGATTCCTTTAGGCGAAGGCGAGGGATTCCTGTGTCTGGAGGCGACGGATCCCCAGACCCAGAGCTGATGGAGGCCCACATCCAGACGTAACGGAACCCTTTGATGGGGGTGACGGAACCCGACGTCCACATCTGGCAGATCCCTACACCCAGCAGCGCTGCTCCCCGCACCCAGGGGTGACAGGTCCCTCCAGATGGAGGTGGGCACCCCTCCACCCAGCGGCGCCCTCAGGCGCAGTGACAGCGAGTGACCAACATATCCTCGAAGACAGAGCTGACCAACCTGCCCTCTCCATCGTAGTGCATCAGCACCATGGGGTCGTAGGCAGCCGGCACACAGCAGGGCGCCGGGGCAGCGCGGCTCAGGGCGTGCACGCGGGCCTGGATCTGCGCATGCATGCTGGCGGCGCGGTAGTTGTGCGGGCAGGAGCCCTGGCAGAAGCGCATGTCGTAGCTGCGCGGCGCCAGCACCCAGTCGTCCCACCCGATCTCCTGGAAGGACACCTTCAGCACCCGCCGGCAGCATTTCCCCTCGCTCTTCCCGCACTCCTCCTCCAGCCCCCGCCGTCTCCTCGCTCCCCGCCCCTCCCCGTCCCACGTTTCCACTTCCAGAACCGCGTTCCCGGTTCCGGTGCCGTCCCACGGAGCCGACGCGTCGGAGCTGAAGGTCAACTCCAAGCGCAGCGCGGCGCTGCTCCCGGCGGCCCAGTGCCGGATGAGCGACGTCAGGTCCAGGTGGAGGGAGCGGGGGTCCAAATCCCGGCCTTGCAGCAGACGCGGGGCCCCGCCGGACCCCCCGGGGGTGTAAATGCTGACCCGGAGCGGTGCTGAGTGCGGGGGGAGCGGCAGCCGTGCCCGCAGCACCTGCGGCCTCTGGCGGAGAGCTCCGGTGCGCGGCACCAGCAGGAGGTAACGGTACGGCCCGGGGGGGTCCCGGCGTCCGCGGGGGTCCCGCTGACCTTCGGGGTCTCGCTGCCCGTGGGAGTGCTGGTCGCCGTCGGGATCCGGCTCTCCGTGGGGGTCCCGGTGTCCTCTGGGTGGTTCCTGCCCCCCTTGGGGGTCCCGCTCTCCCCGGGGGGGGTCCGGCAGGCGCCGCACTGTGGGATGAGAGGACGGCCGGTGTCACAGAGACCCCACAGCGCGCCATGGGGTTCCTCCCTGCCCACCCCCCGCCTCCCGCGGGATGAAGGCACCGGGGCTCCAACCCCGTCCCGCGCAGTGGTGCCCCCCGACCCCCGGTCCGGACGGTTCCCCGCATCCCCCCCGCTGTGCCGTTATCAGGGATCGGTGCTTTTAAATGGAAAATTGCAACTCCTCCTCCTCTGAAGGCAACGTTGGGAGCGGCGGGAGGAGGAGAGGAGAGGAGAGGAGAAGGAGGAAGAGGAGAGGAGGAAGGTGACAGCGGTGGATTCATGTCCGGTCATGTCCCGGCACGTGTCGGGGCAGGGGTGGGTTGGGGCACGGTTTGGAGATGCAGTGGGATGTGGCTTGGGGACATGGTGGGACATGTTTTGGGGACACCGTTTGGGGATCCGGCGGGATGCGGGTTGGGGTACGGTGGGACACGGCTGGGGGACGCGGCGGGATGAAGTTTGGGGACGCGGTTTGAAGACACACAGGATGCGGCTGGGGGCGCAGCTGGGGGCCGCGGTCCGGGGACACGACGGGAGCGCAGCGTCCACTTACGGATGGCGGTCAGGCGGTGCCAACGCGTCGCGGCCGCCGCTCCGTCGCGCTCCTCCCGTTCCCGGCTGCGGTTCCCTCGCAGTTCGGCCACGCGCCGCTCGTACAGCCGCCGCGCTCGGCTGATGATCTCCGGGTCCGGAGCGTGCGGCACGGGAGGGGGGGCGGCCATGCCCAAGCGCCGCAGGATGCCGTGTTTGATGGCTTCCAGCTGCTGCCCGTCCTCGTCCCACGCGCGGGGCCGAGGCTGCGCGCCGCCCGCCAGCAGCAGGAGCTGCAGGCAGGTGACGGTGACGGCCCCCACGTCCCGCAGCATCGCGCAGACGGCGGAGGAGGAGGGGGGAGCGGGCGGGGAGTTGCAAAACCTCTTGCGCAAAGGCCCCGCGTGCGGCTCTTATCGATGCCGCGAGGAGAATGAATGGAGCGGAGCAGCCCCGGGTTTATATAAGCGGGACTTTGCCCGCCCTCCTCCCCCCCAATCCCAGCCCCCCCCCCCCCCCCGCCCCGGTCCCACGGATGAAACTGCGGGCTCTGCGCGGCGATGGAACGAGGAACGGCCGCCGTTTCGGGCGGACGCTTCGCGGCGCCTCCGGGGGGGAGATGCTGAGCGGACCGAGGGGCGGCGGCGGGCGGAGGTCTCGTGGGCGGCACGTGGAGCTGAGCGGGGATGGGGATGGGGATGTGCGTGGCAGCAGCGCGCCTCGCCTGCCTGCCCTCCCCGTCCCCTCCTCGTCCCCCCCTTCCGCAGCGAGAAGCTCGACGGGTGCCAACACGAGCGGGCGGAGCGGATCGGAGCCGCGATTAAAGAGCGGCACTCCCCAAACGGAGCTCCGGCTGATGACACCTCAGCCCGGCTTTGCCGCACGTCGCTGCTCCGGTCCTGTTCTCACTGAAGTAACCGCGCTCGGGGTTTGCATCATTCCTAGGACGGTGCCGGGCGCGGATGGCTCCGATCCAGAGGCGCTGATGCAGAGCCGCGTGGCAACGGGAAGAGCTCGTGGAGGAGAACCGACGGGGGGTCCCACGGCTGGGCTCCGTCGGAGCTTCCTCCACCAGTAAGAGGACGGACCAAACCCGGAGAGGTCAATGAGGGCAGAGCCGGCAGTCGCCCAGCCCGGAGGTGGAGAGGGGCTCCAGGCAACGGGGGCTGGGACCGACCGCCCCACTGTGGGCAGAAGGGATGTGAGCCCCGTGTGGGGACGGTGTGGGGTGGCCTCTGGTTGGGGCACACGAGGTGACACAGCTGCATTCCGCGCTGCTGAGCTCACAGCTCAGCTGCTCCGTGGCGTTGCCACCAGCCCATGATTTATGCTTATCTCGGCAGCCGGGCGCAAGCATTATTTCTGCCTTTTTCACCCAGATTCTTGACGTTTCCTGAGGCAAAGAAAGGAGAACAAGATTTTCACCCGTGGCCACGTGAAAGCATTGGCTCATCAGCACGAGCGGCTGCATGCGGGGGGTTGGCACAGCGTGAGTGCTGTGCTGCTCCTGGGGGGGGGGAGGGATGGAGGGAGGGGTGGGTTGATGAGTAATGGGTGGATGGATGGATGGATGGATGGATGGATGGATGGATGGATGGACGGACAGATGGATGGATAAATGGATGGATGGATGGATGGATGGATGGACGGATGGACAGATGGATGGATGGATGGATGGATGGATGGATGGGTGGATGGATGGATGGATGGATGGATGGATGGATGGATGGATGGATGGATGGATGGGTGGATGGATGGATGGATGGATGGATGGATGGATGGACGGACGGACGGACGGACGGATGGGTGGATGGATGGATGGATGGATGGATGGATGGATGGATGGATGGACGGACAGATGGATGAATGGAACCCCTCAGTTGCCTTTGTGCTGCCTTTCCCTGCCCTCAGCTTCTGCCTACCACACTTTTGGTTCCTCTGGGCCATTTCCTGAGGCAGCACTGCTGCCAGAGCCAACTTTCCTCGAGTGCTGCATCCCACGCACAGCTCAGCGTGCCACCATTGGGCTCTGCACGGCCACATCCCCATCCCCGCAGCAGGGACGGGCATGCAGCAGCTTTGTGGGGTGAGCAGCAGCCGTACGGAGCTGCCGAGGGCACGGGGCTGCCATGGGGCAGCTCAGCTCCCAGCAGGATGGCAACCCGCAATGCAGGATCTGAGCTGTGCAGGTGGCTGGGAAAGCTCCCATCTCGTCGGCCATCGCAGCACCCATCCATCGAGCGCGACGCAGTGAGTTCTAGCCCTCACAGCTCTGCTCTGGCAATGCATTTTTGGGGCGGTGGGCGCTCCGTGTGCTGCCATCCCCTCCACGTGTGGTGCACGGAGAGGAGCATCAGAGCTTTTGCAAAGCCGGATGTTTTCCTCCCAGAGGCGCCAGCGGTGAAGCCGGAAATTTTACAGCCAGGCAGCAGCGATAAAATTTGTGCTTTCAGAGCAGCATTTGCGGATGCTGAATGATCTGTTGGGAAATTCTCCGGCGTGTCCTCGCCAGCCTGCACGATCAGAGCACGATCAGAGCATCCCCCCGCCTCCATCAGCACTGCGCTGCCGGAGGTCGCACGGAGGAATTTCCTGCCTTTATCATGGGCGAAGCGCAGCCCGGAGCCCGGGGCACTGCGGAGCACGGGAAGGTGTCACTCGGCTCCCCCTGCAGATCTCTGGCAGGATGAGGTCCAGCACCGTGCTGCCATGGGAACCCATCGCATCCACCTGCAGCTCCGCGCAGCGCAGCGACCCAACAGCAGGAGGAAGTGGAGGGGAACGGGGCAGCGCCGCTTCCCCAGCGCTGCCCGCGGCGCCCCGAGGAGGCTCCCATTTCTCCATGCTCTGCCAGCACCACGCGGTGCCCAGAACTGCAGTGACAGTGGGCATTCAAGATCTGGGCAGCATCACCGCACACAGCTTTGCTCTCTCAGAGGAATGGATTTGGGCACGGAGGGCTCAGAAACGACGGCTGCAGCCCAGGGTGCAGCGTCCCGAGTCCGGCCTGTGCCGTCATGGTGAATGTGCACAACAGAACCCTCCTGACCTTTGGCTATCTGTAAATAGATGGGCCGGATCAGGTGAGCGCAGGCAGCCTCGGTGCTGCTGCAGCAGGAGTGGGACTGACTGCTCTCCCTTTGTTCTGCTTACGGCATTCACCAAAAATGAGACTTCTGCTCCACTTGGAAGCGACGCTGCGACCTGACGGCACGCAAGGCTCAGCCCACCCCCGACCCCTTCGCCTGTGCAAGGCAGGAAATTGCTCAAACCCTTCGGCCAAAAATGGAAATCTCATCCTGGATGGTGCCGTTCACCGCCCAGCAGCGGGGCTCTGGGCAGCAGGACGCCCCCTCCCCACAGATGGGGCAGCGCGGAGCTCCTCAAAGCCATTCCTGTGCGAGAGCCCCAGTGCACAGCGCTGCCATGGGAAAGCTGGGGGTTCTCGTGGTGTCTGGGCTGGGCATTGTGAGCAGGGGCCAATAAGAGCTCCTGTCAGTGGGGTGGGGAGCAGCCAAAAGGAGAAGAAAACAGAGGGAAGCGGCTGCAAGCCCCCACCCCAAACCCCCCCTGGGCTCTGGGCAATGAGAAGTGATTTGAGATTTGGAGCAGCTGGCGAGCAGCCCCAAAACCACTGCGGGGCGGAGGGATGGACTCTGCTGACAACCCTGGGGGTGTTGGGCCCCCGGGGGTCCCCAACGCTGTCGGTTCATGGCTGAGCTGGGGAGAGGCGGCAGCTGGCCAACATCCCAACGTCCCACCTCAGCCAGGAGGATGGAGGAGGAGGAACAGAGCGGCTCCCGGAGGGGCGATGCTGGGGGAAGGGTCTGCCCGGAGCTGCTCTGCAATGAGACCCTCCAGCATCGCCCCAAGCCACGGCCAAGGAATGCATGCAGGGTGCGTGGGGCCCAAGAGCAGCAGCTCCCATGCAGGGAGCTCAGATTGCAACACATCGCATGACATCAGCGGCACCTCGTGAGCCAGCTTGAGCCCAGCGTTGCATCAGCACTGCAGGCACGTGAGCACCTGGCCCTGCATCCCCAGGCTGAGCTGTGCGACACGGAGCAGGCAGACTCCCCAAGGGCAGCAGGATTCCCTCCTTGATCCCCTCCTGCCACAAAGCTCGGAGCAGAGGCAGCGTTGGCCGTCGGTGCCCCCGTTGGGCAGTGCATTTTTGGGGCACGGCTGCAGCCCCCCAGCAGCTTCCATCTCAGTGCTTCACCACCGGAGTCAGGAGCAGAATGGATCCATGCTGGGCTCACAGAGACGAAGCACAGGGCAGTGTTTGCTCCCCCGAATCACAGGCTCACAAGAATGAGCAGCGCAGGTGGATGCTGTGCCTTCCCCTCTGTGATGGGATTTTCTGTGGTGCCACAGCACACTGCAGCTCCACGGTTCAAATCCTTCCTTCCTGCCCTGCTCCAGCCCCACGTGGGACTTCGTGCCCAGAGCGGAGCTGCAGACAAGCTGCTCCCACCCCCCAAAAGGCACCAGAAATCCAAATCCCGTTCAAGAACAGCACGAGGCAGAGTTAAACTCTTTATTTACTTTGAAACACGGGTTTAAGTTCTCAGTTACAAAGTCCAGTGGAGCAACAGCGAGCAGAGGGAATGCGAGCGGCCCTTCGTGACACAGCCCTTCGTGGCACACAGACTGGTAGGGGTTACAAGGCACTGCAAGAACACACTGTGGAGAACAGAAGCCCCCACAGATTTGAAGCTGTAGCTCCAGGAGTCCTGCGAGCACAGATGGGCAACACCAGAGAGCTCCACTGAGCCCACAGCGACGTCGGCACGACAGGAGGGCGGGGGGCAGAGCAGCACTGGGACACACAGCACCTCAGGACAGACAGAACCCCAAAGGTTCGCTCTCCCCAAGCAATGAGGATCCCCCCCTCCTTTCCCTCTGTCACATCCCAGTGCGTTGCAGGAAACCCCCAGAGCCCAATGCAGTGTGGCTCCTGGAGAGCACAAGGGGGTGAAGGAGCTCGGAGCCCCCAACCCCCCAGAGGGGCCCTCAGCTCCCAACGCTCCGCTCTGCTCCCCCAGCGCAGGACAAGGCACTCCCTGTTCATCAAAGTAAACATTTGCAATGGAAGAAGCTGGTGCAGTGTGAAACCTGAACGCGTGGTTAAGGAGCACGGAGCTGTGTTTGAGGGCAGCGCGCAGCTTCGTTCCCTAGCGTTAATTCCTGTTGGGGGTTTGCTTCTCTGCTTTGCCTTAAGACAGATGGACAGAGCAGCTCCCGGCTTTCTGCTCGCTCAATGAACTGCCAGCATCCTCAGCTTTGTTGGAGGTCTGGCAGAACACCACCGGGGCCACGTCAGGCACCAACCAGGCACGGACACAACCTGTAAGTGCACTTAAATGCTCCGGGGCTGCTGCTGCAAAGAGCCACCTGCTGCCCACGGGACCCGCTTCAAGCAGCCCAATTCAGAGCCAGGGGACGCAGCAGCACAGCACCCTGTGCTGGAACTGAGGCACTGGAAGGTTCAGCATTGCCTGCGAGGTGCTGAGACTCCAAAAGCAACACCTGAGCGCGCTGCTGAGGTCAGTAAACATGAAGGAAAGCGGCTCCCCCTCTGCTCCCGCATGGAGACGGTGCTCGGTTTGAATCCGCTCTGAGCTCTTCTCACAGCTCTCAGCCCCACACCACAACCACGGAACACCTCCCACCATCCCTCCACACTTCTGTCCCTCCCCGCTGCTGCTGTGCTCGGACACAGTCGGGTTGGGGAGAGCTCCAAATCAGCGAGAACTGCTTCTGCCACGCCTGGGTTTGGCACCGCGGTGACGCAGAGATGCCAGCAGCTTTGGGCTGCGCCCTCGGCCTCCCCAGCGATTCTGCAGGTAAAGGAGCTTTGAAGCTCGTATTTCCTTTTTGCTGTTTCGTACAACAGATGATCGCGTGGAGCCCAAAGGCAACACCTCCCCACATCGCAGCCCCCCAGGGACGAAGGAGTTCTCGGGTACCTGGAGCTCCTCAACGCCTTCCGCAGCGTTTGATAACCAAAACCCTGACACCAACGACCCCCCAGCACCGCAGCCAGCCCCGCTCCCCTCCGCCACCACCTCAAAACGTGGCACCGGAGCCCACAAGGGAACCCCCCTCATTCTCTCTCCCACACAAAACGCCCTCACCCCACTTCTCAGCGCACCACCACAGACGATTCTGATCCTGAAGCACCGCCTTCAAACATCACCGACCGCAGGCGCCACCGCCAGCGCTCAGCCCGACCGACCCACGCTCCTTCGTGCGCCCACCTGCAGCCAGCAGCGGGGCTCCATCAGTGCAAACCAGCAAATCCCCTCCGCTGAGACCTGGCAGACAAAGCAGCGCTCAGCAGCCCCGCATCGCTTCTGAACCACAAACAGCCCGAGCTGCACAGACCCCCAGGGGCCACCGCCATCACCGACGGCAGAGAAGCGCTCAGAATCGGTTCATCCAACAACAGCAACAACGAAAAAGCTTTAAAAACAAAGCAAAAGCGTTTAATTTAGGTCAGATTAAACAAACTCAGCTCAGCGCCATCTTTAAAAGGTTTCGCTACCCGAAACGCCGCTACCGCCCCGACCCCCTCTGAGGACTAACCAGCCACAAAATAATCAGGAAACCCAGAAGATTATACCATAAATTACATTTCTAAGGGACTGCCAGCACAGGAGCTCTGCCACAAAGACCCAACACAGCATCTCCCCTCTCATAGCCCAGCAGCTACAACAGACCAACAGCTCCTCCCAAGCGGAGCCGCACCAAGAGCTCGACTATTTGGGAGCAGCCCTGAGCCACAGATACTTAAACTAAATATTAAATAGAATAAATTACACATCTGAAAGCCTGCCACGACCTGACGGGCACTGCGTGGTGTCCCAGTGCCAAGGACAGCATTGACTTGGAAGGCAAAGTGGGGCAGGACAGCGTTCCCCCCGCGCACCCAAGGCAGGTCGGATGGGGCCCTGGGCAGCCTGGCACCGTGTGAAAGGTGGAGGCTGGCAGCCCTGCGTGCAGCCGGGGGTTGGAGCTTCACGATCCTTCCAACCCAAAGCATTCTATGATTCCCTGCACCCAGTGCCTCTGCTGTGGGACCCGACGCCCATCCTCACTGCAGCAGAACCATTCATCACCAGGAAAACAGAAGGAACGATGCTCCAAACCTTGCACAAAGATTTTTCTGTATGTGGTTTTACATGCAAACGGCCAGCAGCTGCGTGTGGGCTCCCAGAGCAGCTCTGAGATGCAAGGTGCCCTTTGGCAGCTCTCCCTGGCAGCCACGTGGCAGCGCCAGCGATGGGCACCGAAGTTAAACATTACTCCCCACCCAACCTTCAACGAGAACAAAAGTTCACAGCGAAGGAAGTTATAAATTACTCAGCCTTCGCCTTAAAAATAACAGCCAGCACCAAGAGATCGCGATAAAGATCTCCTGCGGAGAAAGTGGCCTTTAGCAGAGCTCCTCCGCAGGGAGCCAGGCGCTGAGCGCAGCGTGGGGCCGGGAGGGCAGCCCTGAGCCAGCGCTGAGGACGCCTGGAAGGACGCGGTGTGAGCTCAGATCCCCCCGTGTACAAACAGCCACCTGAGCCGCGACCCAACACGCAGCCTTTCCACCTGCAGCCGCAGCAGCAAGGCCCCCATGGAGAAGGCAGCCACCTTCTCCTTTCAAAAGCAGTTTCTGAGGCCCCTCGTCCCCAGCAAGCAGTTTTGTCGTTTTCTCACGCCGTCCCAACTGATTTCAGTTGCACTTTCGCATTAGGAGCTACAATTTGGGCCAACGAGGAGAAACGCAATGAGACAGAAGGAAAGCAAACCTTCCAGCTCAACAAGCAGTCGTTAGGAGACGGGGTTATCGATTCCCTGCACCCAAACACTGAGCCTGGCCAAGGAGCTTCCCTTCTGTGCAGGCTGGCAGCACTCAGCAGCCGTCGCTTGGCCAGAGATGAGCTGTGGGGAAAGCACAGCACGTGTGCTCCAGGAATGAGCAGCTGCAGGTGTTAGAGAAGGGATCTCGATTTCTTCATTGAAATACACACGTTTGACCAAAAGAAAAAAAAAAGAGAGAGGAAAAAGAAAAAAAAAAAAGTCAATTTCTGGACGTGGGGTTTTTCCATTTCTGAAGTCTCCAATCCTCGCTCCGTACGCCTCGCACACAGCGTTCCTCCCACACCTCAGCGGCAGGGGGGGAGTTTAGGAAGTGCAACAGCAGGACGGCTCCCGCCTGCTTTCAGTGTTCGTGCTGACAATTGATTTTGTCTTCAGAATGCTCCAAAACGTCGAGCATCTCCTCGATGATGGCCTGCAGCGCCCGGCCCAGCTGCTCCGCGCTGTACGGCTTCCCCAGCGGAGGCACATGAACAAAAGCCGACCTCCCGCAGCTCTGGTATAAGGAAGTGTAATAAGTGAAGTCACACAGGTACCTGAAACATAAAAACAGAGCTGATTTAGCAACATGTGGCAAATAAAGCGTGCAAACTGCAGGACACAGCGAGCCGTGTTATCGCTCGGCGTTGCATCAACATCCTGCAATAAAAAGCGCAATGCAAGTCAGGCTGAAGCAGCGGCACGCTCACAGCACCTAAACTAGGACAAAACACAAAGGCTGCGTGCTTTCCCAGCACCAGTGTGCGACCAGGGGACAGAGCAGTGCCAGCACTGAGTGCAGCTGAGCACACAGTGAGCAGGCACTGCAGGCACTGCACGGACAGCAGGCACTGCAGGCACTGCACAGACAGCAGGCACAGCAGGCACAGCAGGCACTGCATGGACAGCAGGCACTGCAGGCACAGCAGGCACTGCAGGCACAGCAGGCACTGCAGGCACTGCAGGCACAGCAGGCACTGCAGGCACTGCAGGCACTGCAAGCACTGCAGGCACTGCACGGACAGCAGGCACAGCAGGCACTGCAGGCACTGCATGGACAGCAGGCACAGCAGGCACTGCAGGCACAGCAGGCACAGCAGGCACTGCATGGACAGCAGGCACAGCAGGCACTGCATGGACAGCAGGCACTGCAGGCACTGCAGGCACTGCATGGACAGCAGGCACTGCAGGCACTGCATGGACAGCAGGCATTGCAGGCACTGCAGGCACTGCAGGCACTGCAGCATGTACCTGCTTCCCGCAGATCACTTCGCCCCATACCTGCCAGCATCCTTAGAGATGGTGACGGTGACGTCCAGCCCCAGTGCTGAGACCCTCCTGCAAACCACGTCCATGTCAATGATGGAGTCGATGCACTCTGGGCCGCCTTCGACGCAGCACTGAGAGCCTGGGCAGAAACGGCAGTTGTCTAAGCCCTTATAACCCACATTATGGCCACACTTCTCCAGAGTGACAGTGGTAGCCATACCCGACACACCTACATGCACCACCAACTGCGAGAGAAAAGAAACACGTTACATCAACCAGCAGCCTGCAGTGCACTGAGCACCAGCAGAGCCTCGGCCTGAGCCCCTGCACGGCCAGCACACAGCCAGCCACTGTAGCAACCGACGGCACGAAACCATTCTCGTTTTGTCCCCAGCCCTCAGCTCTAATTAATTACGGCACGGAGCGGAGCTGCCCTGGCAGCCCTGCGTGCTGAGCTCCCGTTAAGTGCAGCACTGCACTTTGAGCCACAAAACGCTGCAAATCCAGGTGTTTGGAAAGAGCAAAGGATGCAGCTGAGGACGCAGCAGGGAACGCAGCTGGCAGCACAGAGCTGCACTGCACGCGCGTCGGCTCCATCTCTTCTCCTCCCTTCACTCACTTGTGGACTGTGCTTTTTCCACAGTGCAGGGATGAGTCTCTGCACTGTCTGATATTCCACCGGGACTTCATAGACATGCAGATCCACGCCATCTCGCAGCCCGAGCTTCTCCAGCTCCTAGGAACACGTGGGAAGGAACAGAGCAGGGTGGTCAGGTACAGGTGGGGCAGCGCTGGGTGAGCAGGGTGAACATGCAGTGCTGTGAGCACAGTGCAGAACACGCAGGACCTGCGCAGCTCCCCCCAGAGCCACGGCACAGCAGTGACAGCTCTCCTGGTTTCATCTCACAGAAGAGTGGGGTCCCATGGAAGGAGAGGCTGAAGGACAGAGCTGTAAGGGCCTCGGGGCAGCTCCCCGCCTGCGCTCACACGGTTTGTTCTGCTCAGGCAGCGCAGGGCTGAGCAATTTGACAGCGCTGAACTGATGGGAGCTACACCAGCAACTCCCACGCTAAAAAAAAATACATGAAAATAATAAGGAAAAGGGTTGGCTTCATTATTTTCAGAAGTGACTCCTGTTCAGTTCTTGGAAGAAGCAGACGGAGCAGCAGTGAGAGCAGCCCCAGCTGCTACCTGCATGAGAGCAGCAGCAGCCATCAGTCTCCCCTCCTGCTCCAAGGATTGGGCAGGCGAGCAGCAAAGGCTCCCTGCATTGACTCCTGCGTGACAACCAGTGATGCTAAGTCACATTTCACCACATCTTTGCACAAATCCACCTTCCAAACGCTGGCTGCTTTACCCAGCACCTTAACGAAGTCACTTGTTCACACATTACAGCACTCACACACAAGGCAGCTTCTTTAGGAAGAGCTCTGCAGCGTCACTTGTAGGAATTCATCACTGCTCCTCCACTGAGCTCCCGAATCCCAGCACTCTGCACCGCTCACAGCTCCCTCTCACAGCCCTCCACTCTCTAATAAAGATGTACTCTGGCCCCCAGACAACTCATTATCCACTGCCTTGTATACCTGACAAACACAGAAAAACGAACACGTCTGACCCATTCCCTGACCCCCGGACAATGGGCTTCTTTGTGAGCCCTTAATATCCCTATCAGGTCTGTCTAGACACCCTGACAGCCATTGTGCTGCTCCCTGACCTCTCCACTGAGCCCCGGCACAGCCAGACGCGCTCTGCTGGGATGGGATGGGGATGGTGGGATGGGGATGGTGGGATGGGGATGGTGGGATGGGAATGGTGGGATGGGGATGGTGGGATGGGGATGGTGGGATGGGGATGGTGGGATGGGGTGGTGGGATGGGGATGGTGGGATGGGGATGGTGGGATGGGGATGGTGGGATGGGGTGGTGGTTCAGGACACACCTGGGCCATGCTGGCACCGCATCCCGCACCACTTCCTGCACAGCTGCCGAGAGCCCCCAACCAAACGTTACAGAGATCAAAGCGTGGCACAGCACAGGTGGGAGGCAGAGCGTTGCTGCTGCGAGCTGTGAGGAGTTATCAGCCCCTCTGATCCATTTGGGATCTCTCTCCTGAGCACCCAGCTCTCCAAGCATTTATTTAGCCCTTTTTATTTAACGCCCCTGAAGGTGAGGCATTCTCTGTGTTCACTGTGTGTAAAAAATAACGGAGCTTCAAAACTGAGCAGCGACACCAGGAGTTCACAGAATCGCACGGCTTCAGTGCAGGGAAAGACACCACAGCTGTGCTCTGTGTCAGAGCCCAAACAACACCAGGAAAGAAAAGCAGGGAATCTTATCCTGGGGATGCGGGATAATAAAAGATGCAATAAAGCAGAACTGGCTCAGCCCCGGAGCTAGAAAGGATTTAGGAAGATTGTTTAATTGATTTTTCTTCTATTAAAATGCAGATCACACCGTCTGGGGGCTCAGCAACTCAGACGCCTTTGTGTCCACGCTGCTCCATGAGGGCCCCGTCTGAGCCGCACAAAGCCCACCTCGGCGGCTCAAAGCCGTGCTGTTCCTTTTTGTCTGGGCCCCTCGGGCTGAGACGGGGTGAGGGGAGGGGGACGTGGGCACAGCGCTGCAGGATGGACCGCAGGGAGGTGGGTCCTGCTGCTGCTTTCCCTTCCCAAAGCAGCCCTGAGCAACGCGAGCTGAAGACGCTGCTCCTCGTCGCGCGTCAACGTCAGCTTTGCTCCTGCAGGAACAGCACAGCACCCGCCTCTCATCCTGCCCCACACACACAGCGCCCTGCTGGGCATCTCTAGCAGAAAACCAGGAAACAAGAGCTGACGTGGCGTGAGGAAGAACCAAGCAAACCAACGGCCTCATGGCCGCCCTTCAGTAACACGCCGTCCTCCCCAGCCTTGGCTGAGCAACTCGGGTGCATTCAGCCCCAGAGGCTCTCGGAGCCAAAGGTTTCCTCTCCCCTCACCAGTCAGCACGTTGGACATCTGGACATCGGCTGACTGTAATTGATTAGAGCTTGAGATTTAATTTAAAAGCATTCTGAAGAAGATATTAATCCCCGAGCTCTGAAGGGAAGAGAGACGTGTTGGGGAGAGAAGCAGATCCAGTTTCCCGGGCAGCTGCACTAAAAGGCACCGTGAATTCCCAACGGCTTTGTCATCAACCACCTCCAGGAGCAACAAATAAAGGAGAACCGGGAGAATGTGACAGTGCTGCCCAAGCTGATGGTTTACAGAACATCACAGAGCGCCCTCAGCCCTGTTCAGCAGGGCATTCTGATCTGCTCAAGCAGTGCCACTCCATGAGCACTTCAACCGCAGCCCCACGTGCTGAGCCCCATTACAGCTGGGAGGGCTTAAAGGTCGACCTGCTCACCCAGAGCCAGGCTGCAGCGGAGAGAAAAACGTACAAATTCCTTTCTGTTTATTTATTTTGAATTCCCTCTGCTAAGTGGTGGAGAAAGACTGCGGGCACCGCTTAACTCCTCTGAAACGCAGGGAGTCAGGCTAGGGGCTCCTTATCTGCCTCTGCTCTACGAACCCGACCTCACCATGTTCTACCAGCATGGGGATCGTGTAGAGGTGGACAAAACATCACCCAGCTGAGTGCCTGCACACGGGGCGAGCCGGCCTCAGTGGACAGAGCAGAATCAGGGCTGGAACGCGTGCAGGCAGGGGACGGTGCTGCTCCAAGGCCGAAGTTACAGCCTTACCTGCACTGCAATCCAGCTGGCGTTGACGGCGTGCTCTCCAAAGGGACCAAACCCTGAAAGAGAAGAAAAGCCCCCGGTGAGCAGCTGAGCCCTGCAGCTTGGACTGCAGCTGCCCTCTGCGCTTCTTGGATTTATGTGCTCTGAAAGAAAACCCACTGCTTGTAACACCCAGTCCCTACTGGAGGTGCATTTTCTCCTTGCTGACCAGGCTAGGAACACTTGTTAGATACAGAGCAGTGGAGTGATGGCACAGAACGAGGATCGTGATTGGAGCTTCTAACCCTGATGGTAACAGCCCACAGCAGATGCTTCCACAAACAAATCTGCCTCCAGAACCCCTCTGCTCACACCTTCACCAACATCTGCTGCCTTAAGAGGAACCAAACAGAACAGTGCTGACCCTCCTGCACCGAGCACCAAAGGTTATGACAGCACTATAAAAACACTTAACTCCCGCATCTGCATTTCCTAATGAGTAACTCAGAGTTAACTAGTAATCCATAACATCTTTTCCTGAGCAAGCACACAAAGGTTAGGCATTTATCTGGGCGCAGGGTCAATATGCTTTAATTTAAGATGTCAGAGCTACCCCACGAGCCCAATGCAATCAGGAGGCACACATTTCATCTAAGCTGAAAGGACCGAGAGGGACCACAAATATTACATGACACACTAATGGAAACCTCCCGTGTGCTGCCAGCAGAAGGCGAGGGCTGAGGTTACGCCGCACACGACGGCGCCGGGGCTTTGTACAGCATGGGCTCAGCACCAGCCATCTCAACCGAAGCCTCCAAGTTGAACCACAGTCAGTATCTCCCCAGAATAAACCTCCTGGAGGCTCCCACGAGATCCAAATGCAGACGTTGTTTCCCCATAGCGATGAGAGACACCAAACGCCTCTCGTTGGGACGGCTTCTCTACAAAGCACACCGGAGGGCTGCAGCTCTCCAGGTGCCCCCAGCGTAACCAAAACCTCTCGTTCTGAGCCCAGCTGGGCCGGCACAAAGCCCCTCTCACTCATCTCCGCACCGATTCCTTTCACGGCAGATGAGCAACTTTCTCTGCAGCACCAAACTGGCCGCAGCCATCCCACGTCCACCACGGGGCCCTGCAGGCGCACAGCACCGAGCCCTCCGTGCAGACCTGTACGGGATTATGTCCTTACGGAGTTCTAAAAGAGAAACGGCACAGGAATGAGGCTTGCCCTCAGCGTGACACGCACAGCAATGAATGGGAACTCAGCGTGACATCGGCCATGTGCTATCATGGGCAGATCCAGCGAAATAAGCTCTGAATTTTAGAAGCAGTTCCCCCCCCCCGGTGCAGAAGACGGGAAACAAAAGTACTGCGGGGATCGGGGGGACATCACGGCTGACGGGTTGTGTCTGCTCACCGCAGCCCCCGGGCTGGGAACGCTGCGCTGTGACACGCGGGGACCGCGCTGGCCGTGGGGCCGCTGCCTCGGGGAACCCACGAATGGGTTCGTGGCACGGGGATGGAGGCGGCACGGCGTCCCCAGGCACCAAACCCCCTCCGTTCTCCCGCAGCCCCCCGAACCTCCCCAGGGCGAACCGGCGCCGGTCCCCGCTGCAGCCCATCGCAAAGGAACAGCAGCAGCATCGCCCCCCCCCAGGGCAGCCCGCACCCCTCGGCAGCACCTCGTGCCCCGGGCAGCTCCTGCCAGCCCCTCCCCAGCCCCGCACTCGCAGCGGGACCCCAGGGCTCACCTCACACCCCCCCGACCTCCCCCGTGCCCCTCACCGCTCCCCTCCCCAATCCCGCAGCGCAGCTCCCAGCGCCCGCCACCGCCCCCCCGCTTACATAAGGGAAGCGGAGCCCACTTGGCCGCCCCCTCCCCGCTCTCCCGCCCCAGTCCCGCCGCCCGTACCCGTCACCACCACCGCCCGCCGCGGTTTCTCCATCTCCGCTCCCACCCTGCCCGCGGCCGCACCGCACTGAGCGAGCGGCTCCGCACGGTCATAGAGCGCGCTCCGCCCCGACGCTCAGAGCGGCGCCGCGCGGCCATAGAGTGCGCGCCGCCCCGAAGCCCAGAGCGGCCCCGCGCGGCCATAGAGCGCGCGCCGCCTCGCTGCCTAGAGCGGCTCGTGAGCGCCGCTTCCGCCGCCGGGAGAAAAGCGCGAGGCCGGGGGTAGCGGCCAACCAGGCCGCCTCGACTCTGGGTCCCCCCGAGCTCCTGGGGCGGCAGCGGAGGTGGAGCGGTCCACAAGGGGCTGAGCCCAGAGCCGCCTCACGGGCTTATTGCGAAGCGCGGGCTCGAGCTAGTTAAACCCGTACAGAACGCTACGGTGGTTTCACGCCCAGCGTTCCCGATCCTGCTGGGCTCGTGCTGGTGGAGTCCTGAGAGGAACGGAACGGAACAGAACGGGCCAGCGGGGCCAACTGGGAGCGCCGCTGCTTCCCGCCTCGCTTTTCAATTTACGGCACTGTCGTGACTCAGGGGACCGGCGGCCCCGGTGATGCTTTACGGCAGAGGTCGGGTCCTGCGCGTTGATTGGCTCCGCGGTGGCCGCGCCGCGCTCTGATTGGCCCCGCGCGGGGCCGGGGGCGGTTTGAGCGGCAGTGCCGGGCGCGGCGGTGGCTCCGCGGTTCCGGCACGATGGTGAGTGCGGGCCTGGGCCGGGCGGCGGCGGGCGGCGGGCCTGGGAATCCCCGCCGCTCTGGGGAGTCTGTGTGGAAATACAGGCGGTCCCCGCGCCCCGGTTCCTGAGGCCTCTCTCTCTTTCCCCCGCAGCTGCCCCTGTCGTTGCTGAAGACGGCGCAGAACCACCCCATGGTGAGTCCCGGCCCTCCCGTCCCACTCCCGTTGTGGCCGCGGGCTCGGCGCTGTCCTGCCGGGCCCGGTGTCCACGTGGTGACCCCCGCTTCTTTCAGCTGGTGGAGCTGAAGAACGGAGAGACGTACAACGGGCACCTGGTGAGCTGTGACAACTGGATGAACATCAACCTGCGGGAGGTCATCTGCACCTCACGGGTAAGGAGCGGCGCGGCTGCTCGGTGCTGGGACCCCCGTTGTGCCCAGAGACCCCCCGTGCTGGCAGCCCCTCACCTCCAGCCCTGCAGCTGAGTGGGGCTCGCAGAGATCCTCGCTCCTCTGCATTGCTTTTGCCCCGAGTGTGAATGTAATGCAGCTATTTGTGAGCTGTAAGAAACAAATGAGCCCAATGGCGGGGCAGGGTGAGAGCGCTCAGTGTGGAGGGCTGGTGACAGGTCCTGTTCTGGTGCTGAGCTGCATTCTTGGTGCCCGCTCCATGCAGTCCCATCAAGCACAGCGCTGGCTTTTGTCAGCGCCTGCCTCTCGCCCTCTAACTCCACTTCAAAAATAATCAGGGCCTCTTGTTTACCCGGGTTGTGCCTCGTCTGGTACTTTTGCCCATGGCCAAAGGTGCTCCAGAAGATTGGGATCTGTGCTTTGAGTTCTGACCTCAGCCAGAAGTGTCTGGTCTTGTCCCTGCCAGCCTGTGCCTGGCCACGTTCCCGCTGCTGTCTGTGTCTGAGAACACCAGAGGTCTGTGGGAGAGGCTGTCAGGGAAACCCTTCTTCTCTGGAAAACCCTTCTGCAGCCTTTCGTGGCTGTTGGACCCACGGCAGGAAGGTATTGGCCAATACTGCTGGGGCACGGAGACGTTTGCACGTAAGCATGACCGAGCAAATGTTTAAGGAGGACCTTAAGGGCAGGGAAGTGAGCCCTAAAAATGTGCAGATCCCCAAATTGGCGGGGCAGATAAGTTCTGCGGGAAGGGGTGGCAGCGGCAAAGCCTTATTAGTGCTTGCAGAACGGGGGACGCCGGCCTTTAATACTGCTTCCTCAGAAAGCGGCTTTGTGCTGCTGGGGGCAGAGCGCTTCCTCAGCATTTATTCCCACCGAGCGCCCTGCAGTTCACTCCCAGCCCCGAATGCCCCCGCAGCGCTGCCGGAAGCCTTTCCTGGCGGCACGGTGGGGATCAGCCACTAGATGGCACGGAGCGGCGGCGGCTGTTTACCCCGGAGCTGGAACGAGGAAGCCGGGGACCTGGCTCCATCCCTTCCTGCATCGGGAGCCAAAGTGCAGCCGGGCGGATCCAGGCAGGGTGGGGTTTTGCTGGGTGCCTGTTTGAAGCAGGCTGCTCCTCTCGCGCACACGGGACTTGCCTGTGCGTGCGGCGTTGCCCCAAATAACTCCGGAGCGGAGGGGGGAACGACTTGATCCTGGAGAGGTGAAACGAGGCATTCTGGTTTCGCCCACTCCCCTGGGACAATCCTGGACGCTTTGTCCACGTGTGATGGTTGTGAGGAGCCCGTGTGCAGCCCAGCCCTGCAGCAGAGCAGAGCCGAGCGCACGAGGCTCCGTCCCTCCTCCCGCTTACATCAGTTGTTATTCAGCTTTCACATGCAGTTCCTATTCCCACAGCCACAGGAGCTGAAGCCCTGATGGGCCGTGGCCTAGCAAAGCCCTGAAACTGCCTTAAACAAAACACAGAGGCAGCTGCTCCGTCGCTTGGCACCCGAAGGTTTATTTTAACGCGATCTTTAAGCTCTTGTTTTCCACCGCCGCGGTTCCTGCGCGCTGCTGGGCGCACCCCACACCCAGCTGGACGCTGCCCTGCTGCTCAATCCACAGCGCAGAGGAGTGCAGTCGTTAGGTGACTCTGGCTGGGGTTTCTGCAGGGGAAATCTGTGCCTTTGCCTCTGCTGGAACAGCCCTGCGTTGCCGGAGTTCGGTGCTCGCAGCAGCTGTGTGCAACTCGCCACGTTTCCCTCTCCAGTCCCACTTTCGATTCTCTTCTTGTATGAGAGGCAAAGGGAAGGTGCTGTTTCCTCAGCCTCTTCTTCTTTCGTTTTCTGTGAGTCAAAGGCAGTTGTGGACAGGCTGAAACGTCAGTGGCTCGTGGCTGAACGCCCCCTGCCACCAGCAGGCCGTAGGGCTGCATGTTTTGGAGGGAAAAGAGGAATTTCACAGCTAATTATGGCTTACACTTCCAGAAAAAAAGATTGTTGTATCTGTCACACTCTCCAGAAGTGATGGAAATACTCAAGTGCCAAAAAAGCCACGTAAGAGCACGTGGCCCTTGCTCTCAGCCTAACGCGCTGCTCCCCAACAGGATGGAGACAAGTTCTGGAGGATGCCGGAGTGTTACATCCGTGGCAGCACAATCAAATACCTGCGGATCCCCGATGAAATCATCGACATGGTGAAAGAGGAGGTGGTCTCCAAGGGCAGAGGCCGTGGGGGGATGCAACAGCAGAAGCAACAGAAAGGCCGTGGCGTTGGAGGTGCTGGACGAGGTAACGACAATCCTTTCTGCTTTTCAGTTCGGAGAGGGGTGACTGGAATTCCTGCCTTTGAATTTCACTTGTTGGGCAAGGAAGGGCCGATGCTTCTCAGCTTTGAACCCGGAGCTGTTGATCTGTGGGAAGCTGGAGCTGCTGCTGGGCAGGATCTAGTTGAGTGAGTGTGTTGTCTGGCTTGAAAGGCAGCCTCTGCCAAAGAGCAGCGAGGAGACGTGCCAGGGATGAGCCTCGTTCCTGGGCTGGGCAGGAGCTTAAGAGACTCTCCGTGTGTTTGTGCCCCTCCTGGCTGCTTGCAGAACGCGGCCCCACCAAACTCCTGGTGTCTGTTAGCTTTGCAAATCTGGGAGGGAAACAAGCAGCTGTTCTGTCTGAAATCAGACTTGAATTTGGCCACCCTCGTGGTAGGAAAAGGCCACCTTTAGTGCCATTAGGATGGGACTCCTCATCCTGCCGTCTGCCGATTTCTTCTTTATTTTTAACCTAAGTTATCTGAAGGTTTGTTTTCTTCCTGCTCCAAATTAATATTTGTTGTTTCTGATAAAAGGTTGCCACTTAAATAGAAATGGGCCGACCCAGCTCTCCCTTCCTCGTTCCATTTCTCGTGGCTGGGTTATCTTGGAGCACTTCAGCCTGGGGAAATATTTGCCCTTTCTGAGCACAGTGCTGCTGGATGCCTGAGAAGCATTTCTCCCTTGTGCTCACACCTCCTGCCACGTCTTTGCAATCCCTGCTCAGCCCCAGGGATCTTCAGCGCGGGCTGAGCCTGCAGTGGGAGCTTAAATGCCAGACAAACTTCCTTGCTACAACAAAACCGAGTTCAACTCGGGGGATCTGGGTTTTACAAGGATCCACGGAGTGCCCTTAATGAGCAGCAGGATGAGAGGAGCCCCAAGAGAAGGCAGGGGGGGCCTGGTGTCACACTGGGACACACCAAGAGCCGCATCCACATCTCCCAGGGACTGCAGGAGGAAAATCCCTCTGCCATGGCTGCTCCCTGTGCTGCCTCTGAGCACACAGGAGTGACCTTTACCATTCTGAAGGCGCCTTTTATTTTTCCTTCTTCCCTTTTTGGAGTCCAAAGCATTTGGCACAGCGGCTTTTTGGATGCGGTTATTTGGACAAATGTTTTAGCTGAAGTATTTTCTGTGCTGTGGAAATATCCACCTTGTGGAGAGAGTTCTGTTGGAGGTGGAGTTCCCTGCTGTTTTGATGTGCAGCTTAAATTCGCTGATGGAATATTTTAAAGGGAAGCTTTGGCATTTGCTAATTAGCTAAGAGGTTTGGCTCTCATTACCGAGACATTAAGGGGGAAGAAAAAAAGGGCAGGACAATTTTGTTGAGAGGCCAGCAGGCAGAAGTAAAGCTATAATTGTGCAGGCAGTTGAAAGGATTATTGTTCCTGACACTGGTAATCCTTCGTCTTCTTGGCTCGCCCAGTGCAGAAGCAGCGCAGTCTCTGCTCAGCCTCTCAGGCTGCTCGCAGGGCTCCAGCTGCTTCCCAAGGGCTGCAGGGTTAGGAGCAGCCTCCTTCCTCCCTGGTTTGGATGCATCTCAGCTGAACGAGCAGAGCTGCAGAGCGAGCCGCCCCGACTGCCTGCAGCGGATCGGAGTGGGAGGCAGGGCTGCAGGCGTCAGCAGCTCTCAGGGCAGAGAGGAGCACAGCGCCGGGGTGCCTGGGACTCATCACAGCCCCCAGGTCCTCTGCCTTTGTGCTCCACTGCTGGATCACCCCGTCCACAAGCGAGGCGGTGACAGACGTGGATGTGTTTTCTCTGTTTTGTTGCCTTGAAAGCGAGTCGCCCTCTTTGCTGCTTTTGGATTTGGTTGTACAGCTTTCAGGGGCGCAGCTTGATGCTGATCCCGCTGCTGACAGGCGCTCGGTTTAAAACTGGGTCTCTCTGCCTTGGTTTCGTTTTCCAAAAGAGGTAAACTTGAATTTGTGTCGATTCGCAGCCTGCCAGGGGGCACATTAAAGCACCAGAGAGCTACTGCTGAACTTGCAGGTGATGGGAGGTAAGCTTGTGCCCCTGGTGAACGCAGACAGGCTCTGGAGTTGGTGAGGGAGAAGTGCAGAAGTCGCCTCTCTGCCTCCAAGAGAGGCCACAGAACAATCCCACCTCTGGGCAAACTAACAAACAGCGAAGCTGTGGGAGATGTTACAGGCTCACTCTGATGCTGTTCTCTCTCTGCTCTTTCTCCTCACCCTGCAGGTGTGTTTGGGGGCCGTGGCCGAGGAATACCGGGCAGCGGAAGAGGCCAGCAGGAAAAAAAGCCAGGCAGGCAATCGGCGAAGCAGTGAGGGGCTGCGTGAGCCCCGGCCAGGGACAGTGCGCAGCGCTCCTCGGTGCCACCTCAGGATGGCCATGGGTTCACATCCTTCAACCTCTGCTCCTCCGTCAGTCGATCCGTGCCCGAATCGCGTTGTTCGGAAGCCCCTCGCTGTTCCATCTGATCAAGTGCAGCTCTGGGCTTCTTTTAGCCAGCCAGCCTGTAATTGGAAATGTTTAAAAAAGAAGTTAAGGACCTGACTTCAGCACTATTGAATCTGTTGGGATCTCTGTTTTAATTTACGAGCATCTCCTGGGCGCTGTGAGATCTGAGGCCAACGCTTTCGGGCTCGGTCGTGTGGCTGGTTTGGTTTTCATTTCGTTTTGTTTTCTAACACTTGGCACACTGGCAATGTCTCACCTGCTCACAGGCGCAGCGTTTTGGTTTAAAAACACTGAACTTGGGGAGATGGTGCCTTTAGTGAGCGGCCGCAGGGTTTGTTTGGTCGTGTTTGAACACAGCAAACTGTCAGGCTGCCTCCTTCCCCTCCTTTTGGGCAGTCTGTCTGTCTCTGGCCTTGGCTTAAAGGAGAACCGGCACGGATTTCGCTTTGGGCTTCAAGGGTTGTTTCCAAGAGAGCTTTGTGACGAGCGAGGGTTTCCCAATTAGTGTATAGCTAATTTGACTTCAGATTAGAAGTTCCCTTGAAAGGAAATGCTTCTCTGTGTTTTCTTCTGAAAGGCTGCAGCGCCCCTCGCTCCTCTGTTTGTTTTCAGGTTGTGTTTTCTTTTTTTTCTTCCTGAAAGCAGTCGAGCCGTTCAAACAAAACGTTCTGTTTCTTTTTCCCCGTGTCGAAGCTCCCTCCCTTGTGACACAGCGTCTGATTCCCCAGTTACAGCAGCACTTCCCAAGCACGTTCCCTGTGATACGCAGGGATTGACTTCGCTGCCATTGTCTGTCATTTTGTTTTCTGGTAGCTGCTCAGACCTTTTCCCCTGGGGGGGGGACGACTGTTCCTCTCCTGTGGGTGAAGGAAGGTCCTTTGGCCTTGAGCTCAGGCTGCTCTGAGTCTTCCATCCCACGGGGTGCAGAGTTCCGTGAGCAAACACCCCCAAAAAATCATGGCTGATCCCAAATGAAAGCCTGTATGGGGGCACGGGGGGGAGATGGGGGAGGAGAAAGGGGCTCTGGGCCTTGCCTGCACTCTTGAGAATGACTGAAACAGTTTAATTTGGGGTAAAAGCAGATACTGTAACTCATTCTTAAAAGGTCTGTTGGCTTTGTGGTGTTGGGTTGTTTGCTTCCCCTTCCCCCCCCCCCGCCGATTTCCATCTTGAAACCCCCCTGCCATCACCGCTGGTGGGAAGAGAAAACGAGTCCAGCACAGGCTTTGATCTACACTTATTTTCTTAACGTTTATGAGACTCGTGCAGGGCGGCGGGCAGCAATAAATCGCCAACCTGTTGCCGACGCTTCCCTTCCTGTGCCGGCTGCTCAGTGCAGAGCCCTGCTGTGCTCTGTGCTCTGTGCTCAGCACCGAGGGATCGGGCCGCAGTGCTGCTGTTCCCCCAGCTGGGTCCCATTCTGGGAGCTCTGCCTTCTGGGACTGGGGCGCGTGTGTCCTCCCTGCTGGAAACTCGTTCCAGTAAACACCGATGTGGCATTTCAGTGCAGCACGGCCCCAGCCCTGTGTCAGACTTTCCCTTCCCTCCCTTTTAGTCCCTGCCTCCAGCCACACCAGCTCCACGCTGCAGCTGCCCGCGTGAAGGAGGAAACGCAGTGGGCCGCCTGGAGTGACGGGCAGTGCTGAGGTGATAAAGCACCCCGAACAATGGGAATTTGGCTCTGGCTCGTGGCAGAGTTGTCCACAGCCTCCTGCCGCTCCGCAAAGCTCTGCTGCCCTTCTGCTTTCACTTCAGCGCTCCCTTAGCAGCCCTCCCTCAGCTCTTCCCCCTGCGTCTCGCCGCCTCTGCAGGCAGCATCCTGTGCCGTCCTCGCAGCTCTGCGGCCTCCTGTGCTCCCCAAACCCCTTCCTGCCCCACAACTGCCGAGAGGACGAAGCCCCAGCGCTCTGCGGTGACGCGGGAGGAGGAAAAACAGCTCCAGGCTCAGCGTGGGGCTGCACCGTGGCCACCACAGTGACCCCACGGCCCCGTCCAGGTCCCCGGCTGTCAGCCGTGCCGTTTGGTGGGGCCGTGTCCCGCAGTGACTCACAGCGCTGCGCTGGCTGGGGAGGCAGCAGCACAGGAATAGTTACACCGCAGCCGCCTGCGACGCGGAGGGAGTGGCTGCTGAAATATTTCAGGGCTGCGCTAAGCAACTAAAAATACACGTCAAACCCTCCTCCTCCTCCTCCTCGTTTTTCCTTTTTTATTATTATTATTTTTTTTCTCTTCTTGTTTTGGATCATTTCGGGCCCCGGGGGCAGCGCGGCCCCTCTGTGCTCCCCGTGGGGGTTCAGGGCAGTGGTTCTGTTTTCCCGGCCCGGTTCTTCCCTCCCAGCTCACAGCGGTGACTCAGGGCGGCCCTGGGGCAGGTGGGAGCCTTCGGGTCGGCACCAGGCTCTCGTGTGCTGGCACCGCGTGGGGCTGCACTTCAAGCAAGGCCCGGATGTAAGAGATTTAGGGAACGTTCTGGGGAAATGGGGTCAGCGTGCTGAGGTGCGAGGCTGGCGTTTGCGGTGGTGCTCAGGACCTCGCCGGGGTGTGCAAAGCTTAACAGAGCCCAGGGACATCGGGGGAAAGGAGGCACACAGCACGAGGGGACACCGCTGTGTTGGCTGGGGACACCGCAGGGCTGCAGCCTTTGTGAAGTGCCGGCTGGGACAAGAAAGCTGCGAGCGGGGAGCGCGTGGAATCGGGGACGCGAGGCAGCAGGACGTGGCTGGGCCTCACGAGGCTCCTGGCTCCGCCGCGGCCTCCTGAGCAGCGCCCGGGATGGGGACACGTGGGGCGGTCGGGGCTGCGGCTCACGGCCCCCACGGCGCACCGCCCGGCCCCATCCGCGGCCCCCTGAGGCCGGAAGGCCCGAACCGGCCGTGCGGGCCGCGCCCGTAATGATGGGGTTGAGCGGGAAGGCCCAGCCCGGCCCCGGGGCCTCGCTCCCCGCCCGCCCCGGGCCGCAGCACCGCGATGGGCGATGGGGGAGGCGCGGGGGGGGGGGCGGTCGGTTCGTTTCCCCGCGGCCATCGGTGGGGGGGGGGAGGGCGCCCTCCGCCGCACGCGGGCGGTGACGTCAGCGCTGACGCCGCACCGCCCCCTCAGCCGCCCGCGGGCTCAGCCGTGACGCGCGGGGCCGCCGCTGCCGCCGCACCCCCGCCGTGCCGCCTCGGAGCGGAGAGTACGGGGAAGGGGGGGGGAGACCGGGGCGCGACGCACGGCGGGGACTCTGCGGCGCGGCCCGACCCACCGCCCACACGGAGGGAAGGCCGCGGCCCGCCGCCCCTCCTCCCTTTGTGCCCGTGAGTCCCGGCGGGGCCCACGTGCGGCCCCTCCCCCGCCATGACGTCAGCCCGGCGGCCCTCGCGCTGTTGTGCGCCGTTCCCCGGCGGTCGCCCTGGCGACGGCGGAGCCAGGAGGGGGCGTGGCCGCCCGCCACCGCGTTTCCCCCGCCCCGGGGGGCGGAGCCTCGCCCCTTATGCAAATCGCGGCGAGCTAGGACGTCATGTGCAGCCAATGGCAGCGCCGCGCGGTGAGGTCACCGCCGCCGCGCCGCGTATTTAAACCGGCGCGGGGGCCGCGGCGGCGGCAGACGCGTGTGTGCGCGCGGAGGAGCGGGGCCGCGGCCGGTGGCACCGCCGCCTCCCCCGCCCTCCCCTCCCCCCCGGCAGCGCCGCGCTCGGCCCCGCGCCCCCTCCTTCACGGCGCTCCCCCCCGCCCCGTTCCCCCGCAGCCGGGCGGGGGAGGAGGATGGAAACACCCTTCTACCATGATGATGTGTTGAGCGGCCTCGGCGGCGGCTTCGCTCCGACCTCCGGCAGCAGCGGGCTCCTCCTGCCCTTCCCCGGCGGCAGCATGATGAAGAAGGACGCGCTCGGCCTGGCGCTGCCCGAGCAGGTGGCGGCGGCGCTGAAGGCCCCGGGAGCGGCGGCGGCGGCGGCGGCGGGCGCGGCGGGCGGAGAGGCGGCGGCGGGGCTGCTGGGTTCCGCCGAGCTGGGGCTGCTGAAGCTGGCGTCGCCCGAGTTGGAGCGCCTCATCATCCAGTCCAACGGGCTGGTGACCACCACGCCGACCAGCGGGCAGTTCCTCTACCCCAAAGCGGCCGCCTCGGAGGAGCAGGAGTTCGCCGAGGGCTTCGTGAAGGCGCTGGAGGACTTGCACAAGCAGAACCAGTTGGGCGGCGGCGGCGGCCCCAACGGGGGAGCGGCGGCGGCGGCGGGAGGAGGCGGCGGCGGAGGCGGCGGCGGAGGAGAGCTGCCCGCGGCCGGCCTGGCCCCGGAGCCGCCCGTGTACGCCAACCTCAGTACGTACCCCGCCGTCAGCTACGCCGCCGAGCCCGGCCCGTTCGCGGCCCCGCCGCCCCGGCTGCCTCCTCCCCCCCCGCCGCCGCTGAAGGACGAGCCGCAGATCGTGCCCGAGGTGCCGAGCTTCGGAGAGAGCCCTCCGCTGTCCCCCATCGATATGGACACGCAGGAGCGCATCAAAGCGGAGCGGAAACGGCTGAGGAACCGCATCGCCGCCTCCAAGTGCCGCAAGAGGAAACTGGAGCGCATCTCCCGCCTGGAGGAGAAGGTGAAGAGCCTCAAGAGCCAGAACACGGAACTGGCCTCCACCGCCAGCCTGCTCCGCGAGCAGGTGGCCCAGCTCAAGCAGAAGGTGCTCAGCCACGTCAACAGCGGCTGCCAGCTCCTCCCGCAGCACCAGCACCAGGTGCCGGCGTACTGAGGGCCGACGGAACCCCCCGTGCCCGCGCGGCGGCCGAAGGACAGAAGGACCCAACCGCCTCCACCCCCCCCCCCCCCCCATCACCGGGCCTGGCGGCGGACCGAGGGGAACTGGGGGAGAAGCGCGGATTGTGGGGGGAAGCGGCTGCGCGCAGCGCCCCCGTGTGGGCTGGGGGACTGGCGGACTGAGGGGCTCCTGAGGGCGCCCCCCTGTGGGCTGGGGGACTTTGCTCCCATCTCGGACCTGAGGGGGGGGCAGAAAGACTGAGGGGTTTTTGGGGTGACCCCGTTCTCTGCCCCGCAACGGACTTTGAGGGGCCCCCGAGCGCGGCCCCCCCCGCGCCGAGCGGCTGCGGTTTGCAGGGCCCCGCGAGGCCTCTGCCCCGCCACATTCCATTGAGGCCCCGCAGTAAAAACGCCGCTCAGGAGCCGCCTGTGCGCTGTGTGCATCGATTTGTGGGGGGAAGGAACCGGGAACGGGGCGGCGGGAGGGCGGGGGGCGGAGCGGGCAGGAAGCGGAGCGAACGGCTGCCATCTTGGGGGAGGGGAGATGGGGATCGGGGGGGAGGGGAAGGGAAAGGGAGGGTGATGTTGGGGGGAAGGGAGAGGAAGGTGGGGATCCTCGAGGGGGGTTGGGAGGAGCCCGTAGGAGCCCGTGGGGTGAGATGGAGGGGTCCCAAGGGAGTGGATTTGGGGTCATGGGGGTGGGGCGCCGATCCCGGTGGGAGCTCCGGCCCTCCCGGGGGCTGATGGGGGGGTGGGAAGGGTCAACAAATCCCCACTCGCTGTGCTGCTCGCACGGAACGCCCCAACTCCCTTCTCCTTCCCCCCCCCGACGGGAGGGGTCACGGGGCGGGATCCTTCTCGGCACTCTTGGGGTGAACTTCCTTCCCCCTCCCCGCTTCCTGCTGCTCCGTGCCCAGCAGCCCCCCCCCATCCGCCCCCGGAGCTTTTCCTCCTCCCCCGCACCTCGTGCCTCGGTTTCCCCGGAATGAAGCTCTTCCCGGAGCGCCTTTGGAGCTGCGAGGCCGCCGTTGTGGCACAGGGCGGGGTGGGGAACCGTTCCAGCTCCGGTGCGGGCTGTGCCGATACGGAACGTCCCGGGCCCCGGGGGTTGGCGGGGAGCCCGGCGCTCTGTGGCTGTGCCGGGGGTGGCGGAGGTCTGCAGCGGGCACGGTGAGCCCCGCGTCCCCGCATCCTCCATCCCCGTGCCTCGTGTCCCCACCGCATCCTCCCGTCCCCACATCCCCCGCGCTCCCGTGTTCACATCTCCCCACATCCTCATGCCCAAATTCCCGTCTCCCCAAGTTCCCGTGTTTCCACGTGTTCGTGTTCCCACATCCCCGCTTCCTTCCGTCCCCACATCTCTATGCCCTCGTGCCCACAGGTCCTTCCCCCGCCCCCAAGTCCACTTATCCCCATGTCCCCGTGTCTCCAAGTCCCCAAAATATCCCCATATCCCCACGTCCCCGCCCCGTGTCCCGCTGCACCCGCGGTGCCCTCACGCTGCGGGGGGAAACGGAGGCACGAAGGTGGGGGGAGGAGGGAGAACTGCCCCTCCCGGTGCTGCATCGCCGCCCGAGGCCGGCAGGGGGCGCCGCTGTTCCCCCCCCGGGGCAGATAAAGGCGGCGGCGGCGGCGGCCGAAACACAGAGCGGCATCGGCAGCACCGGGAGGGACAGCGGGGCCGGGGGGGGGCATGGCGCGGCTGCTGCTGTGCTGTGCTGCCCTGCTGGCGGCAGGTAACGGGGCGGGCGGGAACACCGGGCAGCTCCGGGTGGGCGCTGGCGTGGCTGCGGCCCCGGGGGGGGCTGGCTCTGCCGCGGTGTGACGGTGCGTGGTGCTCCGGGACAGCGGGGGGGGTCCAGGGCCGAGCCCTCAGTCGGGGCATGGGGCTGCACACCGCTGGTAATGGGCTGGTGGCCGCGTCCCCCCACTCTGCCCATCCCGGGGATCAGCGGAGCTCGCGGTCATGGGGGGCCATCGGGGACCCCTCGGTGGGGCCACCCCCGGGTCTCGCTCTGTCCGCGTGGTGCCCCCTGGGCAGGGCCGGAGCTGCTCCTCCTGTTGTGCAAATAGGAACGGGGCGATAAGAGCACCTCTGGCGCAGCCCTGCGCTGCCAACGAGGGTGCGCGCGGCCCGGACCAGCGCGGTGTGGCATTGCACGTCCCCAGGGCTGGGGCGCAGCGTCACCGCAGAGCTGCTCTCGTCGTCCCCAGCAGCGCTGAGCCAAATGCTGCAGCGGCTTCGGAGCCTCCTGCCCTTCTGAGAGCTGCGTTTGGGGTTGCGAGGGGCATCGTGCCCTCGGTGCAATGGCAAAAGCACCCGGAGAATGAACTGGGGAGGAGCTGCGGCCCCCCGGGGCTCTGCCCCATCCCTGCTGCTCCGCTCTCTCCTTAGGGACAGTCCATGGCCAGGAATCAACAGCAACATCACAGCCCCAGCCCAGCTCATCCGTAGGTGTCACCACGTGGACACGTGAGGAGCCTTCACCCAGCTCAGGGGCAGCTGAACCACAGATGTTGCCACAGGATGCAACCCCCAGCAAAGAGGGAGCAGCCTCTCCATCTCCACCGCACACCACTGCAACACCACCTTCAACTGCGACCCCAAGCACTGCAGCAGCTGAACCCCCCTCCAGCCCTGCAGGGTCACCATCTCTGCCCGTGACACCGGGCTCAGCTCCGCTGACCGCAGCCCCATCCAACGCCGCCACCACATCAGCCCCATCCAAGCTGACCTCGGTGCACAACCTCATGTGGTCCCCAGGCACAGCGCCGGCCCCGTCCTCTCCTGGGCAGCCCACCCCCCCTCCCAGCTCTGCTGTGCCCACTGCCAGCCCCGCTCCCGGCACTTCCTCGGCTCTCAGCTCCAGCACTGCGCAGCTGCTCGGGACTGGCAGCCTGGGTGAGCTCCATGGGATGGGATGTGGGGTGGGAGGGGTGGGGGAGCTGCACAGGCCTGCTGTCCCTTTCCATGCTGTGCACAGGGACTGGATGTGCTCGGGTGCCATTGGGTGCTGCCGTGTATTCCTGTCCCCATGGGAGTCCCTGAATTCTCCTGGTTTGGGGGCTGTGCTTGCAGGGGGTGCAGATCCCATAGGGAGGAGGCTTCTGTCCCCTTAGACCACCCAAAATCTCTCCCCATCCACTTCGGGGAGGTATTTCGTGCTCCCCCTTTATTCCGCGGTGCTGCGGGCTGGCGGTAGGTGGGATGTGACACAGGCACCCAGGTGGGCACCGCTGTGTGACGGGGTGCCCATCTCACCCCACAGCACAGCCCTCCTCCAAATCCAACCCCGGAGTGGTGGTGATCGTCTGCCTCTTCGTGGCTGTGCTGGTCGGGGCCGTGGCCATGCTGCTGGTGCGGCTGCGCCGCTGCAGGAAGCCCCACTTCCAGCGGCTGGACGAGGTGCCCATGGTGCGTGGGGAGCTGGGGGGCGGCGGGGGGCCGCAGGGTTTCCATCTCTCACCCTCTCGTCTCTCACCCCATCTCTCTCCTTCCTTAGGGCAAAGTGTCAGAGGAATCCCCCTTTGCCCGTCACCCCCCCAGGTGACCCCGCTGTGCCAAATAAAGACGCTGCAGCCCCGGCTTTGGTTTCCCATCTGAGCTGCACCCCCGTGGGTGTCAAATCCTCGGGGACGGGGTCGGGGTTGGGATGGAGGTCCCGGGGCGCAGATGGAGGAGGAGCGCGGGGCAGAGGGGGGGGGGGGGGATCTGCACGGTGCCCCCCCCGAGCGGGGTGGGCTGGAGGGAGGGCGCGAGCGGGCAGGCACGCACATCGCCTTCCTTCTGCTCGGCTGCACTCGGCCGAGGCTGCGGCACGATCCGGTAATGGGGGCGGGTGTGGGGCTGAGGTTGATGTGGGGCGGCCACCCCCGACGTGGAAACGGAGATGGGGGTGGGGAGGCTCAGCACTGGGCAAGGGGGAGGGGAGCGTCGGTGGCACCTGGGGAGATGCCGGGGCTGCTCCTCTCTTCTGGAGATTTGGGGGCGAGGATTTGGGGCCTGGTGGTGCTCTGCGATGGGGCGCGCGGCCATCCCCGTGGCTTTGGATCCCCGTCCCTCGGATGTCCCTTGGGGATAGCGGTGAGCCGATGTCGGGGGGCTCTGGGGCGGCACGGGGGGCGGGGTCCGGTGCTTCTCTGAGCCCCGAGACGCCGCCCTGAGCCCCATCCATCGCGATAGAATGGGAATGTAAACGGCCCCTCCGCTCCCACCACCCCACCGAGGGGTGACGCGGAGCCCCCGCTCGCCCCCACCCCCCGCAGCCACGATGCGACGGAGCCGCACAGCGCTGCCCTTCCTGAGCGTGGAGGTGAGACCGCACCGAGACCGGGCACCGGGGGGGAGCACTTGGGGGGCACCAGGGGTGCGCCTGGGGGATAGCGGGGGTGTACCGGGGCGCCTGAGGGGGATCCCCGGTGGGAACGTCCCAGCACGGCGCCTCCGGGCAGCAATTAACGTGCTGATGGCTCTCGGAGTTAATTATCCCCCTAATGGGCTGTTAATTATTATTCGCCCCTGCGTAATTGCGCGCCGGCTCCGGGGGATTTTCCAGCGGGATCCCGGGGGGTGGGGGGAGGGCGGAGGAACTCACGGAGCTGCCGGGACCGGGACAACCCCGCTGTCCTCCCTGCATTTCGGGGCCCCTTGAGGGGGGCGAAGACACCGGGGCTCTGCACCTCGGGCTCCTCACCGCCTCCCGCCCGCTGTCCCGTGTCCCCCACAGCGCTGCCGCGACGTTGCCGAGGCCGTCCCGTCGGGACCGGGATCCCTGCCGGGCGCCATCCGCCGCCGCTTCTCCGGGACTCCGCTGCTGCCTCCGCTCGGCTGCCGGGGGGCCCCCGAGCCCGAGGGCTCCCGCGTGGTGTTCACCATCGAGGAGAGCGGCCCCAGCAGCGGCGACGAGGCGGATCCCCCCCGGTAAGCGGCGCCGGTGCGGGGCTGCTCGGAACTCAGTGCCCCGCGGGGCAGGGGGGGAACCGGAGGGTTCTGCTCAGCACCGGGGCGGACATGGGGGGGTACCGCTGTTACGGGGGCGTAACGGAACCGGTTTCAGCACCGGGGAACGGACAGCGGCCCCGAGGGGGGGGTCGGGGAGGTGGGCAGCGCCGTCCCGTCCCCGCGTCCCGGGCCCGGAGGTGACCTCGCTGCCTCCCCTGGCATCGCCGCGCCGTTATTTTGGGGCCCTTCCCGTCCCCCTCCGGCCCGGCCCCGGCTCCGGTGTCACCCGCTGTCCCCCCCCCCCGCACACGGACACGTGTCCCCGCCCGGGGGGGGGGCCGGGCAGTGCCGTCCCGGAGCCGAGGACTGGCTGTCCCGCGGTCCGGCCCAGCCCTGCTGTCCCATGGGCTCCCGGCTGCCAGGCGGGGACAGCTCTGTCCCCACCCCGCTGTCCCAATCCCCCCCCGCACCCCGTGCCAGGCTGTCGCGACACCCCCCCGATGTCCCCATGCTCTCACCCAGCGGGTCCCCTCCTCCGCACGGCTCCCCTGGTGCCTCCGGGGGTCCCGCGGGTGCCGCCGTGCCGGGGGGGCCCTTCCTGGCTCCCCGCCACCCCCGGGATATTTTGGCCCTCGCCGCAGACAGCAGGTACCGCTGCGTCACCGGGTCAGGGGGCACCCGGCTCCCACGGCCAGGACAGGGCCATGCGCGTCCCTGGGGGTCCCGGCCGGCTCTGTGTCCCCACATGGGCAGTGAGGAGGAGTGTGGGGGGACGAGGTTGGCTCTCGTGGGCCTCTTGGTGACACTGTGGCATGATTGCAGTCGTACGCGGGGTGCTCTGGGCTCGGCCTTGTCCCTAGGTGACACCATATCATGAGCACAGCGTGTATCCGGGATGCTCCAGGCTCGTCCCTTGGTGGCACTGTGGCCTGTCCACACCGTGTGTCCGGATGCTCTGGGCTCAGCTGCGTCCCTCGGTGACATCCTGGCACGGCCGCTTCATCCGTCCCTGGGTGGCACTGCGGTGCGTCCCCACCATGTGCCCGGCTCGCTCCAGGCGCTGTGCCCGGGTCACACGGCGCTCAGCGTGGCGCTGCTCGCATCCCAGCACAGCATCCTCACCCGACGGGCACAGCTGCCACCTCGGGGACAGGAGGGCAGCGGGCGGCACAGGGCCACGTGCCTGCAGGCCGTGCTCACGTGGGGCCGCAGGAGCCGTCGGGGCGCCGGGGGGGGGGCGGGGGGGGTGAAGCAGACAGTTGTTTAATTTCTCAGGCGCGGGCGGGAGGGGATGGAAAGTTTCCCGGGGCTGCGGGGGGGAACGGCCGCGCATTTCCTGCTCCGCACCGCTCCCATCCCCTTGGGTCCGGACCCCCAGCGCTGCGCTTCGGTGCCCCGATTGGGGCCATGCTGCCGTCCCCTGGGGTGTCGTCGCCGGTGGGGTCCCCGCGGGGCTCCCCCCGCAACTCCCCCGTGCTGTTCAGGAGGCTGAGGGTGAACCAGAGCATCCGCCTGCAGCGCCGCTTCACCGTGGCGCATCCCCTCGGGTAAGGGGGGGGTCCGAGAGGGGTGGGAGTGGGAAATGGGGACACAGCGTGGACGCCCTCGGTGCTGCGGTGTGTCACCATCGGTGGGGACGTGGGGCTGAGCGGGGCCTTTGTGGCGGCGGGGCTGAGCTGGGCGGGGGGCAGCGGTGGCCGAGGACGGGTGTGCTCATAGCAGGGGGGGCTGCTGGGCTCCGTCTGTGGGTGTCTGCCCACAGTGGGGGCATGGCGGAGGGGCAGGAGGCGCTGACTCCCACCCTGGAGGGGCCGGGCACTGCAGGGAGCAGCAGTGTCCTCTCCAATGGTAACAGCACCTATTTTTAGCGGCCCCCAGTCCCCCCCCCCGCTGCCTGACACCGCACTGCATGGAAAGTATTTCTGAGTTCGGCACCAGAGCCGCTGTCCCGGCTGCGTCCCCCCCTCCTCGACCACACGGCCCCCACCCCGGTGTGCCCCGCAGCCATTGTGGTGGGTATGTGTGTGTCTGCTCCACGTCTTGGTGACACCGTGCCCGGGTCGGGGCCGTCCCCGGGGTGGCTGAGCTGCACCGGAGGGGGAACAAACCCCCAATTGAGCCGCAGGGCAGGAGGAGCCACAATGCGGCTTTGTGTCCCCGTACCATCGGGGACGCGGGGCAGAGGCTGAGAGCGGGGCCGGGGATGCAGCCAGGCGGCCGCTGCCCGTCCCGGAGGCACTCCTGCATCGGGTAGGTCCGGCAGAGTGGGGGGGAGGGAGGAGGGACGGGGAAGCTCCAATCCTTCCCTGGGGCGGCTCATCCCCGTCCCCATTGTGGCACTGGGAGGGGACGGATGCTGGTGGCCCTCGCTGTGTCCCCATGCTCAGCCGTTCCCATGACCCGGGGGCAGCGGGGCGGCGGCTGCCACGGGGACAGCGCGGGGCCACCATCCCCGTCCCCGTGCCTCTCGTCCCCCGTGGGCTGCGCGGCTTCGGATGGCACCGCCCCACCGCGTCCCCAGGGCCCGGCGCTTGGCTTCCCCCGTGGTTTCTGTCCTTCGATGTCCCCTGGCTCCGTGCCCTGGACGGGTTCCCTGTGGGACTCGGCGCTTTGGGCCACGGCTGATGGAGACTTTCGAGGACTCGCGGCGGACCGCGGCGCCGGGGACGTTGGGACGAGGGATGACGGTGACGCGGGGCGGCTCACCTCCAGCAGCGGGACGGGTCCCGGCCTCGCCCTGGCTGCGAGCGGGGACAGCAGCGGTGTCCCCAATGCTCCCGGTGCCCCCGCCGATGCCAGCCCCGTCCCCTATCCCTGCAGCTTTGACCTGGAGAATGGCCCCCCGGGAAGGGGCCCGCTGGAGCCGCAGTGCAGCCCGGGCGCAGGGCTGGTGCTGCAGGGCGCCTTCACCCACGGCCAGCGCCGCGAGTCCTTCCTCTACCGCTCCGACAGCGACTACGACCTGTCCCCCAAGGCCATGTCCCGCAACTCCTCCACCGCCAGCGACCTGTAAGTCAGCCCCGACCCTCCGTCCCGCCCTCCCCCCGCCCCTCTCCCCCCTCCTCACCCATCTTTGCTCCCCGCAGGCACGGCGAAGACATGATCGTCACACCCTTCGCGCAGGTGCGGCCGTGTGGCAAAGAGGGGAAACGTCCCCTCGTCCCCCCGTGCGCAGCGCTGTGGGGAGGGCCGGCGGCGCGCAGCCCATCCCCAGCCCCTCTCACACCCCCCAGGTCCTGGCCAGCCTGCGCACCGTGCGCAACAACGTGATGGTGCTGCTGCACCTCCAGGAGCGCGTGGGCACCAAGTGAGTGGGGGGGATGAGGGGGGGTTGGGCTGGGGGGCACGGCGTGGTGCTCAGCTCTGCGCGTTCTGCAGGCGGGCGTCGAGCAGCAGCCTCCCCTCTGCCAGCAGGGCCGGCCTGTCTGGTGAGTGCCCCAATGGGGACAAACAGGGGCCCGGGGGGGAGGGGGCAGGTCGCTGTCCCGCAGTGGGGGTGCGGTGTTCCCTCACCCGTGGGGTGCAGCGATGGCTTTGCCCTTTGGGATCCATGTCGGGTTTTCGGCGGCTCCATCCGCCCTTCGCACAGCGGTGGAGGTGGAACGGCTCCCGCTGACGTCAGACCTTCCATTAATAAATCCCCGGGCGGTGCGTGGAGCCCTGTGGGAGCCCCGGGCCGGGTGTCACCTCGGGGCGAGGCGTGGGGACGGCGTGACACCATGCTGTGCTCCGGGGACGGCGCGCCCGGCTGCAGCGTCTGCTCAGCACCGCTCCCCATCAGAGCCCCATGGGGACGTGAGCATCCCTCAGTGGGGATGGTGGGGCCGGGCCTCCACTCGCATCCCCGTGCCCGGCTGTGACGCCGTGCTGCCCTGCAGCAGAGGATGCTCAGCAGAAGCTGTCGCTGGAGACCCTGGAGGAGCTGGACTGGTGCCTGGAGCAGCTGGAGACGCTGCAGACGCGGCACTCGGTCAGCGAGATGGCTTCCAACAAGGTGAGGACCGCCGTGGGGGTGCTTGCCCTGCCATGGGGGCACGGGGGCTGCCCCACACAGCGCTCATCCCTGTCCGCTGCCGCCTGCAGTTTAAGCGGATGCTGAGCCGGGAGCTCTCACACCTCTCGGAGAGCGGCCGCTCGGGGAACCAGGTGTCCGAGTACATCTCCAGCACCTTCCTGGGTGAGTTCCTGGCAGGCAGGGCCTCCGCACCCCTCTGCAGCTCAGGGCCTGCAGCAGCTGCACAGAGCTGGGCACACATCACTGCAGTGCTGAGCCCCACTCACATTTTACGAGTCTGGGGGAGTGCGTCGGGGCTTTTCTGGGAGCTGCCCCAGCATTGGTGGCTTTGGGGGTGTCGCAGCCTCAGTCCTGGCTATGAACACCAGTGCAAACTGGGGCGTGCTGGTGGATGCTGCTCTGTGCTGGTGCGTGGGTTGGCAGCTGGCGCAGGGCTGTCCCTGCACGGGGGATCCCAGGGGACAGCCCTACGGTGGGTGGGTGGGTGGGGGGAGCTCCCGGCGGCCCCCCGGTTGCCATGGCGTCGCGGTGCTCTCCGTGCCGGCTGACGTCAGCCATCGGGGGGGCTGTGCTCCCCCTCACTGCCGCGGCCGCGCAGACAAGCAGCACGAGGTGGAGATCCCTCCAGCGCTGCCCAAGGAGGAGCGGGAGCGCAGGAAGCGGCCGATGTCGCAGATCAGCGGTGTGAGGAGGCCGGCTCACGGCCCCCGCCTTGCTGCCATCCCGCGCTTCGGGGTGCGCACGGAGCAGGAGGGGCTGCTGGCCAAGGTGAGCCCCCGCCCAGCGTGGGTCCAACCCCCGTCGGGGTCCCGGCTCTCGCAGAACCCCGTGCCTCGGTCCCCAGGAGCTGCAGGACACCAACAAGTGGGGTCTCGACATCTTCAAAGTGGCCGAGTACTCAGGGAATCGCCCGCTGACGGTCCTCATGTACAGCATCTTCCAGGTGAGCACCGGGGGGGGGGGCCGCCCCCTCCTCACTGCTCGGATGACCCCAGCCCGGTCCTCCTGCAGGAGCGTGACCTGATGAAGACGTTCCGCATCCCCGCCGACACTTTCCTCACCTACATGCTGACGCTGGAGGATCATTACCGCTCCGACTTGGCGTACCACAACAGCATCCACGCCGCCGACGTGGCGCAGTCCACCCACGTGCTGCTCTCCACGCCGGCGCTGGAGGTGAGCCCCGCTCCCTTGGTGCCACCAAACGCGTCCGCCGTGGCTGTGAGCGCCTGTGCCGCCCTTCCCAGGCCGTCTTCACCGACCTGGAGATCATGGCCGCCATCTTCGCCAGCGCCATCCACGACGTTGACCACCCCGGCGTCTCCAATCAGTTCCTCATCAACACCAGTGAGCCGGGGGGAGCGGGGCGGCGGGGCTGCGTGCGTGGGGTCACCGCGATGCGACCAGCGCCATCATCCCGCAGACTCGGAGCTGGCGCTGATGTACAACGACGCTTCGGTGCTGGAGAATCACCACCTGGCTGTGGGCTTCAAGCTGCTGCAGGAGGAGAACTGCGACATCTTCCAGAACCTGAGCAAGAAGCAGAGGCAGTCGCTCCGCAAGATGGCCATCGATATGGTGCGCGGCGCCGCGGGGTGCGGGGCTGCGGGGCGCTGCGGTCGGGCTGAGCACCCTGCCCTGCATGCCCTGCCCAGGTGCTGGCCACCGACATGTCCAAGCACATGAACCTGCTGGCGGACCTGAAGACCATGGTGGAGACCAAGAAGGTGACCAGCCTGGGGGTGCTGCTGCTGGACAACTACTCTGACCGGATCCAGGTGGGCACGGGGACGTGGCAGGAGCGTTGCTCAGCCCATGGCACTGGGTTGAGGTGGCAGACCTGGGGATGAGGGCTGTCGGCTGAGCGGCGCGGTGCCCCGCAGGTCCTGCAGAACATGGTGCACTGCGCCGACCTCAGCAACCCCACCAAACCGCTGGAGCTGTACCGGCAGTGGACCGACCGCATCATGGCCGAGTTCTTCCACCAGGGTGACCGGGAGCGAGAGAAGGGGATGGAGATCAGCCCCATGTGTGACAAGCACACCGCCTCCGTGGAGAAGTCCCAGGTTGGGGGCACGGCGTGGGGTCGGGGCTGAGGGGCACCGCGGGGGGCTGAGCTCTCCCTTCCCACAGGTGGGATTCATCGACTTCATCGCCCACCCGCTGTGGGAGACCTGGGCCGACCTGGTGCACCCTGACGCCCAGGAGATCCTGGACACGCTGGAGGACAACCGGGAGTGGTACCAGAGCATGATCCCACGCAGCCCCTCCCCACCGCCAGAGGTGGGATCCCAAGTTCCCCCCGCTGACCCCGGCAAGTCCCAGTTTGAGATGACGCTGGAAGAGGAGGAGGGAGAGTCGGACACGGAAGCGGAGGGGCCCGAGAGCCCTTTGGAGGAGGACAACAGCGGCTCCAAGACGTCGGCTACGGATGATTCGGAGTCAGCTGACACAGAGCGTTTGTCACCTGGCTCCGGGGACCGGGAGGTGGACAACAGGAGAGTGCAGGAGGGGACCCTGCCAAAGGACGGGGCTGGTGGTGGGTGCACAGCGCCGGATCCCCAGAGCGGCGGGGAGCTGTGCCTGGACACGGAGGGCAATGTCACATTCCTGCCCCTGGGCACGTAGCGGCCCGGCCGGAGGGTTCCATCGCTGCTGTGGGGATGTGGGACTGAGCACTGCCCCAGAGAGGGTCGTGGGCGCTGCTGGGACTGGCACACGGAGCCCCAGAGGACGTCCCCATGTGGGAGCCGGGCAGATCCCAATGGCAGTGAGGATATGGCTCACCCCCTCCCCTGCTTCCACCCGGCATCCAGCTGCTGGGAAAGGTCCCCGTCACCACCAACAGGGCTCCAGGATGCCGCTCCTGCCCCATCCCAGCCCTGGGCACAGCAGAGCAGTCCCCACTCAGCACGGTGCAGCCGAAAGCGTTTTGGTGTCACGGTGGCACACAGCGTTTGGTGTCCGGGCATCGCAGCACAACGCTGGCTGTGCGCCCACGAGTCGGAGGTGTTTTTACTGGGGGACAGCTTCACTTTTTAAAGCCTTTTGTAGCTCACTTCATCCCATCAGCCTCACCTGGGCGCGCACAGCAGGAGCTGCTCTGGCTGCACTCATTGCTGTTTGGCACCGTGGGCCCCGACGGGGCGGCCCCGCGACGGTTCGGTTTCTTCCTTCACCCTGCAGATATTAAACCTCGTTTGTTTCTCCACTCCTCTCCAAAGCGGACGTTGCTCCTCTCGTGGGCGCTGGGGGCACCGTGCCCGGGTCGCGATGCGCTCGGTGCCCCCGGGACCCCGCGGGGAGCGCGGAGAGCAGCGCTGTGCGCTCGAACAAAGCCGAACTCCTCCCTGGAAATGTCGCTCCGTCGCTGGCAAACACTGCCTACGAAGGTAAATATTTAATCGCCGGCTTGGCGCGGCGCGGAGCTTGCTCCCTGCTCTTCCGCATTGCTCCCTGGGGTGATTGATCGGCAAACACGGCCCCACCCGCAGCACCGCCCCGGCAAAGCCCTCCCTTCACCCCAAAGCAACAGAGGATCCCCACGGCCCCCCAGCCCCGCACTGCCACCCCCTCCTTTCGCCCCACGATGGGGGAGCCGCCCTCCCCAAACCTCCTGGGAGGGGAGAAAACAGCCGGATCCCGGGGCCGGGCTGGGGGCGGTGGGGGTCCCACGGGTGTGGGACTCTGTGGGGCGGATGGGGGCTCCGTGACCCCGGCCGTGTTGGGGGGGGGCAGCGCTCGGTGCTCCCCGCAGACCTCGTGCTGCCCGCAGCCCCAAAGGGGGGACCGGGGTGATGCTGCGGGCCAGGGTGCGGGAGGCCGCGCCTGGAGGTGGGGGATGGAGGCGTGGGGCCGCACTCGGGCCCTATGGGTGGTCTCGAGGCCTTCGGGCCCCGGCTGCGGGCTGAGCCCCCGCCATCTGCCGCGGCCTAATCCGCGCTCAGCCCTCAGCGAGGCCGTCGGAGGACGCGAGGTCCGGGGCGGGACGCGGCCGCCCACCTGCAGCGGGCGTCACCTCAGGGCGCGGGGTCACCGAGAGCGATGGGCTCAGGGGCCCTAAGGCTGACAGGTGCGGCGGTGCGGGGCTGCTCGCCCCCCCCCCGCCCCATGGCGGCCCTCCCCGCTCCCCCCGCCCCGCGCCGAGGATGGGCGCTCCCGCAGCCCCGGCGCCGCGCCCGGCAGGGGGCGTGTCCCTGCTCGGCCCCGCCCCCGCCTGCCGGCTGCCAATCGGCGCTCCCCGTTTGCCCCTCCGCTGACGTCAGCCTCTCATCTGCATATCGCGCCACGCCCCCTCCGACGTCACCGGGCTCTGCAACCGCCGGGGCGGCGCGCGCCGCTGCTGCAGTCGCTGCGGGGAGCGCGGGGAGGAGGTGAGCGCGCGCCCCCGCGGCTCCCCCCAAACCCCCCCCCTCCTCCCGGCCCCGGGACCCCCGAGCACCGGCGGCGGCGGGGGAGGCCGGTGGGCATCGAGCGGGGCGATGGGGCCGCGCGGCAGCCGGCGGCCATTGAAGCTGCAGCGGGGGGGGGACGGGTTGCGAGGAGGAGGGGGGGGGGAATTGGGAGCTCCGGGGGGGTCCGCGGGTGCGCAGCGCTGCGGGAGAGGCCGGGGGGGGCGCGGGTTGGGGCTGCGGGAGGCAGTGCGGGGGGCGGCAGGAGGGCACGGGGCGAGGGACAGCCGTCCCCACGCTCCCGCTCCCCCCTTCCACCACCGACATCACCTATGTCCCCCCCCCTCCTACGGCAGCGCCCGGTGCCGGGCGTTGCACGCAGCGCCCATCTCTGTGCACATTGCGCCCACCGCCGTGCAGCGCTGCGCGGTGCTGTGCTCCCCCCCCCACCCCCCAGCACCTCCCGGTGCAGCCTCGCCGGGCGCGCTGTGCGGGGGCACGGCTGCAGGTGCCATTTTGCAGAGGAATTGCGGGAGCGGCTGCAGCGCATCCTGCCGGGCTCCGGGCCCCGCTCCGTGCGGCGGCGATGGGGCGATGCAGCCGGCAGCGCTGACGGCAGCAGTGAGGGCGATGCCCGCGGCTTTGCTACCGGCAGTGTGGGCATCGCGGCCGGCAGCAGTGCGGCCGTGCGTGTGGCGCTGCTGGCGGCAGCCGTCGGGGTGATGCGCCCGGCTCCGCTGCCGGCAGCCATGGGGACGGTGCGTCCAGCGTTGCGAGCAGCAGCTGTGGGGGCTGTGCAGGGCTGGGTGGCAGCAGGGCAGCGCAGCACTCTGCTGTCCGCACGCACGCTGCAGCAGTGCCACGCAGCAGCACAGCCCGGTGCCACAGGGGCTGCTGGTCCCACTGGTGACCGCCCATCACCTCCTCCCTTTGCAGATGGCGTCCGCTACCGACTCCCGCTATGGACAGAAGGAGTCCTCAGACCAGAACTTTGATTACATGTTCAAAATCCTCATCATTGGTAACAGCAGCGTAGGGAAGACCTCGTTCCTATTCCGGTACGCCGACGACTCCTTCACGCCCGCCTTCGTCAGCACCGTCGGCATCGACTTCAAGGTCAAAACCATCTACAGGAATGACAAACGCATCAAGCTGCAGATCTGGGTGAGCGCTGGGGGTCAGGGTTTGGGCCAGGAATAGGGCCAGGGTTGGGGTTGGGGTTGGGGTTGGGGTTGGGCTGTCCTGGTGCTGAGGGCTGTGCGGCTGTCCGGCCGGGTGCTGCTGTCAGCTCAGTGCTGCATTCTGTGCCCTCGGGCATTCCCAAGGCAGCAATGCTGTGCGTGGAGCCCATCGGCTCAGCAGCAGTTTGGTGATTCCTGCATTATACACGGAGTGACCCGCAGGCAGTTTGCTGGCAGCAGCCGGATGCTGGCTGAGTTCTGTGCGCTGCATCCCAGCTTTGCCGGCAGTGCTGCTTACCTCTGCTGTGTGCGCTGCGTGCAGCACGGCCCCGGGGCGATGTGCCGGCAGGAGCTGGGTGCTGGCTGAGCCCCAGAGCTGTGCGCACCGCATGGCTCTGCATTGTGCCCCCCCTGGCTGTGTGCTCCCCCAGGACACGGCCGGGCAGGAGCGGTACCGCACCATCACCACCGCCTATTACCGCGGGGCCATGGGCTTCATCCTGATGTACGACATCACCAACGAGGAGTCCTTCAACGCCGTGCAGGACTGGTGAGCGCTGCCCTCCCTCCCAGATCTGTCCGGCACGGCCTCCCTCCCTCCCTCCCCCATCACTTCTGTCCCTTTTTTGCCCCCGAAGGTCGACCCAGATCAAGACGTACTCGTGGGACAACGCGCAGGTGCTGCTGGTGGGGAACAAATGTGACATGGAGGACGAGCGCGTGGTGTCGGCTGAGAAGGGCCGGCAGCTCGCCGAGCACCTGGGTGAGCATGGGGGGGTCCCCGGTGTCAGCTCTGCCCCCATGCAGTGGCACGTGGGGCACAATGTCCCTGTGACAGCGTGGGGATGAGTGCAGGTTTAACCCCCCCCGCCATAATTGTGCTGAAGTCGCGGCAGAGCTGTGACCCACAGCGACCCCAGGGCTCAGCTGAGCTGCAGCCCCCCGTTGGGTCACCCTCTGTCACTGTCACCACCCCATGGGGCTGGATGGGAGCACAGCCGTCAGCTGGCTCCACTCACTGAGCGTTTAACTCCTGTGTGCTGGCAGGGGGTCCCAACCCACACCGGGGGGCCCTGCATTGACCCCCCCCCCTCCCCTCCATATTCTGACCCCTCCTCATCTCCAGGCTTCGAGTTCTTCGAGGCCAGCGCCAAGGACAACATCAACGTCAAGCAGACCTTCGAGCGGTTGGTGGACATCATCTGTGAGAAGATGTCGGAGTCTCTGGATGCAGCCGACCCCGCCGTCACCGGCGCCAAGCAGGGCCCGCAGCTGTCGGACCAGCAGGCCCCCCCCCACCAGGACTGCGCCTGCTAGGGCCCCCCGCTGCCCCCCCTTCACCTCCCCCTATTTCCCCCAGGGGGGCACTTTGCTGCTGATACCTCGCAGGTTCCCAAAGGGCCGTGGTCCCTCTTGGAGCCTGCCCTGCTCCCCCCATCAATTAAGCTGAGCCCCCCCCCCACTGTCATTCCAACCCCCCCCCCTCACCTTATTTATTTTTAAGCCTGGGATGGTAGGAAGAGAAACAGAATCGCCCCCTTCTGCTTTTAATTAATCGCTCGACGAGCCCAAATTCCTCCAAAAAGCCCGGATTGTGGCCGTTTTGCTCGCGGTCCCCGGGGCGATGGGGAGGGGGACGGGACCCCCGACCCCCCCCCACCCCTACAGAGGGTCCTGGCGGAGCGCGGCGCTCCGGGGGCCGTTCCCCACCTCTTGTTAATTTGTACAAATAGATGCTGGTCGCTGCTCCCGCCGTCTTCCTCCTTGTACATAACGACAGACTCCTTGTAAATAGCCGTAGGTGTGACGCTGTGTGCGTGACCTGCTGTGCCGTGGCCGTGCTGATGCGTCCCTTGATTTCCCCCTCCCTCCCCCCCCTCGGTGTGGTTTCTCTGCTTGTGAAATATCACTTTTCAAAGCTCTTATTTAAAGGTGAAGAACCAAACACGGGGCTGCGGCCGCCCGGCGCAGCTCCTTGTGCCCGTGTAGCGACGTGCTTCTGTGAGACTGTGAATACGTGGATATTGCTATAGCAATGACTGCCCCGGAGGTCTTGCATCCCCCTATTTATTTCTCCTGGAGCGCTGTGTCTTTATTTTACAGGTTTCTCCCTCCCCCTCCCTCTCCCTGCGGTCCCCTGTTCCTCCCTTTCCCCCTTTTTCCTATTTTTTGTGAAGTTTACTTATGGAAGAGTTACTCTGTACTGTACAAATGTCAAAAGTGTCAAAAAAAAAAAGAGTACAATTTCCTAAAAATCACTGTATTAAAGAAATGTTGTGAAGAAATAAATCAATGCTGATCAGGAGGGGCTCTCAGTTCTTCCAGGTGTCAGCGGGCGATTTTAGCAGGAAGGAGCTGCGCTCTTGAGGGGGTTGGGAGGCACGACTGGGGCGTTAGGGGATGCTTTGAGGCACGTGGAGGCTGGACAGAATAAGGTCCCATGCTGGGAGGATGCTGCTCGGTGCCTGGGGGGCAAGGGTGGGATTTGTCACCTCGGCACCGTGGATGCAGTGGCAGCCACTCCCAGAGCCACCAACAGTGCTGAAACCCAGAGGAAAAGGCCCCTGGAAACATGTGTGTGTGGGGAGGGGGTGGCAGCAGGGGACACGGACCGAAGCCAAACGCTGCTCCCCACACTGGGATATACAGAAAGCAGCACCTTCACAAGTGGATTCAACAGCCCCAGCCCCCTCATTGCCATCAGCAGATGAGCTAATCAGCACGATGTGCGCAGGCTGTGGCTCTCTCTCCAGTGCTCGCTGCCAGGCCCTGCAGTGAGGTCACAGCGGTGGGCAGGAGCTCCCAAAAACGTTGGGGTCCTTGGGAGCAGCCCCATCACATCCCAGCGCTGCGCTGCTTCTCGGCACTGGGGGTTTGGTTGGGCTGCAAAACACCAGAAAGGGGGCTCGTGTGCTGCAAGCTGTGCCACGCTCCGTCCGTGTGGGGCAGCCGGGGTGGTGCTCACCCTGTGCTTGAGGTAGGAGAGGTAGGTGTCCCAGCCCAGCGTCACCGTGTTGACGTACGCCACCCGGTACACGGGGGGCACAAATTGGAAATTGAAGAACTGCGCCGCCGGCCACACGCACCAGTCGTACTGTGGGAGGGGATGGAGGCAGCTGGGGGTGCTGGCTGCCGGGCCGGGCACCCAAAGGGCCACAGAGAGGAGCAGAGGGGTGTGCTTACCTTGTAGAACTCCCAGAACTTCTCCTTCAGCTCCTGCCAGCTCTCCTCCAGGCTGTGGCCCTCCAGTGTGCCCATGCCTGCGGGGCAGACGGTGTCAGTGGGGTGGCCGAGGTTGGGTGTCAGCCCTTTGCCAGGCGACTGCCACGCAGAACTCACTCAGGAAATACCACACTCCCAGGATGGGTGACACCACCACCTGGTCGATGAGCACTTTCTTCAGCACCGTCCTCATCCCCCGTGCTGGGAAGGCGTTGTCCAACCACAGGTACCAGAAATGCAATACCGGACCCATGCTGCAGCCCACGGCAAACATGCGTCCTGCAAGGCGACACCCGCTGCATTATTGATGCGGCCCCGTAACCAGAGATGGCGACTCGGGCAGGGATCGCTGCCACCCACCTGTGCGTGCGAGCTGATGCTGGGCCTGGGGCTCACGGCGGAGCTGCCAGAACTGCTGCAGGGCATCGCCGGCCGCCAGCAGGGTGCCGCAGCTCACAGTGTTGGTCAGCAGCAGCAGGCGGCCCCTGAACAGCGGCTGCAGCAGCCGCCTGCCCTGCGACAGCATCCTGGGGGGGGGGGGGGGGGGGGAAGCACAGTTCTCCCGCCCTGCGTGGCCCCACGCACACGGTCAGCCCACAGGTAACTTACTGACACCCCCTCCCCCCCCTCCTGAGTCACTCTGTGCCTCCCTCTCAACCTTTGGGCACTTAACGCCCCCCCCCAGAGCCCCACTGAACACCCTGCGCCCCCCGAAGCACCTCATGTACCCCCCCCCCCCCCCATGAGCCACACGTGCCCCACAGTGCCCACCTCCTCGAGTAATTCATACAAACCCCCCCGGGAATCCCGTTAGCCACACCGAGCCCTCGCACACCCCCCACGAGCCACCCTGCGGCCCGCGATGCCCCCCCAGGTACCCTGTGTGCCCCCCCCAGCCACTCCCATGCCCCCCTCCCCCACCACCCCATCCCTTATGCCCCCCCTCTCAGCCTCCCACACCCGCACTTACCCCTCAGTACCCCTTCGGTCACCCCGTGCCCCCCCCCTCCCCTCCCGCCATGTTTCCGCACCGCGGCCCCCCCCCTCCCCGCCCCCCTCACCACCGCCGCCGCGGCCGCCTGCGGAAGAAGGGATGGCGTCACGTGACGCGTCACTTCCGCTTCCGGTGGCCGCCATGACAGGTACCGAGGCAGAGGCGCTGCGCAGGGCAGCGCGATGGCGCAGGGCTGTGCTGCGGCCCTCAGCAGACGCCTCGCCGTCCCCACACAACACGCTGGACGCTCTTTTCGTTTCCTTACACGATTATTCTCTTTATTCCTCGCTCGCAGCGCGGTGCTCCCCGCCGCCTGCATCCACTCCGGCCCTGCAGACCCGGCCTCAGCGCCTGCAGACAGCCCCGGCCTTCGGGCTCTCGGTGTCCTTGCAGGCCTCAGGTTTGTCCCCCTGCCACACAGTGACGGTAGTGCCCGGCGGGGGGAGCACAGCACGTCCCAGAGCCCCCTGGCGGCGCCGGCCCCTCCGTCTCGTCCCCGTCCCCGTCCCACCTGGTACAGCTGGCACACCAGCCTCAGCAGTGAGCTCTGGGCCTCCGCCTGCAGCTCATCCGTGTGCTTCTGCGGGGAGACGTGGGGCCGCTCGTCACAGGGAGGATCCCCACGGCCCCCCCTCCGAGCCCTGAGCCCCCCCTACCCCGTTGATGACGACCCAGGGGACGTATTGGTGCGGCGGGTCGAGAGCGTCCGTCAGCTGGGCGTTGCGGTGCATCAGGGCGGCCCCCAGCTCCCCCTGCACGCAGGCGGTGATGCGGCCTGCATCCAGCTGCGGGGCGTAAACCTGCAGGCACTGGGATCACAGCATCATAGAGTGCCCTTAGGCTGGGAGAGACCTTAAAGATCACGGAAGGCAGCCCTGGGGCGGGGAGGGGGAGACAGTGTCATACAGCCTTCAGGTTCTTGGTAGCTGAGGAGCCCGACTCCATGCAGAAGATGACAGGAAAATAGGTGGTGAAGTTCTCAGCCTCGTGCATCAGGCAGGCCTGCGGGGATGCGGGGATGTGGTGAGCATCCCTCAAACCGTCCCATGAGGACGGGCACAGGGACAGCCTGGCTCACTTGCAGCATGTTGCCCAAACACTCCTCCGGGCCGTGCTGACACTGGAACTGCCACTTCCCGGAGACGTTCTTCTCCTGCAGGATGAAGCGGTGTGAGCGCGGCTGGCGGTGCGCACTCAGCAGAGGGCTGCAGCTGCTCCTACCTGAGCGTTGCCATACGGCACCAGAGTGATGTTCAGGACATCGGTGGGCAGCAGCAGCCAGGTGGTGAAGAGCTGCTGCACCAGGAAGCCCCGGCACGCCGGGCACAGGCTCTCATAGAACAGACTCAGCTGCACAGGAGCAGCTGTTGGGCGCGAGAGGTTGGCACAGCGGCTCTCTGCCTGCGAGTGAAAGGGTTTGGGGTTTGGGGGCTGTGCCCCGGTACGGCTGCAGCCACCTGCGGTTGCACAGCGTGGGGGAAAGTTGCTGGGATGGGGCAGGACGGAGCCTTGCGTGCGCAGGGGGGGAAGTGAGAACCGCAGAGGTTTGATGCAGCTGCAGGATTGTGCGTGTGGTGCTGGGGCTTTCCTCAGGAACTTCCGCCATGTATTCTGGGGAAAACCACAGCCAGTGGGGTCTGGACCGGCCTCAGCAGGGGCACAGCACCCACCACCATGTGGGCTGCAGCCCATCCAGTGCTGCCGGACCCGCCGTTAGCGGTGCCAGCATCCAGAGCGATTCATGGCAGAACGGGCTGCAAAGCTGTTTGGTGCTGAAAAAGAAGTGACAACGGAGCCCGGGGATGGGACAGGGTCTGACTGCAGCACAGCTCTTCCCCGTGCGTGGCAGGGAGTGCCGCTGGATGCGGGACCCCAAGCATCCCTGCTCAGAGCCAGCGCACGAACCGGGTACCAGCACCAGGTGTGAGCACCGTGTGCAGCTGCAGCCCCGCACGCCCCAGCCTCGCACAGCAGCAGCTGCGTCCCCAGATGGCACCAACACCGGCCCCGCGGCTCTGACCTGGCAAGCGACGGCGATCTCCCGTGAGCTGCACCAGAGGTGGGTCGGGTAATGACAGCCGGGCAGGGCCAGCCCCAGCCCCAGCCCCACGGCCAGCAGGGCCAGCGGCACAGCAGGGGCCATGGGGACGGCAGGGTGGCTGAGAGCCAGCGCAGAGGCGAGCCTGTCCCGGCTGGGGCTTTTAAAGCCCGCCCGCACCCGCCTCCGCACTCCCTTCCTGCATGGCGCAACCGGCCTCCTCATGTGACACCGACGCCGCCGACTCACGTGGGGCTGCGGATGCCGCCAAGCCATCCTTGATGCCCCACAGCACGCGCCATGGGGCGGCGGAGGCTCCGGGGCACGGCTCTGCCGTTTGGGTTTTGGGGCAAAGCCACCCCCCAGCCCCACGGCTGTCGCTGCTTCCTCCCGCACGGACCGGCTGCTAAAGGTGACGGGCGGAAACGCGGCCCTGAGCAGCACCGAAACCTGCCGGCAGCCGGGAGCAGCCCAGCCCCGCTCTGAGCGCCCGGCCCCCAGCCGTTCGGGCATCGGGGTGGAAGTTGGTGCTTCCCCGCGGGTTGCAGCCAGGCGGTTCCGGCTGCTTCTCAACCCTTTGGGCTCAGCTCCATTTCAGTCCCTTCCCATCTCAGTTCCCCTGGGGACTCGCTGCCACCCCAAAGAAAGCCCTGTGATCTCATTAACTCTGTTTTATTTGTGGGGTTTTTTTTTCCGTTTTCTTTTTTTTTTTTTTTTTTTGAAGTACCGTACAAAAATTCTCTTACAGTAACAAATACTGGGTTTACATTAGTAAACATCAACAGAAAGAGCATAGAGAACTACTGCTGGTAACAAACAGCTGAAGTGGCGAGTTAGAGTACGGATTATTGCCTATAGCTAAGGACTAACATCTCGGTAGCGCTGACAGCCGCCACGTCCTCTCCGAGCACAAAGCAGTCGGGGCGCCTCTGCCACCCCCACCGCCCCCCTGCGACGCGAGCGCCATCGGGGGGCGACACCGGGGGGCTCAGAGCTGGGAACAGAGCAACGCGAGCCGACCCGAAGCGAGCAGAGCCGGGCAGAGCCCTGGGCTCAACCCCCGCAGGGCTGCGCTGCGCCCGGGAGCGGAACGGCCGCGTTGTGCCCGTGGGACGGGGGGATGGGGGGACATGCGGGTCAGAAGCAGCAAAGCACAGCCCAGGGCCTCCAAACACGGCACTACCCAGACAGCACGAGCAAAAGCATCATAGACAAATCACAACTAGCTTATTCCGGGGGAGCTGCGCTGCGGGAAGCTCAGGGTTTGGTTTTCCACCTGAAGGGGAAAGAAGGGAAAAGGAGCGTTTCTGAGAGCACGGCTGGAGGAACGGCAGCCCTGGGAAAGGCCCGGACCTCCTCACCACACAGCGCTGCAAGCAGAGCCCCAAGGGGCCGCGTCCCCAGCCACGGTGCTGCGTGCCAGGGCTGGACGACGCAGCGGGGCCAACGCGACTGCTGAGCTCACAGAGGCTGCGGCTGCACAGCAGGGAGGGACGGCGTGAGGAGAAGCAGAAAAACGGCTGGGAGGGTAAAAAACGCCGTCACGGGAAGCTGGAATTCCCTGGGCAGCAAAGCCCGGGCCAAGCAAAGCGCTGGGAGCGGCTGAAGAAGAGCAGGCGGCGCTGGGGGGACAAGGAGGGGCTGGAGGAGCCGCCCCTGCTGCCACCCCACAGCACAGGCGCCCGGCACAAAGCTCTGCGGTGTCACAGCCCCATGAGGGTGTCATGGGGTGAAGGGTTTAGCAGAAAATGAACCTCCTGCTGTTCCAGCTTGGTTTGCTATCAGAGGGGCCGGGGGGCAGCTGGGCTTTGATTCTGAGCGATGCCCAACTCCAACTCTCACAGCGATGCAGCCACAGCCTTCCGGCAGAACTGAGCCCCCAGAGGGAGGCTGGCTGTGCTCAGGGAGGCCATCACCACACTGATCTGCACTCTGTGCTGTTTGCTGAGGCTGCAGACTGCGGATCCGTTTGGATGGCCGCTGATAAACACGCTGCAGAGCAGAAGCAAGAATACGAGTAACTGAGCTGAACTGAGCTGGCTGCAGACAGTTCACTCCTGGAAGAAGGTTTCCCATGGAAGCCCTCGGTATAACAGTGTGTGCATCCCTCCCTATGGGGGGAGAGACTCAGCCACCGCCTGGGCCCAGAAGACAGCAGTGTCGTCCTCCTGCTTCGGGTTGGGCCTGCGATGGTAATTCTCCCTAAAATTCCTCCTCTCTTAGGACATTTTTATATTGTTTTTTTTCCTTGTCGATGGAGCGCGAGTGACTCAATAAATCACCTCCAATAATTATTACACAGGAGGGCTCTGAGCACCGGAGCTGCCAGCCCTACTGCTCAGCTGAGCTCTCGTGTCCCAGCCCAAACCGTTCCCTTAATTGTTAATCATTAATTATCACTGATCGCCGTGTGACCCCCCCGAGCGATAGCACCAAACAGTGACGGAGCAGGGGAGCCCCAGCACACAGCCCGGGGCCCACGCAGGGCACACAGAGCAAGGAATGGGGTCTGTACAGCTGGGGTAGGAGAGCTGCCACAAGCAACAGGAACGTAACATTTCTACCAGCAATCCCAGATCCAAGAAGGATCCAGGAGCGGCCTGGATCAATGCGAGCAGCAGAGCTGATCATAGGAATGCTGCATGCCCCACTGCAGGCAGTGCACAGACAGGAGGACGGGATGCAGGCAGAGCACACACAAATGCACTGCAGCACTGAGGACGCGCAGCCCATTGTGACACCAAGCAGAAGCAGCAAAGCCTCCAGCATCCACCAGCCTGTCCTGAGGACGCGGCCTCTGCAAGGGAAGGAGCCTCCCAGGCAGATCAAGAGGACGATCGATGCTTTCTTCAAGCAGGGCAGACAGGGTGATACAGTAAAGCAAAAGCCACCAACTCAGAGCCCTGTTAAAGACCCTGCAGGTTCCACCCCGCACCTCCTCTGCTGCCCTGGAGCCCTCTGAACTCAGCCTTTCCCAAAGAGATGCCCCAAGCACTGCCTGTGCCAGCCAGCCGCAACGGGCAGCCCTACAACCATCCCCACACAGTGCTCACAAACAGAAGTGCTTTGCATACACAGCTGGCTGTGGTGCACAAACATCCCTACGCACCAAGGCCCCAGGCCCAGCTGAAACGCCGCCCTCCTGCAGCAGAGGTCCTTCATTTTGTGCAGGGCTCGCAGTGTGCGTCAGCCTCCCAGCCCTCCCTGCCCCGAGCTGCAGCAGCCGCCCAGCCGCTGCCACGCGCTTGCATGTCGTAGTGGGAGCTCAGCAGGATGAGGTAAAGCAGCCAGTGACAAAAAGAACCGTATTTACAGAGCTACAGTCAGCTTCAACGGGTTACACTCGCAGAGATTCACCAAAGACAACCAGAAACAAAGAGCTGTGCATCCCACGGATTCTGCCGGGAAAAACACGGGTACCAACACGGACTTCACAGCTTAGTTGGCACAACTAAGGTGAGAGATTCGTCACAAACCACATCCTCCCTCCCCAGACAGCAACACTACAGAGGTGGCTATGACACCAGGGAACAAGACAGCGAGATGGGGCACAGGATGGCGTGGGGACCTCGCCAAGAAGCCCTCCTCCCATCAGACCCGCTGCCCCATGGAGGACACCGCCTTCTTTTTGAAATGAGTCTCTGCACAGAAGAGCAGCACCCCTCGTACCACACAGCAGCTCCCACCCCCACCTGCAAAGTCACCGAGGGAAGGGGGAAGTGAGAGTGGAGGACGCATGCTCAGCGGAGGCTCCTCCTCCTCCTCCAGGATCCAGCAGATCCCCTCGCTCAGAACGTGCCAGTGCTGCTCAGCTGGGCAGGGAATGACACCACAGTGCAGAGGAATTGGGATCTAGCTCTACGGTGATGCATAGCGGGGCAACCTGCCAGCAAAAAGGTGATCTGACCTGTTTGTTGGGGAAGGGGAGGGGGCTGCGTTCATCCACAGCAATTCAATCACAACTAGATCCCACCTCGTAAGGGCTGGAGGCCGCTGCGAGTCGACATTCCAGCCTTTTTGTCCCATCAGCCAACACGGGTTTCAGCTACTGACCAAAAGGGACACCGGGAACGGTCACAGACATCTCAGATGCTCTGGAGGGGCAGGAGCACAGAGACTCAACTATACAGGGTGCAAGAGTCCAGAGCCAGAAAGCAGCGCTCTGGGGAGAAGCTGAAGGCAGCTGTTGTGTTGTGCACGGTGTGTTCATCTGGCTGGTGGCTGGGAAAGGACCGGGTGAGCCAGCGTGACATTCAGGGAGTCATTGTGCTGCACCAGGGACGTGTGCTTGTAGTGCAAGACCAGGTCCTTGAGGGAGGCGTACAGGTTGTAGGGCTCTGCAAACCCATAGCCAGTCGCTGTCTTGTAGATCACGCAGTGCTTGGTGTCACCATCCACCCTGCCAGGGAGAGAAGGAACGCGGGTCAGCGGCATGCGAAGGAGCCCTGCTAGGACAGCGAGAGCAGAGCGCAAGCTGGCACCACCGGAGCTGCCCAAGGACACATCTGGTCCTGGCATGAGGAGCCAAGGCAGGCAGGAGACTCTGGAGAAGCCCAGCCTGCCAGCCGATGCCTCCACCAGCGCCAGCATCTGGCAAGAGAAGGGCAGAGCAGCACAGGAGCACAGCCAACACCTCCCCATCCCGTTCTCCCCACGCAGCACTGTGGGGTACTCACACCACGGAGCAGGCGTAGCACCCCTTCTGGCTGCTCTCACGGATCAGGAAGGTGCCGTCCCGTTTGCCACACAGCATCTCCTCTGCCTGCAAGCGGTTGATCTTCCCCACGTACCACGTCCGCTCCTCGTGGTGGGGCAGCTCCTCCTCGTCATCCATCATGGAGTACTGACTGCAATTGAGCACAGTCGCGGTCAGGACCCGTCAGTTTGGATGTGTGGCCCCCACGTCCTCCCTCCCCCAGCCAGCTGCCATCACTCCTGGCACGGAAGGCGGCCTCAGCTCCCAGACAGGGAGATGGGACTTGCCCAAGGCCTCCAAACAGGCAGAACTGGCTGCACCAGCCGCGCTCCTACAGCCCCCAACACACGAGCAGGGACACTCACTCCTCCGTCTCGTTCTTGATACCCAGCCACTCGTTGATTTTCTTCTGCCGGGCGCCCTTCTGCGTCAGCCACCTAGGGAAGAAGCAGCAGAGCTCAGCAGGCAGCGTGCCCAGGCCAGACAGCCCTCACCCAGCAGCCATCGCCAGAGGGCAGCAGCCTCCCCCTTTGAGGAGCTGCCATGCCCCGAGGCTGCAGGGCTCCTCGCTCCTGCACACAGCAGCCCTAAGAGCCGGTCTGACAAACCCCAAAGCCCTCAAGGAGCCAGCTGGACGGGCTGCAGGGGAGCGGGGCCTCCCTCCCAGCCCCCTGCGGGTCAGGCACTACATACACCAAGTACTGGTCCCGCAGTTTGCGCAGCTGCATGAGGTCTGGCTTGAGGCTGTTCATGCGCTTGTCGATCTCCCGGTTTTCCGAGGCCTGTTTCTTCAGGTCCTGCTCCAGCTTCATCTTGCTGTCGTGGATCTCTGTGATGCGAGACTTGAGCTTCTCTGAGTTCATGAGGATCCTGGGAGAAGGGAAGGGTGGGCTGTGAGCCAACGTGGGGGAGGCGAGGGAGGCAGCCTGCCAGCTCCAGCCTGCAGCATGCTGGAGAAAAGGGCTGTGCGTGCCTCGGCTCTGCCCTGAGCCCGGATGTTCCCTCCGGCCCCAAGAGCCCTTCCCCAAGCAGGACAGGTCGCTGCTGCCCTCAGTCCTTACCGCTGCACCTCCTTCTCGTTGCCCTCTCGTCGGAAGCGCTCGATGTACTCCTTGCTGCACTTCTCCTGTGTCTGACACTGCTCCTCAAAGATCTTGATCGTTTCGTTAAAGGCTTCAATCGCTGTCCTCTTCATCTGCAGCTCCTGAGTTGAGGAGAAGGGAGAGCTGAGTGAGGGGGAGGATGTGGGCAGGTTTCTGCCCATCTGGAGCATCCTCCTCCTCCCTTCCCAAACCAGCACCGTCCCTGGCAATACATTCCCACTTTGAAGTTCTCTGGGGAGTCTCCCCAAACCCAGAGTGGACAAACAGGGCAGTGGGGGCCCAGCTTCTGCTCTCCTTTGTGCAGTGTGTGGCTGCCAGTGATCGGTGACGTTGGGGCAGCCCACGGGGCCACGTACCTGGGAAGTGCGGGTGTACTCCTCATACAGCAGATCATACTCCCAGCTCTTGTCCTGGTACTGCTGGTGATAGACCTTCAGCTGTTCCCCTACAGCTTCCACACTGTCCTCCTTTACCACTTGGTCCTGCCATACACAGAGCCTCAAGTCAGGACCCGCTCCCACCCTACAGCAGCCCCTCTGTAAGGCAGTCGGCCCCGTGAAACCCCCCCCCCCTGCAGGGTGCCCATTACCCCACAAAGCAATGTCCAGCACAGCAAAGAGATGCTGCAGGACACGGTCTGGATCACGGAGCCCATCTACTGAAGGGCCAGGGACGGATGAGCAAACAGATGCTCTGGCTCTGGCTGTGCTGGCCAGCCATTACTCCTGCAGCTCAGGCCTCACCTGCTGGTACTTGGAGATGGGGTAGAGCAGCCTGGTGTCCAGCTTGGCGTTGTACTGGGCAAGCGACTCATGTCTGTAATGTGTGATGAGCTCCACCACTGAGCCAAAAGTCAGGGGTTCTGAGAAGCCATACTTCCCTTCCCGGTGAAAGATCTTGATCAGCTTGTTATTGCCTCCTTTCCTGCAGCAGGGAGGGGAGCAGAAGGTGCCTATCACCACTCCAGTGCTCTGCTGCAGCACGGATGTGCCCCTTGTGCCTGCCTGGTGTTCCACCAGCCATAGGGACACTTGCTGACAGCTCCACCCCGGGCAGCAGAGGCTCTCCGAGGGCTCCAGCACCCTACCTGAGTGTGAGTGTGTACTCCCCCTGGATCTTGCTGGAGGCATCGCGCACCAGGAAGGTACCGTCTGGTGTGTCCCGAAGCTTCTCATTCACTTCCTCCCTGAGAGGGACAGAGAATTGTCACAGCCTGTGAGGCGCAACCAGAGCCCCCCTAGATAACCCGATAGCCTGGGCATCCACAGCAGGAGCTGCCAGCCACCCCCTTACCGGGAAATGTCCCCCCAGTACCACTCGGCGTCCTGCAAGGGCACACTGTTCCCGTTGGCCAGGCTGGCTGCACTGGGCTTTGGCTTGGGTGGTTTTGGAGGCAATGCTGTAAGAGAAGTAGAGTTGAAACAAGGTTAAAGCGGGACTGGCCCAAGTCCCAGCTCCACACCCTCGCCAGAGGCAATCCCTTGGAGCTCAGAGTCCCCCTCCCTGAGGTAACTGTCCTGGGAAGCCCTGCTGGGCCACCACACCGCCAGGAGCAAGAGATTAGAGCCTGGAGCAGGCATCCAAGCACAGCTGGGCTACAGAAATGCCCTCAGCAATCTGCTCAGGGAGGCAGGGATTCCACACCCACACAGCACAAATGCTAATGCCTCGGGTCCCAGAGAGGGGGCATGTCAGCTACTGGGATGGTACCTGGAGGCAACTGTTCTGGCTCCAACTCCTTCGTCTGCAGAAGCATCTCCAGAAAAAGCACAGAGAAGTCAGGACTCAGCTCCGGGCTGTAGGAAGAGAGGAACGAATCAGCAATCGAAGGCAGAGCCTGGCACTCCTCTGTGCCCCCTGTGCAATGGGGCAGCAGGGTCAGCTGTTCATCCTGGCACAGCCCAGCTGCTGCAGTGCAGAATAACAGAAGGGCTCTGCCCTGGCTTCGGGCCCCACCTCTGTATGCTGCCAGCAGTTTAATCCCACGTGCAGCAGGGCCGGGGTGCGGGCAGACGTACTGTTACAGCCTGGACTCCTTGTCCTGGCAGGCACAGCGGCCAGCACCGGGCACACGGCTGGGATCTGAGAGCTGCACGTACCTGGCGCCGGGCAGCCGCAGGAGAAGGGGGCCAAAGATCTCTCCCAGGGCCTGAGGGTGGAGGCTGTTGCTCTCGGCCTGCTGCGATACCTTCCCCAGATGCCGGAGCAGGAACTGTAGGGTGAGTGTGTTCTGGAGTGGGATTGCAGGCGACTCCAAGGCCAGCAGCAGCTGTTTCCGGCAATTCTCTGGCTGGGGGATCTCTGGGGAGAGAAGCAAGACACGATGGAACGGCTGGGCAGCCAGCACTGCTTTCCATGCTCTGGCTGTCACAGCGTGGGAGCACTGTCAGCAGCAGAGGCCATGTGACAAACCCCATAGGGACAAGACCTATTTTATTACCCCAAACGCATCCGTTCACCCACGCACCCATTCCCAAGTGTGGCCGGGGAAGCCCTTACCCTGCAGGATGCGAAGGATGTCTCCATGCACAGACACTGGCACCACAGGGGAGGGCAGGTCCTGCAGGTAGCCTCGCAGCGCTTCGCCCAGGGAGTGCACGTCAAAGGGCTCCAGGTCACCCAGGCTCCAATCTGCCAAGGCAGAGATTTGCCATGGGAGAGGGGTGCAGATCTGGCACCCACCCCACAGCGTTGTGTCCCACTGCAGCAGGAGTGCAGTGAGCAATGGGGGCACCTAGAAAGAGCTAGAAAATCTCTGGCTGCTGCCAGCAATCACGGGACATGGCAGGCGGGCACTCTGAGAGCTCTGGCAGCTCCTGGGCAGTCAAGCAGACCAGAAGACTGAAGCTGCCTGGAAGCACTCATCTCCCTGAAGTAAGCTGGCACAGGCTCCACTGGGAGGGGGTGTTAGTGGATTTGGGTGCCCACACCTTTTGCTGAGCCCTGCCAAGGGCACATATGACTTGCCTGAGTTTTACTCCCCGCTATTGTTAGAGACAAGCATGAAGAGGGGATCAGCCAATTGTTCACACACCAAACCCAACAGGGAAAATATCTCCCTTGAAGCGCGCTGCCCCAGAAACACCAGGCACAGGCTGCTGGGACAGCACAGAGAGCCTCTTCAGAAAGCAGCACGGCCAGAGCCAAGAGCACTGCGTAGCTCCGGCCCACGAAGAACATCTGCGAAAGGGGACAAGCTAGCAGGCTGCTGGAAGAGGCCCAGGCTCAGCCGAGAGGCAGACGGCTCCCGGGGCTTGCTGGCACAGACCATCAGCCGCAGGCACAGCGGAGCCACAGCTCCACCACCAAGCTGAGCTCTGTGATCCTCTCCTGCTTATTAGCGGTGTGACAGAGCCAGAGAAACCTCCGCAAGGCTGTCGTCAGAGCACCCTGAGAGCAGGGCAGCCCGAAGAGACGGCAGGAGAGAAGCGTGGGGCTTCATTTGGGGGCCCGCGGGTCTCTCAGCTGGTGCCGCATCCCTTGGCCCTGACCCCTGCCCACCAAGGGCAGCAGGAATCCTCCCCGTCCCGACCCCAGCATGTGACAGGGGGACACGTCAGGACGGGCAGCCCAGCCCTGCAGGCAGCGTGCGGCAGTCAGGAACCGCCAGGGACAGGCGAGCCCGGCCTGGATTGCATTACTGCTGCTGCTGTCACATCCACTAATCTCCTCCATCTGAGCCGATTCGCCTCCTCACCACGAAGAGCTGGTTCTTACCGGTTCTTAGAGCTTGCCTCAGTTCGGAGCCAGATGTCCTGTATAACATCTCGCTGTCTAACCCTGCAGGAGTGAGGACGCCGCTGTTAGCTGCAAGCTGTGCAAGTCCCAGCACACGCACCGTTCTGGAGCCAGCCTGGTAGGACGGTGGCTGCAGCACGACTCGAGGCAGGCAGCTCACGCAGCCCTCCTGCAGATGCTGCCACAGCCCCCCTCGATCCTTGGGACGCCCTCCAAGCCCCTGTTCAGCGCCCCCACAGCGGGGATTTGGGTGCACCCTGCAGAGCCTGCCAGCACCCTGCTGCACTCCGAGCACTGCAGCACGAGCTCTGTGCTGTTTGGAGCTGGACAACGCAGCAGGGTTAAGGCTGGGGACCGGCACCTGAAGCCAGAGAGGATTGGGAGGCTCCCCTCCCACAGGCAGCTGTGTATCACATATCTGTGTTCTGTCCAACACTAACAGCTTTTATAAACAGCTGCCTTTGTCCCACTCTCGCTGGGGCTCCGGAGGGTGTCAGCCCCTTGGTACTCAATGTCCCCCATTACCTTTCTTCTCAATGGCTTCCACCAGCTTCACCAGCAGTGGAGGTGCAACCTCTGGAGGGCTGAACTGCTCCTGAAGTTCAGGGAGAGGAGACCCTGGGGAGAAAGGGAAGAGGTCAGACCCCACTCAGCAGACAGTTCTCAGCAGAGCTGGGGCCAGAGCACAAACAATAACATCGCTCCTAACAGCAGCATCTGCAGGCAGACAGAGCCTGGTCCCCAAACCCTGCTGCCAGGCCACAGCCACACAAATGCCATGCAGAGACTGCAGGGAGCCCTGGTCCCTAAACCAGCCCGCAACCTGCGGAGCCCAGCCTCGCTCAGCATCCCAGAAAGCACAGTGGGGTTTGCACACACAGAGGGATCCGTACTGCTTTCTGATGACACTACAGAGCAGAGTTCACCTCCCTGAACGCCCAGCTCGTGTGGGCAGGCACTGCAGGGGTCACCTGGGCTCTGGAATTCAGGCTCAGTTCAGCCCCTGCCCAGGACGGACGCAGCACAGGCTGGTGGAGGAACGTGGCTGGGGAGCTCGCAGCGGTGAGCTGTGATTAATCCAGCGATTCAGGCAGAGTGCGGCGTCAGCAAATTCCTGCCCTTGATTGCTCGTTTTACATGGAAACCAGCCCTCTGCCTCCCCCTCCCCGCTAGCCCATAACCTCGGTGCAAGCTGCTGCAGGGCGCGGACAGCCTGTGGCACAGCACCAGGCACCCTGCAGGATTGCTGCAGGCAGCCCCTGTGCTCCACGCAGCCCGCACCAACCGGTCAGGGCAGCACAGCCGGCTGCTCCACACCACGTGTCCCAGGAGCCCTCACTGCCCTGCGTGCTCCCAGACCCTCCCCACGTCGACCACAGGCACGGCCGAGCATCAAACAGCACTTTGGTGCCATCTCTGGATCTGTAACAGGGTCACAGCAGCGTGGGAAGGGCTGCGATGCGCTGCGATACAGGGCAGCTGCCTCGAGGTGCCTTTTGGGAAGCTGAAGATGGAGCTGGGAGCTGCAGTGTGATCACGGGGCAGGGCAGCGGTGCTGCCAAAGCACAGCCTATGTGCTGCAGTGAGATGGCTTCAGGGCCGGCACAGCAGGGCCCCAGGCATGCTTCCCCATGCCGAGTGTGACGCATACCAGGGCAGGAGGGTGCACGCCCAGCTGCCAGCAGGAGGATGAGCAGAGTCAGGCTCATCCCTGCTCCCTGCTGAGTGCCAGCCAGGCAGGAGGCTCCTCCAGGCCAGTCAGTCCCCAGCAAAAGGACATCAGTGGTCCACGAGGACACCCAGCACACTCTGCTTCACGGGAGCAGAACCAAAAGGCAGCACTGCATTGCAAAGCACAGCCCTGCTGTCACGGATCTGACCTGAACTCGCCCGTGCACCCAGTGCGGTCCCACCACAAGCTGCAAGTTAGTCAGCACCCAGTGAACCTCCTGCCCCCACTGCCACAGTGAGGGACGAAACAGCGCAGGGCTGTGCTTCAAGACAACGGCCACAGAGGAGGGAGCAGCTCAGGGAGGGCCCAGGCTGCTGCTGACGATCCCAAGGCAGAACAAGGCTGCTCCAAGAGCTGCCCATGCCCTTGGCTGGGCACAAGATGGGGCTCAGCACGGCATTCCCCAGGGTGAGGCCAGGTCCTCACCGCAGCTGGACGAGGAGCACAGGGCTGGCAGCTCCAGCCCTGACCCTTGGGAAGGGCTGAAGGGAGGGTAAACGCTGTGCTCCCCACGTGGTCCAGTTGGGAATGTGCTGTTTCAGCAGGCAGCAGCCTGCGCTGGGATCCAGCAGCCACGCTGCAGCCAGCAGCAGCTCCTGAGCCTGCCAGGCCTCTGGGCTGGGCCGAAGTGAACAAGGGCACTCACAGCACAGCCGGGCAGCTGCGGAAATATTTCCAAGCCGCATTTTCCGCTCACGCTCTCTGCAGAAGGCAAACACCAGAAGCTCATAAATTCAGCCTCGGAAAGCACCGGGGCTTGCTGCCCTGCAGGGCTGCCTCTGCAGGGGCCCCTTCCTCCCAGGCTGCGGTATGGGCACGCTCTGCGTGACAGTGGGACAAGGGACCACCACGTCAGGGCAGACCCAGGAAGCAGAAATACAGCCAGCACTGAGCTGCGCAGGCAGCCAAGAGACAGCTCTGCACCTCCCAAGCAGGCCTCATCCGAGCACAGGCCACAAAGAAATAACACAGCCTTGGCTCGAATACAATTTCTCTGTTGCAAAAATGCGCCTTCCCCCAGCAACACAACGTGCTGCGTGCAAAATGGCCTCAGGCATTTGAACTGCTGTCCCACAGGTTGTGTGCACGGGGCTGGGGTGGCTGTGGGGTCCCCCCACAAGGGACAGGGCACAGCTGGCACCCGGTGCACTGCGTTCCCTGCCTTCACTGCTGCCCATCCTAGGGCAGGAAGCAAACCGGCTGGCTTTTGGTTTCTTTTCCATGGGTCAGGAACGTCAGCACAAATCCTTTTCCACATCACACAGCTCTCCACCCCCAACCTTGCACAGGGCAGAGGCTTTGACCACCCACACACAGCTCTGCCAAGCCAAGCTCCAGGAGCATGAGAGAGCCCACAAAGGCACAAGTACAGCCCTCGAGGGCGTGCAGGGCTGGGTGCAGGCAAGGCCAACACATGCACTGCAGAGCGTGCCCCGGGCTCCCACGAGGAGCCAATCCCTGGAAGGGGGGTGACGTCAGTTGGTGGCTCCTGCTGCCAGTCCCAGCGCCTGGCCCAGCCACGTCTGCACCCTGCAGAGACCGTGGGATCCCCAGGGCCTTGACGCTGGGTTTGGGCACAGCACACCCAGCCCCGCCGTCGCGCTGTCACACAGGGGCTCCTTTCTGCTCCTTAGGGCCTCTGAGAGGTTTCATACAGCACCTGACAGGGCAGCCGTAGCTCCCAGCTCTGCGGGCAGCACCGAGGCTGCTAGCTCCTCTGCTGAAGCCGTGCCAAGCCCAGTTCCTGCCCCAGGTGTGTGGTGCTCATGCCCTGCTCAGTCCTGGCTCTGCCACGCACAGATACAGACGGGTGCCAGGAAGATGAAAATTAGCTGCAGTTCTTGGAAGTTCTCTTTTAGACCCAGATTTTTTTCCTCTTGCCCAGAGACAAGTAACTGCATCTCAGCGGGGCTGAGCAGCTCCTGGCAAGGAGCGATGTGCCAGGTGCTCAGGAGGCAGACAGGAGAGGTCAGGACTTGCTCTGTGAAGGAGGGAGCTGGGTAGAACCCTCAGCAAAGCAGGGAGAGGGACCACGGGGATCCAGCCGGTCATGGGCCAGGGAAAGACCTCTTAGAGGAACAAGGCCTTAGAGAGGAACAAGGCTCGTTCCAAAAAGCACTGCAAAGCTTTGAACATGAACACAGACCAACACACCCAAAGAACACAGCGTGAGCCCACAAATCCTGCACAACTCAACACCTGGCAGGGATCTGCCGAGCAGCAGAAGGGGCCTGCAGTGATGCTTACCTTGCTCAAGAGCCTCCTGCAGTCGGCAGCCACTGGCTCCTGGTGTTGCAGGCAGGGGTCTCTGCACTCGGGGCCGGTGCGAAGGGACGGAGATCTTCACGGGCCCCACGTACTCCACGTACGTGCCGGGGAAGTCGCCCTTCTGCTTGGTCCTCTCATTGACACCCAGGATCCACCCGATCTGGTTTGGGTTCTGCTCGTCCCCATCTTTGAAGCCCAAGGCTTGCAGGGCTCCCTTGCTCACCACCAGGATGTCCCCAGGCACCAGGTCAATGTCCTCCTCGCGCTCCTTGCGGTACGGATAGAGCGCACGGTACTGGAAGCCGTCGGTGCTGCCCATTCTCTCTGCCATGAGGAGACGGCTCCGAACAGTGAGGCAGCGTCCTTTGGGCGGGAGAGGAGAGACCTCAGGGGCAGCTCTCCCCCATCAGCAGTCTGAACGTCTCTGCACAAACCAGCACCTCGGGAGCCCGGTCCCAGTGCCCCGGCTTGCTTAGGTGCAGCCCCTTTTCCTCAGCTTGAAACCGCGGTTCAGCCAAATTATGGAGCAAAGGGAGAAGGAGACAAACATAATCCAGCACTCGTGAGTGGGCATGCAGCAAAGAAAAAAGGAGGGCAGGGTTCAGTTCACCAAAAAAGAAGGTTTCCTGGAGTCCGCAGGGCAAAAGCACGGAGCGTTTCCAGCCAGGAGCCGCGTGGCATGCTGCTCCTCCAGACCCAGAGCCTGCAGGGAAAGAGAAGAAGGCTCGTCACCGCACCGCCAGGCACCCCGCGCCCTCCCAGGAGCCAGCATTCAAAGCAGGGATCATCCAAGCGAGGCAGGGCTCGCTTCCCTCCTAACGAGGCTCACTGCAAGCCCTGGATCCAAGCGCTCTCTGCCAGGACACGCTAAGAGCAATTTACACTCAGAAAAGCACGAGGGGAGCCAGCGGCTGCTCGCAGGAATGCTGTGCAGAGCGAACACCTCCCCTCTGCCACAGCCAGGCGCTGGCTCTGCATCTTAAAGAGGATCACTTCTGTTTCTTCAGCTCGCTCTCTTCATAGCACTCATGCAAACAAGAGGACAACAAGTGGGACAAAACAGCCTTTATGCAGGAACTTTTGCGTACAGAAAAGGGTGACCCTGCAACCACCAGCTGGAGGCCCTGAATAGGAGCAAAACAAACAGATTTAACCTTTTCTTGCTAAATTGATTAAATGTCACAGTTCACCTTTCACACCTCCCCATGCAATTCCCCACAAAGTCATTTTCTGAAGGTAACTGCCCACAAATGATGGTTAACACAGCTTTCAGTTGAAGGCTTTCAAGGCGCTGCGCCATTCCCACAGAGCAGCACTTCAAAGCTTTGCTTTGAGCAAAGTGAATTTTTGAACTTTTATTTAAAAGCAGCAGCACGAAGCGTAGGCAACGCAGGCACAGTTTCTTCACAGATGGAAGCGAGAGAGGTTAAAAATAAAAGTATCTTCAGAAGCCTTCAAATCTGCTTAGAGCCGCTCACCGCCTGTAAGCTATTCGAGCACGGAGAAACCGAAGGACGGGCCGCCTGCCCAGCCCAGAAAGCCACCCAAAAGAACAAACCTGGGCTGTCGCACGCTGGGTAAGGGCTGCGTGAGCCGGGCATTCCCTGCACAGCCTCCTTTCCCATCCCTCCCTGCCATTTCCACCTCCCTCAGGCAGAGCCGTGGTGCTGAGGATCGGCCCTGTGAGGCACAGCCTGCGGGGGCAGCTGGGAACACGCGGCCCAGCGATGCCGTCGCCCTGCTGGATGGCTGCAGGTCCTGTCAGCAGCCTGGGCCCTTCTGGCCCAGAAACCCACACCTCATCCAAAAGCCATCAGAGCTCGGAGCTCCCCGAGGCAGCAGCACAGCCTTCTGCCTGCACCGGGTGACCCCAGCACCCTTCCCAGCAGGACGAACGCTCTGCCAACCAAAGCCAAAGCGGCTCCGACCTCCTGCAGGGCTCAGCAAGAGGCATTAACATCCGTGATCTGCAGCAACTTGAAACAACCCTCCCGGGCCAGCTGCATGCAGCTACAAGCCCCCTTTCCTACCACATCTGCGTGCTAACAGAGGGTTGAAGAGATGGCACGAGCCCCCCTGAAGCTGGCTGCACCCCCAGCTCTGCAGCCCCGCTGCTCCCAGCACCGCCCTGCAAAGCTCGCTCATTCCCTTGACAAAGAAAGGCACAAAGAAGCTGCAGAGCACAAAACCTGTGCAGGAGCCAGAGCCTGTGCTGGCTGCCTGAGTCTGGGCAGACATCCCAGCTGGGCTGCCTCCTCCATGAATGAGCAGAGAACCCTCAGGGAGGCCGGACGCTCGCAGGGAGGCTCCAGCTGGTGCAGAACAGGACTGAGCCTGATCCAGGTCACTGGAGAGCTTCTCCACAGCTTTAAGTGCAACACGAGGCTGCGCAGCTCCCCAAGAGGCCCTCGGGATGCGGGGTGCTTGCAGGCAAGGCAGCACAGCCCAGCACAGTAGCCACAGAACGCTCACAGCAGAACGCACATTTCCTGAATCCAAGCAGTCCCAGCCAGGAAAATATTACTTCATAACCCAGAGCATTAAGAGAGATTTATGGCCACGCTGGGACGCCTGCCCCTCGCCCCTCTGAACTCTGCCTGCTGGGTCTGATGGAGAGGAGCCACCAGCCTGCAGGGGACAGAGCCTGAACACAGCGGCTGCCCGGCACCCAGGCGCAGATCCCAGCCCAAAAGCCAGGTGCTTCCAACCAGCCACTGAGGCTGGGAGGACAAAAAACGCTCAGCCCCGGCGAACTCGTTCAGTAGCTTTTAAGAGCAGAGCTGCACGGTGGGGTGGGAAGAGGCTCCGGAGCTCCGAGTCTCCCAGGAGCAGGTCCCACAGCTTCTGGCTCCGTGCAGCCCGGCGCCTGCTCTTGCACAAGGCAAGGAGCTCAGCTGCTGCAGCAGCTCTCAGCGCTGACAGACCCCGGTGGGAAAGCAGAGCCCTGCCTCCACGCTGCCCTGCTCTCCACGCCCCAGCGGGGCGCCTGGCACGCACATAATTACGGCATCGGAGCCGGGCCGGCCTCGCGCCTCACCTGCCTTCCCTGCACTCAGTCCATGCTGGCAGGGAGCCTCGCCGCCCCTCCTCCAGGAGCCACCAGCGGGCGGCTGAGCCGTGCAGGACCACCGCCTGGGGAACCTCTGTGCAGAGCAGGAGATCAGTGCGTGTGTGGGGAGAGAGGGAGGGAACGCAGCCCTTCCACAGCCCTTAAATAGATATTTGGAGGGAAGGAGAAGCCGGGAAGGGGCAGGCGGTGCCGAGAGCGCGGGACACGCACGAGCCTGCCTGCTGCCAGCGCCTCCAAAGCGGGGCTCTGCGTGCGCCAGGAGAGCCAGCAGCTTGCCAGCACATTTCTGCTGGGCCCGTCTCCAGCACCGCTCACGGGGAAGGAGCCTCGTGTGTCTGTGCTGGCGAGCACTTGTCGAGCTCCTCTGAAAATCCCATGCATTAGACATCTAAATACCTTGGTAAATCTATCTCAGTGCCCAGAAACAATCCCACGATTCATTAGCCGCTGTCAATACTTTCTTTGTTTAATACACCAGTCTGAAACAAAAAACACATTACGAGCCTTTTTTCTGCGTGCCCAGCACATAAATAAAAGCATCTTAGCTTTTATGAAATGCGGTTCCTGAGCTTTTTAACCAAGTTCCAAATGCGGTTCAAAGGGCAGCTTGGCTTGAAGTGAGGCAGAGCATTGCTTTCCCTCCAGCGAGGCACAAGTATGCGTAAAAATATTCTAAAAAAAGTGTTTATGACAGCTTCCACAGCTCCAATGTCTGCATCAGATCCTCAGTGAGGGGGAAAAAAAGAGAAGAAAAAAGACGAGAAAACCAAAACCAGATCAAGTTCTGAACTGCACGAAAGCCCACATGTTAACAGGTTACAAACCATGAGAACAAACCTTCCATCTGCTAAAAACAGCGTGGCACGGGGCAGCCAAGCCCATTTTCACCTCTTTCCTCACCAAGAAATGCTTCTGTCGCAGCTGCCAACAGAGCAGCAGTGTCCCACTCACGGAGCACAACTGCACGCACTGGGGCTCTTCGCTTCATGTCCCCGCCACGTCCCCACAAACACCCGATTTCCATTTTAGAAGCACGGGGAAGAGCTCAGAGTTGGGTTTTTTTTCCCCAGCAGTGGTTATTCCCTTAAAGAAAGTCACCGTTCTAAAAAAGCAAAGAGCACACAGAAACGACACCCCGCTTCTGCTGACCCATCTGCTTAAAATCACTTTTGTGCAGCGTCAGGAATCCATGACAGTCTGTTAGAAGCTCAACACGGCACAGCAACGGCGCGAATAACCTACAAGGTGAGATGCATGCAACCCTACAAGGATACGGCAAGAGCTGCACCACCTTCCAGCCCGAGCTGCTCCGTCCCTTCCTCCGTTTGCTCTCCATCTTCCATTACTCAGCCGCTTCAGCGCCAGGCTGTGGCTGCAGATACTCTCAGAGGAATTAAGAGAGCCCCCGATATTATAAATACAGCTTTTTATTGTAAACACAGCAGCGCTCCGCCGCTCCAGCCTGGCTCCGTTCCCCGCTGCATTCCTCTGAGCTGCGGTTTCTCTCCCAACCAGCACAGAACTTTCGTCCAGTGAGAACCAACTGCACGCAGAAGCGATTTTTCCACGTTCTTAGAGGAACCACGAGGTAAAAAGGAGCGTTTGGGGGCTGCCATCAGCAGCGGGAGACCCGCAGCGCGGCAGTCGGCGCTGTGCCACGAAGCGCGGGGCAGATCCGAGTCACACGCTCGGAAATCGGGGAAGGAACCCAAGAACCCGGGCCGCCCCTCGTAAAGGACGGGGCAGGGAGCGGAGCGGAGGGCAGCAGGCAGGGCGGGGGACGGGCCGGGAAGGCGACGTTCGGGGCTGTGTTTGCTCAGCTGTCTCCATTCTCTGCTCTCACAGCCGCGGTTCCCCCGCTCCGGAGATAAAAGGCGGAGGACGGGCGGCCGTTCCGCGGCGCTCGCACAGCCCGGACCCCCGGCTTCGCTCCCCGTTTCTCTCCGCGCCGCAGCCCGGGACGCCGCCCCGCGGACGACGAGGGCCGGCCGGCACGTGGAGCTCCGGGAGCGGCCCGGCCGCACGGGGCAGCGCGGGGCTGCGGGGACGGCAGCGAGACCGGGACGCGGAGCCGCGGCGGAGAGCCGGGCCGAGATCGGGGCCGGGGCCCGTCAGCTGTTGTTGCTGCTGCTGCTGCTGCTGCTGCTGCTGCTGCCGCCCCCCACCCGCGCCGCCGGCCCCAGGGCGGCCCGCGCTCGCAGAGCCCCGGCCCCGCGCCCCGCTCACCTCCCCGCCGCCTCCATCCGCCGCCGCTCGCCTTCAGCCCGTTCCTTCTTTCCGGCCCGGAGGCAGCCTGGGAAAAGGCCCGAACGCCGCCGGAACGGCCCGAACCCGCCCCGGAAAGACCCGACAGCTGTCGGAGAAGAACGAACCTCCCCGAACGCTAACTGGCCACGCCCCTTCCCCCTCTCTGTCGGCTGCAATCGGGATCCCGCCCCCGCGGCCGAATAGTTCCGGAAAGAGCCGACCGCTAACCGGCGCCAACCGCCGCGCGGCGGCGTGGGGCAGAGCGGCCGTGCGGGAGAGCGCTGTGCCGCCACCTGGCGGAGGGAGGGGGAAGGGGGCACGGGGCGCCGGGCGCCGTGTGGACCCTGGGCGCTATGAGGGCCCTGCGCGAGGATCGCAGCCCCTCGCCCTCCTCCAGCCCCCCCCCGGCCCCAGCCACTTCTGCAGAAGGCCGCAGGCCACAACAAGTCCCAAGGAACAATTTAATGCCGCGTAAAACTCCGCAATGCTGACAGCAAGGCCGGTGCTCGGCCCTTCCCAAGGCAAGGCCCTGTTTGCTTTCGCCGCTTTTTCTGTTAAAAAAACCCTTTGCGAGGCCAAAGCGGAGCACCGTGAGGTCAAATGAGCGGGAATGCTGTGGGAAAGGCCTCACGTGTGCTGAGAATCCAGTCGGGATCGGGCCCAGCAAATCCAGTCAGAAATGAGCCGCCAGAATCCTGCCAGGAACGGGGTTTGTGGGGTTTGGTGGTTGATGGAAGAACTGGGCGGGTTGGTGTGGGGTTTGTGTTTAAAAAAACAAAAAGGAAATAGTGGTTTTTCACAAAATGCACCTGCGCATGCCCAAAGATACATCACAGCTGATTGAAAAGTAAACCTAAAAATGCCATTATTTGTGTTACATTGCTGAGCCCCCAGCATGGTGGGGCTGGGTGAGCTTCTCCTCCCCAGCCCAATCCCACTCGGGAACACCAATAGGGTGGGCTCAGTGGTTTGGGTCTTTCTCAGAAGGAAACATAATTAAAAAAATTTAAACCTCTCCATCCTTTGCATGTTAATAAAACAAAGCGTGTGGCCCTGCCGTGTTGCCCACCGGGATGCTGGGGTTTGGAGCATTTTCCTCCAGAGTAGGGAGGCACCAGGGGGATTTATGGGGACGGAGGCGATCCTGAATGCAAATCATAGAATCATAAAGGTTGGAAAAGACCACTGAGATCATGTAGTCCAACCCCCTGTCTACAGAGGGGAACCCTCAGCTTCAGTGCTATCCAGAAAACCGCCTTATAACACCCTTTTGGGTGCTTTTCCAGCTGAAAGTGAGCAAATGTGGAAAAAAGCTGGTTAGAAAACATCGTGCCATTGGGACAGGAGCTGGGAAATGCACAGAAAAGGTTGGGACGGCTCGGACCCTGCAATGCCTTTTAGCTTATAAAAGTAATAAATTAGTTTGGAGTAGTTCAGAGTATTTGCATCGAGTCCTTTCTTTTCAGCGTGGGCCTCACCAGGGGAACACCACTGCAAAAACGTGAGCATCTCTCCGGGAGCACAGAAGTCACACCTCCAGGTCGCAGTGCGTTAAATCCCACGGAGCCACGTGTGCCCAGGGTCCCTTTTAGGGGATGTCCCGTGCTGACAGCCCCGGGGGGGCCCTGTCCCCACAGGTCCGGTGCTGCCGGCGGCCGTCCCGCCACGGCACAGCGATGCCAGCAGTGCCATCGGTGCCCAGCAGGTGCAGCGGGTAGGAGCCCTGGCACTGCCAGCCCACCGGCTCCTGCTCGTCGCCCTCTGAGCCCTGCACCGCGATCTGCGGCACCCGGCCGACCCTGGGCTCCACGCGGCCCTGGCCCTGCCCCGTGTCGCCCTTGGCACCGTCCTCGCTGCCCGGCTCATCGAAGCTGACTTCTTGTACAGCCTCCTGCTTCTTGAAGGAGTCGCGGCGCTCAGAGAGGTTCAGGCGCCGCATCACCACCATCTCCTGCTCTCCCTGCCTCCAGGCTGCCATATGGCCGTGCTCCCCGCAGTGCACCGAGCCGGGCGCTTCGCCCTCCCCAAACACCTCCCCAGTCCCATCCCGTGCAGGCATCTCCGGTCCCAGCTTGCGGCTGCCCACGCTCTTCTTCTCCGCCAGGTAGGTTGCCATCTTCTCTGCTGACTGCACGCGCTTGAGGAGGGGTGAGCGGGGGCACTCGGCGCTGCGTGGCCGCGGCCCCTGCCGCACAATGGTGGGGGGGGACAGCGTCTTGCCTTGGAAGGGATGGGTGGTTTTGGGGTGTCCGGGCAGCAGCGGGGATGGGGATCTCTGCGGGGACGTGGGTCGCGGGGCACAGGTAGGTGTGCAGGCCAGGGGTGAGGGTGGGATGCTGCTGGTGGACTTGCGGCGTCCCACCTTGTAGCGCTGACCGCCCAGCTTGGGGGCCAGCCCGTGCAGGGTGCTGGGCCGCACGTGGCCAGCTGGAGACGTGGGGGTGCTGGAGGAGGGAGAGGTGCTCTGTGGGGACACCGCATCTGCCACAAAAACGAGAGAGAGAGGAGTCACTACCGGGGATGTCACCGGCCCCGAGCCCAAGTGTGGTGGCCACAGTACCTGGGGGCAGGTCTGGAGCGGGGCTGCGGCAGGGCGTCGTGGGACCTGGTGACAGGCTGTGCGTAGGGGACTCTGGGAGACTCTCACTCGATGACAGCGAGTGGTGGAGGCCGGAGGAGAAGCTGCGGCTGGTGTGCAGGACCGTTGACTGCTTGGAGATCTTCTTGAAAAGGGATTTCCTCCTTGGGAGGGAAGAAAACACGTGGGAAGATTGGTCACAAACAGCAGCAACAGGCAGGGACACTGCTTGGAGCCACCGATGCCAGCAGTCCCACGTTGGATGCCACCAGACCCTGTGGTACTGCAGAATAAGAGCAGCCGCCCCTTCCTGTTGCATTCCTGCTCCAGGACATCCAGGACACACGTGCCATTTTATCCCCCCGTTTCTGCCCACCTGTCCTGGCTGTCCCTTTTCCTGCTCTTCTTGCTCCTTCGGGCCATCCTTGTCTTGGAGCTGTTTTTCCGGGCAGGGCCAATTTTAATGGAGGTGTTCTCCAGGGCGGTGGTCCGCAGGGCGACCTTATTGCCGCTCTGAGGACAGAAAAGGGCTCGGTGGGCATGCTGCACTCAAGCACGACTGTACAACCTGCCGCTTGTGCTTGATGCACCAGTTTCAACAGCTGCATGCAGATCCCAAGTGCATCGCAGCAGGGCAAGCACCTACCTTCAGCAGCAGCTCCACGACGTCCCGGTGCACCAGGCCCAGCACTGACTCCCCATTCACGTGTGTGATGAGATCACCCGCTCTCAGCCCTGCTTCCTGTGCAGGACTCCCTTCTTCCACGCTCTGGAAGGGAACGGCCGGGGTTTTGTTTGGACACAGCCCGTACCTCCCACCCTTGTGTCCCAACAATGTCACCAGTCCCTGGGCCACTTACCCAGACCATGTGGTGCACAGTGTAGACGTCACTGTCCCCCATGTACACGCGGATGGCACGCAGCGTGAAGCCGTACTTCTTTCCTGAGCTGTGGATGATGATGGGGGGCCTCAGGCTGGTGATGGCCAGGGAGGAATCCCGGCTCGGGGACGAGTCGCGGGAAGAGGGGTTGGATGAAAGCGAGTGAGGGGAGATGGGACTCATGAGGGCGCCGCTGCTGAAGTCATCTGCAAGGAGAAAGAACGAGATGGCTTGTTCCAGGGAAGCCACACGGCAGCCACCCTGACCATAGATGGCTACCACAAACCTGATGTGATGATGAGGGACAAGGCTGAGACAGAAGCGGATTTGGGCACTCGGCTGCCCGGTGAAGCTCTTGGCTTCTCCACGCCATCCCTCTGGCTGCTCAGCCGGCGGCTGCTGCCTGGCTCCAAGCCTCGTGGAGCTGAGTTCTTGGTGCCCGTGCTGTTGCTCCGCAGGCGGATGCGGTTCAGACTGACGAGATCAGCTGCACAAAGGGAGGAGGAACAGGGAGCTGAAATGGCCAAGAACGGCGGTGGCCCTTTGGATCTTCAATAGGGTGCTGGAGGACATGGAGAAAACACCTCACGCTGTTAGGAAACCTGGCTGCCCCCAAAACCTGCGCACCAGATAGCGATGAGGTCTTCACTCCAGAGTCAGGGTCTCCCAGCACAAATTTGGGTCGCTCCGGCTTGGCTGAGGCCACACAAGGGCTTTCATCTTCTGAGGAGAAGGCAAACTTGGGCATGGTGTCCAGGCTGTAGGTGCTGGTCAGGGCAGCAGGGCTGCGGCTGCGCTCGTGCTGGGCAGTGTACGGTGTGGAGCTGCAGGATGTCCAGGACCGCAGCCTGCAGGAAGGAGCCAGAGGGCTCAGGGCACCCACGCATGGGCAAGGAGGTGGTGCTGGATCCCCCTGCAGCCCTGCATGCATCTCACCAACAGCAGCTCACGTTAGTCCCTGTCTCACCACTCACCGGGGCTCTGCGCCCGATGGCCGGTTCTTGTCCTCGTCACCCGAGTGGCGGTCCCACCGCTCTGCCCTGTCCTCCTTGTCCTCGCTGTGGCTCCGGTCAGAGGATGAGAGGCTGAGGTTGGAGTGCGTGGCCAGGTACTCGGAGCTGCTGTACACCTGGGGAACAGGGGAGTGCTTGGAATGGAGCGGCAGCAGGGGGGCTGTGGCATCTTGTCACCTGGGTCTTAGGGGACAGATCCAAGCACCTTGCTGAAGCGGTGGGAGCAGGAGGAGAACTGGCCAATCTCTACAGATGATTCCTCATCGTTGGTCTCTTCGTCTTCCGAATCCAAGTGCCGGTACCTCTCGGATCGAGCTGAAAGCAAAAGCCCCAGTGGTGAGGGGACAGGACGTGGAGGTGTGTCGTGGCTGACAGCCCAGTCCTGAACCCACAAATGTTTTGGGATGAGAAAGCAATACTTTCATTAAGGCTGAGCAGTCTGGAAACAGAATTACATCTGTTTTTGTGACTTAGCTCAGGGCAGAAAATGCCCAACTTCACCCAGGAGATTTTCATCTCCTGCTGCAGCATCCTTCCTGCAGTGGGGACAAAAGATGACAGGGACAAGGGCACGGAGGCGGCCTCACTGTCGAAGTAGCTGGTGTCGTCCTCTGACTCCAGCTGTGGGATGAACTCCGCTTTCTGCCGCAGAAGCCCGTTCCAGTCCAGGTGGAGGAAGAAGGCATGGTGCTTCACCTCGTGCGCACCCCCTGGCAGGCAGAGAAACCTGCATTAGGGGGTCCAAGTGTCCTTGGTACCGCAGGACACCCTTCAGCTTCAATCACATGCAAGCAAATCAGAGAACCATAGAATGGTTTGGAGAAGCCTTGAGCACTGCTCAGTCTGGACCCATTTTGAGCCCCACCTGCTGCCCCCTGGCACACGTACCGGTGCCCAGGCGCTCGAGCGGGCACTGCCTCAGCAGCCGTGTGATCAGGTCCTGAGCATCAGCAGGAAGAGCCTCATCACCCTCTGGCCACATGATTTCATCTGCAACAGAAGGGGAAGTGACACGGAGCCCTCTCTGTGCTGGGAGCCATGGATGGGGCTCAGGGGTTCGGGGGCCGGGGAATAAGCAAAGCAAGCAGCGCTCACCGCTGATCACCTGCCCGAAGAGCTCCTCGGGGGTGTCCCCAAAGAAGGGGACACAGCCCACAAGGAACTCATACAGGATGATGCCCATGGCCCACCAGTCGACAGGCTTCCCGTAGCCCTGGATGAGGATGACTTCGGGCGCGATGTACTCTGGGGTGCCGCACACCTGCGTTCGAACCAGACGTTGGAATCTCTGCAACAACCTGCGCCATGGGCCCCAAGCTGGTTCTGGGTCCTGGTGACCACCCTCATACCTGCTTGTCCATGAACTCCCTGGTGTCCTTCTCCATGTGCCCCTCGTAGAGGTTGGTGGTCATATTCATCAGGCCAATCTTGGACAGCCCAAAGTCTGTCAGCTTTATGTGGCCCATGGAGGTGATGAGCAGGCTGTAAAGAAGGCACCACCTCACTGCCTCTGGCTGGGACCAGACCTGCTCCCAGCCCAGCCCATCCCCTTGGTGGGCCCCAGTGCCCTCACTTGTCAGGTTTGAGGTCGCGGTGCACAATGCCGTAGTTATGGAGATATTCCAGGGCCAGCACAGTCTCAGCAAAGTACATCTTCGCCATGTCCACGGGCAGCGGGCCCATGTTCTTCAGCAATGTGGCACAATCCCCACCTGTGGAAACACTGCTGCTGATTGCAGGGCAGAAACGTTCACCTGGAGGAGGATGGGTACCACCCCCATTGAGGTGCGACTCAGAACAACAGAAGTGCTTCCACCCATGCCCCAGACATCAGGATGGCATCCTCAGTGCTCCTCGGGGCCCCTGCTCTCACCCCCCACTGGCGCCATTGATGTCCCCAAACCCCCTTCTCACCTTCCACATACTCCATCACCATACAGAGGTGTCGCTTCGTCTCGAAGGAGCAGAACATGCTGACCACAAAGGGGTTCTCTGCGAAAGTGAGGATGTCCCTCTCCACAAACACCTGCTGGATCTGGTTGCGCAGGATGAGGTTCTGCTTGTTGATCTTCTTCAAGGCAAAGCGCTGCCGCGTCTCCCTGTGCCTCACCAGGTACACGGCCCTAGGAGAGAGCGAGCAACCAGACCTCAGAATGTGGTCTCCAGCCTCCAGGACAACCCCACAGCACCACGGGGCTTGGAAGAACAGCAGATAGGGTCAGAAAGGTGCAAATGCCACACTTATGGGCTTTGGAGATGTTTGCAGGAGGAGGCAGGTTAGAAATAGCAGCATGCTGCCATGCGTTCTGCTCGCTGCGGAGCAGGAGGGATGCGTGTGGCCAGCTCACCCATAGGCTCCGTTGCTGATCAGCTTGATGGTCTCAAAGTCGCCCTCACAGGGCTTCCTCCGAGGAGCACTGACCGACTGCTGGCTCTGAGGAGACACAGAAGGGTTTGAATGTGTCTGTGTGTGCTGCCAGAGGGCTGGAGCCCCACGGGGCTTTGAGGGTCCAGAGGTGAGGCTGTGCTCACCTCACAGGCATCGTCGTTCTCAGGGGTGATGGTGTTCCCACTGTCAAAGTGGTCCAGCTGGACCATCTCTGCAGAGGACAGGGACCGTATTCACATTCATCCCGCTCACATCCCTTTGTGCCAAAAGAAACCCCCGGCCACCACCCGCCCTCCCACATCAGGGATCCCACGGGGGTTGAGCTGCATGCTTGGTGCAAGCTATCGTAGGCAGAAATTCAGGTCACAGCATTAGGAGGTTAAGCACGAGGCCAAACATTTACATAATTCTCTTTTTCCCATAGTCATTCCCCATCGTGCTCCTCGGGGATTATGGTTTCCCCCAAAGCCTTGGCTTCCTATGGATTAAGTGTTCTTCCTATTAATCTGCTTTGCTGAACATGCCGGGAGCAGTAAGGAGGGATGCTGGGCTGGCTGTAGGCTTGGCTGTCATCCTGCTGTTGCAGCCCCCAGAGCCCACGGCCCGCAGACCTGCCCAGCGGCCTCCTACCCTCCAGAGGGTCCTTGACGAGCCCCAGCTGGCTGATGATGTAGCGGGGAATGTCGGTCTTTATGCCCTGACCAACTTTGGCGTGGCCCTCAGCAGCTTCCAGGAGATGGTAGAACTCCTCAGGGTCAAACTCCTGGGTGGGGAAAATCAAGCGTGGTCAGGGAGCAAAGCCAAAGCTTCCCTCCAAGCACTGCATGACGGCTGCTGCGTCTTACCAGGCACTCCAGAAGGCGAGCAGGACGGGAGATGATTATCAGCAGCTTCCTCACCAGCTGGTCAATGAACTTCACTTCCTCACTCTCCGAACGCTCCTGAGCCTGCCAGAAAGGGGACAGAAGCCAGGAGTCACCGATGGCCTTGGGAGATGGCGCCGAGCAGAGAACTGCCCCCACTCACGTCTCTCAGCATCTTCTCGAGCTTCTCCTGCAGCTCCATGAAGTAGCGAGAAGTGATGAGGGCCCCCTGGGATTTGGCCAAGCAGTCGCGAGCCAGCTCGATGATCTGGTGGTGGATGAAGCCCAGCACCCCGTCGGCCAGAGGCAGAGTGCTGCTGGAAGAGAAGTTCCTGATCGTGTCCTGCAGACGCTCCTCCATCTGGGCTGTAGCCTGCAAGGCAGGAGGGATGGTGACGATGGAGCTCGTGTCCCCGTGCCCCCTGCCTCCTGCAGCCCCAAACCCCACGTGTGCCTCACCCAGACCCCACTCCCACCACCTGCTCATGCTCCAACAACACAGTGCCACACATTCCAGAGAATGTGTGGCATTTGCGATGATGCAGAACCACACGGTTCACTCCCATGCCTCCAGTGGCCCCCAGCACCCCCATAAGTATTCATGCATTCTATGTTCCAGCACAGAGAAGTGATTTTTCTGCAGAAGCTGCCCGGTGCTGTGGGAGCACAGATGCTGCCATCCCCTCCATGGCCGTTACCTTGGGGAACCGCTCCTTGTAGACATGGTTCATCATCACGACCTCGTTATCAAATGTTCCACTCGTCCGCCCAGGGCTGTGGGGAGCAAAATGGAGGAAAAGCCCGGTGAGTTACGAATCCAAAGCATTTAGAAGCATGCAAATAGCTCCTGCTCCCAGAGGAGCTCGTGGTTCCCATGTCACGAGCTGTCAGAGCCTGTGCAAGCAGAGCTGTCAGCCTTGGGCCAGGACTTGTAGCAGTGATGGGATCGCCTGCATGGCCAGAGTGTCCTGGGGTCCCCCCACCGCACACCCACCAACACCAGCAGCTCACTCCTTCCCTCGCTTTGGTGTTTCCACCTTGTGCAGAGGCTGCCAGCTGTTCTTACAGGGCTGGGCGGTGCTGGGCTCCTGCAGACCCAGCTCTTCCAACTCAAGTCCCTGGAAAAGCCTCTGGCGTTTTGGGCCACCAGTGCTGCATTAGTCACTTGGCTTCCACCACTGAGCTCATCCACCACTTCCTCTCATGCCACAATTTGTGCTTCTGCCCCTGCCGTGATGTCTGGGACACAGACAGCAACAACGCAGCCACTGGAGGGCTGCCTGGGCCGCAGCCAAGCACGATGGGAGAGCATCCACAGCCATCCTGACGCCCATGCTCTGATGCAGGCATTGCCCTTTTGGCAGCCCACAGCACAGGGAGCCCAACCAGACCCCAGCCGCCCCGCAGCGGACGTGGGAACGTTCAGAAAAAGGCTTCCTGCACGGACAGGTTGCTAAAAAGGGCTATTTTGGAACAAATCCCACTTTCTCCAACCTCAGCCCAGGGAATCTCACCCTTAGGCATCCTCTGACACATCCCAGCAGCCTCACACTACCGAAAAGCAGAGCCCAGTGTGCAAAAGCATGGAGTTTTACCACTATCCCTGCCAGGGAAGAAACTGCATCAGGGTCAGCGCCCAGGGTGCGGCCAAACAGGACCTTGATGTCACAGAACGGCTCGCGAGAAGGTGGCAAGCAGGACCTGGTTCACGTGGGTGGTCTCTGTACCTCAGGCTCCGGGATCGTGGGCGCAGACAGGGCGAGTGCCGCCCCTCCTCATCCGTGACGCTCTCAGTGCTGCGGAAGTGTTTGGAGAGGAAATGCAGCTCATCGGGGGTGGGCTGGTATGGCAGCTGGTGCAGCCGCTCCTGGGAGGACGAGGACGACTGGAAGGAAGGACAGATGTGGGCGGTCAGGAGATGGGACGGAACCTCGCAGGCAGCGGGGTGGGAAGCAGCAGAAAATCTGCCTTGAAGCTCCTGTTAGTCTGAAAACTGATCAGCAGCATTCCTCGGCGTGCACCTCCTGCAAGCGTGGGCCCCCAGCCCAGCTCCATGCACTGACCCCAATCCTGGCTGCCCATCACACCCCAGGCAGCTCTCGCCCTTCTGTGCATGGCCAAGATGTGCAACCAGGTGCAGCAAAGCTTGGATGTGCAGAGGGAATGCGCCTTACCGAGACGGTGGAGCTGGGGGTGTTGGTCCCATAGCCAGATGAGGGGAGCGAAGCCAGTGACCACCTTCTGCCATCGGCCCTGCAAGCACAAACATGTCTATGGCACAGTGGAAAAAGCAGGTGAATGCAAGTATAGAAATAGCATCAGAACGATAAGGATGGGAGAGAGGACTTCTGTTTGGCCAACTGGGAGAGCCTGGAGTGCCAGAATGGACTGAAAGTTGGTTCTGTGTGGTGGAGGCACTGCGGGAGCAGGGAACACAAAGTGACAGCAGCTGCAGCCCCAGCTCGGCCCCATGCTGCACGAGAGGCTTTGCTTGCAAATAATAAGAAAAAAGGAGAATCGTATTTTTAATGGAAGCACGATTCTGGCTTTGGAGACTGAGAGAAATCGAGATTTCTCAGCACCGTGCAGAAAGAACACGGGGATCAGAGCCTGGCTGTAAACAGGAAGGCCGACACTCGCACGTAGGCGAATGCTTCCTCTTGGATGAGTTTCCAACAGAACAGGTCACAGCGCTGCTTCCCATGCGTGCAGGACGCAGGGCACAGAGCACAGACAAGGGCAGGCGATGTGCTGGCTGCTGCACTGTGGAACACTTCCAAAGCCCTTTGGCTTTTTGCTCCAGTTGGAGCGTGAAAATTAAAACGAAGCCTGCAGCTTTTTTCCATGAGCCAATCCATGGGTGAACGACACCACTGCAGCTCCCCTTGGCGCAGCCCTTCTGTCCCCCATCACTTGCCTGTCAGTCCGAGGAGCGTGGCTGGAGGGCAGCGGGACACACGGGTCACAGCAGCAGGGAAATCAGAACCGGAGCAGAAATCAGGGGGGAGAAAATAACAGTGGTGAAGGCCAACAGAACAGCCCCAATCCACGGGTTGAGGTGATCCGTGGGAGGCGGAGCTCACCTGCGGGCGAAGGGGAAGTTGATGGAGGTGCTGGCGGAGAAGTTGCGAGGGCTGTCCAAGGGGCTGCTCCCAGCTGTGAGGAGAGGGAGAACGGGGTTCATTGTGCCCCTGGCGTCCCCTCAGCCACCCCTCAGCCCTCTGGGAAAAGCCACTGAGTGCCCAGGCGGCGCCACAGGACCTCACCGGGGTGACCCTGCGCGGTGCTGAGCCCGGCCTCGGCATTCCCCTCACCTGTGGGCACTGAGAGCGGGGAGAGAGGGCGCGAGAGGGTTGGAGATGGAGTCCCCACCACCAGGCTCTTCCTGTTGCTGCTTCGGCAGCTGGAGAAGGGAAAAGGAAAAGCGATTCATTTGGGAAGTGGAAGGTGGGCAGGGCTGGGAGGCTTGGACGTGGGCAGCCCTGCTGCAGCTCATCCAGCTTGCAGCAAGGGGACACGGCTGCTGTCGCCACATCGATTACAGATCTCCTGCCCCCAGGAAGATCACAGCCCCAGCACAGCACAGGGCTGCTGGGGTTCGTTTTGGAGCCGAATCGTCTCAGCGAGGTCCCACTTCTGGTTTTCGCCCCCGGGGAGGAAAGATGCATGTGGGGCCGTTGGGCAAGAATAGAAAAAAGGATCTAAAAGGAGGAAGCGATGGAAATGCCAAGCTGCTCCGGGCCACGCCAGCCCTGCTGCACGGCATGGAAAATTCACTTTGCTGAGTGGGAATATCCCCGTGCAGGGCAGAATCTGAGGACAGCTTGTGTGCGCATGGGAGAGATGCGTGGGTTCTTAATGCCAGACCAAGGACGGATCCCCACGAAAACGTCAGCGCAGCCGAGAGCCGGGTGTGGGGCAATCGGCCACACTGCGGTGCGTGTGAGCGCCTCCTCCGGCTGTGAGCCCTGCACGGGGGGCGCTGAGCTGCGTGCCTGGGCTGGGCGCCCCACGGCTGCTGCCCAGAAAGGACAGGGACCAACGCCAGGCACAGGACAAACTCCACTCCGAGGGGTCCTGCGGGGGTCCCACAGACACGAGCCAGCGGCAGGAACGGCAGGGGGCAGATCTACGAGTGATACCAGCGCTGCTGGAGCAGCACAGGCAGCGAGGGGGGGTTCTGGCAGGAAAGGGTTGACTTCACCCTGCATTCAGAAGCGCTTTTTTGCATCCTCCCCTCAGTGCAGCAGCTCGAGCTCTTTTGCTCAGCCAGCGCGGGGAGCAGCTCGGTCTGCCCCTCCGTTTGCTTTTGATCTGCTCGTCCCCCTCCTGCAGAGGCTCCCCGGGGCCAGCAGCTGCCGGCACGGGCAGCCCCGCACGCTGCGCTCGGAGGTTTCATTTTGGAAGTGAAAACAAACCTTCGGCTAAGCGAGTTCCAGTAATGGTGACACAGGCAGAGGCTGCTGTTTCCTGTTTCCGCGCGCTCCACCCTCGCGCTGCAACAACCATCTTGCACCACCGCGCTGCCGATGCTCAAACCCAGCTGCTTCCCGGCCTCCCGGGCACAAAAGCAGGAGTTCCCAGTGGCAGGAGCCGAGGCTGTGCTCCAGCCCGTGCTGCCGGCAGTGCCTCCAGCACTAATGTGAGCTTGGTACATTTTTACCAAAAATGGAGTGGAAAATTGCAGTCAGCATCTCCAGAGCCACTGTGTGTGGGGACACTGAGCGCAGCATCCCCGCAGCCACCCCGGCCCCATCGCCATCCCAAACTGCCAAAGGATGTGGGGGGGAGGGTGACAGCAGCAGTGACATCCCGGCTCCCACGGTGCTCCCAGTGCTGTGAGGTGGCACTGCGATGTTTGTGGGGATGGGGAAAGCTATGGGGACAACACAGCGCGTTTGGGGACAGATCGGAGAGTCCGTGGATGGGCCCTTGCAGGACAGCAGGACATCGGAGCCAGAAGGCCCAAAGCACACAGAAAGACACACGGCCCTCGTGCTCTCCCTGCCCTGGGAGGAAAGATTCATTTCCAGTGAGACAAATTGCCTGCAACGCCAAACCAGGCAGCTGCACCCAATGTTTCTGCACCGCTGCCCAGCGTGATTTCATCTCCATGGCACGTTGGCTGCACCGAGCGGGGCTGCGTCCCGACATGGAGCTGCATGGGGGATGCAGAACGGGGCAACGTAACCCCACATCCTGGTTAGGAGTTTATTTCTCTACTGGCACTGAAATAAAACAGCCTAAAGAATTGGCCGTGCACCACAACGCAGATCTCTGCGTCCCTGTGCTGCTGTTCCCCGTCAGTAAATGTGGGTCCGGCCCACAGGTGTGCTCTCAGCACTGCAGCCCCCCGGTGCTCTCACCCCCACCAAATCACCCCCTGCACGTCCTGTCCTGCCTGCTGGAACACACAGCAGGCTGCTCCTCGATGTAGATTCTAGGAATCCCAATGAATGAAGAGCAAACCATCGGTGCCACGGGGCTGCATGGCACACACAGCCCTGCACCGCGCCGCCTGGCTCCGCTGAGCAACGGCACCGCGCTGCATCCCAGGCTGCGCTATGGGGCAGCACCATGGGAACACCTCCCCTCAGCCCCACGCCTGCTGAACGCCGCTTCTTGGTGTTGAGCTGTGGATTTCACAACAGCCTTGGCACCGGGACCCGACCCCAGCAGGGTGGTGATGCCCCCCTGCCTGCCCACGGCACCGTGGTACCTGCGGTGCCCCCAGCTCTGCAGCCGTTCCTTTAAATCTCGCAGGGCCTCGGGGTCCCTCACCCAGCTCCGAAGCGATGCCCCCCTTGCTGCTCTGCAGCGCTGTGCCTGACGCAGGCATCTCCCCTCCGCTGCACGCACAGCCCACCCCTCTGTGTGTAATGTGTCACTCAGGGCCCCAAGCCCTGCACCGCCGGGGCGCAAACCTCGGCACGACCCCCCGAAACCAGGCACCGTGGGGATGTGGAGCCCACTGCGACTCCCTTCCCCCTCATTCATCCCCAACCACAGACCCCCAAACAACACAGATTGCAGCGGCAGTGCAGACCCCTCCCCCGACACGATGCTCCCTTAGCAGCGCTCCCCGCCGCAAACCCCTCCCTCCAATCCACGCACCCTCCAAAGCAACCCCTGCTGCAACTCCCTCCAACCACGCACCCCAAAGCGCAATCCCCACAAACGACGCCCCCCCCAGCGCAACCTCTAGCGAATCCCCCCCCTCCAACACGCGTCCCCCGACGCTGCCCCGCGTACAACCCCCTCAACCTCTCACCCCCCTCCGCAACCCCTCCCCCAAACCGTCCACCCCCCCATGCCACCCCCCCACGACCTCGCAGCTCCGCTGCAGCCCTTCCCAAACGATCCACCCCCAAGGCGACCCGCGGCGCAGCTCCCCCCAAACGGCGCTCCTGGCCCCCCCCCGGCCCCCTGGTACCTCTTGGATCGCTGCAGCAAAGCCCCGGCCGTTCTCTGCCCCCGGCAGCCGCCGCCCGCCGCCCCCCAGCAGCTCGGATCCGACATCGCGGAGCCGGGAGCGCGCGGGGCCGCACCGGGGCCGCCTCCCGAGCCGAGCACGGCCCGACCCGCCCCGCCGCACCGGGGTTACCGTGGAAACGGGCGGCGGTTCGAAGAGGGGGGGGGAGGGGGAGTAGGGTCGCCATAGAAACGAGGCGGTTACCCCCCATCACCACCACCAAATGGGGTCAGGGTTGCCATGGAGATGGGGCAGCACCCCAAAATGGGGTCGGGTTGATGTAGAGGCAGGGCAGCACCCCGAAAGTGAGCTTTGGGTCACCATAGGAATGGGGCATCACCCTAAATGGGGTCAGAGTTACTCATACAGAGCATCACCCCAAAATGGGGTCCGGGTTACCATGGAGATGAGCATCACCCCAAAATGGAGATGCAGCCACCACTACCCCTGCATTACGGGACCACGCGTTCCCCAAAGCCAGTGCTGCTGGCCCCAAAGCTCACGTGTTGCTGCAGTGTGGGCAACCCTGGGGGGGCTCCCCAATGTGCCCCCGCTGCTCCTCACACAACGGGGCCGCCATGGGGGGCTTCACCCACACAGCCCCACACTCCCTCCTGGGCTGCAGCAGGGACACCCCACGCCAAGACCCAGTGACACAGATCCCGGTGCCCGGCCTCATTTTCCAGCTGTGAGCGGGTCAGGTGCCGATGCATCAGCAGCACGAACCCCACGTGGGACAGCATCACCAAACCGGGCTGAAAATCCCCCAAATCCCCACACTGATGGGGCCCAGCCTGCTGGGTGCCACCAACTCCATGTCCTCATCCCCACGCTGTCCCCACCACAAAGCACAGCGTGGCCCCAGCAGCCGCCCTGCCCCGAGCACAGTGCCACTGAGCCACGGTCACTGCAGCTACGGGACGGCCACCAAAGATCCCCTAAAGACGAGCACCCCATCCCACAGCAGGCTTCCTATGTGGGAGAAGGGCCTCACCCTCGCTCTGACCCCGTGCTGGGGGGCATTTTGAGGTTTTTCCCCAAGTGCAGCACGCTCAGAGGCTGAGCTCCAACTGCTGTGATGGCATTCACACGGAGTTCCCTCAAATGGAGCCATCAGTTGGAGGTCACCACGCACAATCTGCTTTTGGGGCATGCGAACTGCAGATGGACCCCGTCCACCTCTCCCAGTGTGCCCAGAAGAAGCTTCTGTCCCATTCAGGGTGGGAGTCTCATCTCTCTGCCCCGAGCAGGCAGGGTTTGGGGTCTTACCTCCATGGGTGCAGAGATAGCAGCGGGCTGCAGGGGCTGCAGGGGCTGCAGGGGCTCAGCAGCGTCGGGCTCTGGCTGCTCGGGGACAGGCTGCAAGGCAACGGTGTGAGCGGCACCCGGCACCTGGGGGCACGGCACAGCAGCAGCAATTCCCCTCCCGGGGCACCATCGGGAACGGGGGACAAAGAGCAAGGAGAGGGGAGAGAGCCGGAAGGGAGACGTTGTGGGCAGGGCTGAAGGGGGCACAGACTGGGGGCGAGGGCTGGGGATGCGGGAGGGCAGACGCCACGGCGGGCGGGAAAGCTGGGGATGCTCGGGATGAGGGGACGCCCAGGGGATGGGGGGGTTGGGACGGGGGGATGCGGGGATGCTCAGCACGCGGGATGTGGGGATGTTGGCGATGCGGGGATGCCGCTGCCGCCATCAGCCCGAGCCCGGCGCCGCCGGCAGCCCCTTCCCGACTCACTCCAAGGTCAGCGCGGGGATCTTCAGCCGCTCCCGCCGCGCCTTCATGCCGCCGCCGCCGCTCCGCTCCGCTCCGCCCGTCGCACCGGCAGCCCCCGCGCTGGGCGGCTCCAACGGGCGGCGGCAGCGGCGGCACCGCCGGGAGCGGAGCTCGGCCCGCCGGGCACGGACCCGCCCCTGCAGATCGGTACGGCTCGGCACGGCTCGGCACGGCTCCGTACAGCTCGGCACGGCTCGGCACGGCTCGGCACGGCTCTGCACCGCGCGGCACAGCAGCCCCCAGCTCCCAGCACAGACCGGACGGCGCAGAAGCTGCTCGGGGCCACTCCGCTCCCGGGCTTTGCCTGGGCACAGAGCAGCACCGTTGCAGGACGGCCCAGTACAGCACCAGCTCCTATAACGGCCCCAGCGCCCCCTCCAGCGCACCCCTGGCACAGCAACCGTGTGCCCCACAGCCCCAAAGAGGCATTGCAGCAGCGGTGCACCCCCTCATCACCCCACAGTGCCCCGAACAGCCTCAGCACAGCTTCAGGATCGGCTCCTGCCGCACGCCGGTGCACCCCAATACACCACGGAACGTCCCAACGCACTGCGGCAGCACAGCTCGCCCCAGTACACTCCAGTAGTGCCCAGTACACCCTTACACACACGTATCACATCTCTTTGGCATCAGAAAGCACGGTGATCCCACTCCGGGTTTGGGCACGGCGAGACCTGGCCACCCCAAGGTGGCATCCAGCTGAGCCCTGCAGGCGGCAGTGCGGCCCCAGGCGCAGCCCTCCCGGTGACGCCACCGTCCCACGCGGCGCAGCTCGGCAGACTTACGCTCTCCCTCGGCGCGGCAGGCTCAGCTCCTTCTGCAACGAGAAAAGCAACGAGCGGGGTCAGGGCTGCCACCACTGCACCGCAGGGACCATCCCCACCGAGGGGTCAGCACGGGGGGGGCAGCTGCTCCTCAGCGCCCTGCACTGGTGGCTGCGTGGCCAGGCCTCGAGGACAGGAGACGACAGCCGCAGGGTGATGGCTGTGCCCCCATCCCCGTCCCTGCCCCCCGTCCCACAGACTCGGCCGTGGGCAGCAGCCGGCGCCCCGCACGCTGTTTATTTTTCCAGCCGATGGGAAGATCTCTGGTGGAAGCTGTTTGCTTGCAGGTGGCACGAGGGGCAAAGGGCAGCGGTGCAGCACAGCAGCCTCCGTGCAGCAGGGACCGAGCGCCCACCCGTGTGCCACCCAGCAGAGGAGCCGTGGGTGCCGGCGGGCAGCGCGTGCCGTGGTGACTGCGGGACGGAGGCGCACGTGGTGGCCGCACGTGCTGCTGACGCCCATCACTGCCCCGATCTGTGCCCACCGGCCCCGTACCCCTAAGCAGCTTAACCGCATTCCCCTCCTGGCAGCGCCCATGGGTGGAGGCTGTGTGAGCTGCTGCTGTCACTCCTGCACCCCACGCAGCCGGGGTACCCGCGCCCCGTCCCGCTGCCCCCACGGAAATCCCTGGGTTGGGGCTCGCAGCAACACAGTGATGCAGCAGCGTTGCCGTGACAACGGGTGACATCACGCCCCGATGCACAGCGATTCGGCAGCGGGGGCCCGTGGGTGCTGGGGGCGGCGGGGGGGTGCGTGGTACCGGGGTGGGCGCACGGTGTCGGTGCCCTGGAGCAGCACTGTGACCCCACGGCCGGGTGCTGGGTCCCCGCACGGAGCGGAAGCTCCCCCAGCACCCTCACCCCGCTGTCCCTCGGCTGAGATCCCCATCCTCACCCAGGGCCACGCCATCGGCTGCTGGGACAGCGCTGGCACTGGGGACGGCACTGGGGGCGGCACTTCTGCCCGATGCGTTGGGACAACCGTCCCCACCTGCTGCAGGGAGCTGAACCCACGGCCGCGGGGCTGCTCCCCCCAGGGACCACCCGAGAGCAGCGCTGTGGCTGCCGTGGTGCTGCGGTTGCTGTGGGGTCCCTTCCCCCCACCGCCCCCCACTGCAGCAGCACGCAGCACAGCGCGGCGCCCCGGGGAGCTGCCAGCTCGGATGAAGGCAGCTTCGTACCGCGCTCCAACCGCACCGACAGCTCGGGACGGCCCGCGGGGGGCAGCGCTCCGTTTTGCAGATGGGGACGGAGTTGTGAGGTCACCCGGAAAATCGGCGCAGAGCTTCGGGCTCAGCGTGAGCCCCCGCTGCGGCCGCCTGCCTGCCCTCCGACAGGGGCGGCGGGGATCTGGGGGTGTGGGAGAAGGACAGGCGGGGGGGTTGGGGGGCCGGAGCCCCTAGGGGTGCGCAGTGGGGCTGGGGGTTGCAAACCCTCACGGCCGTGGTTGGGCAAAGATTGGGCATCGCTGGGATGGGGGTCCCGCGCTGCTCCCACGGAGCCCCCGGCAGAGCCCCGCACACGGTCCTGTGCCCCCCGGCACCCACAGCCGGGATCCTCTCCCACAGCCGGCACCGCACCCCAATCCCACCCGCAGCACCGCTCCTCGCATGCACGGCAGCCCCCTCTCCCGCACACACGGCTCCCGCTCGCACACGCACTCACCGAGCATCCACCCTTCTCGCACCCACATCCAACACGCACACACACGCACACACCCGCCCTCCGGCACCCACCCCGCGCCCACCCGCCCCGCGCAGCTCCGCGCCGCTCACCTGCAGCCCCCTCCGCCGCAGGATGCTGGGCTCGTCCATTCCGCCGCGCCGCGCCGCCGCCTCCCGCTGCTCCCGCTCCGCCCGGTGCTCCCGGTGCGCCGCCCAGCGGCCCCGGCACGGCGCGGCACGGCACGGGGGTGGCTGGGAGCGGGGCGGGCGGCGCGGTGGTCCCTTCCTCCCTGATGGCCCGGCACAGTAAGGGCTGAGCCACGTCCGGCACGGCGCAGGTCAGCATGGCACGGCGTGGTGCGGCTGTGGCGTGGCCTGGCCTGGTTTGGCACGGCACTGCATGGCAAGGCACAGCTTAGTTTGGCACAACACGGAACAGCACAGCTTGGTTTGGAGCAGCGTGGCACGGCATGGCACAGCTTCATTTGGCATGGCACAGCTTGGTTTGGTGTGGTGAATGGCACAGCTCAGTTTGGCACGACACCCCCAGCGCAGCACGGCTTCATTTGGCACAGCGTGGCACGGCACGGCGTGGTTTGGCACAGCACGCTGCTCCAAGAGCCACGGGGCTGAGCGTGCGCCCACGGCGGTGGGCTGAGGGGTCACAGCCGCCCCTGCACGGCGCTCCACCACCGCCGCCGCGCCGTCCCCACGAGGAGCGGCGCACAAGGGGACATTTTCTGCGGGGACAACGGCGCTCTGTGCGCGGTGCCACCCGGCTCTGCCGCCCGCGATCACACGGCGCCCGGTGACGCCATGTCCTGTGCCTCAGTGGGGCTTTGTTGTGACCTCGAGGGGGGGACGATGTGCGCTGGGGGCCGGAGGGTTCTGCCCGGACATGCGGCCCCGCGCTGGGAGCAGCCCCGACCTCGCAGCTCCTGATTCACCAAATACGGGCAGCGCATCAAAGCCACGACGTGCAGGTTGCCAAAAAAAGAAAAAGGAAAAAAGAAAAAGCAGCGCAACACAACACCTCTTTTGCTTACCTTGCTTTTCTGGCAGCGTCGGGGCGGGTGTGCGGGCACAGCGGGGGACATCAACGCTGCTTTCTCTTTTGGTTTTGGTCCAAGAGAAGCACGCGCCAACACCGGCAACGGCCGCGCTCAGCAGCAGAGGAAGCGGCAGTGGGGGCAGAGCCGGGGGCAGCGGGACCCTGCGGGGGGGGCGCGGTGAGGATGGAGCGCGAAGGGGTCCCGGCGCTGCGGTGGCTGCTGCTGGCGCTGGCGCTGCCGGCGCGGGGCGGTGAGTGCTGCCGCGATGGGAGATAAACGCAGAGGGTTTCGCTGAGCGATACGGGGTGATAAGGGAAGGGAGTGGAGCAGGGAGCTTTCATGGCAGCGGACGGAGGTGTTCCGGGCACGGTGCTGGGGCTGCGGGCAGCGGGATGGGGTCTGGATGGTGCTGGCGGGCAAAGCTGCGTGGCATCCATGGGAGAAGAGGGCTTTTTGGGAATCACTGCACGACTGCCGTTGTCTCTCTGCCCCACTGCGCGGCGCAGCACTGCCTGCAGCACGCGGCCGTCCCGGTGCCGGGGGCCCACAGCCCCACTGCCGGCTGAGCCCGCCCGCCCTCTGCACGGCCTCCGAGCCACGTCCAGCCGCTGTGGGTCATGTGGAGTCGCAGTGGTACCGGGGGCTGGAGGGGGCCCTGCAGGGAGCTGGGAGATGGAGCACCTCTGGCCCCAGCCCCCCTCCCCATCCCCATGACCCCAGGTCAAGCAAGCTCCACTACCCCAAGCCCCCAAGAGCCCGGGTGTGATTCCCTACACACAGGTGCCCCCGATCCCCCCCCCGGGCTCTCCTGCTTCAGGCGCTGCAGCTCCGGCCCCTTCACCTGCTCCTGGCCGCCCCAGGGCCCCGCCGGCAGCACCACCTACGTCCTCGTGCTCTGGTGAGTTGGGGACACCGTGTCCATCAGGAGCACACAGGGGACACTCGGGGCCACAGGGGACACGGAGCCACTGCTGTACACCACGGCTGAGCGCTTTCCCTGCAGTTATGTGAGCCGGCAGCTGTGCCAGCAGCACGACGCGGGCACGGCCACGGTGCGCACCCTGAAGCAGCACCAAGTTTATGTCCGTACCAACACCACGGCCTGGGTGGAGGCGCGCTGGGGACAGCATCTGGAGCGCAGCCCCAACATCACGCTGCACCTCGACGAGGCCGGTGAGTGCTGGGGACCAGGCAGGGCGGCGAGCTGCAGTGGTCACCACAGCTGTGCTGTCCCCGCAGTGAAGCTGGATCCCCCTTCCCATGGGACATCCTTCACTAAGGCCAATGGGCGCCTGGAGCTGAGGCTGCCGCGGCCGCAGTGTCACCACAAGGAGCGGCCGCCGCCACGCAGGGAGGCTCGATTCCGCCGGGTGGGTGATGGCAGCTGGATGCAGGTGAGGGGACCAAAGAGATCCCCCAACCACCACGTCCCCTGCACCTCGGTCAGCATCACCGTCACCCGGTGGCCGGTGCCACCGTTCTCTCCGCAGGTGATGTGTGAGACAGGGAAGGGTGAGGATGAAGATGACCCAGGTCTGTTTTGCCCCATGCTCAGGGTTGGGGTGGGGGGACAAACTCATCCTGAGAGGGGTCACCTCACCACCACCGACCCGGTGCTCTGCAGTGACCTGCGAGCTGGGGGGAACCGCTGCCTTCGAGGTGCAGCTCCGGCACAGGACGCAGCACTGGAGCAGCCACTGGAGTGACTGGAGCCCATCCATCTTCATCCCCGAGGGTGAGTGCGACGCCAGGAGGGACCCCACATCCCTGCACCTGGCCGGCACGCACCTGGGTGAGCGCATCGCTCCTCTCGCAGAGATCCTGGAGAGCCCCGCACTGAGCTTCAGGCTGGGACACCTCGGGAGAAACGGGCAGAGGCTGCTACAGCTGGGCTGGCAGGTGGGCAGGTGGGCGCACTGCTGGGACGGCTCCGTGTCCTGCAGGCATCCCACAGCACTGCCACCGCTGTCCCCACACAGCGCGCCCGCGCGGCACAGGGGGACGTCAGCTACACCCTGCGTGCCCACATGCCGGAGTGCAGCTGCGCCGAGGAGGACGAGGTGGTGCTGGGGGCAGAGGAGACAGAGTACAACCTCACGCTCTGCGGGGCTGCATACGAGATCGTGCTGACGGCCACCAACGCCGCAGGAAGCAGCCCTGCACGGCGGCTGCAGGTGCCGGCGGAGCAGCACACGGGTACCCAAAAAGGCCACAGAAAAGACGAGGCTCCTCGGCCCGGCACCACCCTCACCTCTCTGCTCCCCGTGTTTTGCCCCAGAGCTCAGCTTCCAGAACATCAGCTCTGTGGGCACCATGGTGATCGCACGCTGGGAGGCGCCAACGCGAGGCTTCGCCTTCTGCTCCGAGCGGCAGCGGACGCCGGGAGCCCCACAGCCGGGGCGCTGCGTGCAGGAGGAGTTCCTCGCACGCAGCTCCCACTGGCAGGCAGGCACGGCAGCCCCGAGCCCCAGCGCCCTCCTGCTGGCTGCGGCCACGCGGTGACGGTGCCGCTCCTCACGTAGGGCCGCTGGAAGCGCCGGCGTGTTACCGGCTCGCCGTGCACGGCCGCGGCGCAGAGCAGGACTGGGCCACCTTCGCTCTGCAGCATCACTTCGTCGGCAACAGTACGTAGGGAGCGGGGACATCGCAACCCCCCGGTGCCGCGCAGGGGGCCGGCCGGACCCTCAACATCCGCTCCCACCCCACGCAGCCTCGTTGGCCGCCTCTGTCCGCATCAACGCCAGCGCCGATGCCGCCGTGCTGCTCTGGGAGCCGTCCCTACGCGCTGCTTGCCCCGGCGCGCTGCTGGGGTACCGCGTGTGCCACGCTGCTGAAGGGGACAACGTGACATGTGAGTGGTGGCACCGCTGCCAGGAGGGTGGGGGGGACCGAGGGAGGGCGGCTCTGCGCACTGCTGCCCACGCCGTGTCACTTACAGATGGCGACGTGGACGCATCAGCATCGCGATACGCGCTGCGAGACCTGAAACCAGGCACCGCCTACAGGGTGGGCATCCAGGAGGTGGCGGCGGGCGGCGGGGGCACCTGCAGTGCCCGGTGGCACTTCCAGACCACGGCGCTGGGTAACGGTGGGGGACCTCCTCCCTTTCTCATGGGGACCTTCCTGTGTCCCATTGGGCACAGGGACGCGGGGCCGGGATGTCACCATCACCCAGAGGTGCTCATCTCCAGGTGGAGCGGTGTGGAGCTCCAACCTGAAGTACCTGGGCATCTCGCTGGGGATCCCAGCTGCCGCCCTCATCTACCAGCTGAGCAAGAAGAGGTGAGAACAGGCACAATGACGGTTCCTCCGTGCCCCTCTCCCCCCGCATTGACCCCACTGCCATCTCCCCAGGCTCCACGGGATGCTCTTCCCTCCCCTGCCCAAACCCACCGGCAGTGAAGCCCTCCGGTTCTCAGCCAGTGAGATGAGCCAGGTGAGCTGCAGTGTGCGCCCTGGGATGAGCTGTGAGGCCGAGACCTCCCAGCACAGTGCTTCTTCTCCCCAACAGAACAAGCCCTGGAAGAGCTTCCTGGAGCCCTCGGAGCAGCTCAGCCCCGGGGAGTTGCTGGTAATGGAGCTGAGCCCTGAAAATGAGGCAGCCGCCAGCACGCGGCCCCACACAGCACAGCTCAGCCCCGAAGAACCGATGGAGCCACTGCAGCCACACTGCAAGGTGGAGCTGCCCTTCACGTACCGGCGGCAGGAGGTGCTGGACCCGGAGCCAGGGGGGTCAGGGGGGCTGGGGGAGGTCCCCACCTGTGGCCCCACAGCTGCAGAGGAGGGCGCAGGGAGCTGGGGGCTGAGCCAGGCGCTGCCACCTCTTGTGCTGCTCAAACCCATCTCCCCACAGGATCAGGAGGGTGTGGGGCTGCTGCAGGAGAAGGCGGTGCCTTAGGGATCCCAGGGATGGGGGACAAAGCGGGTCCCTCAGACAGCGAGGGGGTGATGCTGAGGGAACATTGCTGCATTGCACAGGGCCGGGACCCAGTGAGGCACAGTGCAGCCCAAAATAATGAGGGCAGGAGGCTGCGGGCTCAGCTCCCCCTACGGGGGTGGGGATGTTTCCTTGGGCACGAGGAAGCTGCTTTGGGAGCACATCAGAGTGAAGACTGCATCCCTGCCCCCGCGGGATGGGGGCACAGCCAAGCCCAGCGCCGAGCACTGAAACACCAGAGTGTAGAAGTAAAGAAAACCAAACAGCAGCACCGCTGTGCTCTCCTTGTCCCACCCGGGTCGGGGAACTCCGGGGTTTGCTGTTGGGCCCCCAAGCAGTGGGGTGAGACACCTGGGGCTGCGCCGTGTGCCGTATCTGGGGCAGAACTTTCGGCAGCGGTTTGTGGTCCGTCTGCCCCACACCGAGGTGTAGGCGGCCTCCGGTGGGTGCTGAGAGAGCAAAAATTAACGCTGAGGAAACAGAAAAAGGGTTCAAGAGGCAAGAGGGAGATGTGGGCAGAGGCAGCGTCCCCCGGTCCCGCCACACGAGGGGTTTCCTCCCCTTCGGCTGCTGCTCGGAGCACCCCGGGCTGCGGAGGTCCCCGCGTTTTGGGGCGCTCCGTCGTGTCCGCCGTCACCGCGTCGGAGCCACCAACGGGACCACGAGGTGGCAGCAGCCCCGCGCTCCCCTCCCGCAGCCTCTCGCCGCCATCGTCGCACAAACCGACCCCAACCGAACCCCCACCGCGAACATCCCAACCCCGCGGGGTTTTGGGGCAGCACAGCACATCCCCGCCGCACGGCGCTGACCCTTCCCCGGTCCTGTCGCAGCGCTGCAGCCCCGCTCCGTCCCCTCCAAACCCAAAGCGGTGGGGCTGAGGAGGAGGACGGGCAGCCAGCAGCCTCTCGCCCTCCACGGCGTTTCTTTTTAGGGTTTTGGTTGCGACGGACCCAACTCGCAGCGCACCCGGCGGCGGTGCTCATCGCTGCTCGCAGAGGAAGTGCTGCGTTACGGGAGCGCAGCGCTCGGGTTGCAGCCCGGCTGCTGTTTACAGCCCAACTTTTAGGGTCACGGCTCGGGCCGAGCACATGGCCCGGCACGGGGCCAGGACACGGGAATCCGACAGCGAGACTGTGGCAGGACAGCAAGTCCCCGGCACCGTCTGAAAAACACCCCAAGGGGGGGCGGTGGGGGCAGGGGTTCTCTCCGTGCCCGCGGGGTCACCATCCCGTCGTGCCCCTTTGGGGACAGCCCCGTCCCGAGCGGCACGGTGACACCGTGCACCCACAGAGCCCGGAGGCACCGAGCAAGGGAAAATTAATGAAGCCTCGCGTGATGCCAATTAGCACGAATGAGCGGCTCAGGCTTCCCTAATGAGTTTAAACGGCACAGAACTATTTTCCAAAAGAGTTTCCGGGAGCGGCCGTGCAGGCGGCGATCCGAGCACGGCCACGGGAGCGGCACAGGGACGGGAACGGCTGCAAGGACACAGCATCGGCCGCACCGACACGGCGCACCGCCCGGACACACTGCGGCATCGGCCGCGTGCGGGCTGAGAACGGGCAGCTCATCACACGGGAGCGTGGGACTCCTCCCAGGCGGATGAGGATCGAAAGTCATCCTTCAGGAATGGGGAAAATCCCGCAGGAATGGGGAAAAAGCTCAGGCCGACACAGCAGCCCCAAAGGCGCCCCAAAGCCGCCGCCGCCGCCCCCTGCGTCGGGTCGGAGCTTTTCCTTCTCACAACGGATCCGAGGAGCCGACGAGCCGCACACCGCGTGCCCCGACGTCCCGAGCCGCGCCAATTCCGGCCCCGCCGCCGTTATTTTTGGAGCAGGCCGCACCGCGCCGCGCTCTTCCCGGTGCCGGCCGTGGGAGCTCCGCACATCGCCGTTCCCAGCGCTGCCCCAATGCGGAGCCCCGCCCGCACTCACGGCGGTGCGTTTCCCATCCCCCCGTCCTTCCTCCCCCAACCCCGGGGCGTTGCAGCCCCCACTGCGGCACCGTGCTGAGGAAGCGGCAAACCCCGCAGTTCCGGAGCTGCACCCCCCCAAAAAACCCAACCTCGTAGGGTCCCCAAACCCCCCGCTCCAAAACGGCCCCGGGCGCTGCTGGGCGCGCACCGAGGGGTGCAACGGGGCGGAGAAGCGGCCGCGCGCGGTGCAGTTTTGCAGCTCCGGGTGTTTCGGCGCTGCGTTTCGCAACCGACGACAACAGCAGCTCCGCTCTTTGCACGCTCACACACGCACACACTCACACTCACTCACACACACTGCGCAGCGCTGCTGTTTTCTCGCGCTCGCTCCTCAGGATGAGGTTTTTCTTTGCCACGAGCGACGGAATGGAAACCGTCTCTGGTCACGGCTGCGCTTTGGGGGCGGTCGGGGCCGGGGGGGCCGCGCGGTGCCCGGAGCTCTGCGGGCTTTAGCAGCGGTGGAGCGGAACCGACGCCCCGAAACGGGTCAGCGAGGACAACGGCGGTGCGGGACGCCGAAAACAGCGCCGGGTTGGGCAGCAAATCTCAGCGGCTGCACGGCGCCGAGTCCGCAGCAAACAACCCGACACCCGCGGGTCCTCCTGCTCTGCCCGCGGGGCGCTCCTCCCCAGCGCTCTCCCTGTTTGTCTCTCTGAGAACCACAAGAAAGCGGAGCAAACCGCGCTGCCGCCGGCCACAACCAGCGCGGCCCGGCCCCGACGGGACGGCCGCATCACACGGCTGCTTATCAGGAAAGTCCTCTCCCTCAGCGCGCTGTAAACCCTCTGACATCACGGCAATGGGGATCACGCTTGCTGGCGAGCCGGGCAGCAGCCGCGGGCTCCGTGGGGTCGGGGTGTAACCACGGGCTGCGGGTGGGCCGAGGGGTTCAATGGGACAAATCCACCCCCCGGGCCCCCTGTCCATCGACAGAGCAGAGCAGCTGTTTGCTTGGACTCACGGCTCTGCGGGGACAGGAGACAAACGCGGTGACGGCCCCCACCTGTGTGACCCTTCGGCTCCGTTCCCTGATGTCCTTCAGAACTAAAAGCCGAACTGCCAAAATGCAAGTGTGAGGCAGCTCTGAGATCTGGCAGGGAGAAGAACAGCACAGCAGTGGGGGCTTTGTGCAAAGGGACCAGCAGGAGCGATGTCACCACGTGTCACACCCCAGCTATGGGCACGGGGGTCCCCGCACTGCCCATCACGTGCTGCCAGCATGTGAACACACGGCTTCTCCTCCTTGCCGTCGTTGTTGTTTTTCTGGACCTGGCCCTCCAGCAAGGAGAGTCAAAATATTTGTCCCCGTGTTTGTGCCTGCAGGGAAGGAGCTGGGGATGCGGGGGGGGGGGAGGTGGGGGGTCCTCTCCACCACCCACAGCCCCGGCCCCGCGGCCGCTGTTTACCCATAGACATGTTTGTGAGCCGCTTCCCTGCTCTGAAATCATTGGACAAAAGTCAAAAGCCGTAAAAATTTTCCATTATCCACAAGAGGGGCTGCTTTCCTGCCGGGGTTGTGACACACAGCACACACCAGCAGACCCTCGGAGGCGCTGTGCGCCCGTCTGTCCGTCCGTCCGCTCCAGGCCTCCCTCTGTGCAGAACGCAGCGCTGGCTCTGTGCGATCTCTCCCCACTGCGGGCAGCCGTTGCCCCGGAGCAGTGCAGGAGGAGCAGTCGTTCCTGTGCAACCCGCACAGGGATTCCCCAAATCCCTCACGCAGGGCGGTGTGAGCAGGGCTGCGCATCTGTTTAGGTGGGCAGCAGTGGCTCCGGTGTCCCCACGTGAAAGGGTCCTCAGGGATCAGATTTTGCAGCACTGGAGCAAAAACAGTGAAAATAATGGAGGTAATGATGGGGTTGGGGGAGCGGGGGGGGGCAGTCCCACTGCTGGCCCTGTATCTCGCAGGCTCGCACCCATCAGGGTGCAAACCCAGCCGTATCCCAGCTGTCCGACCCCATCCACGCTGGAGCTCCCACCACGTGGCTCCCAACACGCACAGCTGGGAGGTGGTGGAGGAAGAGCTGTTTTCCCGGAGCTGGATGGATGCCCGCGCTGTTAATCCGCAGCCCTCGGAGCACATTCTGTCCCTGCCAGCGCCGCCGCCGGCACGGGGGGGGGGGGGAGGGGAACCGACCCTGGGAAGGATGCGGCGGCTCAGGGCCACCCATGGGTGCACAGCATGCCGTGGCCTTCTGCAAGTGGCACCGGAGCGGAGCGGGGACGCAGCAGACAGACGGCAGCACGGAGGCTCTGGGCTGCGGGAGAAGGGCTTTGGAGCCGAGGCTGCAGAGCAGGGGATGCCAGCTCTGTCCCTGGGGGTATTTTTAGCCCTTCCGGGACTGGAGGACTTGTAAAGCCATCGCTGCGGCTTTCCAAGGAAGCCCTGAGGCTGTTACAAGAAGAGTTGCTGGAAAGATGGCTCCAGGGAGAAGCAGAGCACCGGGGGTGTGCATCTGCAAGCGTCATCACCATGAAGCATCTCCATCCTTGTCCCGAGGGGAGGCGAAGCAAAGGGAGGTTTGGGTAAAGGTGCATGGAGCACCTGTGGGTCCTGCGTGGCAGCGCTGGCACGGGGTGCAGCTCTGAACACTGAGCAAGGTCCAAAAAGCAAGAAAGGAAATGAAAACCCAAACAGAAAAGAAACATACAGAAGAAAAATACACACACAAAAAAAGGAAAACAAACAAAAAAAGAAGAAAAACAAACGAAACCAGGGGGAAAAGTCACATTCCAGCAGCAGTGTTTGTCACAGCACAGCCCTGGAGGACACTGTGGAACTCAGCCCCGTTTCAGACCTCAGCCCCACTTCAGACCCTCTGAGATCTGCTGTGCTCAGCAGGCACGGGGTGCAGAAGTGCAGCAAACCCGAAGCTCACTGTGAGCACAGTGGGCGCAGGAGCTGCACGACGGGGAACATCAACACTGCAGAAGCCGACGGGTGCTGCCATGGGGGTGGAAGGGGATGAGGCCACACGGAAGAGGAACAGTGGCACATAGCAGAGCAGCGCGCTGCTGAGCTCCGGGAAAGGGGAAGCAGCACTGGGGCACGCACCCAGCGTGACTCCAAATGCAAAAGCTGAGAGCTGCAGTTGGTTAAAAGAAATTTATTTCAGAGAAATCACCCCAACTGAAGTTGTACGAAAAGAGAAACGTCAGAGACAAAGAGTGGTCGGTATAAAAGTGGTCACTGATACAAACAATAGAAAATCCTCTGAGCAATGCCCAGCACCGGGGCTGGGGCTCTGCACAGGGGTCGGGGGGAACGCAGTCTCTGGTGGCTGCCCTGGAGGACCCACTCCAGCTTTTTTTCTTGTTTCCTCGGCCAACAAAGCACTGTGAGGGGCCACGTCTGTGCCACCCTGCAGGAGCGGCACCGAAACACCACCGCAGATCTCTGCTGCTTTGGGAATTACACAGCCCCAATGTTGGCCACGGGGGGCTCTGCAGCCCCCACCCAGCTGCCAGGCAGCTCCAGCCACCCCTGCAGCAGCTCCCGGCTCCCAGCCGTGCTCACCAGCAGCACAGTCTGCCTCACCCGGCCAGTTTTCTCCTTAGGAAACTGCAGTTCTGGAGAAGCAACTGCAGCAGCAGAGCTGCACCCGCAGCACCGCGGGGTCCAAACCCAGCACAGGATTTAAACATTCTCTGGATTCCCTGCAACACCTCCGAGCTCAAAGCTCTCCACAGCAGGAGGTGCTGGAGCACACATAGAGGAGCATCATCCCAGCTCCATCCGAACCCCAAAACGCTGGGGCGGTTCCAGCCCTTCAGACCCACAGGGCAGTGCCTGTGGTGGGGGCTCAGCGCTCTCACGCACCCACTGCCATCCTGCGGGCGCTCTGACTGCAGCCCAACGGTCACGATGCCATCAGCACTGCTCAGCAGGTCATGCAGCGCGGGCGGATGCCGTCTGAAGGTGGGTTCGGGTCGATCTGCAAAGCCAAACCCAGAGTCAGGACCCCCGGCAGCAGTGGGTGCATCACCCTGCACCACCCGCACGGCTCCTCACCTCAGAGTAGAGCGGAGGCGGTCGGAAGCGGAACTCCTGGATGTAGGCGAAGAAGGGCCCTTCCAGAACAGCCCCCAGCTCGCTGCGGCACGGCGGGGCCAGGCTCTGCTCGGCTGTGGGGCTGGGCACCACCGCTGAGTAATCAGGGGGGGCTGAAGAGAAGAAAGAAAAGCATCGAGGAATGGGGAACGTGCAGCTGAAGCGGCTTCAAACGTGCCGTTCCCCGATTCGTCGAGGCTGAAAACATGCCCTGCCCTCTGCTCACCTTCAGGCTGCTCAGGGATGCTGCTCAGCCAGTCCAGGGTGATGCTGTACTGACTGCTGACGCTGGACGTGCGGCTGCCAAACGGATGCAGTGGGATCGTCCCGATGACGAGCGGCAGCTCCAGGAGCAGCTTGGATGTGCCAGGAATATCCACACAGACCTGCAGGCAGTGGGGGGAACTCAGCTGTTGCGTTACTCCCACAGAGGGGCAGAGCTTTCCCGGGTGAAGGGAAGAAGGGAATTCTTGCAGTGGGACACGCAGGGAGACGCTCAGCACAAGACATGGCACAGAGCACCAACCTTGATAAGCACAGCTTTGGGAAGACGGGAACACCCAGCAGAGAGCTGAGCCGCACCGCGGTCCCCACGCAGCCCTCACCTTCAGGGCATATTCCACTTGGATGACGCGGCACTGCAGGATGGACGGCCCCACCGGAGGGATCTTCAGCGCCCGCCCGTGCCACACCTCGCGCTTCCCCGCAGCGATGGAGTCCCCGACGATGCTGGTCACCACTGACTTCTTCTGCTTCTTGGTGCCCCGAGCGATGAAGGTCTGAGTCTGAATGATGGCTGCTTTGGGCACCACCGCCCGGTTGGTGCAGTTGTCAATCTCAGCAAAGATAGGGATGACCTCACCTGCCGAGCAGACGCACATGTTGCAGACGGAGCCCAGTCCTGCCCCGAGGAATTCCTGCACGGGGGTCACCGGGGGTTCATCTGCCCGTTGGCACAGCGGGGACGAGCAGGTGACCCCAAGTCCCCTCCAGCCAAAGTTCACCCTGGGCGCCCGAGGGAGGTGCTCACCGGGGGTGTAGCCTTTGCGGTCGATCTTGGCAGTCACTGAGACCTGGCCACGATTGCAGTACCAGGCGCGGGCGAGTTTCTCCTTAGCACCCGCCTGGGGAGCCTGAAAAAAGGGACGGGCAGAGGCTGCTCAGAAAGGAACAATAAAACACAAGGCAAGCGCTTCCCTGGCACAGCCAACCTGCTGGGGAGCAGCACCGGCTCCTAGGAGCCTTATGCAAGATGCTGTTGCAATGCATTCCAGCTCCCGAAAAGCAGGAGGTGCAGCAGCCTCTGCACTCCTGGCGCCCATCCCCGCCGCATGGCGCACCCCTGACAAGCTCTGCTCGGGCACGGGGGCTCACCAGCAGCGCAGGGGTGTTGATGTCGATGGGTTCGATGACGGTGAACTCCTTCTTCACCTTTTTCACCGTGGCCCACGGCCGGTGCAGCTTGGCCTTCACCCAGTAGCGCACGCTGCCGTGTTTGCCCTCGAAGGACGTCGCCAGGGTCCTGGAAGCGAGAAGGAGTGACTGCGAGGGCTCTGCTTGCAGGTTTGTGGCGGAGCTGCCGTGCTCCCAGCAGCGGCTCTTCCCCTCTGTGTTAAGGAAACCATGAACTTACTCTGGGAGCTGGAAGGTGAAGGGGAACTCGTGCCTTCCTGCCTGCAGGACGGTGACTTCGCCGTTATCTGCGGGCAGAACAGACGGAGGGCGATTATCTCCCACCCGCGGGGCTCCGCGCCGGGATGGAGCACACGAAGGGGACGGGATCCTTCTGCCGGGGCTGCACCGCCAAACCGCCACAACGCGCCCCGCAACCCCACCCCGCTCAGCACGGGGTCCCGCAGCCCACCCGGCCGGGGGAGGCACGGCGGGGATCCCCACTGGGTGCGGGGTGCCGGGCCGGGGGCGCGCGGGGGACTCGGAGCCCGCAGCCGTACCTGGCGGGGCCAGCAGCGTGTCGCGGTGGCTGAGGAACTCCACCTGATCGCTGTAGCTCTGCGTGTAAGCGGTGCTGGAACCGGCGCTGCGCGATTCGGTCCAGTGGACGCGGGCGGCTCCGAGCGCCCGCAACCGGAGCGCCCCGCAGCGCGCGGCCCCCGCCAGCTCCAGCACCACGCGCCCCACCACCGTCTGCCCCGGGCTGAAGGCGGCCGGCGATCCCCGCTCCGCGCCCTCCAGCACGATCAGGAAGCGCTTGAGGCGATCGAACAGCATGGCGAGAGATGGCGGCTCCAACAACTCGCCCCGCCGCCGCCCAGCGCCGCTTTAAGTGCCCGGCGCGCCCCGGGGGCGGCCCCGGCGGGGCGGGACGGGACGGGACGGGGCGGCCCCGGCAGGCGCCGCAAAACAACGCAACGAGCATGTGCGGGCGGAACGGCCCCCCTCCCCCCCCCTCCCAGGGCTTCCTCGGACCTGCAGCCGTCCGGTGCCCGTCGCTGCGGAGCCTCGGGACCCGCTCACCCCCGTGGCGGTGCGGTGGGGACCCCACGACATGGGGGTGCGCGCCCCAAGGATGAACCCCTCGGGGCGGGAGCCGCACCCCTCCGCGGCCTCCCTCCCGTCCCCGCCGGGATCCCGACGCCCCACGGCTCTGCTCGCCCCGCGCCCGCAGCGCTGCACGTGCGGGGACCCCGCGCCCCTCCCGCAGCCGTTCGCAGGATCGCAGCTGGCTGCGGGCGGATCGCGGCGCTGGGCCGGGCCGAGTGGTGATGCGGGGAAAGCTGCTCGGGGCCGCGGCTCCGCTCATTTCTAAGAAATGAAGAACTGGCTCCCGTTCAGCTTGTGCAATGCGCGGTGAGCAACGCGTCCCCCCCGGGCCGTTCAAGCAGGCGAATGGCGGCTCTGCGCCGCCCTGCGCTGCGTTTGTGACAAATCTCACCCACGGGGCCTCGCTCTGCGCCCAGCATCGCTGCCGTGCAGTTGGGGTCAAAGCACGGCGGTGGGGAGCTGCGGGTCCGCAGTGCGAGGGCAGGAGCCGTGCTTCGTTATCTTTACGTGACCGTTTGCTGCCGTGAGCAAATATGAATCATTGCAAACGCTGCAAAGGAGCGCGGCGGCGGTGGGAAGAAGGAAGCGAGGCGCGTCCTGGCACAGCGGAGCTCCGGGAAAGCTGCGGGCGGCCCCCGCGGTGACTCAGCCTCACCCACGGCCGCAGCCCCCCCCCCTCCCATTCCCCGTGCCCTGGGGACCCACGGAGCTCTGCGGCCACGGTGCCACCCCGGCATTTTGGGAGCCCAAACCCAGCCCCGGCCTCAGCTGTGCGCATGGGGCCGGCCGCAGCCCCCCCGGCTGGGGCAGAAGGGGCACTGCTGGCGGAGTGCCGTGGGACCCAGCACCCCATGTGGGTGCACCCAGGGCCTCGCTTTTGCCCACGAAACCCTGTTGCCCCTTCCTTCCTGCTCGCACGCTCTGCCTGCGATGGCCCTGAGCACTTCTCCATGGCTTCTGTTTGGGAGCACAGCAGAGTCCCACGCTCACTGCTCTGCCAGGGAGCTGCAGATAAACCCAGTGAGCGCAGCACAGCACACTTATCTCCGCCCGGCTCGCTGCTGCGTTGCCATGGCAAACTCTGCATTTCCCAAACGTAGCCCAACTCATCAGGAAGCAACGAGGGAGCAGTCGTGGGACCCCCGGACGACAGCATATTTTCCTCAGCCCCTCTCTGTGCTGCTTGTGGCAGAGGCACAGAACAGGACCCGGCAGGACGGACACATGGGAGCAGTTGTGGCTGCAGAGCAGCGCTTCTCCCAGCCCACATCACTGCTGTGATCACAGACCCGTGTCCCCCACAAAGCAGAGAAGGAAGCAGTGTGCAGGTGATGCAATGGCACCCACAGGGCTCCCTGCTCCCCGCACAGCTGCCAGCTCCACGCTGCAAGAGCGCAGGGCCGGTGACTCCCCAGCCCTCGGCTGAAAGCCTTCCTCCAGGCAGCCCTATCCTGAATTGTTATGGGATGCTTTACACGCCTGCAGCTGCCGTGGGGCCACCTGTAGGCACAGCAGAGAAAGGCCGCCGCCGAAAAGACAGGAGCTCCGTAGTAATGAAGATGTTCAGAACAAGGTGGTAAGGCACAGTCATCTCGAAAAAGAGTGTATGGCCCTACAGTGCAGGCTGGAGACGAGCAGCTCCAGGCAGGCAGCGCCCATGTGACCCCTCCACCGGCAGCGAGGCTCTGCCTCTGGACAGTGAAATGCCCTCGTGGATTTCAGAGTCGGGGAAACCCCATGGCAGCAACGATGGTGGCACAGCGGCCGCAGCGGTGTCGCTGTCTGTGAGGCAGAGTTAATGAGCAGGTGGACAGCTGACAAGTCCCATGCCACTGGGCTCTGGATCATTTCATCCCAACTACACAAATAACTCAAGTGCCTTCTCCTCACGCAGCAGATCCAAGCAACACACCAGCCGGGCATGCGGCTCCAGCACCAGAAAACTGAAAACAAATATTTACCGAGCTCCTAAGTGCTCTTTCCACACTTGTGAACAGACCCCGTGTTTGCACTTCCCTGCGCAAACAGAACAAAAGCCACAAACCTTTGTGTTCACCAGCCTGGAGTCCACAGGCAGCCTCGCAGCAACCCTCGGCAGAGGTCAAGAGGCAGAACCCTGCTTGCAGATGGCACCGGCGCGAGGAGGGTGGAGATGTGCCCAGAGTGGGGCCTGCAGCCCGCGGGGTCCCGACCCACCGCGCGGCGGCACAGAGCCGCTCCCCAGCCCCAGCCTTACCGGGGATGAGCTGGCGGCGGCGGTTCAGGAAGGTCTGGAAGGCGGTGTAGTCGTGGTAGACGATGTTGAGCCCCACGCTGCGGCTCTCCAACCAGTGCACGATCGCACGCCCGCGAGCACAAACCTCCAACGCCCGCAGGCGCAGGGCACCGCGCAGCTCCAGCCGCACGCGGCCGTGCAGCAGCTCCCCGCTGCCGTAGGCTCCCCACGCTCTCCCGTCCTCCAGCTCCACCGCCAAGCTCCGCACGCGCCCCGGTGGCTGCATTGCTGCTGGCCCACTTTGCCCTGCGGCTCCGACGTGCGGCCCTCCAGGGGAAGGAAGGAAGAGCAAAGGCTGCACCGAAATCCCCTCTCTGCCCCTGCCCTGCAGGCTCCCAGGTGGGGCTCAGACTCTGCTTTGTGGTGACGCTTCAGCGTTGGCCTTGCGTGCGAGGCGGGTGCGGTGCCAAGGGGAGCTGAGGAGGTCAGCGACGGGGCTTTTAAAGCGAAGGAGGAGTAACGTCACTTCGTCTTATCTCCGAGCCGCAGCCGCTGTTGCTGTGCCGTGGGTACGTGCTGGTGGCTCCGTCTGCAGGGAGGAGTGTTGTGCTGGTTTTACACTGCGGGGTCTGTTTGGCCTTCCCAACTCAGGCAGTCCTGAGGCATTTCTGTGAGTGGTTGGAGGGGGGCTTAGAAAGCAAAGGTCCTTTCCCCAAAAGCCAGCAGAACTTTCTGTGTCTGAAACTGCAACAGGATCTACGTGAAAAGAAAGCAAACAACTGCAGCCCACCCCCAGCAGCAGCTCACCACCGAAAGCTGGTGCTCAGCATTTAACCCCAGGGAACAGTGGCTGTTTCTGCAGTAGCACAACAGGTAGCAATGCCAACTTATGGTCATTAAAAATATGGGACAGACCTGCAGCGTGTGCAAGTCCCTGTTACTACACCCAGTGAAGCAATCTATACGTTTGAATCTTGGTGTTTGCAAAATGCCAGCAAATGACACCATGAGGAGCAGCTGTGGGAATCTGCAAGGCTTGAGTACAGCTTCATTCACGTACACGTGGGACAAAGAGCAGCCCTTTCCCAAGAGATGTAATGTCAAATCTCAAGAGGAAAGCACAGGGAGTTTGTGGGCCACTGCTCACATACAGACTGCAGCAATTGGAAATGAGTTAGCAAGCCTGTTCTAATACTGCACTGCTGGCTCACAGCACACATGAATCAAATCCATCTGCACCAAAAGGCTGAGAAGAGCTTGTGAAGTGGCAGCTGTGACAAGGCAGCAGCTGGAGCTGCTCACTCGGCCTCCCTTTAAAATGCCTACATCCCCACCAGAGTTAGTGCAAGCTCAGCATTCAGGGAATCCCCAGGAGCTTATCAACTCAACAGAAATACTCTGCTTGTTGCTGGGAAAACAGCCCCGCTCATCATAAGCCGAGAGCGCTGCTTCTCCGCCCTCCTGTTCACTGACCTTTGGTTTCGGGCCTTGACACCAAAATCCAAACAGATAACACGGGATTCCAGCCCACACGCAGCCCTGACGCTTCTGATCTCTCGCCCTTCCCTGAGCTTCCCCCGCTCCCTCCTGCCCTGCACCCGCCTGGAGGCACTGCGTGGATCCTGCAGCTCCAGAGAGGTGTCACCCGTGTGTTTGGACCAATCCCCTGGTGTTTATTGCTGTCACAACACTTCGTGTCCTCATTCAACTCTTGAAATAAATGTTCACTGTAATAACACACAGCTGGGCCAGGAGCAGGGCCAGAACTGCAGCAGCAGAACAGCTGGGTAACACAACACAGGCAGTTGATGTTGCAGGAAGTTCTGGGCAAACAGGGAAAAGGGGGAGCATCACGGTGTAAGGAGCACCTTTCCCTGGGAGCAATATTCTTTCAGGGTCCCCAGCGGGACGCAGCTCACGTGGCAGTTTGCTGCTTGGATTTCTGCTGTGTCTCTGTGCTTGGGTGTGAACTCATCCTTCTGCTTGGTACTGAAGAAATTCTGCTGCTTCCAGGGCAGCACCAGGTGTGAGCGCTTCATCTGAGGAGAGAGCAGCACGTGGGCATGGGTGGAACATGAACTTCACAGGGTGGCTACAGCTTTGCTTTGCATAATCCCTCTTCCCAAACCTGCCCACGGTGAATGCTGGCCTGTTAACGCTGTACCTGCTGTAGCACATCTTCAGAGAGCCGTTGCTTCTGCTGTCTGTGTGGGACCAGCGTAGCCTGGGTGGTGCTGATGGGATTTTCACCTGTTCACAGGTTGCAGTCAAAAGACAATTCAAGGCAGTAAATTGGGAGGGAACGTCAGAAAAGCTTTGCAGTTTGTCTTGCAGTCACAGATCTGCAGACGCTCCATTAATGAGAGGCAAAGACAGACTTTGCAGTCAGCCCTGCAGGGCAAACCTTTGCCCAGCAAACAGCTGCGGACCGACAGCTCTCACTGAGGAGGTAAATGAAGAAATTCACGTGGAAGACATGGGAATATCATTCCACATGCTGGGTATGAAGGCAGTGACAAGGGCAATTTTGACTGCTATCTGCTCCGCATCTAAAGCAAATGTCTTAAAAACACACACAGCACGAAGGGACCTCGCTCAGATGCAGGCTGTTGGCCATCAGGAACAGTGCCAGAGGAGGATTTTAATGCCTCCCACGACCAGCTCAAACTGCATCTCTTCCTGAGGTTGCAAAAGCACAGCTTTTAATTCAAATCCTCCCCCAAATACAAAGTAAATTCAGAAAACAAATATAGCAAGGGAGAAAGGTCAAGCCTCTGGTTTGTGTCCCAGAAAACATTCATGCCACCACCTGAACATGTTAACAATTCCTACACAATAGGAGCGAGTGACTGCAGTGACAAAGAAGTGAGCTGTCACCTGGGGAGGTGAAAGGGCCTGAAATGAGCAGTCGCCCCATGCAGCAGGGGGCTGAGTGTGGCTGTTCTGCCCGATTTCAAAGTACTGGCTTTGTTTTCCTAATGACACTGAAGCTGCACCCATGCCTGCCTGCCATCTTCAACCCAAGATATTTGAGCTGCTTCCTTTCCCAGAGCACCAGGCACTGCTTTTCCTTGCACAGACCCAGGAGAACCTCGCAGGCTTCCTCCAGCACCAGGACAGCCTGAGCAACCTTACTGTGGTAGCAGAAGGGGATGTGGCTGTCACGGTGGCTCTTGCTGTCTCCTGTCACCCTCTGGGGCTGCAGTGGTGGCTGGTAGTCTGAGTGCTGTGTTGTGCTGAAGAAACAGGAGCCTGAAAGGTCATCTCCTAAGCAGACATTGCTTCCATGTTTCTGCAGCAGCAAGTCAGGCTTCGGTGAGAAGTTCCACCTGCCAGCCTACAGAACACAATGGCTGGCTGTAACAGAAGTAGGCTGGAGCTGGGAAAGGTGCCCTGTGTCACATCACACCCCCACGCAGCCCAGAGGCTCGTGTTGCCAGCCAGCATGGAAAGGGGAGAATGGACAACAGAGGCCTAGGAAAGTGCTTAAAAACAGACAGCCTGTCCTCCAGATAAACACCCACACAGCAAGGATGGGAACAGACCTCTGGGTAGAAGAGCTGTGTCGTGGTAATTCTTGCCAGTGCACGATTTCTCTCTGGGTCTTCATCACCTCTGGGGATGGATGAAGTGTTTTTGTTCAGACAGGCAATAGCTACAGGCTCTGGCAAAGGCGAGAGTGAAGGATGTAGCTGTTGAACCTGCTAGGAATGAAAACCTGAACCCCACACTGTGAGGATACTGGCACTGAGTATGTAATAACAATAAAACGTTAAAAACAGAAATTCACGTACGAATGATAGTCATGTATTACACCTTTTGTCTACATTATTAAGGCCAAGTGATAAAAAACACTGTTCAGCTGGTTATAAACCTTAGCAGAGGTCTGCATGCTGTCTTTGCATCACCTTACCTGCATTATGTACTGGAAAGAGCTCTGACATCGAGGTGGAGAACCTGGTGAGACCATCCCCTGGCCGCACGTTTGTGTGATGAATCTGGAAGGCAGCACATTCCTTGTCATAGAACCTGCAAGATAACAGATCTGAGCTGCTTAAATAGCAATGCTCATCAGAAGGAGCAGCTGCTGGGATGCTCGTCAGCCTATCCTGCTGAATACCTGTGCTCCCTTTTGCCCGGGGCAGTGTAGGCATACTTCTGCTCGCTCACAGATCCACTGCTTCTGGGATCCCCAAATTTTATACGAGATTTGTGCTGAAGGGAAGCAAACAGAGCTATGAAACTGCTGCTCAAAGCACGATCCCTTTGTTTCCCACCTCTGTCTTTCCATCTGCTGTTTTTTCAGTTGCACAGGACAGAATTCAACATGGCAAGGTGCTGAAAACCGTGTCTTGGTCATCCCCAAATTCATGGTGTTACCTTCTTACTTGGCTTTGCAGGTGGACCGTGTTCACCTTTAAACTGCATTTGATGAGAAGTGTGGTAATAGGGCCGTCCATCCCCTTTAATAATGGGAGCACATCCTGCAAACGGCCAGAAGGGGAACTGGTGTTATTTAAAACAAAACAATACAACACAGCTCTATTTACACTTGTAAGGAAATATGACTGAGATTAAAGCTATACTCTCAAGACAGCGGCTCCCAAATTGATTCAGCACCGCTGAATGGCAGAGCATTTAACACCAGATTAAAACTGCAGAACGTGGATGTGGTGCATCAGAAGCAGTGCAGCTTTTGAGTGAGAACAGCAGCACCCGAGGGACTGCAAGCGGAGATGTTTGCTGCTGGGAACGCTTGGCACCCTTGGCTGAAGCCGTTTTATGAGCATCGGGTTGATTAATTCAGTCATAAAACGAGAAGGCAGAACATCCTCCCGGCTTTAATGGTTGGCAGCGTGGTTCTGAGCCCGGCCACCGCCAGTCCGTGCTGGGGATCCCGGCAGCCTCTGACGCCGGAGCTCTCACCGCTGTGGGAGTGACGCGCCCTGGCAGCGGGACGGACCTCGTGCGCTGGATACGAGGTGCTGTGCACTGAAGGAGGGAGCCCGATTTTCTCCCTGTCTCCACAAAGAACTCCGTCGCTGCTCTGCTGCGCTCTGGGCAGGGCGGGCTGCGGGGGGGGGGCTGCGGGGCAGGGGAAGCTGTCCTTCATCGCCGAGGAGCAGATGCGAACGCGGGGGTCTGCGTGCATTCGGACGCACGGCGCCGGGGCGAGGCCGGGGCTGCGCTGCCGCAGGGGCCGCTCCGGGAACGCCAGGCGCGTCTCCGAGCAGCGCGCGCCGCCCTCGGCCCCGCTCCGCCCCAACACGGCCCCGCTGCGGGGCGGCTCGGCCGGCGTCGGCCTGCGATGCCCCCAGTAAGGGGGGAACTGAAGGTGAGAAAATGGCCGACCGTCGTCCCGGGAGCCGCCGCGGGCAGCGCCCGGCTGCGGGTGGGAGGCCCACGGGAACGGAACGGCAGCGAGACGAGGCGGGATCGGGGTCCGGGCCGCCATCCCCGCGCGTAGGCCGCGTCACCGTGGCGACGGCGCCGCCCTCCCGGCATGCCTCGCGCGGCGGCCCGGCACGGGGGCGTTGCTATGGCGGCGGGGGCCCTGGACGCGCTGGTGGCGGCGCTCGAGTCGCACCGCGGCCGGGACCGCGCGGTGAGTGCGGGCGGAGCGGCCCTGCGGCGGCCCTGCGGCGGCCCTGTGCCTCACCGGCCGTTCTCCGCAGGTCCGCGCTCTGTCTTATGGCTGCCAGCTGGCGGGCGGCGCGCTGGCCGGGACGCGGAGCCCCGCCGAGGGGCTGCCCGGGAGCCTCCTGGCCGTGTCCGCCCAGCTGAGCTCCTGCCGCACCGTCCTGCGCCTGCTGGACGACTTGGCCATGCTCAGCTACAGCCGCGCCTACGGGCTGGGGCCCAAGGTGAGCGCGGGCCGCGGGGCGCGGCGGGAGGAGGCCGCTGGGCCGCGGGCATCGGGGCGCGTCCGTGTCCGTGTCCGTGTCCGTGTGCTCCCCGCAGGACGAGGACGCGCTGGTGCGAGGGCTGTCGGTGCTCCGCAACGTGGCCGACCAGCTCTACTACCCCTGCGAGCACGTCGCCTGGGCGGCCGACAACGGCGTCATCCGCGGCCGCTCCCGGCGCTGGTGGGCGGCCAGCACGGCGCTCTGGGGGCTCTCGCTGGTGCTGGGCACCCTGCGGTGAGCGCCGGCCCTCGGCTCGGATCCCCGCCGCTGCTCTGCAGCAGTGACTTCAGTTTGCTTCCTTTCCAGATCCCTGAGAATCCTGTTCCGGTTAAGAAAGAAGCTGAGGCAGCAGAAGCGGTATGATTCCTCTCCCTGCTTCTACACCTGTTATCACCTGAATATTTTTATTTATTCTCGTTCGTGAGCTGTAATTGCACGGAATTGTAGGATGATAAGATCGTAGGATCACAGGCTTGGGCTGGAAGGGACCTCAGAGCTCATCGGGTTCCAATCCCCTGCCTCAGGCACGGTTACAGCTGTTAGATCACATCGCCCAGGGCCCCATCCACCCCGGCCTTAAACACCTCCAGGTACAGTACACCATCACTAATACTATGTTTGTTTCCAGTGCTCCGCCTTCACCACAGAGTCAACAGAAAATGCGAGCCCAAGCGAAGGCTGAAGTTCTGAGCATCATCAGTAACTTGGCAGATCTCTGCAATGCCATCCATTGGCTGCCACCGGGGTTCCTGTGGGCCGGACGGTTCCCTCCGTGGTTAGTGGGGCTCCTGGGGACCATCTCCTCCCTGATTGGTATCTACCAGGCATCTGGAAAGGGCAGTTCTGGAGCTGCGTGAGCTATAATTAAGCTTCTTAAACCCAAGTTTAATGTGGTAAGAAGGTATTTAATGAGGCAGGCTGGATGTTAACTTTCCTGCATGCCAATGATTCTAATTCCATGAATCCTGTAATTGAGAGTGTAATCAGAAGCTCTGTTACAGAGAGGGTTACTTATGGCTGACAGATTTTATTCATAGAAATCTTTTGGGTGAATCCTCTGAAAATCAGAATCTGATAGGATTGATAACAGAGGAAAAAAAGGTTGTGGTCGCTTCCAGCCTTCCTGTACTTCAAAAGACAGCTGGAACCCCCCAGTCCCCGCTCTCGTGTAAAAGAGCACAAAGTGTTTGGTGGAAAAATGGCCGTGATTGTTTGACTCAGAACTTCCAGAGGATGGATTCGGTGAGTTCCAGCTCCAGGCCCAGCACCTGGTGCTTCCCTGAGCCACAGAGCTGACCGTGATGGTGGAAGCTTCTTGTCAGAGGTTTTGGTGTCTGAGCCCACAGCAGCTGATCCCCCAAACACAGACAGGAGCGGGTGGCAGAGGGAGGCTGGTGGGTGGCAGCTCCTTGTGACTGCTGCATTTCTTTAGAGGCCATAGGGGAAATAGCAGCAGCTGTATGCAGTGCCTTGCCAAGCTTTCTTCCAGCTTTTCTACCCGAGGAGAAACCAGAACAAGCCAAAAGGTGCTCTGAGGCTCGGGCTGTGCCTTTGTGGAAGGCCACCGGGTGGAGCTGTTCCACCGAGCTCTGCGAGAGCCGCCGGGCTTGGAAAAGAAAAAAAGGAAAAAATGTTGTTGATAATTTTTGAAATAACTGGTGAAACCAATGCACGAGTGAGTTTTACAATCATATCTTTAAACGGTGCCAATAATAAATGAGAGAAATGCTTCAAAGGCGGCCTTGGGTCATCATTACTTCTGATAAGTGGACAAACATCATTTATCTGGCTTCAGAAAGCCCCAAACTGTTTCCAGGCAACAGAAGACATTGGTGCTGTGCTGCTGCAGCGCCCACGGGCAGGCAGAGACCATCTGTTACCCATCTTCCTTCAAGTGGAAGTGATTCAGAGCACCTCACTGCTGGAGGTTTTCGCAGAGATGGGTCTTTTGGAAGCAGCCGTGCTCCATCTGAGCAGCGTTGTGTCCCGTTGCCCAGTGCCGCGTGGCTCACCTCATGGGATGGGATGTTTGGCTTTTGTGTGCGTGTAACAAAGAGCAGAAGCTGCCTCCTGCCTCTGTGCTGGGCCCATAACGAGGCGTTGGTGCTCTTTGCTCTTTGCCCTTTGCCCTGTCCTTGCTGCCTTGGCTGGCTGTTTTCCTGGACCTGGACCAGCGCTGCCTTTGCTCACAGTTTGGTGGCTGATCTGGGAGCAGCTGCATGCAGCGCCGCTTGGAGCACTGGCAGCTTCTGTCTGCAAAGGATTCGTGTTTTCTGCAGTCTCAGACAGCTGGAACATCTGATACAGCTGCAGCTGCTGCCCAGTCCTGTCCTCAGCTGGCACCAGCTATTGCAGCTGAGTGTTGATTTTTAACAAGTTTTTTTTTTCCTAAATGAGCACCTTTTTGCTGAACCACCCCTTCGGGACAGGCTGCCCTGCTCAGCACGGGGCAAGGTGTAGCTGTAGTGATTCAAAACAAGCTGTACCTGTGTAAACCTCTGATGCAGAAGCAATAAAACTAAATCAAGCTTTAAACAAAGACAAAGGATGCTATCAGCTGGCTTAAGCACCCTTGCGTTACGCATTTTCTCCTCAAGCAATTTCCAATCGCAGACGGGAAAGTGCAGGAGGGTTTCGGGTCCGGAGCTGTTTGAACTCGGAGGGTTCGGTCCCAAACTTGCTCGCGTTCAGCTCCCTCGTGGTGGCTGCTGCTGACCGCCGGCTCAGCTGACGCTGTTTTGCACGAGGTCTTGTGAGAGAGCAGCTGCTCCTCCGTGGGAAGCAGACGCTGCTCGTTGCTGCTCTGCTCAGCTCTTGCTTTGCTCCATGCAGGAAAACATTTGCTGAGCAGGGACAGATTGTTCCGGCCGTGACCTCACTCTGTCAGCAAGCTGAGATGTGAAAAGGCATTAACAGATAGCGTGGGCTTTGCAGCGAGCTGCTGATAGCAGCTCAGAACCGCGGCTCCCGCTTTACGGCCCCTTTATAGCACGGTGACTCAACGAACAAAGCCGAGACCGGGCTTTACGAGCGTCAGATCTGGCGTGCCGCTCCCCTACGGGCTCCGGCTCCCTTCTGTGGAAGGGAGGGGTGCCGTGCCCAGGAGGAGCGCTCGGCTGCGGGTGGGGAGCGCTGCCGGCCGGATCGCAGCGCACGTGGGGGCCGCCGCCGCCGGCAGGGAAGGGGTTAATGAGCGGCGCATGCGCACGGGCGGCCTTGGGCTCCCATTCACAAAGAACGGCCCGAGAGCGCCGCGGCCGCCGATTGGCTGGCCGGCCGGGGGGCGGGGCCAGCGCCGGGGCGGCCACGCGGCGGCAGAGTGCGGCGGCAGAGCGGAGTGGGGAGCGCGTCCCGTCCGGTCCGGTCCCGTCTCGGAGCTGAGCCTCGGTAAGGCGTGCGGTTGCGGGGCGGGAGGAGCGCGGGGAGCACCCGTCACCTCCGCGTCTTGCGCCGTGCTCCTTCCCGGACCGCTCGGTAGCGGCTGGGTCCGTGCCCTTACCGTCGGGCTCCGCGCTCACCCCGCCGGCTCCCTCACGGCCCTCCGCCGCGGCCCCGCGGTTCCCTCGGTAGCGTCCGAGCGTTCGCCGCTGACCCTCCGGCGTTCCCACGCAGAGCAGCTCGCCGCGATGTCCGTCAGCAGCCACGAGAACCGGAAATCCCGCTCGAGTTCGGGCTCCATGAACATCCACCTCTTCCACAAGCCGGGCCACGCCGACAGCCTCCTCACCCACCTGAACCTGCTCCGCAAGAGGCACCTCTTCACCGACGTGGTGCTGCGGGCGGGGAACCGCGCCTTCCACTGCCACCGCGCCGTGCTGGCCGCCTGCAGCCGCTACTTCGACGCCATGTTCAGCGGCGGCCTGAAGGAGAGCAGGGACGCAGAAGTCAACTTCCACGATTCCCTGCACCCCGAGGTGCTGGAGCTGCTGCTGGACTACGCCTACTCGGCCCGGGTGCTGATCAACGAGGAGAACGCCGAGTCCCTGCTGGAGGCCGGGGACATGCTGCAGTTCCAGGATATTCGGGACGCTTCGGCCGACTTCCTGGAGAAGAACCTCTACCCCGGGAACTGCCTGAACATGCTGCTGCTGTCCGACGCGCACTGCTGCGAGCGGCTGCTGGAGCTCTCCTGGAGGATGGCGTTGGCCAACTTCACCTCCCTCTGCAAGACCGAAGACTTCCTCCGGCTGCCCAAAGAGAAACTGCTGGAGTTGGTGGAGAGCGAAGAGCTGGAGGTGGAGGACGAGACCCTGGTGTACGAAGCTGTTATGGGCTGGATCCGGTACGATCTGCCCCGGCGGCACGAGGTTCTGCCCGAGCTGCTGCGCTCCGTGCGCCTGGCCCTTCTGCCCGAGTCCTACCTGCGCAAGCAGGTGGCCTGCGAGAAGCTGGTGATCAGCCACAAGCTGGGGGAGGAGATCGTGGCCGACGCCGTGCGGTGCAAAATGAAGATCCTGCAGAACGACGGCGTGGTGACGGGGTGCTGCGCCCGGCCCCGCAAGGTCAGCCAGGCCCTGCTGCTGCTCGGCGGCCAGACCTTCGTGTGTGATAAGATCTACGTGCTGGACCACAAAACCCGTGAGATCATTCCCCGCGCCGACATCCCGAGCCCTCGCAAGGAGTGCAGCGCCTGCGCCATCGGCTGCAAAGTGTACATCACGGGTGGGAAGGGCTCCGAGCACGGCGCTTCCAGGGACGTCTGGGTGTACGACACGCTGCACGACGAGTGGGCCAAGGCTGCTCCCATGCTGGTGGCGCGGTTCGGCCACGGCTCCGCGGAACTGGACCACTGCCTGTACGTGGTAGGAGGGCACACGGCAGTGAGCGGGGCCTTCCCGGCCTCTCCCTCCGTGTCTCTCAAGCAAGTGGAGCATTACGACCCCCAGCTGGACAAGTGGTCCTTGGTGGCCCCTCTCCGGGAAGGCGTCAGCAACGCCGCCGTGGTGGGGGCCAAGAAGAAGCTGTTTGTTTTCGGCGGCACCAGCACCAACCAGGAGAAGCTGCCCAAGGTGCAGTGCTTCGATCCCTGCCAGAACCGCTGGACGGTGCCCTGCAGCTGCCCGCAGCCCTGGCGATACACGGCGGCGGCGGTGGTGGGCAGCCACGTCATCGTCATCGGGGGGGACACGGAGTTCTCCGCCAGCTCCGCTTACCGCTTCCACAGCGACACCTTCCAGTGGTCCAAGTTTGGGGACGTGACGGCGAAGCGCATCAGCTGCCGCGCCGTCACGTCGGGCAACAGGCTGTACGTGGTGGGGGGGTACTGCGGGGCGCAGCGCTGCAAAACCTTGGACTGCTACGATCCCTCATCCGACACCTGGAGCAGCGTCACCACGGTGCCTTACTCCCTCATCCCCACCGCCTTCGTCAGCACCTGGAAGTACCTGTCTGCCTGAAGAACGGCTTGTGTCGGCCCGGAGCTGCTCTGGAGCTGTGCTGCGTGAGGCTGAGCCCCGAAGGGCTGCGCTGCGCTCCTGCAGCTCTCCCAGAAGCATCGGCTCTGGCCACGAGCTTCGAGGCTGGAGCTGAAATGCTGCGGGAAGGCGAGTATAAATAACGCGACGCTGAACCTGGCATCCTCGTCCTTCCACTGAGTCTCGGCCTATGCAAAGATTTTGGGGAATGCTCGCTGTGAGCAGGATTGGGTGTCCTGGTGCAGAAAGCTGTCTGAGCCCAGTGCTGGGGGAGCCCACAGGGAGACGGCGGCTGCTTTTAGCACTGCTTCCTCGTCCTGGTGCCACAGTTAATCTGCTGGTGGCACCCAAATGTCCTGTGGGACGTGAGGGCTGAGGGCCGGTGCCAGAATAAGATTATAGCTGGGGTTTCAGTCCCAGAACGGTCGGTAATTGCCTTTGTAAGACAAGCCCTGTCTACATATAAACACAGGGTTTATCCACTTCTAATTATTCTCTGGCGTCCCCTCTGTGCCATTTCTTTCCTGCTACGCAGCAATTAACTTCTTAAAAACTTGTGACCAGAATTAAACTCTTCTAGACGCTGCAGGGAGAAAAGATGCCGGTGAATCACAGATCCCTGCAGTGTCTTTGTTTGCTTTTTCCCCTTAGAAGAGATCTGCTGCTCGCACCAAGCGGTGTGATTAAATATTCTGTAACACCTACAGAAGATTCTGGGCTGCAGAGGGGAGCGAGCATCGTTCCACAGGCACAGAATTCTCTGCCGATTGCAAGAGCTGAGGACGCTCCAGGGCTGGGGGTGGGGAGAGGGGACCGGGTTCCATCCTCACGTTCTCAGCCCAGAACCCAGGCGATTCTTTTCTGCTTCTTTCTTTCACTCTTTTAAGTGGTCTTTACTGGGAAAGACAAAGGAAGCTCTTGAGCAACTGGCAGCTCCGGGCCGCTCCGCTGCCTGCGACTTGGAACGCAGTCAGCACCAGATGCAGTTGCCTGTAATGTCGTAGCACGTGACAGCACTTTGCCCACGGGCTGCTTCTGCACATTTTTTATACAGCAGTTGTGTGTGTTTATTACTCAGCCTGGAGCTGCCTCAATAAACCTGAATGAATCCCGCTCTGTCCCGTGCTGTTCTGTGTGCTGAAGCCGTAATTCCTCCCAGCCCACGTTTTTCGGTTGGCGGAAGTTGTGAGCATCGTCCCCTGCTGCTGCCCGGCCCCTGGGCACGGCTCCGCTCTCCCTGCGTCTTTGTGACACGGGGAAGCTCAGAGCTCACGCTGCCTTCCTGCAGGACACACAAACCTGTTCCCAGCGCCGAAGTCGAAGCTGTTCTCTGCCCTTGCCTGGTGCTACAGCAGAGCTGTTTCCTCGCCGCCAGAAAAGAGCCGCTGCTTCCCAGGCTGCGCAGCAGGAAGGCACCGCTGCGGGGAGGGGGGAGGGACGAGGCGGAGGAAATGGCACCGAGGGCGCAACCAGATGTCTCACCACAGAAGCACGGTTTGGGTGTGAGCAATTATTCAATTCCGGAGTTGAATAAATCAATGTCACGACCGTTCCCAGCTGCTCGTATAGGCAAGAACTGGCAGGACTGGAAGGAAGAGAGCCGCCCCGTTTGCGGTGGCTGAAGATAAAATGACTTCATTTCCATCCTGCTCTCTGCCGCCTCTGCCCTTTGCAGCCCCAGGTCGGCACTTTTCCCCCTTTTCCGCTGCTGTGCTTCCCCTCCGCTCTGCGCAAATCCCAAAGGGAGTTTTTTGTGCAGCAGCCCGCACAGCGCCCTGCGAGGCCGGCCGGGCGCAGCGCACGGCAGCTGCCGGCATCGCGGCGCGGGATGGGGGAGAGGCAGAGAGCGGAGCTGGGAGCAGGAAGCAGCTCCTTCCTGTCAGCGGGCCGGGAGCTGCTTCACCTTTATTACAGCTGCAGCTACTCCTGAGGGTCGGACAAAGTCCGATTTTGCCCAGCAACACAGCGGAGCTGAGCTTTCGCTGCCGGCCCTTTGAGCTGCAGCTGCTTTATTTATTCTGCCGAGCCATAAACGGCGGCTCCCAACCACATCCGGCTTTTGCAGCGGGGACGGAGCTGCTCGGAGCCGCAGGTCTCCCCCTCCCCGTCCCGGCGCTGGGATCCAGCAGAGCCGCACTCGCAGCGCCGGGGCCGCTCGGAGCAGCCCTTCTGCTGGGGGCTTTGCGAGCGTCTGCGAATCGTTTTCTCGTCTCAGACTGCGCTGCCAGCAAAGCGCTTCTCAGGGAGCAGCAGCTCCTGCAGCACACCTGGGCTGCTCTGCAGCAGCTGCCGCGAAGATTGCAAGAGCCTCATTGCCTCCATCCCTGCCTCCACCAGCTGGCACACAGCCCCGCTCCCCCCCACCTCCCCTGCTAGGAAGCAGTTCCCAGTTTCTGGGGAAAACCAGACTCCTTCCCTCGTGCAGCTCTGCACAGCACAGACCTGTTTTCCCAGTCTGACATTTCCATGCGTTAATCCGATCACTGCTCCAGTGCCAGGGTGAGAAAATGTAGGCTGATGGGGCTGCAAGTGAAGTGAGTCTAGAGGTCAGTTTTGTTACCAGGACAAAAATCGTGCTGAATTGATGTAACCCATTTAGAATCTAAACCTAGCTCACACCTGGGCCTCTCCTCCTGCTTTGTGGCTGCACCTCTCCAGCTGCAGGAGTCAGACCTCCACCTACAGCCACGTCTGGAAGAGGTAACAGATGGGCATCCTGGCACAAAGCACAGCCAGAGCCCTACAAACCAAGCGCACCACAGTGTGGCTCTCAGAGAATTTGGACATTCTGGATGTTTGAACGGAGGGGCACCAGCACTCAGCTGTCTGAGCTCCCCAAAGGAGCTGCACGTCAGTGCTGCCAGCTGAGGTGACTTCAGCCCTCACGACGCCGTGCTGTTTGTGCTCTGGGATGACTTCATGCATTCCATGCAGTGAACGCAAACTCACTGCTGCTCTGATATGGGAAAGGGACACCAATGCTGCACCCGTCAGTGAGATTTTTTCACAGTCCTGTGCACTCACACCCCTGTAACAAAGCAATCCCTGCTGTGCTCGAGGCTCCCGTGCATGCAGCACTGCACCACAGCCAGGGAGCACGCATGCATCTCACACTCCAACACTGCCAGCTCCAAGAGGGCTTTGGCTTTGATCCTCTGCCCGATCCCACAGGCCAAGAAGCAGCAAAGCAAAGCAACGTGAGCATCAGACAAGGACGGGCTCACATCCCTCTGCTGCCAGCCCTGGGCCCCATTGCTGGGATGAGAAATCAGACTGGATTCGAGTCACGTGGCTGAGGAAAGACAGAAAACAGCACACTGCTGCTGTCAGAGCACAGCACGGAGCCAATCTCCTTTGTGGGTGTTTGTCCTCCAGCATCTGGGCTGCAATGGATCTCAGATGCACGTATGGGAACCATCTGCAGCGTCTCAGCCACATGAAAGAGGAGGTTCAGCATCAAGCTGGTCATTGCCTATGGCCCCGGAGTGATTAATCCAAACAGAAAGAATGTGGTTTGGGTTTCGGGTTAATTAGCTGCAGATCTGAACCAGACAAAGCAGGGCGGAGCTGCCGGCATTCCGGGCTGAGCTCTGCACGGTGCTGCATCCCGAAGTCACACCTTCACTGTGAAAACCGGGCATCAGAGCTGAGCAGCAGCGTCAGGGTGAGAGCAGCAAAGGAATGCCGACCTGCTGCAGGAGCAGAGCAGCACTGACACACAGCACTGAGCTTCCAACAGATGCGAGCTCTGCCCAAGATCCACACCTGCCCTGCTGAGCTGCACTATTTGCCATAGAACAGAGGTCTGCAGCACAGAGACCACGAAGTGCAGATTCCTCTCCTGAGTGCTGCACACGAGGAACCCAATCCCTCCAAGGATGCTCTGGTGCACACAAAGCCTCATCCCTGCACAAGGCAGCTCAGAAGCATCCCCTGCACTGACATCCAGGCACAGCCGAGGCTTTTCCTCAGTAGTGGCCACAGCATTGGATTTTAACGATCCAAAATGACACCTTTTCCTTGGAGAGCAGCTCTCCTCGTTCTCCCTTTGTCTCCCTGCTTTATGTCTGCTCTGACCTCGCGGTCCAGGTGAGCCTGCAGGTCTGCCACGAGCTCACAGCTGCCAGGACGCACAGCCTGCTGCCTGCAGGATGGCACAGCGAGCTGCCAAACTGGCACAGGCAGCACGGAGAAAGTTTCTATTTTCGTTACACTCCTTCCAAATGGAACCGATACCGGCTGGGGCAGAGCCAGGCACGTCTCTGGCCGGCGCCCTGCAAAGCAGCTCCGTGCTAATATAAGCAACTTGGCGGAGCTGACGCTGCCTGCATGCTGAGTGCAGCATTCTGAGATCAGCTGATTTCTCCCCAGGGCTCTCACCTCACTGAGGAAGGCTGCAGTTATTCATATCCATCTCCCACCTCTCCTCTGTGCTCCATCAGTGCTCCTACAGCGATTTCTGTCCAGGATAGAAAAGGAATGAGATTTAATCTTTGGTTCAAGCACAAAACTCTGGTTAATTACAGAATCACAGAATTGTAAACCTCTCCCCCCATGCTCACATACAGAGGCAGCTCGCTTGTCTACTTTTTGGTTTTTTTATTGCTAGAAGTTGGTTTCAGTCCTATTGCAGCTTTGAAATCCTTCAGTGGAGAAACATTGCAGTCATTGTAAAAATCATCATTTGGTGCGCTAGGATGAAGTGTTCAATTAACCAGGAGTGCACAATTCAGCACAACATTAACATTTATCCATCATCTTTACAAATAAGACTAAAAGACTTGGCTGCTGCAGGCTCAACACCGAATGAACTATTTACAAAGTTTACACCCCAACCAAACGTCCGATCAACCACGAACTGTGATGGTTTATTCAATGCTTTCAGTGCAAGGTGGGCCCAGGAACCAGAGCAAAACTGAACAGCACTGGGGGAGCTCACAGCTCCGAGCGAAGCACACAGCAGTGCCCCCAGGACCCCCTGCCCCCCCACATCTCCTCCCACCTACAAACAGAAATGGGGTCTGCAGAGCTTTCCTCAAGCGCTCCAATCTCTCTCAGTACAAAAATATCAAGAAGCTGATTCATGAACGTGGCGCAACGCAGAGCAGCACCACGAGCTGATGGTGAATCCCAGCCCCTTTACAAGGTGTTGGTCCGGCCTCGGAAGGAAGGGGGGCCCTCTCCAAATCAGAGCACAGAGAACAATGCATCACAGCACCACCAGACGATGCAGTGAGTTCAGGCTGGAACAGCAGGCGTGGAACCCGGCACCTGTATTATCCTTCCCTGTGTAAATGTGAGCACTGCTGGGCAAGGCAACAAAACTGCTCCTGCTCCCCAGCGTGGGGACGCAGCACAGCGGCAGCACTGCAGGGCTTCTGCAGGATGGGAAGCAGAAGCAAAGCCAGCAGTGTGCCTCACAGCTCCCCCAGCCTGAGCGCCTGCCTTCACTGCCAATGAGCACAGCAGGGGCTCAGCGCCCTGCATTCGGCTCCTCTGAGCGCTGCTCACAGACAGGACGGCTCCCAGCTCTGCAGGAACACCGCTCTCTAGAAATGGGGCTGGGAAGCCATCAGTGACCTCCATTTGCAGGACAGCCTACGGCCACTGCAGGTAAAGACTTGAAGGCATTTCCAATACAGATTTCTCAGTACCAGTGGGTACGGAGGGGCCCTCGGTCTGAAGCACAAAGCTGTCCGAAGAGGAGGGAAGGAGGAAGCATCCTCTGCACCAGGGTTGAAGTCCTGCCCTGCACCACCACTGCGCTCAGCCAGGACAACGCGAGGGCTGTGACAGCACACAGCTCCTGCTGGGCACCTCGACCAGGAGGCACAGAGCTCTGAGCTGCCTGCTCCTGTGACGTCACACCAAAGGAAACTCTTACCTGAAGTGACCCAAACTCAGTGGAAACGAGGTTACTCACAGCCAGCAGCAGGGCACCCAGCGTTCTGCAATATTACCTGCTCAGAAAAACCCCTTTTTCTGCAAGTGAGATTTGAGGGGAATCCCATGGCAGTGCATTCAGCCGCAGGGATGTAACAGCAGCTCCACGATGCAGTTTGACAGAAGTGAAGCCTCATTCTTCACTCAGAGGAAATACTTCACCCCCTGCCCTCAGCATTTACCACGATGGCACAGCAGTGACACTGACGCCTCCTCCACGCTGGGTGCTGCACAGGAAATCACACGAACCCCTCGTATGGCACAGGGCTGATTGTGAGGTGATGAATCTCTGCTTGTGGTGAATGTGGCTTTCACAGAACGAACTGCAGCCAGGGGCCACAGATGGCTTCAGGTTTGTTACAGACTGAAGGCCAACATCCCAAGGAGCACCCAGGGTGCCGAACCCACAGCCAGCCTGTCAGGGTCAGGTGCTCGTTTGCTAAGAGCTGTAACTCGGTGCAGCACTGCTGACAACGTTCAGACAGTTTTATTTCAGTCATGACATTGAAATAAATGCGATCTCACTGCAGATTCTGTTCTCCAGGTTGCACTGTCCAAACCTGACTTAATTCACCACATGGAGGAAGGAGAAAAGTTTCCAAATGGATCTTTGATGCACAGGGCTCCCTGCCACATATGAGGACAGGCACCAAATTAAACCAAATACACGTTTCTAAAAACTGTTTTCAAATTGCTAAGCAGAGGCCTCCCTCCTCAGCTGGGGTGGTTTTGCCCACCGATCCAACTCAGCTTGAGGTTAAGGCTCCAAACAAACTGCTAATGTGGGGCAATGGGGGTTTTCTCTAGGAGTGGCCCAAACCACAGCACCGAGGGAACACGCTGCACATCCCTGCTGCTTTGCTGTGTGTTTACAGAAGAAATTACTCGGGTACCGGAGATGATGGCAGCCTCTGCATCCTCCAGCTGAAGAATCTCTCCTGCAGAGCTGCTGAATCAGTGGCAGGTTACACTGACTTGAAGATATTCCCACTGTTTCAACCCAGGTTTCAGGAATGCAAAAACAACGTTAGCATGTTCTAACCATCAAACAGCATTACAGCAATGGAAGGAGGATTATGTTGCCCATGCAGTTTTCTGCAAATCCAACATCAGCAACGTGTGAAGCTCTGCAAGGCTCAGCTCTCACCAAGCACCACTTCAGAACCAAGGCAAGGCATGCCCTCGTTAGCAGGAACAATTAGTTGGGGCAGTGGGGGTATCAGCAGTCTGGTGACACCAGGAAGATGTTAACCTGTGCTTTTAGGCTCTGAGAGCAGTTTCTGTAATCCTGTACTAAACCCCTCTAAACCATTTCCCCTGTGTGCAATACATGTGGACACACTGCAATACGTGTCCTCAGGTAATGAAGTAACGAAGAACTGAGATGCAGAGTAAAGTGACAGAACACAAATGACTGTGCAAACTCCTACAAAGAAATAATGCCTTTTGAGCAGGGCTCTGTTAACGCTACCATTCCAAGATTAAGAACTGACCCATTTCACAAGAGGTATCAAAAGCTGGTTCAGCTGTAAGCAGCCAAACCAAGAGGTTCAGCTAATAGCACTTGTTCTTTTTTGAAACCCAAACAGTTTATATTCCCTTCATTTCTTAGACTGCTGCAGAGAAATCTCTGCAGTAACAGCAGCTTTGTTATCTTATGGTATTTGGAGTAAAGTCCAAGGAATTCAGCAGACAGACAAAAGATGCAGAAGACTTGGGATGAAACAAAACAGTTGCTGCGTTCAAACACTTCTTACACACCTTCCAGCAGGGAACATCTCTGCAGTTCCTTCTGAACCAATTCATAGTTTTGCTGAGGAATCTGTACTGCCCCACTGACACGGAGAGCTGCCCGATGTCCAGCCCAACATTTGCATTTAGTCCAACTCTTCATTCTGCTGTGCTCTCACACGTCCAGCTCTCCTCATCCACAACAGGTGGAGCTCTTGAACCTTGAAGGCTGTTCAGAAGCTTACCTTGCCTTTCCTACCACTGAGCGTGCAACTCCACTGGGGCAAGTAAAGAAACAGATGCCAGCCTGGCCCCTGTGAGTTGGTATCACAACATTCATCTCGTGTGGCTCCACAGAGACTGCTTCACTACTCAGCTATTTAACAGAGAGTTGGCTTAACCCACGAGAGCAACCTTGCACCTGGGAATATGGATTTTAAAAAGTCTCAGCCATCTGGAGGCTTACAATTAAAATCTTTACATACAGATCTGAAAGATTCAACATCAACTATAACAATTTACAAGATGGTGCTCACAAAGAGTGTAAATACACCGAAGGGAGCAAATTGCAGTAAATGGCAGCATCTTACCATGCTCTGACCTTACATACCCATGCCACACATCAACACGTTTCCATGGTCTGAGAATTTAAAAGCAAATCATTACCATTGTGCCCTCATTTTGAGCTGCTGGCAAAGAAGCCAGCAAAGCAAAACTACAATGCTGGGCTGGTCCTTGCAAGTATTAATGAGGCAGGAATAAAAAGACACCCATGTCGAGTCTCTGTCACATTGAACACCGGAGCCTGAGTTCTTGAAACAGTACGTGAGAAGAGTAATCTTTAAATGGAAACAGTTAGAAAAAAATTACATCTTCTTTGCTGGTATCATCTTGCATGTTTAAAAGAGTTGGCTGTGAGGTCACCAGGGTCTGAGCGTGAGCAGTACTGGGTTTGAACAGGTTTGGGGAGGCAGAAGAAAGTGCTTCTGGCTGACCATCTGCAGAGCCGGGTATTTCTGCAGGGGAAGAGAGAAAAGGAAGACAGATTGCTGGCACTGCACAGAGCTCCTGGCACATCTCATGCACGAGGGCCAAGAAATACCTGTCTGGAACGCAGTGCTCTGGCTGCTCGTGAGGACTGGGCTTGCTGATCGCCTGCCCCTGAGGACAGCCTCCTCTCTGCTGACCAGCCTGGGGGGAATCAGCTGCTTCTGGTCCACAGATGCTGCAGAAAATATTTCACAAATCAGTGCTGGAGCACTTGACTGATTTCCCTTCTTCAAGCTGAGACTCACACTGCAGACAGCCTCTGCATATCCAAGGAAGCTGCTATCCCAAAAAGAGCTGCTGCTTCTACTACAAGATACTTAAGTTTTCTTTTCAGCTGTTTAAACCATGAGTGCTTCTCCTCCCCTCTCCCCTGAGGATTCCAGTTCAGTCACCACCAGCCTGACATCCAGACTTGACATCCAGTACCACAAAGTCTTGTGGAGGGAAAATGAAGATCTGTCCCCAGCACTCAATCAGTGATGGAAATTTCCTACTTTTAGTGCACAGAACTGTGATGAACTTTTGTCTCTGCTCTTCATCTGTCTTTGAATTGCTCAGCAGCAGAGTGCACTGATTGTGGTGTTACAGCCTGTTCATTTCTTAGTTTCTACAATGAAAGCAACTCATGAGATGGTTACTCTGGACCCACACAGCTCTCAGCACAAATTCCTTATGGCAATGGAAACCAAATTTGATACTCGGTATCTTGCCTCTGGTACAGAAAGTCCTGTTCTGTTTTATTCTAAGATCTACGTGTGGGCATAACAAGCATGCAACCCACCAATGCTCTTGAGGGAGCAGAGAGCACTGCATCTGCATTTTAGGCCTTTCATGAACTTAATGGTGTTCACCCAAAAATGGTCTTTCCACACCACAGACCATTATGTGAGAGCTATTAAAGATTAAGCTGGAGAGATGCAGTATTAGAGCTCTATTTTCCCATTTGTCAGTATTTGGTATTCGTGGTAATTGAAGCCTGATGTCCTCTTACATGTGAAAAGAGGAGTTCATAATCGTATTAAACTTCAGGTGCAGGGACAGATGCTTCTGCTACATGCAACAGAATCCCACTCCCTGGCCAGGTCTGGCTCTGAATCTGTTACAGCAGCACAGGCCCCAGTGATGTGTAAACTTGCCAGCTTGGAATCCTATATAAAGCTGAAGAGATAATTCTGTAACTTAAAATTACAGGCCATTCTTCCAGGCTGGCAGTAAGGCTATTTTAAGTGGTAGAGAAAAAGTGGTTTTTATGGTGTGTGCCACTGGCAGAGATCACTGCTTCAGTACCTAGTGGTTAGCTGTAGAAATCGCACCACGACAGGGTAACTGTGTTTTCACTTGCTTCTATTTCTGCCAGCAGAAGCTCCTTTCAACACTGCAACACCTACAGCACTTCAGTTCTGGCCTGGAAATCTGTATTTAATGATGGCTGGTGCTCAGAAAGGCACTAAGTTTAATGTCATCACAGCCCTGAACAGATACTGAGAAGAGGTTAGGACAGCCTCAAAATGTTTCTCTCACGCAGAACAAGCAGCACGCTCGCTATTTTCCTTTACCACTAGAATCAGGCAAGGTTTTATATCCAGTTTCACAAACGCTCACCATAATTCTGCCCTGCTGGCCTACAGCACTATTGCCAACACGAACCCTGGGGGCTAAATTTCCACTTCAAACACTACACGCACTTCACCCTTAAGAATTTTAAGAGCCCACCCACTGCAGGTAGCACGCTAACAACCTGCAGCACATGAATTTCTGAGATCCACACAGCTCTAAGCTACAGCACCCTGAATCCCCACGATGCCATAAGAGGCCAGAAACGTGTTTGGAGGCACGCACCCGAGCTGTCCGTCCTATGAGACGCTTTGCTCTTCCCACTTTTCTCTTTGCTTCCTTTCGTGAAGGCGGCGAGTTTGGTGGGGATCTGCTGCTGCACTGCGGCGGCTTTCTGAATCTGGTTGGTGGCGCTCAGCAGGTGGATGGGCACCTCGTTCTTCAGAGCCAGGGCCGGGCGGCCCTCCAGGGCGGCGCTGTCCCTGCGCAGCAGCTCTGCGCGCTCCAAGTAATCCATGCCACAGACGCTGACGCGCGCAGAGGCTTTCAGGACCGGCGGAGATGGTTCTCCTCCTTCTCCGTTGAAGCTGACAGCGTGACTCTGCATCGGGTTCTACACAAGGGGAAAAAAAGCATTCTGAGTCAAACTAGAGGAGAAGCCACCTTCTGCCCTGCAAACACAAAGCGCTTCTTCGAGGTAAAAATGCAGTGTGCTAACCGAGCTCAAAGCATGCTGGCAAACCAGGGATAACAGACAGCGCTTCAGCAACTGCAGACTGCTGGATATTGCATCTAACAACGGGAAAGAAGAGCAGGCTGCACATGGTGATTACAGAAAGGACAGAAAAAGTGACTTTCAGACAGTAACAAGTGAGTCAATTCAACTGGACCCCAAAAATCATGTTTTGAAACATAAAAGATGTTTTCAGAAATCAACAGAACACAACACTATCAATGCAGTGCACCTCCTGCAATAGGCCTGAAATTGGTCAGTTCCTGTATTAAAAAATGCTAGTTAAGATTTTTCAGTTTTTAAAGATACCCTCATTACCAAAGGTCTGGGCAGAATTTCAGACACTGAGGTACTGCCAAGCTGTCATCTGTGACCATAAGCAGAACCAGCTATTTCAGGTGATGGCACAAATAGCCCCATCAAACAAAACAAGTGTGTTAATGCTGCAAGAAGGGCAACCTTCACTCAGAAGCATGCAGGTTAACAAAACTGGAACTCCAATAAAAACCTGAATTCCTTACTTGTCCCAGTTCTGGGGAGAAGCTGCCCGACACGGTGTTCTGCTTCTTCAGCTTCCTTAGCTGGTCTAGACGCTCTCTCTCCTTCTCAACTGCTCTCTGAGCCTCCCGCAGCCTCTCCAGGTCATGCTGATAGGCCTCACGTTGCCTCTCCAGCTCTTCCCTGTCCTGAATCAACTTCTCTTTCAGTTGCCGCGTCTCCTCCTCACGCCTCTGCAGGTGGGCTTCCGACATTTCCAGCTCCCTCTGCTGCTGGCTCCTCTCCCGCTCCCAGCGCTGCTGCTCCAGCTTCAGCTGGCTCTGAAGTCTTTGGACACTCATCAGTTCTTCCCTCTGTTTCTCAAAGTTCCGCTGTTTCTCTTGCTCCAGCAGCAGGTTGCCACGCGTGGACTGCAGCCGGTACTGCTTCTCCCTGTCCACCATTGTGGCTCGCTGCAGCTCAATGTAGCTGTCCTGTTGAGATATCACTGCCTGGGGGAACAAGGCAACTACAATAAGGCACGTTGGCTCAGAGAAACAAAACCAAACTCTGACATACAGCTAAGAAAAGACAAAAGCATCTCCCATATGGGGTCAGTAGCTTTGTCTTCAAGAACAGACCTAACTTCCCAGCTTGCACAGCACATCACTACTGACACAATACTAAAGAAGCACGTGCAAGTTGTGCTTACATGTCAGAATTAGCATCTCCTGCACCTAGAATTGTTACTCTGAATTTGACAGGATCACTCAAGTTACTGATTACAAAGTTACAGTAAAAACAAAAGATATGTACACAACTGTGTATCAACAACAACTTTAAATGAGCACAGAGAGCAGAGGCTCCAACTAGCCAAGGAACTGCATGCAAGGGAGCAGAGAATAGGATTCGGTCAATGGGTTGTCAGGATTGAGCCAATGGTTCAGCATTTCTTTCAATACCAGACACCACATTTTTGTCCTTGAGCCCCAGATGCTGAGTTCTGCAGTTAAAACCTAACAAACCTCTTGGATATAAAGCAGTTGATTACCTGAAGACTGAAGAGCAACTGCAGCAGCGTTTGTATCCTTTGCACAAGCTGGAAAAGAGGGGAGGCAAGTGTGATAAAAAAGATTAGGCACCATAACACTGTTCTGTTCTAATGCAGGAGCAGATTTTATTTTTCATTTCACCTATTAAAATAATGAACACAATCAATAATATCTGTATAAAACCACACAGTGGAACCACGGCTGCGAGCAAATTCTGACAAATGAGCCACCAGTAAAGCCATGTGCAAGCACCACAAATCCCAGATCTGTGCACAGACTAACGTGCTGTGTCAATACTTGAAAGAAATCTCACTGGGATTCAAGGGAGCAATCCTCATTATCAGTTTCCCTCACATGAGCCATTAATGACCACTTCCTCCAGCATGAATCATTACACAAGTACAGCACTCACTGCAGATTAAGAGACAAGTGTTGCCAATGAGCTGAGGACATCAATCTCTCCAAAGATCAAGAAAAGCAGCTAGCCAGCTCTCTGAAATGCATGTTTAAATACCCAGAACCATCTTTGTTTTCTACTGGGACTCTCATGAGTCACCCACAGGACATACAGAGTCGTAAGGAAAAGGCTGTTAGTGAGCTCGTGGTTCTGCAGACATTGCAAATATTGGCTTGTTTTGCATTCTATTACTGTGTGGCTGTTTCCCATCAGAGTTCTTAACAGCAGAAGGAAGGTACCTGAGACTCTACGGTGGGCTGAACACCACTGCTGTCATCCTGCCTCGTTGCATTGCTCTGGAAAAAGACAAAAAGAACAATCTGTGCTTTCTGGGCACTGATGGTGCTGCCAGGACATATTGAAAGGGTTCACCTCACAAGGGAACACTTTATAGCTGGAGCAGTGATTGCTCCCATATGCTGATGGATACCAAGAGTACTTGAATCACAGGCCACAAGCAGATACACGGTCATTACAGTTAGCATTAAAGATACTGCATCCAGTGAACAGAACAACTATGATGGCTCTCAAGTAGTAAGTTATTAAGCACTGTTACAGCAGCAAACCAGGAAACGCATTCACTGCACACACAAACCCAACACACAGTTTGAGATCCTTCTTCTGCATCGAATGGGAGCTCTGGGAGCTGCACATCGGAGCTGACGGCAGGGCCTCTGCAGTCCCACTGCCTCTGGTCACCACCACTGTTCTTCTCAAGACTGTTATCTGAAAGAAGAGCAGTATGTGAGCAGCCCACCAGGACAGAGCCTGTGGACACCCACTGCATAACACAACAATGAAAAAAATTCAACGTTCAGCAAGCAGCTGAACTCAAGTCTCCTAGGTTTTTACGTCAGGCTTGTTTTTTTCCAACAAAATTGCAGTTCTATGTGGAGCTGTTACCTTAACCTGCACGTCCTAGTTACTGCACCTTTAACGTCACACCAACAGCCCTACTCTGCTCTCTAGTGTTGATACAGGAAGCAAAACAGAACATGCTGATACAGCACGCCAGGAATTTATTCTGATCGTCTTCTCAGAGCCTCCAGTTCCCTTAAGAACTACATATTAAATGGGGCTCTGATGCAAGACAGATATTATCTCATAGTCACTACAGAGAAGATAGTGAAGAGCTAAGCAGCTTACATAGGTGCTAGACTTCTAAAAGAGCATAGCAGCAAACAGGCACAGGCCCCCCACAGCTCCTCTTTCTTACTTTTATTTGAAATGGAGGCACTGTCAGATCCCCCAAAGGTCTCTGCTCTCCTGGGGAGCCCCACTGCACAGCTCTCTTCAGACTGACAGGATCCATTTCCTAAGTGAGTGAAGATAAGGTTCTGGAGATTTTCAGCTAGGAAGGAAGAGAATGTCATTTAAACAGCTGTATCCAACAGTGAGAAACTCATCATGCTAGTAACTTAGATACGCATATGATTTCAACCTCTCTGTACATTAAAAGGTGGGGCAGTTTCAGAGATTTCCTCATTTTCTGTGACATGTTCTTTATGACAGGCTCTTCATATTGCAAATGAAGCTGACCTCTTCCTTGAGCTCAGATTATCAAGCCTTCAATGTTTTTTTTGTCAAACTAAAAATGATGTTTGTGTCTAATTATGCTATTTTCAGACAGGTTATTTTAAGCTAGAACACTTGTGATTATATTTCAGAGTTAGGTTATTATTAGGTCTCCTTGTGATCCATCTGAATAGATTCCACAGGTTGATCATTAAAAAGGAAAACACAATTAAGAAATAAAAAACCCACAAAGCTGAGGTCCTCCACCTCAAAACACAGCTGCATTCTGCCTACCCTGCAGGCTGGTTTTGAGTCTGAATTGCATTACACAGAATTATTAGAAGACCGTTTTTGTGACTTGTACTTGGGTCCTACCTGCTTACCCCAACATCTGCACTGCAGTGAACACAGTTTCCCTGCTGCTCTTACCTTCTACCACTGCAGACTTCAGAAGTGCCTCTCCTTGCAGACTTTCTGGGATATCCCCCAGAAGTAGCAGCCTAGACTGGGATCCTTGGGAATGGTCTTCAAATCCGTACAGTTCAGACATTTCTTGATAAATTTGTTGTTTCTCAGTTAGACTTTGCACAATCAGGTCATCTTTTATGTTCAAACGCTCTAATGGAAGAAACAAACTCAGTTTTCCCTTCCAAATTGCTGTTAGGAGTACAACATTCAGTTTGGAAGTTTGTAATTTGTTCCATAGTCAGAGATGCAATCAACAGTCGGGGAAAACAACAACAGAACACCTCACAAAGCACTCAGACATTAACAGTTCTTAAACTATTTCTATGCAACCCTGCAATACCTGAAAAAATTTCAGGAGAAACTTGGTCACACTTAATAACAAGATAGTCATAAATCACAAGAGATGCTGAGAAGCTGCCCGTGGAATAGATATCAAAGTCCTTACCTTGGAATTGTCTTAATTTCGCTGCTCTTGCTTCAGCCAGTCTCCTTTCTGCTTCAGGTTCACAAAATGATCCTCCTTCTTCATCAGGACAGCTGTAAGAAGTGAGAGACAAATTTGTTTCATTTACACATCAGGTAATTTAAAATCATCTCAGCATTCGGCCTGAAGCTTCTGCCTATGGTGTCGTTTTATCTTGTGTATCAATATTTTTCTCTCATCCCTTTTGACATCAGTGAACCAAGTTATAAAAAAAAATAAAGCAAAATGAAGTCTTAAGCTATTTGTTCCAGCATCTTTTCGAGCAGCTTCTGTCCAGTAAACATGCACCAAGCAGCTGCTTCAGTCTTACAGAGGAAGTTTACAAACAGCTAGAAGTACTTTTTTATGATAAACTGACACATCCGAGTCCTGGGAAGGGAAGGCTGATGAGTGGCAGATGAAGCCTTCCAGCCTGCAGTCATTATTTACCTTTCTACAGCTCTGCGGATGTGAGCCATCCAGGAATTCCTCTCTTCTTTTGAGCCTGTGTGAATTTCATACATCTCTGGTCCTTCTAGGGAAGCACTAATTAAGAACATCGCCTTTTCCTCATTAGCTACCTCTCTTACAATCAGCTTCTGCAGCGAGATAACTGGTGGCTTAGAATCCTATAAAAGAGAATATTATTTATTGCACTGTATTATACACATTTCTTAGAGTTTGTGCTTCTAACTGCCCTCCATCTTCTCACTGCACAGGGCTACACAGCCACCACGACACAGCAACTCTGCTATGGTGGCACTTCTGACACCTGCCACTCTTCACTCACTAACCATAAATCAAAACATACAACACAGACTGCACACTGCAAAAATAAGAGTTCTTGCTACTTGACTGAAAATTAAAGCAAAGGTCCAATATTTGTAACCTAGGAAGGTTTTCAGAAGAGAATGCTTCTTTGCAGCTGCTCCACACCATAATCTACAGTGAAGTTAAGGAAATGGAGCTGTAAAACCGATCCATCTGCTCCTCTCACTGGCTGCATTTATCCGTGGAGGAGTGATACCTGGACTGCTTCTATTACAGTCATAACTGAACTGGAAAAGGACAAAGTATACACAATCAACTGCTCTGAGTACACCTGTGGAAATGCCCCGGAAAAGCAAGCAAATCCACTGAGCATTCTGCACTGCTGTAGTAATTACATCAGCATGTAATGCTTTTTCTGTGTTTCCTTCAGGAAAATTCTCTGCCCACAGCAAGTCCTTGGCTATTGCACCACACACCCAGCCGGAATGGAAGATCGTTTTCCCCTTCAAACTGATACACAGAAGCAGATCTTATTTGCAAGTGCCTTTTAAAGCAGCCTAACAAAGCTCAGTGAAAGGCAAAGACACAGCACAAAGGAGAAGCACTGAACCACTGGCTTGTTTATCAACTGCATGTGAGGCCAGCATAACAACTAACATTTCTATTTGTATTTTTTCTGTCATTACTCTCATAAATATTCTAAGTAAACACGTTAAATAAGATGACCAATACCTACCACTGATACAAACACGTATTTTTGGTCCTTTTCTTGTAAGAGCAGCAGTACATCGTTTAGCAGGACTGCCAAAACATCTACAGTAACAAAAGAAAAAAAGACTTTGATTCAAAGAAACCAGCACAGACTCAAAACACTGAAGCTTCCAGGCACAGCCTGCACACATGCAGAGCCAGCAGAATACAAATAGAGCCAACCCAAAGCTTGGAAGCACCCACAGAGGCACAGTGCATCTGGACTCCAGTGGTCATGACTGAACGTATCTCCCTCAATGGCAGACCGTTCTGAATCTGCAGATGTTCACAGCACCAGCTTCTCTTGGCTTCACTACACCTGAAGCTTTTCTCAGAACAGCTGAACAATGAAGCTGTTAAAACGTTCACTGATGAATGTGGTTTTGATTTTCTAGATAAACAGACATTCTGCAGAATAAAGGTGTCACAGGTTTGGCAACTTGTCCAAGCATGAGCCAAGAGCTTGCACAGTACAGTGCCTTTCCACAGGACACAAGTCAATACGACTCAAAGCTTCGTCATTTACCTGAAGGCCTCCCTCTTGAATTGGAAAGCAGATCAGACAGATAATAAGCAAACAGCATAAGGAACTTATCGTGCACCATTACAGAGATGCTTATTGGACAAGCCAGGAACAGAACAAGATCTATTGCCTCCAACATCCTATTAAACAAGTGGGTTATCGCCATCCTTTATGCTCGATCAATCACTAACAAGCAGTTACAGAACAAAGACAAATCTCGTTGTACTTCTCCCATTCGTGGTCCTTCACCTTTGAGCCGTCCTGACGCAGCCTTCCAGTACAGCATCCCGTCCAGCAGAAGCCTCCTCTGTCCCATGTCATCCTTACGGAAGAAAAGCCCATTCTTGCACTTCCCAGATGATTTCAGCTCCATTTTATGCATAATCTCTTTAAGGCGCTGCCCCTTCTCACACTCATTTACTATGGCATCGACATGAGTGATCGTATACTTAATTAAATTAAGGGCATGGTTCAGATCTTCATAATCCTTAGTTCCAACTAAGAGAAAAGAACAGCAATTAGTCCCATTTTCAACCCAGGAATGCAATTATGAATCAATCAAACGTTTTAACACGAAGGTTCCTGACTGAGCATTTGACAGTATTTCTCAAGAGCTTGAGCCTATAAATAAGTTAATTCCTTTCGCTCTGCATCTTTAATGAACTGCTAGGCTTAGCTGCTACAATGCTGTGCCCCTGAACTTGAAGCTCAGTGTTGCTTCTGATCCTCTGACGAAGCAAGACTGACGTGAATCTGCATCTAGAACTGCATCTCCAGCTAACTAGGAAGTAAGAAAGCTGCTACAAGGCAGAACCAGCCTGTTCCCTTCATCTGGGAAAAGAACACGGGGAATAGAGAGAAAGGATGAGAACGGTCAGGCTCCTAGGAAAGATGAAGCAAACTACCTTCTGTATTCTGAATAATGCGTTCCACCAGGACCGGGTATTTGGTGATGCGCTGCGTAACCAGAAGGATGCACTCCTGGACACCAAGTCTCCTCACAATGGAACAGTTGCCAATTTTCTAGAAAACAAGACAGATTCTTCTGTCACCCATTTATATTTTGTTTTTAACTCCCTCCCTTTCCGTTTACACATTTACAAAATTAAGTTTAGCACCACAAAATGAGCTGTGCTCTGTTACAAAAGCAAAACTGCTGATAACACCAAAAAATGCCTTTATTACTCGAAAAAAAACATTTTCGTTATCATTTTCAACTACTTTTAACTGAATCTGAACTGTTTGCTAACTGAATGCCTTCTGTAATGGACCAGTCCTTAACTACGTAGGAAAGCATAATAATTTTAAAACCAAACCCAACCAAGAGCCAAATTACATCAGTTATGAATTAGTGTTTATTTTACCACTGCACGATCATGAGGATGTTGGTGCACAGAAATGCTTTCCTGCTTGGAAATAGAAGACTAAAGCACCAAAATGCCACCAGCTGGCCTGACTGCAGGAACAAAGCACTGCTGGGGGCTGAATACAGCACCCAGATCTTTCTTTACAACAAAGGCCATTTGTTTTAAAACTCTGCTTACTGGTTTAGCTTCTTTAGAAGAGAAAGCCTTTCTCTTTCAAGGCACCTAGTTAAGAAGAGCTATAACCACAAAATCGTGCTGGAAAGTTCACACAGTATCACTTACTAATGACTGGAACACGAGAACACCACGGGCTGTGCAGTGCCAGCTAAGATTCAGGTTACAGGCTTCCAGTTTGGCTGTGCTTCTTGTGCCTGTCCTATTAATTGTGCATTACACTGTACAGCAGATCAACAAACTGCCCTGGAGCCAATCTTCTGGTTTTGGAAAGATGATGTAGTGGGCAAAACTAAATTAAGAGTTCCTGGTTTTCCTATGGTATTTTTATCAACAGTATTTATCATCAAGCCAATTTACATAGATGGCCACACAGCACGGCAGTCACGGATGAAGCCATGAATAGAACAAATACTCTACTTCCCAGAACTGGGTGCTCAAGAAAAAGATACCTGCCCACCCCAAACAGCTCAAAAAATTTAGAATGCAAGCAGCAAACAAGCTACCAAACAATGAGAAGATACCTCTTAATACCTGCTCATTCAAAATTAAGATATCTTCAAGTATAAAATAGAACTGAAAGAGTTCAAGCATAGTTTGCACAGTAATAATGGGAGGCTTCTGATTGCTGTTTACCTTTATTAAGTTTTGGAACTTCTTGTGGCTTTGGAGCAGGTCCTTATAGTGACTAACAGCTTCATTGTGTCCAGAGCAGAACACACCGTATTTTTCTTTCATTCTCTCTCCATTTTCACCTGAGAACTAAATGAGAAATAAGCATTAAACACATGAATCATTAACCTACAAGCACCCCAAGACCCACGTTTAACATAGTTTTACATTAACTGAATCCTGAGACAGCATTTCAATATTTCTTATTTCTGTTACAGAAGAAAATTGAGAGCTTAAACAAGTATTAACTGACTGCTGTCTTAATGCAAGTTTTTAAGAGGATTTCTGAGCTTCTGCACTTAAAGACCAAGGATTGTAAAAGGTGAAGAACAACAACAACAAAAATGGCCACGGTACACAAAAAGAAATTGCTGCATCCACTCATTAACAGAGCAGGCACTAAACTTAAAAGCAGCTGTCATTAGTAAAAAAAATTAAACGGTCAGAACCAAGAAGCTCAGCATGAAGTGCATAACAGCTGTATTTGGAAGGACACCATCAGCACATTGCTGTACTTTCAGCACAAAGAAAAGACCAAATCACTCACTGCATACCACACAACGAGCACACGTGTGCCTAAAGAGCACCCACTGAACACCTCATTTTGACCAGACGTGCTCCTGGCAGCCACATTCACACATACAGACGATGCTCTTAAACCCAGCCTTCTATCAACTTCTACACAGCCACGTATTTATCTTATAATTAGCTTCTTAGGTGCTTCATAGCATCAAGAAATCTGGCACAGTCTCACACCTGTTTTACCAAGAGGTCCCCAATGTTCTGGATCGTGTAATTTCGGTCACTGCCTTCTTCCAAGGACTCCTTTCGCCGCTCCTTTAACTGGAGCAGGAATTGCCCATGCATCTCCAGCAGCTCATCCACACAGGGGAACAGCTTGTTGATGACTGCATTTGAGAACTGCAGTTCCTCTTTCATGGCTTTGGAGTACACCTTCAGCATTATTTTCAGTGTTCTGACGTGGTGCATTTCAGTCTGCATTAGTTCTGGGTACGGGGAAATAAAAATTAGTGCTCATTTATGCAGCATGCCGTGACCAATGAGAGGAGAGCAGTCTCTGAAAGTCATCATCTTCTGCAAGGGACCAAACCTACCCAAGTAACAACAGCTAGAAAAACAACCCTCAACTGCTTCTGGTATCAGGGGCGACAGATAGGATGAGAGAAACGAGAGGTGATATTCTTAAACTGCAGCAAAAGCAGCTTTATATCAAATATCAGGAACAACTTCCCTTATCAATCAGAGAGCTTAATGTTGCAGCATTTTTCAGAGATGTTTATTAGCAAGCAGAACAAACAGCTGAAGTCTGGGTACAGCTGATTATACAACAGCACACTGACAGTGAAGACTATGTGACATCTTGTCTCCTTCCAGCCATACTTTGTACCATTCTAGATCTTGCTAGAAGCCAGCTATTCTGAAGCTGTCCATAAACTTCTAAGGTATCACATCACTATCAAGGAAAGAACATAACCACAATTAAAGCACCTGAATTTGCCCTGCTAATCTCTCAATCAAACAGTGACCAAGAACGACCCTGCTTGTTTAATATCACCTCCCAGTAGAAGTTGAGCTTAGGATATTTCCTAATTGCACAGCTAGGTTTGCTGCTTACACAGGCAGGAAGATAAATACGGGTTGCTTAAAATCGTTATGAGGAGGACTTAGGCACACTGAGATAAATAACAGACTTGAAAGTTTGTATTCAGTTTCAGTTTCCAAGCACCAGCCCAACTGGAAGCTCATAAAAACAACCATTTCTGTTGTTTCAGAACAGTGACACCACAAAACAAAGTTTTAAAGAATTCACAGTGCTCTTACCATAAATGACATCCTGCCTTTTTACAACTTCTTTCTTTTGCTTCTTTGCATAAGACTGTTCCACTGCAAGGCTCCAGGACTCTGCCTCAAACTCATGAGCGTCTGTTTCTATTTCACTTCGGAGGGACAGGGAATACGCATCTAGACCAAAAGCACATTCAATTTCAACTATTAATCTTTATCCTTCATTACCACCAGCAAGGGTAAATGCATCTCAAGATGCACTGTATGCAGTTTCCTACTCGTCCAAAAGTGCTGAAAAACACAGAAGCTTCCGTACCTTCCAGAAAAAGGCAGTCTGCTGTTGAAGGTGCAAGTGAGACAACATCATCTGAGGTCTGCTTAAACTTTATAAATCCTGAATCCCCTTCATCCATGTCTCCTGAAATTAATCTAAGCGGCCAAAGAAATTAGAATGAGGGACCCAGACAGAACATTAATATTTTTTAAAAGTTTTTCTACTTAAATCAATAAATAAAAGCCAACTACTTCAACAAGCAGCTTTTCTATAAAGCAATGAAGTTAAAAAACACAAAAGCTACCCCTGCACTGGCAGTTTACACAGACAAATAAGTGTAGCACATTGATCAGTGACACAATGCAGATTTAAGTAGAGCAGCAAGAGCAAGGATGCAACTTCTAATCTGCCATAAAAAACAACAGCGCATCACCCGCTGACAAACCACAGCCATTTCAGAGTACAAAGGGCAGTTTCAGTGAGGACCGAGCAGAACTGTGGTATACAAGAGGTGCACAACCACACAAACCAGCAGACAGCTTTGAACTCGTCCACTATTTTAACCCAGGTATCCTGCAATTTAAAGCACTGTCCTTCCACAAGGGTCAGAACCAGCACAGCCCAGCATAAGTGATCTCAGAAAAGATTCTCGAATTTCAGCAAGTCTGAAGATAAAAACGTCCATTCAAACCATGCTCCAGGCAGGAATACTCCAACACTCCACTATCTTACAGTACATCTCTGCGACACAGCACAGAGGGACTAAAGACAGCCTGTTATTTTAAACAACAGAATTCAGCTTTAAGCGCCCAACGATCATCTCTCAAGCTCTAAAACGCGAGCCTCGTTTTATTTTTAATTGGTTTTCTTTTCGGATGGGGGAGGGGGCGGCAGCAGAAGCCAGCGAAGGAGAAGTCGTTCACTCACCCCAATTTGCCGGCGGCTCCCGCAGTACTCAGCGCAGACGGCGGGTTTCCCCTCTGGGCGATAGTCATGCCGAGGCTCCGCGGCAGCGCCGGGGTGCCATCAGGGCCCAGGAGCAGGCTCCGGGGCTGGGGCTGCTCCTTCAGGGAAGCTGCTAGCGAGGCGAGAAGCGAATTGGTGCTCAGAAAGTGAGGCGCACACTGCAGGTCGCCCGCTCTCAAACCCCTCTCCGAATGCGGACGGAGAACGGACAGGATCTTGGATGTCAGAAGCTCGTTGTCCAAAAAGACATTTTCATTCCATTTTCTCGAGAAGGAGCCACAGAAGGACAGCTCGGGAGCAGCGGGGATCGCATGGCTTCTGCCGCTGCTTTTTGAATTTGTATTCCCCATGCTCACTCCTGGCTGCCCTCAGACCTGGCACAGTAAAGTGGCCCCAGAGATGCACTGTTTTTATACTACCTGTGATCCTTCTAGAAATGTAAAGCTGTCACTTAACTTACTGTATTGGCTAAATCAGCAGGTCTGAAGTGCAGGAAATTGGTCCCTACTGTGCCCATTTAGTGTGGAAATTGCAAAGTATCTTCTCCTTTAGTAAAACACCAGAACCTACACACCATTATTCACATCCTACTGTATAAGGGCACAGAACATTTCATGGCAAACAAGAAAAATCTGAGATCACAGAAAACCACAAGTTCTCTGCAATGCTTATTGCTGCTCAGCCATTTCTATCTGCGCGCTGAGCGCAAGAGACACCAGAGCTAAATTTAATTTTCATCCTGCAGATTTTTAATGCTTTTTAAATCTGGACAGACTACGAACTGGAAAGACATTTAAAACTTTAATCACTGTTATACAATACATGAAGCCTGTAATAGACTTATGAAAATTGGATACAACTATTTAGTACTAATGTCTGCAACGAATGATATGAAACAGGAGACAAAAGATGTCCTTTATAAAAGGAACTTCAGGGAAGTCGAGGATGAGGAATCAGACAATCCTCAAACCTTCTCACTGCAAGGTCTGTCTTCAGAGTGCTTTTAAGGACACGGCAGTGGAAGAATTCTCACCTTGGAGGCCCTGGATGCAGGCTGTCTCAGCAGTCACACTGACCTCCATGTCACGCTGCAACAGCTCAAGAGCGCCTTCAACCCCAGCCTGTGCCCACCATCACCAATCTACAACTTTCCTTCTGGCCTATTCAGCCCCCAAAGCCCCCTCTCCTCGGTCTGCACCCCTGCTGAAGATCCCTCTCCCCTCACACTTGTTTTCCTCAGCCAAACACAGGACAATCAAGGCATTCCCATTTCTATTCATAAAACAGGTTTTTCCACATTTCTTCATATCCCTGCTCTCCACCCCAGCTCTGTGATCTCACTCTCCTTGAAACAGTTGACTGGAACGGCAGGAGAGCTTCAGAGAAGGTTTCATCAATAACATGTAATGCAAATAAACACTGCAGCTTTACCCATTGGAAACAGCTCTCCCAATGGCAGTTGAGTTTGGAATAGTTTGCACATGCACGCAGCTCATTCTCAGCCTACAACAAACCGAGTAAACTGAGATCTGTTTCCCCATCCATCATCCATGCAAAGAGCTTTAAGCCCATCCTCCCAACTAAGCAAAATAAGTGAATGTTGGTGGGATTGGCAAAAGAGAACTTCTTGAACAAGACCTCAATAACAGATGAGATCCATTTCCATTTGTTGAAGTATTGAAATCAGCCACCATGTTCTCTTTCCTTGCTTCCAAGGCAAGAACAGAAGAGCTTTAATTCACAACGGCAGGTCAAATCTCAACACCTGAGGAAAACATGGGGGAGGGCACAACTTGAACCTTTAAGACACGCTCCTCTTCTACACTCAAACCTCTGGCTTCTTTTGCTGGGCACTGCAGCCTGCAGTGGGTAACAACACAGCCCATGCTATCAGCTGCTCTTCTAACTTCCATCTTCTGCTTCTGACCACAAAAAACAAGCAGTGGCTGCCTAGCAAAGTCTGCACCAACAAAAAGCCATTTTCTGAGTTCAATTAGCACTGTCTGCACACTGCTGAGAGTCCGCATCGATCGCTGCTCTACAGCATCAGACCAGACTGTGTTCCACAGAGCTGTTCCAACCAGAAGCCCTACAGCCAGCATCTCCTGTTTTCTTTATTCCTCCTGGCTTCCTATTTTAGTCTCTGCTCTTTTCCCTAAGTGCACAAAGCCATTTTTGACCGTGCAATCAACCACTCATCTTCTCACAATAATCATTCCCCTAGTTGGTAAGAATTGTTTCATGAAGTACTGCTTGAAACTCAAGCCAAATGATACCTAATAAATATATTTGTAGACATCAGAGTAATACCCAGACATTCAACTCAATTGTGTTTCTTATGCCCATCAAAGCAGACCGACCGCACAGCAGAAGATAATTCTGTTCTGGTATGGCAAGTCACCTGAGAACCCGAGAAGCAATTCTGTTAATGCACATCTCCTATCTTCTCCCAATTAAAATGCCATTTAAATCTCACAATGACAGCTACGATGGTCTTCTCTAGTAGCAGAAAGCCCATTTCAAAGCCTACGCTGCAACAGACCCTTCTTGCTTCTCATTTGCGCTCCCAGGTCCCTTTTCCCCACTTCATTTCAACAAAGATTTCTGTTCAGACCATTAGCACTGGCTCGGCTTAGAGGTTTCTAGCAACCACTAGCTGCAGGCAAGTTTTAAATAGACAATTATGAAAATCTGATGTAAAACAAAGTTCACAGTTCTAGTCTTTTCAGAGGCCAGAGAATAGACAATCAATGAGAAACTAGCTTATCGATCCCCTTTCACCATGATATTTTGAGGTTACACAGCAAGAAGGTATAAAGAAAAATAAAAAGATAAAGAGATAAAAACACACAGGAGATTGCCAGGAGCCTCTCAGCCATTCCCAGCAGAAAAAAAATGAAGCCATCTTATTAAAAGAGACCTTCTCTATACTTCAATAACACACTGTGTATAGCCTCTAAAACATATTAGAGAAAAAAATACAATTGAACAGATGAGCCTTGAGCACAGAAATCACTCTTTAGTACAAACCTGGGGAAATGCACTGGGACGAACTTTGTGCAGGTCCAGAAGGTCTGTGCTGCAAATCTTTCTGCTATGGGAAAAAAGACAACAGTCTTACACATACAGCCCAAACTTTCAGCCCAAAATAAATCTGATTTTCCCTAGCATATAACAAAGCTGCATGCAGGGGCCCACACAATTTGACACAATAACAGCTCTGATTTCTCCACGCTCCAGAAGAACAGCATGCAGACATGAATCCCATAAGTAAAAGTTCCATCAACTATAAACCAAACTGAAGTAAAAGTGAAGTTACAGCTGAATTAAAGCCACGACCATAAGAAACACATCCATAAAATCATTCACCTTACCCTTCAGGTAAACAATCTCCACCTACACTTCACTGTGGTTTAGCATAAAGCAGTACTAACTAAACTAACACTAACCCAAGCCAATGCCAGGTTTCATCCAAAGTAAGACTGTTCAAAGCCCAACATCCTTGCTATCTGCACAACTTTCTCATCCTTACCACGTTGGGTACTACAATCCCCTGAGAATCCATTTAGCAAAGACAGACAAAATTAAGTAATGAGTTTATAACAAATGGCTGCTGGGGAGTCTTGCTTTTCACCCCTGGCTCCATTCTCCATATCATTTTGTGCCACCATTCCCTCTTTGTTCTCTTCAGGAGCAATTTGTAAGGGGCGACTCAAGAATGAAAGAATGATAGCATGAATTTTTATGCTTAAAAGGAAAACGCACAAGGCCTGGAAAAGTTTGAAAATATACACGTTAAAATAAACCCACAAAAACAACATAAGAACATTCCTACACTCTAAATCACTAAAAGCCAACAACATTTCCTCTAACCCTAATAGCCCAGATTTGAGCTGTTACGCTCTTTTCCTCTCAGCTCGTAAGCTGCTATCAGGCTCTGAAATCACTGACAGTTGCAAGTTCAAACAAACCAAGCCCTGGAGTCTGAGCAGATACAAGAAGGAGGAAACGATTTTTGAAACCAATGCCAGAATTAAAAAAGTGAGAGATACTATCTGAGACCAAGCCCTGAGTTCATAAGCAATCACATGCAGTGACAGACAGAACCTGGACAGCCTGGCAAGACAGAAGCTTATCACAGGTTGAAAATTAAACCACTTATTCTGCATTGCTCAGCTTAGAAGCAATGTGCAGCTGTTACAACCAAACTCCTCTGTGCCCCTCACTCTGTCCTCTGCTTTGAGGTGGGACAACCCAGTAAGGTGCAGTCACATGAAATTCAGAGGTATGAAATAATTCAATTATAGTTAAAAAAAACAACATTGCTTTGAGCATTCTTTTAAATGCTAGCTCTGACAGACACCAGCAATGTCAAACAGCTTTCAGAACAATAATGGATTGTTCAACTTTTCACTACTTACATAAATAGCCATAATGACAAGTGGGTGATAAGTCAGTGTCTGTTAAAAATGCAGGGCAGGATTCTGCACTAATTCTGCACTAACATAACTCAGTACACTTCCACCAGATCAGTCTTACTGTCAAGCACTGTTATTGGTAACAAAACACATTTTAAAACCCACCTTGGTTCTGATGCTGCTGCATTCAGACAGCAAACCCTTGCAGTTCTTATGGACATTCACTGCACAATCTGAAACACACACAAGAAGTCTTAATTATTCTTGCTGCTCTCATCTAGGGAAAGAAAAAGACATAAAAGATCTTTACATTTTGGAATAGATGCAGATTAACCTGGGGTGCTCCAGTGAGCATCCTCATGCACGCTCTGGCTGTGGTTCTACACCATGGTTGGACCTCAAACATCACCCAACGTTCTCCACAACTACCAAATAACTGAAATATTTACTTGGCCTTAAACACAACTAAACAAACATAACAAAACAAGTCTGACAGATGAAGCCCATGTTCACATGTCATGCAGCTGCCACAACTGCAGGACACCTGAGCAGAGCGCTGCGCTGGCAGGGCCTGCCACACATTAACCTTCCACAAAAGCCATTGCTTTCTCTCTCCTTTGTGACCTCTTACCAGTATCTTACCCCTGCAAGAAAGGCACCCTACAGAACACACGAGCTATTATTGCATTGGTGAACACACATCAGCAGCAAACAAGCAGCTCAGTAAAAGCTATGCCAGAATAACACACAGCCAAAGTGACAACAGCAACCCCTGAGAGGAAGGAGCAGCTGTAGGGCTGTCATCACACAACAGGAAAATGAGAAATCCTTCCTGGTCTCATGCTGGGTTGGATTCCACCCAGTTTCTGACTGGGCTCCGTCAGGACACAGCCCCACAGTGCTGGGGACGGGGACAGAGGGGTCACCCAGCCCTGCTCTGCCCCACACATCACTGCTGCTCCCCAGACCCACGTCGTCCAGCCAGATGGGGTCATGCACCATTCCTACACACCTCATCAAACAAACCAGACACTGGTACTCCCTGCCATTTCCCCCTATTCAGTGATCATGTCCAATTCTTTCCTACTAATGATCAGTAGTTGTATTAACAGTAAGCAGTCCTTCCTCAGAACTTCAGCTGCCTGGGTAAGCTAACTGTAAAGGGGTATTAACTTTAAAATATGTTCCAGCTTTAAAACCACATACTTGTTCAGCTAAAGACAACACCTTCTACCACTTGGTTGCTATTTTTCATCAGATGCAATGACATTCCTAACAGTGCTGTGCACTGGTTTCCTATGCTGCCAAAAGATTCTCCACACAACAGGAGAGAACAGACTAGAAAATGGGGAAGTGCTGCAGGAAAGTCTCAGAAAACCAGAGATAAACAGGAGGACTTGGCTCTGAAGGACGACTCGAAATGCTGGGAACTCACTGGTTTCCAAAGGGCATTATTTTCACCCACATAACAGAGCCACATTTTGAGAACTGGCAGAAGAACCGGGCTGTTTTACAAGCACAATTCCTTTTACAAAACATATCCCATCTCTCTCCCTTTTGCTGAACCAAAGATGCTCCCAATCAGGGATGAGAACAAACCTTTGAATACCTCTGAAACGGATTTCCTTTTCCTGCACACCAGGACTCTTTGCACTCTTTATTCTCTGGACAGAGTGCAGGAGTCAAGAAAGCAGCAAAGAGAAAAAGTGAGGGACACAAAAGAGGGGAAGTCACAGGAAACTGAAGAGACTGAGACTGATACCTAAGAGTGAAGACAAATACGAAAGGATCATTACCGATTTACACTAATTACAGATGCCTAATATTAGAAAACATCATTTCTGGGTCCTTCTCATGTTGTATGAGGAAAAAAACCAACACAAAACCAAACGTCCAGCCTAAGCCAGCAAAGAAACATTCACAATCAAGGGAATCAAACACCATTAGTGGTCCTGTTTATGATCGAGGATAATGAGACAAATAACTGCTTAACAAACACATACCCTTATCAATGAGACGCTTTCCCGAGGGCTCCCAGAAACCAACTTCATTGGGTAACACAAGAAGCACAGTGTGGACTCCCAGTATGCAGGAGGGCAGTGAGCAGCTGAAGAGGGGCACATGAATACATTCCCCCCCAGCTGCAATGCCAGTGTCTGATCCACACCACAGTAATGTCCCATGAGTGCCTTCCAGAATTGGATTCCAGGACAGAACTATGACTCACCAAATATTATGAGCATTGTGACCCTGACCTTTGGTCTGGAACGGTACTGCTCAGCAAAAGAACTCTCAAAAGGTCACTTGCAGACAGTCACAACTAACGCTTAGATATAAAATTTAACCACTGATGTCTTTTCCCCTCCTCAAATATATATAATGTTGGTGTTTTTAAACAATGGATTAAAAAAAAAAACACCTTTAAAACACTCAAGTTCAGGGGAGGACACCTTTAACACTATTTCTAAGGCACAAGGAGCTCACGTACTGCTCTAACACTAAGGATATCCACTATCTGTTAAATCCAACCAACTAAAGAGAGCTGTGGGTAAGGAAGCTTCCTGGTAAAACAGCATGTTTTTATGCTTTCAGATGTCTGACACTTCAGAGATCAAAGAGAACCTCAACCTTACACCACACAAGGTTATTATCCTCTCCTGAACTGACAAAGAAAACATGTAGCTCTGAACGACTCTCATGTGAATGATTAACACAGAATGTAAAACCTGAATTTAAACCAGGATGCACAACACAGCAACAGAGAAACACCTCAAGTAGCCTCAGTGCTCCTGAAGAAGCAGAGCAAGGGGATGATACAACTCCTTAAGGAGGAGGAGGAGTTTCAACTGGAACTTGAAGAAGTTTCTGTATTTGGTGAATCCAGGTCACGCACCTCCAGGAACTTGGAACAGATTTAACTTCATCCTGGCCGCTTCAGCAACCAATGTTTGCTTATCTTGCTAACATGTCCAATTGTGCAGAGGCAGAAACCAAATACTGGAGGAGTACACAGCGACAAGAGACCTCGCATTCTGAAGTGCCAACAGCCCATGTGAGAAAGCAACACCACCACACTGCATTCAGCTTCAGCTTCCCCTCTGCTCTCCCAAACCAACCTATCTCTCTGTGTCTGCTTTTGTTGTCAAAACATCACACACTGGGGCTGGTGTTGTACCCAGCACTCTGGGGGTGTTCAGGTCTTTTTCGAGCACAGAACCCCAAACTGAAACAGATGAACAATGCATGCTTCTCCGTTTAAACAATACAAATTCTAATCGGTGTATTATACTAAAAGAAACAACTTCCATCTCAGTTCTGCCACACAGAACCCTTCCCCCACTTCACAGGAACCCTACAGGGCTGAAGCAGCAATGATGACAATCACAAAAGGTATTTAAAGCATTTCATACGTAAACATTAGGTGGAACTTCAACACACCGTGTCAGATGGCTCCTGTTTGACAGCCATACTTCACAGGTTTATTTTTATACCACACCAAAGAGGATTTAACTATTATGTTCATAAATTTATGAACACAAATCACAAAGCCTGCTGCAAAACTCTTTCAAAAGGAGTTGCAACAAACAGCTAAGAAGGAACAGTTTATTCTCTTAGTTTCACACAGAAGACACACAACTGCAGTAACAAAACCACAGCAGAGAATCTTCGAACGACAGTCAATGATTTGTCTGGTCTACTGGGGCAGCAAAACCAGGCGCAGCATCAGACATATTTTCCCCCAAGTTCAGGTATCTGACGTACACCTGGGGCACCGCTCTGTCATGCAGCCCCAGCAGCCTCAGCGCTGTGTGTGAGCAGCAGGGACGGGGCTCCATCGCCCCAGCGCAGAGCTGCTCGCACCCAGCTGTGACACGAGAACCACCCGCACACGAGGCCGCAGCAGCCCGCGGCTCCGGCTCACCTCCCTCAACCTCAGGTACGGGCCGTCCCACCACACGGCGCCTCGGCCCCACGCTGAGCCCCGACCCGCAAACCCCGCGGGATTTACCGCGACAACGAAGAGCTCAGCGCGGCGCCGAGGCCGAGTCCCGGCTCGGTTCGCACCACCGACCCCTCGCGCCTCCCCCCGCCTCGGGCAGCCAACGGCCTCCACGCCCGGCCCTGCGGGTGGGGGCTCGGGGCCAGGCGGGTCTGCCGAGGCTCTGGGAGAGGCACCGCGAGGAGCCGGGGCCCGCGGAACACCGGCAGCCCGGTCTCTTACCGGACTCCCCGGGGAGCCGCCGAGCTGCGCTCTCCGCCCCGGGAACGGTCGCCACAGAAACAGGAAACGCCTCTCCGTGTCCCGGAAGTAAAAATGGGGCGGAGGGCGCGAAGCCGCGCATGCGCGTTGCCGTACCGCGCAGGGCCGGGTAGGGAGGGGTCAGCGCGCTCCTCGGCGTTCCTGGGGAAACTCCACCCAGGGGCCGCGAGTCATAGAAATAAAGAAGAACCCGGGTTGGAAGCGATCCGTAAGGATCGTCGAGTCCATCGCCGGCTCCGCGCAGCAGTGCCCCAAACCCGCGTCTGCGGGCCCAAGCGCTCTGAGCTCTGGCAGCTCTCCTGTGAGGAGCCGCAGGCCGCCAGCAGCTCCCTTCAGCCCGCCCTGCTGGGCCGAGCAGCCGCTCCTCCCCAGGTGCAGAATCCAGCCCTTGCTCTTGTTAAACTCCACGCAGCCGGTGATTACCCAGCTCTCTATTTCTCCCTCTGGAAGGATCTCTCTCCACCCTCGGTGGAGTCAACAGCTCCCAGTTTTGGAGTGTGAGCGAACTCGTTCAGAACACCTCCTCGTCCTACGCCCAAGTCATTCAGGAAAACATGGAAGAGAACTGGCCCTAAAGCAGAGCCCTGAGGAACAGCTCTGAGTTTCCAGGGGCCCTGCCTTCCATCAGCGCCTGCCCGCAGCACCAACAGAGACAACGGGCTGTGAATAGATGGCACACAGCACCTCAAGTGACAGCTTTAGCACGGCAACGCGTGTGTTTGTGCAGTGCCAGGGCTTTACTCTAAATACGGAGTTCATCATTAAAAGCCTGGCAGGATTTGCTGTTCAACACAATGTGTTTGCAGCAACTTCTGCCGAAGTGTTGGGCTGGGTTGGCAGTGCTCACCTCCCAGCTGCCCTGCAAGCACCGCGTCCTCACAGCAAAAGCAAAGGAGGCACTGCTTCACTGTCAGCAGCTTTGTGTGCTGACCTGTGTAACTAATTGGCTGGAAAAATGGTTCCCTGGTACTGATAGTGTCTGGTTTGACCTGGTGCTAGCACAGTGCCACCAAAGACCTCTCTGGAGAGAGGAGAAATCAGAACTCCTTATGACCTCCTCTCCCACCCAGTCTGCTTCGCTCTGAGCTTACAGTGCTGAGCTCCATCACTGATTTCTCATGTTTTAAGTTGTGCATGTGCAAGTTGCCTGTCAAGCCTGAAAATGCAACATGCACAATTGCAAAGCAAACCTTAAAACCCACCTTACAGCTTTCACACCCTGCTTTGGAAGAACCTGACACCATTTTGGCTGGAGATGGGCTGAAATCCTACTGCCTCAAGGCCAATACTGTCTCTAGTTTCCACGTTGCAACCTACTTCATTGATTTTTTTTTTTCATCTTATATTTGCAAGCTTTTCAGAAATGTCCCCTTTTGTTCTGCTGCTGTGCAGGACTAAGTACAAAAAGGTCCCAATTGTTTATCAGGGCCTCTCAGCACTAAAGTAATACAGAGAAATAACCATTAAATAAAGCAGTCTGAGGGTAAACAGCTGGCTGCTGCTTTGTGACAAATGAATCCTCAGACACTTCAAACTTTGTGCTTTGCTATAATATTAAACTTCAGCACTGCAGCTTGCCCAGTGACAGCTTTCATGGAGAGAACACGCTGTGCTTGTGTGGTTGGCCTCAGGGCATCTCCACAGAATCAGTGCAAAATCTGGCATAGCAACCAGCTGAAATACTCCATGGCTTAGAGCTAAGGTTTGGGTTGCACAGTAAAGAGCACCGCACCAGCTTTCTAATCCTGGGTAATTCTCTACAATAATAGAGATTTTCTTACAGAATGGGTAGCAAGCAGCTTGCTGTCACACAGCCTGCTGCGCTTGTCAGGCCAGGTGTATGAGCTACTGAGGAAATGCAAGGAACAGTGTGTTGGAAATGTTCCAGATAGAGGCAATTCTGTCCAGAAAGTACAAAGTGAAAAGCAGAGAAGCACTGAGAACAACATATTTTTCCAGCTTCCTTTTCTCAAACCTCGGCAGTTGCTGTGAGTATTCAGCAGGGCTGGCTGTCCATTGCAGATTCCTGGCTCAGGGTTTCCACTGAAACCAGCCCCACAGACCACTTTCACAGTTGCCCTAGATCCCACTTTGTTGCCCTGTGACTACATTAACCCACTGCCTATCACAGTTGCTCTGGTTTTGCCTGTTTTATTTGGACTCCTGTCAGTAGTCACTCATTCTAAGCAGGACTCCCAGTCCATTTATCCCTGTCATCATGTTACAGCAACCAAACTTCCTCTTCTCCAGAACAGAAGCTTTTTGGCAGTTATGTCTCTTTCCAGAAACGTGAAGTTTAAGTTTGCCTGCTGCTTTTTAGATTTCCCAGAGCTCTGTGTAGGCTGTGAGCAGAAAGAGCAGAAAATCAATGACATCCTCCTGATTGTAAGGAAAACCTCCCCTTCCCTCACTGACCTATCGATGTTGCACTGGGCATTGTAAAAGCAGAAGCATGTAGGTACAAGTGCAATTTCAGAGCTGAATTTCACATGCTGCATTTCAAGCCCAGGCCAAGAGCTGGCCTGACCGAAACCTACCAAGCAACTTCAGCAGCAGTCTTAGGTTTGCTTTATAAGAAGACAGTTGATCTGACCTTGACAAAGAGGACTGAGGCTGCACCTTTCCCATAAGGTCATGAAGATGTAACTCTCAGTGGAAGAAGTCACAGATGTCCCACCTTTACCCCAGAGCTCAAGCTCAGGTCACTGGGAGGGAAGCAATTCTGCCATCACACCCTTGGCTCCCCTCCATAGCACAGCCTGCTCACAGAGCTCCCTCCTGCCAGGGCTTTCCTGGGATCCATCTAACTGCCATTGCATAAACACTGGAAGCATGTTTATAAGAAGGGATTAATTTAGGCACAGAACCTTTTCTACCCTTGACAGCTGAGGCTCAAAAGGAGCTTTCTTCATTTCCAGGTGAACAATAAACCCAGAGGCTCTCATCTCAAAGTTTATACAACAGCAAAGTTTGGGTGGCCACAGCTGTTGAGATCCCAGTTACCATAAACACTGCTCTTTGTTCTTCATCCCTGCCAGAGTCCTGACAGCACGTCTGGGAGACATGAACCTGGAGCTCCCACCTGCACCGGGAGGCTTTGTGCTGCAGGGTGAGGGCAGAAGGGAGGAACCGGGATGCAGAGGTAAGCAGGTGACCCCACACATAGGCACTCAGGCTGCCTGCCTTCTCCATAGCTTGCGTGCCCGTTTCTAGCAAAAGAATGGTGATCTTTGCTATGATTTATGCAGCCCGTTCCAGCCTTCCTCTCCCTGCCTTCAGCCCAGCCCTTTCTTTGTTAGTTTTTCTTCTATTTTCTCTCTTGGAGCCCGGCTCGCTTTCCACCACACGGTGGTGCTGCAGTTAAAAATACCACGGCGATCACGTAAACAAGAGCACCTGACCGCGAGGTGGGCCAGGAGGTGGCTGCGAGCCAAAGCGGAGAGATGGGGAAACATGCCGAGGTTCTGGCAGCAGCTGCAGCTCAGCACTGACTGAACAGCTCTCGCTTCCGAAGGACAGCGCAGCTCTCCAGCTGCACGGTGGCCCACATGCTGTTCTTCAGAGCCCTATCAGTGACTCCTCAGGAGACCACTCACTGCTCCAGCTGCAATCGCAGCAATTGGAGATATGAGCCATCAACTCTGCTGCCCAGCAGCAGCTTGCAAAGATTTCAGCCCAACGTAATCCAAATATAGGCACTCTCAGTCTAACAGCTGTCTTGCAACAAGTCCTCTACCCAGATCTGGCCACAGACAGGCCGTTAATTGTTGTGAGCATCACAGAACTCCACACGATTGCTCAGTCTGAGTTCAAACCACCACAAGGGGAGCGCACGAAAATGAGCTCTGCTGCCCAGCCACCCTCGTTAGCTTAAGCAGCGTAATTCCCGAGCAGCCCAGAAAGCCAAAAGAAATGTCATTGTCCCAAACACTGAGCAGTTCTTCTATCACCATGGAGTTTTTCTGCTGAATGTTAATAACACTCAAGAACACGGATACCTCATGGTAAGTCTAAGAAACAAGGTAAAGGTCAATATAACCGATCTCCAGTCCCCACGCACTTACGATGCCAAGCCACACTGCCATTTAGACAGGTAGCTCCAACCCCTGAGATCACAGAGCTCCAAAACTGCTGTTGAGAGAAGGGTCGTTCAGCCTGGCAGTGACTCCTGAGTTCCCCAGAGCAGACAAATTGCAGCTCCAAGCTCTTGCTGCAGCACAGAGCAAGGACTATCTGCAGCTGCTCAGATTCAGGTATTTCTGGTAGTGCAGCATGCAGCACTGCCAACAGAGCCTCCACTAAGGGGTTCCTCAGGCAGGAAGAGCAAAGCATTCTTCTAAAAACACTTGAGTCCCTTCTAAAATGTTCACAAAACACAAAGCACTTCCTCTTTCTCAGCTCCTTCCTTTCTACTTTCTGCTGTGATGCCTCTAAAATGCTCACTAATGGCCCGTGGTCCTTTTCAGTTCTCCTCTGCCCTGGAGGGAGAGTTTCTCACAACACGTGCCCAAGGGCAGCCAGAGCTTCTGCCCCAGGAAGGTTGTACTGACCTTAAGAGCCTCTGAGAGTTCTTCACTTGAGCGTGAGAATTACTGGAGGATACAGGGTGGAGAAAGAGAGCAATTCTCTCATTTCCAAAAGATTTAATCTACCCACAGGCAACCCCTTAGGAATTAAAATGTTCTTCAGTGCCCTGAGGACAGAGTTTGTCTATCAGCCAACGCCATGCAGAAAGGCCCAAGGAGAAGCAGTGAGAAGACATTTTCCTATGCGTGCCTGCAAAGGCACAGCTGCCATTCTTGTGCACTGCATGCATCTGAAAAGCAGCATCCATGCAGATCCCGGGAGTCCCAACTGAACTGCTGTGTTAGTTGTTAAGGGTCTGGGTGCTCCAGGAATCCTTATGCACAAGCCCAGGGTAGGTGCTGAGCTGTCTCATCACTGCATTGGTTAAAAAAGCCTAAAAAGCAGCTTCACCCAGGCAGCAGGGGCAAAATAGAGCTTTGTGCAAAAACAGCTTGTTAAAGTTGACCTAGAAGCCTCCCTTTGGGTAAAGGGGTAGGAAATGATCAGGTGGCCAAAGATAACAAGGATAAAATATCGCCCAGCAGGATTTAGTGATCGTTTAGACTGGAGAATAACCAAGCCAGGCCAAGCAGCAGGGTGGGTGAATGGAGCCAGGCAGAAAAGTGAAGCAACCCGTGAAACCCATGAGGCTGACTGAAGCGGGGAATCGGTGTCCTGCCAAGGGGGGGACGGGGAGCGGGTGACAGCCAGGCTGGGTCAGAGCAGCAGCGACAGCCATACTCACTCAGGCACTGCAGACCACTTTTATTCCCGAGAGGTTTGGCACACAGCGAGCAGCTGGTGCCACTGGAGAAAACCCCTGGCACAAGCTGGTGCCGATTGACCTCTTTCCAACTCTCTTTTGGCTCCTTTGTGTCTTTCTCCTTCTCTTTTGATTGCTCTTTGTTCTTACCCTGGAAGGAGAGAACAACAGCTCCGTTACACCTTGCACTGCTCACAGTTTGTTGGTAGAACCAAGCGGGAGGACCCTGGCACAGAGCAGTGCGTCTCTCCCTCACCTTATCCTTCTGCCAGGACCCGGTGACACGGCTCCGCAGGGAACTCAGGCGTCGCATCACCTTTGTGCCTTTCTCTGCTTTCTCACTCTTTCCACTGTCCTCATTTCTGAAAAAGACCAAAACCATCTTACCTAAGGAGAAGATAACTGGCCAAGCACAGTTCAAGGAGATTGCTGATGAAGTTTATCAGGATTGCCTTAGCACCCCATCCCTGGGCTCTCCACCCCCTGGAAGACCTGCTTTAACGTCCGTCATTCTTGAAAACAAGGACACGAGCCTTTGGATTCTGTCCAGCTCTGGTTTTGGTTGGAGCCATGCACAATGGGGCCCCAGTCCAGGCTGAGCCGTGGCAGACACCAATATTCCGTGTGCACCATTAGTAGAGCAGAAGAGCTTTGATGAAGAGGGGCTAAAAATAAGAGTCTGCTCCATGGATGCAAAGCGTGTGGATTCCTGCCCACCTCACTTACTCGTTAGACAGGAACTCAAACCAGGTGAGATTCTGCTGGGAAGAATCACTGCCTTCTTGCACACAAGCTCGCTTTTTCGCCCTGTTCATGGAGAAGACATCAGACACACAGCAAAAGACACAAGAGCAGATCTTTGGAGACGGGCAGAGATACAGAAGAGGTATTTGCATATTCATGCAAATCCTGCCTGGCTTCACTGGAAGGATATGGTGATTCTGGTACCCTCCCTGCTTGACCACTGCGCTCTGCACCTCATCTGAGGGTAGATCCCAGGTAGAACAGTGACCTCCCTGCCCAAATCTCTCTACCAGACACACTTACCCGTGATACTGTTTCAGCTCCTGAAGAACCTGCTGTACTATTAGCCTATGAGGGATAGAGCAGAAGAAAATAAAAAAATCAGAAAATTTCCTTGCAGAGAAATTCTGCATCCCACAAAGAATCAAGCACTGTTCTACAACCAGCTACTGAGCTGTGCCCAGCATAGAGTGGGATCTTCCTTTTGGCTTGTTGATGGATCTCCAGTAGTTCAGATGCACACAAAAATCTGTCATCTCAAAACAGCCAGGACTGACAATACCTACACTTGGTCTGGGGACACATGGTCCTTCTCCAGCATCTCCAGAGCAGGGGGTTCAACACCTGGAACAGAAAACACTCTCAGCAGGCACCCTGGTTTTCTGTATCACACCTTCCTTCTCCAGTCTGTATTACACTGAATTCCTGCTTGCAGCTAGGTGATGGGGGCTGGCACCACCCAGAGACCCTCCAGCCTCCCTGCATGGCTTTTCTTCCACTTACTTCTGGACAATTCTCTGCATTCGTTCCTAGGATACTGTCATTGACTTGTGTAAGTGGGGAATGACCAATACATGGCAATGAGTCACTGGGGACATAACTGTGCTTAGACTGCTCTCAACTGAGATCAGACTCCAAGTCAGCTTGACTTCATCTGGGTGCTTCTGGGGACCACATGGAAGAGAAGGGCAGAGGCTGTCTAGACTTGCAGAGGCTGCATCTCTGGTTTTATAACTCAATCACAGATAAGCTGAATTCATTGGAAGCTGTTCGTGTAGTCTGTACAAACCTTCCACGGCTGAAAGAGAAGTGTTGAAACCACAGGGTGCCTGCGGGGAGGCAGCCTTGCAGGCTGAAGGGATGGACAGTGGCCTCAGTCTCTTCCCATCACCGACACGTTCCTAGAGTAGTAAAAAGTCACGGACATCTTTGGTCCTTTGTGCACCAAGAGAGCTTCCATAAGGGCACAGTCGGCAAGGTGCAAGGCAGGGAATGGGGCTCCCATGCCAAGTGCCAGCAGTCACCCCTGCCTTCCACAGCCCCCCACCCTGTGTGCCCACCCAGCAGCGCTGCACCCCTCGCACACTCACCGCCTCCCCTGAGCCCAGGCTGGCCGTGCCGCCGGGTCGCAGTGGCTCTATCTGCACTTTGATCACCATGCTGCCCGCACTGCTGCTCCAGGCTCCCTGCTTCCCCCCGGGCAGCTGCAGGGACACACGAGGCTGTGCGCAGGACCCGCTCCCTTTCTCCGCCTCCTCCTGCTCTGGATCACTGCCTGTCTCTGTGGTATCCAAGCTGAACCTAAATCAGCAGAGAGTAAGAAGCCAGCTTAGAAGGCCATCCCATAGTGACAGGCACAGCACAGCCCCTGCCGTGTCCTGGCAGTCCTACAGATAAGCCAAGGAGGGCCACCACAGCAATCACATGGGAGGGGGAATGCCGGGAAGAGTCAGCTTGGACACCGAGAAAACAAAAGCATTTTGTCTGGCTGCCCTCAGCTGGTCCATGAGCTCCTCAGTCACCTGGGATGTCCCATGCTGGGATGTTCAGCAGCTCCTGGGACTCCACAGCTGTCTCACCCTTGTAAGAGCTGCTGCCCCACTGGCTGCAGTGCACCATGGCATTTCGAAATGGCAGATGTTGTTGTTTGTCAACTCACCAGCGTGGCATCATGTTATAAATCCTGACCCTCTGGTCCCAGCTTTGAGGAAGGGAAAATAAACCTTCTTCTGGGAAACGAGTGGCAGGGCAACCCTCCAGCACCCCACGGCTTCCTGGACACCGAATGCTGCTGCAGTGCCAGCAGTGCAGGTACAGAATGGTGGGTACGGCTTGGTGGAAAATCTTACTCTCTGCAGCAGGTTCTGCCTGCAGCTCGCTGCTGCTTTGCTCCCACTGCCAGGCTTCAGGAAGCATTTGCTTAGAGGACAGCAGGGCACGTTCCCCTTCCCTGCCCCTCCACTCACACGTGCTTCATCACTGATTGAGGAGACCGACGCAGACGGCCGCTCTGTGCCACCACTACTCGTGTGCCTGTTGCTCTGTAAACTGTGAATGATCCCCGGCACATGGCCCAACAATGGGTCTGAGAACCAAAGACAGAGCTTGATAAAGAACTGCCAAGATTTCGGGCTGAGATAATTTTAGGGTACCTTATAAGGAGGAGAGATATAAATAGTCATTGCTGGCTTGCACCTAGCTCCCAGCCAGCAGAAGGATCAATATATTTGTCAGCAGGGTGAACGTGCATGCAGGAACTCAAAGCAGAACACTGCAGGCATGGAGCACGGCAGTGATACCAGGCCTGGAAACCACTCCCAGCTCAGCATCAGGCCACACATTCACCCTCTTCTGCAGCCATGGAGGGCAGGGGGACAGAGTGGTGAGGCCCTGGCACAGGTTGCACAGAGAGCTGTGTGTGCACCATTCCTGGAGGTGTTCAGGGCCAGACTGGATGGGGCCCTGGGCAGCCTGATCTGGTGGGATGCAACCAGCACACGGCACATGGTTGGATCCAGATGATACTTAAGGTCCCCTCTGACCAAAGCCATTCTATGATTCTATGATAAGAAGAGAAAGGTGCTGCCTCTCTTTATCCACTGGAGTGAGCAAAGATCCCTCTGAGCCAGAGGCTGAAGGCTATCAGGACAGCTGTGCTGTTCAGGAGTCCCCTCCAGCCAGAAACAAGCTTTCCCCAGAAGGGAGGTCCTGGGCCCAAGACCAGGACAAGAGATTTTCCTATTGCCAAGAGATATAAAAGCTCCCTGCTGCACAATCTCTGTCCTTCCCCATCGCACCCAACACGAGCAGTGGGCACACAGCTGCTTTGGGGCAGGAAATCACGCAGCAGCAGTGCTCTAACTCCACCTCAGGCAGCACCATCCTGTGGTATGCACCAAATGTCCCCTCATGGGCTGTTACCTGCGCTTGCAGTCCACAGGTGACAAGGGGCTCTCCCAGCTGTGCCTCCTAGAGGTAGACATGGATCTCACCAACGTGGGGAAGGACTCCGAGGCCTCCTGAAGGTCCGAAGCTTCATCTTCCTCCGCAGGACATTCAACAGTGCTGGCAGCTTTGTTCAGAAAGTGGCAGTCGGCCTCACCGTAACGCACCGAGCAGGAGATGGGATTGGAAAAAGCAACATCCACAGACATTTTTCCTAGAGCCCCTGATCTCTCCTCCGATAAGCAAATGGCAGATGCAGCCTGGGGGGCAGCTTCTGGCCGTGCTGCCATCTCTGGCACTGTTTTGTTATCTGGTGGGCTCAGAAGCCCCAGGTCTTTGTAATACTCTGTGCCGTGCAGAGCGGAGTCTGAGAGGAGATCCTCCGTGCTGCTGTGTAAGTCTGCTGCTGGGACGTCCAGCTCTGTGGAAGATGAGTCCTCCTGCAAAGGCACAAAGGCTCATCCTGAGCACGGAGTCCATCCGAGATGCTCGCATACCTCCTGCCAAGGGGCACTTCCCATGCTGGGGCTGCTCTTCTGCATGGACCTGTCCCATACCCACCCGCTGAGCTTGCTCCAGGGACCTACGAAGGTTGCTTCCACCCTAACACCTCTCCATGCCTCATTCCCACTAATGCTCAGCAACAGGAGCACTATAACCTTGTATCCCTAGTTAGTTTGGGTCAGTACTCCTTTCTCCCATCCCTACTCCATCACAGACTCTGCTGAGTATGGCACTGACCCCTCAGTTTGCTAAGCCCAGCTGCTGCCCTGCATGATGGTAGTGGAAGGAAAGAGGACACTTGCCTTTTCTTCGGCCATGCTGGTGAACAAGGTGTCATCCTCAGCAATCAGGGATGGGAGGAAACGCTTGGGGCTGTGGTACTCCAAAGCAGAGGGACTGCGGTCAGCGAGCTCCCGTAGGCACGGCTTGCAGTCAGATCCTGCAAGACACAGAGGATCACAGTGTGCCATGGGGTGGCCAAGATCGGCCCTGCACAGAGGGGTGGCATCGGACAAAGCCCTCTGCCCCCTTGTTCCTTGTGCTCTCAAGGATACCCATGGGCGGTAGGATGGGAGGACTTCAGGCACCAGTGAATCATAGAATCAGTAAGATTGGAAAAGACATCTAAGATCAAGCCCAAGCATCGGCCCACCCCCACCGTGCCTCCGACCCCCATCCCCAAGTGCCACATCTCTGCAGCAGTGGAAAAGCGCGGCTCCACGTGGACGTTCCCAGCACTGGGTGGGTGTGAGCTGAGTGTGTGCACAGCATCCAGTGCTCATTGAGAAACAAAACCACGGTCTGGCCTCAGCGCGCGGCGCAGAACATCGCCCAGCTGACTGCAGCACATTCCTATGCAGCGAGACACAGTGTAAACCTTCGCCACCATCTGAACCATTGCAAATGACTCATGGAGGCCTTTTATTCTTCTGAGATGCACACAGCTGAGGGGAGTGGAAAGAGGCCAGGCTGCCGGCTGCAGTGCAGGGCTGAAAGCGTGGGGAAAACAGCGAGAGGTTGTGAGTGACCGTATCTATCCAGTAGGAGCAGAAATGCATGAAACTGCTAGAAACCCAACAAACTGCAGGAAAGTGAATTGTAAAAATGTTAATGTGACGAAGATCCTAACAAGAAACCATGCATTCTCCTGCAAGCTTTAATGCTGCATGATGCAGCCTGCAAGTAAGGAGTGCATGGTGCCAGAGCCCAGAAGGCAGTGAGCGCCAGGGAGAAGCTGGAGGTTTGGGTCTGCAGGCACCAGCTGTTCTGTGTGAAGCAGCGTTCGTGCGTTCAAACGTGTGCAACTCTTTAAAGGGGCTTTAAGTTGTACAGCAGAGAAAACAGCCCAGTAAGGCCTTGTTTTAATTAAGAGTGCCTGAGCTGTAAGGCTGGTTAAGGGTCACCCAGTGAGCGTTATCATCACTTTCTGATTTCCCCTCTTCAGATGGAAACCAAAAATCAGAGTGCTGGCCAACCAGTGCACGTTCTGACACAGCCCCCAGGGAAGCTGAGCAGCCAAAGGCATCGGTGGGTGGCAAAAGCTGTTGAACCCAGAAATGGGCTGGGATTGAGACAGGCGTAAGCTGATTGAGGGGAGCAACCAGAGGGCTGGGGAGGTGTGAGGGGGTGAGGACAAATGTTTCTTCTCTAGAAGCACAAGGAGGGAAGCAGGAGGAGGCTGCCTGCCATCAGAGTCCCTTGCAGCCTCAGAGAGAGGAGCAAGGCCTGGAAAAGCAGAGATGGAGCTGTGAGAGCTGGTGAGTGCTCAGCCTGACAGAGGCCAGAGCCCTGCGGGTTGAGCTGAAACAAAGGGGTGTTTTCCTGCAGGGTGGGTCGCGGCCGTGCCAAAGTTGGCTCCACACCAGGCTCCATCCTGCAGCTCTGAAGTGGGTCCCTGGATCAGAGTCAGCTCCTCAGAGGCCTGGAAAATATTCCCTGTGCCGTGCAGAGCTCTGGCTTTGGCTGTGATGTGCCCTGCAGTTGATGCCCCCCACAGCTCCACACACAGCTCATGTCCCCCCCCCCCCCCAGGCACTTCAGACACTGCTGTTCAACACACGATAAATCAGGTTTGCAGCCAGTGGCAGTGAGTGCAGCACAGGGACCGTTGGGCACCGGCACGTGGCTGCGGCACTGGGGACACCATTTTAGGCAATGTGTGAGAGCCACGTTGGATTCTGGCTCCTTGCATTTAGGTCCTCCGTTGGTGACCCTGGGCTGCCACCGTGCAGGGAGCCAACGCTTGTGCACAGGGATCTGGTGGAGGGGCTCTTTGGGAGAACGCATTTTCAAGCATCAGGTTATGGCAAGGTGAACAAGGAAGGAGCATACAGGAGCTGGGAGCATCCCTGTGTCTGAGATGGACGTGGTCACCCCTCTACCAGCAGCAAGGGCACACCCCAAGGCCCTGCCTGGCTGTTGGAGGGATGCTGCTCCATCTTGCTACCGCAAGGTGCTTGGGGAATGGCCCTGCAGCTCCCCAGCACAGCCAGGCACCTGTCTTCACGTTTCCTCTGCTGAAGCTGGAGATGAGATGACAAAATGACACTTCCAAGAGCACACGCTGTTTGGTGTAGGGGAACATTAAGCAGATTAGGTATTGCAGTTGCTTAATTCGCCTCTGGCCAGGAACCATAAAAGGTTATTGCTGCAGGGAGCAGCTTCACCAGAGGAATTCCCAGGGCAGAGCTGGGGACAAAGCATTGCACACGAGTGGGGCAGTGCTGGGCTGGACTTTGCAGAACGTGGAGATGCTGGGCTTCTGCCTGGGGAGGAAGGAAGTGGCGGCCAGCGTCCCCAGCACACAGCAGTCTGGGGTGTTTGGTGCCACTGGGACAGTGGGACCCAACAGCTGAGTCCAGAAGGAAGAAGAAAGCAGAACAAAGCTGGGCATTTCCCAGCAAATGGGGATAGAGGCTGCTGCTAAGCTCTGAAGGCATCACAGATAGGAACAGAGCAGCATTTGGTCCCCCTGGCTCTGCCCCGCTGGCCCAGCACAGCCCCACGGGATGATCAGAACGAGAGGGGTGTTGAACTGCAAAGAAGTGCTGAGCTCACTGTGCCAAAATCGGATAAAGCGCAGCACTTTGCCCGCGCCGGGCCCCAGCTCATCGTGTGCTGGCAGAGGTGGGGATTGGCTCATGCGACCGGGGCTGAAGGAGGGGAGAAGATAAGCTGTCCAATGCTGCAGCAGGCTGCACAGCAAGCAGCCTTATCGCTACCTTTGGGACCTGGTGCTCCGGGCACGCGGGGCCAAGCGACTGGGGAGGCAGCTAGGGGGGCTCAGCAGGGCTGAGAGGGGTTCGCAGCCCCCGATCCCTTCCTGGCCACAGTCCTGCCCACGCATTGAGCTCAGCACAGCTGTGCTGGGGATGCTCCTCAGAGCGGTCGGTACTTGTGGGCACTGAGGCTGATGTATTTTGCACAGGGAGCCTGGTTGAGCCTTTGCAGTGAGCCCAGCACGGTGTGGAGTGCCCCAGTGCAGGGCTGGGGGCTGCTCCTGCTCCAAACCAGGCAGTTTGGAGAGAAAAGCAGTGATGTGTGTCTCAAGCTCTAATGCCACACAGATAACCGTACCCAAAAGTGTTGGGCCTAGAGCAAAGTTTGCAGTGAGAACGGCAGTGTCCAGCTCCTCTGGGATCATGGACATCTCCTGTTCTGGGGCTCTCCCCTCTCCCTTTTCAAGTTGCAGCTCTGTGCAGCAATGAGGCCAGCTTACATGACCACTGGATTTCCCATCCCAAAAGCCACCATGACCTGGCCCAAGGCTCCTCAGCCCATTCTCAGGCTGCAGGAGCGTTTTGCCCAACATCTCCTGGGACACCAAACTCTGAGCACACAACACGAGGCTCAGCCCTCGGCCGGCAGCACACAGACAGCTGCCTGAAGGCTCTGGGACCTCCGGCTCGCTGGCAGCAACAAAACGTATTTATTACAAAACCAGAAGACTGATATTTAACCCATTAGCCAGCGCACAAAGGCATTGACGTGCCTTGAGAAGGATCCGCAGCGGAAGGATCGGCAGAAACTGACACGTAAGCAGCGTCCCCGCAGAGAGGAGCAGTGGGCACCGGCGCTGGGGGACCCCGAGCTCCCTGCTGTCCCCTCCGCCCCACGCGGCTCAGCCCTCTCTCCCCACACACACGCTGTTACCTCGTTTAAAGGACCATCTCTTCTTCCAGCGCTTGGAGAACGACGGCCAGGAGTGGTTGAGCAGTGAGTCCGACATCGGGGCACCCCCTGAGCCCCACGTATGGACAGCCCTGAGCCGGAGAGGACGGCACAGAGCACAGCGGAGCTCGGTGCAAGTCTAAGGCAGCGCTGCAAGCTGCAGCCCAGGGGCTGCCAAGGGGGGAGTGGAGCAGCCAAGTGTTTTGTCAGAAGTATCAGCTGATGGGAGCTGCAGCCAGAGAGAAATTCCTGCTCTCCGGCGTTCCCACCTGTGTGACAGCTCTGGGACTTCCTGCGGCGGAGGCTGAGGATTGGTGACCCCACGGCACACAGAGCCCTGGAGCGCTGGTTGATGGATGCAGGTGGAAGCAGAACACGTGCACCCAAACCTGCCCCGAGCTCCCTGCTCCACTCTGTCATCTGGGGGCACTCTGAGGTCAGTGGGAGCCAACTCCAATCTGCCCCCAGACACCAAAATCCCATCTTGCCGTGTCTGAGCCCCATTGCCATCAGCTCCCCCAGCACAAACTGGCTCCAGGCTCTGCTCCCAACCCCTCACTGTGCTGACAGAGCCTGATTTCACCCTTGTGCTGCTGCTGGCCTGCAGGACTCTCTCCTGCTGTGCAGATTGCAGCCTTGCAAGGCTGGGGCTTGCTTTGGGATGGTGTCGCACAGGGGTGGATGGCAAAGAGCATTTCTCCACCCAGCTGCAAACCCCAAAGCATCGCCACCCATTCAGCTATAGCAGGGATCCACCCATCACTTGGGGGCACAGCCACAGGGGGCTCAGAGCCCAGTGCCACCAAAGGGAACCGGGAGCTCCCTATGGGTTAAACCCCAATCTCCCAGCGCTGGGGTGAAGCTGCTTCCGCACAGAGCCTCGAGGAAGCCGCGCAACAACCCTGAGATGGAGCTCACACAACACACCCTGGAGGAGGACAGCAACTCACCCTGAGGGCCGCGGGCACCTCCAGCAAAGTCCCCGCACAGCACAGCCGCACCCCGCAGCCCGGATCCTGCAGGTGCACCGCGAGCAGCAGCCCCTCATTGAGGAAGGAAGATCCACACCGCCGGGCGGCTCGCGGGGGCCTCGGGCTGCACCGCTTCACCGCTTCCCCTTTCCGAAGCCGCACCCATACCGCTGCTCCTTCAATGGTGGCCCTATGGCAGGGGATGGGGCCGTGGGGGTCCGGCCGCCCCTTCCGGAGTCGTGCACCCCAAACCGCCCCCTGCGGGGTCCTGGGAGCTGCTAAGCGGTGCTGGGCACGGCGACTGCGGTTGCAGCAAACGGCTTCCTGTTCCGTTCGGAGAAGAAGTGCTCTGCGTGCTCTGCAGTGTGAGCCCGGCACGCACAAGCTGTGCCCGTGGCTCCTCGCACCGTGGGCTCCCAGGGCTGTGCGCTGGCAGAACCCCGGCCCAGCAGTCCCTGACCTGGTACTGAAGCAATGGGAGGAACCAAAGCACAGAGATGATGGCGGCGGCCGTTCGCTCTGTGCCACTGAGCCCCACGCATGCACCTCTCCCTGCAGCCCCATGCACACGCTGGCCTCAGCCAAGCCCTAATCAGAACAAGATCAGCTCACACTCCAATTACTCAGAGACCGCAGCTTTGGCAACGCTTGGGATAGCAATTACCCCGTGCTCCAGGAAACCACAAGAGCAAAGAGGAATTAAGGTTTCGTTTCTCTAAGTCCACAAGAGCACAATGTGTCACAGCAGGGCTGCTCAGACACCGGGCCGACGGGAGGGACGGCGCAGTGACCCCAACCGAGTGAGGATCAGAGCTCATCCCCTCCATCCACAGACGTGGTTTGGGGCTGAGTGAAGCGGCGCACCTGGAGGAGCGATGAGGGACACAGACACCAGCGCCCGCATCGCCGCCTGCAGACCTCTGCGACAGCAAGGCCACGCTGTGTTTGCATCCCCTGAGTGCAAGCCTGTGTCTGGAGATGCAATTCCCAGACATCTTCAAGTATGCTCCTTTCTCATCGCTCTTCCAATGACAGAACTCCAGATGGGCTCAGAGGCTGCACTTGGCCCCATCCAGCGCCACGGCTGGATGCACGGCAGCACTAGGTGGCATCAGCTCTGCACAATCTCTGCTGATGGACATCACTGCACATCACAGCGCTGGAATTCACCGCAGACCAACCGGGGTGGGGAGAGCCATCGGGGGTGGCCACCACCTCTCAAAAGAAGGAGCGTTCTTCACAAGGACTCCGCCACGTTGCTCACACTGGCAATTCATGGCACAGGGTGGGGAGCCTCTGAGCCCCAAGCTGAGCCCTGAGCTGAGCCTTGAGCTGAGCCTTGAGCTGAGCCCCGTGGCTCTTTGGGCCTTACACCACTCATTTTGTAGCCGAAAGCATCGCATGCTCTCAGCTAGGAGCTCAGAGTTTTCCCTGTGGTAAAGCAGCCTTTGTTGCTGCAGAGACAGCGGAAACCAAATGGAAGTTATTCTTGGATAATTTATTCAGAATTTTAATATAAACCGTCAATTGCTCAACATTCTGTCACACAGCAAGGGTGTTCTCTTCATACTCAATGTTATTTTCTGTACACGTCACTGCTCAGCTCTTACATATGAAAGCGATAAAATAAAGGGGAGGCTTTGAGGGTTTTTTCTGTTTTTCTTTTTAATCATGGCACATTTGATCCTTTATTTCATACAAGACGGGTCTGCAATGCGAACTGCAATGCAGTCAGCATGCTGTGAGCTCAGACAGGCGGTGAGGAAGGTGGGAGCAGCACAGCGAAGCTCTGCCACAGCACTCAGGGCGCTTTTGGCTGCGTTGGACTCCGCCGCCCCACAAACAGCAGCGCTTTGCAAACAACACCAAAATGCAGCGTTTTCATCACCTTTTTCAAACAGCCTGAGAGTCGTCAGCGGCTGCTTTGCAGGTGATGGGAGAAGCGTTTGGAAACAACGGTGGTTTGAAGAGACTTTCAGGGACGGTTTGGAGGCTTTGGGAAGAGGCCCGGCTCAGAATGCTGGGCAACACAGAGCTCAATGAGCGCCAGCGCTGGGGCTGCAAACCCACCCAGTGCTGCACAGTGGGAGCCGTCAGGGGGTCAGCAGAGCTTTGCTGAGCCCCCACCCTGTGCTGCAGCCCTGCACATAGGCAAAGAACGTGACCATGCTGTAGGAGTTGATACTAACTTTATTATACAAGATTTTAAAAGTCATTTCTCGACCCGTCCCCCTATCGCTTGCATTGTGCTGCAGTTATTTTGCTGAACCTGCGAGAGTAAGTGCTTACTTTTGAGAAGGACAAGCAATTTAACTGTAAAAAGAAATGCACACTGAACGACAGCAGATCTGGTAAAACCGGCAGCTCCCAAATTGCATTGAAAAGTCCCATTCCTCCACACGTCCGTCTGAGCGGAGCCACCACAGAGCAAGCAGAAGCTGATAAAAAGGCCAAATTAATTCAGTTCATACGGATGCTGAACGAATCCTGCTTTGAATTTCACACACTTCTGAAGTCGCTTCCAACCCATCCGAGAGCCCCTTCCCCCGGCGCACAGCGCGGTGCTGGGGCACAATGCATCCTCCTCTCTGCGAGAGGCCAGGCTCACTGCTGGGTGTCACTGCTGGCACTGACAGCCCTGGAGGACCTCAGGGTCCGGATCCGCATCGCAGCCATGTTCAGGGAACCCATGGGCTCTCTGCCACCCCTACCATGGGGGCTTGGAGATAACTGCCACAGCCCCTTCCTGCTCCTCTTTGCCATTCTCCTTCATCACCCTTCAGTCAGTAACACAGTAAGCAACGTTTTCCAAAGAGATACCAACATTAAACACAACAAAAGTAAAATTAAGCAAAGTGCCCCATTACTATAATACAAATTTAGGAGGAAAGAGATCTACTACCCACCAATTTTGAGTACCCTACAGCAACCATCGAGCAGCCTCTTCCCTATGCACACCGCACAGCATGCCCTCCTCGCAGCTTGGTCTATTTCCTACCACATTTCCCCACCCAGAGCTGGCACACAGTTTGCAATATCACACAATGAGCTCTTCTATTTTACAACACAATCAGTATTTACAAGCAGCCACGCTGGGCTTTTAGCCTCGCAGACAAGCTTTGCAATGCTGCACTGTACGGCAAGAGAAGAACCGGGTTTGCAAGAGGCGTCTGGGAGACGGGCAGTGAATGGAACCAATGTTTCTGGGACCTCTCCAGCCCCCACAACAACACCTGCTGACAGCACACAGCAAAGCAGTGCCGTGGCTTCCTGCTCTGTGGGCTTTCAAAGCCGCGATGCTGCGGCTGCTCGGGGCACCTCTTGCAGCTCCCACAGGGCTGCGGCTGCTCCCCAGTGCATGCAGCTCTGTGCTGGGACGGCAGCGGAGCACCCTGCACCATGCTGAGCTGCCCTGCAGGGAGGGCCTCACGTGGCAGCTGGTTGCAGAGGGTTTTCCCGAACTCCGAGCTGGGCTCTATGATGACGTTCCTTTGCTCTTCCTAATCCCGCAGCTGAGCATCATCTTTTACAGCCAACGAGTGGCAGTTGGGGCTGTTTGTTTCCATCAGGGCGGAGCGCTGCGGCTGAGGATGTCCTCCCTTGGCTGCCCCACACCGCTCCTGGCCAGGAGCAACGCAGGAAGGACAGCAGTGGGGCTGCCGTGCACAGCGCTGGGTCCAACCACTGCTGCTCTCAGTGAGGACGACTGCAAGGTCCAACGCACAGCACTGCAGCGCTGCGTGTGCCCACAGAGCCAACGGGCATCAGCCGAGCTGCGGAGCCAGAGGCAGCACAGGCCCGGTGCAAACAGTGCTCTATTCCTGCAGTTACAGCCACTGCGGTTTAAGATGTCAGAACAACAGGGAGGGCTCACTGCAGGCGGCTGCCGCCTGCCCCTCTGTTCACAACGTCCATTTCAATGGGTCTGTTTTAGTGTTTGTTTTCTTTTCCAATCACAACAGAACTAAGATGATATCAGAGTATCAGATCCAAATTTGCTGCTGCGCATTCGGAGCTGGAAGCAGTTTCCTTTGGTCACTACGACTAACAGCAGCGATCAGCAGTGATGGAGCTGCTCCATCCGCTCCCTTCCGGCCCCAGATTTGGGATCAGCTGATACTGCTTTCGCCGACCCTCAACAGGTCCAGCCCACAACATCAGAACAGGTTTTGAGGTGCGCAGTATTAAAAATAGCCTTAAGAAACACTGAGGTAGACTGCACCACAACAGGACAAAACGACCCCACCGCACCCACCTGCCCCAATTTCACGGATACAAATTTACAGATTCTGCGTGTTTTCTTCAGCAAATTGATTTAGCTTTTTTTTTTTTTTTCTTTTTTTTTTTTCTTTTTTTAACAGTGTTCTATATATTAAAATAAATAAAAAAATTCTAGTAAGAAAAACTTCTCTTCCTTAGAAAAGTGTGAGAATATGTCTTCTTTCCTGCAGTGTAGCACAGAGCTGCTGGGTAACAGTGACTACGTGGTAAAGCACAAGAAATGTAAACGAGGCCTTTGGAAAGCAGAGGCTGCCCCACACGCGGCTGCTCGCAGTGCCCCGACCCCACGGCGTCCTGCTGGCACAGCGGGGCTCTGGGCTCCCTGCTGGTAACCTTTGCATTTTGCTCTCAGCATCTCCCTGCTCCCTCATCAGAGTGAGACGCGTTTCGTTTCGCGGTTATTTTCCGACGCTTTGTGCTTATCAGCCTTCATGCAAACAGCAGCAGAACAAAGCTCGGTCCATACGGACCAAAGTCGACGTTCCCCACCAACGCACGGCCGGGGGGGGGGGGGGGGGGGCTGAGTCCCATCCAGGCCCCGCTCCACGCAGGGCCCCACTCGCCCCATCCGCGTCTCCTGCAGCCCCCCGGCTGTGGCACGGCGCCCCGGGAGGCACGAGGGCAGCGAGGTGAAGCAGCAGCAGCAGCAGCAGCAGCGCACGGCGGCGCCCCACAGCCCAACCAGAGCCACCACCGCTCCGCAGTGCTGGGCCGATGCGCTGCACTGTATAAATCTTGAAAGTGTTTTACAAAGCCTTGTCAAGTATAAACCTAACATGTACTTCAGAGCTCCTAAAAGGGTAACCGGCTAAAATTAGTTCCTTCTGAAATCTTTGGACCACTTTAAGACCAAACAGTCCCCCGAACTCTCCCCTCCTCGAAAGGACCATAAACAGTCAATAATTTATATGAAGTTAAAATTTAAACTAAAGACATTTTAAATATGTTACAACAAACAATATATATACTCGATGCTGTAAGGACAGAAAACGGTTTCTCAGGTCTGGGGACTCCTCCTTCGTTTGGTCTTGAAAGGACCCATAAATCTCAGATTTCTGCTCCTTTGGCTCTCAGCATATTTTCCTCATTTATTAATGAGAGAAAACCTACTCCCAAGAGTCCTCAGTATAAAAATAATCTGTGTAGGATTCGGTCACTCCAGGGAAACGGGAGAAAGAGAAGTACACGCTTCCGAGAAGAGGAAAGCTTCCGTGAGAACATACAAAACTTATGTACAAAAACCAGAAGTGTATATTTTGCTATACATATACACCCCACATATGTATACTGCACACACGCACGCACACGCACGCACCCCTGGGCTTTAACCCATGGAAAAAGTACGAAAGCAGCAGCTCTTGGTCAATCTGAGGATCTGGCGCGTCCGACCGCGGTGTCGAACCTTCGGCTGTAGTGACGAGGATGCCTGAAGCCTGGAATTCTCCTGGGGACGTTGCTGCCCCGCTGAGGTTTGTTCCACACCGTTACACCGCAGCTCAGAGAGCGGCGAATTTCACGGCTGTTGTTGGCAAACGCAGATGCTCCTCCTTCAGCTGAACTGACACGGTCGCTTCCTGTTTTGAAACCATGGTTACAGAAAGGAGAGCAGCCATGGAAACCTCTTCCATTTATGTTCACAGATAAGTCCACTGACAACCAGTCAACTTGGCAAAAAAAGGGAAAAAAAAAAAAGTATTAATCATAAGATGATTAAAAATCTGAAGAGTCTGTAGATGTGTGTCATACACTGCGGCAGCAATAACAAAGAGTCCTGAGATTCGTGGAGGGGAGAAAAGCAGACACAACCCTTGGGCCACGGGAGGCGTTAGGAAGGACTCGACCTGGGCATGGAGAGGATCCGCCCGTTCTTCTTGCCACCGTTCATGTGAGTGTAAGGTATGTGCTCCTCGTAGTTCCCCTTGAGGGCCATGGAGGGCCCGTTGTCCCTCCCCAGGGCTTTGTCCCTCTGTGTGTACGAGGAGGGGTCGAGGGGGATGCTCTCCATGTTCTCGAAGTCCATCTCATACTCCTCTGTTTCCAGAGGTTTGTTCTCCTCGCTGTAGAAGAAGGAAACCTCTTGGAAGCTGGGGTGCAAATCCTCCTTCAGCATCTCAATGACCTCAATGAAGGTGGGGCGCATCTTGGGGTTGTACTGCCAGCACATCTGCATCAGGTTGTGCCTGGTGAGGGCAAACGAGAGTCGGGCATTGGAAGAAACAATTCCACGACTGGCAGAAACACACAGAGCAGGGCTGCCCTGCTGCTCCCCGACCCCTCACTCCCACTCCAGCCGAGGCCTCGGCTCTGTTTCCCGTCTCCATTTTCCCATTCGTCCTCTCCCTGCTTTTTCTCTATTTCTGTCTAGATTAAAAATTCCTTCCAATCCCTTCCACTGTTCCTGACTCAGCTTCCAAACGATGCAGGGCTGCAGTTCGTGCACTCCATGTGTGTGTGTGTGCACTCTTAGAGCCATCTCACAATTTTTAATTCATTCAATCTTAACACAGCCTGAAAGTTTCTACAGCCACACGGAAAAGGGGAAGCTGTGCAGAGGACAGAGGCCCTGTGAACAACAAACCCAAGAGAAAGGCTGCAGCAAGAGGTCACGTGTTACCGTATCACAAAGAACAAACTCACAAATCTCCTAGGTACAAAAAAAGTTTCAAACTGGAGTTTGCACCAGGCAGGAGAGACGAGTCCCCAGGACAGCAGGCTTTTTACATAAAGGTACTCACAAAACATGTTTATTTTTGAGTCTGGGAGCACTGCTTTGGCCAGCGGTGGGATGTGTAAGAGGCTGCTGGGAACAGGGAGCTACTATTGGCATTCCCTTTCCCAGCCAGGGCTCCTTCCCATCACTCTGCACGCTGCTCCAGAGGCTCCTTACAGCCTTCAGTCCCAACACCCTGCTCAGGCTGAACGCTTACCTACAGGATTTCTTTTTAAACACTTCAACAGCAGCAGCTCAGGGAGCATCTGGGTACGGCTGGGGGACGCAGTCACCGCCAGCCCATGGACACTGGACATCACAAGCAGTGGGGGACAGGAACCCCAACCCCATACATCAGAACGCCTGCTCCAGGCTGCCACCCCCTCTGGGAGGAGCTTTGCACTCTGTCTTTAGACAGTGTCCTCTTTTAGGGCTATTGATGCAATGCTTACTTGCATTCTAAGCTTTTCCTGTGCTTTGAATTTCACTTTCTCCAGTCTGTACTCACAGTGTAGGCCCCAGGCTGGTTTGATTTCCCCTTGCAGCGTCAAGGGCTGGTCTCACTAAGGATGCTCTAATTAATGTCTCTGAGAGGTGGCTCACTAAATTCTGCTTTGTTTCTCCCCAGGAGAGAGGTGGGTCAGAAATGCCATCTGTGGGGCTGCCTGTGTTGCCCACGCTTTTCCCACAGCGTGCAGCTCTGCTGACCGGCGCTGCTCCGCTACTTACAGCCTCTCTGGGCAGTTGTCCGGCTGATCCAGGTATCCTCCATCCATCACAAACTTCAGCACCTGTTCGTTGGAGAGTCCCTGGTACGGCTGCTCTGCTAAGCTGCTGATCTCCCACAGGACAACACCAAATGACCTAAGAAAGAAACAAGACTCCCGGTGAGAAACATCCCAGAGATCCACGCTGAGTCCTGTTTTGGACAACACACATCTTCAAGAATTACTGCATTTTAAGAAAAGGGTTTCAGAACAAGGCCGTGTTCTGCCTGCACCACGTGTGTCAGAACAGTGAACCTCCCATCCAGGATCCACCTGGCTGAGCACAACTCACCACACGTCTGAGTACGTTGTGAACACGCCGTCCTTCAGCGATTCGGGCGCCATCCAGCGCACAGGCAGAAGCCCTTTGCCGCCCTTTCGGTAATAATCCGTCTCGTAGATATCCCTGGTCATGCCGAAGTCTGACAAAAGCAATGGGGCTGTGTTCATGCCTCTCCTTCCATGCTGCTTTCACTGTACAACACCTCTTGATGCCTTCCTTGGGCACCAGGCCACTGCCACACTCCCAGCAGGGCTCCTATGCAACTTGCCATCACTGCTCACCCTGTCATTAACACTCAAAACTCCTCTTCCCTACAGTTTTCCCTTTATTAATTACTACAGAGCTGTGATAGAGGCTCCAAAGTTACAATTTTCAGTGACAGATTCTATTCTAAACACCATTTTTATTCATCCCTTTGAATTAAACTGAGTTCTTTTTGCCCATAATCCCACTGCTTTGGCTTTATGTCCACAGAGGTCTGAAAAACCACCAAGTTGTCGGGTTTTCACTTATTTTTGGATTTTATATTTACTTATTCTAGATGGGTTTCAGTTAAAAACTGGCTCTTGTGGAAGGAAAATGACTTTCAAAAGGCTTGTCACAGAACGGCTCAGGTCAGAAGGGACCTTAAAGATCACCCAGTCCCACCCCTGCCGAGGGCTGGGTGTCCCCCAGCAGCTCAGGCTGCCCGAGGCCCATCCGTGGCCTTGGATACCTGCAAGATTTGGGCCTGGGCTTCACACACATCACAAATACGACGCACAGAATTGTCTGCTGACCGCGATCTGAATACCTCCAATTTTTACAGTGAAGTCCTCTGCAACCATGCAGTTCCGAGCTGCCAGATCTCTGTGAACAAACTTTTTGGCATTCAGATAGGCCATGCCGTCGGCGATCTCCGCAGCCATCTGGATCATTTCTCTCAGTGTTGGAGGTGGACGACCAGGGTTATTCTACAACAAACACAGCAGCGTTAAAGCACCAACCGAGCTGCTCTGTGCCACAGCACACCGCCTCTCCCCGTCCGTACCTCAGCGTCGGGTCTCAGAGAGCGCAGGTAGCTTTTCAAGTCCCCGTGTGCCATCAACTCCATGACCACCAGCGTGGGTTGGCCCTTGGAGACCACCCCGAGGAGGCGAACCTGAGAGCAAAGGAGAAGTTCTGCCAGGGCTGTGTAAGAGCACACGGGGCAAAGCCCAGCTGTGAGAACAAAGCCAGCGTGCAGAAGAGCCTGCAGCAGCACCCACGGCTCTGCCTGCACTTCTGACAGGGCAAAGGGAAATGATGCAAAGAGCTTGGTGTGCTTTATAAAATCAGGCATGGAAAATCCCAGCTCTCTTCATCAATTGCTTCTGCAGAAAGGCTGCTTTTGTTACTGGAACATCGAGCTTTCAAAGCATTGAAGGAATATTATAGGATGGGGCTCTCACTTGCCACCATCAGAGCCGCCGGCGACGCTTACCACGTGATGGCAGCTGAAGCCTTTCATCACAGAGGCTTCGTTGAGGAACTCGATGCGCTCCCGCAGGCTGGCCGACTCGTTCACCGTTTTCACAGCCACGCGGGTCTCCAGCTCTCCCTTCACGATGTCCTTGGCAATGCCCTCGTACACCATTCCAAACGAGCCCTGGCCCAGCTCACGGAGCAGAGCGATCTTCTCCCGTGGGACCTCCCACTCATCAGGAACGTACACTGCCGAGAGACACGGATGGGTTGAGCAAGAGCCTTTCAAAAGACTTTGCTGCAGCAGCAGCACCGCAGGGCGTGGAGGTCTGGGCTTCAAAAGGCAGCCATAAGAACCCCACCTTGAATAAGGCCCAGAAGCCCTCCTTGCTCTTACCATCACTGGCACTGAGGTATTCGGGGTTAGAGGACGCGTAGAGTGGCCCCGTTGGTCCTTCAGTTTGTCTGGAAGAGGGACGAGGGTTGTTTACTGCACACTGCTCAGATTCGAGCTGAATCTGACTAATTCCCACAGTGTGCAACAAACAGCAACTATCCCAATTTGCAAACATGCAAAAACATTTCCAGAACTTCATGTTACAATCATTATCTGAGTTAGAAAATAAATACAGAGTTACTTCCAACAAATAAAAAGAATCTTTAGATGGAAGTTCTGCTTGTTCTGACCGAAATGATGCACTCACCTCTTTTTCACGAGCACGTAAGCAGCTCCAATAATTCCAGCAATGATTATGGCAAAAATAATCGGAACAATTATAACAGCAATATTAGGCTGAGCGTTCACTAAGAGAGAAAGAGAGAGTTGGAGGTATTAACACAGGTCTCAGAATTCAGTAAGATCTCTGCCTTGCATAAACAGGAGTGAACGTGGAGCTGACAGAGGTTAACGTGGATCAGAACAAGAGCTCAGAGTGCTGCTCAAGGAAGGAAACAGACACACTGCTCACTAACCCTGATTTACTGCAAGCGGACGCACTGGTAAACATTCCACGAGCCTCTGCAGCTCCCCGTGCACCGCCTGCATCCAGCAGCGATGCGGGCTCCTACCAAGGTTAAAATGCTGAGGAAGACAAAAGAACTCACGGTAATCAGCTACGTAGAAGTAGGTGGGCTCTGTCCAGGAGCCGTTCCCAGCCAGCGACGTCGCTCGGATCCGCACGCTGTAGTTTCCAGGCTGCAGCCCGCGCAGTTTGCAGCCCTGCTCGCTGGCAAAGTGCTTTCTGGACACGCAGAAATGCGCTTCCTGCGGGAGGAGGGAAGGGCGCCTCGTGTTACTGCCCTGCAGCTCTGTAACAGGATGCTGGATTTCTCCCTCGCCTCCTCGATGAGCAAACGGACACAAATAGGGTTTTCACATGCTCAGGGCTTTTCTGAGGCAGCGGTTTGTCCTGGGTTTGTATTTTACAGTGCAGGAGTTCAGATTATGCAGCGTGTGCCGCCTGCTGCTCCGCACCTCAGCCCTGAAACGCAAGCTGAGCTGGCAGCGCGCCGCCCGCACGGCTGCCTGCACCCAGCAGCCCTCTGCCTGTTGAACGCTTCCCTAATTTCTCTAAGCAATTCGGATGCACACAACCAGCTCCTGTCCTTCTGCGCAATGAAATGCTGAAAAACAGTCCATGCAGAACGTCGGCAAATCGGGTACCAGAGCAAATCCATCGCGACGCCTGGTGCCAACAGGAGGTGTGTGCCAAAGGAAAAGGAGGGCTGGAGACAAGCACAGCTCCCTCCCCGTGCAGCTTCCTGCTGTTAGCCACCACCTCCGCCAACACAGCCACCGCAGCAGGGAGAAGCACAAAGCTGCTTCCCATGTGTGCTGTGCGAAGGAACAAGCAGAAATTCTCACCTCTGCTTCCCCCAGACGGCCGTAATTCACTTCATACAGCACAATAAGGCCATTCGGCTCCTTGGGCTCCTGCCACTTCAAGTGCACGGTGTTTTTTTCAACCAGTTCATGGGTGACTGGACCAACGATGTCATCTGCCTTAGCTAAAAGTAAGGTCAGGATTAATGACGCTTATTTCATCTCTTTTGCAAAACAGACAGAACCTCATCCAACATCCCTTCCCATTAGGAAATACAGAGCACCAGTCCTACACGATGCGATGGCTCAGTGGTCAGAACAGATGATCTCAGTGGTCTTTTCCACCCTTAATGATTCTACTGTTCTGTATTTCTGCAGCTCTCATAGGAAAAGCAGCATTTTGGAACAGCTACCCAACGCAGAGCTCATCAAGCTCATTACCTTCTGGCATGGTCCTGGCACTGACATAAGCTGCAACGCTGCACCGGGACTCCTGAGCATCGTGGTTACAGGCATGGAGCTCAATGCGATACCCCGTGAAGTGCCGCAGCCCGGAGATCACCAGGGACTCCTTGAACTTCACCTTTTCAAAAGGTTTCTGTTCCTCTGCGCTCTCAGATGCTGCTGCAGAAGAGTTTGGAGAGGACGGGATGGTGGGGATCACCACGGTGGCATTTGCAATGGAGCCCAGGTCTCTTCTCTTCCTCGATGGCCTATTAAATAATATGACGTTATTTGCTACATCCAATACAAGCACATCCATCTGAGAACAAAGAGTTAAAACAGGAGAGCACAGGGAGCAACTGGAAACTCAAATAAGACCCATATTTGCCATGAAACACATTTTGGTTTTGTTTTCTAAGCAAGCAGTCCACCTCAGCCCCTGCAATGCACAGAAGGATGTAACCCTGGGACACCTTCCCTGCACAACTCTGCACACAGGGAAAGCTCACATCAAAGGGATTTGCTGGAGGACCCACGCTCTGCCGGAGCTCCTCATGGCACACAGCACTGCTGCAATGCCCGGGGAGTTCATCTCCTCCACATTCGGCTGGGAGCAAATGTGGTCATCCCACAGACCCCGCTGCAGTGACCCGGGATGTTCCACACCTCCCAGGTGTCATAAAACCACATTGGGACTTGTCCATTTAGACTACGTTAACCTCTTCCTAAACCAAAACACATCCAGATCTTCTCAACAGTGCAAAGCAAAAGGCACAGATTCAGACCTCGCGCTGGTTGTGCTGTTTGCCAACCAAATGTCGCTTCTCAAATGATGCACTTCAGTCTGAAAATCAATTTTTTGCTGTTGGAAAAATAGAAGTGGTGTGCGATCGCATCAATGCGCTGCACCCAGCACACAGAATCAATTCGGCAGAATTAAGAACTGCTCTGAAATGTCATTTTCTTGGAAACAAAAGGAACAAGGATCAGAACAGAACCGCCACCAGGAATGCCGGGTCCCAACCAATGTGGTGGATCAGCAATGGCTGCACAGAAGGAATTACTGCTGTGACACAGGGCTGTGTTTTAAGGGAACGATGATCTTCGTCTGTGTGTGCAGCTGTTAAAGGGCACAAAGAGCGACCCGAGCTGAACCCACACTTGAGGCACCTCCAGCCTCTAAAATTGCACCAAGTGATGGAAGCTCTGCTGCCGGACTGAGCACCGCCCCACTTCTGCCTCCTGGTGTGATGGATCCCACACAGCACTCACAGCAGCTCCTCCAAACAACACACGGCGCTCAGCTGCTGCGGGATGACGCTGCTGCCAAGCGGCAGGGCCAGCAGGGTGCATTCCAGCTTTTCATTTGCTCTCCGTCTCATTACTAATTAACTCCAGAGGCACCGTTCTGGAGCTGCTGTTACCTCAGCACAGGTTATTGTGAGCACCCCCCCTCTCCCCCTCCAGTGAAGGGGCAGAGGGCAGAGCTCTGGGCCCCCACTTCCCCACAGCAGAGCTGCACAATGCTGCTTACAAAGCGTGGATTCAGCTGCTCCTCCAGCTCAGGGGAATTTTGTTTTTCACAAGTAGATCAGTTATCTGATCACTGATGCAACACGCTGTAAAATACAAGGAGCTGTAGACGCAGCTCTTCCCTTACTTATTACCCAAGGCCTGCAGCTGTTTTCTTGCCAAATTCTCTTTTCCACACACCAGCACCAAGCACAGGCTGACACTGCTGCCAGTCTGCCTTCCCCCATGCCAGCACACGAGGTCGTGTGTCTGTCCATACAACGAATGGATGAGGAAGCCCAGAAGAAAGCTGCTTTCAATGCAAGTCATTTCCCAGACCTCATTCACTCTGCAGCCCTCTAATATCTGTAATGGCAGAAATGAGTGACAGAGACTGACAAAGAAGGACGGCAACAGAGAAGAGTGACGCTACTTCTTCAGTAGCAGCGCTTGGGAGCAGACACAAAAATACATCCTGAGCAGCAGCCAGTTACTCCCCCTCTGCCTCTCAGGACTTTTATTACTTTTGAAACCTTTCCATGCTTTCCACAGAGTCACAGAGCTGCTGAGGCTGCAAAGCACCTCCAATGTGCCCCTGCACACAGCAGGGCAGCTGCTCAGGGCATCCGGCTGTGATGCCTCCACGGATGGTTGGAGGTTCCCCTCCTGGGCAACCTGCACTGCTTTCCATCGCCCTTCCGCTCCAATCTCTGCAAAACTTGTTCCAATGTAAGAGCAATAACACAGGAAAGAAGAAACAAAGCATCAGGTGCTGACGGCCACTTTGTTCAGCTGCTAAAGGAGGTTACAAAGCACACGGTGAAAAGGTATCCAGTAGCTCTGACTGGGAAAGTGGGAATGGCATGAAGCATTTGGACACTTGTAGTTTGCTTTGCCAGAGCAAACAGACCCACAAGACTTGTGATGGACTCCTGGAGCAGCCAGTTAGCTGTGCAGGCAGTGAAGGAGCAATGGGACAAGGAGAAATGGTTTCACACTGAAAGAGGGGAGATTTAGACTGGATATAAGGAAAAGTTCCTGATGGTAAGGGTGGTGAAGCACTGGCAAGGTTGCCCAGAGAGGTGGTGGATGCCCCTTTCTTGGAGACATTTCCAACCCAAAGCATTCTGTGATTCCATGAGACGGAGGGGAGCAATTTCTCAGCTGTAATCTGCAGCCCTGCAGCATTCTGTTCTCTGCTGGCCTCATCTCCATGCTTCCTCCCCATGGCCAGCTGAAGGCTTTCATCTCAAGGGGAGGCCACACAGTGCTTGAGAGAGGATGAAACTGTTGGGAGCATGATTAAAAAGAACACGCCGTGGACAGGCTGCCCTATGGCAGGCAATAGGTGCACTGTGCACAGAAAAAACAAGACTCATCCACACTGCCACAGCCTGAAACCTGTCAGAAAAGACATGCAGGATGCACGTCAGAAGAACAATATCTTTACTGCTTGCTCACAACTTAAGGGTTTGTTTTTAAAATATCATTCAGTCTAGGGGCAGTAGAGGTTTCTTCCTTAGCAGGCTGACAAGGTGGCACATCCTGGTGATTGGTTTCTTCCCAAAATACATACCCCAGAAATTGGCCTGAGAAGCATCCTGGGCTGGCTGTGCAGTAAGGTTAAAATAAAACAAAAAGAAAAGAAAAAAAAGAAATCAGATTGTCAGAATCATCTGCCTACATCAAGAGGAGTTTGGCTTTGTACACAGCTTGCTTCCCCTGTGCTTTTAAACACGATGTGTCCTGACACTGAAACCTGTCCTTCTGATCAGCACTAAAAGCTGCAAGAGGAGTGATGGGACAACTGCAGGCACCAAGTCGGACTCTCAGAGAAGAGGAAAGCACTCAAATAATAAACAACACTCAGTGCAGTAGGGTAGCTTTTGTCAGGCAGCTGCAAAGAAACATTTAATAGCTAAGGGCAGGAAGCAGAGAACAGATTTAGAGCACAGAATACATGACAGTGAAGGGGGTAAACCATTACAGACTAACCTGATTCCCAGTGCTCCCTTTGTCAGTTGCATATGAAGTGTGAAGACATTCAACACCCCTTAATGTGACACCGTGTGTGCCATCCAGAACAGGACATTCACCACCCACAGCAGTTGCACTCCTCGTGGTACTGGAGGTATTTCCCCCAGTAAGCGTGAGGAAGACCGCAATACCGCGCTGAAGGACAAGGCTGTGGCGTGGAAAACTTCCATTTTTCTTTTCCTTTCTTTTCCACAGGATGAAAAGTGACCACAACATTTTAAGACAGGAAAAAAAAAGGCTGTTCCTGGCATCACACAAGTTACAGCGAGCTACGGGCTTTAGATATTCGTGGAGCATTCTGCCCTTGATCTCAAGCTGAGGAGAATTCAGAGACAGAAGACAGAGCGTGACCTTCCAAATCCCAAGAGCAGCAGGAGCAGAGCTCAGCTCCCACCCCACAGCATGCAGCCACGGCTGCTGCTCGTACCTGGGGACGAACACCTCGTTGTGAAGGTAGTTCTCAAAGGTCTTGCGGAACGCAGACTCCTCCAGCTCCTTCTGGATCTGAGAGTCGGTTTTCGGGCAGGAACAACATTCTCCACTGACATCCTCACTTTCGCTTTGGTTGTACTTCTGAGGGTCTTCAGATTCAAAAGGAGGAGACCACGTCCTTGAGGGCAGTTTTAATCCTATGGACAAAACAGTTTTACTGTCATTCATGCCAGAAGTAGAAGTTCAATCCTACCAAGGTTCAAAACGAGCGTACACAAGATTCACGGCACATTCTGCCTCCCACACTTTCATATCCATGCTCACATTCCCTCTCTTATGACAGGGCTTTGATTCAGATCTGTGCTAACTCTGAAATGAAGCTCGGATGTCAGAGTTCTACCTCTGCTCCCCTCAGTTTGGGAACACGGGGCACCAGATTCTGGGATTTCTCAGTGGATCCTGAAAGCATTCCAAACCCCACGGCACAAAATGCCTTCAAAAATTAACTTGGCCACTGATCCCCAGAAGTATTGCAATGCTTCACTTTGCTTCTCCACAGATTAAACTTGTAGCTCAGTTTAAAAAAACAAGTGCAGAAGGGAGATCCAAAAAATATGTATTTGATTACTTTGTGAAAAGAGGGTTTTGGTTACTTTGTGAAAAGAAGGCTTTGAAGATCTTTTGCACGTGACTCAGCAATAGAGAATAATGTAAATACAACTGAACAGGGATAACACAACTGTGCCTCAAACTGCTTCCTGAACAACAGCTCCAGAGCATCTCCAAAGTGTGTGAAAAATCCCCATAAATGCTGAGAGAGCTCCACCATCTGGAAGGCCTGAAAGAAGGGCACAGAGAGAGAACTGGAACTCACCCTTCAAGCAGTAATCGAGTTCATAAAGCTCACTGTCTTCTGCCTGCTGCTGCCAGAACACCAGGTAGTGCGTGATGTTGCCATTGGGCTCTGAGGGCGGCTTCCACTTCAGGATGATTTGGGATGAAGAGTTGGAAACAGAAATTGGATCTAATGGGACTGACGGAACTGTGTGGGAGGAAAAGAGACAGAGGTCACTTCCACAGCTCTGTGACAACTCCACAAGTGAGCTCCCTTTCCCACGGAACAAAAGCAGGACACGGAGTGAACACGGGCTCTCACCCATGGCCACGAGGACCTGATGGAACAAGAGCACAACGGCGCTCTCTCCTCACTCAGGGAAACACACATCGTTCCATTCCTTTAGGAACAGCCTCCCACAGAGGGGAGCAAAGTGCCACAGACACAGCACTGCTGTGACCACCTGCCAGAAGTCAGCTTTCCATTTGCAGTGCAACGTTAACGTAATGGCACTGACCTGTAGCGTTGGTCTGGACGTAGATGATCTCACTCTTCGCACCGTACGTCCTTCGTTCATCTGAGAAGGTGACCAGAGTTTTAACAAACACAGCATACTGTGTCCATGGCTTCAGGCCCCGCAGCAGCCAGCCTGGCTGGGCCTGGGCTTTGGGCTCGTTGGAGCGCGGCGGCGGGTCCACATCCACCACTGTCCAGCTGTTGGAGCCGCAGGCATCCTGCCCATCAAACTCCGTCACGTTTTGGTACGGACTTAAAAACGAACAAAAATAAGCCTCAAATTAACAGAATCCTGACACCATGGCGTTGGAGACAAGATTTCTGAAGGCATCCCTTATCCCTTGGATAAATTCTAATTATCCCATCCTATGCGTGCCGTGTATTCTGGAAATAAAGCACAGGGAGCTTTGCAGCCCAGCCTCCTACCAGCACCGCGCATCAGGCACTGCTCCACAACCCAGACAAACTCAATCTCAGCTGATTATTTTCAGCTGTATGAAAACCAGTTTGGCAAAACCGGTTTTTAAAAGTGCTTCCCACCTAAAGGGGAATAAGTAACTCTGGAGGCAGTGGGGAAATGGCTGGAATACTTACACCTGGAACAGCTGGAACAACTGATGTTGGGGTTGCTCTTAAATGGGGTATTTGACTTCATACAAATCAGTCAGAGAACTTAATTAATACTTATATAAAAGGGCAACGCTGGAAGCTTAAGCGTGGTCTCTGTGATTGACTTCTAATTAGCTATGAGCACAGCAGCATTAATGTCTGCTCTTCAATGCCAGATGTCATTTATGGAAGCCCAGCACTGCTGCTGCTTTGCAGCCCAACCATCGGCTGCTGAAGCTCCCCTCTCCCTGAGCTGCCACTTACGCCTCTTTGTAAAAGAGCATAAATCCCAGGAGGTCACGGAAATCAGGAGGCCAATATGGCTCCCACTTCAACAGGATCTTGTCGTGAGATGTTCTGATGGAAGAGAACTTCAGCAATTCGTTTTCACCTATAACAAAAAAGAGATGACAATCATTTTGCTAATGCTAAGAGAAAAACAAGGCTTTCTGTTTTTGTTTTTCAGTATCGTAGAACTTTCAGTCCTCCAGGGAAAAATATGAGAACCTGCCAGCTTACATTTTTCTATGATTCTATGAAAATAATCCTATAAAAGCTGAACTGAGTTCTACTGAGTGTGAAATCTAAAGGCAACGTGCTTTAAAATCCACGTACACAAGACAAGACACAGCATGGACCCAGGAGCAGCACGCTGCCTTTGCAAACAGCAGCACAGGACAACAAACAGTCGCAGGAGGGGTGGAGTTTTGATTCCCAAGGGAAGCATTACCATACAGAATGTCCACGCAGCCCAAGGACAAACTGCACAGCCCTGATGGGATTTGCCACTCCTGCAGTAGCTGCACACGGGATGAAGAACATTCACTTTGCTGTCCACACATCCAGCACAAACAAGGTGTTGTGTTTGGGAGTTGGTTGTTTCTTGTTTGTTTGTTTTTTTTTTGTAAACAGGATGCTGCCAATGTGAAAACTTGACTTGAACCATGAAATCAAAAAGCCAAACACACCAGCAATGTGTGGTCTGAGGTGGGGGGTGGCGCAGAGAGCAGTACAGCAAGGCAGGGTTAAAGCTGGCACAGAGAAATGTGACCGTGTGGTCCAGCACAAAGCAACCAGCCAGCCTGGGAGCTGCAATGCCACAGGAGAGCTGGACCTGAACCCCAAATCCAGCCTCATCCCGAGTGTGGGAAGGCCTCGCCGCTGTCTCAAGGGAGGAGATGACCTTTTCAGACAGCTCACTCCTTGTGCTGCCTTCGCTCTGCCCAAGCAGGGCTGTGATAGCCCTGAGGCTGTGGCTCAATGTGTGTTTTTGCAGTTTTTAGGTAGGCAGTCATTATGTTCCTCACTCCCCACCATGCTGGCAAGCCTGCATGTGTTGATATGTGGCAAACCAGATCAGGGAAATGATTCAGCTGAAAGATCTCCAGTTGTTGTATTTGTTCACTACCAGCTACACAGCATAACAAAAGGGTAGAACTGAAGCAGTGCTGTCACCAAACACAGACAAGCAGTGCAGCCACAGGATGATGGAAGCATGCAAGCTGTAAAAAGAGTGTAAGGAACTGAAACCACAGCTTAACAGATGTTGGGGGCTTTAGTGGCAATACGTTCATCAGCACCTCATGGTTGGAACAGATGACCTCAGTGGTCTCTTCCAACCTTACTGATCCTGTAACACCCTGTCCTTGATCCTGTTCCTGCATGCATTAAAACTGTGTGAGGCTACACAACAAATCAGAGCAGAGATGCAAAAAAGACAAGAACAACAAAGCAGAAATGGCCATTTTTTACCCCAGATTAGCTGTATGATCTGCTTCACAGGCAGCGGGGATTGCACGTGGCACAGAATGGCAATGAACAGCAGAGCTGGCAGTGCAGGAGGGATGCACTACTGGCAGCACCGCTGCCAAAATATGTGTCTACAAAACTACACCTTCAGTGTTGTGCCTTTAGTTAGAGAACCAAGCACCAGTGCCCCTCTGCTCTTTAGCCGCGCCAGTACAGGCACTGGGTTATTGTTATCATCAAAGGAAAAACTGTTAGCTTAAAAACCTCTGAAAAGCACAGTCCAAATTGTGGAAAAAAATTCTGAGAGTTGTCATAGCAACTTATTCTGTGTTCCTCTTGCCTCCTCATGACGTGGGAATAGCAGATGATGACTATAAACTGGGTGCTCAGCAGTAACACGAGGTCCTGGTTTGGGCTGAGGTTATGTTGTGCTCAGCTCTTCAAAGCGACACAATAATACACTCAGCCCTGAAAATCTCACAGCTGAGCACACAAAGAGAAAACTTCTGAGGACCGAAGCTGGCAAGGCGGGCTCCTGGCCAGGGGCAGCACCCAGGAGGGCTTTACTCATGGCACGCTGACAGCGTCCCTGCGGTGCACAAGCAAGTGGGCAGTCACATGCCTGGTGCTTTACCAAAAGGACAAGGACAGTCCCTGGACAAAAATCACACGCTAGGCTGAAGGCATTAAGAGCATGAAGTTAGCAAAGACAGAGGGAAAGAAAAATGATCCAAGTGCCAATGCATTCTGAAAGTTCCTTACATGAAGCTTGGTCACCGTTTGTCTTCAGGGCTATGTCGTTCCTCTCCTGACGCCCCTTAGTTCCAGAGATCTCCTCCATCTTGTGTATTTCTGACAAACACAGTTTGGGATTATAATGGAAGAAGAGTTTGCCTCGTGCTATCGTGAGGTTGTGTTTACTCCAGTCCCAGAGCTGGCGAAGATTCTGGTTGTCCAAGGCGTAGAATGAATAATTTCTGAAAGCAGGGAAGGAAAATGTGCATCGGTAGGGGATCTACTAACAGCCCTTCCCCACATGCCACCCCCTGCCCCAAACACCACATAAAAGAAATGCAAACTGTCTTCCCTGGGAGGCCACAATCCGCAGGCAGAGGAATGTTTAACAGCAACGCGGGGATTGTTTGTCAATACAAATCACCCTGGTAAGCACTGGCACTCCTGACACTTCAAAGTAGTAAAGTCAGATATCTTTTGAAAGAACTCACCCAGCTTCCAGTGTTTCTCCTCTAATCAGATGTAGTTTACGAAAAAAAGAAAGAGAAACCAAGGCATAAGACCGGCGGATTTTTAGGTAACCTGAGATTTCTTCTATCAAGCCAAGATTCGCTTCTAGCTCAGCTGCTATGTTATCTAGGGAGAGGAAAACATTGCTTTTAGTTTTCTGATAATGCGGGGGGGAACACCGATATCAGAGCTCAAAGAGATGAAATGGAACCACTCTATGTAAATCCAAAAGACCTTACAAAAATCACTCAGCAAAAAAACCCTCGCGAATGTGAGAGGAACATTTGCTCTGCTGTCATTTCTCTCTCGATTCAAAATGGTCAAAGCAAAAAAGCAATGCCCCAGGTCATGGATGGTGTCATATTCAGCAATCTCACATCCAGTGCTCCCCACACCCTCACTCATGCACAACTTACTTCCTCCACGGATATTTATAACCAAGCTTCCATTAACAACTGTGCAGCCACGGAGCTCCTGTGCCGACGTCACCGAATCAATAGTCTTCTCTTTCCCATAGTCACAAACCTTTGGACAGGGCCCTGCACAAGGAGTGCAGTGCAAGCTGAAAAACAGAGAGGCAAGAATGCAGGTGAGACACTCTTTGAAGAATGCACTCTGGGACACCTCCAGCAGTTCTCCAAAGCAGAGTAATAAACTCAAAGCAGAACCGTCCTGACAACACGCCGTGGCATTCACTCAAGGTGTGCAACGCGTGGCCTCGAGGAACTCCAAATAACTGCTGCTAATTCTTAAAGTTGTCGTTTCTGTATTTTGAAGTCTCTTCTGAGTGGCCTGGCCACCACAATGCTGCACAGCGCCACCCCTACCCGGGGCCTCCAGACCAAGAAACCCAATGCCCGCTTTCCAATCTCAGAGCACGAACCAACGAGCAGAGTTGGCTGCTCATCTGGGAATCCTCTGATTAAGGACTGCACATGAAGTTGCGTTGAAAAAGGCAAGCAACACGTGCTTTGTGCTCTGGGGAAACGCTTCTTAAATGGCAGCAAGAACGATGAGTGCTTGCCCTGGTCATAACACCACAAGAATGTGTTTCCAACTTGCTTGGAGAAATACACGCTCCAGGAAAATCCCAGCACTGTGAGGTCCCACTGACAGCAGCCTGGAACAGGCACAGGAGAGAGGAGATGGCTGCTGCTACACAACAGCATATCTGCTCTGGGGGCTGCTGGATCATTCTTTTGAAAAGCAAACGAGGAAACAGAACATGAAGTCCTGTTAGAGTGAATTCCCTGAAACCGTTATTGCAGGAGCACAAAGCTAGCAATATTCATAGGAAATCTGACTCATCTCAATACAAAACGCTACTGTGGGACAAACAGCAAAGTTTTCAGTGATACACAGCTCAGCAACATCAATTATATCATTTCTTTGCTGAAAAAACCTGGTAACAAGTGGAACGGCTGCTCCCTGCTTTGACTTGCGCTGCGGTTGTTTGTCCACTTCTGTCTGGCACAACCTGAACCTGCCCAATCAACGTAATTACGGGGATGAAGGACAGACATTCTAAGAATGGCCCAATCCAAACGCGCTGTGCTCCCATGATTAGACACAACTTCTCCCCATTCTGCTCAATAACAAGGCTTCCTGCTCCGAGGGCTGACTGCAGGGGAAGGCATGCAGGGCTGCTGAGGCCGCTCTGTTCTCCACTTCCCTTGGTTACAGGAGGATCCCTCTGACCTGAGGACGCTCTTCCCTCTCTTCCAGCCTTCCTCTCCCACTTTTTTTTCCAGGCAGGACAGTGAGCAAGTGAGGCCAAATGAAGCAGAGCAAGAAGAGACTCTTGGCGTGTAGTAGGTAAGCCTGTCTGCTTCTAATGGCTTCAATTAGCAAGGTATTAGTTTGCAAATCACCTTAAAGTAGACCAGGTAACTCACACTCAAACATGGAAATCTTGGTCTCACAGACCGCAAATCCTCCAAACCCAAAAGAAAGCAAAGCACAGGACGCAGCACCAGGCCAACACCCAGCCCGCAGCCCCGCACTTACTTGCTGGAGTTCATGATGTACCCCGACGGGCACTCGTGGACGCACTCGTTGTTGTGGATGACGTGGCAGCCCGACTCGCGGGCGCTCTTGCACTTGTTGTGCAGCTCCTGGCAGAAGCTGAAGGTGACGCAGCGCCAGCCCTCGAAGCGGTAGTGCCCGGGTGGGCACGTCTCCACGCACGTCCCGTCCAGGTAGAAGTTGCGGCACGCCACGCACCGCTCCGCGTTGTTGGGCTCCGTGCAGTCCCCGAGGCACTCGCTGTGGCAGCACTGCCCGTCCGACGTGCAGCCCTGGGACTTGCAGGCAGGTGGGCAAACTGCAGAGTGAGAAGGGACAAAGCCGAGTGCTGCAGGCAGCGCGGCGATGGGATCGGCACAGCCTGAGCTGCGACCCTGCGCCGTCCCATTGCCCGCAGCTCGCCCCGAAGGCACAGCCCTCAGGGCACAACTGCTGCTCCTCCACTTCTCAATCACCAATTCCACATCTGAAGAACATTCCGGAGGTGTGCTGGCATTTAAACTTCATTCACGCTCATCTTCTAAAAAAGCAACCCGAGTTTCTTCACGGCCTCAGACCACGATAAGTGAAATGTACAGTAAGAAAAAAACATGAAGTATCCCCAAACCTTCCTCAAAAGAACGCAGATTGAGTAAAGGAGCCACTGCTGTCCACATGTAACACGTCTCCCCCCCTTGCAGCTCCTCTCCCCCACAGCCCCACACAAACCCTTTCCTCTCCACGCAGTGCTGGAGGGGCTCACTCTGGGGAGGCTCCAGCCGTGCTGAGGCACCACGGTGTTATTTTTAACTCCTGGCAGACGTGTGCCAGCACTCAGCTGCAGCGCAGCGTGCCGGTCCCGTGGCACTGCGTGCTGCTGAGGTCCCATCAGAGCAGCGGGGAAGCGAAGCCCGTGCTGCAGGGCTGCAGAACTGAGCGCGTCGAGCAGCCGGTGCAACCCTGAGCAAACAGCAGAGGTGGGTGAGAGCAACTTCTGCTTCATTGCAGTCAATGAAGCCTTTGAAAAATAGGAGCTGGCTGCAGCTGAAGCTCCATCCTAAGGTCGGTCTGACCCTGAACATCTGCTGCTCCTCCACCAGCCACCTCAGGTACTGTGCTGGGCATCCCCCAGGCCCGCCTCTTAAGACGAAGCACAGAGGGCATTCCAAATTCACTGTGTATGCAAAGCTCTCACCCTTCTCTGGCCCTTGGTGTCATTTTGTGAACTCATCACTTAGAAATGGCAAAGGATCGAAATGTAGTGGGCAAGGAAAGCAGCCTGCGGACGGTACCTCACAGCAGACCATACAAAATGAGAGGCTTTTCCCAAACGATGGTCCTAACTCTTGATGAGGCTGTGGACGGAGCTCCGTCTGGCAACAGATGTCACGGCTGCAGTTTATTAGAGATATTGGCAAGAGGAGGCCGCAGACAGAAAATTCCAGAATTTCATCCACAACATCTATCAAACACTCTGATCGTAGGATGAAATCTCATGGCTGATAGGGGGGGCAGGGAGCAGACTGAGCAATTCCTCTGCAAAACCCGGAGTGGCACTGAGCGCCTCCTCTGCCCCGTGCCACAGCAGTTCTGTTTGCAACGGAAACCAATCTGCGAAGCGCTGTGCTTACTTACAGATCTTCAAACTCAGCTGCACATATTCACAGGGCAGAAACCAGCCCAACTCTCGACTCTGAAGGCTTTCAGAAGGTACAGCTAAACTACTTTTCAGTTGATCTGGATGTTTTTTTCTCTTTCCTGCTCTAAGAGCTCTGACGTGTAAAATCCAGCCCGAAGACAGCCAGGCAGCCAGAGCTCCTATTCCCTCCATTAGGTGCTCCATACACGTTCTGTGCAAAAGCTCAGCACCGCAGACCCGACCAGATGACAAACTCTCAAACCCAAGCACACACAGTGGGATGCACCGCAATTTTTGAGCTCCTGAGAACCTCACAGAAACTCCTCCAGCATCTCTTCGCTCCCACACGCCCTTACAGCCCCCAGCCCAGGAGGAGGGCAGCAGATCCACGCTGGGCCGGGGGAGCGCAGGCCCCCAGCTGTTGGTCGGGGCGGATCAATGTTTAACCAGCAGTGAGGGCACTCTGCAGACCTGGGACGCAATGCGTCCTGCAAAGCCTTCTGACTGCAGAGCCAGGCGGGCACTTCTGTGCACAGCTGAGGCCCAGCAAAGGGGGGCAGAGGCAGCCAAGTCAACGCAAAGGAATTCCCACCTGCAGGGCTCTCCCTTCTGGGCCTCAGGTGGGAGAGGAACACACGGAACTGTGAGCACAACCAGCACAAGTGGCCAGGGGACCTGCGCTGAGCAGGAGACTCAATCAGCAAGGGGCTGTCTGGCTAATTAACACCATTTGAACATCGAGGTGTGGTTAAAAGCACCCGCATTAGGTCTTGTTTCTACCTTAGGTCTTGTTTCTACCTCGCTGCTAACACAACACCAGCAAGAGAATGGTCAAAGTAAAATAAAGTGAAAGTCGCTCTGGGTGAGCTCTGCTTTCCCTGCGGGCTGCTGGGTGGGTTTGCACTGCTGCTCCCTGGACTCGCACAGCACAACCCAGGCACAGCGGCTCCTGTCTGCTCCTGAGCCCGGCCACAGCTCCCTGCATTCTGTGGGCACCCAGCCCTGACTGCATTGAAACCCCGAACGGATTCTCCTTATACAGTTATCTATGAAGTACATCAGATAGAACATCAGTTTGTTTTTTAACTCGATCGCTTCTCAAAGTCAACCCAACCCAGCTGTCAAGACCTTCCAATTCAGCACGTCACCCCGAGGTCTTTGGGACTGCCTTATATTGTAATTCTTCTCCATGAAACAACTTTCTGTTTTAAACTCACCACCACCTATTTGTTTGTGAGCTGTTAACTGGAACCCACCAAGGCTCCAACGCCCCGCACCGACACAGCAGCGACTGCACAAAGCGAACTCAAGGCCTTGCAACCAGACTCCAACTGAAGTGTTATTTATAAAGCAGAGATTGCAGCACATCACGCCCCGAGCCCTCGGAGCCGCGCGCTGGGAGCGCCGGGAGCTCCATCCTCACACAGGAACAGATAAAATTAACTGCAGGTGCCTCCCTTCCCACAGATAGCAGCTTCCAAAAACAACACGCCGTTACCAAAACGTAAAGGAAACGTTTCCCACTGACATTTCTCTGGGACAATATTACAGTTCTTATCTCACGTATCAGTAAGGATAAGGGAAGCCTTGTGTTGCCTCCAGCCCCTTTCATAAGTGACACGCTCGGATGAAGCCATGGCGAATGGCTCAGATGTTCCAAGAGGGATCGATGTGTCCTGCAGGGCTGCATCCCAAATGGCAGTGGGACATCCCAGCACCACCATGGGTTGGCAAAGATAAAGGGGTTTGGGGCTGATATCGGAGGATGGGGGCTGTGGGAAGAACTGGGTGCATGGAGACAGGAGCAGGTTGAGCTCTGGTGTTGATACAGGAGCAGGGCAGATGAAGGCAGACCTTCGAGGACCTGTCTCCTCCACGCTGACCTTCTGCTGTTTGCACTGTGCAGGAAACCACTCTTAATCCCCTGGAGTTTTTCCCAAATAGAAAAATTTACTGATAGATAATTTTTGCCAAGGAATACAGAAAACTTACCACGAGAAACTCACGCATGTCTCTAAATGGGCACATGCACACCTTTTGATATATATAACAATAAATACAGGATAAGGTGAGCAGCTCTGCCTGGCTCCACACTGACCACAGCCCCAGTGCCCAGATCCTTCTGTGTCCCTCTCCTGAAGTTCTCATCCCACTCCCCTCCCATCCCAGCTATTTACAGGGGGAAGCAGAAGCCCCTCTGTGGGTGTGCAGAAAATGGAGTGAAGACCCCCCAGCACCCACAGCACGGCAGCGAGCAGCCTGGGCCTCCCCGAGATGCTGGGGTCACTGCCCCAGAACTGTGGAGATGTGGCACTGAGGGATGCAGTCAGTGGGCAGGGGTCGTTGTGCCTGGGGAGTTTAGAGGTCTTTTCCAACCTTTACGACTCCACGATCTCACAGCAAAGCAGTTCTCCCTGATGAGACCTGGGAAACAAAGCTGAAATATAAAATGAAAACGCAGCTCTGTTTTCATGCCTCCAGCACCTATCAGGTGAGCAGAATCCCCGAGCAGCTAAAAACAACTCCTGGAACCTGGTTAAAGTGGCAATTGAGTTGGCAATCGAGATAAAAACGGCCAAACACGGAGTTTGATTTGAAAACAGCAGAGCCGTTAAGGGCAGAACAAGTGTCACAAAGTGCACATGGGGACAACAGTCGGAGTTGAATCAGTGAATACCTCTCGCAGTGCCCACAGCCCCGCTGCTGTGCTGCTCTCTGGCACAGAGTGAGCTTGCTCCTTGTGCTTCGTGTTCAGTCAGAGGCACGCTTTGTGCAGGGATCTTTGCTTGTCTGGTTTGCTTTTTCAGCCCCAAACTGACACTACATCTCCAAGCAAAGCCTGGAGCCCCCAGCCAGTTATCACTAAGCGCAGTGATACCAACACAACTATTGCTGCTCTTGGCCCCGACGGTGGCTTAGAGCTGAACAACATCAGGAAAACCACTGTCCTCCAGTACCTGGGGGCTGTGAGGTTCCCAGCCCCAATCCCAACAGCAACCTACAGCCTTTGGGAAGGAGACAATGTGATGGCAGCCGGGGCATCAGCCAGCTGGTACTGCCCTTGGCCAACGCAACAGAGCAGAGGATTTGTACGGAAACCGAGAGCAGAATCTTTGAAAGGGTTTGGGGGAACTCTTCTGCAAACCTTTGCCCATGTTTTCACCCACACCTTGCTGTTGTTCTTTAAAGTTCAGCCCATGTTACAACCCAAGGATCAGCTTTTATCGCTCAGTGGTTGACATGCCAGCCAGGAATCTCATGAGAGCTTCATGTTAATGTTTAACCACGCATTACTTTTTCCGACACACAGCATCTTGCAAACATCCCCCTCTACTTTAACCTCTCCTCATGCTGAGAGCCCAGGAGCACCACAGTGAGGGAGGCACCACGGCTGTCCCAAACACAGCAGGAGTGAGGTGAGGTTCCCTACCACCAACACAGCCAAAGGTCTCTGCTTCCATTCCCTTCTTCACTGTTGGCATCACACTGTGACCGCAACGAAGCAGTGGTGTCTGAGCGCTGAGTGCTGAACCATGATGAGCCCCAAGAGATGAGCACAGAAGCTGGGATCTTAGAGAAACAGCCGCACAGAGATGAGCAGGCGTGCTTCCACGTACGGTGACAGCCAAAAACCTCAACTTCCCAAACGTAGGTCTAATGCAAGCTACTGCTTCTACATTAGACCTTGTCTGGAAAACAAGGAGTGATGTGAGCACAGAATTATAACCTTTGCCTTCTGGAAAGATAAGAGGGGCATAAAGAGGCTTTTCTCAAGGATGTTGGAGTAAACAAGACACTAAAGAATGAAAGCTACGTTGCCACATTCAGCCTGTGGGGATAAGGAAGGTTACATGTAGGTGTGGGTTGTGAAAAGATGCACAAAATGTCACTGGGGCACACAAAATAAGGGCCAATTTACACTGGACAGGACATACAGCACAGAGCAAACAGGGGAGCGGAGCCGTCTGTAACAGAAAGGGAACGCAGCGGGCGGAAGTGTAAGATTAACCACAAGGAGATTAAGCTGATAACTAATGATCTACACAGAAATGTCAGACAGAGGTTAAGATTTTAATCTGGACAGATTCCACGGTGTACTCACGAATTGTAAACATAGACACTGGGGCTGAAGTGGTGCTTGAGGATGAAGGTGCTGCAAAGGAGCCAGAGAGGAAGAAGGAACAAAACCTTCAAAACCAGAGCCCCCACTTTTCCTCCTGGCAGCCGAGGGCTGGATGGGCACTGAAGGTGAGACACCAGGTATCCCGAGGCTGCAGGGAACCCTCCTGCAGTGCCCATCAGCAGGGTTATTTCCACGTGCCTACATCCCAAGTGCGTTTCCTATAACGTAAGAGGTTTTTACAGACTCACAGACTCATAGAATGGTGGTTTGCTTTGAACCTACAGCATTTTCCCAAAGCTGTAGCTGCACTGTGGAAAGGATCCCATTTCTCAGGATCAAACACACAGATTATCTGCATCCAGATAATTCTTTCACATACTCAAGGCATTTTGGCCACATCAGCTCATGTCCACTTGTCTACACACCCTTCTCTCTTTGCCCAGAGCTGCAAGCATGCCCTCCACAGTTTATTTCTAGGTATAAGAATTTACTTAGCAGTACTGAAATAGATACTGTTTGCTTGCAGTCCCAGAGCCAAGCACTTGAAACCTCCCTGTGAAATATATTTTGATTTACTATACTTGCCCTTGTCATCCTCAGTGCACCAATAATCCATTTTCCAGTAATTCAGCATACAACAGCCCACACCAACCACCCAGCACAGGCACTCACCCACCTGATGAATTCCTATAGTTTGTGAACTGTAGAGCACGTGCTCCTGCTTCTCTAATCAAAGCCCCAAAGGGAGACATGATAAAAGTGACAAAAAGTCACACAGATACAACCTGAAGGAAAAGCAAATGACTACAGATTGGTACAAAAAACAACAGCTATATTGCACAAACCATCCTTAGAGACTACGAATCTATTTCTCCTTGTAAATTATGCAAGAGAAAGCTGTAATCGGAAGGAATTTAATCCCAAACCAGTTGTGCCACCCCAACAAAGAGGCGAACAACAGGGAAACCAAACCTGCTGACGTTACATTAAACCCAGTGAAGATCTCCAATCTTGCTTCCTTTCTGACAAAGGTCAGCTGTCAGAACCCTGGAAATTCGGTGTCTTTCATGCGCCTTCCATGCCGTTGGCTCCTACAGTGGGACTGACTGCTGTTCGGTTCAGTAGCAAGGAAGCAGCACAAGTTTTACCCTCAGCAGCGCTGGGAGCCCTGAAAAGCTCCAGCCCTAGGAGGCAGACGGAGCCTTATCACCAACACCATCAGCATCGTCCACTTCAGAGCTATTAGGACTACTTAGAGCCGGTTTAACCGATCTCCTAAGTGTCAGCCTTGTCACCTGCTGGTCCATAAATGGGGTAGCTACTGCAGGGGAACAAACATAGGGAAATAATCTCATGGTGGAAAGAGTCCACTCAAAAACAGGCACGCAGACCAGCTTTGTGTTCCAAGAAGGTGACTGGGGCTGTCCTACACAAAACCCCCGCTGCCGTCTCAGTTCCTCCTGAGACAAAGATCCCTTTTTTCAAGCAGAGCAGGGAGGTTTCAGATCTCAGTGCAGAGCAGCCGCTCCTGTGAGCGGTGTTCAGTGGGAGCAGCTCTGAGGGGCTCCCCGGACACCACGCTGCCCATCCACCAGCCCAGAGCAGCCCCAGAGCTTCACCCACGGCATCTCAGGCAGCTTTCACTTCGTGCTGCTTCCTCCTCACAGCACAGCTCACCTGTTGTACCCCAGGAACAAAGTGATGCACGACAGAGGGACCCTGATCCAGCAGGTATGGGCTCACCACACAGTGGGGCTCCCCTGGGGGTCCCGGCCCCGCTGGGGCTGCACCAACAGCAGCAGTGCCAGCAGCCTTGTTCCAATGCCACTGCACTGCGAGGAGACCGCAGACTAGGGAAAGTAAGTCTGATCTGCCTTGATTCAATCCCTGCCTTCATGCTTTCTTTACCCATAGAGTGCGACTGATGTGTTTTGCAGAACAGGCAGGAAGTGCTTCCCTGATCCTCCGACTTTAATGAACGTCTTTATTGCTCGTCAAGCACTGAAGCCCACGTGTTGCTGTAACATAACATGGACGCCCGATGGAGCTCAGGAATGCAGGTGCTGACAGGAGCTCGGCTCCCTGATGCCCCTGCTGTCCCGTGATGGCTGCAGACTCACATTGCCTTACTTTCCTGGAAGCCCAGCACTAATTAAGAGGCATAAACATCCCAGCAAGTTCATTCACATCCCTCCAATAGGAACTCGCACACAATTATAGGATACAATTGGGAAGCACGAGCACTGAACTCATACCCAGCCATTGTCACGGGCCGAGAGAAGGATCATCACAGCTTCCTGCAGGACACAGCAGCCCCCACTGCACCCCTCACTGCCCGCAGGACCCAACACCCACAGCTTTCAGCCACAAACAGCCCCTGCACTGCTCACTGCCTGCCTGTGTTTTTGCATGATTTGGTTGTTTTTTTAACACAAGATTTATTTACAGCAGCAAACCCTGTCAAACACAATTCCTGATAGAGAGAGATGCTTTAGAGAGCATTGCCAAGGGACAGATTTCAGTTGCTCTTCTCACACACGCTGAATGCACGCCTTTGTACGGAGCCAACCGGCTCACGGCGCTGCAGTGCCTCCCACAAGACGTCCTTTCAGCACATAATGAAAGATTTAGATTTAAAATAAAGAACTGCTGCTCCGCCTGTACGAGGAGGGCTGAGTGGAGGCAGACATGGGACACCCAGAGCTCACCTCACCCAGTGCCCTCAGCCCTGGGGACCCCCTGTGAATGAAACCATCCTCTTCACCCCCACACACGGGTGAACCATCTGCAGGGCACCCATGCTAACACTGGTTAACCTGTTGCTCAGGTTTTTTGCTCTTTATCATTCTCTTCTGCCATGCCCAGACAGCAGCACTTCCAACAAACCTGCCCGCCAAGTGCTGCCAGCCTTCCACGTTTTGTCTAATGAGGGCTAAAGCAAGTTCCCTGGTTTAAGCAAACACAGTAACTTGGTAGCGTACTTCAAATGGGAAAAATAAGTGTTCTGTCAGAGCACTCTTGGCATGCCAGCCCTGGAAATCACAACGACACTGAGCCACTGAGAGCTGACCCACCCCAAACGTGGCTCACGTCAGCAGTGGCACACAAGGGGTTAAACACCTCCATGAGTGGAGGGGACAGAAGTAATGGGCAGCTCAGCCAGCACAGATCAACACTGCTCCAGTCTTCAGAGAAAACCCCTCTGCCCCACGGAACCCAACCACGGGCATCTTGCATGGAGCCCAGCTCGGTTTGTTGCTGTGCCCCCCGGCTCTGGGCTGCACCACCGAGCACCATAAATGCCTTATGAGCTCTTCACCAGCCCAAGTGAATTAGTCTGGGACTTGTGGCTGTTCGGAGGCATCACAGCAGCCCCAGCACTACACACACTTCCTGATGCTGTCGCCTGGCAAGGATGGGAACTGACGCCCCAGAGAGATTATCGGGTGTCAACTTCCATCTGGCATTTGTCAGAGCTGGGAAGAAAAAAGGCAGTTCTTATCAGATCTGCAAATAAAGGAGCACTTCCACTTCGTGTGGTAGCGACTGGAAACATTTCTTTGTGTGTGAAGCTTTAAAAATATCTTGCCCTTGGGGTTGGCTCAGTCCGCTCAGTGCTCTGAGACCCCTTTCCCATAGAAAGGTAATAAAGCAAAGCTTATGGCTACAGAAATTCCCAGCACATAAAAATTACAGGAAACTGTTGCTAAGTAATATTTCTACCTAAGTAAACATCACAAAACGTTTCCCACACACACCTCTGAACTTTATTATTTAAAACTGCCTTGAAGATGTTCGTATTTTCAGCATTCCTTTTGGCACAGTCCCTTGAAAAGCACTCCGTTTTGTTTCTCAGCAGCTGAAAAACACTTTGGACTGAGCAATGCTTTTCAGAGCGCTTTGTTGTGCTGTTTGTACCAGGAAACAAAGCAGGCTGCTGAAGCAACCCTTCAGATCCTTACCTGCCCCTCACCTGCCCCATTATTTTTCCTGGATAGGTCACAGGAAAATGAAAGGGAGATCTGGCTGCGCCCTTCGTCTCCAGACCTGCTTACACATCATTAAAAAATCCAGACAAGCATCATTATTTTCATACGGTGCCTCTCTTTAGCAGCTCCATGACGTCCAAGTACTCCAAAACACCCTCAATTCTACCTGCTCTATTCTACCCCTGCTTTCACACACCTTCCACCGCCTTTTAATGAAGCTAACAAATTCCTGATTGCATTTAATTGATAGAGAGACGAGTTTTATTTTTAATCACGTGAAAAGCCTACAGACAAACCCCAAATGGCCCACGCTCCAATTCCTGGTAGCACGAAGTCCCAGTGTCACAAAGATGGCAGAAACCGACAGAGGTTTCATTCAGGATGAATGGGAGAACCTGGACGTCACCATCTGCTCCAGGAAGAACCCACCCTGTATTCTGGATGCGTTCTCCCATCCCACAGCGCAGCCCTGCGATGCTCACTGAGGGCAGCCTGATGTTACAGATCCTTTCCCTGTCAATTTCATTCGGCCGCTCCGCTCTTCCTTCCCCTCACCTTCCTCCACCTCTGGATGACCCAGCACACGAGGAGAAGGTCGAACCAGGCACTGCTGAGAACATCAGACTGCTTCAAATTACACACGGACAGAGAGGACTGAGCGCAGACTGGCAGGAAATCCATGTCAGTGGGAATTGTTCCTTCCTTGAGAGCAGTGACAGACATATAGACTTTTTATTGCATTGGAAAAAAAAAAAGAAAGAAAAAAAAATGCAAAATATGAAAATCATGTTTGGCAGATCTGAACTGAGGTCTGGGACGTGGCATTTCCAGCATTTTTCTTGTCTGGATTCCTCAGCAGAGACACCCTGCGTGAAGACGCTGCGCTGAACTAAGAACTGAATTTCTACAGCAATGAAAATAAATACATATGTATTAAAAAATAAAAAAGGCTTATAAAAACGTGGGCTGAAAAGATAGAAAACCTCCAGAAGAGGCACAGCCCTTGGCTGCCACAAGCAGCACAAGGCTAGACCCAAATTCCAAACCGACTGCATATTTCTCTCCCTTCCTACCCAAAATACAACATGAGTTGGCCTCAGCTGAACTGCTGTTCGTTTTTCACACCAACACGAGCGACGCAGAAAAAAGGAAAGGACGATTCTGTCGCGCATCCCGAGCAACACGCCTGCAGGCTGCTCTGCGTGCGCTGGGCGTCCCCTTCTAGACTCCCCAGTACCACCAGTCGGCCATCCCAAAGCACACAGCTGCCCACATTATTTCAGTTCCTCCACGCGCCACCCGAGCTCCCAGGTCCACAAGGAGATCTTCTGCTCTGCTGCCTCCAGCGTGTCATCACCAACTGAAACACTGCTGGGCTGCACAGCACGACTCCAAGGGCTGCAGGAGCGGCTCTGAACTGCGTGCTGTGACTCAGTTGGTGCTGGAGTCAAATGGGAGACGGGAATTGGCTGAAAGGAAGGAATGCCAAAGATGCACAAGGAGCAGCAGAGGGACACGGACACGATGGGCAGGGGAGGGCAGGGCCAGGGGGTGCTGGGGGCTGTAGCATTCGGTGCTGAGGTCCCCAGATAAGCTGCCTGAGCGCAGAGGGAGATTCGATCCCATTGACGCCCTCAGTCCTGAGACTCTCTGCAAAGCTCTTTAGGCAAAGGAAAGCCCAAGTTGTATTGCCACGAGCTCACAGTAATTGTGACAAAGCAATTACATGCATGAAGGGTACGTTATGGCTGGCAAAGAACAGGGAATGCAGCAATTCCACCAACAGATTCTCTAAATGAATACCACAGCCTCTACCATAGCTACCGCAGCACAGCGCGTCAGTGCAGGAAGTCGAAAGGCAACTAAAAAAAAAGTCAAAACAAAGTCTGAAAAAGCGCTCATAAACAGTTACAACAACTTGTGAGGCCAAAGGCAGGTGCCACAGACAGACACCATCTCCCTGTGAGCACCAGCTGCACTGAGAGCACGAAGCAGCATCCGCCACAAAGCTACATGAGACTCATTCAGGTGTCTTTGGAAACGTCTGCCCATTACAGCCAAAAGGCATCGCAGCATCGCCGCCCCAATTTCACTAAAAGGAGCACGGGAAACCGAATGGAGGATTGGCACTGCTGAAATAATTCCCCAAATTCCCATTTCAAATTCCAACCATACGGAGGCACCAGGTCGGCTTCCTTCGGTAGCGCAGTGAGAGCAATGCCTGCCGCCTGCTGGGACCCGCGCTGCGCCCATGGGAGAGGCTCAGGAGCTGAGAGCTGTGCCCCAGAGGTGCAATGTTAAATTCCTATCGGTTTCGTGGAAATAAACAGTCACATAAAGGAGAAAAGCCATACGTTCCAGTCTGCTGCAGCACAGCCCCAAAACTCACAGGAATGAGGGGTGATGAATGCTCTAGTCACAGAAAACTCCTCCAGTTCGACCTCTAACCCTTGGAAACAGGAGAAAACAGACCACGAATGCACAGCAAACCAGGTGCACTGCTGATAATGACTGTATACCAGAAGAGCTTCCAAACTAAAATGCTTTACAACCTTATGTTTCCTTTCAGAAAAGAAAGGCACACAGACTTTCACATGATCCTGCTCAAAGCCTGTTATTCCAGCAATAAAAAATAACCACTTTCTTTAAAAGGAAGCGAGACAATTTGGGGTGAGGAGCAGCAGAGGGGAAACCACATTAATTTCATTAGTTTATGCATACTGCTAGGAATTCCGCCTGAAATCTGGCACTCGGCGCTCGGAGTTGCCCTTTAGAGCTTGGCAAGAAATTCTCCTCAGCCCGCAAGTTTCCTAATTTCGTCTCAGGACACACTGCTTCATTTGGATGCAGCACCGCTGAGGAGACAGGCAGCTCTGAATGTGTCACTTTTAACTCAATTCACTTTGCTTCTTGTCGGACGGGCTTAACATAAATCAAACCAAACGTATAATTACAACCAAAATTAAGGTCAGCTTCAAGTTTGGAAGAAACAAACCTGTGTGAAGTTCAAAGCCACCCTATGGACACTGAGATCTGGAGTCTGGGGGCCGGGACGGCAGCTGTGCGCGCATCTCCGTGGCACCAACCCGGCCTTCCTCCCCTCCCCTTCTCCCAGCCCAACCAGCTCCCAGCTTCCTGCTGTGTGCAAACACTGCTCACCCACCCACCCATCTCACACCTTTTTATGGCAGGAAGGTTTCAGTAAAAACGTTATTGCATCCTTCCCAAGTCAGCTTTATTCCACAAGACCTTTCCCTGCCGCTCCGTTTCTGCCTTTCAATCAACCCAGGCTTGTAATCCCATAGCCAAGCCCCAGAAGAATTCCTAATACTATTACACAGACAAGAGCTGCACCCACAGAGCACAGCTGGGAGCTCCGGGCAGGCGCTGACTTTCCAGGGAACCCAACCACGGCACTTTGGGGGCATTACTCAGGACAGCTCACCCACCTCGCTGGCAGCGGTCGTGGGTCCAGCAGCGCTCGATGAAGATGCCGTTGATGACGGTGGGCGGGCAGTTGCTTTTCCCTTTCACGGTTCCTGGACACACATCTCCGCACTCCTCCTTGTCGTCCTTGTTGGCGATGATGTAGTTGTCCTCGACGGAGTCCAGAATCCTCGACCAGTCGATGGTGGACAGGTAGCACAGCTCGTTGTTCTTCTCGATGCGCACGGCGCCGCGCGTGATGTTCATCAGGTTGTAGAGGCCGATCTCCTTCAGGTGAACCATCTCAAAGATGACCAGCGCGTAGTTGAAGAACAGATGGGTTCCTCGGATCACCGTGAGGTTGGGGAAGAGCCCCTTTAAGCTCTCCAGGCCATATACACGGAACAGAAGCAAGTAGTCTGTAATCATAGTCAGTTTGGGGAAGCTGAGCTCGCGGAAATCTTCAGGCTTGGTTTTAAACATCAGCAGTATTTGCAAGTGGCCCTCAATCACCGTGCAGTTCTCCAGCAAGCTCAGCCGGGTCAGGTTGTTGCGGATGTCCATGCTTCTGCAAACTGGAAGGCAAAGAACAATGCTGTTTATTTGTTCTTCTAAGGTGACTGTTAGCTTGCTAAATACACCCATTTTTCCAACTGTATCATAACATATAGCTGCATTCAGATTACACGGACGGGTCCTGTGCCACAAAGCAGGCTTGGAGCCTTAAGAAACAGAGCTGGGAACACTCCCTGGTATACGATTACAAAACACGAGTGAATGGGGATTTCATAACTTTCTGCCATCTTGAGTTTGTGGATTTTACCTCTACCACGACTGGAAAGGCAGCGCCGGGCCGCAGACGTCACTCAGCGTTTACCGACATGGAGGTGTCCATGCAACGCAGTCTGTTTTCTTTAGATAGTTGCCAGCGACACAACCACCTCACTGCATTGTGCAATGGGTGCTGGGGGGGTCATTGAGAATGGCGGCGGGGAGGGGAAGATTGGAAAGGAATAATGGGGAGAACACAGCAGCACTGGGAAGAGAAGAAAAAGCCTGGAAATAGAGGGAAGGAACGCAGGCTGTACTCCTGCCCAGCAGACAGGAATGGTTTACTGCACCAGCAGCCTCCGCCCAAGGCATTATTTTCAGATCAGGTGTTTCCCTGGGACTTTCTTTGTTACTGTTTTCTAAAGGTTGCAGATCTCCCTGCCCTGCCCAGCCTTGCTCCGCTGGAGCAGCCGCCCCAGGAGATGGGGAGCAACAGAGCAGGGGGGGCAGCAACCTGAACGTCCAGGGAGCGGAGATGGGGAGAGGGGACACCGAGCACAGGTGGGGAGATCAGAGCTGTGGCTGCAAGGTGCCCCAACCACGGCACTGCAAAAGCCAAATACAGAGACTGCATCCCCTGCAGGGACTCTCTTTGCCTGCAGCCGGGACTGCCCTGCGCACACACATCCTCCCTTGAGAGTTAACAGAGCAGAGTATTTACCTTTTTTGCTCACTGTATATACAGACCACTGACTGTAAAACTGAGCTTCGAGAAATCACTCTGCAGTAATCAAGCCTTATGAAATGAAGGTGCGTGCAGATGTTGGGCAGCTCCAAATGTCAAACCCCCACGGGTGCCACTGCTGCGTGAGTTAAAAATACATTTTATGCAAACGTCTTAATGATTGTTTAAAACTTTGCTCAACTGCAATAAAAAAAATAAAACTGGCAGCGCTGCAATAGGACTCGGAGCAATTTTACTGCCCAACGGGGCTGCTGGCACACTGAGCACAGCCTCAGAAATGCTTTCTGGAAGAAGTTGAGGCGCACAGAGCATCAGGAACGGCAGAATGGTTTGGGTTGGAAGGAAAGATCTAGAAGAAATTTCATCAGTGCAACAAGGCTGGGGTTTTTTTTAGTAACAATTAAAATCAGCACATTTCTCTCTGATTCTGAACCCAACAATCTGCCTGCGCTGAGAAGTGATTGACTTTGCCACAGCCTCTAACGAGCTCCTGACATTCACTGGAGGAAGAGGAACGTAATCACAGCTCAGCTGGTGCCAAGTGGAAGAGCTTCACAGACCTACAGGGGATCGAGAGGAGAACAAGCTGCTTTCCAGCCACACGCAGACCCGGAGCAGGGAAGGCACAGGGCTGCTGCTCAGTGCTGCTCTGAGACCCCGCGGCACCCAGAGCACATCCCAGGTCTGTTCTGAAACAAACAACTGAAAAAAAGCTGCTGGGATGCTCAACCCATGAAGATTTAAATGCTCTAGCCAGATTTTTCCACCTGTAGAGAGAATCACATTTCAGGTATATTTTTCATTATCTACTTCAGGTTAGTTTTTACGTGCTAAGCATTACCCACAGCACTCAAACTCCTCTTTCACACCTCCAGGACCCAGCAGAAGGAGCCATAACCACGTGAAGCCAAATCTGCTTCTCTGCTGCAGGGCCCTCAGCCCCATCCCCTGCCCGAATCCCACTCTGCAGCAGCTCAGTGCAGCTGCTCACTCAGCCGAGCATTCACTGTTACCAGGACAACGAGAAGCAGATTTAGGCGAAGTAACACTCCTGCTGCCAGAGAGGAGCTGCTCCTCCGTCTCTGGTTACTCAGAACGAAGTAACTTAAAAAATCCAATCAATTAATTGTCACAGACAAGTTTCACTACACCCCCACATGAAGAAGGCTGCAATGTGATAAAAGCACACAGGCCAAACCCTGGGACCTCCGTGAGCCACTGCTGCTGCTCTGGGTCTGCACCAGACTGGGTCTGCCAGGATGACATGGGAAGCCCACAAATCATTTCAGATGACCAACGGGAAACTGCTTCAAGAAATGAACTGCCTAAGAAAAACTGCGCTGGCTGATGGAGCCCAAACCACGGCAGCTCTACGCACTGCTGCAGCACTAGGAAACGGGAAAAGGGCCCCAGGGTGATCCCTGGGATAAGTGATGGAGCAGAAAGCATCCTGCCCAGCACCAGGACAGGCTGCAGCCATGCCTCAATGAACAAAAAACACCTATAAGTGAGACATTCGTTTTCAAACTTTGGTTTTCCACCTCCATCATTTACATATGAACAATGCCAAGTTCCGAGAAGCACTCAGCAATGTGGGGTATGGATCCACAGCCCAGGGGCAGCACCCAACACAGGGAACCCATGGGTGAGCATCCCCAGGGCAGCACGACGACGTACTCAGAAGGGGAGGGAGTGCTCTCTGGTCAAGTGAACAAGCAGAGGGAAGAGAAAAGTATGGGGCATGAGAAATGCTGCCATGAGGCTCGAAGATCAGACAATACCGTCACTGGGGAGCAGCGTTATCACGGGGCACACAGTGCTGAATGTGAGACACTGCCCAGAACGCAGCCTCCATGAGCTCCACTGCTCCGGGAACAACGAGTGCTGTGCTCACACAGCCTTTGTGCTGCATCCCCCCACCCAACTGTGCTGTGTGAGCCACTGCAGGGCCCTTGAGCTGGACCTCAGCACAGCAGCAGGCTGTGAGATGTTTACTGCAGTGTTTGTGCTGTGTGAGCAATACACATTCCAGCCCAGGTTTTGCTTCTGCACCTCCTATGTCGCTCCTGCTATCCATCCACAATTGTACAGCATGTTTTCCTTTCCTACCGTGGAGTAACACAGCAAACACCATCCGAACTGCTCACCTTTTACACTTGCAATAAAAAGTAGAATTAGCTTTTAAATAAGCAAATAAACAGCGCTTCGGTGCAGCAGCAACAACAACGCTTTCAGATCTGACATCGGCGGGCTGGAGCAGCGTGTGCATGTATTTGTTATCAGTGCTATTCACCAACCAGCCCGTCGCTGCGCTGCTGTGCCCCTCCGGAGCCGCGCACCTCCAGGGCCTCCTTCAGGGCTTCAATGCCAAACCTCGGCGTGAGGCGGCACGGGGCTCTGAAGCTCACAGCGGGGTGAAGCCGCGCTGCCATCGAGCGCTGCGCTCTGCGCTTTATTCTCGCAGCGCCGGCGACGTTTCAGAAATGCCCAATCGCGGGTGGATTCGGAGCTGTTCTCTCGCCGCTGCCTTTCGCGGTGGGAAAGCCGACGGGCGGGCCGTTGGGCAGCCCCGGCACCTGCCCGCTTATCTCCCAATAAACACGTTCACCTTCTTGGAACTCGCCGACGGCACAAACCGTCCCACCGCGCGGCTCCTTCGCCTCGTGCCCGAGCAGAACCGCGATCCGCACACGGCGCTGCTCGACGCCCGCCCGATGCCCGGCCCGGACGGATCGGCGCGGCGCAGCTCGGCCCCAACGGACCCCGCGAGTCCGCCCGGCGCAGCGGCACAACGCGTTCCCGGCGCGGCCCCGGAGGGACGCCGGAGGGACGCCGAACGAGCGGCCGAACAGCCGCGGAGCGGCGGCCGTCGCGCCTCCCAGCCGCCCGGGGCCGAAAGCGCCGAACCGAGCGATGAAGGTCACCCGAGCCTCCCCCCTTCTCCGCCCCCCGCGGGAGCGCTCCGGGCCCCGCCGCCCCGCGCTGGAGGCCGCGCCGCCCGCCGCGAGGCCCGGCCCTGCCCCGCCGCGCAGAGGTTCAAAGGGTAGCGCTGCGGGGCCGCCTCTCCCCTCGCGGTGCGGGGCCGCAGCTCGGCTCCCCGCCGCCCCGCCGCCCCCCGCTCCCCGCCCGCACTCACTCTCCGCGCGGCCGCCGCAGGCCGCCAACACCGCGGCCACCGCCACGGCCGCCGCCGCCGCCGCTCTCGCTCCCATGGCCGTCGTTGCAGCCGCTCGGCGCGTCCCGGCGGGGGCGAATCAGAGGCCGCGGGGCGGGCGCGGGGGCCGGGCCCGGCTTCGGCTTCGCATCGTCGGAAAGAGCCCCGCGGAACGGCCGCGGTCCCCGCTGCGGAGCCCGGCCCGGCTCGGGACGCGGCTCTCGGCCCCTCCAGCGCAGGCCGGGCGGGCGGCCGCCTCCTGCCCAGTAAACAAGGGGCTGCCCCCGTCAGCTGCGAGCGGGCGGCGGCAAGAGGCGGCGCGGAGCCGGGAGGGACGGGACGGGGGAGGAGCGCGGCGGTGGCAGCGGCTTCCACCTGCCGGGCCGGGGCGCTGCGCTGAGGGCGGGGGCGGCCGCGGGCGGAGCGGAGCGGAGAGCGGCCCTGCGCGCGGCCCGGTGCCGTTCGCTCCCGGTGCCGCGCTGTTGGCCGCCGAGCAGCCGCGCGCAGCCCGGCCCGCCCGGTTCCCACGCAGGGACGCGGCGTTTGAAGCCCTTTTCCCTCCTCTTTTAATCGTCCTCGCTGCGCCGTTGTATGAAGCCATTACCGGACGTTTCCTGGCAATTTGCAGTCATTTTATCGCGCGTTTGCAGTCCCGTTTCTGCAAGACGTGGAGCTACTGCGGGAATAAAACCTTTCTAATTCAGCCCCGCTCGGTAAAGAGGTTCTACCAAATCTTTGCCCTCCATCAGCTGTGCACAGTTCTCCCCACGGAGCAGCAGGCAGCCCCCGGCCCAGCGCCGTGCAGGCACTGAGCTGCATTAAGAGAGGTTGCACCGTTGTAAATATCTGCCATCTCTCTGTATGAAGGGAGCCAAGGGGTGTCCCATAGTTGCGAATGGCGGGAGGAGCGGCCAATGAACCCACAGCTGTTCTGGGGGAGCTCGCTCTGACCCTTTGTGTTTCCCAGTTGAGGACGGGGCCTGATTCAAAGTCACCTGCGTGCAAACAAGATCGGCTGTGGTCGCTGGGCAGCAATGGCCGCTTCTACCCTTTGCAAAGCACTGGAATGTTGAGATGAAGGGCCCTGTGCGAGCAGCACTGCTTCCCTTGTGATCATTGCAGCAGGACGAAGGTGTGTCAGAGCTGCTGCTGTGGGATCAATGCTCCCCCCAGCTCTGTTCTCGCTGGCATTTGCTCAGATTCTATTTACAACCCACAGGAGTGTGGGAGACTCAGAATCTGCTCACTTCAGGACACTGCAGGAAGTGAGGGCAGAAGGAATGGGAAGGGGCAGCAAAACCACGCTCTGTGCTTGCAGCTCAGCCTGCCTCGTATCAGAGCCTTTGCACAAAGCAGAAAGAGCCACACGTCATCCCCAGAGCTGCGTGGAATTCGGAATGTGACTGTAATAGCAACCTGCTTCTGCTTACTCACGTTCTCGTTGCTTTCCATGTGATAATAATATCATCTTACAGATTTGCAAGGAGGATTAAAGGCTACAGCTCTATTCTCTTTCACTAAAATACTATTTTTAGTTTCTAATTACTGATCAGGAACATCGGTGTGCAACCTTTCCCATGCGGTCGCTGCTCTGAATCCATCGTGCTTTTGCCATCACGTAACCCAGCAGCAGCACTGTGGGCTCCAGGAAGGGAACCCAGCACCAGTGTGCTCCTGGTCCTATTCCCAATAGCTGCACTTTGTGCTCTCCTCTCATTTCCAATTTAAGAAAAACTGCTAAACCCATTAGTCTGATCTATGTCTGATCTATCGAGTACAACTCCTTTCTTAAGCATTAACCATTCTCCCCATGTATGTTTTATGGTTTCTTAGGAGCAGGTTCTGGTTGCTGAGGTGAAGTTACCCCATGGAGCTCAGGAGGAGACGGTTCTGCTTGGAATAAAGCACAGGTTGCCTTATTTTTATTGAGTCAAAGCTCCATCCAGGCTCACAAGTTGCCCGGTGTGCAGCACACGTTTTCCATCCTCCTGTCCTTTGGGGATGCGGACGAGTTTCTGCTGCAGCCAACAACGGCTCAGCGTGAGCATGGCTGGCAGGATGCGGCCAGAAGGTTCCAGAACGGGCTGCTCAGCGAGGCCTAGCTCTGAGCACAGCACAGCCGGCCTTGGGAATTGTATCTCATCCTGTTTGGAGTCACGTAGAACTATTGCCAGATCTCCCAACATAAAATATTTCACGTCACAGTGACCGAATTCCTCTCTTACCCTTCCTTCCGTCCGCACCAAATCCGATAAGCGAGTGCTGTCTTCCCAAAGCAGAGCTCTGACAGCCTGCTGGCCTTCCGTGCTGAGGGCAGAAGCCTCAGCCTTCTGCTACTGAAACAGGAAACACTGACAGATCCTTCCAGATAATTCCATTGTTACGTGAGCAAATACAGCCTTTGCTTGAGGTGAAAATGGCAGAGGGCATCTCTGCCACATGGCTCCAAAGCCGGCGGGGATGAGCGCAGGAAATGGCAGCGCTGCCCATTTCAGCTTTTGTCCTGGCTGATGTTTGGGTGTCACAGAGGCAGACACAATGTTAGACTTCGTGCTTCCCATTCCTTACAACTTCTTTGTTTCAATTTGGCACCAACCTTCTCAGCTAGAGAGTACTGACATTTCTCCCGCTGGGTACAACCCCAGGTCACCGCGTTCCATGCACAGCCCACAGCCCACCCCGTATCCCAGCCCCATCGCTGCCCCCAGCCCTGCAGCTCTTGCAGAGCTCAGCTCCCACCCCAGGCCCGCTGTGCCCCGCAGCTGCCAGCCGTGCAGTTCTGTATCAGCAGCCACGTGCAAATCAGTGGCTGCAGCCACGTCACTCTCCAATACGTCATATGCACACACTGTGCCCCAGGCAACCAACTGGCTGTGCCAGTTCTCATCTGCAGTTTGTGCTGTTTTTTTTTTTTTATAATTAATTAACGCATATTTTTCGCTAATCCAGGGTCAGAATTGGAGGCACAGCCCCTCGGAGCAGCATAGCAGAGTTCAGCAGACCATAACCCTGTGCTCCACGCTGCTTTATCTCATGTTTTGCTTTTTGGACAGCACAGAACTCCTAGTTCCCACTTTGATAAGCAGTTTGTTCCGTCGCTAGGAGACACACCCTTTCTTTGTAAATGTTACAAATCAAGCATATCGAATCCATTATTCACTAGCTGCTGCAGCTTCCCACTTCCATCTATTAAGAGACAGCGATGGTGCCAGAAATGTCACAGTGGTCTCATGTGACAGGTGGCGTTGATTTATCTTCCATGGTTTGTAATGCTGCTGTTGGTCAATGGGAACGAGCAGCACAGCTCAGCACAGCAAGGAGGAGCAGCCGGCACCGCGCTCTGGGCTGGGAATGGCACCAGCACCCTGCAGAGGGCTTTGACTGCTATTTTCTGCTCCTATCTGCTGTATTATTATGGTCGACGTTTCTTTCGTGCTTGTCACTGTGTAAGACTTTGATTCTGAGGTTTCATTCCAGGTTTATGATGGAGTCAATGAGAAGGGAGGCGGAGCAGCACGTGGTGAGCAGTGGGACGGGACGTCCACCCATCCACCCCAACTGCTCTACAAAAAACACGACGCATCGGGTGCGAGAGCCGCCACACAGCAGGGCAGATGTGCTCAGGCCACCCACAGTCTCTATCACGTGAGGCTCAGGAAGGCTGCATTCACCCTCCTGCTGTGGCTTAGGTCTCTGACAGCACCAGTATTAGCAGTAGTGGTACCATTTTTACTTGCTGCCTGCAGATCAGGGCCCAGCCTGTGTCTGATAAACAGCTCCCCATGTCGATTTCCCAAGCTTTGGGAAAGTTAAGCAATTCTCACTTGACCATGTTTGCAGAATGCCACTTCTATACATAAGGAAACACATCAGAGCCTCACAGCACAACATGGGGCCGAGGCCTGCAGTCACTGAGCGCACCACCAGCGTGACCTCAGTCAGAAATAAGGGCTGTCCGTCCATGACACCACAAAGCATTCTGTGACTGCTTATCCTGAATAACCCCTGCACTGACCTGCAAAGCGTCTCTGAACACTATAATTACTAAAGGGACCCCAGAAAAGCAAAGACTGCAACTTCTGATTGACAAAGCACTTATGGCGTGTAGGAAGACCGCTGCCCACAGGGGCAATTAATCCATTTGGTTCATTAGTGCAGAGGGTGACATTGCTCCGTGGGGCCCTGCTGTGTGTGACAGCACCGCAGGTGGCAGAAGGGATGGGCTTCAATCTCATCTGGCACTTCATCCTTCCAAATAACGCACCCACAAGATGTCAGCGCTGTGAAGCTCAATAGCAGTTGATGGGGATTTGGAGGACTGAATGTTTCTGGAGGGCAGGCTGCCACTTCCCTTCCAGAGCTTTTCAACAGGACTCATTTAGAAGTGCCAAAAAGTTACAGCCAACGCACGGCTGATGGCAACGCAGTGCACCAGAGCTTCTGCAAGCTGTATTCAAAACAACAGTGTATTCTGAGTATGGAAGGGGAAAATGTGATAGACAATGAGGAAGTGTTAACGTCGTAACATCCCACAACCACACAACAAATTCCAGCACTGCACTCTGCTCTAAAAGAAATGCTCAGCTCTGAAATCCCCGCGGGGAAAGCAGCAAACAGTGGGGATTCAAACACTGGTGACACTGCAGCCACTGCTGGAGCACAGGGAGGAGTCCAGCAGCTCCGCTTCGGGAAATGCAGCTACGTCACAACAACGCGTTTTTATTCAGTTGGGAGATTCTGTAACGACACAGGCGTTCTGACGGAGCTGCTCCGTTGGGATGGATTGGGAAAAGAGCTCCATTGTCACGAGCACACAACCGCTGTCAGTCTTTGCCCCCTCCCTCCCCTCCCCTCCGCTGGGATCCACACACAGCTGAAAGATCCCCACCTCGCGGCCCCAAGGAGCAAATGGCGAAAAGCGCAGCAGCCACGGGCGGCTCTTCAGCTCCTCCACGTGCAGCACAGCAACACCCACAGCTTCAGAGCAACTCCACAAAGCACAGCACAGGTGCAGAAGGGCTCCAGCTTAATCATGAGCCCCAGAGAATGGCTATGAGACTCTTACCACCAACCTCGCTTTACTGCGGCTGTTTTCTTCCAGCTGTAACAGTTTAAGAAGTTTTCTCCAGTTTTATCACAGTTATCTCTTAGGAATCCCAATCAGACAAGGAAACTCCTGACCACAGAATTTGTCCCAGGAGGGAATGGCTGATTTCTTTTTCCCACCCTCTTTCCATTTCTGTCCCGAAAACAGCAGCTTCCTCGGAATATTTGTGCAGGTGAGATCTGTGTGCACAGTGTGTGCAGTGCAAACTGCCACTGCGTTTTCTTACGCAAGAGCAAAACATAACCAACAATAAGTGACAACAGCAGTGCATCGAAGAGGGAAGCAACCAATTTCAGCCCCCCCACAGCAACACTAAACTGAAGAAGTCTGCAAACACAAGCATTCCGACGAGCAGAGGGTGAGCCTGAGAATAATTTTACCTGTCTGCCTCTGAATCCAAGCCAGGATAGCAAGTCAATAGCAGCGTTCTTTTCCTACACCCTACAGCTGTGTATGTACACAACCTTGTAATTAAATATCCTGTTGGCAGCAAGATCTAGCACAGCACAGTAAAGCTGTTAAAGAAAAAAAATTAAGACTTCAACGGAGCGTTATTTATGTCCTTATTGAGTAATGCCTTTCAGAAGTTGTAACACTTGCCACAACCACATTAAAAACAGAGGACTGTATCTGCTAAGGAATTTTTTAGGAGCTCACTATGAACTGCTATCTTTAACCCCGTTCTTCCCTCAATAGGCAACGATTTTAACTTGGGAAAAACATGTAACAAAGTACCCAAAATGCTCTCCATGAAACCTGTCATGGAATTCATCAACTGCACAGAAAAGGTGGGAGGGGAGGCCATGGACAGCCTCCTCCAGGACACCACAGGTGGCAAGAATTATTACTGTTATGTAACACACCAGCTGAGTCTTCTGACTCATGGCAGTTAAAAAAACTCATTTTAGCTTGGGGAAAATTCTGATAAAGAGAATCATACCGATGAATATAAAACAAACAACAATTAACATGATCCATAACAGCCAGTTGACCGATTTCTTCGCATGCTGTTCAAGGCGGTCAGATTCATCCTTCAGCTTCTCAAAGTTCTGGTCTGCCATCCGGAGAGAGTGGGACAGCGTCTGGGGGCACAGAGCACAGCATCAGCAGGGGGGCATGGAGGATAAAATGTGCTCAACCTGCCCAGGACTGAGAGCAAACACTGCTGACAGCCTGAGCAGGAAGGACTCTCTTATCCCGTGGGGATGAGGCACCACCTGTAAGTCAGTTGTGAAAACCAACGTCTGAACAAGTAGATGTAGTTTAAAAAGTTCCAGTCGTCAAAGTGAAGTACCAACATTTCCAAACATCATTTAAGACAGAACCTTCAGCTTCAGGAATTCTGATTTGAAAGTTCTCATCAGCAATTTTTCCAACAGAGAAAAGCTTTACAGTTGAAGTGCAGAGGCAGGCGCTGCCTGCAAACTTCCCTCATTCTAATCTCATCTGGAAGTTACAGCTTTTGTTTTTAACACATTAGCAATTTCACCTCCTAGGATTGCAAACTGAGGAGTTCAGCACTGTCACACTACCTGGTTGTCTTGTTTTATCACATTCTGTGCAGCCAAAGTGTTGTTTTTGAGACTGCGAGCCAAACTCAGCATTTCCTCCGCTAACTTTTCCTGCATGTCTTGATGGTGCTGCAACACAGCATCCAGCTCCACTGCTGACTGCTTCTCATCAGATGCAAGGCCTCTGCAAGGACACAAGGGAAAAAGAATTGGGATTTGTACTTACGAGCTGATCTCCCAGTGGTTCCCCAGACTGCGCAACCCTGACAAAACAACGCGCACTTCACCCAAATGGAAATGTCTCTGATTTAAGGTCATTGGGAAAGTAGGTCCCAAAGCAGGGAGCATCCAAATAAGAAATTTGGACTTACTTCCGCTTCCTTATGTTCAGCTCCTCAGAATCTGGAAAAAAATAATGTGTGTTTTAGTGTATTACACAATGCCATGCAATCACAGGCTGAAAAAACAAGTTCTGTGCAAGATTTTCTTTCCCCAAGATGTAATCCCAGTTGGCCTTTTACACCAGGAATATGGATTTCAAATGTCTACCTCTTTTCTACCAGGAAAAGACAGTACATAACATCATACATTTGATTGAGAGAAAAAGCTGAGATGAATCACATCCCTGAGGGCAGCTCAGCCCACGGGCTTTGTATTCTCTTTCAGGACACGTCAGATTGGCCTCGCTCCAGCCACTGTTACAGTAGCTATGGAAACCACAAATTAATTCCTACCATTTCCCTACATGAATAACACGGCTGGATATTTAAGAGAAGTTGAATAACACCTCCTCTGAGCTCCTAAGATCACGTGGTTTGCTCACAGCAGAAGAGAACATCAGCAGTGACAAACACAAACTGTCCTTGCTAATGCTATAACTGAAACACCTGATTTGATATGAATTCTAGAGAAGCAGGTTCCTGCAAGTCTCTTCTGCTGCACAGGTAACAGTGCCTATGCTCTCAGCTATTCAGTGTTTGTTTTTTTTTTAAATCTTGTATCTTGACAAGAAGTGAGTCAGTAATTTAGAAGTACACTCTGGTCAGCCTCTAACACCTGGCCTTCCTCTTTCTTCACCCGTAAAACTCAGTCAATTACAGTTAGAGAAAACGAGATTAAACTTACCACTGATAGCCAAGGGATCCTGGGAGTCAGGAAGAGAAACAAAACAGAAGATTACACATGGCCAGTGAAAAGGCTCATGAGGTACAATCATACAGAATCACAGAACCAAAGTCCTCCACGCACAGTAATGGCACCTGTGCCCAGTATTTAGATTATCTATGGCAAAACTAAAAAGGTGACTCCACCCCCAGCCTGGGACATATCTGAGGCACAGCCATCAAAGGCAACCAAATGTCATAAGAGACCACCTACAAGTTAAAAGTAAAGAAGCAGCAGCATCAAAACATACTGTACCAAGCAGCTCACTCCTCATCTTGCCTGTGCAACGAGCCTTTGTCTGCAGATGAACTGTTTTGGTAGCTGGGGTTCTCTCTTTGATTGTAGTAGGGGTACGTCCAGGGGCTAAGAACTGATTCGCCAGGGCCTTTTCAGTTGATGAAGGCTGTAAGAAAGAAGAAACAACGAGAAAGAGTCACAAACAGCGTTCTGCAGCATAAGGCCACCTGGATGTATGAGCTACGAGGATTTGGGGAGCACTTCCACGGTTGCTGGAACAGTTGTGGAATTTTGCAAACTCTACAGTTTGGAAAAGGAAGAAAGAAATTTCAGACTTCGCACAATAGCCTCCTTCAACAAAATACAAATATATTTATTTACTATTGTTAAAATCTTATCAGGCAATCCTTGACAAGTGTTATTGTGAGATGTAAGATAAATTCTCCTTGTTGCCTTGTTCCTATGCTTGCTTTTAAGTGGAGAATACTTCTTAAGTCTTTCCAAGGTAAACTAATATGTCTTACCAATTTTTCAGCTTCTAGAAGTCCCTTCAGAAAGTCTACTTTACGTGTGTATTCATTGAGCAGTTCTGGGGCAGGTTTGCTATTGGAATTGGAAAAACAACAAACAAAGCCATGTGAAAACCAGTAAACAGCACCATCTTGTATTGTTTAGAAAACCTTTCATATCAAATTAAACAATGGGGGCTTTTTCAAGACAGAAATAGCCTCAAGTTGGGAGCATACCTGCAGCCCCCTTAAGCCACCTTGCCGAGGCAACTGTGGATGCAGCAGCTCAGGGCACAGCCAACCAGAGGAGCACTGTGCAGAGCCTGACAAGGAGAATGAAGCTGTGTGACCACGGCCGCACAATTCCCTCACGCACCTGGGCCAGGGCAACCCCAGACATGGGAACAGACTGGGAGAAGAACATTGACAGCAGCCCTACCAGGAAGGAGTTAGAGGTCCTGGTAGAAGAGAAACTGAACACGAATCAGCAGTGGATGCTCACAGCCTGGAGGGCCAACGGCACCTTGGGCTGCGTCAATGGGGGATGGGAGGGGAGGCACAGGGCACCGAGGGGATTTTCCCCCACTGCTCTGCCCCTGAAGCCCCATTTGGAGGACTGCGTTCAGAACAGGAAAGACGTGGAACTTCTGGAATGGGTCCATAGGAGGACCACGATGATACTCAGCACAAATGGTGAGGGAACTAAGGGCTTTCAGCTTGGCGCAGGCAGGCAGTGACAGCACCAGGGGGAATGGTTTTAAAACCATTAAAACTCCAAGATGACGGGGAGGTTTTTCACCCCACGACGTGATTCCCAGCTGCTCCGCTCGCCTGCCGCACTGCAGCACTCTCACCTGGACTGCTTCTTCAGCTCCCGCAGCATGTCCTCAAGCGCGGCCACGTACTGAGGAGAGAAAGGCTTTCAGTCGTCAGCATTACGGGCGGACATAAATTCCGGCAGAGGCCGCAGCACGGCTGAGGGCGCGCTCGGCTTTTAACGCTCTGACACTGGCTGCCTCTGCTGATTTGGAGGAGCAGAATCGTGCTACTGAGCTTTCCCGGCCAGTCCCGCCCCGACGAGAGGGCTGGGTCACGCCTCACCTTCTCCAGCCGCCACTCCTCGGGATCCCGCCGCTCCGCTGCCAGCGCCTCGCACCGGCTCAGCAGCCGCATCAGATTCAGCTCCAGCCGCGTCGCCGCCATGGCGGACAGCCGACACCGGAAGGCGCCTTAACAGCGCTTCCGGGCGGCGCCGCCATCTTAGGGCGGGGCGCGGGCGCCATTTTAGGGCGGGGCGGGAGGCGGTGGAGGCGGCTGGGTGCCCGCGCCCTGCAGCGCTGGACGCGCGGTTTTATTTCTAAACTGCACACAACGAAGCAGCCCCGGCGCTCTTCCGTCACAGCTCTGACACGAAACGGCGCGGGGCCCTCGAGAGGGGATTGGAGCTCAGTTCCACAGCGTGTGCACAGCTCTCCTTCAGGGCGTTCATCGGCACGCAGACGGGGGCCGAGGCAGCTCTGCACAAGCACTGTGGGAGCCGTGAATTTGCTGAGAGGGCCCCAAAATACGTCATGGTGACACTTGGGCATTTGTGCTTCCTTGGTGGAGAGAGCTTTCTCAACGCCAACAAAGAACGATTCCGGTCAGCCATTCCCTCTGCAGGCAGTGCTCACCACACAGCACTGACGCAGGCAAAAGGACGTTGATAAATGAACACAGACTTTTTTTTTTTTAAAAAGTGCAATGTATTAATAAACATTTTTGTACATTTGGTCTCAGTTAAGGCTATTACAACATTAACAGTTTTGTAAACCACACAAAGTTGTCATAAAAACATAAAAAATTAAGGCAACGTACGCTGACCCAAACTCACTGTTGGTCCCATTAAAGTCCACTGTAAGGCAAATGGAAGAAGGCACGGCAGCAGAAACGGGATGTTATTTTTTTTACCTGTACACTCATGAATAAGTTCATAGCCTTCAAAGCCTTAAAAAACCAAAGTCAACTTCAGACAAATCCAGACAGCTTCAGTATTTCACTTCTCTGTACACGTAAGGTGGGAATAAGGGTCTGAAAACCTCCGTTTTACTTTTGCTGTTGGTTCATATTCATCCAAAAGTTCCTGAGCGTGGGCCATTGCAGACCCTTGTGCAATGTATATAGAATGGACTTTATCAGTTCGTATTGCGGGCTGCTCCCTTCGTCTCACCACTGTTTGAGACTCTTCATCAGCTGAAGCCTTGCCCTGAGATTCTGTACATTTGAAAATCCCAGGAGGAAGCTTGATGTTTGCTGTTGGCATCACTGGTGTTCGGCGGGGCACCTTAATCTTGGACAGTGTTAAAGATGATCTGCGTCTTGAAGCCAGGGATGCAGACAAAGAACCCGAAGATGTTTGCAGAAGAGAAGGCACTGTGCAAACGTCTTTGGCAGGCACGTTGGAGCTCTGAGTGCAGCCTTGTACTCCAGAAATCATAATTCCTTTAAAAAAAAACAACACACTGAAAGCATGCATAAAAATGTAACTTGACAGAAGCAGGTGTGACCAGGTAGCATTTGGTCACCCGGCTCTATGCAGTGAAATATGTAGAATAAAAAAAGCACACACTACCTTAATACTGACCTTCGGTATCCATCCGTCCTGTTCTCTCTTCTAGCAAGCTCTCTGTGCTTGCTGAGGTCTCAGAGTCCACGTTTTCCTCATCAGAGCCTCGCTGATCAAGCTCAGGTAACCGATATGTTATGTCTTCCCTATATCAGAACAGAAAGCACTTCTGATACAACCTTAAGCAGCACATATTTCAGAGGTAAACCTTCCTGCATATAGTCATTAAATAATAATTCTCATAGTATTTTCCTCTTGTCCTGGCTTTTATGTTTTCCTTTTCATCTTCATAAAGGCCTGAAGAACATAGTTAACTAACCAGAATATAGTGCTTTGCTGTCTATATTACCCCCAACCACAAAGGGCACAACCTACAGATGCAGGGTTTTCAAAGCTACGACTTACTTTTCTTCTTTTATTGACTGTATCCGATCAATGAGAATCTCCTTTTCTCGGTTATCAGCTTCAGAAACTTCCTCTTCTTCATGCAGAGAGCCCAGTTCTGAATTGCCACTGTCATTTCCTTTGACCTGTGGACTTTTACTCTGTAAGACAAATTTATGACTCAGTCCTAAACACCTACCCTGACTAGCTACTAGCTGTAAGGCTGAAGACAAATGAGCAGGACAGCTGAAGGGCTCATGGATGAAGAGCTGTTAGTCATACAAGTGTTCCAAGAGATAATATATATATTTTTCCTATTAATCTGATTTGTGGTTTTGTTACCTTTTGTGAAGCAGTTGTTTGATCTACCAGCCTCACCTTAGTTTTACTTATAAGGAACGTTAATACATACAAGTTCCACTCAGAATGTCTATGAAATACCAAAGCCAAGGCGAACAGGTGAAAAGCACTGCATGCAGTCAGGAGAGAAAGTTGCAACCCATACATGCAGTCTTGATTATTCAGGAGTTTTTAAAACCAACTTACAACACATTTAACAGGTTTAGTCATGCAATGGTGCCATTAAAAAACCAAACCAACAACATGCATGCTGAACACAGGCAGTGTACATACCAGCATCCCCTCATACGGGGAAGAAAACCCAAGTTTTACAGGCCACAGCTAGAGAGAGATAAAGATCAAATACACTATAACACGACTTCTGATCAGACAGAGGTGGTTTTTTGTTGTTTGCTTTTTTTGAAACAGTACAATTAAAAAAAAAAAGCATATTTGTGATAACAGAACACAGAATATTTTTGTCCACCATCCACCACAGGAGTGAAGGAACTCCTTTGCCATTCAACAGACTGCAATCTTAATTCTACTGATTGAATTACATGGAAATAGATTTAGATTACTGCAAGAGCAAAGCCCCACACTCCCACATCCATCATTTATGACACCCCAACACAGCTGTATATTTATCTCCTGCCTATTATTCTGCACAAACCCAAATCCCTTTTCCTCTCATCTGCTAATTGATCTTTGACTTACAGAAGGAGATGGATGGGAAAAACGAGCAGGACATCCCCTCACGGAGTGAGATGCCTTCTGCTGGATGCTGAGGTTCTGTGATTTATTTCAAAACTTACCGTATTCTGCCGAAGCAATGAGAGCCGTCGAAAAGCAAAGCTCTCAGCTGCTTCCAGCTGACTTATTTCATCCATTTTTATCTTGTACTTCCTTATCTGCTCCTTTATCAGCATCTCTACGCACCTGTACGAAAGGGAAAGGTTTTATTGAACAATCTCATGCTTTAGAAGTATGCGAGTGTTGTAAAAAACAAAACAAACACAGGTGGCAGTACTTCCATATTTTGAAAAACTCCTTTGCAGCAGACTGCTCCAACTTACATGGTTGTTTTTGAAACATCCTTCATGCTGGTTAAAGGGTCAGAGGTATCAGGGCAACGCAAGAGGCATGGAGCAAAAACAATGGCCAAGGCATTGGGTGACATCCGGTTGACATCTTCTATCAAAGCCACTCTGAAATCCAGTGTTCAGAAGAAGGAAAAAAAAAAGTAATTGAACCTTGCTGGAATATTAATAATCTGATCAAACTTTGCCACAGTCCCCTAATACAGATACAAGGAGACCACAGAGATATGAAATGGATTTCACACCTGCCATATACAAGAAAAAGAAACAGAAAACCACCCAGGTTAAGCTGTTAGGTACCAGTGTGAAAGTCTGGCAGGTGATTCAGTGCCTCCCCTTCAAAAATCACTTCTCCCGATGTTCAAGGGATCACTCAGAAACTCCTCAAGTTCTCTGGATGAAAGAGGCTCCCTTATCAGCATCACTGATCTCTGCTTTGAAGACCAGCACGTGTGCAAGCATTTATAATCCTTGAGCAGTCCCTACCTATTACACTAACATCCACTGTTTACTATTTACCTGTATTTACCACATTGTGCCACATTAATCCTAGTGTTCAGAAAAACCTCACCAAGTATTTCAGATCTGTTTTGTCTCCAAAGCTGTCCTTACCTGATTTGATACACCAGATGGTAGAAACAAGCAAATGTCTGATTTTAAACAACTGCCAACATCAATTCTTTCATTTCTAAACTAGCAAGTCAATCCCTACGCGGATTCTCAAGGGGCTCAAGTTATTAGGAAAGCTTCTAAGAAGGGCTCAACGAAGTTGAATGGAGTTTGACTCCAAATGAAATAATAATTCTTACTTGACTAGATGGAAGATGAGCCGTTCCAAGGTATCATGGTTTGCCTGTGGAAGCTGCTCGAGCACACTGTAAATGGCACAGAGTTGCTCCTGTTTTTCTGGTAGTTCTGTACAAGGGAAGAAGAAGATTGTGACTGCTGTGCAGCACTAGTGGAAAGGGCCAAGCACCTTCTGATATTGTCTCAGTCTTCAACAGATAAAGTTCCTAGAAGCCATGCCTCTATCTCACCAACTGTTGTAACTGAATGTTCAAGTACCCAGGTGGCATTGCAGCTACCGACTTTTTCAGATACTCTTATTAGCATCATGATCTCCAATAGTTACGGTGCCTTACTGCTACTGAAGTGAATGAATCTAAAGGAGACTTCAGCTGTCCAGATATCTAAATCCAATCCAGAACACCAAGGAGAAGAGAAATCCTACATCAAAGAAAGCTTATTTGTGTGTTTGCAGTTCTTAAAGAGGGTGGTTGTATAGTGACATTCTGCTGCCAAAATAGAGGAACTCTGAAGCAAGAGGTCATATAAACTAGGAAAGTTTCCTGTAAGATGTTTTACATAAAGTTTAAAATCATTGCTGTAAATTAACTAGAAGGAAGCTGTTTAGCTAACACAAGCACCTCAGAGATTGTTTTCCCAAGGAAATAGCGAGATAACAAGAAAAAGAAAACACTGCTTCAATCATTTCTATGGCCTACCTACAGCACGGAGAAAATCACTGTACTGTGCTGATGTCATCAGTGGGTCTGGCAATTCTCGTAACCACTGCTTCAGGATCCCCGTAATAGTGTGGATAGGGTAGTTCTCCAGTTTCACTGAATTTGGATCTGAAAAGAAACGTTTTAATCTAATGCAGTTCATTCCTTTGATGCACACAATGCACAACTGGGTGCTAACAGAAGAAAAAAGAAAAAATCCACTGATAGGCACTTATACAGTACAAAGTAGCTTTTGTCAGCCAGCAAAAGTAATACAGACGGCATGTTGAAAATATGCCTGCTAAAATGCTGGTTTTGAAATACACGTGGCAGATGCTTTCAAACAGAAAAGAATTGAGAGGCAAACTACAATGGTGCAAGGAAGTCAAAAGGGCGGACATTGCCAGACCTGCTTGCAGCAGCTGTTTCAGCTCCTTCATACGATTTGCTGATCCTGATTTCCTGTAAATGCCTTCAGTGTAGAGGCCGTGCATCTCCACATGCTCTAGCAACTTCTCCATGACAATGGGGACGGAATTTCTCTCGCTGGTCAGGGAACTCACACACACTCCAAAGTGCCGCGGTTCTGCATCCTGTTCATTCTGGAATCGATTCAGATCAGGCACTATCAATGTCTATTCCCAAGATAGAAAATTCTATTGCTTTCTGTTAAAACTAACCTACGAGTCCAGAAAAAAAAAAGCTGAATGTTTTATTCTAGCTTCCTACAAACCTTCGATCATAATGCAGATTTCCTTAGTTACAGCAGTAAAGAAATCCTGCAAAGAGCACCAAAGGAGCTTTTTAATGGTTCATCCAACGCAGCACACATACTGAAGGAGTTCCCTAATTAGCTCAAACATCACCTTTTAAGAAGAATGTTCTGTTTCTACCACTGCAGGACCTGACTTCAATTATATCAAACATGGAAAGGAGCATAATTCAAGTAAAGTTTATCTCAGTGTCACAACATCTATTCTTCATTTGTTGAGCAAAGATGACAGCATTTTGCATACATCAGCCCTGGTATCTCAGTATGGCATCCCAGATCTACAGGTCTTACCTTTTTCCCACAGGATGTACAGCTGCTCTGGATTTTGGACATGCATTTCTTATGACAAGTCAACTTGCAAACTAGAGAGAGCAACAATTGTTAAAACATTTCAAACGATGTTAAAATACTTTGAATTTTACTGCTCACTACAGCACGTCTGGACCAGCCAGAGTTTCAAGGAATTTGCCTATTTTCATGAACCATTTAGGCTGGAAAAGACCTACAAGATCACCAAGTCCCATCTCCAAACCACGTCCCGTGGTGCCATGTCCACACGCCCCTCAAACACCCCTGGAGATGGGAACCCCACCACTTCCTTGGGCACCGCATTCCAATGCTTGACCACCCTCTCTGCACAGAAACTCTTCCCAATATCTGTCTAAACCTCAACTGGTGCAACGCAAGACTGTTGATTTTGTAAGCTAAGTGGCAAGAATGAGACATTTTCACTTACCACTGCAGAGACAGGCCTTCTCCATGGGCCAGATGTACGACGAGCAGTGCTCACATGATTGCCGAATGCTCACTTGGTAGTTTGTGAATACATGACCATTGTGTTCTTCTATCTGATGGAAGACAGAGAGAAAACAATGGACTTCTCCCCACCCTCCTTTAAAAAAAAAAAAAAAAAAAAAGCAAAGCAAGAAACAAGAAAACCCTACACACTTATTTTGGATTTTCTACTCTTCTTTTTGTAATTACAGCTGATGGTTTTGACTTTGAAACCAAATTTCGCTCTAGCATAAGGCAGTTGTGTTTGCTGATTTATTTCCTAACTGATCTGCTACCTTGGTTCATCAGCACAATACAAACACTAGCTCTTAGTTTGCTACTAATGTTTTAACAGTTGGTTTGTTTTTAAACAGTGTCACAACTGAGAAAATCATTGAGTTCTAAAAGATGCTACAGACATTTCAGTACAAGAATCATGCTCTTGAAACAGCGTTCTCCCTGCGTTCTCAAACTACAGCTGAGGACTGAGCAATGCAAAAAGGAAAGGACTTACTGCACGATCTTGCTTTCGCTTCTTCTTCTGGGCTTTGGTTTGCTGCAGTGAAGTGCAAAACAGGCATTAGCCTTCAAAATCCAGAAACCCCACTTTTTTTTTCCAATTCAGTTTATCAGACTCTACTTCACCTCCAGATACTGGAGATGCTACACTGCAGCTTTAACTTGTATGAGGCTCACCTGAGCTCACACTGACTGTGAACCTTCTACAAACCAGTTGAGCTCCCTGCCTGATGACTAAGCAATTCCAACTCCAAAACCTTTAGAGAAAGCTTAAGTTTTCATCAAATACAATGTGCAAATATTTTCAGATTCTGAGAACAAGCTAAAGAACAAGTTAAGAACAAGCTAAATAACTAATAGTTTCATACTGGTGTATCAGCATTCAAAAATTGTTATGGGGGTGATCTGCGTAGGGAAAACATTTCCTAAATAATCAAGGATGATGCCATTGGAAAGCTTTCAGAGATAACAGCTTCCTTATCCCTAGGAGAGTAACATAGTTTAGACATCCTGCAAGTCAGCAGCAGTGTAGGTTTCATACCTTGGGCTGCTCAGATTCTTCTTTTTTTGTATATCCTCTGATGAATTCATCCAGAAGGGATTGGAAGAGATTCAAAACCAGCTTGACTTCTTTCTCTTCCCTTTTTTTGGCCAGATTTGTAACTAGAAGCTGGTAGTTTTCCACCAGATCTTTGTAGCCAACATGGATTTGCCCATTCTGAAAAGGAAGAAGAAATACTACTGAGAAGGAAGCCTTTTTGCATATAGTTGATACAGATTTCAGGTATTTAAGTGTTGCCCACTGGTGATTCAAGCAAAATACAACAGCTCACATCAGGAAAGAAATTACTAGAGTTCCATATTACACTCTAAAAGGGCACTTGGCTGAGACAAGTCTGAGTCAGAAGAATGTTGGAAAAGGTGTTTGGCACCTCTCCTGGTAATTAGATACAGCAGTGTGAAGGGGCTGAAGACAGCAATATCAAGCATTTCTCCAAGCGAGTTACAGATAATGAATGAGAAGAGGGAAATGAAGCAGTCTTGTTATCAGAACCATAATGTGATTATCAAGTTTAATATTCAGCCTTGAATTCTGTGCTAAGAACTGCTGATTTGCTTTGTTAAAGAGCTGTAGTCAAACATTTAAACAGCACACTTTATTCATTTATTACCATTGGGTTGATGTGGTTTTTCTTTTTCACTTCACTGAGATTTACTTACAGGAGCAGAGTACATGGTCTTGATATTTCCTCTGAACTTCTCAGTGGCTTCAAAAAACAGGCATTCAACACCAGATTTCTGGGAGCGCAAGTCGTTGATCTAAAATGCAATTACATCTGTATCAGGTTTCTTTAAGGGAACATCCAACCACTGCTAAGTTTGGTACCAGGTTGAGTCATTGAGGACCTTTCCAATTACCTAAAACGACACATTTCCTAACGCACTGTGATGACACAAGAATAGGAGTTAGAACCCTGTACTTCCTTTAAGTCTTTTTCCCCTTTTCTTTTTTTTCTGGGGGAGGAGGAAAACAACTTTTGCTGCACACTGGTGCACATTCTTTGCACACGATGGACTAACGTGAATACCACCTGCATTTAATGGAACACAATGCATGAAAAACTTGAAGGAAGGAAGGAATAGGAAGGATCTTAATACAGACTCAATGCATTCCAGTTATCAAATAAATTCTCCTTTGCTTTAAATAATAATACAACCTTGCATCTAGAAGAGTTGTCTTTAAAACCCTACACAAACAATAAACACAGACCTGAATTTTATCATAGTGGAGTGAATTTTACCTTGTTTAGAAGGAACTCATCAAGATGTTTCAGTTCATTGGCATTTGCAATCTCTCGGACTATAGAGGCTCGCCAATTCTGAGATACACTGGAGATCTTGCTGATCTTAATGGTACGGTTCTTCTTTGCTTTACTGCTCTCCTTGACATGGCGCTCCCCTGCCTGGAGACGACTTGGCTGCCCAGAAGAAGCTGGGAAATAAATGAATTTGTATTCTAAAACGGGGTGACTGAATTCTGCAATATTTGTTTCCCAGCAAAACATTACAGATGTGGCATTAGCAAGATGGTGATCAAGTCATAGAAACTCACCTTCTGAAACTTTCTGTGCTCCTCCCGTTTCCGGAAACAGGAGGCACGAAGTGAGTGAGAGCCCATCGCCTTCATCAATCACATCAGGATTGAACTCCTTCGGAATTTTCTTGTCTGGCTTTTTCCCCAAAAGTCTACGCAAAGGACTTTTGAAAGCAGACCTGAACATAAAGCAGATGCAAGTTTGTCACATCCTAACTCTCTTACAAGAAAAGGCTCATAATACAACAGTTAACATCCACAGTAGGAATAATTTATACTGTGGATATTTAGTCTGTTCAACCTGCATAAAAACTGGGCAGCAGGAGAGACAGTGTGAAAGCACATTTGGGCTTTATACTTACCAGAGCACTACTTTAAACATACATAGAGACAACAAATCTCATCTCCAAGACACCATTTCTGGCTCAGGAAGTCCCTGAGCTGCAGAATGCCAAAAGCTGGGAAGTTGGCCAGGGGAAAAGCAATATACATCTACTGTGTTCTTAAGCTTTTCCCTTGCAATCTCATTCCTAAGTCAGGATGACAGTACGCTACACAGACCTTTGATCAGAGCCTCTGCATGGTTTCTTAAGTCAAAAAGAACAAAAAGCATGTGTTATGCAAGACACAGAATCTGCTCCTCAGCAGGGTCAAGTATCACTCGTGTCAAACACAAAGACCAAAACAACCAGCAGCACAACCACTCACATAGCTGAGATCGACACAAGTCTTTCCAGTCATGCATGCTCTCAAGATGTCCAATTCAAAAACTAAGGGGGTACCAAGGCTCCTTTTCTCATTTTCTAAAACCAGAGCCCCCAGTCCCACAAAGAATACATACTTGGCATCTATTTGCTGGCTTGCTGGCTGCATGGAAACAACTGTATCAGAGGTAGGTAAGAGGTCACTCGACTTCTTTTGCAAAAGGTGCTTCTTGTTGCCTTTTTCTTCTTCTATTGTATCTGGTGATTGCTACAGAAGAGAGAAGTAAAAAACAACAAATCCATCGTAAGAGATTCTTAACATACTTTCAAAAACTACAATGGTAAAAAAGATCAGCTCATCAAAACAAAACACTTCAGATAATAGAGATTAGCTTACTAAACCGACATTGAAGTATACTTAATTATTTGAGCAAGCATCCACTTGTTAAAATTTACTTTTCTAATTGTATAATATTTGCAAATGAAATTATTTTATCTGGATTTAAAGCTAAACTTCAACAGAAAGGAACTCAAACATACAGAACTATAGCCAGTTATTCACAAATCTTCAAACTTTATAAACAAGGATAACTAAATATAAATATGCACAATAGCAAAGTACCTGACTTGTGGCAGCACGGGCCAGTGCTGAGAGATCATTTAATGAAGATGAAGTCCCCTTCTTTCTGCAATGTTACAAGATTAATTTTAGAATACACACTTTATTGAAGTCTGTAGGCTGTTAATACTTAATATCTCTTAAATAACCCATAATAACCCAGATATCTGAGAGAGAATCCTCAAACTCTTGCCACTCACTTTGAAATGTTAAAAAAAAAAAAAAAAAAAAAAAAGTACTGGAGAAGCAAAAAAACAAAAACCCAGATGTAACAGAGGGGTGGTGCTTGCAAATTGCAATCCCTAAAAGTTTGTTTCTAATGGATGCTATAGACAAGAAATAAACTCCAGACACTAACTGAACCCGACTCTCTCTGTTTGTCCAGGCAGACTTCGTATCCTTCTTACTCGTACAGACTCAAGTGCAGAGCACAGGACAAAAAGGCAAAAAAAAAAGCAGCACTTGTTCATCACTCCGTTTTCCTCCATGGACAGATGTACTGGAGCTCTCCAGTTGCTCTGAAACGTCACTGGCAGGTTTTTCTGAAAAATTCAAGATATTAGGAAACTGTTCTTACCCTAGGGGGTCCTGAGGAGACTGATCTGCACGTGTTCGTCCATCCAAAGACTGGCTCAGCACATCATTCTGACCAGCATCAGACTGTCTCTTTCCTTTCCATTTTTCTCTCTTATACTTTAGTTTTCCTGGGTCATCCACATATCTCTGGATCTGGGAAGAAGTGGGACTATCCAGATCCTTGGCTTCCTTCTGAACAGGCCGTTTGTTTTTATCTCCCCAGCATTCAGCTGGAGTTTGAAAGTTTCCAGTAGCAAACAGCGTGTTTTCAAGATTCAGCGCAAGATTTGTTGGCCTTTCAGGACAGCTTTGGCCGACTCTCAGTTGGCTACTTTGGCTCTCTTCTGCTTTCATCACTCTATCAATAGCCTTATCTACTCTTTCAACTTCCAATGCAGGTGGTTGCTCACGAATATAACTACCTTCTTTTATCTCACTTAGCAGTGGTGTATCTGAAATGGCCTTTCCCTGATTTGCATTTTGTTCTTTCTCATTGCTTTTTTGTAGTACAGCATCTCGTTCTGTGGATTCTTTTGGCTCAGAAACATTTTCCTGGGCCTCTTCAGGACGAAGTAAAGCTGTTTCTTCAAAGGAAAACTGGACATGCTTATTCTGTAGCTCATTATGTTCCAGCCCCCTCTGCCGGCGAAATTCACGTTTCTCCCTGCTGCTCGTCACTTTCTCAGAGCCCTCTATCACGTTCTTCTGAGGTAACGTGGCCGTTTCAGATGAGCCCAGGTTTTCACCTTGCTCACTTGGAACTTCATCTTTTCCCTCAACAACTTGATCCAGCTCTGACTCGTGTTTCACAGGCAATTGATCCGTTGTTGGTTCATTGCCCTCATCCTTCCTCATATCAGTCTCTCTGTCTTGAGCTTCTTGCATTTTCCTCTGCTCTTCTTCAGCTTTCTGCTTTTCCATAACCATTTTCTGAAATCTGTTATGAAGAAAATAACGTATTTAATGCACAGTGGTCATGAAAGATACCTACCAGTTTAAACACAGTCTAAATAACAACAAAGACTCTAAGTACACATATATGTACAGTCCCAATATGGCCGCATGGAGGACTGCTGATTAGCACTGACATGCATCAGGGCAGCTCAGCTGAACAACATCCAAACACGAAGGGCTTAACCAATTCCCACTGGCCACTTCATGCTGCCTGCAGGGCCACTGGAAGTAACTGTCTGGTCATTCATGAAGTTAGTTATCACAGAGAACTAAAAGCTGGAGATGTACTAAAGTAGCTAAGTAGTTGAAATGCATGTTTGCATGCCATAACGCTCCTCTTCCTTTACCTCTGACGCTGAAGATACCCTCTGACCATGGCTTGCACAAGACAAATCCTCTTTCTGTGTTCAAGGTAGCGTTTTTGCTCCCTGTATCTTCGCCATGCTGACTGAATATAAATGGCAGCATTATTCCTTTGCAGGGCCCTCCTGACACAGCGGGAACGCCAGCAAGCCTAAGAAGGGAAATTTCTGAAGTGAGGGAGGAACACTCCAAGGCAGAGAGTTATTTCTGTGGGGAAGGTTGCTTGTTTTTATGAAAAATAGATTAACAGCTCTCAGAGATACCTGTAAAACAATGGCTGCTTGTCGTGTTCGGAGAAAGCGTCTCCTTTCTAAAACCATCCTGAGCCAGCTCTGAAGGAGAATGATTTTCCTGATCACTTCTTTGTGTAGTGTATCCTGTAGTATTTGCCGCTCAGCCTCTTTCATAAAAACCTGCTCAGTTAAAAAAAGGTTAATCAACAAATGGTTCACTGGAGATATCTCCACTTACTGAAGCAAATCTCCACAGCTGACAGCAATTAGCATTTCCAAAAGTAATTAATCAAATTTCAGTGTGAGGATTTTAAAACGTATCTGTGCGGATGGTATTCAAATCACAGAACCATTCTAAAATGAACATCGACCTTTTGGACAAACACCAATAGCAACCATTTCTCCAAAGCAACACCCTTACAATACAGAATCGTGCTGCACTGTGTTGTTTCTGATGCTGACCTGTCTTCCTACAACCAACACTGGCACCAGCACTTACTATTTCTGACTGTCGTAATTTAAAAATATACATCACAGAGAAAGAAGCAACAGTTGTAAATCAGCTGCACTGAATATAGTATATATGAGTGTTTCTTCTTGGAAGACAGAAAGTTTTACTGACCTTGGTCTTCCCTATTTGACAGTTGTTTTTATCCAATTTCAATTTACTCAAATAAGCAAAAATGTCTTCCTTAGAGGCTTTGGCATTTTTGGGAAGTAGCACCTGAAACTGATCTATGAATTCCTGTGGAAGGCAGAGACAGCAAGACATCAAGGTTAGAAGCCAAATCAGAAGTTCAGAGTTTCAGTTGTACTTCTAAAATTAAGACACCTGAGCTGCAGGGATATGAAAGTACTTATTTCTCACTCCAAACTGAGGTATTTTTCTCCATTGTGAAACATAAGCTGCCTGCAGCCCCCAACTGAAGTTACAGATCATGTAGAAGTGACCTTTACAACTATAAAGTGTTCTACAGAAAGCAAATTATCATATAGAGGCAGCGTGCAGCACTGACTGTTTACACTTGTAACACAGCTCTTCGAATGCTTTCCTTTGTGCACCAAGTACAACATACTGGCAGATGACTCATACAGAAGTTTACACTACAACTTGTCAGCAGACAGCTCTGACAAAACCCTAATGAATTCCTGCAGCCATCTCAAGTGGTCATGAACTTCATACAGGGCCACAAAAGACTCTAAAATAATGCATGTTTTTCCAACAGCAGCAGATGCTTCTTAAAAGCATTATCCACATCCAGCTTTTCACATACCTGGAATGTATACTTGGCACTATAGCCAGATCTTCTGATTCGCACAGTTTCAAGCATGCCAGTGTACCTTAACTGCTGAAGCACCAAGTTTTCATCAAAGAGCATCTCTTTCTGAAAAAGATCAGAAGTCAGCAGCTAAAAATTGCCTGAGGAGTCCTACGGTCTTTAGTAGAAAGAAAAAAAAGCACATCCTGGCTACCTTTCATCTTCATACAGAATGACAGTGAACAAGTCGAGAGAGATATATTACAGAGCCAGAAGACTTTGATCTACAGCACTCTCATCAGCTCAGTTCTTAAGGCAGTCTTACCTTCTCAGCGTTGGAGCGGATACAACGGATGAAGAATGGCTCAGCTTTCCCCAGCGTCTCCAGTAATTTATTAAGTGAAGTCTGAAATGCAAAAGTGCTGCTGGATATTTTTCTAGGTATCAGTACTTTGAGTTGTATTTGACAGCAGTAGAGCTACTTCCTCAGAAATAAGGTTCTTTCAGGTCTGAAGGCTACACAGATCCTAATTCATCCAGCAGGAATAATGGAATAATTCTTCCATCCTGCACATCAGAGCCCTGTTCTTGCTTTTAGTCTTTTTTAGGATGATGCAAACTGGAGCTACGTATCCTTTTACAGTAGCACTGGATGTGCACACAAGAATGAGGCTGACTGCACAGAGAACTAGCACATTTCATAGCACAAGGGTAATCTCCAACTGCAGTCTACCTTTATTAAAGGAACAAAGCCTACTTCAAAAAAACTCCAAGATAAAAAAACATTTTATTTTTTAATCAGTTCAGCTGAGATTGCTCTCATGAGGTGAGAGTGCATCTAGAAGTGTGTATAGCATCAGTCACCTACCTGGAACTGTGCACTTATGCTAGGGGGTTTCTTTTTCTTGTGCAAGTGTAAGAGGGATTTTGTAGTTCGATCGTGTAGAGTCATGCTTACTATAAGCTTCAGAGATTTGGAATCCAGCAAGTTCTAGAAGAAAGTTTTCACAATGAACATAAAATGTGAGTCCTTTAATTTCAGTGGAAATATTTACCTGCGTAAAAGCAAGACTGAAGCTTGCTGCTGAATGAAACTGCTTAGCCTCACATACAGTGACATGTTACACTTCAAGAATATTATTTCAGAGAAAAACAACTTAAGATCGAATCTCTCCCATTGCCCCATCCCAAGAACAAAAGGTGAACTACGCAATTTCTGCGTTTGCCTTCCATGACTCGATCAGAAAATGGCTTTATGTATTTATGGCTTCTCTAGTTCAATCAAACACATGAAAATACACTTTTTTTTCCTGTTCAGATTTTCTTATAAAGGTGAATGTTCACCTTACTTCTCATTGTCAAAATGGAAAATTTAGAGATAAATGATACAACTTCCCTAAATCATGAAAGAACATCAAACAAAATGAATATTCACAATGTGAAAAACCCCAAATGAGAAATTTAAGTTTATCAAATAACCTTACCTTTGGAATGATCTGCTTTTGTTTGACAGCTCTACTTTTCCTGTTAAAATATTGAAGATAATTATGAAAAACACAGATGTGATTTTGGGTACTTCAGCAAGCCACAAATGGTGCAATTTATGAGGCAAGATGAAAGGCAGAAGAAAACGAGCACAGCAACATCAGGACGCATTCATGCATGGAGCATATATAAGTGATTAATGCAAGAAATGCAAACTGCTTTGCAACATGTTTTTAACTTCATCTTTTCAAATAATTGTAGGTACTGGAAGCTGTCAAAAGTCTCTGAAGTTATTAAAAACTACAGACTGATTTTGTGCAAGTTATTTTATTTAGCTACAGTCAATGAATGCTGCACATGCAGGCAGTATCAAGTGAAAATACTTCATTCAGAAGTTATAACAGCTTGCACCAGAACCTCCATGAAAGTACTGAACCATTCCCAGAGGAACCCCACCTACCGAAGAACTAGATCTGTGAATTCTGATACCTCTGAGATCATTCCCAGAACTTCCTGAGGCAGTACACAAATCTCAGGCATAAATCCCATCCACAAACACTGAACTGGAACATGAAGCTGTCAGAAGCAAAGCTGTAGTTCAAATCCTCCTAATCCAGGACACATTAACTCCCTGATGCAAGGCAAGCTCCAACTCCGTGCCAACTACTTTACATTTAGTTTGATACAACAGGCCACAAACTGATTTTCTCACACATGGACAGCTGCACACAGGCAAAGACACTTAACCCAGGGACACACATATCACTGGCATCCTGAATTTCAGGAAACTATCAGGTTTAACTTGTGAGAGGTCGAATTATCAACAGTTTCACAACAAACTTGTATGACATACTTGAGTTTACTTGACAAATGGGCTTAACTGTCAACTTACACAAAGGAACAAAGCATTCTCTGTAACTTTTATATTTGGTTCTTAACTGCTGTTTGGTTGTGCAGAGCACAAACTTGGGACAAGTACATATTTTATGGGTTAGAACAAGTGCTTGGTTATTGGTGCACCTTCAAAGCAATACCTAGAGCACCTGAACTCACATGAAGTGGGAGCGGTGTTGGAGTCGACTGAGTGACCGAAGCAGCTTACAGGGATCATCTCCCTGCCATGGAAGTCCTTTTATACTTGCGATGATTTGCTCATGCATGTCTCTAAAATGATTCACAGCAAAACAAAGATGGCAAACAAAGACACGTGGGCATGAAGGAGAAAACAGGAGTTAAAAAATAAGAGATCCCATCACCAAGTGTGCTCCAAACAGTAGCAGGTCAATCCCAGACTACTTTTTCCTAAACATCAATGACTGTGATGTCAAGTCAGCACTTTCTAATTCTAGTGCCTTAAAATTTAGTAACCAGTCACATACTTTCTCATTCTACCTTTTCGTCTAAATTCTTTAGCTACCAATTCTGAGTACAGAGAGGAGAATTTAACCAAATGCAGTTCACGTGCAAAGGACCTTCTTCTTATTAAGCCAAGTAGCCCTTTCTGATAGATACAGGCTTTTCTGTAATCAAGCAGTACATACTGGTGTATAAATTTCACTATGAAAATGATGCTGCATAAGCAGACACTCACGAGATAAGCAAGGTGGAAACTAGCCATTACAGCAATATTTGAAGTCTCATTAATTTTTTTTTTTAATTTTTTTTTTTATTTACACTTCAAATTTATTTGTAAGTTTAGTTTTCAAAGTAAGCCTGGGATGGTCCCTAATTTATGGCAGATCCCATTATTTTAAGCATGCACCATGCCTGTGGAGCGTGGCGTCTTGGCACGGAACTTACCTTCTTTTCTCTCCAGAGAGGCACAAACCAAAAATAATAGAAGTGTAAGAGTCACTTCTGACTGTTAAATGTTATCACTACGCTGAGCTGCTGACTGAGGCAGCAACAACCCTCTTACAGATAGTTGCTTGTTTCCCCTGGTACTGCAGAACATTTTTAGAGTATCTAGATTCTGTTTCAAAACATCGCAAGGAAACAGTTAAGTTTAAATACGACCCAGATGGAATTGCATCTTTAATTCTTAGCTGCCACAAATGACAGAGACTGCACAGGATGAAGTAATTATGAAGCAGTATGAAGTCATTACTTGATGTGTATTACATTTAATGGCTTCAGTTTTATACAAAGCATGCTCAGAAAGTCAGACTGTCCAGGAATGTGCCTCCCTGGCCTTTAAGCCCAGGCCTATTTCTACTTACTTCTTGTTTTCATAAAAAGAAATGATGTCTTCAAAAGCATTTATATCGAAATCCTCTGAACAATCAAATGAGAAATCAAGCATTGAGTGGCTGCAAAAGGAACATGTATAAAACCTAAATATTCAACAGAAAGGCAAAGATGCCTATATAGAGTGATGTGTGGAGCCCACTTCTGCAGGACTTGCCCCACCTCCTAATCACATCGTAACACATTGAAATAAATGAGTGCTCCTACGAATCCTCAGTAAGACAGACTGGCTGTAGCAGAACACACAGTGCTAAAAGCAACATACACAAAAACAGATGGAGAATTCAAAAAAACCCTGTAGTAAATAGGACTGAAGCTGTCTCACCAATATTTGGTACAATTGAGTCTTACACAAAGTAAGTTGGGTACCTTTGTGATACAGTTTGGAAAGTCAAAAAAGATAGAAGAAATACAACCCAATGTTCTTGTGGAAAAATCTAGTTGCTGTTTGATATGTGAAATGTGATTCAGCAATTCAGATCATATCCTGATACAGGATACGTGTTTCTCACCGGTAAACTTTTTCTACTGGCGCATTCGATCTCTGGAGTTCTCCCAGGGGAACTCTGGGGCCTTGGCGCACCACTCCTGGTGAGAAATAATCGAGAGACTGAATTTTGGCAAAGATGGCAGCATAACAGACAAAAAACCCCGTCAACAGTAACAAGCAATGTATCTATCCAAGGGCCTGGATTTCAAGCTAGAGCACAGTTTCTCAAATGCTCAAATGTGCCCAACCGCTACCAAGTAAACTGCAGCTGTTCTGTAAAGCTGTTCAAAATTAATCTTCGAAGTTTCATCTTGAATACTCATTTGAAACTTTAAGGCAATCTGAGAAGATCATTGAAGATCAAAAACAGTGATAAGAAAACCATGCATACTAGAACTTGTATTATCTTCCCAAGCTTTTATAATAGGACTTCAAACTTGGCTCAGACTGCTGGCAACGGTGCCGTAATTAGAGGGGAAGTTTGAATGTTCTCAGATAAAAAGTGACAACCTCCCTGCTGTGTACAAATTAAGTCATTTTCACAGGTTAGCTTTGTCTCTGGTACTAAATCAAGATTGCCTTTGAAAGGTTTTGCAGTAACCAGTTCTGCAGCAAGCATTATCAGTTTGAGAGCATTTGAAAGCATTTCCAGAAAGTCTTCTCACATCATACCTGCAGTCTTCTGAGCTCTCCGGCGTCCGGCTTCTGCAAAGACAGCCATGGCCTGAACAGCCGCTCGCAGAACAGCCCAGCGGAACACAGCGACGGGGTCCATCCCTATCAGCTCCCGAACATAGGCGCTGTCACTGCTCCGCAGCAAAGCAACGATGTCTGGCCGCATGTAATCCATGTTCTTCTCTCTGAAATCCTGCAGAACAGGAACACTGAACCTGAACCTCTTTGGAAAGCAGGCGTGCAGACACCACGCAGCACTGGGTTTCGACCCAAGATATTCATCACTATTCAAAGTATTCTAAATAACTGTAACTGCAGTGAGCGTTATCTTCAAGTAATACATCCAATGAAATATTCCGTTCAACCCATTCCCTGCAAACTTTCTACATCCTGACAAAGCTGTCAGGGAAGCAGGGTTTGTTTTCAGTATTTTTATTGTTATTATTACTGTGGCCATCAAGTATGTCACCTACTTTTATCTGGTATTTAACTTTCCCAGCAAAATGTCGAATAATAAAAGCAGGTTCCATTACTGGGGTTGCAACAAAAAACTTGTTCTCCTCATGTTGCTGTTTGAATTTTGCTAGTAGAGTTTGGTTGGTGGCACGTGGAAAACTAGGAAACAAAACAGAAAGGGTCAGCTGCTTTTCTTCAAATACAGTTATGTATGCTGAAGCACAAGACAACAGACTGCAGAGCATTTACTGACCTCGTGGAAAGCATTATATTAAGATGACTAAATTTTAGTTGTTTCTTACACATTTGGTTTGAATCTTCAGTTTTGGATGGAAAAAAATCCAAACAAACAGCTCCACATGTATCCTGAATATTCTGAGGTTTGAAGTGCCCAGCAATGCTTCCACCCACTTTACCACTCAAGTTTAGTTGGTACCACAATAATTATTCACCACATTTGTCTCTTACTGTTCCAATGGCTCACAAAGATGCACTTGACTGTAATCATAATTCCATCATAAAACACAAAATGGAAGTTTCCAAATCCACTTAAGCCAAGGTTTAATTTTTATCATCAATTTATATCACTAGAATATTAGACTCATCAGAAACAAATAACTGTAGGTCATAGTCATGACATTTGGCTTCCCACATCATTCAGGTGTTTGTTCCCCTGTTTGTTTGCTTTCAAGTTACATTTCTGTTCCCTTCCACATTTTTTATTTCCCAGAGACATTTGTTGCTTACTTGCTTTCTTCATCCAACAGATAGAAGAGACCAGTGGGCTTCTTGCTGATCAAGTGAATGCAGGCCACATTATCAGTATAGTCAATATCGTGCCAAGTGATCCCTTCGCTCTTATATTCCTCCTGTGCAGTTCAAGAGAATTCCCTCATCAGTACAGTGTACCTTTAAGGTACCATGACCTAAGTGCTTAAAAGACATTCTTGAACAGCCATGGCAAATTGACTTCATTAGTTCAGGCAGCAGAAACAGAATAAGGAAAAATTTAAGAACACAACAGCAGGCATGTTTGTTCAGCTGAAAGGTCTACCTAGGGAAATCACTCAGCACGGGTATTTAAAAACCACAACAGTACAAGAATGTTCCTTGTCCTGCTATGCCTTTCCAGGGGTCAGCAGTCCACAAAGTTGGAATCAAGACATTACAACTACAGCATTACATTTAAAACCCTGGATAGAGATACTGGAGGAATTTAATTTTTTCCCCATAGTTTTTGTATTATAAAAAGTGACAAGTATTTAACATGATGATGATCCAGAACCTCAAAATAGCACTGTCACATGAAGTCATGCAAGCTACAAAACAGGCAGCGACACCTCATACAATATCAACAGCAGAACCTCCCTGTTGCTCTCATTGCTTTTACAAGAAAATATGAAGCACTTCTGCGGAAACGATAATGCATCAAATGCTTTACAGAACAAAATTCCCATCGAAATAGGGAAGCAAAATATCAGCTTTTCTTACTGCTGTAAAAGACTGCGGAAGTGAGCTGAACAAGCTGCTAGTGCAAAGAAGACAACCAACAGAAAATTGACTGAAATAAGTTCTACATTTAACAAAAGACAAAGAGCAACCCTCTTGCTGCTCTATGAGCACGATGTAAATAGGTTATTTTTAAGTAGGTAGAATTAAAACCAATGACAGACTGCACAGTGTGTATGTCACATTGCAGAACTGAAATTCAACTTGCCATAAACAATAAAGCCTTTCTTAAAAGATATAGAGACCCCTCTGCCCACCCCCTCCCAGGGGCCCTGTGCTGTAAGAGATACAGGAAATGGGGCATTCAAGAACTGAACTCATTTGGAGAAACAGTATTAGAAAAAGAAAACAATGCAACTATTTACTCTAGTTGGCCTGCATAGAGACTTCTGTCATAAGATATAAAACAGAAATCTCAACGCTACGCTTACATATGAAGTCTGTATGTTTGGTAATTTTCTTTTCCTTAAAATGCTTGTTTGAAGTTATCTACATATTGTTGAAAAAATACCACATATTACAGAATGACTTCGTTCTTCCAGCAGAGCAACCAGAGAATTATGATTTGGCACAAACCAGAAAAAGTGCAAAGCTAAAGCAAAAAAAAAACCACCAGTTCTCAGTCTAGAAATGCAATCTGAAAGCTCTTTCAGTACTCAAAGCCCTCTGTAAGAAAGAGTTACTGAAACAACAACTTGTTTGTAATCGGGTTTCTTACCTGTTCCAATTTGAAAATATGCTGATTAAAGTAATACTGAAGCTGCTCATTTGCATAATTTATGCAGAACTGCTCAAAACTGTTGGTTTCAAAGTCTTCAAACCCAAAAATATCAAGTACTCCAATGGACAAACACTGCAGGAAGAACAAATGGAAATCTAGTTAAGCAATCTGTCAGAGTGCTGAACCCCCAGCAGCAAGCCAACACAAAAGATGAAGTGTACACTGATAACTTCTGAATAATCGTTAAGAGATTTTGGTTATTCAGCAGCTGTGTCTACGGTGAAAACAGAAAAGTAAACCTCACAAAGAAAATCACTAGGGACTGTAGAAGACTCCAGGCTTATCCCAGATACTGAACACGTCATTTGTAGTACTCTCTGATCTCTCTAGATACACAGCTGTCTACTGCTTTTGTGAGAAACTTACTGTAACAGATTCCTCCATGTCCTTCTTATTAAGGAGAGCATGATTAATTCGCAGAACAATCCAGTCAAACAGGGCACTGTACAAGGACTTTGCCATTGAATCACGAGCTGTTATGGCCTGAAGACGAAACAAAGTTCACCATTTTGTTTCAAAAAAAGCATTTCTATCTCAGACCTGTTTTGTTACTCATGTTCTTAACAACCCTCACTAAACATAAAAGTTTACTACGTTAGGGGTTTCTGTTTTTTTTTTGTAGCCAAGAAGAACTAAGCTTCATTTAATTAAAATAATTATATTAGTATTGTTTTACTCACCTCACTGAGACTATATGGCAAAATAAGCTTATCATTAGCAGTCACTGTTTTTCTTTTTGTCAGCACTTCCACTAGAATTTCACGTTTGACCTTCAAAGCAAGTAAGACCAAAAGTTACTGCCATCCTCCAACTCGCCAGTGATAGCGACAGGGGAGATTATTTCCTCAGAGAAGCCAAGCAGTTTAAAAACAGACACAAGTTTTACATCAATGCGTTGATGTTGAAAACATCAACAGCTTTACAAGTTTTTCAATTCCTCTAAATTATTCTCAGCTTGGATTCATTGAGATTTCCCCCATCCCATGGTGGCAAAACACAAATCTCCAGTAAACTTATTCCTGCTCAGCTCTGATTAGCAAGTCAAACAGGTTCTACCTCCACGCTACAGGCTACATTCCATCTCTAATCCCAATAATTCCACCACTTTCATTCTTTCCACCTCCCATGAAATGAACATAATGGAAGCATCATAAAACACAGAGACACAGCATGCTGAGCCACAACGTATCCAAGCAAAATGCCGAGGTAAAGCACAACAAACAGGTGTTCCAAACACTAGAGCTGGAAAGTAATACTCTACTTTTAAAAGCTGGGAAAGAATGTCCAGCACTTCAGGAGGTCCTACTTCCAATCCTTCATCACGGCCTGTAGCTTTCTTCTTGTACGTCACGTTGCCCAAATAAAGAATAGCTGAAAGCACTGAAAAAATCCTAAGGAAGAAAAATTCACCTTATAAGAACTTTTCTTACGAGTGAAAGTTCATTATAGCAGATTAACAGACCCAAATCAGTTGCAAGAATTTGTCCAAAAGCACTCACAAATATTTAGCTCTCCTTGATTCCTGCTTAATTGTATGTGCTCCCCACACACACATTTTACCACAATGCAAACATTAACAAGATGTCAATAACAAAGGCTGACAAGTTCCACTTACTGTTTTTTTGTTGCTGAAAGAAAGCCAACCATCTCCATTGCTTGCTTCAATCTTTCAAAGTCATGCCGGAGATCTTCCCCATCTTCAATTTTCAAGTTACACTGTGGAAAAAAGCCCCTTACTTAAATGCAAAGCAGCCCAAACATCACAGGAATACACTTACAGTCTGCTTTCTTTGATCTTCAGCACAACATGAGAAAGAGACAACAATTATCAACGCATTTGTAAACCCTTGTACAGATTACCTGATTGAGGTAGGAATAATCTTCAGGTTGTTTAAGGTGAAATTCTTTACGCTCTTCTTCATTGACTCCAAGTAGCAAATAATAAAAGACATGGTAGTTCCTACACATAAAGAGAGTCAAATACATTTCTCTGTCATGAAAATGCATTGATTTTTCTTTTATTCTATGCTTTAAAATGCACTTAAACTCTCATTATGAGCATACTAACTGAATTAATCTCTTACCTTTCATCTTTTTCTTGAGAAACAAGCCGAGATTTTTCAAGCAGGTATTTTTCAACAACAGCCCTAAAGAGTCCAAAGACAGGAAAAAAGAATGAGGGGGAGAATAAAAAAATAAATGAAAAAAAAGACAACTTCATAAACATCAGAGAGCAGCTGCCAGGAGTTCAAATAATGAGCTCTGCACCAGTATACATAAGAGTGGTTAATAGCATCTGAAAACCTGTTCCACAGTGGCAAGCCAGAGAATAAGTCAGTTTTGGATACACCACAGTCTCCAGATCCCTAGAAGCACACAGATCGATGCCAGCTGAATCTCAGACTGTACTTACCCTCGGACAACGCCATTCTCTAAGTAATTGACTTGAATGAACTTTCCAAAACGACTGGAGTTATTGTTATGTGCTGTTTTTGCATTTCCAAAAGCCTGCAATAAAGCAAAGTGAGGTAATTTTCAATTAAATGAAATAGGCAAAGACACAGCATTACTAACTCCTAATTCATAGCTCAGCCTCATGTTAGCTGGCAATACACAAAATGTTATGGGAATGGCAGCATAAGGATACCAGAAAGTGAGCTGGAGGAAGCATTCCCTGTTCCTCACAGATCTGGACACATTTATTACTTGCCCTGTGAGATATCATTTGGGAATCTGACAAAGGAGAATAACAAAGCTGTTACTTTCAAGAGTACAGGAAAGGTAATCACAGAGTTCAAACCCACCTCAGTCCCTGACAGTCACGAACTCAGGGAAGGCAGTGCAATAAGGCAGTGCAATTGCCACTCTTCCACAGAAAAGCCACAAGCTGTACCTCGTTCCCTAAAGCACTGCTCCTACACAAAATTTCCTCAATGAATACAACTTCCCTGTTAGTGAGAGCAGAGCAGAACATCCCACTGACAAAGTTCATCTGCTCGTGTTCAGAGCAGTGTATTCAAAAACAGGCAAACAAAAACTGGCTTACAGAACCATGCCATACCCAAGGGCCCATTACCTCTGCTATGCAACACTGAAGAACACAGCTTCATTACGAGGCATGAGGACAGCATGGCACAAATTCTAACCAATGTGCCTATGCATCTCTAACACTTCAGCCCTCTGATATTTGCTAGCATATCCATAACACAAACTATCCTCTGCATGAGCCACACATACAAAGTGCAAAGATGAGCTACTATATTTAAAGGCCCAGCAGAATTAACACTGGGAATATCCTTAATGTCATCAACTCAGCTATGTGACTTTAGGTTAACAGAAACTTGTCCCCTCTTAATATGCAGAAGGTAGTCCAGAAGATGAAGAAGAAATCAAATGTAGAAGAACACATCACTCAGTGTGGAATATTTTCAGCATTCCTTCCACAGATATTTCCTCTTAAAGCTCCAAGTAATGAAAGCCTCCATTAGGAAATCCGTTCCTCCTAATATAGAACACGAGTGGAATGACTTCACAAAAATGTCCCTCTTCCTGCACAGACTCACATCCGGAGAGCGATGGACACGTGAGCACCGCACACTGCAGAGCTCTGCTGTTGGCATACAGCTACCAGCGATGCTGTACCTGCCCAGGGAGCGCTGCTCTCATGACAGCCAAGTTGGTGCATTGAAACTCTTTGCATATCCTCCCCCTCTCTCTATTTTTCTTTTAAAACCTGATCAAATGCACACAAAAACTGCCTTAGCAGGTTGGAGCTGCACTGCAGTATGATACCAGCATCACTGCTTCTGAAACAGGCTCCCAAAGATCTTACAGTTCTACTGCCAGCTGATTACTGTCCCCAAGAGGCTGATTACAGGCTCGCAGCAACAAGTGAAAAACTTCTCATAAGCAAAGAGAACGAGCACAGTTCTTTGGACAACTATTATACCTAAAAGAATAAGCTACACCAGCTATTCCTGTGCAGGGTGAGAACGGACTCTGCTGTAATGCTAGAGAAGTCAGTGGGTTCTGAAGAGAGAGGATTTCTGTCCAGCAATGCTCACAGACCATGCTGTAATGCAAACAGTGTCCCACTCAGATGTGTCAAAGAAATCACTGAGCAGAGTCACCAATAAGCTTTGGTAAATACTAACCAACAACTTCACTTACAGATTTCTTGCTGTTCCTCCTTTCAGAGCACACGATGCAGAAGCTGCACATTAATGTATGGACAAAATCCTGGTCAGCTCCTTACAGTTACTGAACAGCATCTGACCAAAAGTGGAAGTCCAGTAACAGCAGCACAGTGGCTGTTGGCTTTGTACGCCGTCCCACCAGGCTCAGCTCTGCTCTCAGCACATCACCCAGCTTCTCTTTTATTAAGAAATCCCTCACTTTGCCAAGCTGCAGAAGTGAATTTGCAAATTTATTTCACAAGAACATCTTTTGAAAAGGTTCTCCAGCTTAAGCACTGGATAACCTGGATAACCACCACTTTACCAGTAATACTGCAGAAACCAACGCCTGGATTAGCTATGTCTACAGAAATATATTTTAGTACTAAATATTTTGGCATTATAGAGTTAAGAAATCCCATAACCCCAGTGGCTTTCTGAAAAACTTCTCTTAGTGATTACTCACACAAGCAACGAATACAGCTTAAAACTAAAGGCTCTTATGATCTCACACGTCTGGTATGCGGTCAAAGCATATAGCGAATTCTTAAAAGCTGATCTAATATCATCAGTTTTTAGGAAAGTTTTCATCTTCTGAATGGTTTTCTCATAAAGGCCTTTAACATTCCCAGCTTTATAAGGAACACGCCAAGACTCTGTGGAGGAGGTCCTTTTTTTCTGTAACCTTTAACTCCAGGCCTAAACTCCAATCACTGCTACCATATTCTCCTACGTACTTTGCTGAGTTTGTTACATAAAAATGGACATTACTAAAATTAGGAAAGCCCAAAAATTTAACATCAAATATTTCAGTATTTGGCAGTTTAGATCTTTAATCTAAGAGAGTCCTGTCACAGAGAAAATAGATTACAAGTAAGAATTAAGCTCTCATTATCTGCTACCAGTCACAGAAAGCACGTTTCAGGGATGTTTCCAGCCAGGTGCTCTGTACAAAGCTCAAACTCAACCCCTGGTTTACCTCCAGAGAGGCCCCTATGTCTTTACAAAGCAAATTCAGAAGATGGGAATGGACAAGATACAATTTTAGTTAAAGCAATCATTTGTTTAACCAAAGCTATTTACTGTTCTCCCCTGAGAATCCACGAGGAGACATATAAAAATGAAAAACCAAAACTAAACCACGCCAACACAAAATGCTAGCTATATAAAAAGAGGTGAGTGCAAATAGCAGGCCAAGGCCAGCGGGAATCCGAGCGGGGATGCACTATTCCAGGAATCAGGAAGTCATCCAGCCCATCCTTTCACCTCCAAATGCAGGAGGCATCAACTGCAACCTGCTATTCTGAACTCCTGCAACGACAGCTTTTTCAGCATTCAGAAAAAAGACAAATTCTCTTTTTTGTTGCTATAAAAAGAACCCCCCAAACACACGCATGTTCCTCCACCTCAGGAACAGAACTGAAAGCCTTATTTAATTCTTTCACAAGAATTGCCAAAATCTGAAAAAGCTATCAGTTCCTGTGTAAGCTGCCCCAGCCCCTGGCAGAACCACCCCTGCACAGGCCACCCTAACATAGCAGATGAGACGGATGAATCAAACTGCACAGCCTGGAAGAGGAAACGACTCCTTCGGAGTTGAACTCAGCCTTGCAGTAATGGTCTTATGCCACAAAGCACCCACTCATCAGCATGGAAGTTACAGTGTTCAGTTTGCAACCCTGCAAGCTGTACGAACTGCTGGGGAAGCTGGGACCATCCCCATCAGACAGCTTGTAAAGGAAGAGGTGATGTTTCCCAAGAGATGCGTGCAGCAGGGCAAAGTATGCAGCACATTCTACAGGAACAGCCTCGTAACATCCAACCCAATGGGAAAAGGAAGCTCATTCCTCCTCCGATTATGATTCTTAAAACAAACACATGCAGAAAACAACTACTTTCCCTTAAATAGAATCGCCTACACCCACTAAATATATACGCAGACTTCCATGGCAAATACAAACGAAAAGCAGAACTGAAGCAGCACAGAGCTGAAGCCCATCTCATACCAGAGCCACACGCACAGTGGGACAGTAATAAAGAACACAGAGCTGGGAGCAAAATTTAAGCTGTTTTCCATAGAATGGTAGAACACAACATGTAACAAACTTTTCGGTATACTGGCTGAGCTCTAGAAAATCCCCCCATTAACACTGACTGCTCTGTTAAGTAATTAATTTGTGTTTGAAACTGTATTCTTTAGCCAACCACTTAATGAATCCTTCTTTTGGGACTCTTCATTTTATTTGAGTCTTAATTCTTTCCAAGGAACGGTTCAGTGACGTTCAGAAATCCTCAAGAACACATCCAAAAGGAAGTAGATGATGCTTTTCAAAATAATACATCAAAAAGTTACAACAACTGCAGTTTTTCCCTCTGTCCAAATTCTTGGTGTGCTACAAAAATAACTTCTGAACTAAACCCAAGACACTAACAGTTACAATCTGACAATACACTGCAAAGGAGAGGAGCCTGGCTGCCAGAGAGGAAGCTCTGCCTCCTTCTTACTATGTCTCTCACCACAGTATCCCATCCCCACACTTAATTTTCTGCTGCTTTACTAATTTAGTTACCTTGAAGAATCTGATAAGTGCTAGAGCCAGTACAAACAAAGCCTGGAGAAGGAGGAAATCTGACTTCCCACCATTCAACAGCAGCTCACATCTGTCAGGTCACATCAGGTCCTCGTGCCGTACATCACTCATACCAGAGCTACATTTGATTTTCAGAGATGGATAGTTTACATAAAAAGAAACTCTGTATCTGAAACACACAGTTTCTGACATTTTTCCCTATAATACAGATTTCATGTAAACTTCCTTAGTACTTCCTTAGTGGAAAGGTTTAACTACCTTGTTTAGATTCCATATGCAAGCAATGGTTTGATTCAGTACCCCACACTGTGGTGCCCAAGTTGAGCAAGAAGCACCTGAAGATCAGAACAGTCCGTGACCAGCTTTCCTTCCATTTCTGCATGTGGCAGCAATTGTTTGCATCTTGTTTACTTACTCTGCCTCAGTTTCACGCATTTAATTTCCCATAAGGTTGGGAAGGTAACATTAAGCAACATTCCAGGCCATCTTCCCTTTCACTGTACAACTGGAACTCCATTTTTCAAAGTCTAGACATCACACACAAGGAGCCAGAATATTAGCCAGAGTTTAGCTTCAAAATAATTACAGCTTTGGACAGAGATCAGTTAAACCCCACAGGAGCAGGATTTGGTCTGAAATACATTTCTAAGTTCATTAAATAAATGAGGATCCAATTTCAAATCCACCTCTAAGCTAAGTTACAACGCTCACCTCTCCTGTGACAGAGTTTGGCCTTCACTCCCTGAACTTTGGAAAAAGTCAACCCATAAACAGACACTTTTTACCCAGCTGTCAGAAAAAAAAACTGAGAAGAGGAAGTTCTGACACAAAACGCAACCTGGTTTTACGTCGGTAAATTTAAGGAGGCAGATTTCAGTGTAGAGGACATTACAAATGTGGACACTCTTTTCATGAGGACTCAAAATATATCATTGAAATATTTCAGGTACACTACAAAACTGATCATGCAAAAATTCCCCTGAAACACCCATTTAAGAAAATTTCCCTTGTACAAGTTCAGTTCCCCTAAGTAAAAACCCAAATGAGTCACCCAAATGATTTAAAAGTGACCAAGGATAATACAAAGTTTTCACAGCAATTTAACTTCCCCAAAGCAAAGCAAGCTTCTGTCTGTTCCTCCTTGAAATCAAGATTTCCCTCAAGTTTTATTTATTTTTAAAATTCCTCTTCTAATCTAGAATTGCACGAGAAATCTGGTCACCATCCACTCAACGTGCTCTGCAGCCTGGCTGGATTTACTTCTCCAAAAGAAAAAAAAGTAGAATCGTTTGATTTACTTCTCCAGGATCTAAACGTACTCCAGATTTTTGACATGCACTGCATTTATGTCAGAGATCCTTCTCCTTCTGCAGTATTTGGAAGAACAGGATTCCACTGATTAGCTGGTGCCTAACAAATACCCTCAAAGATGAGTGACAATTCTGTCTGAGAGCTTCACAGCAATCTGACATTTCAGACAACTTGTACCACAACAGCAGGGTTAGAATCTATCTGCCCAATTGGAAGCTAACTGTTGTTCAAATTGTCATCATACTTCTAGCTAGAGTGCTTTCCTCAAGAAATGCATGACTAAATCCTCAGCAGAAGCTGCAGTACTCGCAGTAACCAAACTTACTGTGGAAAAATCACAGACATCTTCTCATGAAAATTCCCAGGCTTAAAAATATTTACCTGTGACTGTGCAAAGTTATCAGTTTTAATGGGAATGTAAGGACACAGGCACTTCTCATCCAATGGACACAACGGCACGCGTGCTGCGATGCAGTTTCAGACAGCTGCGTCCTGTCCCACACACCGGTGTCTCAAATAGTTAACGGCACCGAATGCAGACAGATCAGCTGATCAAACAGAGCTTTCCACAGTGACCCCTTCCTGTTTTTCTGTTTAGAACTGCAAACTTGAACTCCAGAAGCCAGCAAACCTCAACCTTACTTCTGCTTTCAAGAAGCAGAAAGCAAGGCAAAAAAACCAACAGAAAAACCCTGCTGTACGTGCCTCATTCCCCACCAAAAGCCTTCAAATCATATTTATAAATGAGGTAACTTAAAAGTATTCATAGCTTTTATCCAAAAGTTAAAAAAAAAAATCCTTTAAGGAAAGTGCTGTTACTTTTGAAAATATCTAAAGCTAAAAACTGTAACAAACAGTTCGATCTTCCTGATGTTGAAGATTTTAATCAGAGTTTTCAGCTTTTCCTTTCAGATGGGAGAACTAAAAGGAGTCCAAAACCTACAGGACGAGTTGAAGTTCACCCTACCCCAAAGCACAGCTCGTGCACCCCTCACCTCGTATAGGTAGCTTTGGTTTCTACTGGAAACGCTGTAGGAACTAAACGCCAAAAACGACTCTCACTTTCTCCCTAGCCAGCAGTGTTACTTTTTTCAAAGCAAATATCTTTAGAAAGGAAATCATTCCCTCAATAAGTGAGTCCAGGAGAATGCTGCAGGACACAAAGGTACACTAAGCTGTGGAGCAGTCCTTCTATGAAAAGGTTTACTTACTATTTCAGATTGATTCCGCTGCCATCAAAACTAGGATGGGAGACAACAAGTAACCTCTGTCCTGGAATGTGAGTGTTTACTGGCGGAAAGTTAAGTCAAATATAAATTAAAAGCAACAGGAAGTCAACTGCACAGCAGGACGTTTTAAGGAAAATCAATTAGAAGCAGTCTAGCGACAGGGCCAAACACCAATGCAACCCAGAGATATTTAGAGCCCAGGCCAAGTAGGTGACTCTCAAAGGTAGCATTCAACAGCCATTATTTGAAGGTTTCAGAAAACAAGTTTGACAGAAGGCAGTTTTAGTATCAGTTTACCTCCAGAACTGGTCCAGCTCCTAGAATAGTTCTCTCCACACCACTTGCGTACCCTTTCTGGCTCAGTGCTGTGAGGCAGTGAATTAAGAAGTTTGTGCTTTGTGTTTTTCCAGAGCCACTTTCACCTGATATAACTATGCACTGATTAACATGCTTTTTAAGCATTGTGTGATAAGCCACATCAGCAATGGCAAAAATATGAGGCTCCAACTTCCCGAGTTGATGATTCTCATACAACTTGACATACTTAGGATTATAAATGGGCAAGAACTTGAAGGGGTTAATTGCAATCAGAATACTTCCTGCGTAAGTATAAATTTTGTGTTTTAGAAAGCGGCATTTGAGATTCTCTAGAAGTGTTTTCTCTGTTAAGTTGGGAATATTGCACAAGTCATCAAAGTCCTCCTGCTGCCATGGAAGAAAACCTCTTTCAACCAACCGTCGAGCATCCGTCTCCTTGGATAGCAGTTGCATCTGGGCATATTTGATGGTCCCATCAGTGTTTCTTTCTTGCAAAAGAAAGTAGTATCCATCCTTTTGAGGATGCTCATCCTGAGCACGACGAGGCCAAAGTAAAACCCTATGAACAGGAGAATCATTTGTATCAAGTACCCATTCTTCACCACCTGTTTCTTTCACCTCCACAAGCACATAATTTTTTGAGACGTCCAAGTTTAAGATATTAACCACATCCTTGATGACATCCGAAGACGTGGTGTCCTTAGTTGCTGTCACTTTGCAGCAGGGAGCACTTTCTGTTGAGAGCTGGGGGTAAACATGAAGATTATAGGCAGCTTTTGTCTGGCAAACTGCGCTGTCCGCATCTTTTAAACTCATTCTGCCCCAAAATGGGCTTCAGTCTTCTGCTCTTGTTTAAGATGCAGTGCCCATCATCTAGGAAAATAAGATTGAACAAAAGTTAAAAAATAGAAGAAAAACAAGTCAGGTTTTAAAAAACGGGCAAGACATATTAAGGCATTATTTTCCAGAAGATGAAGGTAAGTTACTAGATGGGCAAATTCTTAACTAGAGAACACTGTGAACATTAGTGCTTATTTCAGTCTGTTTAGCCTATCCTATGGATAACTACAACACTTCGTCTGTTCCCATGTCCTCCCCTCTTTTCCATTATGGCCACAGAGCAAATTGAGCTGGGACAGACATCTGCACGAGGACTTCCTTGTTTCCACAGATTAGGTTTAACTCAGAGGACTGCCCTGACCTGGTTCTCTGCACGGCTACACAAACATTTATTCATCCTCCCACACAAACTTCTTCAGAGCTTCATAAGCAGCTTGAGGTAGGAACAGGGTTTGATCATTTCTTAAGTCAGCACTACCATGAAATCTGGCAGAGGAGCTCTGCACGGATGCAAGGAGGGGGACAGTTCTGACACTGCTGCTCACATCTTTTCTCATTTCTCTGACCTCTCTTCATGAACCCTACAAGACAGAAAGGACCTTTACTCTGCTCAGCTTTAGGAAACTGAGCCTGTAACTGAGCAGTGCAAATGCTGCTGTGATCTCCTAACCCTGCTCACTGCGGTGACTTCTAGAAAACGCATAACTTACCCAGAAAAGAGCCTGCTAATTTCACTCGAGTCAACCACATCCTTGCTGCAGAAAGGTTTGAGCTTGCCTTTTATCTCCTATTTTAGTCAACACCATACAATTAATCTTATCGCAGCGACATTTCAATTCAGCTAACAAGATCCCAAATAACCCAGTTCATTCACAAGCAGATCACAGTGGCTGCCTCCTCACTAGATTTCAGGAACTTCATCCATGAGCCTCCATGAACCATGAACCTATCACACATTATTGCTTTTACTTCCTGTCACCCCCAAGGAGTCCAGCGAACTTCAACCTCACAGCCACCTACAGAAGTCAGCCTCCTCCTTACTGCTGGAAGCCTCAATAGTCAGTCCTGTGCCTTTGCTGGGGAGTGATTTTTCTCTCAGCTGTGATTTGGTGCACACAGATCAGCAGGGCTACGTTTGATTACATCGTTAAGTTAATAAAATGCTAAACCAAAGCAACATATAGCAGGAGATAATGATGTACTGTTTAACAGTCTTCATGCCCAGAACACCATTTTTGTTCCAAGAACAAAAGCATTTTAACTATACACTTGCTTGCTGAACATTGCCACTAAACAACTGCACAGGAACTTGCATAAGGCCAGAGAGAGTAATCATTTCAAATTAAAATCAGTAGAGCTGGAAGCATTTAGCTGCCACTTCCACTGCAAGTAATGAATCACTTCAGAGAAACATATGACATAGCTCTGCCTCATGAACAGCCCCAGAGCAGAGAATGGTGCTTTAAGGGAACTCTGAATAGAAAGCTTTGAGAAGACACTGTTATGCAAGATGGATCATTTTTAGTGGCTACTCATCAAAAGGAAGGCTGAGCAAGCCACAAAGAAAGGCAAACCACAGCACATCCCTGCTCAAGCTATACGATCCCTCAGAGAATGGTTCCTTGCCTGTTAAATTCTCCATTCATTAAGGATGGCTTGTTGCAAGACCAGACATAAGGATGGAACAACGAACTCCAAAACCCCTCTCCATTTTTGCTTTTTATCCCTGACCTGCACATAACAAGTCTGAACCATCTCTGAAAAACTTACACAAGTGTAAAGCTTATTTAACCCACAGAAACTCAAGCACCTCAATGCACAGCAAAGCATACGGCAGACTGCTGCTCAAGGGGAAGGTGAATCTGGAGCACAGACAGTAAAAAGGAACAGTGACCATCTTCCTTTTAAACTAGCTGGATGGTTCAAAAGAGACAGCCTTGTGAAGACTTCCCCTTAATTTTTTTCCTCCCACCAACTAATTTCAGACACACTGTATGCTACTGCACTAATTTTTTGCCTACACTGAAGAGCTGGACCTAGCTGCTGACCTCTGGTAGTGACAGACACTTCTAACTTTGTCTCATATCAGCTACCAGGATACGAATTTGGTGCATTGCTCAAGACTCCCATATGACACTTTCTAAAGAGGAAACCAGAACACAGATGTCCTCTCTTCTCAACAGTGAAAAACCCAGGCCTGGCACATAACAGCAAACAACAGTGTGATAGCTGGCAGACTGCTCAGGTGTGTAAGACTGAGAAACCAGGAGGAGAAAGACTCCTCATCCTGAAGAGGAGAGATTTCTGGCAAAGCAGTGTGCAGATGTTGGCCTGAACTCAATCATGCTATACACGGATTTCAGAATCAGGCGACTCAATGGAAGTTTAAAGGTGAGAGTTCTGCTTCCCCAGCCAGCACCCTGTAAGAACTTTGGAAGTTAAACCCAGCAGAAAGAACTTGCAGAGGCATGATCTCAGCACATGGTCACAGCAGTAGACAGAAAGGCCATCAGCATAACAGTGCCTCTTATGATCAGACACGAAATCCAGACACAGGCAGCTCACTTCTAACAACAACACTGAGCTTTAGGCTGCTCCTTCACTCAGCAGCTTTGATCAGACGCGCTCACTCAGTACTGATGATGAGGATTGAAGGAAAAAAGTAAAATTTTACAAGTCACTTAAGGAAGAGTAGCATTCAACTACACTTATTTCTCTTTTTGTTTCACAGCTTACCTGGCTAAGAATGTACTAAATGGGTTTCAGAAAAAAAAAAACAGCACATGATACTTGAGGAAAAACTGCTGCTTTCCAATTTACTTGTGATTTTTCTTAGAGAAGTCAAATCTGATGATTACACTGCTCAAAAAGAGACAGACTTTGGTGCACCTCTGACCTACAAACAGCACTTCATAAACCAAATCAGAACTTAAAAGCAGAGAGCATACAGAGACAGCAAGATAACAGACTGCAGGTCAGCTACCTGAGGAGCCCCAGTATTCATTTATGGATGGATTATCATCAAGCAATCAGACTATGAGATTCAAGTTGGATTCCTGCCATCAAGGTACATATTTTCAGCGGGGTGCTAAAACAAATGAACAAAGAATTAGTGATACCAAACGTATCATACAGAGATTGAGAAGGCAGTAGGTAACCAAAAAGCTGGATGAATGATGCAAGCCAGGAGCAAGCAGCTCAGTTTACAGGTACATCATTTCAGATTTCCCTAACAAGCAAGCACCCCCAGAGGGTCGGAATAAGAGCTACCCTGAAAAGCAGTAACAAAAATAGGCTTGAAAAGCTAGTGGGTAATCATTTAAACATGAGCTTCTTACATAACACCACAGGCATAACAGTTAATATAATTCCCACATCAAACAATTATTCAGTCAGGTGGCCATGCTACCTTTGGACTAAGAAGGTGCATAACCAGTACTACATCTAGAATATACCTAACATTTTATTAAAAAGCTGTAAAGAACAACAAAATCTGTTAGAAAGCAGCTCCTTACAGCAAAATCCTCTAGAAGCTTTGTCTAATAGAAACACGCTGTAGTCTGATAGCGATTTGAGTCCTTGCATGGGGAACTGGAGTCTGATAACACTCATCAGTATCGAGGACACAACTACAACCAAAGCCCAGGGCTGGAATTCAAAGCTAGACAAACTGAGTGTAACAGAAGACACAAATGTTATCAGAAGGCAGCCCTGCACTGCAGAAACCTAACAGCCACTAATGGCAAGGCCAGCTAAAGGCCTTTGTAGAAAGTCAGCCAGTCCCCAGATACAGATATGCTGTAGAGATGTTGTAGTTAATTAAGTGCCAACCTCCCATTTATGTTGAATGGTCTGAACAATGATTAGTTCTGGAATCAAAATACGCATTGCTTCTATGAAATTGGGTTCATCAAGGAAGCACACGACTGAATTCAGGTGCAGAGAGCACTATAAGAAAAAGGAGAAATGCGAGAGCTTAAAGTAATAATGAAACCATATGGGTCAGCATGCAAGAGAGCAAACTCCAGAAAAGCGCACCTCATCACTGCAGAGCTCCATCTGTAGGAGGTGGAAATTTCTGCACAGTTACCTCCATTTCTCTCAGCGCTGCTCCTTATAGGAAGCTCTTTTTCAAAGTATGAGAAGAAACAAAGCGGAGTGTGAGAGAAGTTAACAAGCAGGAGGTAGAAACTGGCATTAGGTGCACATCAACTACTTTTAGACTCCACATTGAGTCCTTCCTGTTTTCCTTAATTGTTTTACTTTCCATAAGCCTCTAGCAGTGCAAGAATGTATCTTCGTAGCAATTAAAATTAAGTACAGCCATCAGCATCTGCAAAACAATTAAAAGTTGGCACCTGCATGGTGAAAAATAACACAGGAGAAGAATTAGGCAAGCTGTGAAAGGCAAGAAGTCAAAAGAAAAGTTGAAGTACAAAACTTCTGAAATTCTTATATTTTGTTCAAACCATTAGACTGTATTACTTCAATATGAGCGGGGCATCACCTGCAAGGGATCAGTATGTTAAAAGATACAGTGATGCATGATTTGTGCCCTTGAAACGGTGGATTTGTTATCCCAGTATGACATACACACGATGTAGTTGTACTTCTTTCAAGCATGACAGAAGAGAACTGGGAGGTCTTGAGTAATGAGAGACCCAGGTAAGATCCAGCTACAGCCGCTTTACTCAGCTGTCCCAGCAGGAAACTCCAGTGTGCCACAAAGATGGAAGCACGTCCCTGCAACCCAGAACCTCTCCTCAGGACTTTCTTCCTTTCCCTCTACTGCCTCACGTACTCAAATGCTACAATGGTCTGCTAACAGCACTAGCAGAAAAACAATATAAAACAGCACAAAGCTATATTTATTTCTATATCATCTATAAATTAGCACTTTCACTTGCTTAAAAGACAAACCAAAAAACCACTGGGCTTACCAAACAATAATCTAACCGAAAGTGAGGCCAAACTATTTAATCTGTTGCTGTAGGATTGACCCCTGCCACTCAGATTGCCAGCTAGGGCAACATTTCAGGTACCCACTTCAATACTGTATGAAAGAAACACAATCCATGCACTTTGTCACTGATCTGTAATTTTCCTTCCCTGACCTCAAACAACATTAATAGGAAAAGAAAATAGTCAAATTCTCTATGATATTTATGATGCCATTTTCTCAGTCTCTATTGAACTAATTAATGTTCCTAGCATGCATCGAGCCCAACACTGCCTATTTAATAATGCAGTAAAATTCTAGAAAAGAACTTGGCCCCGATCAGCGCAGGGTATCTGTTTAGTTTAAAGAAGGCCATAATTTGAAGGCACATGTTTAGTCAATGAATCATAGCAAAGCTAAAAAGGGAAAGCTACCATTACAGCAAAATTGTTGAGGGTGAACTTTATAATATTCTACTTCTTCAAATTTTCACATACATTTCCACGCTGCATTCCTCAATCTGAAGGATTCAAGCTCCTCACACAGCTCATCAGGTATTTTCCAACACAAAAGTAGAAACACATCACAAGTACCTGAGCTCTACAACCCACGAACATCACGTTTGCCAGATGCTGTCCCAAGAAGAGCCCGCTCCTTCTGATCAACCGAAAACACTGAGCCATCCCAAAAGCACTCAGCTGTTACTTACCCTCAGTTTCCAAAGCAAGGAACTTCCACAGCCCAGAATTTCCAGAACCAACAGTCCTTTATAGGTAAGGCAAAGCCTCAACTTGTCTCACCACATCACAAGAACACACAGATGCTGTTATTGAGCAAATTAATTTCTTTCTAAACTTTCCAGACTCCTGTAGATTTACTTGAAAGTTGTTCTGCATTGTAGTAACACTTCAGTATTTTTCTTGGCTACATAAAATTCTCTTGAACTAAATAACTCCAGATCCTGGGCTTTTCTTAACTGAAAGCTCTTCTTTTTTACTCCAAAAGGAGTAGTTTTGAGTGGAACATGCACATTTGCAACACATTTTGTACTACTGTTTGCAACCAACCCTGCTAGAGAAGTTAATGCTTGCCACAGGCTGCCTAACAAAGCAGAAGCTGGATTGCAGTGCAAGTAGCACAGTGTAATACAGGAAAGAGTCAAAGAACTGACCTTCGTTGCAGGCATTTCCTCCCCAGTTACCTTCTCGCTGCTCTCTCTGGCCCTCCAGACCCTGATCCCAATCTGTGCCCATAACTCACCTAAGTTGCAGCCTCTGCTTCCTCCAAGTGACTCAGACACACAATGTAACCTCGAGACAAGGATACCTTATCAGGATTACAGTGACATTAAGAGTCTATAACATGTTATTACCTCACAGTGTGGCTTACGGATGGACACTTCAACATGAGTCAGAGGAAACAAAAATCTGTCCCTGTTAAGATCAGAAGGAACAGAGGGACAACTGAATGTGTTAGTAGATGTGAGTAGAAAGAAATTCAGACTACTTCATCATCTTTTGTAGTCATCCCACTGCCATCCTTCATAGTGCCACAGCTTTCAACAGCAGGAGCAAAAACCTTACAGGTCTAACGCTGCAATCACATCAATAACAAATGACCTCAAGAAACTTCAGACTGAACTTTTGTGTGAATTGAGGAAAAAAAAAGTACTGACTCACCAGCAGTGTGTCAAGAACAGTTTTTATGATGCTTCTATTGTTAAACACAGCTGCTCTTCAAAGTAGAACAAGTTTCGCCAGGATCTGCATTAAGCTTAACTTAGTAAGACACAACAATAAAGGCCATCCAAAGCAACTCTACCAGCCACACATAAACCCACTGATGCACCAAGAAACTACCTGAAAAACATGCATCCCATTTAACCACATTAGAGAACGTTGTTTCAATAAAATCTGACTGCAATGGACAAAATCATAATTCAAAAATCAGAGGGAAAAGCAGGATGAGAATGGCTCATTTCTTGAAAATGTGAATTAATGAACCCCTGTGGTCTTCAAATTTCAAACTTCAGAAGTTCTGAAGCATGGACTCCCTGTTGAATCATTTTCTCACTCTGTTCCACGACTGCTATGATAGCTGATCCTGCTGCACCTTGTAGGAATTTCTCCATTCTAAAGGAAAATCTTGTGGCCACACGGCCTCCCCCCACGGCCATCCAGCAATGGAAAGACTGCATTCAGAAGCAATACTGAGCTACGTGCGTGTGAGTCAAAGAGTTATTCAGGGGATTACTCAAAAATTCTGATGTTTGAATCATCATTTGTCAGAAAACAGTCTGCACAAAGCATTGCTTACTAGGTGAACCTCACTTAAATTTTTCATCAGCTGTGTTTACTCTTCCTGAATTATTCAGTTCTACAAACGTTTTAGGTTGCACAGAAAAACACAGGCTTATGACTCTACCAACCTGACTGGGCCACTGCAGGCTGGTGCCCCATCACTGCACAATTTATAGCATTCAGTTGCTAATAAAAAAGCTTTTTGAGGCAAACATTTGAACACAGTAACAAAAAGAAGAAAAAAACCCCACCTACAGTGGTTCAATGGTTGTACAAAAATTGTTCCATCACAAGTTCTCAAGTTTAGTGTATGTTAACGCTTCTGCTAAAGGAAATGGCCTAGAAAAGCAGAGATGATGTAAAACTTCAAAGGTGGAGAAGGTAAAGAATCTCATTGCTCTTGATGTTTAAAGACGAAAACACCCAATCCTAACGCTCCAGAAAAGCACTGCAGTGAATACTGAAGCTATGATTAACGTATCTACGTCTTAAAAGTTCTCCATGTATTTAATTTAAGAAAAACAACATCTGTTTCTGTCAGGATTCTGATTAAAGACACCAGAAATATCATAAAGTTTGACAGGTATGGCACCAGTGAGCAGAACTGTGTGGGGTTACCTCACACTGTGACTGCAGGGCAAACACTTCCGTCATTTGTGTTGTGGCTGACAGGTCTGAAATCAGAGATCTTCTCATTATGCATCACAAGGTCCTATTAGCAAAGAGCTCGGCAGACAAACCGATACCCATCCACCTCTAGGAGCAACGTGGGAGGATCCCGATGATATCCGCGAAAGGTAAATTCCATCCACCAGCAGCCTGAGATCATCCCCAGCTGCATTTCCAGAAGGCAAAAACCGAGGAATCCCCAACTCCTTTGGGCACAAAGCACCTCTCACCTTCCACAAAGCAAACGCTAATAAACCGTGCAAAAGTACTTATAGAGTAATAGAGAACAGCTTTAATAACGGAACCGGGAAATCACCCCACGGCAGCACTTTGCTGTCACGGTCAGGACGGCGCTCTGCTGCGTTTGGCTCCGCATCGTGCACTCAAGGGACGCCCGCAGCAGCTCCGCTTCCACAGCCAGAGGCAGCAGGAAGAGCCGGCGCTGCCACAGAGGTGCGATAAAGCACGGCAGCAACAGCGACGATGTCAAGCGTAGCCCGAAAGTAACGAGAAAGCACTCAGAGGGCTGAGGTGTTTATACGGTACGCTACAGGCTGCTCACACAGCCGGAGGAACGGGGGGGCCGAACCTGAGGAGACGGCGGCACCGGGCGGCTGCGCGGGAACAGCGCACAGCGATCCCCACCCCACAGAGCCCCGCCGCCCCGGCCCCACGCACCGGCAGGCAGCCCCGCTCCCGCCTTCAGCGCGAGATAAGGTTGCTCTGAGGCACCGCCGTTACAAAGCTCAGCCACTCACGGAGGAAAGGAAAAGACAGAAAAGCACCGCGCTCCGTTTTACCTCCGGCGCCGTGTGAAGCGCTGCACCCGGCGCCGCCGCCCGCCGCAGGCCCCGCGGAGCCGCCGCTCACCACTTCCGGGTGGAGGGAGGCAGGGCGGCACCCATTCAGCGCCGCGCGCGCACTGCGCACGCTCCCCACCCCCTCCTCACCCCACCGCCCCCTGGCGGCGGCGCGGTGCGATGCGCTGCGGGCCGTGTCGGGGGGCGGCTCTCCCGCCCTCGCCCACGGCTCCTGGGAGCGGGCGTTCTTGGGGAGCCAGGTGCTTTCTAAGGCGGGGCCCTGCGGCGAGAAACGGGAGTGTGCGGATTCCTTAAAACTCCAAAACCCGTCTGGGAGGGCCGCCTCACGACACTGCTGGCGCTCACCGCCTTCCCCGAGCGGCTTTCTGCAACGCTGGGGCTGCGCAGGAGATCCTTCTCGCGGGCTTAGGCTTCCCCAGCGGGAACTTCGGCTGAGCAAAAGGGCAGCGTCTGGAATCACTCACGGCCTCCGTAGGGTCCTCCCTGCTTGCGTCAGGCTAATGCTGAGGTCAGCGTAGCGCTCCTCTATAAGCGCAGCTCGGGTGGGGAGCATCCCATTCAGAAGCCCCGAGGGCGCGGAGCCGAGACCGGCTGTGGGGATTCGCTTTGATCCTCCGCGCCGCCAGGGGGCGCTCAGCGCCTCGATCCCCTCAGAACGGGGCGGCGCTGCGCGTGCGCGCGGTTCGAACGTGTTGGCGGCCGCGGCGTTCCTCAGCGCGGGGCGATCGTCGGCGCCACTCTTCTCTCCCGCCGTTCGCTGCCGCTGTTACCCTGCTCTATGTTTGAAGAATGTCCGCGTTGACAGACGGAGAAACGTCCCAGAACGTGCGGAAAGGTAGCGGCGGGGTGAGGTGAGCGGACCCCGCCCGCCCGGCTGAGGCGCGGGCCCGGCTGAGCGCTCTGTGCTCTTTCAGGGAGAAGAATCGTGAAGTCCCGCTACCTGCAGTACGATAAGAAAGAGTCCAGTAAGGTACTCGGCACTCTGGGCTCGCGGAGTTGTGAGCGAAGCGTTGTGCGGTGTGACATCGGCGCGGGGCGGGCACCCGGGAGAGCGGCTGGGATGGTCGGTATTGGAGGGGGGGACAGGGCGGGCTGTGGATGCTGCCCACGTTCACTCCTGTCTGCTTTCTGGTCGTCAGAATGCTTCAACAAAATCTTTTTCGTCATCGACTTCCAGTGCATCTTCTACAGCTAAAGCAAGACCGGTGCTCGCCCAGAAGTCTGAAGGTTCTGGTAAGTCTTATCAGAAGGATTTTGAATTCTGTCATTTTCTCAATGTTTTTCCAGCATCTGCCGCTCTTAACAACTTTAAAACATGTGGTAAGGTGATGTTTATAATACTTACATCGCTGCTATCTCTAAGGGAATTAATGTATAGGATTATGCTGTGGGATTAAGAGATGCAAACTCTTGTCTGGATGTTATCGTAAAACACTACTCTGGAAACGTTTGGGATAAAATTCTGAATTACTTTATTTAAGTTGCGAGTACACAACTGGTGCATATCAAGTGAATGGGAAAAGTTTGCCCCATACTATTAAAAGCTGTAGTAATTGGACAGATAAATGTGATGGGAAAGATGCTACCACAAAGGTGTGATGACAGAAGGACCAGCATGATAGAAAGGTGCCATAAAGGAAGAGAAGAAGAATATTTAACATAGAAGATTCTAGATTGACAAGTACCTCACCAAGGAGGAACCTCCAGAAAGAAATCCTTCCCTAGGGCCAGTCAGCCCTTAAATGAGCTCTAAGAGAGGTGCAGCCAGGCTCCACCCCCCCTGTCTCACAGCTGAGTTGCCTTCACCTGTGCCCCCAGGGCTGGCTGGGTCCTTTCCCCAGGTACTCAATCAGGCTGTGACTCAAGACTTCCCATACAAGAGCATATAGAGATGTGAGCTTGTACAATATCTGCTTTAATTTTAGTTTGATAACAGCTTCTTTCTGCAGGTGTTGCCTCTGGCTTGTTAAATCAGAGTAGTTTTGAGAAAGGTGACCTGCAATCCACTTTATTAGATGGAGATAAAATTACTCGACCAGACCTTGATCTTTCAGCTATTAATGGTAAACCTCCATTCATATTTAATTTCTTATTGTTTTGAATATATATCTATTAACTTGATTATAGATTTCTACTGGATTTGCCAAAAGATGGTATTAAATAAGATAAATGTTTATTTTTTGAGTTTATTTAAAGACTTTAGAAACTTTAAAGAATTCAGAGTTGGAGTGAACCTTTTACTTCTCGGTATCTTTTGGGTGTGCTCTTTTTTCTTTTAGAGTTTAGGATCAAATATTAAAGGCCAAAGTAACATCAGGCCTTTGTAACAGATAAGGAGCGTTAGATAAGGAGCTCTTCTGAAAATTATGCCACATCTGTTAGGTAACTGTTACCTAAAGTTAAATACTTGTCTTATCCTCGTTATCTCGTGAGCCCGATAAAAAGCTGAAAACATGGCGCAGTAAGTAGATATACCATCTTTAAATTCTTAGTGCCTTTGAAGGATCTGATGTCTGTTGACCTACCCCCGCATATTGCTCATAACTTTTCTCTAATGACACAGATAAAACCGTCCTACAGAAGTCTACAAGTTCAAAGGCTTCCTGCAAAACAGATAAAGGGCCATGTGTAAAAAACCAGAAATCGGTGAGTCTCGCTGCTTCCGTTTGTTAAGCATCTTTATTTTGGGATATGTGCAATGTTTCTGTTTCTCTAATATTGGTAACAACCATTCAGGTTTCTGGGCTGCTCCAAAGCCAAATGAGAGCTCTGTTGTACTGCTTGCAATGTTTGTTTTGTTCATTGGGTGTAAGTCTCAAAGTTTTACCACAGCTTGTTGTAGTAAAAAAATTTGCTCTGTAGCATCTCTTCAGGCTAATTCTTTTTATGCTTCATTCTAATTATATCACGTTATCTTTAAATACTTCCCAACCATTTTTTATCAGAAAATTATTTCTACCTAATCTCCCTCACTGCTAAGTCCTCAGGTTCTATTCTGGTGTTTCAGATATCTGCTGAGAGCAGCATAAGGGTTGGATGAACAAAGAATAAGCATTTAGTTAATCTGGGTGACTGTTGCTGATGATCATGCTGATTCTGGCCACAGACTGGACTTTCAGTAATTTATTTACATCCTGAAAATATGACTGTTTAAATTCCATAACTGATCCAGAATTTTCCTTTTTTTTTTTCCTTTTTTTTCTGCAAGAAAAACAATCCTGCTGTTGTGGGGGCAGAGCTGAGCTCTCAGGAGCTGATTTTAACTTACCTAAGAGTGAAGGTGAGTCAGTCAAGTGTGTGGTGTTTCAGATGAAAAAGAAATTAAACGACTTTGATATCGAGTTGTATGCATGCTGATGAAAGTCATGTTGTTATGGTTTTATGTGTTCTAAACTACGTGCTCTAAGCCTACGTGATGGGTGTGCCTTGAAAACTCTGAGTGAGTTCTATGCCAGTTTATTAAGCTGGTGCTGGTTCTTCATGAAGCAGGGACAACTGAAGTTCCAGGGAAGCAGGAGTGAATGTTTGGAATTCAAGGCTGTAGCAGTGATTTTGTTTTTTCTCACTCAGTAGTATATAAGTGTAGTTTTCCTTTACAAAAAATATATTAATTAGGAGTCAGTAGAGAAAAGGGAGAGAAGGCTTTAACTTAAGTGTGCTAGACTTGCATTTGTTACTTCATCTTAAGTAAGTTACCTTAGCTATGGATGTCTCTTGGATGTAACAGCAGCAGAATGACGTGGCTGAGCTCGAGGAAAAAGCAGAAGAAAACTTGTTAATGTTGTGTGAAGAAAAAGAGAGACAACAGGAGAAGCTCTATGAGTTGAAGCGTGAAATTCTGCTCAGAGAGAGAGAGGAAAAGCTTGATGAGGAGCTTGTGAAACAGGTAGGCTTTATTGCAGTTCATTCTGCGTTTGAACAATCTGTTACATTGTTAACAACGTACTGACAGCTACTAGACTGTAATAATCTAATAATAATCCTTTCTCAAAGATGATTTCTGTGCTTTTGTGGCCTGCTGAGGCACAGTTTTATGCATCTGTAAACATCTACTTCCTGCTGTAGCCTGTTGTGCTCTCTAGTAATCTAAACAAATGCCTTTGTCACTTTTTTGGCCCTCCCTGATGGAGGCAGGAAGGAGAAGTTGTTGCTGTTAGGCGAGGGGCAGCAGCACGAGCTGCCAGAGCAGTTTACATCTCCTGTGCATGGACTGTAAACATCTTAAAACCACACTATTTTGTAACTGCAGGATGTTATGGCTGGAGCAGAGATGCTCACCCTTAAATGCGTGGAGGACATCTCCTGTCGCTTTATACTTTTGTATGTTAGACAGTAATAGTTCTGATCTGGTTGTAAGAAGACAAACTTGTAATGATTTTCTTGATAGCAGATCATCTTTAGAAGCTAAAGCCTCCATATTCTCTCAGGTTTTCTTAGTTTTGTTGCATCAAATTAGAAGGGTAGGGTGTTTTGAACAACTGATTGGCAAAACTGAACATATGCTTGCTTTTATATGTGTACAAAACGGCTGCTTTGTGAAGAAGTGTTGATTCATCATGTCCTTTTCAGATGGAAGTACTTTCTCCTCTTGTTCCTCTTCTTGAACAATTTAAAGAGCAGTATAAGAGCTTTGCAGTTGCTCTGGATGCCACTAGACATAAATTACCCATTAAAAACATTCACATAGAGGGAGATATGCCAACGTACCTAGGTATGAACATTATATTTCAAATATACTTTCAGCAATAGGTGTTTCTATATGCCAGACTTGTTATCTTGTGTTTCCTAGACCTGCTTGTGGTCACTGGAGCAGTTTTTAGTGCCATTCATAGAGTTTGTCTGGACACTGGGCTGCAACATTTGTCATTTGTTTTGATATGAGTAATTACTGTCTCCATCTAACCATTAAACTGCTGTCACACTTTTTTTTTAAACATATCTTTGGGAGAAAATGAACTTTCTAGGATTAGGACAGTCTATATAAGCCTTTATATTTTATTTTTTTTACTGTATTCGTTCCGTTCTTCCTTGCTGGCTCTTCCTAATGTGTCAGCAAGTTGAAGAGTAGTAGAAATATGGTGATGTCTTTTTGTTCCTGTGTGAAGGGCAGGGTCCCATGGACAGACTCACTTGTGCTTCCTGTAGAACTTCATCCCTGCTTACACTTCAAAACAAATGGGAAGATTTTATTGAAAATCATAACGTTCTTGTAAGAGCTTTTGAAATATGTAAGGCACGTATTTTTTGCTTTGTGAATGCTAAAGGAAAGGACAGGATGAATTTCAAGTTGGTGGTCCTTTCCAACATGCGATTAGTTATGGAATTTTGGGGGTTTAAAGCTTGACATTTTTCTCTTGTATTTGAATCTGGTAAAATTCTGTGAGGTGCTTGAGTTTGATCAGCAAGTTGAAGTAGCAGAAATAGAGTTGTTGCTGTTAGTCTGTAGCTAAAAGTGATTTGGCTTTTCTGATTTTCTAATGGCTTAACAAGCAATAGTTTGTCGTTCACTTGTTCCTCCTTGCTGTAGCTATTACATAATCTTGTATTATTAACTGCATGCATTTAAAAAAAAAATTAACATCTCTTATGTTGTAGACAAACTGCAAAAGCAGTTGACTGTCACCCAGGAGCTTCTGGCAGAAGTTATGCCAGACTGCTCAGAAGAAAGTGCAAAAGCATTCAGTGAACTGCAAGGTACTGAAGAGGTGTTTCAAAAGCTGGAGAAAGAACTTCGAAGGTATTTACAGCAGTGTGAAAACTCTCTGTGTGTTCAGAAAAAAGCGTGTAGATCTGACCTTTGTATCCAGAATGGGTCCTGGAGCATTAATGGAGGGAATAGTCCTGCTCAGTTGCAGGCATCTTTGTTTCTGTCCCTGCCCTGCCTGTAAAGGAGAGCTGTTTTGTTCGGTCTGTGTAATCTTAGTTGGACTGCAGGACTGCTGCAGCGTGCTGCTTTCTGACACTGGGAGGGAAGCTGTGAATCTCCACATGGATACTTTGGTGGTTTGGTCGAAGTTTTCCTCCACAATGACTGACTTCACCTGCTTCATTTGTTCCAGGAGCTTCACTCAAGTGCAGAACCTGTCGTATGAAGCTAGCAAAGAAGTTTCACTGCATAATCAAAGAATATGTGAGGACAATCATGGCGTAGATGTTGTGAAGCACTGGTACTTCAACTGAGTGTCTGTGATCTGTGTGTTTTATTTTGTTTGTTACTGATGGGTGGGTCCTAAATCAATGTCAGACTTGTATGTTTTTGTTTATTGTCTTTGATTTGTCCTGTATCTCGCTTTATTTATGGACAGAACACATCCAGCTTTCCAGTTTCAATATGAAAGCAGCTACATGTGTGACTGATCTAAGAATGGAATTTTCTTCTGCTTACCCATAAGGAGACTTATTTTTTTAAACAGCCATTTCTGTGACACTTTTATCATCACTTGCTGCCTTGGTAATACTGCAAGTTAAATCAAATGTTATTCTTAGCAAACATGAACTATGTATCCTTAAACTCACTTTCTTGCACCTGGCTTTGAGTGCACTGCTTTGCAGCTCTTCCCAGCACAGTGTTCCTTACAGGGCCACGTCTCAAGAGAGAGATGTGGAGCTGTGTTTGTTGTACTATGTGGTTTTTTTTTTAATCTGGATAGGAGAACCAGGAGGAATGCACAGCATGATCATTAATCACTTGGTGAACAGCTTCCAGAGGAACTCTTAATTGCCCCTTGTGTCTGGGTTTTTCAAGGGGAAAAGCAACGTGGGTAGCAAAGAATGAGGCTGGTGAACAGGAGTAGAGTTTTGGTATATTTTTGCCTAATTGTCTTGTAAATAAATTACTGAAACATAAATGCTTTTGTATTGATGCTTTCTCTTGAAGTGCTTTAGATCTTTATTTTAAAATAAAGATTACTTTTTCACTGCTGCGTTAGGAGCCATCATGTTTGAAAATCTTCACTGATCTCCTAAAGAAGCTTTTGTTTCCACCTGGCTTACAATGGGCAAACATTACACAATGTGTGCAGGGGAGGATTTCTAGGCATGAAGTCCTAAGGGCAAGTCGTGTCCTCCTGGCACCCAAAGCTCAGATGCCAGAAGATTCTGATCATGGAAAGAAACTTCTAACCTTAATAGTGCATAAGTGCTGGAATGAGAAAGATAATAATGATCTGTTAGAACATGGATGCTAGCTGTGGAAATGGCTTTTTCAACACGCAAATAAATGATTTAGGTTTTCTTCCTGCTGTTAGCAGAGGTCTAGAGAGATTCTGTCTCCGATGATTAAAAATAAGATGAAATTAAGCTGTAGGACGGGGTCAGTAGAGGTGTGTATTGGATAAGTCCACGTACGACAAGCAGTTAAGACCTCCATCGTATGTAATTTCAGTGTCATCGTTGCACAGCAGCTGGTCCACGACGTGGTGGGAGGACAATTATTTTCAGATGTTATCTTTTATTTCTATTTATTTTAGCTATGTTAGATCAGCTACACCTGACAGCTTACCTGTGTGTGAGCTGCCTTTTGTGCCCCACATCACAGGCAGCTGCCCGCAGCAGCGTCGTTTCCCTGCACAGGAAGGCAAACTGCGCCTGCAGCGTTCACCGCTGGGTGGGGAGCTTTGCTGAACGGCCGGCTCGGTGAGTTGTAGCTCGGCAGTCATTCTGATGGGTGCAGAGCTCCGTACAAAGGGCCATAAGTGATAACGCTGCTGGTCAAACTGCGGTTTTCCCTGTGAATAAACGCTGGGCTGCGACCTCGTGCCTTTAACCTGTTTGTTGTAACTGCCGTTGCAGGACTCAGAAATCTGTTACGAGGGATTCCCTAAATTCTATGGGGGCATGGATGGCATAATTAAGTAAATCGGGTCTGAATTTTGTTTCTGCACCATCACAAGGCAGAATGGCTGTCCTAGGACTTATTGATGATAGACTTCGTTGCTTATCTTAAAAATAAAAAAAGTACAGGACATACTTTAAATTTGAACCTTTCATCTTCAGTTAAATGACTTTCTACCACTCTTAAGTGGTAGATTTCAAGGACAGTTTCCATCTGAAGAACACCGTGTGCATGCTGTGACTGCAGGGTTAGGGACACCTCTTCACTCAGCTGTTTATCCTCTGAGTGAAAGAATCCTTATGCAGAGTTTCAGTGGCCTTCTGGATTTTCTCCCTCTCATCGCTTTCTAAGCTATGTAATACATCTGTACTGACGCTCAGTGAGATGGAATGCTGCTGTGTTCACCCTGAAGGACGGTGGGGGAGGAAAGGTTCTGGCTGCGATGGCAATTAAAAAGCTCTAAATCGCAGGGAAGTTCTTCCTTGCTGCTGCAGGTGGCAGTCATTACCCGCGCAAGAAGCCCAAGCACTCAGAGCTGAAGGCCGACAGCCCGCGCAGGGCGGCGAGGAGCACGAGGACGCGCACCGTTGCTTCGGAGGAATCGCAGGCGTTGGTGTAATGGCCGTTCTTTCCTAAACGGAGCACTTGTGTGAAGCTCTGTACCGGTAGTGGACGAATGTCAGACGAAGCAGCACGCTTCTTCAGGAAAAGGTTGTAATTTTGGACTTTCTTCACTGTTGCTTGAATGGAATATTGATTCTGATTGATTCTGTTTTGACTCTTTGAAGAAACAAGAAGTCTTTCAGGTTCCCCCAACACAGAACAGCTACGGGCACTCCGTACTGTCATACTTACCAGTGTAAATCCAAACCAAAGTGCAGGAGCTGAGCAGATGTGGCAATGCTGACTTTGTATTTCCCACCAATGTTCTGACAGCATCGCATGCTCTGAGTCTGCCTGAAGTCCTGGGCTCTTTTCCTTCAGGTTATTGAGCCCTTCTTACTTTTGCACCTGGAAATAGTGACGTCCACATCTGCTGTGTTTATAATATTGTTTCAATGCAGATTTACTTCTGTTCTATTTAAATTTTTGGAGTTCTTAATCCCTGTGTGTTCATCTTTTGGACCAGAAGTTAATATTTCCAATTGTTAACATCAGGTTGTCCCAAGGCTTTGTGTCTGTGTTTGTACGTGTAATGTTTGGGGCATTTTTCTCTTCTCAAAACAAAATAATTGTATAACAAGTCAAGTCGGTCTGAGGGCTTGAGGGAGACAGACTGGGAGTGCATGGTGGAGATGTAAGCATTTACCCTCTGCAAAATTGTGTTCCAGTGAGCACAAGGTGATTGGTGAAGATCATCCTAAGCCAGCTTTGTGCTGCACAGACTGCCTGGCCTGGGCTGTGAGTTTCTTGGAGAGTCCTGCCCTGGTTGTTTTAACCTCCAGCTCAGGAAGGCTGTGATACAGCGTTTTTTGTTGTTGTTCCTGTGCTGTGATAAGGTCACCAAGGGTCAACATAAGGAATCACCCCTTTTTGCCATTCTGCTGCAGTGCAGATGCAGCTCAGGAGACAACTGAGGCCTGTTTGTGTCCCCAGCCCTAGAATCCTTTGTTTGTGCCAGCTGCAAATGGAGCCGATTCTTTGCTCATCAACAGCAAATAAATATCTCATGACCCCAGCAGATGTTTCTGCATTTTAGGCTGATGAGAACTTGCATGGTTACTGCAAACTGCCCTGCCTTAGAGTAAATAGCACTTTGTTGGAGATCCGGAAGCTCATCCTGAACGTGACAAACAGATTTCTGGCCAGACTGCGATTGCCGGGATGTGAAAAGTGTTCTGCAGAGGCAGAAGATCTAACAGCTCTGAACTGCACCATTGAGCCACACCAATTACACCAATTAAGAGCATTTCCAGTGATTGTGAGAGCGCTCCTGCTCAATCCACAGAAATAATTTTAGATTGGTCCTTCCACTGTATTTGTGTGAGGCCTCTCAAGCAGGTACAGGGATGGAGGACTTGCTCTGCAGAATAGTTTCAAATCAGTTTCTCTTAAAATGTTCCTGTGAAAGCATTTCTGCATATATCTGCAGTTTCTGTAAGAATACCTTGCCCTCTGTAGCAGAAATGCTGAGCCTGAAGCACCTGGTGGGAGGGCAGGGCCAGCCCAGGGGAGCTCAGGTGTGTGCAGTGCAGTGCAATGCAGTGAGTGACTGGAGGGGCTGCAGCCAGGATCCCCCCCCTTCCCAGCCCTCATTTAAGGGTTGGCACTGGAAGTAAGGGGAGCTTCTAGAGATTCTCTGCTTTGTTTCCATGTTCACACTACTGCATTTGGGCTTGTCCTCATTTACTGCAGTCTTCTATGCTTGGCTACCAAAGGGGCTGGCGCAGATGCAGAAGGAAAAGGGAGAACAAAAAATGGCTTTTAAAGAGAAGGTGCTGTGGTTTTTTTTATAACGCTGTAAAAGTTAAGTAGAACCTTTCTCTTGTCACTGAATTTTTAAGGACTGACACAAATGTGTTTTTCCCTTGGGAGGAAGGGACCAGTGGTTTGGGTTTCCTTACGCCAGAGGTCTCTCACTTGTTTGAGGAATACCTCTCTCACGTTACATGTAGTTATTTATCAGGGTAGAACCGACTTAAAGTGCGTTCACACCTTCTGTACAGTGCAGCCTCTCTGACATACCACACAGCCACATGAGCCCCTGCACATCCTCAGCCTGGACAAGTGCCTGAGATTCCTCAAATGTCCTGAGCAGCAGAGCTCCTTTTTTTTGTAAGCCAAACAAAAATCTGAGCTATGCGCCGTGTGAGCCGTGGTGAATATGGCCCATAGATGCGACTGATGAATCGGTTTTATACATAAGAAATGCTTACAGAACTTCCTTTAAGCTTCTAACTGTTCCCAGATGTGGGCTGAGGCGGCTGCTGGAATTCCATCACCTGTTGCATCACACTGAATAGGACTCATTTTGGCAGGCACAGAAAATTCCATTTCAGTAACTAAATAGTTTGAAATGATGCTAAAGCCTTTTTTTTTTCTTTTTTCTTCTTTTTTTTTTTTTCCCCAGACCAAACTTATTCTACCTGCTCTTACAGGATAGCACGTACTTCCATAATTAAAAGACTTTGCAATCTGCAGAGGCGGCAGTGGCCTTATTTCCTACAGTCAGCAAATATTGAACTGAAAACCTTCAGTTCTGAAGGAGTTTCAGTGGCACTTTGTGGTGAGTTTTTCTGTACAGAGCTCAGATCTCAGGTGTGAGTCTGCAGAGAGCAACCTGTGCATCCGTGCAGGTGGGTGGGTGATTAATGGTGGTGATCAGCCTGTTTTTGAAAGCAGGATGCTGTTATGCTCAGAACTTACCTGATCTCAGCAGAGCTATTAATGAAATCATTGTTTGGATTGGTGAGCTGTTGTACATCAGTTATGGACTGCTTTACCACAAAAAAACAGCAGAGGTGCTTTGTTTTCACTTTGCCTCCTTACTGCCTTTAATTACAGGCCCCCAGCCTGCTGTTAGATCCTACCCTTAGGAGGGAGGCTCACATCAGTGCTGCTGCTTTGCAGATAGGAGAGCTGAGGCACGCAGGGCTCTGAAGGTGTATCTGAGAAGATGAGGATGCTGAAAAAGAGTTTGAAATGGTCACATTTAATCTTTGCTTCTTTCAGTCCTGTTTGTCATAATAAAAACATTCTCATTTCAATGTACTTTCTAGTAAGTTGTGTCTCATAAAGCCCAGCTGGTTTGCTTGGGAAATATCTCTTGATGAATCTGAAGGAGAGTGAAGAAGTAAGGAAAGAACCACTTAATTCAGTACTAGTGCAAGGCTCGTGAAGAGAGTGAATGTCTTATTTACTAACTATTTACTAATTAACCCAACTTAACAGAATGTGTTCTTGCAGAACTGCCTCACTTATCCATGACCATCACAGTGAACATACTCTCCTACTAGAGGAGGAACAGCGCCATAGGAAGTACAGTAACACAGCCTGGAGGAAGGGGAGAGCAGAGGAGAGGCTTCCTGTCCTTAGAGGGAAGATGTGCTGGGAGGGCCTCGTTTTGACTTCATGTTTTCTTGGACGTGTCTTCAATTTCAGACAAACAAAAGAGTCCCCTGGTAGCTCTCACGATGATGTTTGTCATCTAAAGATGCGTAAGTGATGAAGTGAGCAGGAGAGGAGTACTTGTGCTTGAACAGACAGCAGTGAGCAAAATGGACCTGGTTTACATAATGCTAAAAGCTGCAAGCAGCCCCAGGGCATTCTGCAACCCCTCCCACAGATGAGCTGCAGATAGGAAAATAGTTCTAAAAACTGCAATAACCCTTCCAAAGGCGAGCCTTAAAGACCTCTTGTTAATTGGTAAGTGTGTAATTTGGATGTCCTTACTGCGTTAAGTAAGTTATTATGCTCCACTCCAACCGGGGCAAGTCTAAAACAGTGGACAAACTGAGACTGAGGATCAGCGTGTATTAATTAGTGCTTTAATAAAAGGGCTCAAATAGGTGATTTCTTTAAAACTTAAAACGGGCTTGGCTGTGCTGTTATCTCACATCCAATCCTGAAAGCTGCAGCGGGCCTTGCAGAGGTTGCACTCCTTTTGACCATTGAGCTGCCCTCTCTGGAGCCCTCAGCTGAGATGTGCCTTTTTTGAAGGCTAACATGCAGAAATAGCATTGGTGGTGATGATATTGCTAACAATAGGACATATTCAGAATCGTTTTGCAGCTTAGCACCTTTAGCAACTCGACATGTTTTTTTTTAGGAGCCAGAAGAGCCTCTGGGGAAACACGAGGTTGATTTTTTTGATCCAAATTTTTACTTTTGCAGAACAAAAATAAATGGCTGGGCTCTGTATAGTGATTTATTTATTTGTTTTCTTCGAAGAAATAAAGATGAGTTTCAAATAAATAACCTACAAAAAATAGCTTTTTTTTTCCCCTCTGATTTCCCAGTACTTTAAGCCACGTCTGTAGTGCTGGGGGAAAAACCAAATCCATGCTACCACCTCCACTGAGGGTTTCATTAATTGCTGGGGTAGAGCCCAGCTGTGTTGCAGCTTGTCTGATCCCGGGCTGCCTCCACAACAGTTGGAGGAGCAACTCCTTGGTGCGTGGGCTGTTTCTGCTGTCCCTCGGAGTCGTGGTATTCATTTTGTCACCTTGAATAACCGCTGCTGGTTGGGTCTGGGTCCATTCATGCTCGTGCATCTTCCTGCGAAGAGCAGCAGCTCCCCGAGTGCCTTTTTGTAATACTTTTTTTTTTTTCCTGAGCAGGATTTTTCTTCTGTGGGTGACCTTTTGCCCACAAAAGCAGCTTTGCCCTTAAGCAACCGAAGAGATGTATGTAAAAACGGATCCCTAATGATGCACAGGGTAAAGTCTTCGACAAAATAAGCAGAATTAGAAGGAATAGTGAGGAACGAAGGGCCGGGTGCTCTGCTTTGCCCTGGTCTGTGCCGCAGCCCGGCGCTGGGCTAAGCTCCCCGTCCTGTCGCGACCCCCCGTACCCACGGGCCGGGACGGAGGGATGGAGGCGGACGGGTCGGGCCTGCGCGCGGAGGAGGACGGAGCAGCAGCAGCGCTGGCGGTGGGCACGGAGTCGGACAGCGGATCTCCAGCGATGCTCGGCGGAGCGCCTCAGTGCCCAAAGGCTCCGTCAACAGAAGCGGAGCACGGGGTGCAGCGAGCCGAGCCGGGCTGCTGAGACCGCGCGAGGACGGAGGAGGAAGGTGAGGACTGCGGTGCAGGTGCCGTCCTCGTGGGGCTGCCCGGGTCGGCAGAAGGGGAGCAACGGCTTCGGTGGGAGGAGGAGGAGGAGCGGCCGCCGGGACCGCGCGTGGCGGCGCACCTGGGCCGGGCCGAGAGGCGGAGGTGCGGGGCGCTGTCAGAGCGGGCGGGGAACCGCAGACAAAGAGCCGGGGCCGGAGCCGAGCGGGCACCGGGGCCAGGAGGGGGCGGCCCGGGGGCGGGGACGCGGCGGGGGCGGCGGCCACAGAGAGGCACCGGGGAGCCGAGCCCGGCGCGGGGCGGCCGCGGAAGCAGCAGGGCTGCGCCCCGGGAACAAAAGGCTCCGGCGGCGGAGAGCGGCGCGGCTGTGGAGCCGTTCCCGGAGCAGGATGCGCCGAGCGGAGCGCCGCTGCGCCTGGGCGGTTCTGCTGACCCTGTGCGGCCTGAGCGCGGCGCAGCCCCGAGGCAGGCTGTGAGTACCGGGGCCGGCGGCGAGGATCGGGGCGGACCGGGACGCGGCCGCGGTGTCTCGGCGGGCGGCGGGGAAGCAGGGCTCCGGGCTCCGGGCGGCGGCTGCGGCCGTAACAAAGCCTCGGGGCGCCGCGGCGCTCCCTGCCAGCACGTTTGTACTCGCCGGTGCAAAAGCAGCAAAGAGGAGGGGGGGAAAGTTTTCCTTAGCGCTACCTGCGTGCAGCTCCTCCGGCGCGAGGCTGCGATGCTTTTATCTGGCAGCAGTTATTTCAGGAATCCGGGCCGTGCCGAAGGTAGCGCTGCCGGAGGTTGGGGAGCGCTCCGCTGTGGGACGTCCGACGGCAGAGCGTTTCTCTGCGGGGAAAGTTGCGTGGTTTTTTTGGCTTTTAGCAGTGGAATCCCCGCTTTGTTGCAGCTCGTTTGGGTTTGCTTTGATGAAGGTTTGCTTTGTTCTTTATCCCGGGTGCGTTGTGGCTCGTCAGCATCGTGAATGGCCGCATTAAACGAGTGCCACGGAGAACTCATTTTCACTTGCTTGCTAGAAAGTATTTCTTGTCCTGCCAAGTTCTGGTGTAAGCTGACAGAGCCCTCAGTCAAACGTGCTTAAGGGCTCTGTCCAGTCACTGTCAGCTTAACTGTTTAACTGCCAAATAAAATATTTAGTATTCAGATGCCGTTTATGTGCTGACTTACATGGCTGTATCAGCAGGCTGGGGCTGCAGGAAGAGCTGCAGCGATTTAGAACAATGTGCATCCATGTGCTTCACAGATGGCACCGCAGCGCTGTGCTGATGTGACAGTTTGAATCGGATCATTCCGTGCTGGATGCAGATGTGCTCTCCTTCCCTCTCTAAATACATCAGTGATGTTTTCCTTAGTGGGAGCTTGCAGGCTTAGTAGTAATTTTTTATTGTTGCTCTGATGAGTTTTCAAACCTGGCGACCAGAAGGTTTTGTGTCCATAAATACCCCACACAGTGTGACCCGAATGCCGCAGAGACCTGAACTTCCTTTGGGTAATGGGATCTCCATGGCAATGAGGCCTGCTGAGAGAGAGACACGGGGCTGGAATTTGATAGAAGATGACTGAGGGGGCTGTAAAACAGCATCGTCTTCACCCCGAGTGATAATTAATCATGGGCTGAAGCAGCCTGACCTGCGGCACTGTGGAAAGGCATGGACTGAGAAACTGCTCTTAAACTGTCATACGAGGAGCTGCCTTGTTTAAAAAGTCCTTTTGGGTGGGAGAAAACAGCCAACAAAACCCAGACAAATGAACCAACACAAAGGCATCATGCCTTGAGGAGAGCATAAATGTGTTGCTTATAGCCAAACACATCAAAAATTCTGACTCTGTGTGACTTTAACTTCATAACTTCGTGTCACAGCACTGTTCATCACAGAGGAATGGTGCAGATTCCATTCAGAAACACAGAGATCGTATTATAGATGGGGCTGCTAGGGTGGCATCAACACTGTGTGCCTGTTGAGGTAATTCCTCTTTGCCTGCAGTTGGGAAGTTGTAGGGTAGTATAATTACTTGATCAGGACATTCGGTCTCTTTATGATTAGTTAACTGTATATTTCATTTATTTAGGTCTGTGCAATAAACAGTCCTATATTCTGTAAACAAGAACACTGATGTCTTTGAATATGAAAGGTTGAACTCTGTAACTCACTGAACTGTTCATTTCTGTGTGCAATCTGCGCCCCTTTCATGCCACTGACGTAAGGCTGGGACTGCTGCAGGTTGGAGACCTGGCCCCAAATGGTTCTGGGGACCTGTGTCTGTCCTTCACTTTCTGTTGGCGCTGTCAGTGCCGTACGAATGAGATCACACTCCTGTTACTCTGAATGACCTCCCACTTCCAATCTTGCTTCTTATATGTATAGAGGCTATTTGATTGCTGCACCTTCTGTATTCCGGTCTGGTGTTGAGGAAGCTGTGAGTGTGACCATCTTCAATGCTGTCAAGGAGACAACGGTCCAGATTCAGTTGGTTGTGAAAGGAGAAACTGTGTCACGGGGCCATGGAACTGTTCTGGGTGAGTTCTTGTTGTTCTGAGCTTGGAAATTACTTTGGGGGATCATCAGTGTCTCTTAATGAATTACTTTGGGTGATAACGTAGCTGGAATCAAACTGGGGTTGAATTCATTGATGGCTGCTGAATGTTTCCACTTGTGGTTGTGCTGATGTGGTTTTATGTATGGGATACCAAACTGCCTCACCTTTTTCTCTTTGACACTGGCTGACAGTTGCTAATTAAATTGAGGGGAATGATGCTTATGTGTGTGGTCATCATATGCTAAGGTGAAAATATGGCAGTATTCAGCAATCAGGAGAGATTCTGTCAGTGTTGGCTTTGTGTGATTCCCGTTTCAAAAATCCAGGCCCTTCTACAGCATAATATACTGTACCTTTTCCTGAAGGAATTAACACAGTTTTTCTTTCTCATTTTAGATAAAGGAACAATCAAACTGAAGGTGAGTGTCAGTTACCTTAAGATATTTTTAATGGGAACACGAGGGATTTACCTTCAGCCATAACAGACCTTGATCTCAAGGCACAAATTGAGCTCCCATTCTGGAGCCTCTGCAGGAGGATGATGGAGAACCCAACCAAGTCCATTCCATCAGAATCCAGCTGTCAAGGCCTTACACCTCTAAAGAAATTCCACGACTGAATCTGTGACTCTGCTGTTTTACAGAAGTAGCAGCCCTTATTGCAATGTCAGGGATGTATGTGGCTCCTGAAGGAGCTGATTGCATCTGAATGAATCTTTCTATGCAGTGCCATAAGGAAACAAGTCTGACTGCTGTTGCAGTAGCTGCAGGTATTTGGGAACAGGCCTGGGGTGTTGCTGTGGCACAGCACAGTGTGTCTGCATCCTACCAGAAAGAGTTTGATTCTTATTTATCTTCTTCTTGACTGGACTTATTTAAAAATACGTAAAGACCTTCTATTTATCACACTGCAAGAAGGTTTGATATAGACAGATGTAATAGTAGACATCAGCAGTGGCACCGAATGCAGTGCATTGCAGCAGGTGATGCTCTTTGCTCACTCCGGAGTCCAGTACTCCAGGGTAGTGACTGCATTCCCAATGCCATGGGGAAGCTGAAAAGCTTTTCTGTTCCAGCCTTATGGTGTCCTTGTTTTCTAGGTGCCTTCGGGGCTTCGTGGGCAGGGACATCTGAAAGTGTGGGGCAACCGCCACGTGACAGAGGAGGGCTACATTTTTCACAATTACACCACAGTAACTATTGATAGCAAGGGATCATCGGTTTTCATCCAAACTGATAAGCCTGTCTATAAACCCAAACAAAAAGGTAAAGTGGCCTCGGAGAACTTATCAGATGCCGGGGCTGCTTTCAAGCAGTGCCTCTCAAGATGGAATCTTCTGTTCAGTGCCAGCTGTGATGAACAGTGTGTTTCCTTTCCTTCTTTCAGTGCTGATAAATCTGTTCACGGTTACCTCGGACCTGAGGCCGTTCAATGACAGGGTAAGGGGGATCTGTTTATTTCGCACTAGAATTGTGTTATTTCACACTGAAATTCTTGGCCACCTGGATTTTGTTCTGATGCGTTCTGATTCGGGAATAGAATCGGGTTTATTTGCCTATTTTGGCTTCTCAAGAGCTTTGCTTCTTGTTTGCAGCTTTGTTGTTTTAATTTGGTCTCGCTGCTGCTGAGGTGCCGTTAAGTACAATGTAGTGAAGCAGTTATGGGAAGGATTTTCTTACAGCCTTGTGCTCCGTTCAGGTTTTGCACAGATACACAAAGCATTGCCTTCCCACTCAGGTGCCTGAATGAAACTCTTGTTTCTGAGGCCAACCCAAGAAGAGATGTGTAAACGTTGTCCCTTTGTGTGCCATGCAATGGGTTGGGAAGCAGAATGTGGTCTTGTTTCGTTACAGCCTTTCATTCTTTTTTTTTTTCTTCCCTTTCAGATTGAAGCTTATGTAGTGGTGAGTATCTGCTGATCATCCAGCATGTGTTCTGTAGAGGCACAAGGTTGCCATAGCCCCGAGAGGAACAAATCTAACTTCCCCAGTCCATGATGGCCATTCCCAACTCTAACCTGTGCCACTGTCTCTATTCCTGTCTCTCTAACCCTTCTTGGTGGTTTTGTTTTGTTCCCTTAATCGCCATCACGCATACTTGTTTTCTACTTCAATTTCAGAAACTCATTCCCATTTTTCTGCCTGAGAAGAGCTGGCTAGATTCTCTGGGGTTTATAAATGTAACAGTCCCACTCAATTTCTCCCTTCTTTTCAATGCAGACACAATCCTATCCTTCATCTGGCTGGGCTGGTATAGCAGGGCCAATCTCATCTCTGCACTCACACATTATGATAGTGGAAAATAGAAATTCATGGCAAGGAAAGGGTGCTCCTGTCTTCTTCCTTATGAGGTGAATGAGAGGTTCCTTCTGTGTCTAGTCTTTTTTAAGCCATATGTTTTCTTTTGCTGTCAGCAAGTAGAAGAATTCCCTCTCTTCCTTTGTTTGCATTCTGTCACAGATTTTATGCTGACAAAAACAGCAGGATTAATTTCATCTGGCTTTGTCATCTAAAAATTGTCTTGTTGGTTATACTGCTCCCTCTATAAATTGAAAGAAAGCATCTTCAGAAACCTGTTCATCCCATGCAGAATAGGTGACTTAAGACAGGTGGAAGATCTGCCCCTTGGCAGTGCTTACCTTGTGCGTTGGCCTAGAAGCAGTGTCCTTAAATGTGCACTGAATTTTAGAAAGCAAACACCCCACAGTAAAATAAGTTAAGACATTTTTGGACGAAAGCTAATTACAAACGAGCTGTCAGTGAAGTGTGTGTGTGTTGATGTAAATGTTTTATTTTGCAAGCTAAGATGGGTATATTAATGATGCTCACTTTCACTATGATGTTTCTCATTCCCAAACCTCTGCAGGATCCTCGGGGGTCTCGTATGATAGAGTGGAGCAACTTAAAGCCGTTTTGTTGTGGTAAGTTCAAGATTATTTTAGCTCGGTGCTTTGTTTACCTTTGCTGGATGCCACTCGCTTCTGTTTGTGCTGAATTGTCTACAGCAAGCCCATACAAGGAGTAATGAGTGATAGAGAGTTCACAACACATGGTTTCCCTTCTCAGGCATGGTGAATATGAGCTTTCCTTTGTCTGATCAGCCTGTGTTTGGAGAGTGGCTCATCTTTGCTGAAATGCAGGGGCACACGTACAACAAATCCTTCGAAGTTCAGAAATATGGTAAGTTATCCAGATTGCCTTGACTGTAACCCAGACAAATTTAGAGGAACAAATGGAGGTTTTTACTGAAGATGGAGCACCTGAGAAATAGCACACACGTCATCAGGAACTGATGGTGGTTGGACTGGATGATCTTGTAGGCATTTTCCAACCTTGGTGATTCTCTGAAATGGAGTGTCATACTGCACAGCTCATTCATGTAATAGGGATTTAATTTAGCTTTGGAAGACTCTCAGAGATGCTTTCAGTCTGTCGGTGCTTTTCTTCCTTTCCCAGAGCCTTCCTTGTAATTCTGAGCTGTTTGCCCCTTCTTGGTCTCAGAGTCCCCTGTATGATAGATGTTGTTCCACCAGCATACCACCTGTGCTTTCTGACCCAATCACACAAGCTTTTGTAGACGCTGACAGCTGCTAATATTGCACCTTCCTTCCTGATATGTTGTGAAGCAAGTTGTCCTCTTTACATTCTATCTAAGAAGGAAAGTTTGGACTCAAATCCTGGAACACAGATTTCTCAGGAAGAAGTAAAACTCTGAGGATGTTCTGCTGAGGTCTTGTCAAAGTCTTGGTTTGCTCTTCTCACTGATTCCTTCTCTGCTCAGTGATGTTCTATCCCAGTACTATTAGCGATGCTGCTCTCATCTGACCATAATCTGACCTTCTCAGAGCTGTGCATGTTATTGCTGGAACCTGGACAGCAGCATCTCCTTGAAAAAGACTCTGTTATCATTTCATTTTGTTGTAGTATTACCAAAATTTGAGTTGCTGATTGATCCACCTCGCTACATTCGTGACCTTACAACGTGTGAGAAAGGAACAGTCCACGCCAGGTAGGAGAGTACTGCAATTAAGGCTTAATTACTGTAGGTTGTAGCGCAGTCACTGCAGCTCAGATCTCATCCGCTGAGACTTTTCAGTTGATTTCCAGTGTAAGAGCCTTCATAAAACATGCTAAAAATGATAGATTGGAAAACCTGTGCTGTTTTTTTTGTTTTCTAGATGTGCAAGTTGCACGGTGCTAGCCTTGATATACACAGGGAAACAGAAAATAGCTGGAAGTTATTCATTATCTTCTTTCCATTTCAGATATACATTTGGAAAACCAGTGACAGGAAGGTTAATTGTCAATATGACTATAAATGGTGTAGGGTATTACAGGCATGAAGTGGGACACCCTGTCCTCAAGACCACCCAGGTGAGGGAGACCATTGAGTCAGCTGCAATAAAATGCCTCATCTGTACTCTTTGAAGTTAATACTGTGACTCTAATTTGTGTCACTGATGGGAGCCTAAGAAATAAATGGGTATAGCATAGTAAATATACATATATATTACATGCTTTTACAATATATGCTGTAATTTGGGGGAAAGAGAATTTGTTGGTGTACTGTTAATCTTGTTTTAGAGCACACGGGGCTGAGGGAGAATGTGAGTGAGAGATGGGGACAGAGCTGGTGCACACTATGGATGAGGGAGGAGAAACAAACCAACAAACTCTTGCTTTTATTCCTCTTTCGCCCTGCCCCCAGTAGTTCCCCCACACTACACAACCTTTAAAAATGCTGCTGCAAATTCCTGTTGAATGCCTGTGCTTTAGATTTGGCTTCTGGATGCTTTTTGAACGTGTATGCAAACTTGTGTTTCCATTCCCTGATGCACTTGGTAGATTGATGGCTCTGCTGTTTTCGATGTGTGTGTGAAAGACATGATGCCTGCTGATGTCCCGGAGCATTTTCGAGGCACAGTCAATATCTGGGCCACGGTGGTCAGCTCTGATGGGAGCAAACAGGTCACGTTCGATGACTCAACGCCCGTTCAGAAACAGCTGATTGATATCAAGTACTCCAAGGACACCAGGAAACAGTTCAAACCTGGACTGCCTTACAAAGGAAAGGTAAGATTGAGAACAGAGATAACCAACGTGTAGTTGATGCAAAATTGTACAGACCTGGCTTAAAATATGGCATCGTCTTCTGGTGTGTTTTCCCACCTGCCGTTTCTATCGTTGACCAGAGTTGCAAACAAAATAAAGCGCGTTCTATACATGAACTGTTGTGTAGGTGGAAGTCACTTACCCTGATGGAAGTCCAGCTGACAGAGTCACTGTTCGGATTAAAGCTGAGCTCACACCGAAGGACAATGTTTACACAAGTGAGTTGGTGTCAAGAAATGGCCTCGTGGAGTTCGAAATCCCTTCCATTCCTACAGCTGCCCAATATGTCTGGCTGGAGGTGAGTGAAAGCTGTTTATGGGATTAGTGGGCTTTCATGTAACTAATCTTGTCAAACCTGCACTTGCGAGTCTTTGCTACAAACAGGAAATTAATGCCTTTTACCTTTGGCTTATTGATCTAAGTGCAGCAAATGATTGCTTTTTTTTCTTACTGCCTGTGGAACTGCTGTTTATAGCCATTATGAAAAGATACTTCTCTAAATACAGTTTAATACAGCAGTAATGGTCCAATATTTTGAGAATACTTCTGCTGTGTGAAGGCAGCAATAGAGATGAGCAGCTAAATAATATAAAATGGGAGATGGGGATAAAGTGTGAATCAGACTTTCTGTGCATGAATAACATTCAGATACCACTTTTGTTAAGACCAAAGTGACAGCAATTGATGGGAGACCATCTGGGGATCAGTATCTGCCAAACTACTTGTCCATCAGTAGCTGGTACTCACCCAGCAAGTGTCACATCCAGCTCCAGGCACCAGATAAGCCTTTCCAGGTATGTTGGCTTCATGCTCCCTTATGGGAACAGCTGCATTTCTTGGCTTTCTGCACTTTGCTCTAATTAAATATTTCCAGCCACTTCAGTTTCCTGGGGTGCTGGACTGTTGTTGCTTCCATTACAAAGGTTGAAGTACCTGCATAGAAGCTCTATTACTAATATGTTGTTTCTCTAGAACTCTCAGTTCAAATCCCAGTTAGGTTGTTCAGTCTTTGGGTTCTCAAACTTACCCATAATCTTGTTTTCTTGGGTAGTTTTGTAGGAGCCTCTCTAATAGCATATTCTTATAGCATATCCTTCTATATAGAAGTTGCGATGACTTTTGTCTAATGGGAAGGATCTGATTCAGCCGTGATTTCTATTGCGTGCTGGTTTACTGAGAGCTGTTTAGGATCTGCTCTGTGCCAAGGAAGATGCACATCCCTGAGGGACTGCACGCTGCTCTGTGAAAAGCAGTGTGGAATGTGGCAATACTTGCACAGAGTTCTCTGTTATCAGCAGAGCTGTCAGGTTGGTTTCAGTCTCCTGGTATCTAAATAAGAGCGTTTTTTATCACTGCATTTCATGGTAGTTTAATGGGTAATTAATCTTCTGCAAGTTTCCTGAGGTATGGAAAGGGGATTATACGCTACTAATCTGAACACATTGTTCTTATTATAACCTGATTAGAACTAATTCTTCTGTGGGAAAGCTAGGAGTTGGATGACCAGCTGATGTGGGAACTGTTTCCCTGCTTTGCCAACTCTTACTGGGTGTTCCAATTAGCTGCATTCATTTTTTAATGGATTGTTTCATCATTTCCACTGGGGAATTCTTAATACTTCAAATATGTAATGTCACGAGGTACTTCTTGGACTCTGTGGCATTCTGATTGCATTTAACCATTGCTAGTTACTTGTATTCAAGTCCTTGCCTCCTTGGTTTATGCTGTTAGTGTTAAAGAAGGATGTTTTTCAAAACATTATTGAAATTTAACAGTTCAGTTTAGTCTTAGGCAGGCTTTGTTATGCTTTAAGTGGTAGGAGGATCAGGAATGGCATTTGATGAAGAAATCCTGCATAACATAAGTCTTCATAACCCAGAATCGAGAAGTTTGTGTTTTACTCAGGCTTTAATCATTCCTACTGACCTGACAGAATGCTCTCCCAGTAGCAGCTTGGCAACATGTGGGTGATTTTCTGTCTCCAGGGTATTCAGTACTAAGCAGGTAGCTCTGGGTTTGGGGCTTCAGTGCAGGAAGTCGCTGTGCTGCTCTGATGCCCTTTGCGGGCAGCAGATGTGTTTATCCAGGAGAAAAAGGAGCTTGCTTCCTTGTTTGCTTGTATGTCTGACAGCTCCTTGAGTTCCTGACAGATTGATAACAAGACTTGTGTAATTTGAAAGCATTTTCCCTCAGATCTATTCCCAGTTTCAAGCCGTGCTCGTTATTTGAATTAGCATTTGTCATGTGAAAGTAGTCACGATATATAATCTCAATTAAACAGCAAAGATGATCAAACACATCTCTTCCCACCCCCATCACATCTTTCTGGGTTGGGCTAAACCACTGAAGGGATGTCTAAAATTCAACCAATTCTGACAGCTGCTCTGTGCCAAAAGGCTTAACTTTCAGGATTCCAGAGATTCCTTTATTGTTTTCATTAATGCATGCAACCCCCCGGCCCATTCTCTTGCTAGATCTGCAGGCAGTGAAGAGCTGAACACAGACCTCCTTTTACTGTGAAGGAAGTCAGTCCGTGCAAACAGTGCTAGTGCAGTGTTCTGTCTGTGCATACATTTATTAGGAGGGTCGCATCTCCTTTGGTCTGAAACCCAAATGGATTTCTGTATTTTATAAATGAAAAGCATGCCTTGTAGAAGACCAGATCTTTTGCTTTTCCGTCTCTGAGTGCAGGTAGGAGAGGAGGCTTGGATTGCAGTGAAGTCCACATGTCCTTGCAACTTCACTCTACATTATGAAGTGGCATCGCGAGGTAACATTGTCCTTTCAGGGCTGCAGCCCAGCAACATCACTCAGCAGAGGAGCAAAAGAGCCACGATTCCCTTTGAGAAGAGCATGGATGTCACTCATTTCCCAGGAGCAGGTAGTTAGTGTCAGAAACACGAGCTCTATCTGATTTCCAGGAAAAAAAATGCACTGTTCTGCAAACCTTAAGCATGCTTTTCCGAATTGGATGCCCCCTAATAAAAGGCATAGAGTAACTGTGCAAGAGAGGTGGGGATAACTTGTTTGATAGCTTCACCACGTGTTTCCTTGACCTTATGTTATTAAGAACACTGGATAATCACTCTATATCCATCTTTTCCATACCACTCATGTTATGAATACTAACTGCCTATTGTCTTACATAAGACAGAGGGAGGGGAAGGAAGGGCAAAGATGTAGGGCCCAAAAAGATCTCATGCAGCAGGAGCATGGGAAGAATGCAGGTCTTTGGTGGGGAGTTCTGTGCCTTGCATCATTTGGAAAGGGTGGGGGGAGGGTGGCTTTATGAATAACACTGCCATTTCTACCATTTGTGTCTTAGCACCTACCGATACCCCTGCGACAGAGGTTGAAGTCTGCATGACCTTCCTCCATTTCTCAGTATCTCACAACATGGCTCCCTTGGGCCGTCTTCTGGTGTATTACGTCAGGGAGAATGGAGAAGGGGTCACAGACAGCCTGCAGTTCTCCGTGAAGCCCACCTTTGAGAATCAGGTATTGGCAGTGCAGCTAACGGAGAGGAGGGGACAGCGGCTCATTGCTCCTGGTTTTCTTCTGCTGAACACAAGCCAAGATGATGAGTTTAATGTTAAATTCCTAGGTTGCAGTGACTCTTTCAGCCAATGAGACCAGACCTGGTGATGTTGTGAACATCAAGGTCAGTGCTGCAAAGTCAAGCTGTGTTTGCATTGCCACTGTGGATAAGAGCGTTTACTTGCTGAAGACAGGTTTTCAGCTGACAGCCAGTCAGGTAAAATGAAGCTGAAGGCACTGCTGTCTTTCTCTCTTAATGCCAGTGTCTGCACTGTGCCTTTAGTGAGCAGCCTCCCTGCTTAAGAAGGGTGCTCTCTTCCCTTGTGCCATGCAGGTTTTCAAGGAGCTGGCAGAGTACGATGTATCCGATGCCTTTGGAGCCCCAAAGGAGGAAGGGCACTTCTGGTGGCCAGGCATGTCCTCACGTCGACGCCGTAGATCTTCTGTCTTTCCGTGGCACTGGGATGTCACCAAGGATGCTCGCTTCGCCTTTACAGTAGGAAGCATCAGCCTCAATTCTCTGGAGTGTCTTGTTGCTGGATTTTTTATGTTCTTTATGTGGGCTTCGCATACTGACCGCTCCTAGAGATAGACTGGGCTAGAGAAACAACGTTGCGTGTTTAATCTTTTAGGCTCTTTCCATTTTTTATCTGTGCAACTGCTAATAGTAATGATCCCTTGTCTTTCCCTTCCTTTCATCCTTTCTGCATATTTAGCTGAATTGTTTTATTATATTCTCTAAAACCCCCAATCTCCCACATATTCTCCATCTCATAATCATGAGCTCAACTCCTTATTTAATACCTTCTGCTGCAGGAGCCGTTGCTCCTTCTCCACTCCATGATCTGTTGAGGTTTTTGTTCTGATGTGTTTTTTGTTTTGTTTTGTTTTTTTCTCTTGCTGAGAGGCAGAAACTATTGGGAAAAGAGCCACGTGTTTGTAGCTTGTGTGCACACTGCGTGTACCTGATTCATAATAGTTGAGTGTGTGTGCGAGAGAACAAAGCCCGTGGTGCCTTTGGAGTCTGGGAGCTGCTGTCTCTTATGAATAAGTGCATTTAGGGGACAGAACTGGCAGACAGAGTGAATTCTGTGCTCTTCCTGTGAAGCTGTGCGGGCAGTTTCCATTTTGCTTGGCATTTCTGGTGGAGCAGAGCTGGGGATGTCTGACACGAGATGCCTGCTGACTGCAGCAGAACACTCTGGAAACTTTGAGGAAGGGTAAAAAGCCGTAATGTAATATTCCAGGGGAGAAATATGTGGAATAATTTTTCACCTGTAGTTACCTGACAGTTAAACACGTTCCCAGTAGTGTTAGATATTGGTGAAATGCATTTTTCAAGCAAACAAGAGCTTTCTCATAAAAACCTCTGCCTATAAATATTTTTACATTAATGGTCATTTTAATTTTCTACAAAGTCTTGAGAAAATCCTCACATTTCAATTGAACTTTACTCATAAATGTCAGAATAAGGTTGGAGGGATTCTACTCAGAGAAGTTCTTATTGGTACCCAGTTCTCATTGGTACTTGATTCTTTTTTTCTCTTTCTTCTTTATTGCCTTCATTTTTATTACCTAGGAAACCGGCTTGGTCGTAATGACAGATACAGTCAGCTTAAACCACAGGCAGAATGGAGGCATGTACACAGACGAGGCTGTCCCAGCTTTTCAGCCTCACACTGGGACATTGGTGGCTACAATGCGTTCTAAAATGGCACAGAGGTAACTTTCATTTATTTATTTTCCCCACCCCTCCAAGGAAATGTCTCCATTGAGACCAAGTGGTTGGGAACCAACCTTCAGTGGTCTCGATGGATCTAATGAAGTTCACAGCTGACAGCACTTCATTTTTGTACTGAGCTTAAATTAATCCTGGAAGAAGGCCAAGTAATGTTCTTTGAAAGGACCATTTGAAATTCTTTGATTTGTTTCCTGTGAATTAGTTGCTGCTTGTCAGTGTGTGCATGCTAGCCCTGACTTTGCAGAGATGCTCCCTACTCAGGTGGTGGTCAAAATAGAGAACATGAGGCACATAGAGGACATGAGGAAAAGGCCATGAAGTGCTGCAAGTAATGCTGCAAAGTGAGGATGTGCCTTCCCTTTCTATTTCAGACCAACTGATGGTTTCATTTTAAGTGGGGTGAGTTTTGGAGATTGGTTAAAAATAAAAAGGTAATGAAACATCACTTCCAAAAAACCAGAACAAATCGTGAAAATATTAGAGATCAAGGTAATTGCAAGTGGGAGAAGGAGAGGGGAATGTGAGGTAGTGAGTTGCAGTAATTGATTTTAGTAAGGCTCTGTGATGACATTGTGGGAGGTCGTGTACTGTAGATATTTCCTTTGGTTTTGCTTGGTGAAAGAATTTGGACTTATACACATTAAAAACTTTTTTTTTTTTAGATTATTTGTACCCCCGGACTGTTAAGTGTGTGCACACAATGAGTTGGGAAGGCTCTGTGATTTGTGAGATGAATTATAACCCTTCACTTTGACATTATTCTGTGCTAGATAGAGTTTGGTTTGATCACCTGAGCTGCGCTGGGCTGATAACACCAACTCAACCACCTGATGTCCAAACTGTCTGCTGAAAAGAGTTTATTGCCAAAGGTTTATTTCTTGTTCCAGCAGAGCAGAGAGGAGAAAAAGAACCTTCTTTCCAGAGACATGGATATGGCACTGCCTCAACGTCAGGTACTAATGGGAAATTGCTTTAGTTACACCCAGTGGGTTCTGTCCTATTCAAGCAGTGTTCTTCAAAGCACGCTGGAGCTACAGCGTTGTTTTGATTTTCATGTTTTTCATCATTAGTGCTTTAATCAGTAATCTTTCTTCATAACAGTAATCCAGAAACGTCTCCTTCACTGTTGCAAGTGCTGGCGTTGTTTTCCACGTCTGTTCTAGCATCAGTTGCAGTGCTGTAGTGATAAAATGGTCTCGAAGTGATGTGCACATGGAGGTGGAGGCAGAAAGATGCTTCTGTGAGTGCTGTTCATGCACCACTGGATGTTCTGTACCAACTGCTTCCCAAATTGCACTGAGTCCCTGTTTTCTCTTTCATCTCCCTCTAATCTTAATTTATTACCTGACAAATCTTGGTTTCCACAACTGGAATTAAAATGAATAGCAGATAATGATCTTTACTAGAAACAACACATCTAGGATCATTTGAAGCAGTCGTTGAAAAACTTCTACAGGTTTGCAAGTAAACTTCACTCTCAATAAGTGTTTATAAATTAAATTTGACAAGAACTTGCAGCAAGTGTATTCAAATCTGCTCAATTGAGCATGAAATATGCTTTGTAGAAATACACAAAGAATTCCAGAAGTGCCTCTTTGGGCCTCAGCAAGCTGGGGCAGTTAATTATGAGTAGGAGAGCGTGGAATAAAAAGTTGCATTTTTCTCTACTTCATTTCACTGGAAGCAACTGAGCAGAGCATCGCTTGCTTTCCCCTCCTTTGAGCAGGAAGACTTTATTTTTTTTTTTTCCTTCTACCATTTATAATTATAATATGAAAAAAAAAAATCCCCCAAAAACAAAGCCTCACATCGACTTCCCAAACCAATTCTAACAATCCTTAGAGCCTGGCTGGAGGGTCGAATGGCTGGAAATGTGTGTGTGCTTTGGCCCCCCGCCCAGAAGAGTAAGTGCCCTCATGTGTGAAAATAATGTTAATGCTGGTTGTGGGCTGAAATCCCAGTGGAAGGAACATCAGCTGCAACAAATTGTCCGGTTAAACAGGCTGGAGTGCTGCCAGCCCTGGAGGTAGGACACCCTTATGCTTATTCTGCAAGGCTGAAGTTTGTTGCAAGTGCTGACTACTGAGCTCCAGTTAGTGACAACCTAAATATTGAGGAAATTACACTTTTTTCTATTATAGTATCCATCCGCAGAGCAGTGTGTGATGCACTGCCTGTTCACTGAGTTATAACAGCAGCTTAGGCTGACTGAAAATTACAAAGAGTCGTTTGGGTGGTGGAAGTCGAGATGCCTCACTGGTGCCTGACATTTGAATGGACTTCTGAGCTAAAAAGCAGCAAAGGCACAACTCTTCAGTTTGTTCTGGATGTGGCTCAGCAGGTATTGCAGCACTGAAGAGCAGTGTGTTATGCTGTAAAGTTAATTCTGAAGAACCTGCTTTCTTGCTTTCTGTGCCAACTAAGATGGATGTTGCTCCAAAAGATGATGAAGCTAGCAGCAAGTGTATCAAGCTCAGAGAAATAAACAACGGCTTGAGAGAAAACAACCTTAGGGTGTACTCATAACTGCACCAATCATCCTGCCAGCTGAGCCATGAAGCAGCTTTTGTTCTTGCTTTAGATGAAACGTTTTCTGTTCCAGGCAATGACAGACCTCCTTTGCAGGAGGGAAATCGCGATGTCTACAAAACAAAATTGAATTTCTATTATTATGAAGCGTGGAGGAATATAGCAGTTTGTGATACCCTATGGATGCACAGCAGGGCTGAATAGTCAGAATATAAATCTTCGGTAATTGGTATCAAAGCTCTCTTGAAGAAAATGACACTCTTGGAAATTCTGTCAGTCAGGCATTCTAAAAGGCAACCAACCAAAATACTCCCGATCAAAACATGCCCTCATGCACAGGCCATTGCTGAACCTCAGGTGTGGGAAAGTTCTACTTTAGCCTTATGTTCAAGTGCAGTCTTTAATGTGGCAGTGTATAGAAGAACAGTGGATTCCAACAAAAACTGCTTTTATTTAATCATATCAAATATAATATATACAAATATATACAGAATAATATAACTTATTGTTGAACTGTTTTTAGCTAGGATTCTGTTGTGGGTTTTTTTTCAGTGCGTTTCCCTGTAAGGAAAGTGTCCCTCTAGTGAGGGTACAAATTCTTCTACAGCTTTTAATCCAGTAAGCGTCCATGTTACTGTGCTCTGCAGAAGCCACTGCTTGCTGTTCTCCTTATAAATGCTTATAGTTATCCAAAATCTTGCCACTTAGCAGGAAGAAATCGAGCCCTTTATAAGATGCTGCTCAAAGCAGGTACTGATGTGAAGCTGTACTCTTGGATATGGAGGGAAATACCCAAAATGATTGGCTCTGTGTGCTTTAGCATCATTCTAATGCACTTCGTTAAGCTGATTAACCCATTTTCTTCCCTGTTCTCTTTGGCAGTGATACATCAGGAGAAGCAGAGCTGCACGTGGAAGTGCCAGATTCCATCACTACGTGGATAACCGAAGCTGTGGGCCTTTCTGAGGAGGAGGGGTTGGGCATTGCCAATCAAACAGAGCTGAAGACCTTTAAGCCTTTCTTCATCGATTTCACGTTGCCATACCACGTCATCCGAGGAGAACAGACCAAAATCCCATTGACTGTCTACAATTACTTATCTGTCTGCGTAGAGGTAATGGTCCTCTTCGTTCCTGTTGCTAAGTCAGTAAATTGTGGGTTATGGTCAACCATCTCTGAGCTGTAGACAGTGTATAAGGATAACAGAATGATAAGCTCAGAATGAGTGCTTTGAAGATAGAAGTACTGCTTCTTCAGTGCTAATAAAATCACTGCTTTATTTACTTCTACCTTGAAACAACTGTGGTGGTTTTGTGATGCTTCAGAAATGCAAATATTGAAAAATGTAGGGAAGAGGATGAGAAAGATCACTCTGAGCCACTGCATTTCCTTCACAGTCAGAAAGCTGCTGACTAGAAATAGTTTGCTTCGAAAGAACCCCTTTCAAGAAGCACTCCCTCCAGAGGTGTTTTCTGCAGTGCTTTATCTGCTTGGTTCTCGTGGAATCATTCTGAACTGCAGGTGAAGTTTCACAGATGAAATCCACCATAAATGACCCTCGTAAATTTTTGCAGGTACACGTGAAGATTTCTGTTCCGAAAGGCATAAAGTTTGTTGGGCATCCTGGGAAGCACCATCTGACAAGAAAGAAGTGCGTTGCCCCCGGGGAAGCTAAACCCACCTCTGTTGTTTTGTCCTTCAGCGAGCTTGGACTGAGCAACATCACTGGTAGTACAGAGATAAAAAACAGCTTGTTCCTTCAAGGAGTTTCACAAATGTTTCTTCTTCTTTCAGAAGAAATGTTTTCTTCCTCCAGTGCCCCAAAGTAGAGCTATTATTTCACTTGCTGCCAGCTTAGCTTTCTAGTCGTGTTTGTTTCTTACAAACTGATCTGTAACTGCAATGTGCTGTAGGGTCCATACCAGCAAAATTCAGCAGATTCCCTGGTTAATTTTCCTGTTGTGTGGTATCTCACTGTGTATAGTTGTGATCTGTTACATCTTCCTGAAAAGATTGGAGTAAATTTTTAAATAAGAGAATAACAAGAAATTCTGTACACCTTCCAAGAAAATAATTGTCAATAGCAAAAACTGCAGCTCAGGGAACGAGGGAGGAGTTCCTGTATTCCCTGCGACTGTTAAAATATTGCCCAATTCTGGATGTGACCATCCAGGCATTTAAGTAATAAAATGACATAAAAGGTGTAATTAAAAGCATTTGATGAGTTGTTAGTCAACTGCATCTAATTAGTTTAGATAAACGCTTTGGATTCCTGTGGATCAGGGAATTTGTCTTGAAATCTCTGCTGCTTTTCCCTTCTGTTTCTTAGCAAAAGCTTTTGCTTATGGTGGAACTAATTGCTGTCAGAATGGGATGCAGACCTTAAAGAATGGCAAGCACTCAGAGGACAATTATGTGGACAAAAGGACCCCAGTTGGAGTGGATTATGTTCGCAGTAGTGTTGTTATTGAGGTAGGAAAAATACATGTTTGTAATAACTCAGGAAAAAAAACACACCCACAATGTGTGTTTGGGCAAATCGTGAAAGTGTTTAGGTGATGTATGTGAATTGATCTGTGAGAACCATCGGATTTATGGCATGCTTATATGATTGGGAATCATCAATGTTTGTGATACAAGAGGGGCCCCTTTGGTTCTGAGTTCGTGCTGATGAATTTCCATTACTGCTTGAATATAAAAGGATAGAAATTGTACTGGGTTTGATTGCTCTGTTAGTCTGAGAAATGTGCTGTGAGGTTCACTGGTGGAGGTTGGTGTATCTGTAGCTAGCAGCACGTGGTGTGACACCTTTTCTCTACAGGATGTAAAACACTGTACAGCATCAGAATATTGTTTGTGTTTTGTAAGTAAAGCTGAATACTGAGCTCGGGTTAGCAGTGACAGCTAATGTTACATATGAATTTCTGTCTTTATGTAGCCAGAGGGGCTGTCAAGAGAGTACACCTACAGTGTGTTCTTCTGCCCAAATGGTAAGCTTGTGATTTAAATGAGGTAATCCCAAGTGCGTTTGATTGAGTTGTAAATAGGAAGATGTGGCTTCATCCCGCTGGAGTGGGGAGGGGAATCTTTATTTCTGTGTCTGATTTATGAGTTGCGTTGTGTAGAAGGAGCTTTTTGAATGGAGCCCTTCTTACCTGGCTGGCTAATTACGAATTTGCTCTAACTGCCCAAGTAACTTCTGGAAATGGCAATTAAATTCCTTTACTTCATGAAACAGTTTGAGTATTCAGCACTGTGGACAGAAGCTGTGGCTGTAGTCTATTTTCAGTTGATGTTTCAAAGTCCAGCTCTGGAATCAGTGCGTTCTTTCTACTGGAGATTTGGATAGCTCAAACAGAGCTCCTCTGGCTAACAGAGATGCTTTTGACTGCTTGATTAGAACTGAAAAATCTCTTGAGTGCTTCACGAGGGGTCCACCAGAGCAGTTGCAATTGAAGGATCTTCTATATTGGAAAGGAGTAGAGGATGGGAAGGAACATCAACATACGTTTTTATAGTTTTGAAAGAAGTGGGGGGAGAAGGAATGCATACTTGGGATAGGTTTGTTTGTTTAAATTTTAGCAGTTAGCTGTGGATTAAATTGGTGGAATTTTTTGTTTTAAGTATGGAAGGTGAACTCTAATGCGTAAACATCCCGTTTTTTTCTGACTAGAGAAAATTCACATTTCTACACCTAACAAATATGAGTACCAATACATGCAGAAGCCTGCCCAGATGACACATTTCGACATCGCAGTGAAGGCACACAACGATGCTCATGTGGCACTGTCCTCTGGTCCCCATGACATGGCAGAGATGACAGAAATTGTTATTGGTGGGCACCAAAATACTAAAACGTGGATTTCCATCAGCAAAATGGGTGAGCCAGTGGTCAGCAGAGACACAGCTGGTATCCTGTCCTGGGATGAATTCCGCAGCTTCTGGATCAGCTGGAAAAATGGAATTATTCAGGTACTGAATTCCTCTGTGTAACAGTCTGTGGGGTCCCTTGCTTCTATAAGAGGATTTGGAGCATACATGTGGCAGAGTTTCATTAGTTATGTTGCTGCCTTCTTCCTTTTTCTGTGTTAAGTCTCTCTCAGGCTGTTTGGACCTGAACACGTTTGCTTACCACATTATGCCCTCAGGACCTTTTGTCTTCAATGTTCTCAGTGCTAAATCTGCTTGGAGGTCAAGTCTATGTACTTCTCATTAAACTTTCCTGTATTCTTTTTTTTTGTGAGTGGGAAAGAGGAAGATACTGGTCTGCTTACAGTATGCTGTGCTGCACACATAGGTTACTGCATCCAAGGACAGATAACAGGCTGATTTCACATGCATGGGTTGTTGGAACTGCATGACTTCTTGTTCCTTTCAGGTTGGCCATGGTACTCGGGTGCTAAATGAATCTATTATTGTGGAGTGGACAGTCCCCAAGCAGTTCGAGGTGAAGTACATTGGCTTTTCCACAGGCTGGGGGTCAATAGGAGAGTTTAAAATTTGGAGGAAAGAAGAGACTGATGAAAATCACAATGAAGCATTTACTCTTGGAGTTCCCCACAACATAATTCCAGGATCAGAAAGAGCTACAGCTTCAATAATAGGTATCAATTGTGAGGAGGTATCCTTGGGTATTAATTATCAAATACAAGGAGATACTTCCATCTGTTACTTGCTTCTGACCAATATTTGAGTAATATGGACAGGATAAAGTAGTCTTAGGCAGTTTATAAAGATAAATGCTGCTTAATTATCAATCACTTGATTGAACCGTGTTTGAGATGATGGCAGTTAAAGCAGATACTCTCTAAGGACTTTGCAGATGACTTGTCTGTTGTAATTCATAGTATTCATTTCATTGTCATAATCACATATTGTACTAACTGCATTCTAAACTAGTCAATTAGTCACAGCTCTGACATTTCTTCTTTATTCCAGCAAAAGCTTGAAGATATAAGGCTGAACATTTAAGGAGTTCCCTTTTATTCTACAATTTAGCTGACTGTGTAGCCAGTAGAAATTAGTGTAGTGTTTAATTCTGCTTCATCACGTGACATAAAAAGAAGCGGAGCATGATTCCTTGGTTTTGAACCTATCTCCTCTTCTTTAACCAGGAGATGTGATGGGTCCTACATTAAACAACTTGGACAATCTTCTGCGATTACCATTTGGATGTGGAGAGCAGAACATGATCCACTTTGCTCCTAATGTTTTTGTCCTGAAATATCTGCAGAAAACCAAGCAACTCAGTCAAGAGGTGGAAAGTGAAGCTACTGATTATCTTGTTCAAGGTAAACCGTTAAATTTACAGTTTGTGGAAGGAGAAAAGGCTTGTAAGTCAGAAAGGAGTTTTGCTCTTACTAAAGGAGGGCGTCTCAAGTGATGAGGAGTCATCATTTTTTGCAGGACAGTCTCTCGGGTTAATAGATTTTGATGGCCAGATGTTTTCCCCTGATACATAGCTGCCTTTCCCTTCGGTTACTCCTCATTTATACACTTGTTTGTGGGTTTTCTGCTTTTTAGCACGTGTATATTTGGGTAACTTGTTTCTGTGTTTACAAATTTCAGAAAGTGACAGAAATCTAAATGTAGTCAATGTACATATTTAGTTCTTTTTGTCGTCTTCCTGAATTGTCTTTCCAGCCCTTTAATCACAACATCAGAGCTCTTCTCTGAACTTTGCCAGTTTATCAGTGTCTCCTTGGTAACAAGTGCACAGTTTAAGCTTGCATGCAGAGCAGTTATCCTAGAGGCATGTGATGAAGATGCTTTTCTGTCCTTGTTGGTGGCCTGTCCTTTCTCTCTAAGCAGCTCATAGCAATCTGTCTTTTTATGACTGTTTTTCTCAGTGTTTATTTGGGAAGAGTCACTTGCAAATTCATTTGTAACTAAATGCAATTCTCAGGTGCAATAAGAACTTGGAGATGATTAATGAAAACAAGAATGACCCAAGGAGGCAGCTATCTCATGTGTGAGTCAGATAATAGCCATGTCATGAAATCAGAGGTGACAGGGTTAGGCAGTTCTCCTATGAAAATATAAACATAAAATGTAATCTGTAATTTATTTATTGTTTTCAGCAGCAAAAGAGTGGAGCTGCTTCCTCCAGCTGTTTTGTTTGTGATGCGTTATGTTTGCTGATAGTAGTAACACATAGGGAATTTTTTTACTAGTCATTTTTTCCTTTTCATTATCATTTGGTTCTGTTTCTTTTCATGAATCTGCAAACTTTCCAGGTTTTTGGCTCCAAGCTCTGCCTGTTAATCAGCCCTTACAGAAAAAGTCCTTAAGAGATTTAAACCCCTGTGCTTATTGGAGCCCTGTCAAGTCCAAAGTTGAGATGAGTCTCTTTGCTCACTCTGGAGGTCTTTTGTGACTTACTAAAGCCAGAATTTATTTTTTAATATATAGCGTTTCAGAAACTTGAAGTTCTACTGTCGATGGATCTCTTGCTTAGCAAGAGATTAAGAGCTGGAGAAATAATGGTTCATTCATTTGTGTCCCAGAGATGCCTGTAGTCTTGTAGTAGATGTTTGCCTGCACAGATTCCTGAATGCACTGCGCTGTCAAACGCAGCAGAACAAGAAGTTGCCTCGGGCAGCAGAATCCCTTGCAGTAGAGCCAGATGGTCCGAATCTTCATTCACTTTAAATGCTTGCTTTGCTCCGTGTGAGGATTTTGGACTCCCACAATCCTTTCTCAACTTGCAGGCTACCAGCGCCAGCTGACCTACAAGAGGCAGGATGGCTCATACAGCGCGTTTGGCGAGAGGGATTCCTCGGGGAGCATGTGGTGAGCTGCTATTTAAATGGGGTTAGGAAACTCAGTGTTTGCTAAATGGGAAAACACACCATTGGCAAAGAAAAAAAGAGTCGTTTTCCAGCTTCCATCGTGGTGTCACATAGTGTGGAACAGAAATAATGCTCCGTGACTGTAGGCTTACTGTTGAAGTGCTGCTGGATGCTCGTGCTACATGAGTAGGTGTGCTGTAATTGCTTCAAGACTCACTGGAAGTTCAGATGGTCTTATCTGCCACTGTCTGTGCTTTAGGTGCTCGTGTTTGCTCTACAGGAATTGGAGTAGCAATACCTGAGGCACTTCAAGCACCTAATTCCATCAGGAAAAACGGGGCTTCACCTGAAGCACGTATAGAAAGCTTGCTTTTCTCTGGAAGCAGTGGAGATTTCTGCCAGCGTAGAAAACAAACAGAGCAATCTTTAAGTGCTTTGTATCCCCTTGCGTGTGAAATGGAATGGTATAAATTTGTGCCCTGAGAATGGGAAGTACAGGGTCCTCCAAAGTGGAATGAAATGAGAACCAGAGATCGTGATCCTGGGGAATAAGCTCATCTCACTGATGCCCTCCTTAAGGAACCATGGCCCTCCTTAAGGCAGTGTTTCACATCTTGTAGATTCCATTCGTTAGTTTATGCTGCCTTTTGGCTTCTCCATCTACTCTCATTTTGCTTTAAACTGATTCTCTCTGTGAACTCATCAGAGGGGAAATACTACTTCTATGGGGCCGTTGCCTCGCTGTTTTTAAGATAGTGAACTTTTATCTCAGATCTGGCATCTCCCATTCCCCCGATGTAAAACACAGTGACACAGAATTACTTAACACTCAAAAAATCCTTTGCCAGGCAGCATGTCTTCTACCCTCCCATTCCTCAGGGCCCTATAAAACGAATGATTCAATCTCCCAAAGCTGGCCAGAGTTTGTTCTAGTTGCGTGTCAGAGGTTTAGAATTCCAAAAACAATTCTATTGCCTTCTGAAGTCTTGATTCTGTATGAAGTCTAGCAGAGCCTTACATTTCAATAGTGGCTCTGGACTTTTTTCTTTTCTTTTTTTTTTTTTTTTTTCCAAATTAAGACAGTAACAAAATTGGAAAACTTATTCATCTTTCTCCTTTGTAAATATCTGTAAAGGCAGCAGCTTTTAACTTTAAGGTTTTAATAACTTGAAGGTAATTGAAGCATCTAAAAAGGGTAATTGAATTTCAGTGTCATAACTAAAACAGGCGTATCTTCCTGTCACGCTTTTCAATGTAATTTGTTGACCTTTAACCCTGCTCTTGTTCAGTGGATAGAGCAGTTTTTGAGCCTTCATATGCCATACTTTTTTAAACAATGCTGAGCTTTTTCCCCACAAGATTTTCATAATTTGTGCTTTTGCTGTTGTTTTCCCTTTATTTGTACACGATTCTGAGGTAGTTTGGTCACTGAGGATAGGGTTTTGTATTTACAGGCTGACAGCATTTGTCCTCAAGTCCTTTGCACAGTCCAGGGGCTTTATTTTCATTGACCCAAAAGAACTCACAGCTGCAAAGGAGTGGATCATTCAGCATCAGAAGGAAGACGGCTCTTTTCCTGCTATGGGCAGGATTCTGAATAAGGACATTCAGGTAAAGACTGAAAAATAACAGTAGGTGCATTTTTAAAGATACTCCCAAAGCAGCAGTGGATGAAGTTTCCTTACGCCTGATATAAATAGTGGTCTCGAATGGCAAAGGTAACTTAGGAGGAGTTTCAGTGTGCTCCCAGGCTATTGCTTGGGAAGGAAGCTACAGCAGTGCGTTGGGTTCCTGACTTCCATACTTATTGCCTATTCAGCATCCTTTCCTCCAGTTTTTTTATCTCAGTGACTTTGTCTTCTTTTCCCCCCAGGGTGGAATCCACGGTAAGATCTCCCTGACAGCTTACGTGGTTGCATCTCTTTTGGAAACAGGTGTAACTTCTGAGGTAACAGAAACTGAGAGCAGCTCTTGTTCTGCATGTCCTAAAAATCCTCACTCTTGCCTTTAGCTTGATTTTGTTGTTGCTGTTTTTGAGGTTCCCTACTCGTTAGAATGATTGCACTCATGTAACTGAGTCTGTTTGAAAGCCTTGAGTGGGGGAAAAATAAAAAAAATAAAAGTTCTGAAGTGTTCACAGTAATTTTCTGCCTCCCTGACAGCTCTGTCCCCCTCTGAGAAGTGATGTGATGCTCTCCCGGGGCTGCTGTGCATAGGACAGCCCCAGCACTTTTATTTGCTGGAAGTGCAGTTTCTGTAGGGCTAATGGCTTTCCTAGAGGAGATTTGCAAGTGTTGCTAATGATCTTAGCTAGGAAATGAGGAGGGGAAGGTTAGTGCCACAGGGAAATCAAAGGAAACCAAATTACATCAAGTCCAATTAAATTGTTTCTATAAATTATCAGAGCTACGTTCCTGCATGGTGAGGTCATTGAGGGAGTTAATAAAACATGTTTGTTGGCTGCAGGGACCCCTGGGAACCTTGGCCTTTATTATCCTCTGGCGCCTGCTAGACGCACCAGAGTGTCAGGAACGCCATCAGACGTACAGCAAAGAGCTCGTGCTGCTCTGTTCATCCACTGCCCTGCAGCAACATGACATCTATTTTCAGCTTTAAGGAGAATAAATTCATCTCAGGATGGGCGTAGATGATTTGTGCTATGCTATTTGCTCCTGTTGTTCAGTATGTGATGTGTGGCTTTTCTTAAGGAAAGTGTTGGTGTCATTCTACGAGCTGTGTTTCCTACTTGTTTCTTCATGGGTGCAAAGTCCTGAGAAAAGCAGTGATTCCAACTCTGTCCACTGATGGGAAGGAGTGAATGAATTCCTTTTTCTGCTTTATTTTTGCATGCAGACCCTGCTTTACCTGTTATGCTGTTCATATCTTAACCCCTGATAGTCCATGAGTTTTCTCACTTATTCCTTTCCAACTCTTCTCCATTGCACTGCAGGGGTGTCAGCAAGTCACTGTGTTGTGCTTAGCTGCCTGTTGGGGTTAACAGGGCTAGAGAGGTTGGTAACGTGTGGGCTCTTTCCTCTAATTACAGGAAGAGAGATCTGCTGTTGACAAAGCAAAACACTTCTTAGAGGCCAACTTGCACTCAGCAGAAGACCCTTACACCACTGCCTTGACTGCATATGCCCTGACACTGCTGCACAGTCCTTCTGCTGCTGTGGTGCTGAGGAAGATGAACAGCATGGCAATCACACAAGGTACTGTGCACCTGGGGCCAGCGTGGCAAGTTCTTAACTTGGCAACTCCATTGCAGGAATAAACAAGCGGGCCTTGCAACTCAAATGGTGTGTTTGAGCTGCTGGAGAGGAGAGAGTCTGTGAGATGAAGGTCCTCTTCACAGCACAGTTTAACACTGTAAGGAAAGAGTTGTCTGCGTTCATTTTGGGAGAGGGCTGAGCGCCTTATTTCTGTGCCTGCAACAAATGTTGAAGGAAGGCAAATGCACTGGAAGCTCTGCAGTAGCTTTCTGGTCAGTATGTCAGAGCTTGTCTAATCATCGTGCCTCCTCATGGTGTATTTTGATGTAATATTTGAAAATGATCTCATTTATCACACTGAGCCATCAAGGAACAGGAGGCTGCAGCCTCCTGCTGAAGGAATGCTCCCCTAACTGGAGGGGCAGTGCAGATCAGGGCATTGATCTGCTGAGTTGGGTGCAATAGTAATGTTTGATTCTTCCCACGCGCGGAGTCTGAGCTGCAGTCCTGCTGTAATATCATACGTATTCCTCTGTCCTGTCCTTCTAGATGGCTTTACACACTGGAGCTTGACGGGAAGTCTTGTAGCTGATGAAGATACCTTCATGGGCTTTAATGATGGACTCTCTCAATCAGGTACCTGTATGGCAAAAGCAAAAATAAGGGAATGTGATGCAGCAGGAGGCCACTGATGGCAGTTTACATAACACACTTCAGATTTTCCCACATCTCTATACCCTCCCAAAATCTATTAGCATTTCTGGAGACATGATAGTTTTGGTCCCCAAAGAACTCATTTAACAAGATGTTCTGAAGATGTCAGTCAGTCTGTTGTTTATCTTTGTATTTTCAGATTGACACAACGATTGTGTACTTAGCTTTTATTGGCAGTCACTGTCATTTCAGTACTGATTTCCCAGACTTCAGCTGCTGACCAACTTGATTCTCTTTCCAAGATGGTAGTTTGATTTATTTCCCCTTCTCCCCCACCTCTCTTTCAGTAGTTTCTGCGGAAGTGGAAATGACATCTTATGCCCTTCTGACATACACACTCCTAGGAGATGTGGCTTCTGCACTCCCCGTGGTGAAATGGCTCTCACAGCAGAGGAATGCACTTGGAGGATTCTCTTCTACTCAGGTGGGCTGCCTTAGGCAAAGGTAACTTTGGTGATGCCTAATTAATTGCAGGAATTAATTGATTCCGGTATGGTTAATGTAGAATTTCTGTCTAGAATCTAGAAACTGTGTCCTGTTAAGAAGAAAAGCTTTCTGTTGCTCTTGACTTTTTCTTTCTGGAATCAGTATTTTGAAAGGAACCCAGTCTTTGGCTTTACAGATGCCTTTGACAATAAAAGTGAACAAAAGCTGAGATTTCTTTTGCAGTATGAATCAATAAGGAAGACTCTGCTACCAAAAGCTGATGACAGTACAGCGCAGTGTTTGTTTGTAAGCTTGGTATGTGCTCTGTTCTTCACTATTCTCACCTCTCCCTCTTCTGATCCCTAGGACACGTGTGTAGCCCTGCAGGCTCTGGCTGAGTATGCAATCCTTTCTTATGTTGGAGGAGTCAACCTTACCATTTCCTTGGCTTCAACTAATCTAGACTACCAGGAGACATTTGAGCTTAATAAAATGAATAAAAAAGTCCTCCAGACTGCAGTGGTGAGTGGTTCTGTGTTAATGTGATCTACCTGAACTGCAATCTGAATGACAAATCAGCAAAGTTCCGTAACGGTAAAAGTAATCTTTAAAAAAGTGAATTGAACACTGAAATGTGGGATTTCCTGGGATTTCCTGGTTCGTTTTGATGTGAAGGAGGCAGCGATCAAAGGCGTTTTTAACCATAACTACTGACTGATGTTCGTTTTTTGCTGCTACTTGTTTCTACCCTTGTTAAATGCGGGTGACTGAAGAGAATAAGCTGTGGTCACCACAGCTGTTTGGGGTCCTTTAAAACTGGAAAGATTTTTCACACAATCAAGCTACAATTGATATTCACTTGTATTCTGAATGCTGCGTCTTGTCTGAGTCTTAACTGTGGGTTCTCCACAGATCCCCAGTATTCCCACGGGGCTGTTTGTGAGTGCCAAAGGCGAAGGCTGCTGTCTGATGCAGGTAAAGTTGCCTCAGGGTATCTGAGCAGTGATGGCTAAGCTGACAGGCTGTTTGCTGTATTTTTAATCCCAGATTGCTGCAAGGAAGGAACTGCACTTTGAGTTTCTAAGTAGATGTATCACGTGGTTCTGCTTTAATCCCTAGAAGCAAATGTGATTGTACCATGGTGCGTTTGCTTTGGTACAGCTTTACCTATGCCTAACTGAGTTTTAAAGCTTCTCTTGCTTCTGTGTATGCCAATATCTTTCTCTGAAGATTTATACTATTTATGCTGGTCTTTGGAGAATGCTTGCAGATGCTACAAAACATGGGAACGTAATTAACTACCTTTTTCTTTCCCCTTTCTACTACAGATTGATGTCACATACAACGTGCCAGATCCTATTGCCAAACCAGCATTCCAGCTCCTGGTTAACCTGAAGGAGCCAAAATCAGAGCAGCATCTCCAAGCTCCAGTTCTGCTGCGCTCTCTCTCTCCAGATGAGAATCGCTCTGAAACCTTTCACAGAGAGAGAGCAGTGGTGGATGATGATGACCCGGCTGCAGATCGGGACCATCAGGAGTACAAAGTGATTCTGGAGACGTGCACGAGGTAGGAAATGTCAGTCTCCATCCCACCCTGCTTGTTTCTCAGAGGCAGCCCAGTGTTTGGATTAGCACATCATTGCTCCTTCCATTGCAGGCTTTTCCACTAGTGAGAACTCTCTGCTGTCTAAAACTGTAAGGCAGTTGCACTGATATGTTTGTCAGTACAGGAAAAATGCTTCTTCATTGTTTTGACACAATTTTTTTAGCTTCCAAATGTTTGCTGAGTGTTTTGGTGCATTAACAGTTCCACTTTCTCAGCCCGTTTTGCCCTCTGCCTGAGCACTGCAGCTGGTATTGGGGAGGTAGGCTTACAGTTTTGTCAATCCCTTAAAGATCCTTGTAACTAAGGAGGCTGCCCTGCATCAACACAACCTTGCTGTTGTTATTACTGAAACTTCTGCCCTGGGAATTGCTGGAGCAAAGACAGAAATTGGAGAGGAAACACAGTCCAAGGAGATTGATTGCTGGAAAGAAAACAAAAGCAAATGAAATCTTCCATTTCCTCCTTTTCTTCCTGTAATGATGCTCTTTTCATTCCTTTGTCTTAGGCAATGTGAATAGAGAATTGCATCAATGTATGATGGTGGAAATATCTAGAGCTAGGGGTGTTACTCAGGACGTGATTGTTTTAAAGAGTTTCCAGGTGAAGTCCCAGGGATGCTTTCCTGTAAGGAACAGGAGAAAAAACAAAACAAAAACAGAATGGGAAGGAGAGGGGTTGTGATTACAGGTGAAGAGATACTGTAGGATATTTTAGGGAGATGCCTGGAGTTAGACCAAGAGAAAGGCTTAGTGACTCCAGGAGACTCTTAGCCCTGAATTGGAGGCCCCTGGATCTGTCTGCAGATCATCCAGTGCCATTGTGGATGTACAAGCTTGAAATCCTTCAAAGAAAAGACCTTTTGTATTTCTTTCTCTGAAGCTTGTTTCAGTTGTGCTCCATCATGAGTTGTCCATGTAGTGTTTGTTACCTTGGATCCTGAGTTTATTTCCACTCTCTCTCTCTTTTTGCTCATGTGGGAAGATGGCTGCATTCGGGATCCTCTAACATGGCTGTGCTGGAAGTGCCATTGTTCTCAGGGTTTCGTGCAGACATCGAGAGCCTCGAACAGGTAAGGTGTAATGAGAATGCAAGGCACAGTGCTGAGCTGGGACCTGGCTCTCTAGTTGTAGGGATTCCCTTTGGAGAGCAATAGGAAGTAAATGCTGTTGTCTGTTAGAGCACTGGCTGAAAATATGTGATTAAAATTGGGAGCAGGAGATTTCACTTGTCAAAAAATATTTGTCTGATATCAGCGAACAGAAGCTCTGAGCAAGAGTAACAAATGTACTGAGCGTAGCCAAATGAAGGTTTATTACTGAGCGCAGCACACAGTAATTAAATGAGACCCATTTGGAAATGGTGAAGTGAAAATGTGCTCTAACAGGAGCTGTTTATGGCTTCTTAGTGGGCTGTGTTATCTCCAACATCTGGATTCCATTTCTTTGGAGGCTCTGTGTCTTGGAATTTTTTGCCTTTTTTTCTTCCCTTCTGGGAGAACATCATGTTTATTGCAATCCAAACTGAGGTGGACAGAATGTGCCTCTTACCCAGCCAGCCCTCTAGGGGAGACGAACTGTAGTCTTCAGCTTTGCTTTATATTCATTGAGGCATTATGGCACATTTGCTTGTTTTGTATGCTGCAAATTTTTTGAAGACTGATAGATCTTAAGGGGTGAGTAGCTGGAGAGATACAGAGAGAAACTAAACTGTATCTTTGAGAACTGACAAGGAGCTAAAAACTACTTTTTTGAAGGAAGAAGTCTTTGTAACAGCCTTATCCTCATTATGTGAGAGGAGATGGGAATGATAGTGAAGACCAGGCAGCTTATTTTGACGTCCCAGTTCAGAGGAAGAGTGCATTGTTCTCTAGAATTTCCCTTGATTTGACTGAGTTGTAATAAACACCATTGCATTTTCTTGGAGAAAATGAGACCAACATATTTCTCTCCAGGGCTGCTCTGCTATTGCAGAAGAGTTACTTCCTTGCAGCTGAATGAGCTTCCCAGCACATTAACCATGAACAGGCTTTCTCTAGCACTAAGCACAATTGGCTGTGCTTGCTTGTCTGAGCCTCATGTTCTCCCTTTACGGGCAGAGAAACAGGAGTCCCTGTGTAACACCACCTACCAGGTTCTCAGGTAGCAGGTGGTTTGGTTTTGCACTGGGGGTTCTATTGCACAGTCTATTTCCCTAAGCAGAAGTGAGTTTCTTCCTTTGGGCAGTAGGAAAATTTGCCTAATTGGGAGCAATGTTGCATCTTCAATGGGGAACGTTCCCTTTGAAAAGCTGCGGTGCATCCTTCTCACTGCAGACATCCTTTGCATCTGAAAGGCAGGGGCAAATCTGGAGTAATGTATATAGGGAATGAAGGTACAACCCCTGCCATTTACTTATGCCTGGCAGATGTGTATCCCAGTCATGCTTCCATGAGGCTGTGGTACCAGTTTTGTACTTTGGACGCACCTTCAGCAGCAGCAGGCCCAGTCATTCCCATTGCTGCATTTTTTCTTTGTTACTGCAGCCGTTCCCTTTGCTCCTAGTGAGGAGGGCTGGGGCTGTAAATCAGATTTCCTTGTTTGTTGTTTGCCCTCACAAGGGAGCAGTGTTCGCAGAGCGGGCCCACGTGCAGCTCCAGGGCACTGATGGTTAATGAATGCTCTGTTGCACATCGATGGCAGCCCCCCTGGCTGTGCAGCCACAAATCCTTCTAATAATGCTGGGTGTCGACAAGGTCAGGAGGTCACCACGGGCTGGTATATATCAGCCTTCACCAGAAAAATGCAACTTTAGCTGAGCTGCGCATTTCCCGATGGCGCCAGCCCCTCCGAGCCCTCATAAAGCCCCGTCTGCAGCCATCTACTGCTGAGCACCAGCGGCCACCGCCAGGCCCTGCCATTGTGAGGACAAATTAAATTGGGCCTTTCCATACTGTGTGGGACTGAAACACGTGTTCCTGTGCTTGTTACGGTAATAGCAGGAAGCTGTGCACAGGGTTTTACAGCTAGAAGCACTGTGCTGAAGAAATCCACGGCTGAAGCTGTTGGCAGCAGGCGCAGGCGGATTTTGGTAGAAGTGCTTTTGACTTGGTGTCATTCTTTCTAATACATAATAATAACTGCTTCCCCTTCTGCAGTGCTTTAATTCTATGATCCAAAGTAACTTATCCCAAAATAACAGCACAAACACGATGAGCTGAGTCGGTATCACCCTGTGTCACAAACAGGGCTGTCCAACAGCTTAAAGCAACAAGGTTTGGAGCAGAAGGTGCCCAAATTCCAGCCCTCTGCTCCCCAGACCAGGATTTAAAATCAAGTCCTTTCCCACAGGTTCTGAATTAAATATTTCTCACTTGATGGAAGCCTTCTGAGTACAGTGCTTCAAAACAGCAATGATTGATCAGTTACCTTGAGCATGACAGCCATTATAATATCAAGATAATAATTTTCCACATTTGGAAAAACAAAAGATAAGTCCTATTGGAATTAAAAACCAAGTAAACTTTGTGCAATTATATCACAGGATGCCACTAAGAGTCTGGGGGACCTTCAGCATCCTGTTCCAGGGAGATAACTTCTGCACTCTTTAGTTGGTTCTGTGATTCCATGAACAAATTCTCACACGCTTTTCTATGAGCCTTTGCTCACACTGTACAGACCTGAGGTTAGCTGAAGAGATGATCTGGAGCATCTTTAAAAACGGCTGTGGCAGATTAAAGGCAGAAGCACCCGAGATGTAAGAGGTGCTCTTAAATCTTGTTCTAATGCTTTTTAGATATGCAGATTGTCTCAATAAGTAATAAAAGAAGCGTAATGTATTGTGTACATTACTGGCACAGCACATACTGCAAATCCCTAAGCGTCAGAGGGAGGGAAGATGTGTAGCAGGGCCTGGCCTGACCCCATTCGTCAAAGGGAGGATGCCTAAGGCTTTCTCAAATGGCTGCTCTTCTCAAATGTAAGGATTAATTTTCCTGGCAGAAGAATGTTTTGGATTTTTCAGCTGGTGGGAGAAGGGGCCTTTAATAACCAGTGTGATCCAGCAGCAGAATTCCTTGGCAGTTTGGAAGAGTGTAAATAAGAGATTTTATGGAGTGTTTTGGGGTCTCTGAGGTCTTGCTGTAGCCTTGGTACTGAAAACAATCTGGGAGCTGTTGAATTGGATTATAGGTGACATGTCAGGTGTGGTCTGAGGGAGATAAACGCTCCCCGTTCCACAGGGATCAGGAATAACAGCACTGTGCACCTTGCAAGCATTCCTCATCAGATCAGGGGGGCAAAAAAAGGTGGCCGGTTTTTTTTTTTTTCCTCAGTTGTCTGAGAGCGACTTCACTCCTCTTTGCATTTCTCCATCCTTTCCAGCCAGAGAAACCCGTCAGTTTTAGCACCTGATGTGCCATTTTCTATAAGATGAGATGAAACTAAACCTGTCTGTTTCTTCCCAGTTACTGATGAACAAGCAAATTGGATTAAAAAGATATGAAGTGGATGGAAGAAAAGTCCTATTTTATTTTGATGAGGTAATGAACTTGTTTCTTGTAATTACGCCACGTTTCAGACGGGCAGGTGGCTGCACATGGATGCAGTGCACTGCTGCTGGTGGCCATTTGCAATGAGAATTGAGATGCAGCTGTAGCCGGCGAGTTGCCTGAGCCTCTTCTGAGGTGAGCAGGTGCTGTGGTTTTGGTTGGAAGCCCAGGCATCAAGGAGGTGGGTGTTCAGCTTCAGCTCACACAGAATCTCCAGCCAGATATCACTTAGTTCTTACCCCAAAATAATATGACCTCCAGGTATACTTAGCATCCTTAAAAGAAGGAGGCAAAATGCAGTCCAATTCAGACCTCAGAGCACGCACTAGAAAGGAAGAAATGAGATTTCTGCTGTCTTGGTTATCTGCAGTAAACTGTTGGCTAATTGATTAGCTGGCAGACTGAGGACAGGAGTGCAGTTGGGATACAGATGAGATTCAGGTTTTGCTCTCTGAGGTTGTTATGCGCTTAAATTAAAGGCTGACAAAGTATCCTTTGTTTTAATTCATTCTGTTTGGCTTTTATTCATTATTCTTGCCATTGTATCTGCTATTGGAGGTGCCTTCATTCTCACCTTTTTGCATTAGGGGCTTAAATGCTGCATTTGTTCTTCTTTCTTTGCTGACAGTGTAGTTTTTGTTACAATGAGTATTTTGCATCATTTTATACAGATTCCTAGCCAGTGCATGACCTGTGTAAAGTTTCAAGCTTTCAGAGAGTATATAGTGGGGAAAACGGCTCCTGTTCCTATCAAAGTGTATGATTACTATGAGCCAGGTACGTGTTTGCTTTCATTTGACTTTTCTGACAGCACTGGGGCTCTAACAATAAGACTCCGTTGTGATTTCTCTTTCTTGCTGACCTGCAGCTTTTGAAGCAACTCGTTTCTACAACGTGAGTGAGAACAGCCCCTTGGCACGGGAGCTCTGCGATGGGCCGACGTGCAATGAGGTGGAGAGCTCAGCAAGCCAGTGGGCTGGTGAGTTGCACAAAAGCCAAGCAGATTCTGTAAAAATGGAGCCTGCAGGCACATAAGTCCAGGAGTTGAGAACTCAAAGTGATATTTAGAAAGATGTTTGTGTTGGTGGAAGGCTTACAAGCATCTGCATGAGAGCAGCATGAAACTCATGACAAAGACAGCAATGTGTTCTGCTCTCCAGTCTCTGGAAGTGAACTGCTTTTATTTGCTTTGGAGGCAAGATGGAGTGTATGACTCTGGACACACCTGTGGAAAGTGAGGTGTTTTAATAAACATAAAACTTTTTTCAAATGCAATTTAGTTTTCTGTCTATAAGATACCTTGCAGTAGAGTTGCTCAATTGACTGAAATATCAAATTATATTCAATAGTGACAGGATTAACTTGTCTCAGAACCAGTAATCTCTTTCCTATCCTGTGTGTTATGGAAAACTGGGGGAGTTCTACTATCCAACATGAAATTTAGTGTGAAAATTTACATAGGAGAAGTAAGGAGAAAACTGCTTCCACATCTTTCCCTTCCTTTCACTATGCAAAAATGTTGCTTTGGATGTTTCTGTTTGCTTTGCAGGCTTTTCTCACTCTGGGCCATGCAATAACATTTTTGGATGCTTGGAGGATGAGTATTTTGAGCAATGCATGTGCTCAAGAGACTGTGGCTATGATGGGGATCCCGTATGCGGATCAGATGGACAGATCTACCAGAACCATTGCCAAATGGAAGTAGCATCGTGCAGGAATAATACGAGGATAGAGCAGATCCCCATGTCTCAGTGTTCTAACTGTAGGTTTCATGCAGTTTTTTATTTCTGCTACAATCTAACTGGGGAGCACTACAGATCTAACCAAATGATAACTATGGGTGTGTGGTAGGGGAAAGAGGAGAATTCAAAACCTCCTACGTAGTGTTCTGCCACTCACACCACAGGAGACTGAACTGTAGAAGCAGCTGCCACCTGCTAGCTCAGCACTGGGTTTTCTGTTATCATGAATACATATTCTACCAATCTTGACAAACTCCTGAGAAAATTAGTGATTTTGTTTTCCTGAAGTGAATAATCCAAGCTTAAAGTACTATCAGTGTAATGTAGCATACTTTGGAGACTCTGCATGTGCTTCCAGGATGTGCTGTGCAGCATACATGAACTAAATGTACCACCTCTGTAAATGCAAATGTTTTCTAGAGACTTAAGAAATGTGATGACCCAGGTATTCATTTTTCTTTATTTACAGCCAAGAATTTGCCAGAAGAAAGGGAGACAAACTCCCACACAGCTGAGCAACCCAGCGTCCAACAGACTCCAGCAGGTAATATCTGCATCAAGTGGCAGCCCTGATCCTTTCAGAGCTGCTGTTTGGAATAAAGGGCCTTAGTGAGCAAAAGCTTTAAGGTCATGAAGTAACCAAGAATTTGGCTGCTCATTTTATTTAGTGCTTATATTCATGCTTCTTTTTTTCCAAGGCTGGTGTCAAACTTGCTCATGGCTCACAAAAAATCTCACCAAGAAGCAGTGGAGGGTCAATAGAATAGTTTATTTCGTGCTGTTTCTAGTAAATAAACTGGACTAGATTTTCCTTGGCTGCTTTCCACTCATTAATTTGTTTCTGGTCTCTAACTCCCTGCAACGAATCAGTAAAACAAGTTAATTCCTCGAGAGGTCTCCATGCCTTCCCCTGTGTCCTTCCTCCACGTCCTTCTTGTGCACCAAAGTTCAGACCACTGTACATTCAGTGTGAGACACCGTCCCATCCTCTGCCCATCCTCTGCTCTACAGAAATGGATGGTATTTCTTAAGGTGCGAAAGCACAGTGAATATTCCATCATGACCCAGTTCTGTAGGCCATCCACTCTTGGTGTTTTAATACTTCTCCTATTTTCCCTCCCTTTGTTTCTGAACTGGATGTGTATCAGAATGCTGTCTGCTAGAAGAATTGAAATGAATGCCTGTTGTCTTTTACTCTGTGCAAATGCAGTGTGCCCAACATGAGAAAACTTTGCAATCTGAACCCTTCAAAGCAGGATCCCTGAGTGCTTTGTAGGACACTGGTGTGCAAGTTCACAGTGCTTTGCCGTTGGTCTACTAAATGGGGTTGCCATTACATTATTCTCCAGTACAAATTCAGTTACCTGAGATAGTCCACAATCCAGAAGCTTTCAGAACAGTGTTTTTGAAATAAGCTGCATTGAAATACCTAAGAAGCATAACCCTCTGGTTTCTGTTTTGAACAGACAAAAGCAGTGTGGGCTCAGTGGGCTCCCAGTAGGATCAGAAGTGGCAGATAAATCTTGTGTGGCATTTTCATACGCTTTAGATTAATAACCACACGTGTGTCATAGGTACAGGTTTCTCAAAGCACAAGCATGATGAGCTTGCTGCATCCTAGGGTATGTAAGTGCTGAAGAGATCTCCTGGAAGGCAGATCCTTGTCTGAAGTGAGCTGTCTGAGCAGCCATGGCAGAGTGAGCATTCAGAAATAAAACAGACTAAATCCTGTATCAGGAAAAGCGCTCAGCATGTGATTTTCATTAATCCTCTGAGCTCCTCTCAGGTCAACCACATGGTACGTGAATCAAAGTGTAACAAATGAATGAATCCCTCCCTATGCATGGGTCTCATTTGGACTCGCTGGTTTGTTAGCATTGAAGCATGAGATCGGTTTAAGTCGGCTCAGGTGCTCTGGGTTTCCAGTGAGCGTTCTGATGAGCCATGTCTAAATCTGTGATTTCCTAAAGGGATGCAAAGCTCCAGGAGCCAGATCAAGATTAGGGCAGGGGGATGGAGTTGCTCCAGTGTGTTAATCGTCAAGAAATACCCTTTTCTTGCAGAACCTCGTGGTGGTTTTATTGTCTGATATCTTTCTGCATTTGCCATGTGATTCGTGCAGGCTCAGCTTGGTTTGATTGATGATGCTTCCATTGTCAGCTCTTGCCTACGGTAACTCAGCAATGGCAACAATCCTTCCAGCAAACAGTGGGGAACTTCATAATATATTTGGGCTCACTGTGGCCGACAGGCTTGTAGTATAGTTCCATATATGCCACAGATTTTACTAGAATAAATGACAGCTTAAGAGTTCGTGCTATTCAAGTAAAATAACTGTATGGATGCCCTGAAAAATCAGTTCTGCTTGTGCATATTCTCTTGATTCAGAGGAAAGTCTGACAGAACCCAGCTGAAATGAAAGCCAGCTGAAGGTACTCATGACTGCAACCCCTTCCTCAGCTGTTTCTCACAGGTGATCTACTGAGACTCAGAGGTGAAATAGCTTTTTCATGAGTAGTATGGATCCACCCCTGCCTATAAGCATTGCAGTTCTGCTGGTATGCTTTCACAGCCTGTTCCAGTCATTTTGGTTGAACAGAAAGCTCCTGAAGCAGGTTTTGGTTGCTGAGTGGACTATAAGCAGCATCTTTAGTGCATTTCTGCCTGTGAGTTCCCTAAGATTGTTGATTTCAGAGCCTCAGGGATCTTTAGTAGCTCTCATCTCTCTGACAAAATGGTGCATTAATTGATTCCATAGGTCCTTAATGATCTCCTGAAATTGCCTGTATCTTCTCTGCTGAAAGTGCTGAACGTACAGCTGGCGGTGTTAGAAGATACTTTGATGATACTGTGGTTCTGCATATATTGGGTGGAGAAGCAGTATCAAATAGTGCTGTGGCAGCACTCAATGGTATCGCTGCTGCTGTTCTGTTGCACTCTGTGCTTCCCTGAGCAGGCAGCCCCTCATCTTTGTGCTGTCTGACCCCCCCTCCTCCCCTGCCCCATGCCCTCCAGCCCTCTCCCTGCTGCTAGAGCTGTATTATTTCTGCAGTTCTCATCCAGCAGTCAAAAGGTCCAGGAGCTGCGATCAAATTCCTGATGGTATTACAATTCTTTAATTTGGTGTCATCGTTATTTCAGAAAATGCCATCACCCATCTATGGCTTCTGATAGGAACATCAGGGTGAGCTCAATTTCCAGGTGGAATCATCCATGCACTGCTCACAGCAGTGCTGTTCTTTGAGGACTGATGGAATTGGCACTGGGCCACCTTTCCTTTCCCCCCATTGCTGCTCAGCAAACATTGGCTGAAGCACAAACATTTGGAGATGGGACAGCAGTTTGTGTGCAACAGGAAATGTCAGCCTTTCATCTTTGCTTTGACTCCAACACTGCATTCCTAGGAAAAGTGAGGTCTGTGATGTTAATTCCGTCCCTGGTGGACAGCAATCATCCATTCATAGAGCAGCCTCATGATCTGGCACATTCTCACTTGGAGAAGGCCAAGAAGTGAAAACAGGCTGACTGCTTGCAGGCAAGTGTTCCCTTGCCTTGGGCCGAGCCTGTTGCTGGGAGGGTGTGGGAGGCAGCAGGAAAGCCTTCAAATATTTTATTTCTAGAGAACAAATGTTTTCAAAGGCCTTGACAAGCATCCTCCTTCAATAAAGCAAACTTTTATGAGGGGGACATTTCCTCTTGCAACAACTATGTTTTGGTGATTGCTGTAATCCAAAACAGTGTGTAGAAAGCAAACTGGGTGAGATGAAAAGCTGAGCTGGCTCAAGGCACAGCTTGTATCTTGCAGCCTTACCTCTGGGCTGTGGGCGATCACCCAGCACAGAGTTACAGTCCTTTTTGGTGGGATGCTCACTGAGTGACCTGCCAGTGCCTTGGGGTGGGCTGGAGGGAATGTGTGGAGGATCAGTGTCTGTTTCTGCACATTTCTGTGCTAAGTGCTGACAGCTCCTTGGTGCTGTGGCCGAAGCAGACACACCTCAGCTAGATGAGGCTGAAAGCAGACTAAATGTTTTCAGTGTGGGATCCAGGTCTGTTGTGCCAAAATCTTCCTTGTTGTTGGTCTGAAAACAAATCTTTCTGTTCCAATTGATCTCTTCACCACAAACATGGAGTAAACCTTGTGTGCGAACCTAAGCGTGCGTGCACTGCTCTGCTGTGCAGCCTCCGTTACACAAACGAAACACTTGTACGACTCCTGAGTTGTCTCCCTGACTGCCATTCCTTCCCTCTGATGTCATTCCCCTTTGCACTTAAGCATTGCATGTCACAGCATAGAAGTTTCCTTGGCTAAAGCACAACCACGGTTTCCTTTCCAGCTGAGGAAGGCCCTCCGCTGCCGTTGGATCTGTCGTATTATTCCTATGAATACGACCCGGACCCCTACGCCTCTGAAGCTGATGTTTTTGAGACGGTGGCAGAACTGACAACAGTGAGCACGTTAAGAGAAGTGGACACCATTCAGGAAGTAGTGACCACCGTAGAATGGTGAGCTGGGGGTTGTGAATCTGCTCTGGGAATTAAACACAGCAATTCATGTTGGGTCAGATGCGTCCGGTTCCTCAAAATGGGCTTTCTTAGAAGTGGCTCATGAGCCCCTTTAGCAAATGTTCACCAGGATCAAGATCTCACTGGGACAGCGTGTGAGTCTTCGTAGCTGGGTGTCTCCATTCTTGGGAGATTGACGCTTTTTGCTGCCCAGTCTCAGGGATGTGCCATAAAGTTACGTAATGGGAAAGTGACTCTTTTCATCATGCTCTCTTTTCAACAGAAATATATAATTTAAATAAAAAGAAGAGGCTCAGAATCAACTCCTGTATGAGTTTGTTCCAACAGATGACCTGCTGCAGAACAGAAACTGAATGATGACTACTTCCTGCTGCCCTCAGAACTGTGTAAGCTTTTCTGCCCCCCGGGGAGAACTGGAGAGCACAGAGGGACACTCAGTGTTATTCTTCTGTCAATTTTTCTGCCTTTTGTGCAACCTCTTAGGAATGCTTCCAAGGATGGAAGGCCGATATGCTGTGCCCTCTAGGTGAGAAAAATAGGGGCTGGAATTCAAACCTATAGACCATTTCCAAGTGTCTTCTCTATTATCAGGATACTGCAACTGCCATTTCCTAGCTACATTTAGAAGCTAAGTCCAGGCCTTGTGCTTAGCTAAACTGCTGTTTGAGGAAAGATGGCTGAGAAGTTTTCTCTCAAATTATAATAATAAAAATCAGTGTATTTTGCTAGTTATGACATAGCAAGAGGCTAGTAATCTTCTGTAGCCTATAAATCTGCTGCACCCATAATGATGTCCCACAAGAAGAAAAACTGCACTATTATATCCATGTTGTTGGGCGGTCTGTTTTACAAGAGAAAACTGAAATCCAGGGCTGGAAAGCTTCAGGTGAGGAGTTTGCCAGCTGTAACAGCATCTGGTGGATGAGCCCTCTTCATTTTGCACTATGTGCTGGTGAGGGCTGCTTGCAGCCTTCTCAGCTCTGCAGCCCCTTTCCTCCTTGTAACTCTGGCATGAAAATAAAGCTGACCTGAGGCACAGTTCTTTTAAATGCTTGCCTGACTTCACCAATCACTTCAATTCTGCTCCCTCCACACGATGCCTTTGCTGGATATGGCCATCCATACAGTGGCCCTGGGGCTGCTGGTGGTTCAGATCCCCACAGCCTGACCTGCACCAGCAACGCAGTACAACTACAACTAAAAGCTTTGTTTCCAGAAGTGCATTACTTTTTGGTTTCCCTCCCTGGCTGGAGCAGCACTGTTCTCTTTAGAGGAGTTTGATTCAATTGCCTGTTGCAAAATACTGCTAATATTTTATCTTCTCACTTCTATTGTTAGGAGGACCCAGAGTGGGGTGGGGACTCCTTTTGAGATGTTTCGTGGTGAATGGAAACAGGAAAAAGCCCAACCCTGTTCATTTTGAGGCCTTACTTACATAGGAACAGTGACAAGAATATATCCCAGTACAGACATTCTATTCCAGAACAAGGGCAATTTTATTCCAGAAAACTGTCTGCGCAGGGACAAAACGGGGGGTACCCCAGACCCCGGGTGTGTAGTTGTAGCAGAAATGCTGAGACACAGCCTGAAGCAGTGATTGAATGCTTGGTGGAAGGCAGGGCCAGTCTAGGGGAGCTCAGGTGCAGGATGGAGCCAGGACCCCCCCTTCCCAGCCCTGACTTAAGGGTTGGCAGTAGAGGTGAGGGGATCTTCTGGAGATCCCTGCATCCCTGAGGCCTTTTGAAGGGAAGCAGCTTCTTTCCTTCATTTCTGTGCCCACTGCTGTTGCATTTGAGCAAAACCTCACTTGCTGCAGCCTGGCACCTCGCTGCTCAGTTATTGCTGCGCTTTCCATTGCTTTACAGTAATTTCCATTCCTTTATGTCAGGCTGGCTATTTGCAGAGCGTCACAACATTGTGAGGGTTTGGCTCTCTAAGTTCTCTGGAGTTTCAGAACTGCTCTGTGAAGGTACGAGCCTTCCCCCCATCGTTTGCAGCCTGCCTGCTGCTCTCAGCTCTCCTGCAGAACCTCACTGTGGCTGCTGCCTGTGTGTACCCACTGCTCCTCTGCAGTTTTTTGCCACGTCTCTTCAGTGCACATTAACAGACTGTGTCCTTGCTGTCCACACTGTGCAATGGAAGCACTGGCAGCTGTGTTCCTGCCTGGCAGGTAAAGAAAAATGCCCTTAAACTCAATTCCATCTCCTGTAAGCGACTGGCCTGGCAGATGCTGGCTATTGTGTACACACGGCCTGAGTCAATATTTATCCCCTGGGTAAACAGCAGACCCAGTATGAGCTGCAGAGAGTGGGATTTTTGGTTGGTTTTTTTCTTTTTCTTTTTTCTTTTTTTCCTGGCTATCAAAGCTGCACGATACAAACCCTACTGTTTGCTGGTTTCAGGGTCTGTTCAGTGCTTTGAGTCGGGATATTTGGGCACTGTGATTCTGTCAGTGTAACCAACTGCCCTGGGAAGATGGGACCTGTGCCCTGAGCTCTGCAGCCTCCTGTGCTCTTTCCCTTCCTGGGTTTCATTTTCCTGTCTCATCCCTTCAGATGAGTTCAGAAGGATGTTTGAGGTACTTTCATATTGATGCTCTCATAGATCCTTGGGCAGTCCAGCAGTGTCCCCACTGGGATGAGCTGATGAAGGCAGAGGGTTTCAGCTGAGTGTTAAACTTGACTTCATTTTCCTCAGGATCTGCTATGTGTAATGGAGTAACTCAAGATTCAAGAAAGCTTCATATTACTGCCAGCTAAATAATTCCTGTTGGTGCCAGCCCATCAACCTGGCTTTGTTCTGTGGGTTCTTTGAGGCAGTTTCAGGGCAATCACTGGGCTGTCTCCTCTTCATAGCTAGGAGAGAATGGGTTCATTTGTCACCAAGGAAGAGACAAACCCAGTGGTGGAATGGCAGCAGAGCTGCTGCTGCTTTGGGCTGAGTTGGCTGTGCCTTAGAAATGTGTGCCTCCCTCTGTTAGAGAGATGCTTCTCCTTTCCTTTCTCTGATGGGTTTGTGAGACAGATTTCTGCTTCCACCAAGTTACGTTACTAAATAGCCAACAGCAGTGCTAATTATTGGTGACTTTCTGCTTGCAATCCTTTCAGTGAAATTAATATTTATATATTTGTAACTGTACATTATGCAGAGTAACCATTACCATGGTATTTATTTTAAAGCAATAGCTTCCTTGTCCTTTCTTGTCTGGGTGTTTTGGTCTTAGCTCTTTCCATTCTTTTTAATCAGCCTCAGTAGGAAAAAAAAGCCCTCAGAATGTTCAGCTTGCTTGAATAACATCATGGAAACGACAGCACTTGCTTTGCTAACACTGACAATTGATATTTAACCTGGGGTAACCTGGTTTTCATTATGGTTGACAGATGACCTATTTGGAAAACCTCAGCTCATTTTGTTGTTTCTTTTCCTGTTTTGGTTTTCGGTGCTTGCTCCTTCTGATGGAGTGACAGCAGTCTGTGCTGCCTCTCCAGCAGCAGCTGCCATGTTCTGCACGTGCTCTGCTGCACCCGCAGGAGATGGGCTCTAGTTTTCACCTAGAAAACTGGAACTAGTTTTCACCTGAGGTGCATCCCACCCCAGCACTTACATGTGAGCACACCGTTCTATGAGCATTTTTGTTTTGTTCACACACACATCCTAGCAACTCTGAGTCCAGAAAAGGGTTTGTTTTAGATTCTGGTAAATATTTTATTAAAAACTGATTTTAAAACAATCTTTTCTGTCTCTTTATTCTCACTGTAGGCTGTAGGGCTGTTTGTGGTTGTAGATCACAGTTGTGGCTGTACCAATAGAACCACCAAATTCAGGAACTCTAAGGAATTTCGTTGCCCATTTTCTGCTTTGCTCCTTGTTGGGATGTGCCCAGAGCTGAGCTGTGTTTTGAATAGTTTGCAGGATACCCAGTGTTGAGCAATGAGTGTGATCACCTGTTTCATAGAAGAAAGCTCTTGGTTGTGTGATATGAAGCGAAAAAAAGGAAAAAAAAATGTCTTGAGTGTTTTCTCAATTCCTTTTTTAATATTTTCCTTCAAGAGGCAGAATACAGTCTTGGCCTTAAGAAGTTTTGGGTACCAGAGGTCATTAGCATCAACAGGGATGAAGGAATTGGGTTTTTACATTTGTGACAGTGGGCTGCCTTTACTGGGGTGGTGATTCTTGGTTAAGCCAAGAACGTAATAGCTAGAAAAGCTGGTGCTCTGTGTTCTGTGGGCAGAGCATTTTAGTTCAGACAATGGGTGCCTTTTTTGTGTCTCCTCGTATTTTTGAAATGTTTAGAAATTTGGTTATGCAAGTGCCTGTTCTCCTTCAGTTTTAGGTAAAAAGAATATGGGTTCAAGGACAGCAAGGAAGCCAGAAAAATGAAATAGAAGGCAGATAGCAGCCAGCTCACAGCACGCATTAAAAGCAGACCTGGGTGTACAACAGAAGCATCCCTGGCAGGTGTAACCAGATGAGAAGTTGCATGCAGGGTTCCAATCACAGATCTATATGCGTTCAGCACTTCACATCTCACGTGTTGTTTGGTCTTAGCTGTGCAGACAGAAGAACGTGGTTCTTTCTTCCTGAGACTTGTCTGCTGGGAACTGCTCCTCACTGCTCTGGATGAAACTCGTGAAGTCCCAGTGCTTTGTCCCATCCCCACAGTTGGGAGTGCCGGGGGGCAGGGAGCTGGGATGGAGACTTACACCAGTGACTCCTTGGAGCTTTTCTGAGGAAGTGTTTCTTTGGAGGTCTGTAAGGAGGGAGGTTTGCTGCAATTGAAGAACGTGCTCCTCACCTTCTCCCGGAAATCTTCTGACACGTAGTAGTAGACAAAGGGGTCGGCACAGCTGTTACAGGTGCTGACGGCCAGGCTCACCATGTAGCCGATGTACAAACTGCCGTACAGCTTGCACTGATAGCTGGAGTAATGAATGAGGAGGAGAACGTTGCTGGGAGTGTAGAAGGCCACGAGTGTGAACAGCACGAGAGCGGTGAGCTTCATGGAGTGGGAGTACCTCTTCCCACTGCCCAGGAGGGCTTGCAGCACTGAGCAGTAGCTGAACAGCATCACCACCAGAGGAGCGAGGAAAGCGCAGGCGATGAGGCAGACGAAGTAGTAGAAGTAATAGCCGTCATCCTCCTGCCTAGGGAGAACATCGTGGCACAGAGTGATGTCGGCTCTGTACAGGGGATACGACTGCTGCTGCAGAGTCAGGGGCAGAGTGATGACAGCAGTGCAGAGCCAGACAGCAGCACAGGTCCAGGCAGCGAAGGCAGGGGTGCGGAAAGAGCGCGAGAAGAAAGGATGCACCACTGCCAGGTACCGGTCCACACTGATGCACGTGAGCAGCAGCACTGAGCAGTACATATTCCCATAGAAGAAAGCTGTGGTGACCCGACACAGACCTTCCCCAAAAGGCCAGTTGTTCCCAAGGAAGTAGTAGATTATCTTGAAAGGCAGCACGGATATGAGCAGCAGGTCTGCTGCAGCCAGGTTCATCAGGAAGATGGTGGAGGTCAGCTTCTCAGTTCTGGTAGCCAAAACCCAGAGGGCCAGCCCGTTGGAGGGCAGCCCCAGCAGGAAGATGAGGCTGTAGAGGGAGGGGATGAGCAGCACTGTGACCCCACTGCTCAGCTGGGAGCGAGCAGCCTCGTGCAGCAGCAGGTATGTCATGTTGTCTGTCGTGACCTTTTCGCCGGGGATGGCTCGGGGGCATGGTGTGATCTCTGCCGTTGTTATCTGCTCGCTGGTGCTGTTCTGAGAGTAATCTGTTGGTGTAAATGCAGTTTGTTACTTGCTGCACATGTTAACAAAGTGGGCTGGTTTCGTGATGCTTACATCAAATTCTAAGGCGCTGCATTTTATTGTTGGGTTCCATTCTGCAAAATGCTGATGGGTCATGGGCAGAAAAAGGAGAGATGGAGTTGGGTGTGCAGCAGTGACCATTGGGGGCTTTACTGCAAACTGACAAGTCTGTTCTGTGCTCTGCTTCCCACCACTCACAATTGCTATGAAGCTCAGGTACCAGGGGAACAGGGCACAATATCTCTGCCCGGCTCTCAGAGTCCTAAAATCCAGGGACACTCCAGTGCAAAGCTGTGGCTGTGGGAGCTTAATTTTTAGCTGAAGGTTTTGGTTTCAAGTGCTCTGTTTGACTGCTCTGTTTCTGCTTCTTGCCACTTTGTTCTACACTGGTTTTAATTTCCCTTCCATAAGCATTCTCCATCACCTCCTGTTTCAAGTAGAGCATGCATGAATCTCAGTGAGCATTCACTCTCATGATCATGGAATCATGGAACGGCTCAGGTTGGAAGGGACCTTAAAGATCATACAGTTCCAACCCCGTGCCATGGGCTGGGTGCCCCCCCATCCACAGCGCTGGGCACCTCCAGGGTTGGAGCACCCAGAATAATATTTCATAAATAGGTTCTCAGGGATGTTTTAGAAGTCCCAAACCTCCTGTACTTTAAGAAGCAGTTTTTCCCCCAAAGATGCCCACTCACCATCATAATCTGGTGCTGCCAGGCCCATTCCCCACACAGCACAGCACAGTGCGAGCCGGGGTGCCAACTGCCCGCTCCTGGAGGTCCCCATGCTGCTGCAGGAGCTGCAGTGCTAGGAGGCAGCTGGGAAAGGCTGTGTGAGTGACTGTGCTCGTGCGTTTCCTCCTCGCAGTCCTTAACACTCGGAAGCACCAGGCTCATCCTGTCACGCATTCCTAGAGCCAGTGTGGTCCCAGCAGAGACGTAGCTGCAGTGTCAGCTGTGAGGTTGGGGGGACGCACGCATCCAGACCCATAGGGATTGTTTGTCAGAGCTTGAGTGACTCATTTGGGTCTCCTCCCTGCTCTGGGCTGTTCTTGAAAATAACACACAGTCACATTTGACACACTCTGAATTTGATTTAGTGTGTAAACTGCATTGAAACTCCTATGGCCTCCACGTCCAATGGTGTCCTTCTGCTTGAGAGGGATCCGAGCAGCACTGCGCAGTGCTTGAGGTCCTTTCCCACACTGTTTCAATGCCTGCGAAGATGTCAACCCCGCACACAGCCATGGAGTGCTGGAGGGCAGCAGCCTCCCCGGCTCCTGGGGCTGTGCAGGGCTCTTCCATGGCTTTGGGGACAGTTCAGGGCTTGGGTTCTGCCCCGCAGTCCCCGGGTTGGGTTCAGCCCACCATAGTTCTGTTTCTTTATTTCTAATCCTGCTTCCCTCCCTCCTTGCTCTTGCTGCAGAGGTTAAACAAAGGCCATCTGAAGGAAGCAGCGCCCGGTGCTGTGACGCACACAGATAAGTGCTGAGGTCCCGGCCTGATGGAGATGTGCTGCTTCCGCCGATAGGCAGGGCAAGCTGAGCCGTCCTGCAGGAGAGGGGCTGACGTGGGGGCTGTTATCTGCTTATGCTCTGTGTGCTTGGGCAGATAACAGTGAACTGCAGCCTCTCGTGCCCACACAGAGCCGTGTTTTTCCAGAGATGCGCAGCCTCCACCCAACACCCCCAGGACAGCAGGCGCTCCATTTGCCACAGCCTGCACAGAGCTGTAGAACGACAGCATGGCTGAAGTGAGAAGTTCCAGCCCCACCGCTCTGTGTTCCAACCCTGATGGCTCTGGAGAGCTACATGGTCCCTCCTTCTCCAACTCTTTGGGAGTGTAAGGCCATTCTGTGCTCTCACACAGCACCATTGGGAAAGTCCCAGTCCTCTCCCACTGCCTCTCTGGGCCCTTTCCAGCAATGAGGGCACAGTGTGGGGTGCTGGGGCTGCCACTGCATGAGGTAAGGATGGAGCTGGAGCCCAGGCGGTAGGAATTGTAAATTTGGTTTGGCATCCTGAGGAGCAGTTCATTCCTGTTTCTTCGCCTCATGAATGGCCTCTTCTGTGAAGACTGCAAATCTGAGCCTGGCTGCTGTTTGAAGAGATTCCTCTATTCCAAGGAGAAAATGATCCTATTTCCTTTGCTTTCACCATATTCCCACATCCCTGCGTCGAGAGGTGGGGTTCCGCTGGCAGGGATAGGGAAGATGCAATGTTGGATGTTTTGCTTTTGTGATTCTCTCAGGATTTATGAACCATTACAACATGACTCATGCAGCCACGTATTTTCCATGCCTCAACCGGGATCCTTTCCATGCTCTGTATGCAAAAAATTAGCCATAATCAGGTGCAGATAGTGTGCAAATCACAGCCCTGCTTCCTACGGATGGGTCTCTGGAGTGGAGCAGGGAGAGGTTATTCACTGCTCTATCCTTCAGTTTTCAGATGCTGTGTGATCTTTAGTGATTGCTTCAGATGCAGAACAGCTTGCTTGAAAATTCTCATGCCAGAGGTTTGTCACAGCTTGTTAACATCTCATTTGCTCCCTTCCCTGTGGGGTAACATTTGGTTTTAAAGCTGCTCGTTGTGCAATAGGTATCTCCTGGGAGAAAGCACTCTTTGCTTCCATTGCCCTGAACCGTGAACACGTAGGACTGGAACACAGGGGAGGGATTTCAGAGCTGTGAGGGAGGTGCAGGCAGCACCTGCCCTGCCCCACATGGTGCCTTTAGGGTCTGACTGATCTGACTTTGGGACTTGGATGCTCTTAACAGGGTTCAGATTCCTGCTCTCTTCCAGCAGCTCAGCTGCAAACCAGCAGGTGTGAAGAGAGAACTCCTGGTGCAGCTGAATCCTGCCCTGGGCTGAGCTCGTGTTCCTGCTGCAGAATGAGAGGCAGCAGCTCGGGGCAGAGCCAGCAGCACGCAGCATTTCCACCGCTGTCAGCAAACCTCACATTTTCCATGAATGCAATGCTGATTTTCCCAGCCACCGGCTGTGCATCGGAGCCTTCTCCAAATCACAGCACAGAAAACCTCCACTGAGCAAGAAATGAGGGCTCTCTCAGCCCGGGTTTGTCCTTCCAGACTGTGGCACACGGGGGCTGTAGGTGGCACAGGGGTTGCCCTTGTGCATGGGGCACCTCCTGCCCTCACCAGCCACCAGCTCACCCTCCTCTCCTTTCTCCACTGTTCAAGTGCTCCCTTCAGCAATTCTTAATGTGATTTATAAAACCGCTCCTTATTATTCCATCCTGCAAACGTGAAGGATCTTGTAAAGCCGTGTATTGCTGAGGGCTCCAGCTGTGTGTGGCGATGTCAGCTGTGCCGTCCCCAGCGCTTTTCACTCCCACGCAGCACAGGGGCCGTTCTTTGTGTTAAGTCCAACATCTCCAAGAGGACACTTTTGTGTAAAATATATGGCGTCCTCTGCTACGTCACCACCATCATTTGTATCAAATCATTCATACCGTTTATTCATCAGAGGATTGTTACGGAGAGAACGGAGGTTTGTTTCCCTGTGAGCAACGCCGTGCTGCACAGAAAGTGGAATCGCCTTTTGTTATGGCAACGGAAGTGTTGAGGATGATGTAAAGGAAACTCCTATCAGATCTGGGTCACAGCACTGCAGCTTAATTTGCAAACTCCACACATCCATTTGTTGCGCAGGGCTCCCAGGGAAGGCGGTTCTGCATGTTATTATTACCCAGGAATTTGGGGAGGCTGAGGGGAAGCCGGGTGGGGGTGATTTCCCTGGTTGCGGTTGTTCTGCCTTAACCTGGAGCAGATGTGCTGATGGATTTCGGAACTGGAATTGTGCACTCCAAGGGCTGTTGTGCAGAGCACACGAGCAGCTGAGGCTGGGCCCGGAGCTCGCTTTTGCACACCTCTGGTGGCAAAGGTGCTGTTAGGAGTGAACCGACACAGAGCTGTGCATTAGCGGCTCTGGGGGCTGTTTTCTTTTGAAATCTGTTCCCACACAGAGCAACTGTGCCACCTTACGGCCGCCCGTGCTCAGCTGTGTTCCCGCAGCAGTGGGTGCAGAACCAGAGGAGCTGCCTTCCCATGTGGGATCTGCTGCTGTGTGCATGTAGGAAACCTTTCCCTTTCATATCACAGAGCGCTCATTTAACCACACTGAGAAGGTTAAAGATTCGCTGCCTGCTGGAAGTGGGCTGGCACACAGCTGCACGCAGCTCCTTGTAAGTGCAGGAGGGCAGATTCACCCAGCCTTCCAGCTGCATTTTTCTGCCATTGAAAATTCAGTTTCAGGTGCAGGATGGTCAGGTATGGGGGTCAGCAGAAGGCTTCAGTTAAATCTTAAAACCATTTAAAACAGCGAGACCTGCAGACTTTTAAAATCGGTATTTTATTTGACTTGGATGTGCAAATAAATATAAAAAACAAACTACATTCAAAGAGCTGGCAAAGCAATAATAAGCCCAAAAGCAAAGATCCTTCAAAAAAATGGAAGAACAAACTCTTGAATCGAGGTCGTGCTTGCAGATACACAACAGCTGAGCTTCAACTCTCAGACATCAGCAAAGCACCCTCAGACCTGTGCTGCCCACTCATCCCATCTCTTCACATCATTTGCTACCACTGTTTTTGAGATAACAGCACTACGAAGGGCCACGGTCTGCTGTAATCCATTCAAGATTATAAATTAAAGTTTACAAAATAAGGATGCTTAAAAATACCTGAAGTACACTTAAAAATGGGGAGATGGAACAGGATGGCACACAGGTGCATTACCCTCATAAGCTGTGGGACACCTGGAATCAAACGCATTTTAAGCCACAAGTTGCAACCTATTGTCTAGTAAACATTTTTCTGTATCGTAAAACCATAAAATTTGGCACAGTTATCATCTCCACTGGAAGACAGCAGAGGTGAACAGGACTGAGGCGTATTCTGTTGACCTGACAGGAAGAAAAAGGGATTCTGTGCTTTGCACTGGGCTCAATCCCCTCTCCACCTCGCTCTCCCATATCTATGTGGGCAGGGGAAGAACCTCCACAGCTCCTTTCAGTAACAGAATTCAACAGACACTCAGACAATGAGAACATGAGTTCTTGAGGAGAAGTTCTGCACTGGCAGCGGTTGTGCAAGTGGCCACAAATGCCAAAGACTGGCCTCCTTCATTCCCTCCCGCAGATTAATTTGCAAAAAAGACAAAGAGTCAGTACAGTTTCGTATTCAATGTACCCCAAAGGCCAATTTTTCTACGGTCAAGTGAGACAATTGCAAAACCCAACACTGTACAGTGGAAATAACCCAGGACAAATCCTACAGGCTGCTATTTAGGTTTGGCAGAAAGGATAACCTAAAATCAAAGCCACAAAAAAAGGATCCAGGTTGGGGGGTTACTCCCTTAATAGCCATGAAAAGCGGGAGGTTGAGCTGAAGGAGGCTGGATCTGCCTCAACACATGACGTCTGTCATATGCTCCGTGACAGAGTGCTTGCCTCTGGCCCCAAAAAACAACAGCAAAGTCACAGTGGGGCTGCAGGGCAGACAGAGCTGAATTTCCTTTTTTTTAGTCAGTTGGTGCAGTTTTCTGTATGGTTTGGGTTATGTTTTCTTTTGCTTCTATTCAAAAAAACTTGGGTAGAAGTAAAGATGGTTTGGTGGAAAAGCTTCAGCGGTTGTGGCTGGATCTAATCCTCCCCGTTACAGACTTCCATGTGTCACTGCAAACACAGCATCTGTGCTGACCTAGCAGAACAGCGGCATATCTGGGACAAAACTTCAGATCCAGAGCAAACGCTGTGCTGCAAGAGCTCCATCTACTGCCGTTATTTAAGTGGTACAACCCAGCAGAACCGCAGTCTGGGCACACACAAGGAAGAGTACGCAGTCTCCAGAGGCTGCCAGTCAGCATGCAAAATACCAAAAATAATCAGAGCAGACCTCGCACTGGATATTTTTCTCCACACACACACTCCAAGCAGCTTCAGATCTGAGACAGCAGTCTGCAGCAGGTCACAAATCCTCAAAGCAGTGAGATGGGCTCTGCGGGCAGGTGGGCCATGGGCCTCGGCTCTCCTCCCCAGCACTGCAGCTCACAGGGTTTCTTCCCCTTAGTTCATGCTCCAGAATACTCAGTTGGTGAGCAGGAGTTAAGAGTGGTCAGTATGCTGTTCACCTCTGCCTCAGTTTCGACATTTTCTCACCAGAGCACCAGTAACAAACACTGCATCTGTTGCCTTATTAATACACGCAGATAAGGAAGCAGCCTGCAGCAAGGCTGGCAGTCAGTGCCACGCTGGCACTTGGAGGTTATATTGAAGAGTTCTGCAGGCTCCAAGACGGCACAAATTCAGGACGATAGGGCACATTAAACTTTTCAAAGTGGAAGCAGCTGCCAGCATTTGCCAAGCACCAGCCAAGTCCTGTCCAACAAAGCCACCAATGGCAGATCACCAGGAGCCTGGCCCACTTGTTCTGCTTTCCTGTATTGGCCGGTCAGCAGTGGCCTAAAGCTAGGAAACTACTAAAAAGTGTGGCAATGCCAAGAGCCCTCTTCCTTAAAGCTGTTAAGTCTCTTCATGATGACTGGAGGATTACACTGCAAGGAGACAAGTCTATGCCGTATGGAAAATACGTTATAATCCAAAGTAAAATGCTGTTTGGATAAATACCATTAATACATACATTGCATTCCCACCACTATTCTCAGAGTAAATGTGTTTCACCAGCAAGTCCCAGGCACAAATCTCCTCATGGCGAAGCTGGACGGCGGCTGTACTGCACTCTGTATCTGTTCACAGGGACTCCATGGACATTCACTGTCTCACAGGTTGTTTTACAGGGCACCATCTCCTCATCTTCGTCTCCCATTAGCCAATCTTGAACAACATCTACTGCCTCCATGGTCACATTCTCTTCTAGCCATCTGTTGTGCCACTCTTCAAACTGCTGGTGGTGCTTTAACAGCACCATTGGCTGCACCTGAAAGCAGAAAAGTAAAAAAAAAAAATTACTGAGAGGTTTCTGGGCAGGAAGTCAAAACTTTCACCTCTTTGTATGTCCACAACAGGCAAGCCCTACAACACAACACAAACAGAAAAGCCACACAAGCTGCCTTTAAATGTCTCTATTTCTTAATGTTTGCAACTCCCCTTTAAAATTTGCAAAGTAAAAACTGCTGAGCTAAACTAAAACACAGAATGTTTCCCATCTCTTTTCCTTGTTTCATCCAACACAGAGGAGTAACTTCTGG